>NC_083357.1:10041666-11382083 GCF_030254825.1 Meriones unguiculatus | reverse complement strand
GCAGATCAAAGGGATACAAATTGGAAAGGAAGATGCCAAAGTATCTCTATTCACAGATGATATGACAGTATACCTGAGTAACCCCAAAAATTTAACCAGAAAGCTCCTACAACTTCAGAAAAAAAAACCTTCAGAAAAAAAAATGGCTGGATACAAAATTAACTAAAAAAAAATCAGTACCCCTTCTTTATACAAACAATAAATGGGCTCAGAAAGAAATCTGGGAAACAACATCCTTCACAACAGGCACAAATAATATAAAACATCTTGGTATAACTCTAACCAAGCAGGTGAAAGATCTGTATGACAAAAACTTCAAATCTCTGAAAAAAATTGAAGAGTATATGAGAAGATGAAAGGATCTCCCATGCTCATGGATCAGTAGAATTAACATAGTAAAAATGGCATCTTACCAAAAGCAATCTACAGATTCAATGCATTTTCCATCAAAATTCCAAAATAATTTTTTGAAACAGGGTTCCTTTGGTTATCTCTTGCTGTCCTGGACTCATTTTGTAGACCAGTCTTGCCTCAAATTCACAGAAATCTGCCTGCTTCTGCCTCCCTGAGTGTTAGGATTAAAGGGGTATGCCACCATGACCAGCTGTCCAACACAATTTTTTACAGACCTTGAAAGAGCAATTTTCAACTTCATATGGAAAAATTAAAAAACCTAGGATAACTAAAACAATGATGTACAATAAAAGATACTCTCAAACTATTTCACAAAATAGAAGCAGAAGGCATTGTGTAACTCATTTTATTAAGCCAAAGTCACCCTGATACCTAAGATACCTAAAAGAACTTCTGGAGATCTCATCATCCCTGATTTCAAGTTGTACTACAAAGCACTAATAATAAAAACTGCATGGTATTGGCATTAAACAGACAGGTTGATCAATGGAATCAAACTGAGGACCCCAAAATAAATCTATACACCTAAGGACACTTGATTTTTGACAAAGAAGCCAAAACCATACAATAAAAATAAAAAAAAAAGCATCTCCAACAAATGTTGCTGGTCTAACTTTATTGGCTTGTAGAGAATGCAAATATATCCAAATTTATCACCTTGCATAAAACACAAGTCCTAGTAGATCAAAGACCTTAACATAAAACCAGATATGCTAAGTCTAATAGAAAAAAAAATGGGGAATGTCCCTGAACACATTGGTACACAAGACAACTTCCTGAACAGAACACCAACAGCTTATGCTCTAAGATCAACAATTAATAAATGGAAACTTATGAAACTGAAAATCTTCCATAAGGCAAAAGACACTGACAAAAGACAAAAGGACAAAATGGCAGCCTACTGACTGAGAAAATATCTTCACCAACCCTATATTCCACAGAGAGCTAATATCCAAAATATATAAAGAACTCAAGAAATTAGATACCAACAAATAATCCAATTTTCAAAATGATGTACAGAGCTAAAGAACTCTCAAAAGAGGAGTCTCTAATGGCCAAGAAGCACTTAAAGAAATGTTCAACATCCTTAGTCATCAGGGAACTGCAATCAAAAGACTCTGAAATTCAATGTCACACCCATAAAAATACCTAAGATAAAAAACTCAAGTGAAAGCACATGCTGTCGAGGATATGGAGAAAGGGGAACACTCTTCTATTCCTGGTGGGAGTGCAAACTTATACAACTACTTTAAAAATCAATCTGGTGCTTGATTGAAAATTGAGAATAGCTCTACCTCAAGACCCAGCTATACCACTGTTGGGCATATACCCAAAAGATGCTCTACCATACAAGGACATTTGCTCAACTATATTCATAGCAGCTTTATTCATAATAGCCAGAAACTGGAAACAACCCAGATGTCTCTCAAACAAAGAAAGGATAAAGAAAATGTCATGCATTTATACAATGAAATACTACTCACCTATTAAAAACAAGGAAATCATGAAATTTGCAGGCAAATGGATAGATCTGGAAAAGATCATCCTGAGTGAGGTAACTCTAGTTTGGACTCTTAGCAGTGGGAGACATGGAGGTTGAAGTGGCTACCTCCTAGCCATGTAGGACTTCCAGTGGAGGGAGGGGGTCACCAACCCACCCACAAAACCTGTGACCCAAAATTTACCCTGCTTTCAAGGTGTGCAGGAATAAAGATGGAGGAGAGATTGAGGGAATGGCAACCAATGGCTGGCCCAACCTGAGACCACCCCATGGAAGACAGCCACCCTCCTCCACTATTAATGATACTCTGCTATGCCTGAAGCAGGAGCCTTGCATAATGTCCTCTCAGAGGCTCCATCCAGCAGTGGATCAAAACAGATGCTGAGACCCACAGCCAAACAATAAGCTGAACTCCAGGAATCTTGTGGAAGAGTAGGGGGAAGGACAGAAGGATAAGAACTCCACAACAACAGCAATAGATTCAAATAGCCTAGGCCCATGGGGGCTCACAGAGACTGAACCACCAATCAAAGAGCATGCATGGACTGGACCTAAACCCCTGACTCATATGTAACTGATAGGCAGCCTTGATCTTCATGTGGGTCCCCTAGCAAGCAGAGGTAGAGCTGTCTCTGACATGGACTCTGTGGCCTGCTTTTGGATCACTTCTCCATTGCTGTCTTGTCTGTCCTCATGGAAGAGGATGAGCTTAGTCCTGATGTGACTTGATGCACTCGGGTGGGTTGGTATAGGGAGAGGGGGTCTGTCTCCCCGTTTCTGAAAAAGGGTAGGGAGAAATGGGAAAAGAGTGGAGTGGTGGAACTAGGAGGAGAGAAGGGAGGGTGCTACATCTTAGGATGTAATGAGAAAAAATAAAAACATCAATAAAAAAGGATAAAACTTTAGGCACACACCTGAGGAGGTTCTTCTGAATCCACAGTACTAGATGTGTATATTATAAGTAATAATAAGTTATATTATATTATATAGATGTGTATATTATAAGTAATAATCAAGTTGATGATCCATGTTCTGACTTAAGAAATTTTAAAAAGAAATAAAGCCCAGAGCAAGCAAAGGAATGGAACAGAGGGCAGAAATCAGTAAAGAAACCGACAAATAAAAGAATACCAATAATGTCAGAAATATTTCTGAAGACCTAGGGGAAGCTGAGCAGTGTGGCACAGACCTGACTGTAAATCCCAGCACTTGAGAGGTGGAGATGGGAAGACCTTGAGTTCAAGATTACTGTGGACTACATGAGACTTTGTCTAAAACGAAAACAAAGAAACACAACCTAGGGGACAATAAGCCAGTGTAAATGGAAACTAAACCATTGCAAAAGCACCTACTAGACTAGCAAGACGGTTCAGTGGGTGAAGATGCATGTCTATCAAGTCTGGCAACCTGAGTGGAAGAGGCCACAGACTCCTCAGAGTTGTCCTCTGTATCCATGCATGTGCCATAACATGTGCACACATAACTCCCCACAATAATAATAAACGAAAGCTTCCTTAGAGGTGCATATCCTGATATCATCTCATATGTGCACTAGAATTAGTGGAAGAGTTTTGCAAAATCTCAGTGCCTGGCCACTCCAGAATAACAAAACCAGCATCTTTGAGAATGAGATCCGTGGTTTAAAAACACTGGCTGTTTTTAAAGTTTTCTCAGGTTATTTCAGGGTGAGCCCCAATTTGAGAAGAACTGAAGAAATGAGTCTAGGCTTAGTAACTGTCTATACCTAGACATAAAAATATATGCAAGTTACTTAACCCTCCGTCTGCCTCAGAACTGCCACCTAAATTATAGGAAAAAAATATGCAATCTCCCAGAGTTGCTGTAAGACTGAGATTATACATGAAGCTCCTGATAGATGGTAATTCTCTTACCCAGGATAAGCCTGATCAAATCTTCATTGCTAAGTGTGAGAAATGCTAATTTAATACCAATTCTTCCCACTTTCAGTTATTTGATCATGAGACTGAGTATCTGTATTGAGTTCTGAAACCCTAGTTTTTCACTTTCCTAATACCATGCCACTTGAAGATTTGCCTATTTTTAAATTCCTTTAAAGGTAGAAAATCTGGCTGATTATGGTAGTTGATCAATCTTCAAACCTCGTAGTAGCAGTGGAAAATCACCAGAGAACATTTTAAGAGCACCAATGTCCAGACCCTATCCAAGACATTCAAGCCAATTGAATCTGGTTCCCTGAGGATGGCACCAGAACATTGGTAGTTTTTAAAAAGCCAATTGAAAAGTGATTATGAAAAGTGGTCAGAGCTGAAAAGCACTGGCTTGCACTGATGAGATCCCAAATGAAATGCATATCTAAGTCGCTCTCAGAATTCTTTAAGAATTGATGGATTCCAGAACCTTACTATGACTTCCTGACTCTGAACCTGTGAAAATGAGCACATGGATCTGCAAATGTTCACACAGCTCTCACTGCAGAGTTACTGGGTCACGACTTTGCAGCATGCATTTATCATTTGAAATTTCCACTGTTCCCAAATGCCAAGCCTGTCCAGTTGCTTTCAGTCAGTAACAGACATAGCCCATCACAGTAAACTTATTATAGATTTGTTTCTGGGTCCTTTATGTACAGCTAAACAGCCTACATTTGCTACATATTTACCAAACACTGAACCCAGCACTGGCCAGGTAGATCACTGATCTCACCAAATATTTTTAGTGGTCTGCCAGTTTAGGACAAAAAAAAAAAAAAAAAAAAGAAAGAATGCACTCATTCCCCATGCCCTTTGTGGCAGGCAATGCCCACACTAAATGAAGTACATAAATACAGATGAAATTTAAGCTATTTTTGAACCTATAAGCAAACTCATATCCATTTACTTTGCTCATGCAGACAACCAGAACAAAGTAAGCAAGCTCCAGAGAGAAGAAATAATACAGTGCCTGAACTCTAACTAAACTCAGTGGTGAGATGATTTTAATAGAACCAATCAATCAGTAAAAACACTTCTATGACATCATCACATTAACTCCTTTGATCCTTACAATGACCCTATCATGCAACTACAATTATTATTCCCATATCATGATTTTTTAAAAAAAGAAAGAAAGACAGTAGTTGAAGAATCTGCCCACAGTCACATAACACTGCTGAGCTGACTTTGGGGTCAAATATTTTTAAGTATTCCACTGATGTTGTGGAATAATTATGGCCAAGCAGTTGGGAAAAAATACAAATAAAGCCTATAACAAAAGAAGAAACTGGAGCTCAGTCAATATGAGCCACTATTATATTTGCATCTTAATACAGCCCAAGTGGTCAGGGAGGAATAATAGTCTATTTAACCATTTTGGTGGGGGGGGGGGCTGGTGATAATAGAGCTGTACATTTTATAACTGTGAGAAAATTAGACCCAATATGAAATACAGCAATAAAATTTTTCACAAAAACTTGGTAATTGTCACTGGGATGAACTCCCAACCCACCCAGGGCAATCAAGCGGCCTGAATTACAAAGCTACATAAATACAATCTCATAGCTACCATGTCTGTCCAAAACTACATAAATACAACCACACTGGGACCAGATGCCTAAAGGCAGCCATAAGCTTCAGTGGAATCAGGTTAGACTGAAGAATGTGCCAAAGGAGAAGTTCCTGTCCTGTGGTTAATGTCACCCCTCTTAGGCACATTTGTAAAAACAGAACTCAAACAGAGATTATATCATAATGTGCCTGGCAATGGATTCGATGCTTTTTGTGAATCTATTTCATTTAATCTTCGTAAAGCCTTCCCAAGGCTTTACATGCACAGAAAAAAAAAAAAAAATCCTAAAACCACTACCAGCTGACCTCACAAACTCATGACCACAAACAAGCACTTAACACTGTAGCAGTTCATATTTTCTGTTTCCTTTCCCATTCTCCAGGAAGGACTGAGTTAGAGTTCTCCTCCAGCAACGCTTTTCCTGTCCCTCACAGCCCTCACAGCGGACACAGAGATCTTCCTCTGTTACTAACCTGGTCTACAGGTGTCACGGTTTCTCTTCTACCTGCTAGCTGGTTTGAGAATGAGTAGAATGCCGTCTGTTGCAACTCTCCTCTCAGACTTTCAAGGACTCCCTCAGGCAAAGTTCCTCTTTTTATCTGTATCATCGTCCCTTCCTATGATCTCAATTACATTAACATATGGACAAATTCTAGTTTCCTCTATTTAAAAAAGTCAATTTGGCCAAAAGGCCCCTCTTTCTTATACACTAAAGCTGTGTTTATTAATACGATTAAATTTTTTTCTAGCTGCCAAAAACATTTGAATTCTGTTTCCATTTGGCCTTGGTTCTTAGCTTGGGGTTGTTCTGAGTCAGGCTAGGGCAGGCTGGCTGAACCAACGTTGTCACCACCAGTTTTCCTCTCCTTACTTGGTGGCCCCTCTTTCTGGAACTCTCAGTTTCATCCATAATAAGGTAATGAATACAACTGCTAAACCTAGCTCTAACACCCTCCTTCAGAACCAAATTGACACTGGCCTTCAAATTAAATTTGATCTCAATTTTAAAATCCACTACGTGATTTATATTATGTTTTGTCACAACAAAAATAAATCTACTTGGTGACTGACAGATGGATTGGGACAGATGACTATAACATAAAAAAAAAAAAAAAATAACACAGTGGATACAGAGTTCACTATTAAATTCTTCTCAGGTATGTTCTGCGTATGCTTGTGCAAAAAGATATCTCAAAGTGAACATCGAAAACAACTTCCAAATGGAAACCGCTTCTCCTCTCACCCAGGTTTCCTTGGAATATGAAGGCAGGGGGCCTTGCCTCCACACCCAGCTTCTAAAACGGTGCTGGGAGACACAGGAGCCTTTCCCAAGCAGTAACTGGTTAATTGGCATTTTCTCCAGACACCCGACCCCTCAGTGGCTCTTCCATGGTGCCCTTGGTCTCCAAACCTCCGGGTGCCAATCCTATCAGAAGCAGACTCCTCAGCAGGGCTTCCAAACCTTCCTCTACCTCACGGCCAGGGCTGAGGGCCCACACCTGACGCCCATCACCCTGAGGCTGGGCAGAGTCCGGCCCTCCCGCCCACAGGGTCAGGCTCACTTCCCAGGCCACGGGGGCGCCGTGCTCGAGGCCGCCTCGCACCTTCTCCTCCCTGACAGGCAGAGGAAGGACGCCCCCTCACGCCTCAGCACACCCTGACCTGGCCCACCTCTCCTCACCTGGGCCTGTCGGCCCGCGGCCCCAACCGCCTCACCGGGAGGTTCGCGCCACAGTCTCCAGGTAGCCCTGAGACTCCCGCGAGCCTGCGCACTGCGCTCTCACCCCGGGCCCGTGTGAGCCCAGTCGGAGCGGGCAGTGCTTCCCCCTGCTGGTCGTCCGCGGAACTTCAGCGCCCACGGTGGGTCCAGCAGTTGTGTTCCCTCCCTGCAGCGGGTGCTTTTTCTCTCTTGGGTGAAGCTCTCAAAGCCAACTGCCGTGGGAGCGTTCTCTAAGCCGCCTACCGAGTCCCAAGGGGGTGAGGTTAGTACACAGTGAGCCTTTAGTCGGCCCCAGAACAGGTAGTCAATTGACCAGTTGAGATGGTTTCAGCTAGAGTGGTCAGAGTAAAGGAACTCAAGCCGTAGACACTGCCTGAAAGTGTGAAGAGAGTGTGTCTTGATGAGTACACCGCTTCCATTTTGGTCCAGTTCCCTTGAAATTATGACCAGAAACGGCGTATGCTTCACTTGGTCCCAACTTTTCACGTTTGTCCAAGAAGAAGGCCACATGTTTGAGTTGCCAGAGCAGTGAGTTTTCTGTTCCATCAGGGATGGACGATATCCTCTCTTCACTGGTGGCCTTTCTAAACCCTGTGTTTCACTGCCTGTCGGCATCATGAAGGATCTTTCAGGCCTGACCATAAGCAGAGTCATTGCTTTGCTTCCAGAGAACAAATCACCTAAGAAGCTTTCCAATGTCTGTATCAGTGTTTAAACGGAGACCAAATTGTGGGTGTTGCTTGAGACAAGAGACAGAAGTGTTCAGCCCCAGAGCCTGGCCAGGGACATGTGTACTCACAGCCCTATCTTCCCTTTCTGCTCCTCTCTAAACAATGAACCCAGTGCTGTCTCCCTGAGGTACTGCTGAAAGGAGGGCTGGATCACGGACCAGACATGAGCCCGAAACAGATGCCAAAAACCTGATTACCAAGGTTCCTGTTTTCACTGACCCAGAATTTAATATCATAGGGCTTCCTACCACACTCCCAACCCCTTGCTCCCCAGTGCAGCCCTTGTCTCACTATTTAGTCTCCCAGTACAGCCTCAGCTCTGCCTGTCTGGGTCCATCCATCCACATCCCCTTTCAACCTGGCAGACAAATGTATGTATCAGTCCTTGGCCTGCCATTCCTCAGATCTTAGCCATTCCTTAGATCTTAATAGATCCTTAGATCGTATTATTTTTGGTGCTATAAGAAAATGCCTAAGGCTGAGCACAGCAGACTCCATCCATGGAATACTTTCCAAGAGCCACCATAGATGCCTGAAAACACAGATGGCACCAGACCTGTATAAACCCTTCTGTCTACATATACATAAGTGATAAGAAGCTTACTTTGTAAATGAAACATAGTAAGACACAGTTGACAGTATTCATAATAAAGCAGAAAAACCGTACTAAATTATTGTAAGAAAGCTACCGCCATCACTACTCTTACATTCTGTAGCCATTATTAAATAATTAGAACAAAGTACCGAGATATCAGATGATCTGAAAAACCAAGAAGGATACCAACTGACCAATGGGCAGGCGGCATATACTCCATGGATACAGCTGACAGAGGAATTATTCATGGCTCAGACACATGGCATACAAGAAGTTGGACTTTTTACCATACTGAGAATTGTAATGCTAAACCTGTAAATTATGTGGAAAGATTTTCCATTAAACATTTCTGGACCACAGCTGATCATGGGGAACTAAAACTTAAAAGAAATTAAAACTGTGGATAAAGGGGAGCTTTTGTAATTAAAAAAATACAAAAAGAAAACATTTCTTATAGTTCCAGACTGGGAAGTCTGAACTGAAGGAGCCAGAACCTGACATGGGCTTTCGTCCTGTGTCCTCCAGAAAAGAGAAGCACTGGTTCATCATGTGGCAGAAGGTAAAAAGACAAAGGGAAAGGGAACAAACCCCCACTTATAGTGACATCAATCCTATCCATAAGGATCCTACCCAAGGCCCAGTGGCACTCAAATTCCAGCATGAGTGGTTGTGTTTTGATTAAGGAATCTTGGTTTATTAGTTAGTTTGTTTGTTGGTTGGGTGGTTGGGTGGTTGGTTGGGAAAAAACATCCAAACCGTAACACTGGAGAAGCTGAGCTGGAAGACAGCAGTGACAAGGCCAAGGAGGCACGACTGGTTCTGGGATCTCATAGGCTTTGCCATCCTTGCCCCTAATCTGGGTACTCAACATCCCGTGGGGATATCCCGTAAAGACTAAGCAATGGCTGCCTTCTGTTGAAGAGGGATTCATCCACTCACTCCTTGCAAGTGCAAGGACTGGTTGCTAAGATTGCCTCTCATTCCAATCTAAGTGTTGGAAAGGGCTCTAGTGGGTACCCCAAGACCTCGGGATCCTAAGTTATTTTTATGTTGCCTTTTAAGATACTTTATTTAATATTCATACATGCATATCCTTATGGATCTTCCCCTGTTTCCCTCTCCGGAAACTTCTCTTTTATGCCTCTCCTCACTTTTCCCTTTCAACTTCATGTGCTCACTCATTTATTTTTAATATCCATTAAGTCCATTTAGTGCTGCTTGTATTTTCATGGGTGTCAATGCATATACTTGGATCATGAGTCGTCACTGAGGGCTTCCATCCTTGAAGAAAGCTGACCGCCCTCCCAACCATAAGTTGCCAATAGCCTCTTCCTGTGCCCCATCTGTACTGGGATTTTGGCTGACCTGATCCTGTACACATCTTACGCATGCTGTGACAGCCTCTGTCTGTGAGTTTCTCCACACAGCTGCACTGCCACATCCACTGTTTTGCTACAGGAATCTAGTTCCTCCGACTCTCGAAACCTTTTCACCCTCTCTTCCTGGATGATCCCTAAGCCTTGAGAGCAAGGAGTATGATATAAATGTCCCATTTAGCACTGAACACTCCACAGTCACTTATTCTCTGTGCGTGACCAGTTGTCTTCTCTGTATTAGTTGCCTTCTACTACAAAAAGAACTTTCTGATGAAGTATGAGAGATACATAGTAATCGGTGGCTATAAAGATAAGAACTTAAGGATCAATTGATTACCATGTCCATTCAGTACAACAATAGAAGTACTTTCAGATTGGATTGAAAGCCTGTATCACAAGGTGAAACCCATGCCTGGCACCTTTAACTGGGCCAAATGTCCATAGCTGACAGAGCTACTTCTTCATAGTCTCCAAGGCCCAGGCCTAAGCTCAAGTTCAGAGCTTTCCATCAAGGCATGGAGCCTAGGAAAGCAAATAATTAAAAAAAAAAAAAAAAACAAGACCAGATGCAATGGCACATGCCTGTAATCCCAGCACTCGGGGAGGCAGAGGCAGGGGAATCTCTGTGAGTTTGAGGCCAGCCTGGTCTACAAAGCAAGTTCAGAAGAAACAAGGCTACACAGAGAAACCCTGACATCCCCCCCCCACAAAAAGGAAAAGAAAAGAAAGAAGGAAGGAAGGAAGGAAGGAAGGAAGGAAGGAAGGAAGAAAGAAGAAAAGAAAAGCAAAGAAAGAAATAGTGACAGAAACCTAAGCATGGTAATACACACCTCTAACGCTGGCATTCAGGAATCTCAGGCAGGAGGATCAAGAGTTTGTAGCCAAGCCAGGGAGGTGATTCAGTTGGTAAATTGCATGCCATAAAAGTATGAGGACCTGGGTTCAGATCCCCAGAACCCTAGTAAAAAGCTGGGCACAGTAGCACATGTCTATAACACTAGGAGAGGGGTTATGAAATTAGAGGATCCCTGAAGCTTACTCCAGCCAGCCTGCCCCAGTAGAAGAGCTTCGGGGTTAGTGAGCGACCTGCTCTCAAATACATACACACAAACAAACAAACAAAGGTAGGTAGGTAGATAGATAGATAGATAGATAGATAGATAGATAGATAAGGAGAGTGATCTGATATCTACATCTGTCTTCTACATGTGTGCACACATAGCCACACACACATGTGGGAGTAACTACATTAACAATCTTATACAATGTATATCATATACAAACCTTACAACACACACACATGCTGAGAGAGAGGGAGGGAGGGAGAGCGAGAGCGAGAGCGAGAGAGATCAAGGCCAGCTAGGCTACACAGTGAATTCCAGACCAGTGTGAGAGCCTGTCAAAGGAGAAGAAAAAAAGAAAACAGTGACAGAAAGAGAATTATCCCTTGAGTGACACGTACCCTCCACAGAATCCCTGCTGCAGGCCTCTGCTTGGCTGCCCAGTTTATTTTGGGATGGAATTCTTCACAGCCAGACCTAAACATGAGTTGATGAGAACGGTGAGCTTGAAAGAAACTGCGGCTTCTCTGTGTGCTGTTTTCTTTCTGCCCAGCTCTGAGACAGTGGCCATAAAAGGCTCTATAAAAAGAAATTGAGCAAAGTCTAATTCTAATAAAAGCCCCAGCGGAGACTGAAAACCATTTTATCTAAAGAGCAGAAGGACATGTACTTACCTTGCCACGAATCTCTGGATGCCCAGTTCCTGAGTCTGGCAGATAGCGGATACTTTACAAATATAAAGTGAGTGTTCCATTAGGAGGCTGGTAACCCATCTACAGCTTCAATGTACCCATTGCCCTGCAAGTGGCACCTCAAGGAGAGAAACTGTAGGCTTTGCCTGGAGAGAACTGCTAAGTTGGCATGAAGGCCTGGCACAAATTCTTGCATGTCCACACCCAGTTCTACATATATATTAACGATAAATAACAATATAAAATAACGATATGGCAGAAAGCTAAATGCAAGCTGCCAGGATCTGAGAGACAAGCTGCACTGGTGGCTTTTGGTCCTATGTGTTAGTACTTGGTCAGGGCCACGCCTGTACTTTATAAAAGAAATGCAGATGTTGCCACATTATTGTAGCTTATTGTTTAAACTTAATAGGGTGCAATTCTTTATGTCCTTCTGATGTCATTCAAACTTGTCCTTGTATCTATTTTTTTTTTAACTTTTTGTCTTTTGGTTTTTTTATTCACCTTACATCCTGGTTGTAGCCCCATCCCTCCTCCCCTTCCTCTTCTTGCCCCCCCCCCCTTCTTCTTCTTGCCCCCCCCCTTTTCCTCAGAAAAGAGCTCATCAAATTGCATCAGGACGAGCTTGTCTCTTCCCCTGTGGCCTGGCAAGGCAGTGCCCCCAGGGGAAAGTAATCAAAAAGCTGGCAAGAGAGTCTGTGTTCAGTGTAGTCCCCACATTCCTTACTAGAGGACCCACATGAAGCCTAAGCTACCCATCAGCTGCATCTTTGTAGGGCAGTTCCAGTCCTTGGTTGATGTTTCAGCCCCAGCAAGCCCTTGTGTGTCCTGGTTAGCCGGCTCTGTTGGTCTTCTTACGGAGCTCTTGTCACCTCCAGGTCCTTTTCTCTTTCCTCCCACCTTTCCACAAGACTCCCTATGCACCACCTAATGTTCGGCTGTGACACATCTCAGCATCTGTTTTGAGACTTGCTGGGTAGATCCTCTCAGAGGGCAACTCTTTCAGGCTCCTGTCTGCAAGCTTAGCAGGGTATCAGTCGTAGTATCAGGGCTTGGCACCCTCCCATAGGGTGGGCCTTTATTTGGACCAGGCATTGGTTGGACAGTCCCTCAATCTCTATCTGCTCCATCTTTTATCTCTGCACATCTTGTAGGCAAGGTAAATTTTGGCTCTAAGTTTTTGTAGGTAGGTTGGTATAGCCCTTCCTCTTCAGTCTCTATGGCCTCTGCTACTAGGAGTCTCTGCTTGAGTCCCCCTCATATCCTCCCAGAAAGCCTATTCTGACTTAAGTCTCCAGCTTGTCACAGAGATGCCCCCAACCTCAGTTTCTCTTTTCTCTTTAGGCCTTTTGTTCTCTCTCCCCCACTCTCCCTAGGTGTGATCTTCTACACTCATCTTTCTCTACACCCCTCTCCTATCTTGTTCCTTCTCTTCAACCATTACTTCTGTCTATTCTATTTCCCCTTCTGAGTTACTTGTGTTCTTTGGGTCTGTGCCTTGTTGTATGTTAATCCTGGACTATCTGGCTAAAACTCACTTATGAGTACATACCATGTGTGTCTTTCTGGGTCTGGGTTACCTCACTCAAAATTATCTTTTCTAGTTCCCATTCATTTGCCTGCAAATTTCATGATTTCTTTGTTTATTTATTTATTGTTATTATTTATTGTTGTTTATTTATTATGTGTTACTTTGTTTATTGCTGAGTAATATTCCAATGTCTAAATATGCCAGTTTCTTTAGTCATTTTTCCCAATCCTACATCCAACAAAGAGCTAATATCCAAAATATATAGTGAACTCAAAAAAAATCAAACACCAATAAACAAAATAATCCAATTTAGAAATGTGACAAAGAACTAAACAGAAAATTCTCAACAGAGCAACCTTGAATGGCTGAGAAGCATTTAAAGAAATGTTCAACGTCCTTAGTCGTCAGGGAAATGCAAATCAAAATGACTCTTGAGATTCTACTGGTCCAAGATCCAGCTATACCACTCCTGGGCATATACCCAAAAGATGCTCCACCATACAACAAGGGCATTTGCTCAACTATGTTCATAGAAGTTTTATTCATAATAGCCAGAATCTGGAAACAACCTAGATGTCCCTTGTGTCTTTTTTTTTCACTGGGCTCTTGCATGTAAAATCTTGAGTTGGTCCACAATGTGGAGCACACAGAACAGTGCTATTTCATCTAAGGCTCACTCTGGCTTACTAAACATTAGTTCCCATTTGTTTGATTTGGTTTGGTTTGGTTTGGTGTGGTTTGGTTTGGTTTGCCTGAGGAAAGGGAGTGCTGTGGTCTTCTCCTTTCTCTCCCAGATTTATACGCATGCTCCACCTGCCAGACTCATGTCCTGGCACCTCTGCAGTTGGCATTCTCAGCGAAGAGCTGTCTAGCAGGTATTTGAGCTGGATAAAAAGATACTCATTGGTTGCCCAGGGATTTCCCTGTAGGAAATATTCACACCCAACTTCATTGCCCATGTGATGGCACATACTCTCCACCCCCTGTGGTAATTAACCCTAGCAGAATTGTCACCATGAGATCTCACATCCACTGCAGGACTCCTGGATAGCTGGCTCAGAAGCTCAGTTATGCAGTCTCAAATAAGCAGGTTCTCTCTATCTTCCTGCTTTGGCATCCATAACACTGATTTCTTTCAGCTGACTTGTAAGATTGGTTCCACTGTTTGGGTTCTGGAAAGGCCATCAGAGTCTGCCCAGTAGGACGCATAAATAACTATGTGAATTTCCTCTATAGATTCATGGAAGAACTTTCCCAATATACTTTCCAAAAAAAATATCTATTTGACTCCTGAATTAAAAGCAATGGTTCATTTTATCACTACCATGGGACATTTCTCTGAAGCCAGCCATCCAGGTACACCCACACAGGAAGAATGATAGCAAGATGTTAAAAAGGCCATCCACAGTCATCTATTCCCACTGGTATTGAGAGTAGACTCGGAAAAAGATTTGAAGCCTGTTGATCTTGCACAGTCTCTTATCAAAGGGGAGGGCCATTGGGTCAGCCAGCCATGATGAGTCTAATAAAAAAAAAAGCAGAGGTCTCACGGCATCCATCATTCCCCCTTCTGTTCCTCCAGTGACCCTCAGCTGTGTCTACCTCTACTCACATCCACTCTCCTACTGTCGCACTCCCAGTTTATCGGGGTGTGCAGCACATCTGTCTCCAAGGGCCTTTCTACACATTCTCTGGTAGATAAAGCTATGGCTCATATTGCTCTGAGGCCAGAGCAATTGCATCCTCTGCAAAACAGTGCAGTGCAATCTCACCCCAGTAATAGCATCCCTCTATGATACCCTGTATCTTGGGAAATCTCAAATTCTAAGTGTGCGGAACCAAACTTATCACCAAATAGACTATTTCCCAGTAGTTCCTGCATTCGTCAGCTTTCAGTTGCTGTAACAAAATATCTGAGGTTACCAGCTTTTAAAAGAGAAAATGTTTATTTAGACTCTCAGTTCGGGAGGTCATTTTCATTTGGTCTGATTGAATTTGGGGCTGTCTTCCTTGAGCCAATTGCTCTTCTATTCCACAAACCATATTTCTCTATCCAGTGTTAATTCCCTAACAAGCATCAGCTGAAAAGCCATGCTTCCACGCTCTCAATCCACCCCACCCATTGGCTTCTCCTCTACCTCAACTTGCCACCACCCCATGTCCTATAACACAGCTCTCTTCTCATTCAAGAGCTAATCCTCTGACAGAGGTAGACATTTCCTTTGAGGTTAAAAAAGTATCTGTTATTTATGTTAGGTTGATTTCTGTACCACCATTCTGAAACTGACGCCATAATTATAATGCTATGTTATGTGTTTATATTTGATCTCCTCCATTGGAAGCAGGACTTCCATAGAAAACCCATATCCTCATTCATCTTTATCCCCTTGGCCTGGCTAGGTAGTGTGTGCTCAATAAATATATGTCAAGATGAAATGACGCACACAGATACTGATTTTCCAATATTCTTTTGGTTCCTTTTATCTCCGTTATTGTATTCTGCAGCACAGCTCATACAACTAGGAGAAAGAATTGCTTTAGAATATTTTAATTTGTGAAAAACCACTACAAGTCCCACAGTGATGCCTCTGTGTAGAAAGGCTGGTGAGCAGGCATGGGCAAATCAGAGGCAGTCACTCTCTGAGGCCGACCACCTCTGCCCTTGGTCTATGGATCTTCAGCTTTCTGCAGAACTCATTCTGACAGTATATGGGGCTGCTGTGGAGTCGTTCAAGTAGAGTTTGGAATCCACCATTTTTTAATTAAACCTTATTGTTTTGAAATGATTACGTTTTCACAAGCTGTTAAACAATACAGAGGCTCCTCTTCACCCAATTTACCCAAATGATAGCATCTTGCAAAACTATGGAACAATACCATAATCTCTGATTTTTTTTTAAACTCATGTGTGCTAAGTTCCATATTACACAGATTCACGCACACACACACTATACTACCACAATCAATCCTTCAGGGTCGTTCCATCTTCAAGGGGATGATACCTCTGTTACTGTCTCAACACACTCCCTCCCACTGGGCCTACTGTCCTCTCTCTCTCCTCCTTAACTTCTCATCTGTCCACCTTTTATAGAATTTTGTCATTTTAAGAACATTATCCAAATGGTATGAGATCCATACTGTCTTTTGGGCTGCCTATGTTATTACTTGGCATAATTCTTCTGAGTTCCATCCACCTGGTTGTGTGTGATAATAGACCATTCATTTTTATATGGATTATTGCTCTTTGTTTAGCCATTTATTTGTTGAAGATACTTGGGTGTTTTGGGTTTTTTTTTTTGTTTGTTTGTTTTTTTTTTTTGGTTCAGTGCTATTACATGTAAGTCACAATGAATATTTGTATAAATATAAACTTTAATTTCTCTGTCATAAACTCTCAGTGTGCAATTTCTAGGTTTTGTGGTAATAACATGTTGAGTTCTGTAAGATATTTTCACGGTGATTCTGGATTAGATGCACTAGTTTACATTCTTAACAGCAATGTGGAGGTAGTGCAGTTTTTCTGTATCCTCACTAGTTTTGCTTATTGTTTGTATGACTTTATTTTACCGTGCATATACATGTGTAAATATATTGTACTTTTAGTTTACATTTCCGTGGTGGCTCATGGAATTCAGCATATTTTCATTGTTTGACTTTGTAGAGTATCTGCAGAGAAATGTCTACTTATAATTTGTGTCCGTTTTTTATTTAGATTTCTTTTTTGCTTCTGGGTTTTGAGAGAGCTTTTTACGTACTGGATGCCAGTTCTTTAAGTTCATAGCTACCTTCTTTCCTTTGGAAGCCCATCTTCAACCCTTTTACCAAAGTTTTTACAGGGAAAAAAATTTTGACTTTTTCTTTTATGAATCATCAAATAGAAGATCTCTTTATCTAGTCAAAGGGTCTCAAGAAGTTTTTGCCTTTTCTAAGTTTTACCCTTTTGCAGGAACATTTAAGTTTATGACTTGTTTTATGCTAAGTGTGATGTTTAGATTAATATTCATTGCTATCCTCATTTTATTTATTAAAAATTATTCTTTCTCCATTGAATTTCTTCTGCACTTTTGTCAAAAAAAATCAATTGAGAACATGCATGTGGATATATTTCTGGGTTCTTCATTCTGTCCCACGGATCTGTGTATATCTACATAGCTATATAGCAAACCTTAATTTTGGGTACAATGATTCCTTCCACTTTATTCCCCTTTTGAAAGAGACTTGAGCCTATCACAGAAGGCCTCTGAAAAACTCTACCCAGCAAGGTATCAAAACTTTGGGAAGAGTGCAGGGAATCTTATGAAAGAGGGGGAGATAGAAAGACCTGTAGCAGACAAGAGCTCCACAAGGAAAGTAACAGAACCAAAACATCTGGGCACAGGGGTCTTTTCTTAGACTGATACTCCAAACAAGGAACATGCATGGAGATAACCTAGAACCCCTGCTCAGATGTAGCCCATGGCAGCTCAGTGTCCAAGAGGTTACCCAGTAATAGGAACAGGGACCGTCTCTGACATGAACTAATCGGCTGGCTCTTTGATCACCTCCACCTGAGGGGGGAGCAGCCTTACCAGTCCACAGTAGAAGACAATGAAGCCAGTCCTGATGAGACCTGATAGACTAGGGTCAGATGGAAGGGGAGGAGGACCTCCCCTATAATTGGACTGGGGGAAGGGCATAGAAGAAGAAGGAGGAAGGGTAGGATTGGGAGGGGAGAGGAGGGGGCTACAGCTAGGATACAAAGTGAATAAACTGTAATTAATACAAATAAAATAAAATTTAAAAAGAGAGACTTGATCGGTTTATCTAGAGCCTGTACCTTTAATGTAAATTTCAGAACACATTTTCTTCATAGAATTATGTTATGAGCATAAAACAAAACCGGTTACAGAATAAAGGTTTCTATGGCTTCAAATTATTGTGCCAGGATGATGACAGGAAATGCAGTAGACATGCAAAATAGCTCAGGAAGATTTTCATATCTTTACTACTTGGATTTACTACTAAAAGAGTAGGCGAACTTTACATTGTATTTCGGGCTCAATACGCATCTATTTCAGTAACTGAGCCTGAAAGGTATTTTTGGCGAGGAACAAGGATGAGAGGGCTAGGATGATTCTGGGTCAGTTGTCCCCAACTCTGACAACATTAAAAATCATCTGTTTGGTAAAATATAAACGTCTGGGCATCGACCAGCAGTAGTGATTCAGGATGTCTAAGGGTAAGGCCAGCGAGTCTGGACCCCAAGCGGTCAAGTGTGAACGTGTTCCACGTAGAGAGGTATGCAGTGGGTGTGGAGTCACCGGACGGCACCGCTCCTTCTCAAGCTTCCCCTGACACAAAGCATGTGGCAGCTGCAATCGAGCCTTAAGGAGAGTTAACGTGTTTTTCATGAAAAAAAAAAAAATTAAAAAAACAACTTATAAAAAAAAAAAAAAGGCAGAGCAGGGCCCTGTCCTGCAGGGAGGAAGACTGTGTTTGCTTGGTTGTGTATCTGCCCATTTCTTGTCTGAGCACAGAAGAAGTAACAAGAACTCAGCAGACTGGTAAGCGTTACTATTTAGTCATTTTATTGCACAGTTAATTGACTCTCCAACCCTGAGGCCAACAAAACTGCAGCAGCATGAGTCTGAAACAAGGCTATTCAGATTGCGGGAATTTCTTTTCCATGGCAGCAGAACAAGCCATGACCTATATGAAGCAAGCACCCTCGTTATATTATTAGGCTGTCTTCATTTCTCTGTCCTAAGACCTTGTCTCTGCCATGTGGCCTCCATCATATAGTGTCACACTAACGGCTTGCACTGTGGCCCACCAGGTCTATTTCTTTTATGTATTTGCCAACTCAAATGGTTTAATTTTTTAATGATGGCAGCTACATCTTAACATCAAGAGATGTTAGCTCTACTGCACTCCACTTTCTATATGATGAGAATGAGGCTAGGATCAAAAGGAAAAAAAATCATTTCAAAAGAACACATGACTATTTAGAGCTAAAGGACGGACATAGAAAATCAATACAGAAAGTTATTTTCCCTGTGGCCTTTGAGCCAGACCCCTTGCCAGATTCCTTCCAGAACAATGGGACACTTTGATCAGCACAATGAGGACTCAACAGTGCAAACCAGAATGTTGCCTCCATCTTGAAAACGGTGGACCAGTGTAGGATCCAGACCTTTCCCCTGCCCTAGTTTATCTTACTTAAAGAGATTAATTCCCAACCCCTTTCATGAGGGGAACCTCATCCCATACACACAAAGACTTGCTTGACTTAAACTCTAGAATTGAAAAGGAAGTCATGGCTGCTGCTGATGACTAGTTTCAGGCACAATCTCTTACAAATTAGCACTTAAAAAGAGGCCAGGAGCTCCACCCCAGGCCATCCTCCCAGGGATGCTTCTTTCATGGTAGCAGAGCACATAGGTACATTCTCTAGACGGCTGAGGCTCTTCCGCCAGAAGGATGCCCATGAAGAAGAAACCCTCAGGTTCTCTCCCAGGCGACAGCCTCACTCTGTGTGTTCACCTATAAGAGTAAGCAGCTTTTAGTAGGTAGCTCACTGTTTGGCCCAAAAGCTCTCCAAATCACATAATTCAGTCCCCCCCCCCCTTTTTAACAATCTCCCTGCACTGTGGGTTGGTGGTTTTATTGTTATTGTTGTCGGAAGAGGTTCTTTTGGGGGAGGGGGAGAGGAAGGGGAGAGTATGTTTTTTGGTTTGGGTTTTTGTTTTGTTTTGTTTTGCCTTCACAAAAGAAAAATGCTTGTTAAAAAAAAAAAGTTGCCCTCCTGCTACTTGAGAGAAAGGTGTGTGTGTTGTACAGAATCAAGTGGAAATAACTCATTCTATGGAAAATGTGAAAATGTACCAAAAACAAATTCTGGCAGTTATAGTATGACTTCACCCAGTAAATATGATCCTGAACAAATTAATAAAACTTCTAAGCCCACTGATAGAAGTGAACTAAGACTACCATAAGGAATGATTAAATCGTTTATAGAAAATATCTTTTTGAAAAGATTTTTTTAAATTTGTATGTCTGTCTGTGTGTGTGTGTGTGTGTCTGTGTATGTGACCATGTATGTCTCTGTGTATGTAACCACATGTGTGTATGTGTGTGTATCCATGTACTTGCCTGTGTCCATGTTTATGTGTGTGTCCATGTTCATGTGTGTTTGTGTATGTGTGTGTGTGTGTGTGTGTGTTTGTGTGTGTGTGTGTTGTCAAACCCCCAGGAACTGGATTATAGGTGGTTGTGAGCTGCCTGAACTGTGGAGCTGTCTCTCCAGCCCCAGAAAATAATCTTTACTATCATTATCTATATCTAAATAGAGCAAACAGAATTTTGAGTCTGGCTGTATGGGCTTTGCTCAGCCATAAGTGAAGTCCTCTTTGCATCTTCCTCTCCTGACTTCTGGAGCAAACGAGGAAAACAAACATGCAGAGGCACTTTACCTTCAGGATGACTTGGACCCTTTAGGGAATTTAAGGAATGTTCATGGTGCTTTTTTCAAAAGACGCACACTGCATAGGGTTGGGTAGTTTTGGATGCTACAAAGCACATATGTGAACCAACCACAGAGTCCAGGCCAAAGCTGATACCATGAGCATTCAACATCTGACTGCTACCCTCTATCAGTCAGGGAGGGTAAGACATGTTCTCCTTCTCATGCAGGATTTGACGTGATGACATGGTTCATCCCAACTACATGCAAATCCACTACCTATAGTTGAGGGCCAGTAAGTCCATTTATTTCACACTCAACCATAGATGGGTACTTCTCCCTGCCCCAACCTGCTGTTACGGCACAAGCCTGTCTGCTGAGTTCCTTTGTCTGTGTGAAAAAAACAACAGGCTTAACTGTGTCCAAAAGCTTGCATCAAAATCCCAAAAGCCGGCCATTACCAAGGGTGCATTATACAGTTAGCATTGCCATCGCCTTGCAGTGAGAGCCTCGGTCGGTTTCCCTGTCTCCATTTGCAGTGAGGTGGCACCAGGTTGGAAACAGGCCCTCCCACTGCAGTGCCATGTTCTCAGTGCTCTCCTTCTAGAGGCAGCCTGGCACTGGGAATCTCAGTGGAACATTTTATATGTGTTGAAACTTGGGGTTCTTAGTTGGATCCCTGAGAGTATCCACAGATTGCTCAGCCTTCTTTTAGCTCTCCAGCCCCACTGAGCTCAGCTAGAAGAGTGCTGACCACACACGAGCCTCTCCATGCTGGCTTCACAGTTCTGCAAATCTATACGTGCCTTCCATCCATATCAGAATGTCAGATTCCCTACAAATGCATGTGAAGTGCCTTCGGCCGCAGGCTCCTCCCGGTAACTTGATGTCTGTTTCAGATCGGAATGGGACTCGTAGCATCACACTCAAATTTTAAATATCCACCTCCTTCTCTGCTTGCCTGCCATTGTCCTCTGAAGATCCGGTTCAGGCACTTGTGATGGCTAGACATCTTTCTACACAGCCAGGAAAATTGCTGGTACACAACGGGACCAAAATGAACAGTGTGTTTCAACTATACTAGCATCTTCCTAAAGAAATGCTTGGTAGCTGTCGCATCTTGGAAACAGGCTGATAGGAAAGTTTCTTGAATATTCTGCATTTTTTGTTTGTTTGTACATTGGACCTGTATACATGGTAGGACCTCACAAAGGCGCCGATTAGTTACACACCTGTGGGAAACTTAACCACCCAACTCCCAGTCTGACAGCGTAGAGTGTACTTACTTTTCTTTGGTGTAAGCTCTGCCCCAGCCTTAAGCCCTACTTCCAGATTCTGCAGGGGGAGGAGGGGCTTGCGTTAATAATTCAGTTTTGTTGTTGTTTGGATAGGGTCTCGTGTAGCCTAGGCTAGCCTCAGACTTTCTATGTATCTGAGGTTGCCTTTGCTTTTCTGATTCTCCTGTCTTTGCTTTCCAAGTACTGGGAATACCAATGTATGCCACCATGCCTGATGTTCTGATGTGTATACACCATCATGGCTCAATAAGCAGCAGCATTTAACATGATACCTGCAGTATTCTCTGAAGCACATGCAGCCCAGGGGCATGCAGGTGCAGACAAAACTGAAATCAGCCCGTGACATGCTGACCCCAAAGAGATAAGCCTGAGGAGAGAAGGTGTGTCCACCCCTGTGCTGGAGGCACTTGACATGTGGGCCTAGGAGCAGGGGAAAAAAAGGTTTGAATTCTGCCTCTGTGCTTTCGTCACTGTAGCACCCACAGAAGCCTTGGGGGTACAGCGTGAAATAGTTCCCAATTGGACCTCACAGCAAGCACTCAGCAGCAATGGTTTTCAGATGATGCCCACGGGGACCATCCCTCCAGCCCAGGTGAGCCCTGTGACGCATCACCCCACACAGAGTGTGATACCCACCTGAGGGTCCCACCATCTCCATCCAAGGGCTCCTCCAGGTCCTCCCAGTCACTCTCACTCTGCTGGGATCCTTCTAGAAGGGAGGACTCTGGGAGAACACCCCAGGAACAGAACTGCGGCAGAGGAATGGTCTCTGAATCTGCCTCTAGACATTCTTCACAAGGCAGCTGGCCCGAGGACAGGCAGTTGGCTGTTGGGTACTCTTCACAGTCCCAGGTGAGAGAAGAGGCTTCGAGCAGAAAGCATGTATCCCCTTCGGCATCATCCCTGTCCAGTTCAGGACTAGAAAACAGAAACCTGTGTGTCCTCCAGCCTTCATCAGACAGTCCTGGCCCACCTTCTCCTTGCCCCTCAGGACCCAAATCCTGGTTCATCACCTAAGACCCAGAGACCCAGCCAGGTTCAAACAGCTCCTGCCAGAGAATGCCTGAGTACCAGGATGCAAATAGCAAATATAATATGGTCCCTGAACTGGTCAGACCTCTCAGGCTAATGAGAACAAGAGCAGCACAGAAATATTACAGTGAGTAGTAAGTAGAGGAAGCTCAGTGTATATTAATCCTATGAGCCCAGAGGAGAGCTGCTACAGCGGCACAGCACTGCGGGCAAAGCCATGAGCTGGGATCAGTTCTAGGACCTGCTTTTTACAACAAGAGTCTGGATAGGTTTATTGTTATCTGCAATCTTAATTTTCTTATCTGAAATGCTAGGAGGTTATGAAATTGATAGGATTGTTAGAATGTTTAAATTAAATGATTGCTATACATTATATGCCTTTCAGGACTCCTGGCTCAGGAGAAGGTTTCCATCAGTGAGATGCTGTTTTATGACTCTAATGGTTTGAACTATTTCAGCAGACAGATTAGAGGGAAAGAGCCCAAGGAGACCAGGAGCAGCCTTCAAAGCACTTTGTGCAAATACCAGGTCCTTTTTTAAGCACTGATAAAAAAAAAATCTATGTGTGTTTAGAGAGGCAACCAGCTGGAGTGACATTTATTCCCCGTGTCAAAAGAAGAACATAGGCAGCAGAGGGCTGGTGAGGATCATTATCCGTCTATGCACACGCAGATGCAAGAGAGAGATTCAGCCATCCAGGGAGGATCCACGCATGCCTTGGATGAGAAAGAGCAGTCCTGCAGACAGCAGGCTGCCTTGAGCAGCACTGCAGACAGGCACTCAGAAAAGATCTGTTGCTAATTGGGTCAGAGAAGACGAGAAGGAAAATCTAAGAGAAAAGCAGAGATTGAGTTGTTGTTGTTACTGCTTTAACCAAATACATGGCTCGCTCCTCATTTCTCAACCTCTTTACCTACACCCAGTTCAATGAGTTAGTTTGGTTCCAATGTTCCTATCCATACTCTCCCATAACCACCCTTTCTCTTAAATCAACTCCAAAATACCCCAATAACTACAAACCCACAAACACCAAACAGTATGTGCACCAGCCTGAGGTTTGCTGCTAAGGGACATTAATTCCATTCCTGATAGATAGCCACAGCATGTGTATGACAGTGCATTTCATGGGAGTATATGCATGCTTGTGTATAAAAATAAATGAGTTTACCAAGAAAACAATTTATAAATTATCAAGTATTTGGGAGGAGAACTGGTTTAAAAATTTAATAAATGCACGTAAATTATGTTTTCTTATATACATAGTGAGGGAACACCAGGTAGTTATAACAAAGCAAGAAAAGCTATGCACTGAGCAGGCAGAAATAAGAGGCCGTGAGGGAACAGGGCACAGCTCCCTGTGAGCCAGTACAGCTGCCTGACATCTAAGCTACATTTTCACGACCATCCAACCTCTACACTTTCAAGGAGGAGCTTTGATGTGAGACTTAGCCAAGAAGAAAGTTATCTGCTCCTAAGCAAAAAAAAAAAAAAAAAAAAAAAAAAAAGAAAAAGAAAAAGGTGGTGTTTGAGGCATCCTATAGTGATGCCCAAACATAATAAGACTTGATGTGATTGTCACCTTATGCCCAAACTTTAGCAAGTTGCCTTGTATAAAAAAGTACCCCCAGCCAAGCCCCCCTCTTCCGTAGGTAGGCAACCCAACCCCTCCATACAATGTACTATGAGAGCTTTATAATCTCTGAACATAGCATAAAGATGAGAAAGAGGAAGGAAAAATGAAATCTAATCTGCGTTTGCTTGGGTGCTGGCAGCCATCTGGTGTTAAGAAGGAGCCACCTGGCAGAGAGTGAGTTCTGCCTGCTTGCTGAGAATTGCAGTCAATGAGGCTTGCTTGTCCTTTAGAAAGAAAATGCCCAAGAGAGAATAAGAATACATTATAGGGCTGAGTTCCTACTGTGTGCCAGGCACTGTGCTGTCTTTTTCCTTTTGGCTTGTGCAATGGCCTGGTGGTGATGGTGCTCGTTAACTACCAGGAAGGCTTCAGTGAGGGAAGACTACTCTCCAGGCACGTGCACTAGCAAGTGGCAATGTTGACTCTAAACTGCATGCTTTGCAGGTCTGTGCCTTTCGTTCCTCACTGCAGAAAGTCTGACGCAGAGAGGCCAGAATCAAAGGGGCAATTTGGCTGGGACAGCCACCTCACACCTGCAGATGCTCCGAAGTAGTCCATAGAGAGCCTCGGTGACACTTCAAAATACTAAGACCCTACTCATAAGCTGAGGACCCTCCTTTCCGTGATTTCTGACTACACACTACACTGTCTATGAGTACGTTAAAGGGTGGCTAACGACTATCCTGTGGAGGAGGGGCTAACATCCTCTGTGACCTCCTTTCAGAGTAGAGAAACATGAAAATGAGGCAAAAATGGGATGGGGGAAGAATGTTGCTGTCCCCAGAACCACCATGGAAGCAAGAGCTCAGGGACATGTGGGCCCAGGGGAAACAGTGCAAAGAGGTGTGCGGCTGCCTGTGGCAACAAGGGCCACAGGGCTAGGGATGTACAAAGAAAAGAAAAAAGGCAGTAACCATAGCAACTGAAGATCAGAAGCCTCACAATATTCTGGACAAACCTGAAGGACTCTTAAGTGACCCTCAAAAAGAAAACAGCCTTCAAAAATGACAAGTTTGGGACATATGATGTACTCTTACAAGTGAGCCAAATGTAAGCTGATTCAGGAAATAAATAAAATTATTCTCTTGTAAAATTATTCCACCCCCAGCCAAGAAGCTATTGGCATTTAAGTACTGCTAGGTAGGGAAAGTCATTTTTCTTTAATGGAATGGCACTGGGTGTATTGATCACACACAGTCCAGGGCCAGCCACACCCCCAGGAATAGTAAGCCCTCCCTGCAGGAGGCTACCATGTGCGCCCCATGTAGGGTATGAGGTTAGAGTTGAAACCCTAGACGATGTGGTAGCATGAATGATGAACTGATGGCCTGTGCCAATTAAAAAGTAAAAGTGTTTTTACTAAATATTGACATAAGCCATCATGTAAACTGATTTCTAACTAGACTTGCATGAGTGAAATACTTTTGACCCAGCTGTCAAAGGCCTCTTTTCAAACCCTCGGATAATAAAACTTTTAGACATCAGGGCTGCTGAGATGGTTCAGCAGGTGAAGGGGCTTGCCGTCAAATGTGATGACCTGAGTTTGAGTATGAGGAAATGACTATCTATTCCAAATGTTCTTGTGACCTCTGCACATGCTCTATGGTTTTTACATTTCTCTCTATATATCTATCTCTATCTCACCACACACACACACGTACAATCATGTTTTTAAAAACCTTTAGAAATATAAATAAATGGCCTTATGCCTCCAGGGAAAGAGAATTCTCATGTGTCCCACAGAAGTGTACTAATGGCTAGCCTGGGGTAAATGTCTAAATTGTTCCCTTCGTCTTCATCAAGCACGTTATAAGAAGCCCAGGGTTCCATTGTAAGGAACTGTAACTGTAACGCTCTATGGCGCTATAACTGTGACCCTGTAAGGAATACTTATTAGATAATGACAATGAACATCACATATGAATGAGCTTGCCCATACTGTTTCTACACTGCAAAGCACTTGGTGTTTGTTTGGCTTGTACATCATTCTTTAAAGAGTTGTGTCTGGATGCCTTTGAGTATGGTAAGCCAGGCCCCTATTTGTCACATTTCTCTCAGAACCCAGCAGGATCATCCTGTCTCTGTCTCATGCAGTGGTCTCTCACTGTCCATCTGAGATCAGCTCTAGGACCCCTGCAGATTCCAAAATCCCCAGATGCTGAAGTCGCCTATATAAAATGTAGCTACATGCTTGTGTATCGGCTACAGACCTCCTGTTGTAAATATTAACTCATTTCTAGATCATTTGTAAGACCTAGTACAATGAGAATGGTTTATAAATCGTTGTTATACTATACTGCTTAGAAAATAATAACCAAAATATTTGTGTATGTCCAGTACAAACACATTTTTCTAATGTTTTCAACCTAGGGTTGGTCAAACATATGAATAGAGAACCCATAGACAAAGAGGGTTTAACACATCATGCTACCTATAAGTCTGCCCTTGTCACTCTATTACAATATCAAGAAAGAGAGCCATTGAATCCCAACATCTTTATATAGTTTCAAACAGAAATTATTATTCCTGGTTGTTGCCTGTTCGTGTTCATGCACTAAGCTTAATAATGCCTAAAAGCAAAAACACAGCCTGTCTCCCTCCAAATTTCTCCTTCTCCCTCCCCATCTCTGCTTCTAACAAATTTCAAGGCATATGTATGTAATAAATAGTTTTCAAACTGAATTGAAAACTTTTTTTCTGTGAGAATGGGAATTAAAACTAGAACTACTTAAGGGTGGGTAGGCACTGAAGTACAGAATAAATAAAAAATAGTCTTTAAAATGAAGGGTTCAGCCCGGTTTTGAAAATAGAAATGCACTTTCAGATAGTGTTGATAATAAAGCTTGTATCATCAATAGAGATGAGGATATGCACAAGGCTCCCTTTGTACCACAGCAACTAAAGAGGCATAGGGATGCCGAGCACACACTGTGTAGGAAGAGAACGAGAGGCCTGCCATCAGCAGTCTCTAGGACATACTGGGGATTATTGTCATCTGCGTGGAGTTTGCTTTTCCCCAAAGTTCACAGGCAAAGTTGTAGCAATGCCAACCACTGGCTTCAACTGTTTCTTACTCCCCTCAGATGCCCAAAACAGTGCTGGGCACGATGATCCTCTTACAGTAGGTGACTGCTTGATTGTAATCAGCTGGCAATGGAATGCCCACAGTATACAAAGTGTCTGCAAGCGTGACAAACCTTACCTTCCCAGTCTCCTGATATCACACACAGAATAACAGTTTTGTCTCATATCCTTTTCCAAAGAGGTAGCCGATGCTGCTGCCTCTGGCTCCGGGTGCAGCTGGCACAGGTGAGGATGGTACTCCACAGGGTGCATCAAGGACCTGGGCCAGGGTCTCTGTCTGTCTTGGTCCCCTTTCATCCCTCTGACAGCCTTGTAGAAAGCCTCTGGCCTGGGACCCAGGCCTTCTCCTGTGTCCAGGGAGGCACTGTCCCTCCAGCTGTCCTCTTGATCGAGGCTGGGGCTCTGCTCTGATTCAGTACATGTTGTCGTGGTGAATCTTTGGTCTGCTGAAAGCTCAGGGGTCTATTGGAGAAATGTGAATGGTTACAAGCACTTCTCACACAGTGAAGAAACTCTAAAAAAAGGTTTAAGAAATAAGGTCTTGGGTTGAAGAGATGGCAGAGTGAATAACAGCACATACTACTCTTGTGGGGGATTAGAATTCTGCTCTCAGCATCCACGTCAGGCAGCTGAAACTGAAACTGTAACGCTCTAAGGCGCTATAACTGTGACCCTGTAAGGAATACTTATTAGATAATGACAATGAACATCACATACAAATGAGCTTGCCCATACTGTTTCTACACTGCAAAGCACTTGGTGTTTGTTTGGCTTGTACATCATTCTCCCAGCCCTGGTCTCACTTGGACAGAGGAAGTTTCACATCCACCACCAAGGACCCTCCCTTGGGTGAGTCTTTGTGGCAGCATAGGCCCCTCCTCAAGAGAAAGGGTCACCCTAAAGACACACACTTAAAGTATAAATGATAACCAGTCCCTCACAGATAGACCGTGCCTATTATAAAGGGTACAGAGAAAATCAAGCTCGAAAATGGATGAGATTTTTTTTTAAAGAAATGAAGAGCCAGAGCAATTACATCCTTCTCACTCGTGGGAGAGCTCCTGAGACTCCTCGAGCCTGTGCTCTCACTCACCTCCGACATTCTCTGCAGCTGTCAGGCCTCAAAGCTTCCAGCCTGTGATCACAGATGCCTTTCGTTATCCCCACCACCTACATCCTTGCTCTCGCTTTGACGCTGCCTCCTCCCTAATGTCACCTCTTACAAAGGAGAGCCTTTCAGCTTCCCCCTCTGCCCCTTGCACACTCTGTAAACTCATTCCAGTTCTCCAGAAAAGCGTGTGACCTTCCCACCAGCTGCAAAGCCTCTGAATGCCAGGGGTGTGGCTATAAGACGGCAATGCTCATTCAAGGCTTCCAGGTAACCTTTCTCTGCATCAGTTCCGTTTCCTATAGATGATCTTCCATCTCTCTCAAGCCCCCGACACCTTTCTCCCATTTCCCCTTTTACGTCACAGCAAGAACGGCACATTAGGTAAGCATCCTCCCCCATTCACAGAAGTCTTCCTGGTCGGCCTTTACCTCACCCCCTTCACCCTTCCCCTACCAGCCATCCGCTAGTAAAAATTATTTCTTCCTAAAGCCACAGAGAGCTTCTCTACCTAGCTTTCAGCAACCATCTTCCAACCAGTATACCCTCCTACTGGGAGCACCCTTGCTCACCCTAGCTCACACTCTTGTGTTCGCCATGTCTGCTGCTGCCTGGTTCCACTTCTTCCCCTGCCCCTTCTCTTCAGCCTCAGCTCACTATACTAGAGCTCCCAGTGTTGGGGTCTTCATATTCCCGAGGTGAGGTAGTGGACTCAACCATTCCATGCCGTTATATAAATCTATAGGCTAGCAACTCCCAAACTCATTTTTTTTTTCTAGCCCGGACCTCATACTTGTTCTCTACAAACAACTGCTGAGTAGAAGTCTTGCCTGGACCCCTAAAAGCATCTTCATTTTCTGCGGTACCCAGAAGCCATCGCTTCTGCTCCACATGCTCTGGGAAAGCAGCTTGTGCCTCATGGCCATGCTTGCCCACCACCCAGGAGCTGCATTCAGCTCAACAGATATGTTTCAGTCAGAGCTAGGGTTTGTCCCTTGGGCCAGCACACACTCGAATGTGTGTGTGCTAGTCTGGACAGATGCCAGAGACCATCACAGATGTGGAGCTCCCTGTGAGATGAACTGGGATTTCGGTTATGCTGTACACTGGCCTCCTCCTCTACTGAGGACAGTGTCCTGACCCATGCAGACAATACTCCCATGGACCAGGTCCACAGACTCCCTGTCCTCAAATCTCCATCGGAGAGTCGATTTCCCAGAGACCCAGCAAGAAGCCTCCAAAAGGTGATAGATCATTTCGTGTGGCAACCTGACTAGGCCTGGGTACCCACATATTTGGTTAAATACCACCACTGATATCACTATAAATGGATCTTTAGTTGTGGTTTGCCTTCGAGCAAAACAAGTGCTCTCCAGGCTGTGTGGAACCTTCTCCAACCATCAGAAGCTTTGGAGAGTAAAGATTAGCTTTCACCCAGAAAGAGGGAATTCATCTCCAGGCTACCACTTCACCGACACCACCCAGCTCACCATACAGAACCTGTGCTCTGTCCCACCTGCTCCCTCATGCCCGAGTCCAAGCTGCTTCCCAGGTCTCCAGCCTGCTGCTTGGTCTTGTAAAGTTCACAATGGCCAGACCCAGGATTATATAAGTTAATTTCTTACAATAACTATCCTATCCTGTCTGTGTGTCTGTACAACCACTGTCTGTCTGTCCATCCATCCATTCATCTATCTGTTATCTCTCTCCTTCATTCTGTTTCTCTGGAGAACCAGACTAACATAAGCATCCAAGTAAAGGCCCCACATTTCTGGGGTCCCAATGGCTTTGATCTCTTCCCCAGCCACACTTATCTGTTTCAGGCTTTAGAGGGGTGGGTGTACGTTTTATTCCGGCAGGAAGTTCTTTTGGTTTAGTTGCATACTCAGGAGGCCAGAGGACACAGTCTAGAACTCTTATGACTGAAGTCTAACCATTTTCTGCACATCCACAAAGAGGCCCCAGTGCTGGGAGCAATGAAAACAGGAAGGGAAATGGGTGCTCTAAGGCTTGGGGGCCAGATGTCTTCCTGCCCCATGGAAAGGGCTGTTGTTGTGCCCTCTAAAAGAAGTGGTAGGCGTTTCAGGACCACCAGATTGAAAAGTGACAGGCTGACAGGCCTGTGAGAAGAAATAAGGACCCATGTCTTACCTGCCATCCCTGCTCCATCTCGGGCAGTATCCCCGGAGGGGGTCGGCAGAGGAGGAGTGTCACTTCTTCTGGAGCCCCACACAATAAATGGAGCACATCCTACAAGAAAACCACTTACAGTTATACTGGGGTTACCTTACTGGGCAGTGCGGCTTTGTGCTAGTCACTGCTCCCAGGAAACCATTTCCCCTGCTCTGACCTATTGTTTGGCTCCAGATGACTTGGGAAAGCACCACTGTAAGCTTATCCTCTCCGAACTCCCAGGATCCAAGAGCTACAAACAACATCTTGGGATTGCATAACAGCAATAAACTGAGGCCTTCCGGAATCCCTTCCTAAAGAGGCTGAGATCCTCGGGACACTCCCCTGTGGAATTTCAGTGACATCTCTGTTCCTTGCCTTCTCTCAGGCCTGACTGCTTCCTTCTACATTGCACAAGGGTAATCTTTTCAAAACGCACCTACTCCCCTGCTGTGCCTCCTCTTTGTTCACTGCAACTTCCCAGCTCACAGGACCTGCATGTGCCTGCCACTGCTTTGCAACTGCTCTCTCCCACTTTGCAACACAACCTGAGCTTCTTCCACAATACTGAGCCTGTGCTTAAGTCACCATCTCACTGCTGGGGGCACAAGGTGCCTTTACATTCCCATATCTATGCCAGTATCCTTTAGCCTTCCTGCCTTATTTTGGGCTAGATAATTGTTTTTGTGGGTAGAGACTAGTGCTAAGTACCCTTCTCACAGAATGACAGCAGCACATATCAGTTGTGACAGCCACAGTTGTCTCAGAAGTCATAATGTCCCACATAAGGCAACACCTTGCCTCTTTGAGAATCTCTGACCCAGGTCAATGTCCCCTCAGCTGCTCAGGTGTGCCACTGATCATATTCTTCAGGATTATATCTGGAATGTCCTCCAAAGGCTCATGTGACAAAGGCTTGGTCCCCAACTCATGGAGTTGTTTGGAGGTGATGGGCTATCTAGGAAATGGAGCCTGTTAGACATGGTTAGGTTACTGGGCTGTACCCTTAAAGGGTCTCTGTCTCCTGTCTTTGCCACTGCTTCTCCTTCTCTGTCTCTGTCTCCCTATGTCTGTCTCTCTGTTTCTCTGACTCTGCCTCCCTCCCTCTTTTTCTCCATCCCAGCTTCTCTGAGGAAAGAAGCACACTCTCCCCACCATAAAGTTTGATTCACTACAGGCTCATAAGGAACCAAGTGGTCATGGACTAAAATCCCTGAAACCCCTGAGCCAAAACAAAATTTCTCTTTATAAAGTCAGTTTCCTCAGGCATTTTGTCACCTGACAGAAAGCTCATAGCCCCTCTTGCTGGCACTTGAATATATGCACAAAAGCCTGGGCTCGTCTTTCCATGACTCATCCTCTGTAGCTTCTGTTTTCCTGTTTTTCTTGCCCCCATCATGACTCTGAGGATGCACAGCTGTGTCCTCACACCATCCCCATGTCTACAGTCCCTCATGAGGCTCCCCAGTGGCAGCTTGAAGAGAGCCACACTTGGATCACATAAACATTTGGAGACCTCCTCATTCATAAACTCATGCAGTTATGAGAACTGCACAGACCACCTACGCCATCCAGAGCAACTTTCCAGCTTTGAATAGCCTGCTTTGACATGCCCTTTGTGGGCTGTATACTCCTCACGGGCTTGGCTGGAGAAAGGGACAAGGAAGAGGAGGTTGGTGTTGGATCCTGGCTTCCTCTGTTGAGTCATCACAGGATGATTATGTCCTTCAGTGAAGGCCTCAGATCATGCCAGCAAATCCTGTTACCCATTCTGTCTCTAGCATTGGGTAGCTGTCCATTAACATCCCCTTTGAGTTTGCAAAGTGGGTAGCTGTATGCTATGTCACTATACTCACCTCCAGCTTTCTAATAACACCCACACTCCATGACTAAAGTCTCTTCAAATGACTCTATTTTCTACCAGTACCTCCAAATAACAAAGACTTTTCCTTCGGATTTTGTACTACAAGTCAATCTCTTGTCCCTCTGTCTCTCTCCCAGCCTCACTTTCATTTTTTTTTTAATTATGTGTATGCCTGTGTGTCTACGTGTGAATATGTACATGTGAGTGCAGGTGCCTGCAGAGATCAAAAGAAGGATCAGATCCCCCGGACCTGGAATTACAGAAAGTTGTAAACTACTGGATCCAGGTGCTGAGAACCAAACTCAGGCCCTCTGCAAACCAGCGTGCGCTCTCACTGAGCCATCTCTCCCGCCAGGCATCTTTTTGAACACAGGTGACAGTCTATGCTACACTATTCATGCAAAGCTATAAATTCAGCACATGAATCTCAAGGAGAGTGGAGAGGGCTCCTCCTTACTCCCTCCAGCTTCATATCACCTCCTAGAACGTACTCAGAGAAACCATTCAAACCATTCAGCACACAAGCCAAGTTTTATATTCAGGTTCACTGAGGGACCTACTGAAGAGCAATACTGACTCAAGGTTAGATATTTTAAAACTGAGATCGAAAATAAATAAGGCCACATCCTGTTCGTTGCTTTCTATAGGCTCCAAGCCCACACCAGACCCAGGTGTTAATTCCAAGAGCCCAAAGTATTCTCTGTGGGGATGGCACTCAAAGAAACATGGCTTACCTCAGCAGGCATCCAGAGTTGTGCTCCCCACCCCCACAGCTCTGCGCACCTGGAAAGCGAGGCCTTCTATAGGTTTGCCATTCACTGCAAGAATAATGTCTCCAGCTGCGATGGCCCCATGCTCTTCAGCTGGCTGCCCAGGAAAGAGCTTCTTAATCCTTACAAGGTCACTCTTTAGGTGGCTGCAGTTTCTTCTCTCCATCTGCACGAAACTAAATCCCAAACCACCACTATTCTTCTTCAGTTTCACTTCAAATTTAGGACCTACAACATGGGATTCATGAAAACAGACTTTTCAGTGTGTTGCAACTGGTCAGCCTTGACCTGGGAGTTGTCATGGAAATGAGTCGCTTCCGTTTTGCAGAGAAGTATTTCATGGGCTAACTTTGATGATGGGGTCCATCACACACATTACAGCTCGGTGCTGCCACAGATAGGATCTAAGCTGTAAATGCAAACCATGAAGGTCCTTTCACAGCTTTGAAGCAGCTGCGTGCTTTAAAAATGAAAGAAAACAGGTCAGGTTAAATAATGTATCCTGTTTAAGTCAATATAGATGCTCCTCAAGTGGATTACATCCTGACAAATCCTATGCAAGATGGGGTGACTGTGTTGACAGCTCACTGAATCTAACCTTCCCAGCATCCTTGCTTAGCAACACAGCCCACTGCAGTTTCCCCTGGCAACTGTGGTACTAACCCACATCTCACCACCACTTCCCAGCATCTAAATGAGAGACTCAAGCTCAAAGTATGGTCTATTTTGCATGGCTTTTACACCCTCACTATGCTATGTTAGAGACTGTCCCTATGTCTAAATTATTACCACATAGATGTGAGATCAACACAAAAGATGACTGAGGTTTTCTTCATTTGTCTTTTAGATTAAGTCTGTGCACTCTAGTGCACTCTAGCTATTTGAATTGCCACATTTTAAATGTTCAACAGTCAGTCACATATGACAAGTGCCTGCCGTACTAAGTGTTTAAATATAAACAACTAAATTTATATGTAAGGATGGAGCTTTAGACATACACCATCTGCTTATAGTGTCAAGTAAAATTTACTACGTATAGATTGCAATGTAGAATCCTGATAGTGTTTTAGTACATGCAACATGAAATTTTAGAAAATGGATCATGGGGACAATGACAGTCAACTTGGAAGAATGTTCTAGCTGCCATTTGGCTTAGCCATGTACACTGACCAGTCCCTTCTGGTCAGAGATGGACACAGCCTTGGGCATCTAGGGAGTATGGGAACCAGAGGGAACCTCCAGGATTCTCCTGCTTTGTCTTCACTAATTTCAAAGGGAACTAGTGAAGAGAGTGACAGAGTCTTGGCTTATAAATTTTCACTCGAGCAAGAATGAAAATAGCTGAAGCCGAGAGTGAGGTCTGTGGTCTGAGCCCATCTGATAGTGCCACAGTGGCCTCAGCTGCTCAGCAGTTAGCACCTTGATCAAAGGCTCTGTCTGGAGAGCACAGAGGAAGTAAGGGGAGAAGAGGCAGAACTGATGTAAAGACGATGGCATCACCATGCACCCAACTTGCCTCATACAGCAGGGCCGTAAAACGCCCTTTGGAAGGGGTGGGATGCGGGTAAGCTTCAACCCATGGTGTTCTATGGCAGCAGGCCTTTCTTAGCAGGACAGGAAATCACACAGAGGTGCAGAAAGGGGACCCATCAAGAGATGCAGTAGGCTGTCGCAGCTTTGCTCTTGTAAATGATGCTACTAACAAGGCTAGGTTCCTGACAGCTTCATCTCCCTGTCAGCCTAACCAGCCATAGGATGGATTCCTTACAAGTGCCTGGCAGGAACGTGACCCTTCATGTCAACTCTGTTCCTTAATGTTTACGTGCAAACATCAATATTCTGGTGGGTTGATCAGGAAACTGCACAAGACTTAGGAGCAGAATTCTTGGTGGTAGTCATTTGGGCACTATGTAATTTTGTTTTTCAAAGAATGTTTTCCACCAGCTTGGATAATGATCATGACCCACACTGCTGGCATTTTTTTTTAAACCCAGAGGAAGCCTCCCTGCCTTCCCCCTTTGACTTGACAATTCTAAAGCAGTATATAATGATAAGACAATAGTAACACTCAATTCTCTCTCCTCTTACCATCTGTCACTGAGACACAGCTCGCAGGTCTGCCAGGCCTGCCTGTTACCAGGGAAACAGCCATGTGCTCGTCTCCCATCCTGCTGTCAGCAGAGGGACATGCAGCCCTGGGGCCTCCTCTCTCTAAGACCAGCCGTGCCACCTAGAAAGATGAGTGGACAAACTCAGTTTACACTTCACACCGAAACCACAGATGCTTAATTTTCTGGCACTTCCAATGAGCTGCTTTATTTAATTTTCAAATCCAAATCCCCAGGCTAGCTCCTCCTGGGATACAGACTGGCAGATCCAACTGTAACTAGGCAAGTGCCACTGAAGATAACATGTGTACCTGTGTGTCTGCACATTCATAGCAAGCTCACCTTCCCCCAGCACCCACTCCCCTCTCCCCTCCTCGTTCTGCCTAAAGCATCCTTTCCCTTCTACATGTTCTTTCAGAATCTGAGGTTATCCCCCTATTAATGTCTCAAGGACCACACTCGGAGTCATCCAGCTCTCCCGCTTCTGCCTCCACGATCGTTCGGTTTTAAAGTTTCTGAGTTCTCCAGCAAAGGTATTTACCTCCCTCAGAGCTTCCCCATTCTCTCTCCACAGCCAGGGGCACTGCAATAAGCTCTAACCTGCTTATTGTCCCATTTCCATTTCATTGGTCCAGTCCCAGCACGGCTACTAGTGGACTGGTCTAAGATACAAAACTGAACTTTCAATGAGCAGTTTAAAGTCCCCAATATCTCCCATCACCTGAATTCCAAAAGCATGGAATGGCATCCCAGGCCCATGCTGATTACCCTTCCCCCATTTTTTTTTCTTGATTTCTTATCCTTCCCCATAGTACCTCATGCCCTCATTACCCAAAAAGGCTCAAAATGCAGTGACTGGACATCACCAGAAAGCTTATTAGAAATGCCAAGCTTCCATTTGGGGCATTTGACCCTGACTCTATCTTTCGGCTGCAATTGTCATTCAGCACCAAGTCCATGACCCCACAGTGGCAATTCCTACTTGTCATTGCGCCAGCGTCCAGACATATTTTCTCTAACCATGTGCATTAGTGAATAAACAGACAGTGCTAATTAATCATGAGCCCTTTTCAGGGTATGAGGAGAGAGAGAGAGGGCATGCTCACCTGGACTGGCAGTTGGGTGGAAGGCCCTTGAAATGTTTTCTCTCCCTGTTTACTCCTCTATCCCCAAGAGAAAGCTGTGGAAATATGTAGCTCAGGATACTGGAACACTTAAAGAGCTCCAGTGTAAGGCTGAGGACAGAGCTCTGTAGCAAGACACCTTTAGCCCTCCACATCCTGAATCTACCCCTCACCATTGTGAACAAAAAACCCAGAACAATCCAGCTCAGGTCCTGGTGATGTAGGCAGAGGGTGACAGACAATGACATGAACAGGGAGATGGCGTCATTGTGGGTAAGTGTGAAAGAGCAAGGGCCTGTGTGCAGGTAGGTGCCCTGGAAAACGGGTTGGCACAGATAGGAGCACAGCCATTGCCAACCTGCAGGAGCCTCTGTCCTCACTCAGTTCTGTTCTGCTGTCTGAGGCTAAATCAAAGCAATCAGATATAAGCTTTCCAGAGCTATTTAAAGGGTGTGAGGTTTTCTACTTTAGAAACATCTGTCTGCTACCTCCTAGGTTTCAGGTTCTCATAGGAGAGCGATGCTAACATGAAGAGTGAAAAGTGGGTAATGTAGACTTAAAAAGTCCTATTTTGTTTCTTGGCTCCCTCACTCCTACCTAGAAGCAACAACTGTAACTTTCGATGCTGTTCTAGAAAGCTCTGAAAGTAAGCAAAGGTCCCCAGTAATGGTGTACTCACCTGCCCAGGCCCCTTGAGACACTGCACAGCCTGCTTGTGAGTGAGGCCACAAAGACTCACTCCATCCACCTGCAGCAGCCTGTCACCTAGGAAAGGAATGCTCGTCATATTCCCTGTCCCCCAAGGATGCAGGAACTTCTCTGTAAGACTCCTGTCTAGGGATCAAGAAGTAGAGCTGCCAAGTGCGAGAGCTTATGTGAGCCAGAGTATCAGCTGCCTTTTTGATAACCCGGTGCCTGTTCCGGGTGTACAATAGGGCAAAGAAATGAAAACCTGTCTAGTATTGGCTCACTGAATGGACAAGCCAAGTCTGGTCACCTTTCTCTTTCCTCCTGTTTTCCTGTAAAACTATTTTTTAAAACATTTTCAACTCGCTCAGGGTAATAGTTATACTTTTTATTTCAAAAAGGGGGGTGAAGAAGACAATAGTTGATGTTAAAAATACTCAAATTCAAGAGGAAACTGAAATAAATATCTCTGGCATCTTTATTGTTCAATTAGGGCAGTTTCCGAGGAGAATAGAACCCACTCCATTCCTTCAGAGCACTGAGAAATGATGCAGGACAGAGAGGAGAGAGAAGTCTCACAGGGCCCTGTGCTAACCTGGGGTCACCAATACAAAGTCTGTTTTCTAGAGAAGGGCAGAGAGGAAGCTAATAGCTCATGATGCCCGCCAGGCTCTGATGTGGTCACTAATACCATCCCTGTCTTCCTAAGGAATATTTTCTCCCAGCAGCCAGCTCCTCTTAACCTTCCTACCCAATTTTTATTATAAACTTTAGACCACTGCCAACGTATCAGGTAAGTGAAGCAGGCAGCTCTCCCTTCCCCAGGCAAAGAAATCAGATCCTAGCGGGACAGAAGATTTTAGGGCTGAAATGAGCAAGGCCTGAGCTTTTCCTCTCAGCCAGGATTCAAAGCCAGAGGAGGCAGAACTCCCAGCATGATGTGCCTCTTACCCTGTAGGATCTGTCCTTCCTTGGCAGCTGGGCCTCCAGGAATGATGGATTTCACATAGATTCCTCCACGTGGTACTGTTGTATTAATGCCTCCCTATAAAACACAAAGCCATATTCAAAACCCATCCTTCCATTCTTGGGTGCCTCCCAACCTCCCTCAATGGAGAACCATCCTCTGCCAACTATGATCTATCCCACGCTGACAGGCTTCTGCATTTGCCCAGATTAACCCTCTTCCCTGGTGAGCAAGGTCAGGTTTACACAGACTGTAACAATACAGGCTGAGCGACAAAGCCAGACCAAACCAAGCCCCAGCTGGCACATGGCATGTGTTCTGTAACCACAGTCCTGTGTGGTGCACAAAATCTGTCTAGGCAACAAGCAGCACAGGTAGGCATGCCCTAAGGACTGGGGACTTGTGTTTGGCTACATGTTTGTTTATGGATACAAAGTCAGGAGTAAAAATAAGTTTGAACTACTCTGGTTTGGTTTGGTTTGGTTTGGTTTGGTTTGGTTTGGTTTGGTTTGGTTTGGTTTTATGAGACAGGGTGTTTCTATGTAGCCCGGGCTGGGTTCTATGAACCCAGGCCATCTCTTGCCTCCGAAATTGTAGGGTTACAGGCATGTGCCACCATGCCTGGCTCTGCACTTATTTTTATTAACTTGCCAATAAAGCACGAACGTGCAAGTCAAAAGATCAAGACCCGAGGCTGCCTCTTTTTTCCAGTTGACTTTACATAGGTAGACATACATATACAGGTGGAAATCTCAGCAACGATATGTCTCGTTCTTGTGCAGTCTTTTACTCCTTCCTTGCCTCTACTTCCCACTCCACTACTAACAACACAGTAATAATACGCATGTGCTCATACACCTCTCTTAACTTTTCACTATACTCGTATAATCGTACAGAATTCAAAATGGACAGCCGAGCCAGTCAGCTGAATGAGCCTGTTTTAGTTTGGATCTTGACTGTCCCTCAAAGGCCTGGTGCTAAAGCTTAGTGCCTGGCCCATTGCCATTGGAAGGTGTGGGACCTCTAAGTGGTGGAGCATCATGGAAGGTCTTTAGGTCACGGGAGTGAGCACTTGAAGAGGATTTTGAGACCCCATTCTTCCCCTTTCCTTCAGTTTCTGGCCATGAGGAAGCAGCTTTACCTGGCCCATTCTTCTATCAGGATATGCTACCACAGCCCCGAGACAGCAAAACCGGCCAGCCATGGGTGGAAACCTCCAAAACTGCAGGCCATGAGGAACCTCTTCATCTTGTGATTTGATTATATTTCTGCTGTTTGTTAGAGTGGTGACGGAAAGCTAATTAACAGACCCTCTGGGCTAAGTCTGACGCAAGTCTACGCAACAGACTCAAGATTCCTCGGAAACTACGTTTTTAGCCATGCTAACACAAAACTTCAAAACGGCCAGCCACCAGGAAAGGGCCGGTGAGCTACCCTCCATGTGGGTGGAGCTAGGTTTCTACGCATGCGTGCCAGAGTGCATGCAAGTTTTCCTCAATTGATCTGTACTCATTTTCTTCAATGCGCCTGTCACTGTTAGCAACACAACATTCATCACCTTCACCAGCACTTACTTGGTGCGATCTACGTTTCTATGTCCGTGGTGCAGCGATGTGTGCACTTTTTCATTCCAGCAGGTATTGCCAGCTTGTATCCCAATGTGAATGTGCATGTGATTATTCACATTCCTCCCAGCACAGCGTGACAGTACCCTTTTCTGTATCACACCGGCTATATTTAGCCAAGCTGACAGCTATACACTCTGAATTTTCCCTTTAACTTACTTTTACACTCCAGTAGCTTTTCATGGGTTTGAATGTCTTCTATTTGTTTAATGGCCATTTGGATTTAAGCAAGATATTTCAATAATTATTTTTGAAATGAAAATTCTCCAAAGGGGAAAAAAAATCAGTGTTTTTGCTAGTCAAAAGAAATCACCAGTCTCCTCTTGACATATGTGCATGCATATATCTGAATAATCTAAATTTTTAGCAAGTTTTTTAGATGAGAAAGGGCTGCGTTTGGTGTTGTGTGATAGGATTGTTTTATCAAGCCAAGAATAAGCTGACCGTACTTAGTCCCAGCCTGTTCGGTCCCTATGGGTTCAAGAGCCTTATTTCCTGGTGTTAAAAATCATCCGCTGAGATTGAAGAGATGGCTCAGTGGTTAAGGGCACTGACTTCTTTTCCAGAGGATCTGGGTTTAAATCCCAGCACCACCTGGCAGCTCACAACTGTCTATAACTCCAAGATCTGACACCCTCACACAGACATCCATATAGGCAAATACCAATGCACATAAAATAAATGTAAATAAATTTTAAAAATCATCCACTGGTGGTTCAGCAATTCAAGGCTCCTTGCTCTAGACACACAAGGGAATTAAAGCATATTTCATTACTCATCACTTGGGTTACCTGGGAAAATTTTCAGAGCCGTTGGCATTTCCTCGCATTGCTGGGAGATCCAACCATGCCATCACTGAAGTCCAGCCCTAACCCAAGGTCTTTAAGGAATGATTCATACTCAGTGTTCACTGCTACAAACAATGCCTTCCAAACCAGGACCTCCAAATTTGTGTGCACCCCCTTTGTGGACACCATTTCCCATACCCTTGGGTAGTTAAGTTACATGGGGAATGTCTCTTCTTAGATATCTGCCAGGCAGAGTGCAAAAGCCTGCATAGTGTCAGACATGGTAAAGACCTCAAAGATGAACTTTGTCCTGGCCCCTGGAGGACAGAGCCTATTTCAACCCTACTTGGGATGGCACTCACCTTTGGCTTCAATCCATGAACTCTACCTTACTGGCCTCTTCTTACTGTCCAGCTCAAGCTTGGAGCCAGACTAATTCACCCAGTCTCTTTCGTATTAGCTCCTTCTGCTGTTGCTGTTCCTTAGAACCTGCCCACAGCCCGACCTCAAGTTGCTCTGCATCTCAGAATTTATCTTTGAGTTCTCACTCCCCACAGAAAGCTCAGTTTACCCCTTACATAGAATGCACACTGAAGCACACGAGCACACTGCCAGAGTGGACAGCCCTCCAAGACTCTGAGTGGATGCTCTTTTACTGCTTTCCAAGTTTGGCGAAAAGTCTTACAGTCACGCTGAATCCAAGTGTTCCATCTTCTTTAACCAGCTCCACAAAGTAGATTTCACCAGCATTGGTTTCTAGAGGTGATGGAGGACAAGAACCAGCACCCTGCCACAAACAAACAAACAAGACAAAGCCGTGAGGCACCTTCCCTACATCTGCAGATATTCAGCTTTCATGCACGACTAGAAGCTAGCAGCCTTGCACCCAGAAAGAGCATGAGCCTAGAGAGACATCTCCAGCCTTATCAATTCCTTCACAGGTGAGCATACAGAACTCTCTCAGGCCCTCTAACCTCCATTTCCTATTCCTCATAACTGGCCTCCTAACTGTCACTATGAATGTGCCAGGACATGCCAGGGGATAAATAAATGCAGAGTCCTCCTGTGTGCACTCCCATTGAAAACATCCATGTTAGACCTGAAGCTGTTAGGTAACTTCCTGGATCACTCAACACATGGTGCCAGCCAAGCACAGCACGCTGGCTACCAAACACACAGAAACTTCTTGAGGCAAAAGCCAACCTCAGGAGAACTTCCGACCATTCCTAACAAGACTGTTCATGATATGATAAGTTTTTCAGTGGTTGAAGGCCTTGTGAAAAAGATTATACCATGTACCAAGCAATCCCTTTGGTACTTGTGACAATATATATCTTAGATTTGTTTATCCATTCAACTATTCATAAGACATTTATTGAGCATCTATTACATCCAGGATGCTGTGGTTTGAACATCTCCTCCAAAACGCATCCTTAAATTTGATTACTAACAGTAAAATATTAAAAGGTGAAACTTGCGTATGAAGGCCCAAGTCTCATGAATGTATTGCTGTAGGAGCAGAATGGGTATAAAAAGGAGAAGTTTGTCTCCATTTCCTCTTTCTATCTATCATAGTCTTGCATGCTCTCCCCATGTCATGCCTCCTGCTGCCGCAGCATGACACAACACAATACCTTTACCAGATGTGGCTCCTCAACCTGGAACTTCCCAGTCACCAAATAAACCATTGTTTATAATTCACCCGTTCTGTTAGGGAAATGGAAAGGGGAGTAACAGCATGGCACTACACAAGCTGCTGGACACCATGAGAAGACTTGGCTGCCCGTGTTGAATTGCAGTCTAAGGCGCTCGAGGCTTTCAGCAAGGAGATTCCCAATCAGATAACCAAGAACACGTGTGATAATAAGTTCATGTGATATGATGAAGGGACTGTCAGAGATAATGCTAGTATGGGGAAGAAATGAAATGCAAAGCCAGGTCTGCCTGAAGCATAAGCCCAAGGGCACATGTGAATTCTGACAAGGTGTACTGAGCTGATGGACCATTGCTACTAGACAGAAAATGCCCCCTTACTAACCAGAACCCACTGTCCCTAGTCTTTCTTTGCTTTGAGATTCCTGGTGTATGTTGGAAAATACTATCAACTCATGGAAAAATAAAAAAGCTAAAGTAAACTAAAACTCATAATTTCAACAGAAGAGCTTCTAAAGAGATCGGTATGTAACAGAGAATGTGACGGTTCTTCCAAAGACTCCACACTCCTTGATTTGGCAAGGTGTTTAGACTAAACACGGAAACTTGAGGAATGAAACAACTGTCATGGATGACATCATAAGTGGGAACATAACAGCCACTGTGCCAGAGAGCTGGCCACAAAGCTGGACATCTGATCCAAAAAAGCCTGGATGATATAGGTCCTGTAGCTGTTCAGGCCCCTCCCAACTGCCCGTAAAGCCAGCTTGCAGAAAAGCCCCATGTTACCAGCTTGTAGCTGCTTGACATGGCTCATCAAGAGCACAGAATAACACAGGATAAGGGAGCACCGCTGGACTCCACAGCCTATTCTCTTTCTTTAGATACTAGAGTGTAGACTAGAGAATATGCATCTTTAGTGATAGAGGGAAGGGTAGAGGGCCCTGCCTGGGTGGTGAGCACTGCACCTGAGCCATTTCCGGTTCTCTGACATTTCGTTCTTGGTCATGTGTGTGTGCTGACTGTCTTCCCAGGTGCCCGTTGCTCAGGATGTCTGTACATAACATGCCAGAACTTGATGTGCTGTTCTTTTCATCAGCGGGGATATTTCCACAAACACCTATGAAAAACAAGTCAATGTTTGGAAAGGCTGGATAAGACACAGAGTTCTCCTTGACTGACAGACAGTACTTTTAGAGCTGCAGAGGATGCTGTGAATTCAGCATTTTGTGAAGAACACTGCACCTGGAGTAGAGAAAGAGAAGGTTCTAGATGTGATTAGAAACTTGAATAGAAGTCACTTATGTGACCCAGAAAACATGGGAGCAAGAATAGTGAAGAATGCCAGCTCCTTTTTATTAATTTCCTGCCATTTGTGTGATGGAAGGACAGAGGAGAAGAAAAGAGTTAAGGAGAAGAGAGGGGAGGGGAGAGGAAGAGGGAGAGGAGGGAAGAGATTAGTTCTTTCTATCTTCTCAATAGCTTACCAGAAAAGTGTCACTTCAGCTTAATTAGAATCAGCTTAACTAATCAATCAATCAATCAATCAATTAAAACAGAATAAAAAAGATGAACTAGTTTGTCCCAAATCCCATATTCAACATGACCTTTGACAAAACCATGTGAAGCCCAGCTATCACCAGCATGTGATACAGAGACGACCATGTAGCATCCTTGAGGTATATGTGGTAATACCAGGCTCTGGGCTCCTCTAAGAATTCCTGCTTACTCCAACTGGCAAAGACCAAATCAAAAACCATAAGATGTGGATCAACAGGTAGAACTTTGAGTAAGGTAACTAACATTTCTGGCCTTCGATTTCTTTATATCTAAAATAGCTATATCAGTAGCATAACATTGTAGGATTGGTGAAACAGATTATTTATAGACTGAGACATATATATATACACATAAAGTTATGTGTGCACATACATTCATACTCTTCCACATATGTAGATTGGCACATATATATCAGCAAATACATTTAGTGTTAATGTGTTAATTCAATATCAATGTTTCAGCACAGGAGTATTGGAGAAAAGCAGGCATAATAGAGTTTATTTAGACCTGGAAGTGGGAACTCATGATAGACTTGCTGCTTTGATACAGCTTACTAGCATCCAGGGAAGCACACGTGCTTATATATTGGATCAGTCTGATTTAATAAATTTGGCCTTGAGCAATCCAAATTTACGGCTATTTGGTATGTATGCAGCGAGTGAGGAGGGTACCAGTCCAATCTATGATGCCATGTTCAAGATCATTTTTCTTGGTGCACTATAGACTGGACTTTGGCAATATTGTAAACTTCTGCTCCCTTTCTTTCATGCCCTTCATGAGAGCAGAGGATAGGACTTTAGAACTGAAAAACCAGACTGTCCACTGTGCCCTTTGTAACAGAAGTCTAAGCTGGGAGTCATGTTTAATCGTGATTGACAACTTGATAGGATCTAGAATCAGCTAGGAGATGTATCTCTGAGCAGGTCAGTAAAGGCATTTCCAGGAATGATTAGCTGAGAGGGAAGCCTTTACTCAGAGTGCACAGTGCCTTCTGACCTTGCAAGGGAAAGCAGCATTGCTCGCTTGCTGGACCATCTTTTCTTGTTTCTGAATATCTATCCTTAGCTCTGTAGTGTGAAATGAGGACCAGCAGCTTCTCAGGAATTCTCCAGTGCCAAGCGGAACAGCTGAGATCTCCAGCCTCGTGGACTAAGCAGCTACTGACATCGGCCTCTGCAGAGGGCAGACAGGCACTGCTGTCCAATTTATCCTGCATCACTCAAGCCAGTCTGAAAACAATCCCCTTTTGTAACATATAGTCATTCTATCATTTCCATTCCTTTAGAGAACCCTGACCTTCTGTGAGTGCCTACCCACTCAGTTTACAACAAATTTTCATAGCTGCTGTTAGCTGATGACTTCTAATGTCTGCTCTAGAATAGCTGCCTAACAGGAGACCATCACTGGTCCTCTAGCCCCACCAATGGACCAGCTCAAAAGAAATAACAACTGTGGCAAAGTCATGTTCCCAACAAGTAACTGGGCCACCACAAGGAGATGGCATGTAACACCCAGACAGTGAGCACACGGAAATTCTAATACAAGACTATGGTTAGAGCACTGTAGATTTGGGATAGCAATTTTTAACATCTTGACCATTGCAGTAGGCTGTCCTTGGACTTCACTGAATTGTGATTTGATCACCTGGTACCATTGCAACACAAGAAGTGAACTGAATGCCCTCAAAGAGAAGAATGTGAGAGGAAAATGCAAAGATTACTGACCTGCCTCAGAAAGAGCTGTCGGTGCTGTAACATCCAACAGAGGCAGTGATCTTGAGGCTAGCATGATGGGAGTGCTGGGGCTGGCCCCTGGGGCATTGTGGAAGACCCTATTGCCGCTACCTGCAGTGAAGGTGAAAGAGAAAAAGCTACCTGGTGACAGCATTTGCAAGCGTGAGACAGCTTTTCCAAGGGCACAACAAGTGGGAGGTCTGCATTTAGAGATGAGCCTGAGTTTACAGCCACCTCATGTAATTTACAAAATCACCCAACCCAAACGCATCAGTGGTCCTTAGTAACCACACTCCCTCCATTCCCTCTATCAAGAACCCTCCCCAAATGCCCCAAGTAAAAATAATATTGCCCTTTTGCCTATGCATTTGTTGCTTAGCTGCTGTTCTGAAGTTAAAAGATGAAGTAAACAAGCCTAACCCAACAGAGACTTCAGGGGTTGATCTGTAATTACACAAGTAAGAATACTGTGCCTAATTTGGAAGGCTGAGAAGCACTCTTGTAGGGCCTGTTTCAAGCCCTGCCTCTTTCCTGAAGACTCCCATAATGTAGATAACCTCATCTGCTCCGTAATGAGCATGAGAGTGGAAGGCAATCGCATTATTAACATTTATGCTGATAAATAGAGCATATTTAGATTTGCTTATAACAGTAGTAATACTTGGTATGTATTGGTGGTACTAGAGTGTTAACAATTATTTTTATGAAAGAAAAGGTTCACAAAGAGATCACTATATATATATATGTGTGTGTGTGTGTGTGTGTGTGTGTGTGTGTGTATGTATGTATATGCTGTAACTTTACATAGCACACATCTTACTATTTTCACTTTTGTTACTGACCAAATAAAATAAATTAATTCTATTTCTTACTTGAAAAAAAAAAAAAAGAATACTGTGCCTACAGTACAGAAGCAGACTGAAGACCAGTTCACTGCCCTTCCCAGCTGCATAGGTGACTGCTCCACCTTATCCCAGCTGTAGAAATCTTGAATTTGAGTGTCAATAAGAATTCCCTCCCTGTCATGCAAGAAGAGTAGACAGAAACACAAATATGCTGGGTGTAGGCAGCCATACCTAATGAGGAGGCTGTTGTCTTGCAGGGAGACATGCATTCCTGGGACCCACTCTGCCTCTGATTGCACAGCACACTGATTGGTACCACCGTGTTGCCTCTTTGCTAGACATGACCCTGTTTTCCCAGAGCAACACAGAAGACCTACACGGAGCTTTGTGGTCTGTGCTCATGGTGATAGCAGAGGAGACGGTTCCATTGCCGGAAGTAAGATGAAACATACCTTTTGATTGAGAAATGATTAATTCTATGTTGTCAGGAGAATTCTGGATCATTCTAACAGCCATGTTGAACGTGAAGCCCTCCAGGCTGATGTGATTCAAGGCTAGTATCTTCCCTCCTGGAGAAACAAACAAACAAAACATGCAATAACCCCAGCCAGGAAATAAGAAAGGTGGTACCTTAAAGCATCTCTGGTAATTTGACTTAGGGTGTACCTGGTTTGATCTTTTTAGCTTTTTCTGCTGGTCCCCCAGGTATAAGAGAAGATATGAAGATGCCAGGCTTTGCTTGGTCAAGATCTTCTCCCTCGTTAATGACAAAACCTGTAATCCAAGATGGCATTGATGGTAAGATGATGTTTAACGACTTTGCAGTCCACGTAGTTACCAAGTGTTGATAACTGCACCTGAGTAAGATGCCTGGGGAAAGTAGAGTGCTGCCTCTCACACCCACAGCTAATGCTAGAAATGCAGCCTACCCACAGGAGCTGGCTTGGTGACAGGAGTTAGGGCTTGCCCACAGCCTTCTGTGTGTGTATTTCACATGTGTGTAGATTCACATGCATGTGTTTGCATGTGCATGTGGAGCTCCAGAGTTTCACACTGGATGTCTTCCTGGATTGCTCTCCACTTCATTTTTTTGTATATTTTTTCTTATATGTTTATGCGTGTTTTGCTTGCATATCTGATTTGGTACCACGTGTGTAACGCCTGGGGAAGTATGGTAATGTCAGAAGGTATCAGATCCCCTAAGACTGGAGTCATGTGGGCTTCGGCTCACCACTTTCTTTGTTGAGGCCATCTCTCATCAAATGCAAAGCTCTCAGATTCAGTCTAATTAGCCAGCTAGCTAGAGGAATCCCAGATTTCCAAGTGCCAGGATTACACACATAATACCACATACACCCAACTTTTTTTTTTATATGGGTGCTGGGGATCTGAATTCTGGTTTCACATTTACATGGTGAGCATTTCATAAACTGAGCCACCTCCCCAGTCCTGTGAAAGATGATTTCTAACCAAATACCCTGCCTCTATATCCTTTTTCCTGCATGATTTAAAGATTTTCAATTGTGATTAATAATTGGCAAGAAAGACTGGCTACTCCTCTATGTAACTAAGAACTAGAGAAAGGTTGGTCCAAGGTCTGTGTGGGTGTGGAAGGTGGAATCTTGTGCTTAGATGCCTGCAAGGAATTCTTTGTCCCAAACATCTTAGTGTTCTTTTTGTGGAAGGGATTGTTGAAGAATGCAAGATAGGAAGGAAGAGGCCAGACTGGGGAAGCGGAAAAGTCAAAGGGAAGAATGGCGCCCATTCTCCCTTTGCTGAGCAGAGTCTGGGCCTCGCCTTCAGAGAGCTGTCTTACCAAAACCACGATGTGGGTCCCGCTTCAGTGTCACACACACAATGTCTTGGTTGGGTTCTTCCGTAAAACTCTTCCTTCTGCTCGTCTGTGACCCTGGGTGCAGAATCAAAGCAGCATATTTAGGTTTTCCTCCCAAAGTAGTTAGAACCTGACAAAACGCACGTACACAGAAGCAGGAGCAAGTCACAGAAAATGTCCTGTCAACTTGGGATCAGGTCACTGAGTATATATTCCATTGAGCCACAACTGGACCACTGTTAGTCAAGATTGAGCTGGAAAAGCAGAGACCATGGCAGGGTGGCCGATGGTGCCCATTTTCTGTGTGATTTACTATAACTCTCCCCCCATCCCCTGGTGCTAGAGATGGTAGACATGATCTGTCAATGCTGCACACAGTGGCCTCAAACTCACTATGAATCCAACAGTGCCTTCAACTCTGCACAGTGGATTGCCCTGCCTCTGCATTCAAGGCACTTGGCTTACAGACATGTGCCACAGTAGTTACCTAACATCTGTTTCTTGTACTGGTCTTGAGACAAGATGGAGGGTAAGCTGCCAGTGTGGTGTGTGTGTGTGTGTGTGTGTGTGTGTGTGTATTCCTGCCAGTGACAAGTGAAACAGAAACACAGAGATGCAACATCAAAGTCTCCTCCTCTGAATCTTGCCATAGCTTGATCTTGAATGTCCCCAAAAGGACCAAGAGTTGAAAGCTTGCTGCCACTGTGTGTTGCTTCTGGAGGTAGCACTGCCTGGGGGAAGGGGGCCTTAAGGGTGTGCAGAAATAGAGTCATTACCTTGCTTGTGTGGTCTTGAAGGGGATATTCAACAGAAGTCTCTGTTTCTCTATCTGCTTCCTGACTCTCATGAGTGAACAGGCTTTCTCCAACATCTACTCCTACTTTGATACATTCTGCCATCACAGGCCCAAAGAAACAGGGTCCAACAACCAAGACTGATACCTTGAAAATCATGGGTAACAATAAACCTTTCTTCTCTTTTGTTTTTGTTTTAAGACAGAGTTTTACAAGGTAGCCCTGGCTGGGCCAGAACTTGATATGTAAACCAGGTTTGCCCCAAACTCACAGAGATCCTCCTGCCTCTGTCTTCTCACCTTCCCTCTTTATAAACTGACTACTAACAAAATTTCTTTTCTAATAAAGAAGAGCTAACATGGGTCTCTCCCAGTCACCGACGTACAGGGGTTACCAGCCCAGCCTGTGTGGCCTGGAACACTTCCCAAGTGTGTCTGGAGGAGACCCAAAGGGAAGCCTCAAGTTGTTACTAGAAAGCTGGAGTCTTGGGGTAGGATTTCTGTTACAGCTCCAATGGGAACCCACACACACTGGTGACCAAGTGCCAATTGGTTAATAATCAATTTACATCTTCCCTCCCCAGGGGCACACCTGTGCCTGGCGGTACCACCCAAGGCCAGATGTTGACCACGAGAGGTCTTCTCAAATCCAAGAAGTGTTGAAAATAATTTTTAAAGTGAAACGATTGTGAGTTTTCTTTGGGAAACAAGCTGAAGGAGTGGTTTGAAAAGAAGTGAAATAGGTACAGCTCCCTTCCCTGCACCTGGCCGGGCTTTGGTCCATACCTGTGCATATGCTCTGAGGAGGTGTCCCAGAGAGAATATGAGGTGGCTTCTGTATCAAACTGATGCTATTCAGCTGCTCTGGGCCGGTGTAAGGACTGAGGGGAAACATGAGACAGTAAGGTTGGTGCTCCTGGGAGGGACTTCTTGTCTCTTTGTTAGTGTGGCCTGAAGAAGGCAGCTTTCTGCCCAGAGATTCAGAAGATCCCTAGACAGATGCCACCGCAGGCTGGTCTAGCGAGGAGGACAGCACAAGCAGGAATGGTGTCAGTGTCTCTGTCCCAGAGGGCTCATCATGGTAACCCAGATGCCACACCAACCTCCACTGCCCTCCTTAGTCTGCATATGCAGCTGTTCCAGAACCCCTTTTTGATGTCTTTTGTCCTCCAAGGGCTCAAGGGTTCAACTGTTGAAAGTTTGGTGCTCTGTGAGGTGATATTGGGAATTTTAAGTTAAGGGGCCTAGTGAGATACAATTAGGTCACTGGAGATTCCCTCCTTAGAAGGGACTAATCAGTTCCTATGGGACCCCAGTTAGTTCTCCGAGATTGTTGTTCTAAAAGAGCAAGACTGGCCTGATCCATGGCCCTGTCTTTCCACTGGATCTAACAGAAAGACATCTGCCACAAGATAAAGTAGCAGCAGGGCTAAGACTGGGAATGAAGGGTCCAGCAGAGCCAGCGTCATGCTGTTTGTATGCTCAGTTTTTTGAGATGTGAGCTATCTAAACCCTTTCCTCCTTTTAAGGTACTCAGCCTTGCTGGCCTTGCTGTCAGTTTTAAAAATATAAATATGTACATATATAAATACACATATACATATAAATATATAGCAAAAGAAAACAATGTTTCAGCAAGCAAAGACTGTTCTAGATAGTAGACATAAATGAGTCAAGTGACCCAAGGTCACCTCAAAAACACACTCACAAAGAAGGAGAGTAGAGAATCTAAGATCAGACGCCAATATGTGTGTGCTCAGAGCTCTGGAAACAGCCATCTTTGGGCCTCCAGGACAGCCAACCACCACAGCAGTGTGGTCCAGCCTGCCCCCAACACCTGGGAGGTTACCCTTACCACACCGGTTAGACAACTGGACATCAGCAGGGCCTGCTGGTGCAAGCAGCTGTCTATGAACCCTCTCAGGGTCCCCAGTGTTGGGAGACAGAGCTTGTCACAGGAGCAGGGGCAGGGCGAAGCAGCACTTTCCGAGCAGGGAGGAGCCTCATTCTGTATCTACTCCCCTTCGCATCGGGTCTGGTAGCAAGTCCAACCCAATTTGACAAAAAACCCACTAGGGGTCAGGCCTGGACCAGCAAGGAACCATCTGAGTCAGAGAGGTGCCAGGCCTCTGGGAGCTTTATGGAGCATCAGCCTCCCAAGCCCACTGAAGTGCCCAGGAATCGCACAGAATCGCACAGGCTCAAGGGAAGGAAAAAAAAAAAAAACCAACACCCAGGAAGGATGTGGGAAAAGCTTCAGAATGTAGTGTCTCTAGGTTCCCTTTGAAGAACAGCAGGGGCTTTATCTGGCATGGGTTTCTGTGGCTCACGTCATCAGGGCCACCCGGGAACTATCTCTCAATTGTTCAAATTGCCAGAAAAAGACAAGTCGTGTATGAATCAGTTATTACATGAAGAACTTACAAGAGTCACACTCACAGGCTGAAAATAGATAGTGGGTGCCAAGGGCTGGGTTAGGGATAGGCCCAAGTGGGAGGCAGTGCTGAGGGAGGGTAGTTTTCTATAAGGGAAGATGAAGAGCACTAGGAAGGATGGTGAGGCCCAACAACAATGTGAATGTACCAAATGCCTCTTTCTTAGACAACAAACTAGCAAGAATGAAATGATTATGATGATACATTTTATGCCTTGTGTATTTTAACCACAATTAGAGAGAGAGAGAGAGAAAGAGAGAGAGAGAGAGAGAGAGAGAGAGAGAGAGAGAAGAGAGAGTGTGTGTGTTTCCTCAAAATGCCAACCTCTCTTGTCCATTTACTGACAATTTCCACATTCTGGCTTCAGAACTGAGGATACAACTGGCGCATTGCTATTCTTGGGAGTCTCTGTGCTTAGAGCAGACGGATGTGAGCATGTGCTTGTTGGGGTGCGCAGACACAGGGAAGGGTTGTCCTAAATGGAGCCAGTGTAGTTCAGGAGCCAGCCCTTTTCCGGGCAGGCAAGGAAAGGCTTCAGAGAAGTGAAGCAAGGAAGGTAGCCAACAGCTCTGTAGTAGGAAGCTCTGTGTAAACAGCTTCTATGAATGGCGCTGGTGGTCGGGCGCCCCCTCAGGGTCAAGGCCACCGGCTGCCTGCCCTTCCCACTCTGAGTCTAGCCTGTATCCCTCAAACACGAAGCCATCAGCGTGACCTGCTCTTTCCCACATGATCTTACCTGGCCACTTCTGGCTACCTGTGAGCACCAGGAGGCATGGAGCATGTCTGTGCTGCAAATACTGAGTCCTCAGCACCCACCCAGGACAGGGATGAGGGAAGTGCTGAAGAAACTGCTCCAGTTAGACTTATAGGCTTGCCCATGTCATTTCTTCCCTGAGTACAAATCCTACCTGCCAATCAAGACTTGATGTCTCCCCCCACACATTATCTTGCTGTACCTATGTGTGTCTTAGGCTTTTAACCCATCTTGACCACAATAAGAAGACACAGGTTCCTCCTTGTCTCTAGAGTTTAGGGCAAGTGCTCAAAGACTTGTGCTAGAACTAAGCCCTGAGCAGGCCCAGTAGCTCTTCTATGACCCACACCCTGGATTAATGCTTCTTCTTCCCTTGCTCACACCTTCCCAGCCTCATCACCATAAACCTCACCTGCCCCAAGGCATGAGTTCCTGTTGTATTTCTTGGGGAACTTCCAAATGGCCAAAGAGTCAGACAAGTCCTGGCATTTCTGAGTTTGCCTAAAAGTTACTGATAACCTCCTCTGACATGTTAGAGACTGTGTTGGTCATTTATAAAGCAATACAGAGGCAAACATGAGATAAGAAGGAGTAGGGCTGATGGAGGACTCCAGTTCAGCTTCCTGTTAGAGGCAAGCTACCAGGTAATGGTGCAAAGGCTCTCCCATGTAGGTGCCTGTCAGGACACTTCTCAAGCCCGACTGTTTTTAAAATGGCTGCCGTGCTGTGGAGACATTTCTTAAGATGGTTGCTATGGTTTGAATAAGTGCTCTCCAGAGTCCATGTGTAGTTAAAAGGCTGCTGTGGGTCTGTTGGAAAGTAGAACCTTTCAGAGGTAAGGCTTGGCAAGAGGTTATCTTAGCCAGACTTGTGTTGCTGTGATGTAAGATACCCGATAGAAGAAGCAATGGAGGAGTATTTTGGCTCACAGTGAGGCGCTTCAAGCCATAGCCCTTGACAGCACTGAATCTGGAGTCAGGTAATGAGAGTGTCATGGAGACATGTGGCAGAGGGTGCTCACCTTATGCAGACAGGAACTGGAGGGGGGGGACCTCCTAAGGACCTGCCCCCACTGACTTCCTTCTACCTAAATCACACACCTTCCAGTTTTCAGCATTTCGCAAAACAATGCCACCAAGCAGGAACTACACTTTCAGTATATGAGCTTTTTAAAAAGACACTTCATATCCAAACATTAATAGAAGTCTGTAGATGCATGAGATAGTTAGAATCCCACTTCCTCTTGGAAGGAAGTAGAGAATTTCCTTCTCCACTCACAAGGAACAAATGGGCTTTCTTCACCACATACCCCTGCCATTACATCTTGCTTCAAAACAGGTCCAAAAATCAGTGGGGCCAGTTGACTATTAAACTGTGAACCAAAATTAACCTTACCTCTTTTTAAGTTTACTGCATAGGGTATTTTGTTACAGCAACAGAAAACTAGCACAATGGCCTGGAATGGGTCATAGTTACTTCTGCATTTAATTTACGTTTTAAATTATATTTTCTCTCTCTCTCTCTCTTTCTCTCTCTCTCTCTCTCTGTGTGTGTGTGTACACACACATATGCTACGGTGTGTGTAAAGGTCAGTGGACAGTGGACAACTTTCAGGCATTGGTATCCATCCACTATGTGAGTACAAGGAACAGAACTTGTGTTGTTAGGCATGGCAGCAAGCACCTCCGGCTGCTAACTCTTGCCAGTCTTGCTTCTGCTTGTAAACAACAAAGTGCTAGGAAGTACTTTGAACCAAAGGGTGACAGGTAAAAGATGCCACAAACCCATTGACTCTGTCACATTGAGATGATGCCTGTTTCTATTCCCTTTGAACCCAAAAGAGGTGGCAGAAGTTAGGACATGTTTGCTCTGGGATACACATTGTGACCATTGGCACGCTCTTCCCAAGTTCTTGGAACCCAGAGCAACAGTGGAAACCCTTGCTGGAGCTGCAGTATGGAAAGAGCCTAAGGCAGCCAAGGAGGGAGAGGGTGCCAATGTGAAGCCATCTCCACACAGAGGGCATCTGCCGATGACCATCATGGCCTCAATGCCACACAAAAGAGAATTCGGCCTCCTTTTCTAAACCATAAAGTTGTGAAGCAGAACAACAAGATGGCTGCTGACCTATGCCACTGTTTTTGGGGTGCTTTGCCATGGAGACTCAGAATGGGTCTGCTTCCTCATTATTGATTGATTTTGTACTTCATGGTGAGGTGCATTTGCAAGAGCAGAGTTGGGGCAATCGTTTTGTAAGCATTACTTTATGGTGTCAGTGTATATGCATGCATTTCAGTTCAAATAAATCATCTGTTTCCTCCTGCTAAAGCAGATGTATAACTCATCTTCCCCCAAAGCGGATCCTGCCACCCCCTTCTCAGTACACAGCCTGGAAATCTATGCTATTTATGAAACTTGCCTTGTAAGTGTAATCCAAGTTCTAGGCTATTTTTAAATGCATGGATCATTGTTTTACAATGGAATGCAGCATTATGGGCTCCCTGCTCTCATTTGCAAACTTAAATGACAAGCTGTCAGCCTGGAAAGTGCAGCATGTCAGGGCTGTGAGTACAGTCTCCCGAATGGGCTGCTGGGTTTAAGTGCTAGCCCTTGAGTTTCCCCTTCCGGAAAATAGGAATCATGACACAAACAGCTTCACAGAGTCCTGTGGGTTAAGTTAGTTTGGGACCAAGAGCCAAGAGCAGGACCTGGGTTATGGTAGCCCAATGGTGATTATTGGCATTTGCTAATTTTACCTCCCTATCACCACCTAGCTCTTTTTCTGCCAGAAGGTGTGAACAGGAGGGTATGGAAGTGGCATCTGGCTCGATGGCCATTGGCTTAAGCATAGTGGTCTACATTCCATCTCCGGGTCAAGATAATAGAAACCCAATGAATATACACATTCTTGAGCATCAAAGTCCACAGAGTTTAAAGGTTCAGATGGTTCCACTGCATTGCATGCCTGGTTCTCTGGGCTCCAAAGAAAGACAAAGCCTACCTGCTTCTGATCCCTTTTGTCCTGGGCTCCTTGCTGCCTTGCGTGTTGTCCACAAATGTACCCAGTTGGCTTCCTATGGCATTCTGCAACCTGGGCACACATAACTCATTTTCTGAGCATGACAGTTTCTGAATCCAAGTGAGAGGGTTGACCTTTGTCTTGTGTGCAGAATTCACGTTGGCTATTTGTATGAACTTATCCTGAACTGAATTTGGGGAGAAAAAAAGACAGACATACGCTCAAGGTTACTCCAGTTTTGCTCATTGCTCTTGATACACTAATACACTCCTGACCCTGACTCTCCTTTCCCAGTTCTTTTCCTGAATTGAGAGACTTGACATTCTGCCTCAGGCTAACTTGGGGAGTCCTTGTGCCTATCCCTCAAAATGCAAATTCTTCTAAACAGTACTTGCTAATAAAGATGCTTCAGAAGCCTAAGAAGAAAGACAAGATGGCCCTTGTAGCCGATAGACTAGGATCCAGTAATCTGTTCCAACAAAGCTCCAGCAGGGACTAGACAAAATTATTTGCTGCACTCCTTCTGCCTTCAACCTCACAGATCTGCCCTTGAAAACAGTCCTGTAGCAAAGCTCCTGGGGTCTCAAATCAGGCTCTTCACTGTGGGATATAATCTTTAATGTCTACACAGCTTCTTTTGCCCTGCCAATAATAGTCCATGGAAGAATCTCCTGCCAGATCTATAAGCACACGTTAGAAGTGTGTGCCCCAGACACTGGTCCTTTCTCCCTTCTTAGAAGGCTTAATAAATGACTCACTCAGATGAGATCCATGAAAGGAGACTATGATCACGAGGGCTATCCCACTTTACTCTTTGTATTACTCATAGAAAACTGAAATTTTATTAAAAGATCTCTTGGGTTAACAAGGCCTTGCTCGAAGCTGCATCTTTTTATTACTTTTTGTTTATTTGTTCGTTTTCTTGTGTTTGTTGCTGAGATAGCGTCTCCTGTAAGCCATCTGGACTAGAATTTTCTTTATAGTCAAGGATGACCTTGAGTTCCTGGTCCTTCTGCTTCCACCTCCCAAGTGCTGGGATTACAGGAATGAGCCATCATGACCAGCTTGCATTTATATTTTGAGAAAGGAAAATGCTGACGGTCTTTGGGCCATCTGCTCCCTCGTGAAACCAGGAAGAAAGGAGTATAACAGCATTGGCATAATTGGTAGTCATGTCCCCCTCGTTTTACATACCTGTATATATATATCGTGTTTACATATATGTGGTATCTGAATGTGGGTAGAGGTGTCCATGGGATATATAGGATGGATGTGTGCACACTTTATGCATGTTTTCTGTTATCTGTGTATGTATGTGCAGTGTGCATATGTGACATGGCTATCGGACATGGATATGTTTATATCTGTGTTATGATGTGTGTGAATGCATGTGTGGGTTCTCAGTAAAACACCCCTGCATGGAGAGAGTGAGAAACAACATTTAACTACTTATGCAGACCCTTTCTGCAAGTATCTGGGGTGTTACCAGGGCTGTTCCTCCTGAACAAGGTAGCCACTAAAACAGATTACCTGTTGAGAATTTGTGAATGTAAGATGACTGTGGTCTCATTCCTCACATACAGTGAGCAAGAAAAAAAAATGGAGGAATGTGAGGAATTTCAATGTGGCCTGTAGTTTTTGCACAGATTTCAGTCTTACCCCAGAGCTCGGGCCTGTCAGGAACCAGGCAATGCCAGTAGCTAGCTTCTAACTAAATGTGTCCTGTGTGACAGACTCAGTGGCAAGCACTGTCACCCGCATTGTCACTCAGACCTCACCGTAACCCTCTAGGATGGAGATTGTGCCCATTTTACAGACAAGAAAACTTGAGGATGGGTCATTTGCTCCTGGTCCCCCAGGCCAGTTAGTGATAGAGCAGATTTCATCCTTAGTCCACTGGCTTCACTCTCTGCACTGGATAGTGGGAGTGGTACAGAGACAGAGCCACAGATAGCAGTACCAAAGAATCATAAAAGTATTCCCAGCCTTCTCATTACCTTGTCCTTAACTGTGGTGGGCAGAACATTTAACACCTGAAAGGGATTTTCCAGGCAGAGATGGCTTGGGGGTTGGGGGAGTCTGAGCCCAGAGAGGCTTAGTGAGGCAGGACTGTACAGAGACTGGCATTCCAGGAAGCAGCTGTCCTCTAGAGAAAGGGATGCACAGAAGTGAGCAGAGCAGGAAAGCCACACACACCTGGTTCTTAGAGGACCTATGTTTCCAGGCCTTGGTACACAGGACAGAGACCTCAAGGTGACATGTGGAGGTTTAATACTCAGGTTTAATACTCAGCAGGACACACTCAGCAGGAGAAGGGTGCCAGTTCAAGCATATTCCATGAACCAGATAGCAAGGTGACAGAGTCAGCAGGAACAGGAGACCATTGTCAGCAGGCCTCGGCTCCATGGTGCTCTGCTAGTATACTGGCTGGTAGGAGGGAGAGCCAAGAGTGCTGGTCTCTCCAGAACAGAAGGCAGGGTTGCCAAGAATGCCCCAAAGACACTGGAATGCTGAGAGGCCATGTCTGTCTACTGGCTGTGGGCAATCCACAATATAACTGTGATACCAGTAACATAGCTGATAAATGTTTGGCTCTATCTGGATGCTAAGGGCTAGTTATAGCCAGTTTAGTTGTAGCATCTCAAAATCCAAGAAGCATCCTGAGCTAGGGCCACAAGGGAAAAGTCACTGGTAGCACAAGGGTAGCCTGAAAGCATAGGCTCGAGAAGGGCCAAGCACACCCCACAGCTCAAGACACAACCTCAAAAATGGCTGAGAAAACACTTGGGGCCCACTCAGCAGTGATGACAGAGCCTGCCTGATTCCATCCTGGAACTGTGTGTTTGTAGGAGCTGGAGGTTTTTATTTCTCCCCAGAGATCCAAATATAACTATGAAATGAAGTGCCTGTTGAGACAATTCACAGTAGGATGACTAAGAGACATGTAGGAAATGTTTAACTTTTCACCCATCAAAGAAGCCAGACAAAGCCACAGTGAGAGATCATTTTTACCTGTCAAATGCACACACAAATTCAATGACATCTACTCTTCGAGATGGAGGAAAGAATAATGAAGCCAGGATGGCATGGGGCTCCTGCATTCCAGCATGACAAATCAAGAGACACGGTGAAGCTTTGAAAATTCCCTGGCTTGGAACCCAATGTTATACTTCTGACGTTAAGGAGTGACATAAAATCCAGAAAAACATTTTTCTAATGATGTTCATCACAGCTGCATTTGCAATATTAAAAAAAAATAGCAAAAGGAAATGACTAACTAACTTTATTTCCATACAAATCAACCATCTATCTGTCCATCCAAGAAACAAGTATTAAAGGCAGACCTGATAGTATATGCCTATTCCAGCACCTGGAAGGCTGAGGCTCAAAGATAAATGAGCTTAAGACCACTCTGGCTCCACAGCAAGACAATCCCTAAATTAATTAGCTGATTAATAAGTAAATAAAATAAAAAGGCATGTATATAACACTTCATATTTGCCACAGCTCTGTTCCATGCTGGAGCTGGGAGGGCTATGAGATGCTTTCCCCACCTTCAAGAAAATCCTCATCTCTTACAGATATATGCACAACTGAACACAGCAGACACTGCAGGTGAAAGGACAGAGGTCTGCCAAAGGAGGCATTGGTCCCTTCCACTTAGGAAGGGGTCAGCTGGGAACAGCCAATCAGGGAAGGCTTTGGGATGGAGGTTCCCTTTAACTTACTCTAGGAGAAGCAGACTATCATGGTAGCCTGATTCCAGGAGGGTTAGAGAATCATCGTGGTGGACACCACTGCATTCGTTACTTTTCTCTTTGCTGTAACCGAACACCTAAGCATCTTAAGGGAGGAAAGTTTTATTCCGGCTTATCGTTCAAGGGAAAAGTCTGTCATGGTGGGGAAAGCACGACAGCAGAAACAGGAGGATGCGAATCACACTGTTTCCTCAAGCAAAAAGCAGACAGCAATGAATGCTAGTTTGCTTTCTCCTGTTTTCTCCAGGACTCCAGCCCATGGAAATGGTGTCATCTATAGCTAAAGCTGATCTCCCCTCCTCAGTTAACCTGATCTAGGTAACCATCCATGGGTATGCTGGAGGCTTGTCACCTAGGCATTTCACACTCCTGTCAAGTTGATGGTCAGTACTAACCATCAACACCACTGAACACCAAGACATGGAATTTTGGGACACGGTTTTCAGCAGCCATCAGCATGGCATGCGGGACAGCTGGAAAGCAAAGAGAGTCATCAGAACAAGGAAGACATCAAGGCTGGGGCCAGAGTGGGAAGAGTCCCCTCAGAACTTGGGACTCCTCTCTGCTGATAGTGTGGAACTCTGAACAAGCTTTAGCAGGAAGAGCATGCCTGGATCCAAGTTTCTGAGAGGCTACTCCAAAGGCTGAAAGACGCGACAGCAAGGTCTACCAGATGCCTATCTGAGAGCATGTGGTGACAGGTGGAACAGGAAGGGAAGGTCTGGACCCCCAGTTTCCTGTAAAGTGGGTGATAGTGGTCCCATTTGAACAAGATAAAGATCATGTCTTTATCTTGGGAAGGGAAGGAACTGGAAGAGACCCACTGTGAAAACAAGGTAAAGGTGGTCAGCTCTCCCCTCTGGGCAGCGTTAGAAATAATGTCTGGGGTCTGGAGAGATTTCTCAGCCCTGCAAGCACCTGGACCTGAGTTTGAGCCTCAGAATTGGCGTAGAAAAGTCAGGCACAGAGGTGCATGCTTGAGAACCCAGTGCCCCAGCACTGGGCAGGAGTGAAGGAGACAGACAGATCCCTGTAGCTGCCTGGCCAGATCACCTGATCCAGTCAGCAGCCTCTGCTAGTCACTGGGAGATCCTGCTTCAAAAAGCAAGGTAGACAGCTCCTGAGGAAGGACACCTGAGCTTGTCTTCTGGCTTCCATCTGTGTGTACACATGTGTGCTTGCACACACATTCAACACACGTGTGCGTGCACACATGAGAGGGAGATGGTACTGCAGAGAGTTTCTCATAGAGGTTGTTAAAATGCAAAGGGGAATTGGTTAAGTGGGTCTTTTTTTTTTAATGTAAATCAAATGTTCTGGAAACTCCTAAGATGACAGAATTTGAAGTTTGAAAAAAACAGGATATTAGGAGCAAAATAGGCCAGAAGGACCCAGTTCACAAGTGAGCTCAAAGTATCTACATAAATATTTTACAGTTGCCGAAATCAGGCAATAGAAACAGTATTGGGAGTGTTTCACACACAGTAATTATCTAAGCAAGAGAAGGTAAGTCGGGCATAATTGATCCCCATTCATCATCTCTAGATCCCTGGAAATCCTCTGAAACCAGTAGCCCCTGGTCTCATTGACCTGCTCACAGATTTGCTACATGATAGACCATGAGTTACTTTTACTCCCTGTGTTTGGTTCTAGTTCTGAAAACTCGGATCCTGTTCTACAGTCCATTCAGGCCATGGGCTGGCCCCTAGAGCCCAGTGTCAAGGCCTCTGTGGATATTGTCTGAAACAGAAACAGATCCCATAGGTAGAAGCCACTGTCACCATTGTCACAGTGCACTGAGCACTTGGCAGTGAGCTAGAAACATGACCTGCTGCCACACTGAAGCACAGCACAGACCCGAGATGGTCAGTGTGTCCCAATGAGGGACTCGGAGAGCGGACGTGAGCTGCCCAAAGCCACACAACTAGTAAGTGGCACTCAGCTGAGTCTAAGGGACACCTGAGGCCTCTTCCTTAGGGCTCCTCTGCCTTGTACTTGTGTTGGAATCACTTAGATTCTTTTGCATGTGTGGATTCTGGTTCAATAGGTGTGGGTGGATCCTGAGATTCCACTTCCTTAGCAGCTCAGAGGTTCTCTGTGCTAATGGCTCTTCTAGCTAATGGCTTCCTTTTATGAATAGGAGAAGTGCACTTAGAAGCTAACGGCAACCATGCTAAGGTCAGCACCCAGAGAGAAGTCTCGGGCATTAAAGGCTGTGCTTGGCAAGTGGTGAAAGGCAGAGGCACAGGGGAGAGCAGCTAGGCTCTGGCCTCCGGGAGCCCCAGGTTTAATTCTCAGCCCACCACCCAGATTCTGAGACATGGTTTCACTTCTCCACACTGAGGTTTGCCCCTCCCAGTAATGCAGGTTCTACCTAATAGGCTGACTTAACTAGTGCAGTTTGAGAGAGCAGAGTACGCTGTGGTCATAAATGAAATCTTCATGGTGGTGGTGGGGTATTCTGTCTCCACGTATGTCTCTCTGCCACTTGCATGCCTGGTGTGCATGGAGGCCAGAAGAAGGCTTTAGAGTTACAGGCAGTTGTGAGCTATCGTGTGGATATTATAAATCAAACCCAGGTCCTCTGAAGGAGCAGCCTCTGCTCTCAACAGCTGAGTCATCTCTCCAGCTTCCAAACTGAGATCATTTTTGAAGAAATTATCCCAAGGAGAAGTAGTAAGAGAAACTGTCAGTGGTTCCATAGCACATCCTCAATAAACACTAAGCAGTGTCATGTGATTGTGTGGTCTCATCTAAGCCATTAAGCTCTTTCTTAATTACATCAGTAATACACGCTCAGTGGTAAAGCTGAATACTGAGAAATGTTAAGAAAATGGCCATGCTTGAACACGTAACTCCTTAAGGTAGTACGATTTGGGTTTTGTTTACTTCTGTAACATGAAATTAGCCACATGAATATACATAAGCTATCCATTCAAATTTAAACATCAATCACTAAGAGTTACATAAAATGACAGATTTAATTTCTAGGTTGCTCCTGCCACCATTTGACTGCTCAGCAGTACACATGCTGGTGCCCAGCCCCTAGTGAGGGGTGGAGATGTCCAACTACAGTACCGCTCACAGCTCTCCTCTTACTGCCCTTCCTCATTCAGCCCTGAATCACAGACAGTTCCGTTTGCCATCAACTTCAGTATTCGTTACCTTAGGATAAATATCTACAGTAAAATTGTGAGGTCAAAGGGATATAGACCTTCCTTCAGCATTTGCCAAGTTAGATGAATGGACAGAGGGAAGGATGGAGAACGAAGGGGAAGTGAAGGGGAGAGAGGGGTGAGGAGAGCGAGATCTCCAGTTTCATCTGAGAGGATTGGGTCAATTTGTCCTGGTGTTAGTTTTACTTTCGTCAACCTGAGAATAAAATCTATACTCCATTTTTATTGTGTTTCTGCCATTGTTGGCCACGATTTCAGACTTTTCAAGTATTTGGGGGTCAACTATATCTTTTCACCCAAATTACTTTAAGAAAGGGCAAGCCTGTCCACTTACGCGGCGCTCGTACGGTGCATACTCACCAGTTAGATGTGGAGGCGGCTCGAAGCCCATCTGAGCATTAAACCAATGCTGGCCAGAGCAGAGGCCCAGCAAGTATTTACAGGTCTTGGCTGAATCGGTGACAAAGGTGTACTTTTCCCCAGTGCTGCTGCTGGTGATGGTGAGCTTTTTTCTCTGGAGGAAGCAAACACAGGCTTAGAACCCTGACTGTCCTCACCCACCCCTGGAAGTACATGTGTATAGGCAGCAATACAAGATCAGCCCCTCAGGTCAGTATCAACACACTTCTGGAAGTACAGGCCAGGTAATGTCTGACAAAGGCCCAATTTCTTTTCTTAGACAATGGCTAAACAAAAATCCCTCTATTTATCTTTCTCCTTCATTTGTGAGCCAAATGTTTGCCATATAATTGCTATTGTCTAGGAGTGTGCTGGACAGAAAGAACGTGAGATGAGTCAGTGGACACTGGGCCCTCACAAGTGCACTGTGAAATGGCCGGCAAGCATCCCCCATTGTTTCTGTCGTACAAGCTCCAAGCTTCTTGCTCCGATGAGTCAGGGAGCCAGCAGAGAACAAGCAGGCAGCTGCAGTGTAATAAGCCAGCAGAGGAACAGAGCTGTAGTCAGAACCAGCCACCACCAAAGAAGCAAGGAAACAGACCGGGAACTGACCCGGATCCTCATTATGCCTCATTATAACACATTAGCATAGCGAAAGCTCCCCCAAGGGAGAGTTAGAACAAAAATATAGGAGTGTTTTGAGCTGTGTGCAAAGTAGTACATGCGCACTGGAAGCCTCCTCTCTTGTCTGGAAAAAGCATAAAAACAGAAACCCTTCTCCATGAAATACAGTCTGTATCTTTTCTCCTGGCTCCTCTGCCTATGGGAGGCCAGCCCTTCTTTTCTGTAATAAACTTTCACTTGTTTTGATTTCTGTCATTCCCTAGATAAAAGGTCCCACAAAAGATGCCCAGGTTACAATTATGTTAAGAACTTTGTGAGCATGTATACCTCTCATGCCATGCTGTAGATTAAGGAATCATTATCTTTACTCCAAACATGATATAGAAATCCTAGAATCTAGAAACTGATCTACAGTCCTCTGAATATACCACATGCTGTGTGCAGAGGCACACGCCTTCAAGCCCAGCACTAAGGGAGGCAGGGGCAGGTGGATCTCCATGTCAGCCAGGGCTCCAAAATGAGACCAAGTCTCAACCAACCAACCAACCAACCAATCAATCAAAACAAAAATCCAATAACTATTCTCAAACAAATCTGAAAAGGGAGAAACACAGATTCTGTGATTCTGTGTGTGTGTGTGTCTTTGTGTGTGTGTGTGTCTGTATGTATGTCTCTCTCTGTCTCTCTCTCTCTCTCTCTCTGCATTTGAAGCACAGAAACTTACAATAACACTATAAGGAGCAACTGTTTCTTTGTGAAAATTGCACTTTATCCTATCTCAGTCATTCTAAAAGATACATTAAACTGTACTCCTATCTTCTCTAGATAAAAATGTTTTTTTTAATAAATGCTGTCATATGAAAATAAAGGAAAGAATATGCCATATAAAGTCTGAAAAGAGAACACATACAGGCTTTGCCAGGAAGCTAATTAATGAAGTGTTTTTCTGGCATTTGCACCATTTAAAAAGTATGTCCTCTGTTTTTTTTAGATTTGTAATTTGGGGGTTTCTTTTCTTATTCTAAACAACATTGCCTTTTATGAGGGAGCTTCTCTTTGCAACCTTGTATTCTTTTGCTTACAGAGGGCCCTGTGTAGTCTTCTATAGTCTGTTCTGCTCCATGCATTTATCTCTAAAGATTAGAGAGAATGCTGAAAACACTACAGTCATCAGCACTATTAGGCTTCTTGTTCTAGAACGGATGGTTTGTGATTGAATATCAAGTATGCAGAGATGCCAAGGTACCCAGGAATTTTCTTCATTGAAAATGGTGCTTTTATTCCCTTGGCTACTTCCTGAAGGGTGAAAAGATGAATGAGATGTGATTGAAGCATCTTGGCTCCAGCTATTAGTACAGAAAACTGAAGCTTCCTGAACTGATCTCTGGTCTCTCAGAGCTCACTACTTGGGGCTTGCAGAAAAAGAGTCATTTTCTGTGGAAGATACTTAACTGCCCATGAGCATCTGGTGATCTTACTTCATGATGACTTTTCAGCAAAATAGCCCATTCATGCCAAGGAGGAAATTGATCATCAGGGGATGGAAATCCTAATTAAATAGTTTCTTTGAGCTTGTGAGCTTGATGACTTCCCAGATTTAATTTTTTTAATTGGCCTGGTAATGAGAAAACAAGTACTTGTAAAATGAAACCAATATATGTATATATACATGTTTGTATGTCTATCTGTATGCATGCATGTATGTATAAAAAAAAACTTAAGGGCGGTGTTGAACTTTATGGCCTCAAATTTTTCATGTTTCAAAGTTACTGCTTAGAGAATCTGCATTTAGACAAATCACATTGAAATCTTTGTTTAGTTAAGCATAAATAAAGAGAATGAGAAACAATATAATAGTGTTGAATTTGATTCAGTAATCTGAATTCTTTAAATACACTTCATATTTCTTTAAATAATTAAGGTTCTGAAAAATTCATTAGTATAAACATTGTTTATATTTAAGTTTGCTGAAAAATATCAATACCCTGACAATACATTCTTAGGTCAGTTTAATGAACTCAAATTATGCTAATTATTACATATTTTACATAAGCTTTCTTTTTCTAAACACAAGTGATAGGGTATTAAGAAATTCTATTATGTGCCAAAGAACTTTGTCTTTAGATGAGTCATCAGTGAAACATAAATCCTGACCTGGTTAAGCTTAGGATAGACAGGGACAGTCAGCTACCAGGTCCCAGTGCCAAGAGCATAGAAATTAAATTCTGGAACTGAACAGTGTAAAGGGCATTTTAATATGATTTGAAATGTACAGCAACTTGGATGTCCAGGGAGGGTTTTTTGTTTGTTTGTTTTTTGTTTTTTGTTTTTTGTTTTTTTTTGCATATTTTAAAACCTCAGTGGCCATCAGACACTGCCAAGGTGCCTGCAGTCAACCCAAGACACACTGGATGCCTGAGCTTCTGAGGAAGCACCAATCCTTAGGGCAGATGTTTCAGAACCTTGCAGGCTCCAGTAAACCTCAACTTCCTTCTTTTCCTTCAGATCCCATTTGTCCTTGTTTTGAGCACAGATGGACTCCCAGGGGTTAGGAGAAGGCATGGATAGAAAATGTCGCACTTGAGAATACAGGCTCTTTATGGAGGCTCTGAGGAAGCTGGCTGCAGAGGAATTTTAATCCCATAACATGGCTCTGGCAAGGGATCACACCCAAAGACATTCTAGTACTATGTGATCTGGCTAGAAGGCAGACATGCTCTGGATTACAGTCTGATCTGATTGGAATACAGGCACGCCCTCGGTACACACCTTTAATCCCAAACAGTAAAAGCAAAATTAGCTTATAAAAGGAAGCAGCCATGTTTGAAAGTGATGTCTAATTGAGGGGCAAAGTAATGCATCAGAGAAAGATTTGACAGAATGAGTCAGAAATAGGATATCCCCAACTCTCACAAGAACAGGACAGGAAAGGGAGGCTGCTTTTAAGAGCAGTGCAAAGGGAGAGGAGAGAGGGTTTTGTTTTTGTTGTTGTTTTTTGTTTTTGTTTTTGATGCCATGGTTTATTTTAGTTAGCCTTTTGACAACATAACATCTATAATAAAAATTGATGCTTTGAACAATATTATCCACATCATCATATTTGAAGGATTCTTATTAATAAAATAGTTCTTATATATAAAACATCAAAAACTCTTATATTCAGCATTTATAATGATGTAAAAAATTCTGGAATAAAGTTTTAAAAAATAAGTTTCTGTGATTTATTTTGGTTATGTCTGTAACCATAGGCTACTTTTTTTTATTAATTACACTTTATTCACTTTGTATCCCCCTTGTAGTTCCTTCCCTTCTCCCCTCCCAATCCTTCCCTTCCTCCCCCTTCTCCACACATGTCCTTCCCCAAGTCCACTGGTAGGGGAGGGCTTCTTTTCCTTCCTTCTGATCCTAGTCTGTCAGGTCTCATCAGGAGTGGCTGCACTGTCTTCCTCTGTGGCCTGGTAAGGCCGCTCCTCTTCAGGGGGAGGTGATCAAAGAGCCAGCCACTTAGTTCACATCAGAGACAGTCCCTCTTCCCATTACTATGGAACCCACTTGGAGACTGAACTGTTATGGGCTATAGCTGTGCAGGGGTTCTAGGTTATTGAGGAGAGAGTTTTTACTGAGACACTTTTATTAGGACAGTTTTACAGAGACAGGTTGCCGAGAAAATAAGCTAGAAAAAGGTGAAGACAAAATGAGCCATAGAGTGAGAAGGAGCCAGATTAGAACATATTGTCTGATTTACTTTGAGGCGAGGCAGAGCCATTCAGTCAGAAGATGATAAGAGAAGCCAGTTTGGATCAGTCAGCTTGGAGAGTTCAGAAAGAGCTAGAAAGGCTTGGGAACAGCGCTCATCTCATCCCCTCAGCTGAGGAAATTAAAAAAAAAAAACAAAAACTTTTTTTTTCTTTTACAGCTGCCAAGGGGTAACAAGAGAAGAAGAAAAAAAGCCTTCCTGCGGCCCCAACCCCTTGCATGTACATCAATGCACCAGAACACAGGTGAACTGAGGGTCAGCTGTACGTGAATATGTCAAAAGACACCTAGGTAGGCACTGCTACTGAAAGGGCCGTAGACCAAAAGAAAGGGAGGTGCGGGTGTCCGTCAACAGAGCTTCACTCACATGAGTTGAAATCATCCCAATTTCTCTCCAAGGAAACTGTGATGTTGCCATTCTGCGGCCGCTTTTCACTTGGTAGACTATGATGCCTTTGGTGCAGAACCCCAAGGCCAATCCCCCTTCTGGTCTCTTCTTCTCTGGGAAAACGCGGTGAACCAAGACTCCATATTCTGGGAGTTGCTGAACAACCTAGAGGGAGAAAAAGGCCAATTCAGGACCCGTGAGTTCCCTGCTTGAAAATTATAGGGACCCTCGACCCCTTCTGTGGAAAAGGTCCATCACTGCCAAACAAGATGAAGAAACATTCAGCTGGACAGTTCTTTCTTACTCTGGAATATGTCTATACCTTTGATATGATAGCATTTTCTTTCTTTCTTTCGTTCTTTCCTTCTTTGTTTCTGTTGGGTTTGGGAAGTTGGGTTTTTTTTTGGGGGGGGGCTTGTTTTTGTTTTTGTTTTTGGTTGGTTTGTGTTTTGTCCAAAGAATCCCTTATTTATAGACTACCTAAGAGAACATTTGCACTCTTATAGGACACTAGGATAAAAGGACGGTGAATAAATGTTTCTTAGGAGTCAGACTTTCTTGGGACATCTCAAGGTCAGGAGTTCTCTTCCCTGGTTGTATCGATCATCTATTCCCATTTTTTCCCATTTTCTAGTTGCAAAAGCTGAGGCTTACGCACAAAAAGGAGTCTTTAGGTCTTTAGCAAGGCTATCCTAGCAAGTTGAGCCAAGAGCAAGCTGCAGGGAAATGCCCGTCACTCCAGCATGCCTTTCTGAAACTCACTAATGCCTCTGTAGGATCTCCATAGCCTCAGCTCTTGCCTCAGTTTACTAAACTAGGAGATTGAATTTTGCCAGAGGCCAAGGATCAATCAGAGCTCCATCAGGCCAATTGAATTCTCAAGAGTGTTTCAAGCATGAGCTCAACACAAATGTTTTCTTGTCTGAACAGCAGTCCCACAGCCAGGAAGTTCTCATCAGAAGGCTGTGCGCATGGACCTGCAGGAAAGGCTTCCTGCTCCGGAGAATTAAGAGCCTCTCAAAGGGCTTCACTGGTGAGATCTGGTACCATCTCGCCAGCAGACTCTCCTGCAGATGAGTCATCACTGTAGACATGTGACATAGCCAGCAGACACCCTGACTTTCTGTGAGATTATGATTAAGTGTCTGGATGCTGGGCTTCCTGCTTTTAGCGTGAAGAGACACTGTCACATTGTTACCATCATCATCATCACCATTATCACCCAATAAAAGCACTGAGTACTAGTATTGAAACATCTAAAGCCAATCGGATATTGATTTAGGTGTGACAAAGAGAGACTGCCCAAGAAAGTATGGCACATTATGTTAAGGAATTTGATGAACGTTGTTCTAAGGCTCTGAAATAGCCACCATGAGACTAAGGATGCTTTTACTAAATTTGCTTTTAGAAAATGATCTAAAGCTTTTTAAATCTTTAGCATTAACTTTCCATTTTTGTATTTTTAATTATTCTGAGAGTCATGATACTTGAGTACCAATAACTCATGCTGCTCAGGCACGTATTGTTTCCTTATCATTTAGTTTTCATATCATAAGACAAAGGCTGTCTCTACAAAGAAGAAAATGGAGGCACAGAAGGGCTATGTAATCTAATCAATTGAACTCAGGACAATTAAATGTTTTTGTCTCTACAGGCCAAGTTCTTCAAATTCTTCAACTGAAAGGAAAGGAAACTCCTTCCCCCATCCCCAACACACACACAATCCAACATTTTAATGAGCATGTATGTCTTCTTCTGTTCTTATGGTCAGGAAGTCACAAAGAAAGCAGCTGTAACAGCCAAAAAGATGGCTTAGACCTGAGTTTCATCCCTAGCACTGATGTAAAAAGCTGAATGTGTGATGGGTGTTTGTAATCCAAGCACTAGAGAGGCAGAAATGAGAGGGTCACCAGCCAGCTAGTCTAGTTTAATTGGTAAGCTGCAGGTCCCAGTGAGATACCCTGTTCAAAATCAATATAGCTGCCCCCCACAATGAAACCAGCTACTGACATTACGGAAGTTCAATCCTGTAAATTTTTTTTCGTACATCTGTAATTGCTTTCACAAAGCACATATCCGATAACCACTGGATCCTCTGTGTCATTACTGGCCTACTGATGAGTCCTCTTTGACCACACAACCAAGTAGCACTAGGACCGTGCTCAGGCGAGGGATAGAAGGGTTTTGATAGCATAGATATTATCTACTAAACAGCTATGGGTTTTTGAACATTATCAGTGGCTGATCTACCTGGACTCCATTGTCTGTTTTGAAGTTCATAGTTCAGCCTGGGTCTACATTCTCAAAGATTCCCCGGCTGTGGCTAAGGACAGTCAGCCTCCCCTTTGTTTCCAATATTCTTGCCCATGAATTGCTAACTTGTGTTTCCTGGCCCTGTTGGTGAACATGCCTAAAACACCAAACCCTATTGGAACAAATATAAAACAAAGTACAGGGCTGGGAGAGCGGCTTCCAGCAATACACTGGAGTGTATGTGGCCATATTTATGTGGCTCTATTTGAAAATAATAGTTTCAATTTATTTTTATTACATATACAAGAGCAATTTCCTGTTAGTGGATATGATGTTCCAACTTTTGGTTTAGTAAGCTTAGAAAAAAATAAAAAATAAACTCTCCTATATCTGAAAGACAAATCATTCCACTGACCCAAGTAGTACATCTAAATTCCTTGGAGGCCAGAATGGGAACCTGAATAGAAGAGTCTGTTTGATTTCAAGAATTCATTCTTAACGACTAAAATTTGGAGCATCCCTAGAGACTGGGAACACAGATAAATATGCATAATGTTTTCTAGGGCACCTTCCATCTGTTAAAAGTAAAATAGCATATCTGTCTCCTGTCTCCCACTGTGCCTTTCCTTATCCATTCCGACATGGCTTTCTGTTCTTCCAGCAGCCAGCAGCAAATGAGATTAAACCAAGCAGTCCTAACTGCTCCTTGCTGTCCTGAAAACGGTGGGTCACAAAGGGATTGTTCTTTCCTAATTCACAGCGACTCATATGCTTTGGCCCTATAATTCCATCTCTGTGAATGTATTCTGGAAAAACATGCTGAGTAACCAAGACAAATCCTTCTCATAATTCTGTTCCTAATTTGGCGCAGACTTCCAGGGATGGGTCAAGGGAGCCTACCTCCCAGCAAGGAAGGACAAAACCCATGAAACACCTGGGGAACACATCCATTAGAATGCTAAGGAGAAAAAAAACACAGAATTTAACCAATGTGATTCCAACAGGCAACTGGATTTGTTTCCACATAACACATCACTGTCCCCAGCTGAGTGGGAACAGTTCTAGCATTGCGGATGTCCAGGAAACAGTGAGCAAACCTTGAACAGGTTGTTCAGGGAGTCACACACTCACACAGTTGTGAATCTTCCAGACCAATGGTGGTGTTCAGTGGTGCCCACGCTGGGCTGTTGCCAAGTCTGCTGCCAGTGGGAGAAAATGATTTGGCAGAGCACAGCATCCGTGAACCAAGCCAGCAGGCAGCCACCTGGGAATGATTTCCTCTTTGGATGAAAAAGAAGAGCCTAGAGGAGCTATAATTAAATATCTAGTGACTATTTGTGTTATATCGGCTACGTGTTAGGCTCTGTGGATCTGGGGCACTGTTGGTATGGCATCCTGGTTAGGGGGACCAAAAATGTCCCCCTAACAAGATGCTTCGACAATCAGAAGCATCTGTGGTTGAATTGAGCACTGTTACCCACCTGTGTGACTCCATGCAGAGAGTCTACTCCTAATAAACAAAACAGAAATAAAGCCAACGGTGGATATAGAAAAATACTAATTTCAGCCTTGCATATTGGGACTATATACATGGGAAGTAGGTATTGATTCAAAGCAAGTTTTCTTTTCTTTTCTTTTCTTTTTTTGGCAATTCAGGGTTCTAAGAAGTTCTTAAGTAATATATGTCCCCTTTAAATGTATACGGCTATATACATATATAAGTGCGTGTAGAAGTGTGACTATATCAAAATGTAAGTGTGCTCACTCTCTGTGGGGGCATGGCAGAGAAGTGCTTTCTTCGTATTTGGGAAAAGACTTTGACAAGCTCACAGTGTGATACAGATGCTCCCCGTGGGTGCAAAGCTCACTCTCTTCAACCCTCTGCATCAAGAACAGGCATCCTATGCATTAGTCACTGTATTAGAACACCAACGGGAAGATCAGGACCCAGAGTATGTCTCGACATGAATGAACATTGCGCGCAAATGATCAAAATCGATGCTTTTCCTGAAAGTTAGGATGAAAAAAGCCTTCAGCCTTTGGCTTGTAAGATGGTAGTTATTTTTTTTTTTATAGACACTTTTTATAGTTCTCCAGTGGAGGGAGGAATGCTACTGAATCCAGCCCATGAAGATGGCTTGGGACAGCCTGCAGGCAGCATTCACCCCACAGTAATGACCTGCAGGGTGACATCCTTGATCTCAACTCGGTTCTCTAGTTCTATGGCCACTCATCATCTGATGGCTTTGAGGCACATGTCCCTCGTCAAGGGAATGTTCTTGACAGGGGACATGTGTGAGACTGGACTACAGAATTCAGTGAGTGTTTCGGGTGGGATTTAGAGAATGAAGTGCTCGCGGACTGCCCCCCAATGTTAGGTGTGGGGATCATTTTCCTAGGTGACTGGCCAAAAGGAACAGGGCAAGCCTTACTTTTCCCGTTCTTCTCTCAAGCACTTATCTTCTTAAAGGCAAAACCAAAGAAACAAGCAAACACTTGGACAGAATATTATGACCCAAACTGTGAAGCTTAGATACAGGAAAATGTGCACATTCCTGCCCACAGGAAAGTGCCACAGATGCCTCTCTGAGGTCAAAGCAAGGCCCTGTGACATTAGCCTAGCTCATTAGATCCTATTCCTTTGAGGGATCATTCCTAATGCAACCTGTTACCAGAAACCTTTTCTTGTTGCTCAGTGTGATGAAAGAGTCTTCCTTTTGTGGGCCAAATCCTTGCTTATAACTCCTTGCAAATTTGATTCCTTCTGGTCCCCAAAGATGGCTGCAGAGAGAATCACTGACTACATTTCCTGAACCCTAACACCTCTCTCCAGACCCCATAGGCCTCACCTCTAAGAACTCTAGCTCAGCATCCTCTCCCCACGGCGCAGAACTGAGCCGGTGCATCTCTGAGACTTCTACTTGGGCCCGGATTGCTGTCATCCGCTCAATAAGCCTTGCCGGGATGTAATCTTGAATTCGGAAGTATGCTTTACTCCCCACCTGCTAGGAAGAACATGCAGAAGAAAGCTTAGCCAGGATCCCTTCCAGCCACTTCTAAATAGAAGAGAAATGTGTGTGAAACCACACTCCCAACAGCCTGGGACAGGGCACTCCTTTGAGGTGCCTCTGGAACACGGTGTTGGGTTTGTATCAGAAGTGGGGCCAAACAAGGAAATTTCAGCTATGACATCACCTCTATACAGAACCATGTTTGGGGAGACCAGATCCTTCTCCCCAACCCAGACCTCGATCTGCAGCAGGTCTGCTACTTAAGACGCTGAGGCTACAGTTCCTCAGGAGAGTCTAGAAGATCCGTGTCAGTTAGTGCCTAGTACTGGGTTCCCTCAACACAGATGTGGGGACAAACCAAAGTATGGTGAAGCTCATGGTGACACATCTCCAAGTCCATTGCAAAAACTGAGGAGGATAGGCCTGGGTAGTGAAGAGCTTACGCTGCTTCTGCATTTCTGATTTCTATCCTGATCTCTGCCAGCCTACCCCATCCCATCCCATCCCCCAAACACTGCTTTGATGGTAGTTATCATGAAGAAGGCAGCTGGGAGATGGGTGAATCTGACCTTTATTCAGGGGGTGGGTGAGTCAGTGTGACAGGGTTCAGGAGTGCACACCACTGTATCCATCACACCCCACATTCATGCTGTGGCACAATCCTGTAAACACGTGGTCATAGACTGAGGATCCCAGAATTCTCCAGGTGACCCAGGGTGAGTCAGGGATAAGATCAATGGCACAAAAGAAAATTTAAAGCAACATTCTCAGTGCTCTAGTGCATTAAAAAATTAAAGCATACTCCAACCGAGGACCTTGCATGGAGAGGACCTAGAACCCCTGTTCAGAGGAAGCCCATAGACTGCTCAGTTTCCAAGTGGGTTACCTAGTAAGCGGTACAGGGGCTGTCTCTGACATGAACTCAGTGGCCGGCTCTTTGATCACTTCCCCCTGGAGGGTGCAGCCTTGCCAAGCCACAGAAGAAGTTGATGTAGCCAACCTTGATGAGACCTGATAGGCTAGGGTCAGATAGAAGGGGAGGAGGTCCTCCCCTATAAGGGACTAGGAAAAGGGCATAGGGGGAGAAGTGGGAGAGTGGGTGGAACTGGGAGGAGACGAGACAGGGGACTGCAGTGGGAATACAAAGTGAATAAATTGTAATAAATAAATAAACAACTAAATCATGTTAGATTGGCCAAAATGCAGAACACTGACAATACCAAGGGCTGTTGGGAATAGAAACAACAGGAATTCACATTCATTGTGGGCGAGAGTTGAAAATGGTACAGCCATTTTGAAAGACAGTTGGTCAACTTCTTGCAGATTTAAACAGACTCTAACTGAGGCCCTGGCAATTAACCCCAAAGACCGAAGACCTATGTCCACAGAAAAAGCTACCAGGAAGCCAGGACTGTAGCTCAGTGGAAGAGTGCCTGCAGGAAGCCCTGGGTTACATGCATAGCAGTGAACATAAATAAATAACTGCACATGGCTGTTAACAGAAGCTTTATCCATAATCGCCAGACTGCGGAAACAAAAGCTGTCCGGGGAGTAAGTGTGAAAACAAATCGAAACCAAACAAAAAAACGATAGTACATCTGGGTGATGGCATATGCTATTCAGCACAAAAAAAAAAAAAAAAAAAAAAAAAAAAAAAAAAAAAAAAAAAAAAAACGCTAACAAGGAAAGGCCATGAAGGTGCTTAAAGGCATGTTACTAAATGACATAAACCTACATGAGCTCTCCTGCTACAGACACGGTAAAGAGATGAGTGGTTGCCAGCGGACAGACAGGCAGAGCGCTAGCAAGGGGAGGGAGCGCTTGACGAATTCTAGAGCAATGAGACGACTCCGCATGGCCAACTGATAGTGATGCATGCGTTATGTACTTGTCAAAACATATGTAGTATACGACACGAGGAGTGAATCCCTGTGTTAACCAGGTACTCTGGCGATGGCCATCTGTCAGCACTGGTTCAGCAATTGTAACAAATGTGCCCTCTGATAGGAAATTATAATGTTCACTAGGGGAGTTGTTGGCACAGAAGATCTCTCTACCTTCCTACCTGCCATTTGCTGTAAACTTAACTGCTCTGTTATAGTTGTATTAAGTCTCCCGAATGCTATCGGCTTTCACCAGCAAGCGGCACAGTTGGGAACACCCTGAGCAAGTGGGATCCAGTGGAAGGGAATAAGGTTGCTGCCAGGACCCCAGCCCCTTCCCTTTTTTGTCATTCTGCTTTCTGGCTACCATGATCCACCATGAGTTTTGCTCTGCTCTACCCCTGAGGTTTGCTCCCTTACCTAGGCCTACCTAAAGAGAGGGAGCCTGCAATCATGGACCAAATTCTGTGAAGCCAAATAAAGCTTCTTTCCTTTAAGCAGATTATCTCTTATAGTCTGTCATAGTGACAGAAAGCTAACTAACATGTGTCCTGAAAAATTAAGTTTATTAAAACATTTAGGATGGAGAAAAGGAATATAGGATTTTTGTCCCTGCATTTCCTGCTGTGAACATACCTAAGAGAAGACATCAACAAGGATCTAGAAAGTTCTAGGCACAAGTACCATTGTCTTTGTGGCATTTGTAGAAGAGAAACACCCAAGGGACTATGGTGTGATGATCATCCCAATTATCACTTACATGGCACTATGAGGGGAATGCCCAACAGAGGGACTGGATACTCGATGGAAGTCCCAGCCCCATGGAGTCATAGCATGAAAGCGCTCCAGACCCGTGGCATCGTCAGGAAGGCAGGAAAGAATGCAGATGGCGTGCAGCAATGTCTATGACTGTACAAAAATCCCCACATGTGATCAGGCTGAAGAGCCTGAGCCTGTGGAACGTTGTTCTGCTGTGATGTGTGATTAAGGAGATTTATTTTTATACTAAATTGCCTTTGTCTCCCTTTTAAAATGCAAATATAATCATGCTACTTCCCTGCTTAAAATTCTGCAGGGGCACCCATCTTTCACAACAGCAGCTTTCAGTTCTTTTCCCACCACCAGAAGCATTTCCAAAATAGAAGCCCCTTAGCAAGACATACAAAGTCCTCCAGAGGGTGACAGGTGCCACCTAGCCAGCCCCATCACCTCATAAAATGCCTAAAGCCTCTTCTTCTTGCCCGCTAACAACACAGAGAGGCGCTGTCCCTTTTGAAGCCTTGCAGCTGCAGTTAAACTACAGAATATCCCTTGAAGGCCATGTGATGCCAAAGCCCTGTGTAGTTACTATTAGAAGGGAGTGGAACCTTTAAGACAGTCCTCAACATGTGGGTCATGACCCCCTTGGAGGTTGAATAACCTTTTCACAGGGGTCACATATCAGATATCCTGCCTTCTGATTCAGAACAGTAGCAAAATTCCAGTTATGAAGTAGCAACAGAAATAATTTTATGGTTGGAGTCCCTACAACATGAGGGACTGTATTACAGGGCGGAGCATTAGGAAAGTTGAGAACCTTTCAGAGGCAGCTGTGCGAGACGAGTTGTGTCATTGAAAGCATTCCCTTGAGACACTGAGACCCCGGACTCCTCCTATCCTTCCTGTCAGTCTGGAGGTGAGAAGCCTTCACCATTCACTTCTGTCATGATTTACTGTGTCACCACATCCCAAACTGACAGAGCCAATGACCATGAATTAAAACCTCTGAAACCAGGAGCCAAGTAGATCTTTCCTCCTTGTAAGTTGATGGCCACAGGTATTTTGTTACAGTGATGGAAATCTAGCCTACACCCCTAATGCTATTTGAAATACCCACACACAGAGAATCAAGCACAAGTATAGATTCTAGGTAATAACAATATGTCAAAACAGGTTGATTGATTGTAAATATATATATATATATATATATATATATATATCAGGATGGTTATGTTGTTTTGGGTGGAAGGCTATGCAATGGGGGTCAGAAAATCTCTGCATCTCCAATTTAATCTGCTCTAAAAATAGTTTATTGGTATATTTTTATTGAAGATAGAATTTTTCATAAAATATATTCTGATTACAATTTTCCCTCCCCAACTTCCCCCATCCTCCCCACTTCCCCAATGGCCCAAATCCACACCCTTACTTATATATGATTTTGCTGCTATGGCAAGGGGCTGCTGAAGTAAAGAAGAGCCACTGTTTGAGAGGACATTCCTCCCAGTAAAACTGCCCCTGACTGACTCACACTCAGGTGCAAAGACTTTAACCATCTACAGATTGTCTATCTAGAATATGTGGTGTCAACTTTGCAATATTTATGTGGGTTAGATGTTTATGTCAATGGCAGATAGAGTGATCTCTTAATAAAGCTTGGCTATTAATATTGGTGATAATGGTGATAAAAAACTCAGTAAGTGTGTGCGTTACTGTGGTATGGCTTTGGTCTGAGTGATCCCCAAGAGACAGTGGATAGTCTTGATCTCCAGTGTGGTGCTATTGGGAAATGATGGCACTTTCATGGAAGAACTATTGGTCATTGGAGGCTTCTCTTCAGAAGTAACCATGGGACCTCAGCCTCTCTCCCTCTGACTTCCTATTTGGCATTGTGAGTTCCTCCCAACATGTGCTCCCACCATGAGGTCCTGATACCCAGCATCAAACCAATGGAGGGGTACAATCCTGGACTTCGAGCTTCTAAACCTATGAGCTAAATAAACCTTTTCTCTTTGTAAGTTAACTTTTTTTGGGTATTTCATTGTAAAAGCACAAACTAACTAATGTAAAGCGGGATGTACTAGACAAGGACTATATCACAATGCATGAACTTGTTTATTCGACCTTGTAGGATACATAACACAGAAAGAATGTTCAGGGGATGCTTGTTTGATAAATGAATGGGTGGGTAGGTTGCTGGATGAGATAGTTTTCCCCAGTCTCCTCGGCAGATGCCAACAACACTTCGCAAAGGCAAAGCCTCCATATTCCTGACAGTCTCAGCATCCCACGTTCTTCTTTCCATTGATGCCGCCCAGAGGCCCCAGGCACCACCCTACCTCCTTAGGATGACTGCCAAACTCAGCCTGCAGGGCAAGGACTGCCAGCTGCAGCAGTGTCTCATCGTTGCAATGCAGCCTTTCTTCTAGAATGTCTTTTCGAAGTTGCAGGTAAAATTGATGCCTTGTTGGGCTGTGCCTAGCAAAGAAACACAGGAATGAAGAGAGCTTAGATGTAGAGAGCTAGAAAAGCAAGGGTTTCTCAGACTGGGAAAATGGAAACAACCCATCAGAACCCAGAGAAGAGAGATTAGTGTGGACTCCTCCGCCCAGACCAGTCCTGATGAGGGCTTCTCTACACCAGATACCCAAGATGATGTAGTTCAAGCCATAAAACTGATATTCAGTTAGGTAGTCTCTCCAGTAAGCAATGAAAAACCAGAGAAGGTGAGCTGAATCAAGCCAATGCACGCTGCTGGAGTTGTGGAGCTGTGCATGGCAGAGACTTAGGGAAAGGAGAACTTAAATGCTGAGTGGACTGTTTGAAATACGTGGAGCGATTTCTCATTTTGATAGGGCCTGCCTATAAAAGACTGGGTTTCTTCTTGATTCTATTACATCAGAATCCCATGGACAGAAACTGACCTTTATATGTCATCTATTATCCCTCCCCTGTGTTATCTGCCTATCCACTACCTGTAATACCAGCCTGGACCATAAACCCTTCAGCGAGCCCAGGAATGGGCTGTGGCACTCACCGGAGCAGCCCATAGTGACAGACAAAGAACTTTATCCGCAGAAAGAGTGTTAAAGTGTCCATGGAACCTTTCGGGTGCTGTTCTCTCCAGCCTTCTGGGGCAAGTTTGCACAATCTGGTGTCCGTGTCCAGGAAAAAGAACTCTTCATCTGGGGTGGAAAAAGAGTTTGGAAGAGAATCAATAGGTGTGCCTCCCCCCCACCCCAATACACACACACTCATCCCTAGAGCTCTGTCCAGAGGGGTGGGGCGGGATATAAGCTGCATTGGTGCAGGAGAGAGCAGAAGGTCCCTTCTGTATCTGGTAACAGGGAACTCTTGCAGGGGCCATAGGAGTGGAGAGAAGGAGACAAAGAAAATCGATCAAAAACACACATTACAGACAGCCTTCCACACGAACAGCCTTCAAGTCTGCAGGTTCAACTAGCCAAATGCTGAAATATTTGTACATGTACTGAATAAGTACAGGACTTTTTGTCATTGTCCCCTGTATGGTATAGTAGGGCACCATGTGGATAGTGTTCACACTGAATTGGGCATTCTGAGGACTCTAGAGACACAGGGGAATGCACAAGGCACACATACACACCACTTCCTTTTGCTTATGAATGTCTATGGATGTAGGTGTCCGCTGGAGTCCTAGAATCTATTTCCTGTGGACGCTGAGTGACAACTGTATTTATGATGAAGAGCTGCCACTTAGCACCTTGTTCCCAGCTGTCATTTTATGACAAAGGAATGGAGTATGAAGTTTCTGCCACCTGCCAGGTCTTTCTGCATCGACTGGCCCATCTTGCACCTCCCAGACACAGACTAAACATCTGCATACTCCCCCAACACATACAGTGAGCCCAAGCACCACTACAATGGTACTCATGACTCAGTTTTTCTCTCCCTCCCCTGCCCCTCATTCTTTCTTTCTGCCATGTAAGGACTCAAGTGAGAAGGATTTCCGCTGTGATCCAGAGGGCAGATCGCTATGAAGAATAAAAATCAGCTGACTCTTTCATCTTGGACCTCAAGATCCCATCTTTGAAGAAAAAAAAAAAAAGCCTACTGTTTAAGCCACTTATGTCACTTTGTTGTAGCAGTCCAAAGTAACTGAGAACAGCCTCATTTGCAAGCTCAGGTCTTCAGTACCTGCAGAGTTGGTCCTCCATCTCATCTATATGGACAGTTAAATCGGTCTGAACTACTGAATGCTGTCCCCATCCTTCTTCTCCTTGAAAAGCTGCTCTCAATTCCTGCAGGTCAACCCCTGCCTGAAGCTCCATATATGCCAAGCTGTCTGCTCCTATGCTCTACCCTCCTACCTCAGTGTGTAGGACAGTGATTTGTTCCAGGGTAAGACTCCCCCCACAGTTAGAAAGCAGGGCTTTGAAATTAGCCACAGCCTTGCTGCCTGGGGTGGTATGTGTGGAGAGGTAGGTAGCTGTCCAGACACTTCTAATGGCCGTCACCCTAGAATCCCAACACTCCACCCTTGCTGCTGAGTTTGACTCTCTACCCCACACTCACTGTCCCGTATGTTGGATTTTCTCCCAGAGGAAATGAGCTCCAAGTACAGTCTGGCTGGCAAATTCTCCCAAGATGGTCTCTTTCCAGATTTCTTCAGGAGGCCCCTCCCTAAGCAGCTCCAGAAACCCAGATATCATCCCCATAAGAAGGGTTTACAAGCTCCTCCTTGACTGGAGGGAAGAGGTTATATTCACCTACATTTTTCTTATTTGTTCATCTAGTGTTTTGCGCATATATGTGCATATTTGTGTACATGTGGAAGCACATGTATGTATATGCCTGTGAAGGCCAGAGGACAGTCTTGAATGCCATTACTCGAACATCATCCAGCACTTTTAGTGAGACAGGGACTCGAGGTGTCTTGGAACTCCCCTGGGAGGTTTGATTGGCAGGCTAGCAAGCCCCAGGGATCCGCCTGCCTCTGCCTTCCCAGCACTGGGATTATGGTGGCATACCATCACACTTAGATTGTTCTGCACATGAGTCCTGGTAATCAAACGCAAGTCCTGCTTGCAAGGCAGGCACATTACCAACTAAATCATTTCCCAAGCCCTGGTTTCTACTGAGGTTATACACTTCACATCAATAAAATGCCATGTTTTCTGTGGGCTGCCCAGTCAGAAAGTGTAGCTCTTACCCTTCATCAACAAGGCTTCTTTTACAGAAGACAGGAACAATTATAGAAAGCCACTGCTTGTCAAAACAGGAAGAACAACTGGCCATGGGGCACCCAACCCTAGCTGGTATGACTACAACACACCCCTACCCCTGCACCCCTACACCCCTACACCCCTACACCCAAAGCTCCAGGAACACAGTGAAAGAGGGAGTGGAAAGACTGTCAAAGTCAGAAGACCAGGAAGTCTGCTGCAAGGTTGTGTCTTCTACAAATGACAGGAAAGCCATACCCATGAAATCTCAACAATATCGCTGCCTAAGCAAGATCTGAATAGTAATGATGCCAATTGGCAAGCCAGTGTGGCTGGGAGCAGGCGCACAGGGCTCTAACCCTAGCTGAAAAGCTACAGGACACTAATGACTGTTGAAAAAGAGAGTTAGGTTTCCCCAGAGATGAGCTCTCTAATGAGTTATCTAATGTCAAGTGTCATTCCTGAAAACATATGCATACAGGCATCACTAAAGAGACTCAACAGGGTGTATGTATGTCTGGGTGTCTGGGTGCCTAACAATATTATTATTATTATTATTATTATTATTATTATTATTATTAAATAAGAGGCTGTGAATTTGAGAGGTGTGGCATGGATTGGGCTGGAGGGAGGAGGGGGAGGGGAGGTATGTAATTATATTTTAACTAAAATGTTTTTTTTAAACAAAGTGATTTGAGTAGTTCCTATTACATAGAAGGCACTTAAAAAGAATACAATACTTCCTAAGAATGCTTTCGTTTGTTTGTTTGTTTGTTTTATAAGTTAAACTTCATCAGTCACGACCTACATAACAGCACAGAATGGCTGCTCCTTCTGTTTGAAAATGGGGCCCTTGTGGTAGAGTTGCTGAAGAGAACTCTTGGGAAACAAGGCCACTGCCACCAGCCCCACTGTGCTACCCTGAGAACTCACAGGCAAAAAGGGCCTTCATGAAGAGAAAGACTTGGGAAGAAATATGAAAACCATTCTCTCAGGAAAGATTAAGTTGGGTTATTTGGAGCCAAGGTACAAAATGCCAGCATCACCCCAGATAATTTAGAAATGTTTTCAATATTTGTTTGTCTAACTTCAGAGGACTATAACTGATCCGACCTGGCCAGCCACTAACCCACATCCTACCCAAATTATTTTATCACAGTCTGTGCTTACTTGTGCTTTTCACACAGCACCCTCTATGCCAACTTGTGTTGAGGTGTTGTAAAGTAAGGTGTCCCAGGATCAAGTAGCATTTCAGGAGAAACAGAGTTCAGGTGCTCGTGTACCTGGGTTCCCAGGAGTTCCAGGTCAATAGTGTCCCCAGGAAACATCTACCTTTCACATAAGCCAAGCCAAAGTAGGTGGTCTCCTCAAGGTTGGTGAAGGACATGACAGCACTGAAGACAGCTCCTGCTGTGGACTCCACATCACACTTCACCTCCAGACATTGTCCGCTCAGTAGGACCACACAGAGGTCTCGGAGAGCCAAGTAGGATTTCCCTTTTTTGGTCTGAAAACAGTAGCAGTAGCAATGCTCACAATTAAGATGAGTCTTTAACTGGGGCAAGTCACCAGGCTAAGCATATTCCATGAATTAACTCACTTAATTGCCTAACTACCTCTCAGATGAGTATAGTCTTGCTCCCTGCTAACAGATGAGAAGTTGAGGCTCAGAGACAATGGGGGACTCTTCCAGGGTTGCAGTGAGTAAAGGGCACAACCCAGACCCAAGTCTGAGCGCTATGAAGAGTCTCTGAGGTTAGTACTGTGGGGAGGTGAGACTGCTCCATCCCTTTCCCCAGCTTTTCTTCAGACCCATCCATGCGTCCTACACGCCTGACTAAGACAGAGAGGGTTTCCTCATGTTCATCTGCGTTGCCCTGAGCTACGGAGAAGACAGGCAAGAAGGTGCCATAGGAACCTGGGAAAAGAAAGACACCATCCCAACCTTCCCACAGCCCTGCCTCCAAAAGACCCATGAGCCAAAAGGCAGAATTGCCATACAGGGTTGCCAGATAGGCATCTTGGCTCTAGGAGTATAAGAAATGGGAAGATCATCATTCCAAATGCTCAACATTACCTGAGACCCTCATGGCCCCGGGCTGGGCATGAGCCTTGAGGATGGGTACTCGGTTAAGCTGGGTAGCATATCCACATGGTGTTCTCAGTCTGTCAGACCCTTCTCCTGAAACCCCTCATGCCTCTCTCCTTCCTCTCTTGTCACTTCCTGTGTAAAAGAGCATTTTCCCTCACCCCCTTCCATCGTCTTCTAACCTCTTCTACCCTTATATGTGTTCTCAAAAATTTTTTTAAAGCACAAATCATGACCTGGCATTCTTTTCTATTATGAATTTGTCTCTCTTTTCCTCCTCTTGCCAGACTGTAGGCTTCACAGGGAAAGGACTTTTTTTGCCACAGCATGCAGTAGGGCCTGGCAGAGTACCAGCCTGTGGAGATACTCCACAGCATCGGTGCTGAATGAGCAGATGAAGGCTGGATTGAGAGTAGGTGAGAGAAGGACAGAAGGCCACAGGAGCTCCTCTCTTAGAGGAAAATGAGAGGCAGGAGTAGGGTGGCCATGCCTTGGCAAGCATCTGGAGGGATGGAAGAGATAGAAGAAGATGGAGTGGCTAGAAAGAAGAACACTATTCTTTATACAACTTTAAAAAGACAGCATGAGCAGGGATGAGAGGAAGAAAGGAAGAGGGACATGGGGACTCACGGGAGAAGGGACTAGCTCAAGGAGATTCCAGATGTCCTTGGAAGACACTATTTAAAGGACAGTCAGCATTGAGTTTGTTTGGCTTGAGGATTCCTTCCCATCCCACCCAGTCTAACCAGTAGTTACCACAATGGATCCAGGCAAATGTAGAGTCACCGGGGCCTCTCCAGCCAACAGGATGAACTCTGGTCTGGGGCACTGAGAAAAACATCCAGGATAACCAAAGGTGAAAAAAGAAGTGGGGGAGGCTCCAGGCTTGGAGCTCATGCTCCTCTGCCTTCTACAGCCCTCTGCCTCCCAGGGTGCCCCCCCAAGAAACAGGTTCCAGATATGATAGAGGCAAGAGACCCCTCCACACTTTCTACCTCAACAGAGGCCTGACAGTGAGGTGTAAAAGATTGACAGCATGCTGACTCTCACTGGATGCATCATTAGAGGTTAGCATTCAAACAGCTGTATGTAATCGTCACGCATACCAAAAACAAGCCAGGCGTAGAGGCACACATCTCTAATATCAGTACTCAGGATGTAGAGGGAGGAGCATCAGAAGTTTCCTGAGCTCCACAATAAGATCCTACCTATCTCAAGAAAAAAGACCTTAAAGAAAACCAAGAGCTGAGGAGGTTTTCAGTGGGTAAAGTGTCAAGTACTACATGAGGACCTGAGATCAGTCCCCCAGAATTCGTGTAAAAGCCAGGCATAATGTCATGCATCTCTAACACCAGCACCGGGTAGATGGGAGCGGGAGGCTCCCTCGGGCTCACTGTCCAGCAGTCTAACTGAATGTGGAGAGTTCCAGGTTCAGGGAGAGACCCTGCCTCAGAAAGTCAAGGTGGCGTGCAAAGTGATCTCAGTAAGCTAACTGACCCATCAGCAGAGTTCTTCCACGGGAGTATAAATAGACTTCAGGGGCCACCCGTATCTATACATCCCATTAGCTTGACCTTCAAGGCTGGGCAAGTTGGTGTAGCTGCTCTCTAGCCTCAGTTCCCCCATGTTTTCCCAATTCTATCACACACACCGCCACCAGCCAACAAGAAAAAAGATTCACCTTTTACTAGCCATCTTGCAATCCCGGGCATGTCCCTGCCTTTTGTAAGCCCAAGGGGCCCTCCGACAAGTGCATTCTACCTTGACAGCTCTCTTATATGCCACACTGTGCTGTTGCTCTCCACACACGTGGCCTCAAACTTCAGGAGAATTGCGCCTGAAACCAGCCTCACTCCCTAAGCAGCATCTACGGCAAGACCAGTCGGAGCTGGGGAGGACTGAATGATACCTAGCTTCGAGTGGCCAGGTTCAGGTTTCTGCCAGTACAGATCGGTGAACCCCAGCTCAGGGTCTCTGAGTCCTGAAGCCCCTGCCTGTATTTGCCTTCTGTGTTTCAGGTCCCAGCCAAAGCACATTCTTGACAGTGCCCTCCAGTTCCAGACCTCTTTACTCACCTTTCCCTTTCTTTGCAGGAAATCCCTTGGAGATGTTGCTGGCCGCGAGCTTTCTGCTTCTGCCAAGAGCATAGGCACAGAGCCACACCGAGGACCCTCCTCACAGTCATAGGGACCTGCCCCTGTGAAAGCACTGGACAGGAGTGAGGCAGGATGAAGCACTTGATGCATCATCCTGCGAGAGACTCAGCTGCCACATCTTGAGAGGTTACACAGCCTCTTCCGTCAGTGAAGCTGAGATCCTCGGAAGTGAAGGCTACACAGCCACAGAGTGGGGATACAACCACATCTTCTCCTCCTGTACCCCAGGATTCTGCCTCTGTGCTCACCATGAACCCAAGATCCCAACCATCCCTAAAGAGATCATAGCTCTGAATTGTTTTTGAAACTTTAGACATCCCAACTGTTTTGACAATAAACACCTACTGATTGACCCCTTGGTCCTCAGAAGACCAACTGCATATGCAACAGGAGTCCTGTGAGGCAATGGAGCTGGCGCACTCTTGTCAGCTAGAGAGGCTGAAGCCATCACAGTGCGCACAGTATATCATGCTCTCATGGAGATGCTGGGGCAACAAACCCACTCCCCAGGAGTGAAGCTAGCCTTTCCAGTCTGCAGCTGGCCTCAGAGAGGCCAGGAGACCTGGCTGAACCCTGCTGAAATCACCAAGGCACAGTCATGAGCTCTGAGTCACTGTGGCTTGTAGCCACTGTGCTTCATGGTTGTTTGCTATGTAGCAGGCAGATGTGCCTGGGAAATCACCACTAAAGCACCAAGGCTCGTGCTGTTCCATCTCTGAGCCTCACTGGTATTCCCAGAAGATGTGGGGTTCCTGACAGTACTGTGGCCATCAGGGCCCATGTACCTTGGCTTCTTACTCGTGTCATTACTGAAGAACATCACTAATCAGCAAAGAAGCAGTGCTCGGTAGCAGGAGACTGACCTGGGAATGAAGCTGCTGCGACTGTGCGCTGTGGTACTCCAGCACTGCTCCAAGGAGCTCTGCGTCTCTGTGCTTCTGTCTGAAACTAACCAAACAGCATGGTGGGTAGGGGAGGTGCAAACAAACAGCTTGGCTGTACAGGATAAGCAGCCCAGAGTGTGGATACCGCCACAACTGGTCAGCTGTGTGCCCTTGGTGAAAGTGAATGTCTCTGAGTCTGTATTCTCAGACTGCAAGTAGAAATGGCAGTCACAGAGTAGGGAGGCAAGGGGGGTGTTAGAGGTGGGTGTAATCCTAATGACAAAAAGGAAAGGGGTTCCTGGATTTAGGAACAATGACAGTAACTTTCAATAAAAATAAGTAAAATTAGGTTTGGTGGCGGACACTTGTAATCTCACTTCTCAGAGGTTGAGATAGGGGGACCAAGAGTTTGTGGCTAGATTATAAAATCCTGTTTCAAAATAAATAAGCAAATAAAGAGGGTGTGATGGTTAAAACTGATCAGCTTGACAAGATCTGGACTCAAAGCTCTGGACACATCTTGAGAAACTTCTTAGATTGGTTTAACTGAGATCCACTGTAATGATGAGTCTTGCCATTCTATGGCCTGGGTTCCCAGACAGAATGAAAAAAAAAAAAAAGCAAGAGCATCCATCTTTCTCTGCTTCCTCACTGAAGATGCAATGTGCCCCACTGCCACAAGCTCCTGCTGCATGGCTTCCTACGTCATGGACTATGTCCTCAAACTGTGAGGACAACCAAACCCTGCCTCCTTCATGCGCTGTTGTTACCTCACAGCAACAAGAAAAATAACGAAAACATGACTCAGGTTCAGATAGTTGAAAAGCAGGTAAAAGCATATTTGAAGCTTATTGTAAAAGCATACGTAAAATAACAACAACAACAAAAGTCTTTTGTGAGTTATTTGCATGTTATTCTACGTAGAAGGGCTAGAAAGATGGTTCAGTGATTAAGAGCACTGGCTGTTCTTCTGGAGGCCCCAGGATCAATTTCCATCACACATAAGCATCTGTACCTCCAGCTACAGAGGATCTTATGCCCCCTTCTGGCCTCCACAGGCATCAGACCCTCACATGGTGCACAGACATACATGCAGACAAAACACACATACATAAAATAAAATAAAACCTTTTCATTGCTTTTCTAACTTGCTCTCATCAATTTGAACAATTAGACTTCAATTTTAAAGAGCTAATATTTAATATAGTTAATTCTAGTCAGCTGTTAAAACCTTACTAGACCCTGTGACCCTAGGCCCAAGCCTGTAGTGCTTCCGGAGAGAGTGGCACTTACACAGGAGCTCTCTGAGTATGTAGCAGGGGTGTCCAGACACTCAGGGTGGGAGACAATGGAAGGGTCACCTTAAGTACCCTCTGTCCAAACAGGAACGCTCAGGGCCTTCACTCACCTCTCCGAGGCTGCATAGTATCAGAGGCCTGAGCTCCGGGGCTCTCACTGCCAGCCCGCTGCAGCCTGCTCCTGAGAAAGCAGCTTCTGCTCTGCTGCTCCTGCACGCTGTCCTCCACAACCCTCCTCTCCACCTGAGGATCGAGGGAATGGCAAATCAGCAGCATGTAAGAAGGGTGCATTTACACCAACACATGCAAGCCATCTTTCAGGCTAACTAACTCCTTACAGACACCTGCTAGACACATGCTCTATCACTGAGCCCCAATATTTCGCTGAATTAAATTCCAATCACTACAAATAGCTAGTGGCTACCCAGTGGGAATGATGGGTGCTCTGACTGACCTCAGAGATGGTGCCCAGCACCAATCCTACCAGCCGACTGACATGAAGACTGGCAGGGGCTGGGAACACGGCCACTTCTTCCTGATGAATCCGGCAGGCTTCCAGAACCGCCTGCAGTGGCCTCCGTCTCCGAGGTTGGTCTTCACACATTGCCAGCAGGAGGGAGTGTAAGGGTTCCCGAAGCTGCAGGGGCTGCAGAGCATACAGTGGTGAGAAGTGTGGCCAGGAGAAATGGCTGCTGCGTGCGGGGAGCCAAGGCCCACATGCTGCTCCAGAAAGCACATTTATCCCAATCAGGACAGTTTGCTTCTTCTGGAGCAGACATCTGATCTACCATTAAAGCCAAGCAATGGTTTCCACAGGCACTGTGCACAGGACTGCTCTCTAATTGTAGCTCTTCTGCTCCAAGCTGGAAAGCCTGTGCTGAAGGTAGTGGACCTTGACCTGAGCCAGATGCTTGACCACACCAGTGGTGAGACACACATGCACCCACATGCTCTCTCTCTCACACACACACACACCATTGACCTTGTAGCCTGGTGTTTCCTACAGTTGTTGGGGGAGGCAGTTATCTCATGACAACTTCACCTGGAACATGAGTACAAGAGAATCAGATCTTCAAGTTCAAGTGGCCTTTCATGCAGAGTCAGCAGCAGGAGGAAAGGGCTCGGTCACCATTGCTAGAACTCTATGCTGCATACATACTTCAAGCCAAAGAAAAAGAAGTCTTGTGCCACAGAGGAGGACAGTGTAGCCAGTCCTGATGAGACCTGACAGGCTAGGGTCAGATGGAAGGGGAGGAGGACCTCCCCTATCATTGGACTTGGAAAGGGGCATAGGAAGAGATTAGAGAGGGAGGGTGACAATGGGGGGGGTTAAGAGGGAGGGGGCTACAGCTGGGATACAAAGTGAATAAATTGTAATTAATATAAAAAACTTAAAAAGAAAGTGCCTGTCAGCATGAAAAAAAATAGTCTTGTACAAGTACTCTTCACGCTCTCGGGAAGCCTTGTATGGTGCCTGGCTTCCTAGCAAGCAGGCCACTGTGTCAAGCATTTACACAGCTCACTGGAGGCCACTGTGTCCAGCACAGTTACTCTTCATCCTCATTACCTTAAAGATCACAGTTTCACACAACTGTTATCACAGTTCCACACAAATGTTATAAAGAGAAGGAACAGCTGAAGATGACAAAGACTTGACCTCAGGAAACACAGGACCCCACAAGTATTCAGGCAAAAGCCTGACCCAGGTAGACCTCAGATAACAGCAGGGGTTTAGGGACAAGGTAGAAAGACTTTCAGGTGGCATATGTGCAAAAGCAGAGGGGTGTAGGCGAGCTGGTGTGAATGAGCTGGTAAAAGTGAGCTGGTGTGTGTGTGTGTGTGTGCGTGTGTGCGTGTGTCTGAAAGGGCTACACTAGGGCCCATGCTAGAATGGCAGTGTGGGGCCCCAAAGTACTGGGTCCAAAATGGAGCTGACAGAGGATTAAGCCAAGCATGGGATTGCAAATCATACATCCGAAACACAAGCCCTGGGGATGTCAGAGAACCAGCAGACAGGAGCAAGAACGAAATTCTGGAATCTGTGTTCACTGATGAGATGCTGAAATATAATCATGAGGGCAGCAGGTAGCAAGTAGGGGGGCTGCCTTGGGCAGGGTGAGTTGTAAATAGTTTTCTGCTTAAGAGGTGGGAGGAGGCAAGTGAGGGAGGAAGAAAGAAAGGAGTAGGCTGGTGAAAAGGGAGGGAGGACCCTGTGGCCAGGGTCAATGATGCTTTTAAAAGATTCTTATGATGTCAAATAAAATTGTGCATTCACACATTCATGTAGATATGAGCACACATACACATACATGCACAGACATGAATGGATGCATACACACAGTACATGCGCTCATAGACTGAATTGTGCAACATGCTTTACCCCATAAAGCTTCTATGTCTTGAGGTTCGCCATAGTCAATAACAAGCTAGTCTGAAACCTCTTCCAGAGGAGACATTGCAGGGTGTACTTTACCTCAATTACCGAGCACAGAACCCTTTCCTCAGGGCAGCAGTTCATTCAGAAAGGGCTGATTCTAAAAGCATACATAACTGACTGTCATCGTTATTTATGAAATCCTCTAGCTTGCTACTTCCTCTAGGCAGAGTGGACATGTAAATTGTACATTGACTCCCAGTCCCAACTTGGTCTGCTTGAAGTGTTAGAGAAGATGCTGAGGTTGTTTATGGGAACAGGTTGTACAATTGGCTGGCATTTCCTGGGTAAGGCTTTGGACAGAAGGGCAGTGACAGCCATACTCAATGCATGTGGCCCAGCCAGGGGAGAGCTTCTCAGCTAATCCAGAAGGATGAGCTGGTGAGATGTGAGGCACTCTTGTTTACAGACCTGGTTTGGTGGAACACGAAATCCTGCTGACCAGTAGAGAGTCATCCCTAAGGAATAGATGTGCATCTGCCCAAGAGAAGAACACATGGTTAGAAGTCAGGCATGTGACTCCAAAGCACCGAACAGCTTCACAGGCAAGGGCTGGGAATCTGCCTAGCCCAGCACCATCTGCACCCCTTGACCTTTGCTGCCTCCCACGCTGCAGACTAGAAATGCATTTTCCAGCAGTAACTGTGACTCCCAGTTGGGTGAAAAATAAGAGAGAACATCTGTTAGCGTGCTTCTGGAAGAAAACAAAAACAAAACAAAATGAAACTCTGGCTTTATAGGAAAAGAAAGAAAGGAAGGAAGGAAGGAAGGAAGGAGGGAGGGAGGGAGGGAGGGAGGGAGGGAGGGAGGGAGGGAGGGAGGGAGGGAGGGAGGAAAGAAAGAAAGAAAGAAAGAAAGAAAGAAAGAAAGAAAGAAAGAAAGAAAGAAAGAAAGAAAGAAAGAAAGACATGCCTGATCCCACCCTTGCCCTGTTGATTCTACCTGGAACACCGCATGACCTGTGGAACCACAACAGCCATCTTATAAGCGTGTGGAAATAAGCATAAGGATGGAACTATACAACCCGGGTCCTTGCTGGTGTCACTGAGCTGTGACTCCTACCTAAATTCCCTCCCTGAGTGGCTGAAGACTACCTGTGGAGCTGGCTGTTGCATGTTACACTTTGGTTACACTTTTGTAACCAAAGCCAGTTGCCCACTACCTGACATGGGTCGGTCTTACTACAACAGCCTCTATCTTGTCAGAAAGGAACACAGTGTAACAGGAAGAGTAGGGTCCGACTTCTCTGGCCTTGTTTTTAGGGAGTGTTCTGCCCAAACCCTCATAAGGATGGAATACAAAAGTACACAGGAGTGGCCATCATCAGGCAAGCCCCGTTATAAGCCTTTGCTTATTCAAATGTATTTGGTCTTCACAACAACCCTCTGAGGCAGGTGTTTAACTCACCCTGTTTTAGATAAGAGGAAGCTAAAGCAAAGAAAAGCAAAGGGTTTGCTTTAATAAGACCCAAACGTGAGATTGAACCCAGCTCTGGAGCTAATGCCCTGAGCTTCATAGCTGTAGCTTCCAGATGAATGGCTGTCCTATAGTGGATGCTGGAGCTTTCATTGTAGGAGGCAAAGCCCATTGTCTTGAAGACCCTTCTCAGGAAAAGACTTTTGGAACGCTGGAAGAGAAGCCTTGAAGCAGCAAATTGTGTGTTAAAGCTGTGGTTACTGGAGCAGACAGGGGTGCAGTGTCTCATACAAGTGGGTTGAGGCCCCACATCACAGGAATGAGGAGTGAACCAAGTGTCACCTGGGCTGCTAAACAATTGTCTGTATCTGATATTGCACCCCTAAAGCCCAGCCCCAACTCCATACCCAGCATGGGAAAGTTCCTAAGCTGTGTCCTGGGGGCAAAGCTGAACCTAGTAGGCTCCATCCCAAATCCTATGTCAGCCTCCAGGATGACATGCCAGAATGCTAAGGAGAAGGGGCTTGACAGCCACTCTGTGAACAAGAATGCCATCTGCCTGATGGGAGGGTGAGGGAGGTAAGGCGGCTCAAGGGCTTCCCAGCTAGAGACACGCCCACATCTGCTACCTGTGTCTAATCTAGACGTGGGTATAATGCTGAGGTGTTGGTTAGAGTAAGATGTCAGTCTCAGAACGAAACCAGGGTTTGGGAAGTGTCCTAAGCACAGCTGCTGCTGAAACCTCTATTCTCCTGACTTCTCAGATCTTTCTCACAACCTTATGTCAAGTTGGATGAAGAGAGAATTGATGTGGTGAATGGAAGCGAGCCATGGTCACCAAAACTCTTTGGATGTAGAACATCAAGAGGCTAGGTGACACTGCCTGATTCTTCCTAAGGGAGCAGAGGGTCCTGTCTTCAGCCCCTCCTGCAGGTACTTCAGAGGTCAGCAAAAATAGAGAGGTAAGCAGCCAATACACTTTCAAGATGTTTAGAACTCAGTCTCACCCCTACACTGGCTCTCTCAGACTCAGATACACTGTCTGGGTTTTTTTTTTTTTTGTTTTGTTTTGTTTTGTTTTGTTTTGTTTTTGTTTTTGTTTTTTCCTAGTTAGCCTCTTAGCAACACTCCTACCAGTTCTGGACTCAGCCTCTTCTGGCCTTAGAATTCCCCCAAGGCCTGACACTTCTGCATGGAGGAAGCAGGAAGGGGAGCTAGGTTTCTCTAACTCTGAACGATAAGGCAGCCAGACCTCCCTCAAGGCACTCTATGGAAGCCAAACCGCCACAGGGGGCCTTCTCGGCACGTGCTGGAGGACCCAGGAAAGTCCCCAGAAACTCTTGGTATCTATCTCAGCTAAGGTGCTCTAAAAACACAAAGTCTGAGGCAAGGATAGGATGCCAACACTTCATTTAGAATCTATAAGCCCCAGGCAAAGAGAGTGAGGAGAAAGGGCAAGAAAGCAAGGACAGATGTGCCACACAAAGTCACCATGCTGCCACAGAGGCCAAGGATGGCCAGCAGGCATGGCTCCCTAGACCTCGGAAGAGATTTCTAATCAGTGTGCAGAGACTGCACATTTTGAATTCATCCATGAGGGGAAAGAAAAAAAAGAGGATTTGCTCTCTCGGTCCCTCCCTCTTGCCCACCCCTGGCTAGAGCTTGTTTTTGTAGACAACTAGTCCTTTGCCATGCCCCCTGCATTTGCCATGTCCTCAGTCCCCCAACACCATTTTTAGTGCTGATAAAGCTGGATTCACAATGTTGGATTTGTCTCACTTCACTGACTGACAAACTTGGGCTCAGTGATGTTGAACTGCCTTGTCCAGGAGCTAATAAGTTGCCAGCAAGAAAGTCTGGAAACAACATGCTTTCTCCCTCCAAATTGGAGCTGAGTGAGCAGTTTGGGGTGTCTCCCCCAGAATGTTTTTGCCAGGGTACTGGAGGCGGGACACACATCCTACCTGTGAGGCATCGGGCTGCTCATCCTCATCTGGTCCCTGTAGCAGCTCAGGAGATTTGAATGGCGCAGCCTCTATGTGGGAAACGTGGTCTTGGAAAGAAAGACTTCCAGCTGCAGAAAGCAGGAGTGACCAAGGGCAAACCACATAGTCTGAGGAATCTGAAAATGAGGCAGAGATGAGGTATAGGAACAGGGCCAGGGTCCCGGGTAGCACTTGTTTCTAGAACTGATTCTGACCAGGGCCTATACGGACCTTAGTCATATAAATAAATTCCAACCAGAACATAGAAATGTGCGTTACAAAAGGTAGCTGTAACTGTGGACAAGAATTTAGTGCCTATATCTGAATCTTTCAAGGAACTGAAAATTTTAAAGGAAAAGGTCAAAAGCAATCAAGACCAGCTGAAATCTGCTGCAGAGTTCTGGGCCTGAGGTAGCTCATCATGGCACAGCTCTACAGCAGCTCATCAGATTCTTCCCCTCGCCACCCCTCCCCCTGGAGCAGGAGACACGATGAAGAGAAGCTAAGGCATAGGAGCACAGCCTCTCTCTACTGGCTGATGCTGGGACCCAGCACCCAGGGGAGCCTATGTGCTTTCACACGCCCCATCCATGCTCTGCAGCTGCTAAGTCTGGGGCTCCCCAGTCATTACCTAAGTGTGGGTTCTCCCCAGTCAATACTTCACCTGCCAACTGAACACCTCACAGCTCAAGTCGTCTTTCCATCCCTAGTCCTCTAAGCACCTCTGTCAGAACTATGAACATTCTTCTCAGAAGAGGCTCAGCAGAGACTTCTCAGGAAGCAGGGCCTCTCCTTCCATGTCTAGGAGCCAGTGGTATGAATATGAAACAACCAGGCAGGGGCACCTCTTCCTGGACTCAGCCACAGGACATGAAAGCCCTTGGAGACCTTAAGGCCTGGCCTCACCCTATGACCATTTTCTCATGGACCTGCCCACCTGTAGGCTCCAGACTTCCTGTTCACATACCACCAGCCTAAGCGTGCCAGATTCCAAATTAGCGCGCCCCTAATGTCCAGGCCCTCTATGAGTCATCCTCTGACAATTACCTCTGCCCCATTTGAACCATGACTGAAGTCTGCCTCTGGCCAGACACCTTCATCCTCATGAGCTACAGGCACAGCTCCTCCATCAGGACAAAACCCAACCCAGGGAGGGCTTTGTCCCTCACGGCTCCAGAGATCTGTGTAGAATTTTCTTACATTTCCTTATACTTCCATTGTCTCCATAGTACAGTTTGGTGTTTGCTCATGTTACCCTCCTGCATTTAGAACACAGGGGAGGTTCCGCCTTCCGATGGGACACACTACTACAGACTCTAACAGAAGGATGTCCCAGGCATTTGGGAGAGGCCTGTGTTGCTGCCTCTGGTCAGCGTGGCCTTTCAACTTGATTGCATGGCGGGCGCAGGCCTTGAAGACAGGCCAGCACTTGTTGCAGCTGCCCAGTGGGTACCATTTGCTCCGCTGTTCTAAAAGCTTAGGGTTGCTCACAGATCAAGAAGCTAAGGAAGTTCATTTAGGAAGCTTTGCCTTCAATTTCCTGTGACTCAGTTGCCCCAAATACTCTCTTACCATTACGTAGGTCTTCCAGGAGCCGTTCAGCAGCCAGTGACAAGAGGGACCAGATTTCCTCCTCAGACAGAGCTTCACCCCTGACCTGCAGGGCACTGGCAAGTGTCACAGAGGCCACACTCATGCCTGTGGAGACACACATGTGACAGGGTGCTGCAATGCCCGGGAATGCTCCATCGCTCCAGCTACGGGAACACATTACTTCCATTGCTGGCACCTCTGAGGCAGAAGTAGAAGTGTTCACTATCCCTGGACAGACAGGTCAGTGGCTTCTTAGTGAGGAAGCAAATAAATGGATCAATTGGCTATCAGATGAAAGGTTGAAGAAACCAAGGACAAGTGACACGTAGCAAGTAACGGGGAGCTCCCCATACATGAGTGTTCAGTGCTTACTCTTCATCTCCGTCTAGAAAGCCAGACCGACAACCATTTTAGCCTGAGACACATGAGTGTGCCTTTAGTCATGACCTGCTGCCATCAGCATGGCCCTTCTGCCAACACTCACCTGCAGAGTTGCGAACAAGAGCCTAAATTTCAGAGCAGGAAAGACACACAGAGAAGCTGGATGGTACACCCTTGCCAGGAGAGCCGCTCTCTTTCCTTCTAGAAGGATCCTCTAAACCAAAGCTGACATTTCAACCTGCCTCCCCTCACCTCAACAAAGACATCCCCACTAATCTCCAAAGCCCTGCTGGGAGGCAGCTGGGAGGCCCAGGCTGCAGCTTTTCCTAATCTGTTTATGGCTGCAGAGCTTTTTCTATAGCCAGCGCCTGGAAGGCAGGTGTACCTTGTGGGGCTGGGTAGGGAGGCCACAGGCACCCCCAGCCTCCTGGTGCTGAGTAAAGCTACTCAGCAGCTGCACAGCACTCTGGGGGGTGGAGGAAGACTCCTGGCTCTTCAGCTGCACCTGGACACCTGGAGGGAGCTATGCTGAGGACACCTGACCTGAGAGCTGTGATCCCTCACAAGGAGTCTGTGAAAGCACCTGCTGTCTCCATTCACTGAAGGGACTCCAGCCAGTCTCAGCATGGCATGGGGAGCATGGTGAGGATGGCTCTGGCGGGCCTTGCCCTTTTCTCCCGTTCCCTCTGCCTTGCTAAAAACCATTAGATTACATTTCTAAAGTTGGACACCAAGGTCTATTCTGTTATATGGCCACTTCCTCCTCCTGAGGCTTACTACCAAGGTCCAGCTATCAAAGTATTGAAGTCCAGCAATCAAAAGTCCCCTTTGGCTCACCTAATTAAGATGCCCAATTAAAATAAACATCTCATTGTAACATGGGGTTCCCCCTTTTGCCTTTATAAACTGCTATTTTCCTAGGGGCCAAGTCTGTCTCCTCTCTATCCAGAAGTGGTTCTTTGTCTCCTTGGGACAAATCTTCTTCCCCCTCTCCCTTGTTCCCTTCCCCTTCTCATAGTCCTCTATCTCCTGCCTTTGTCTTTTATCCCCCACCCTTTGTTCCTCTGGGGCAAATAAACCTATTTTGTGCTGAAAACTTGGTCTTGGGCCAACTCTGAGGGTCCTATATCACAAACAGAAAACAGAGCCAGGTGAGTATCTGAGGGCTGGGTGTTCTGGTTATGCTTAGTTGATCATTACTGGTGCCTGTGTTCATCAGAATCACATTGTACCCATATTTGTATAATTATGTGCATTAATTAAAATTTTCTGGAGATGAAATAGGACCCAGCCCAGGCCCTCTCCTTCCTTTTTTCTCTTTTCCTCTCTGCTCCATTCTTTTCACTTTCTGACTTTTTCTTTTGCCTTTTCGCCTTTTAAAAACTGTTTAAGAACTAAGGGCTAAACATTACCATTTAGCCCTAAGTTTCTAACTCTGTAATTAAGTGAATGATTTTGACTCTAAGACAAAAAATCTCAAAATCTCAAGGAGAGCCATGACTAGAATTAATTAAAAAAAAAAAAACTGCAAAATAAATCTGCTAGGCAGGCAGGCTAGTTGAGATGGTCACTTCAACACAGCAATGCCGAGGATGAGGGATGAGGGCCTTTTCCAGCAGCCATGGAGACCCTGAGCCCTGGCCTAAATCTCACAGCTTTACAGAAATTAGTTCAAAGTGGGTTGTTCATTTTAACATAGTTTACGAAACTATATGCTTTGGGGGAAGTAAAGGAGAAAAGGTAGGGACTAAGACTGGGCGAAAGGTTTTGTGAACTGGATGCTATCCTGGTATACAGAGAGGCAGCCCCAGCAGGGTTTAGGGGACCCTTCTCCAAACAAGGTGGAAGGTGAGCACTAACCCCAAGGTCATTTTCTGACCTGTAGGCACGTGCCATGATACATGCATGCCCACACTCCCCCACATGAACACTTGTTCAATTGTACAAACACACACAAAATAAACGATATAATTAGGAAATGACACATTTTTCCAAAGATAGTTACACAGATGCTAAATTAAACCCGTAGAAATATATTAAACATCATCGGATATTAGGGAGATGCAAATTAAAGCCACAATGACGTGATACTGCCCAAATGCTGGTAAGCGTGCGTAGAAACTCAGTTTCTCACACAGGCAGTGGGGCTCTGGGATGAGCACACTGAAAAACCGTTTGTTAGTGTCTAAACATGCAATTGCTGTATGACCCAGAATAAACAAGTGAATCTGAACACGCATGTGAACACACATGCCCACACGTACTCAGGTACCCACTCTGAGTGTGGCGGCTCTGCTCGAGGGCTCCCACTGGAGCCGGTGGCCCCGGATGCAAGATGTGTGTACGCATGCATACACGTGGATGGACTGAGACAGTCTCAAAATTCAAGCACAGAACCCCTGCACAAAGGCTGCACAGCACCCAACAGGCACATTGAACTTCGTCAGAAATGCAACTGCAAAATCCAAAATGGGAAATGGGCAGGTCAAACAACTGGGGTCCTCAACAAAGACAATATTTATAGAAAGCAAGGGAAGAGGGGGAGGTCTCAGAATGCCAAGGTGGAACCTTCCCAAGGCTTTCTATCCATAGAAGCGGTGATGAAAGGAGCAGCTCCCTCACACACCTCGGGGGTTAGGCCCCAGCTGTGGCTCTTTATAATCCTATTCTCTGACACTGTTGCTACCTGACCTGTGAGTATGGCCCCTGGAAATCTCTCAAAAGAATTATTTGTTCTGGAGCTGGAAAGATGGCTCAGCAGTTAAGAGTATGTACTGCTCTCGCAGAGAACACATGATTAAAAAAAAGTAAAATCTTAAAACTAGCCTCAAACAGGCTCTAAAAAAGAAAATCATTATCTGTACTGACCCAATTCAGAGATCCTCCAGTGCCAACAGAAATTTTTATGGAGGTATTAAAAAAAATCAGTGTCAATTATTTAACACTGTGGCTGTCCATGATTACAATAATATTTGCACAGACAATGGGTGAAACGAGAATCCATAAAGAAAACGCTGGCGAGTAAGAAGACATTATTTAGAAATAGCTAATCTGAAAAGTCTTCAGACAGACATCTCCAAGAACCTAGAAAGTCGCTTTTCTGTGTAGAACTGTGTCCCGGTTCAGGGTGCTGCATGTGCTTCAGACTACCCCCAAAGGCTCCGAGCAGTCACCTCTAGCCCACCACTAGACACTTGAACAATGGGAGGCAGGTGCTAAGCCAGATTTCTGGGTGGCTCAGCAGATGGATGAAGGCATGTCCTTGCATCACTCAAAGACCAGCTGGAGCGCAGAGGTCCCTGTGCTGAAAGATAAGCACTAAGGAAACCAGGAACGGGGAACACGCAGGATCGTGTCTTCGATGAGACAGATGTATAACCTGTCTTTCCACCCAGAAGGAGGTAGTGTGTTCTCTGTAGATCCAGGCCACACCAACCTCCAACACCAGGACCAGAGGTGACCGCTCTCTATATGACCTATGACCAGTACCTTGCCAGATCCTCCACTCGGCCCTTGAGACAATAATGTAGCTTACCTCTGGAATCGATCTCATGGAAGAAGCGACGTGTACTTTGAGTTTTGATGTAATTATGCACGGTTGTGCACTGCGGATTGTGTTACACCAGGAAGCTTTCTTTTCTCGAATTGTACCATACTTAACTATGCCTATGATAAACTGCCCGCTGTCCAACGTTGGGAGTTTGAACCAAAACCAGTTATTGAGTGGTGTTGAACTGGCTTTTCTGCCTCACCCAGAGATCAACACTCTGCTGCCCTTGGTGTTTGCAGAGACCTCCCAGAATGACTCTCAGCAAAGACTAGAAAGACTTTTTGGATCCAGGCAGGTAAAGACATTCCTCACCAACCTTAAGTGACTGCTAAAATTTACTGAGTGGAGACTTCAGTGGCCACTCATTACAGAGAGTGCAGGCCTTGGAAAGTAACTAAAGATGCAAGCAGTAGCAATGAGGAACTGCAGAAATCCTGAGGAAGAACAGGAAGTGTATTTCCCAGAAGTGCCTATTGTATTATTTAAAGTCCTAGCTTAAATCCACCCCAGAATAAAAACGATACATGCAGAGAAACAAGAAAAGTTTCCCACGGGGGCTGGAAAGGTGTCTCAGAGGTTAAGAGCATATGCTGCTCATGTCTGGGACCAGAGTTTGGCTCCCATCATCCACATGTGGCTCACAGCTACCTGTAACTCCAGTCCCAGTGAATATTCTGTGCTCTGCTGGTATTATACTCACCTGGTACCTGGACACATGCAGATAAAACACTCATACACATAAATACGAATAAATAAATCTTTTACTAAGCAAAAGAAAGAGGAGGAAAAGTAGTGAGGGAAAGCAGGAGAAAGTTTCCTCACTAAGCAGAGGAGAGGTAACAAGATAGAAAATCTAAGAAGAACCAAAGAGATAAGTGACTAAAATGACTCATCAGAGAACCTCAACAGCTGATGTCATCAAAAAGTAGTGAACTCAAAAAACAGGGGAATGAAGATTATCAGCCTAGGAAAAAGGAAGAAAACAATAATGAAGGAAAATGAGCAATTGTGTAGCTCTCTCTAGGACACCATCAGCTTCACTAACTCTAGAGCCAGAATCTCTGAGAAAGGAGAAAGAAGATTAGAGCAGACAATGAGCAGAGTCCCCCTGAATGTAATGAAAACATTAAGCTACACAACTAAGAACCTCCCAAGGAAGACAGTGGTCTACAGCTCACCATATCTTAATTAAGCATAATTAAGCAACAAGCAACAAAGAACATTGAAAGCAGTGAAAAGGAAGGAAGAACAGGCAGCAAATCTTCCATAAGATACACACAGCTGATCTGTTGTTTAAATTCATGCTGGTGCAGGGAGGTAACTAAGGGACACATTCAGAGTGCAAGGAAGGAAAAAGCTGTCAAGAATTCTGTACCCAACAAAGCAGTCCTTCAAAATTGAAGGAGAGGTGCTGGAGAGATGCAGCTAGGAGCATTTGCTGCTCTTGCAAAAGACCCGTGTTTGGTTCCCATCACCCACGTAGCAGCTCTCATCAACCTGTAACTGCCAGTTCCAGAACTGGCACCCTCTGCTGCCCTCCGTGGCTTCCTGTACACACAAGGTGCACATAAATTCAGGCAAGCAAACACACATGCACACAAATAAAACAAGCAAGTAAGTCTAAGAAGAATCTGAAAGCGAATTCAAGGCATTCCGCATAATCAAAAGCACTAAATTGTTGCTGGTGGGTTTGCCCTCCAAGAGCTGAAGGGGTCCTTCAGACGAGCACACACTACACTCAGACCCACACAAGAAATAAGAGCGCCAGTAAAAGTAACATAAAAGAGGTCAGTTGCAACCCTTGGTTTAAAAGGAAGGACAGCATTCAACCAGAAGAGAACCACACCCATGCTTACATAGGCCAACGAGCATCTCTCTTGTCAAGGCGGAGAGGTCCTTGAGACCTGACCCTGTGGTCGTTTTGTGGAAAATGCCAATGTCACAGCATCCACACTGAGTGCACCCCTCTGCCCACCTCCATACCTGTTCCAAAGTACAAGCACGATGTCTCTGCACTAAGGAATTTGCACATCTCACTTTTCTGTGCAGACTCCCGTCTGACTGGCTCGGGAGCTACAGCAGTGTGCTATGGCCTGGCCATCCAGAGTCCTGTGTTTCCTGGCAGGCCTTAGTGGCAACCCTCCACACCAGCTGTTCGTGGGAGACATCCCAACGAGCAATAGTAGCTCTCGCAGGTCTACTTTACAGACTCCACTCCAGGCCGGTCCTCAAGAGCCAACCTAGTGTTGCAGTAAACATCCTCTTCAAAAGTGGCTTCTGTTCTAATTGACATATCCTCTAATGAAAACAAGACCACACTTCCCTAGGGCTCGGCTCAGGTCAAGCAGAGGTCAGCGCAGTAACTTTGTCAATTATTTTAGCCTCCTTACAGAAGGTAAATGGTACCGTTGTCATGCCCACTTTACAGATGTGGAAGATGAGGGGCAGAGATAGAATGCCTTGGCCAGCGTCACGTGGCTTGGATTTAGGCTCACGATTCTGCTTTTCAGGGCAATGCACTTCCCCTCCACATTCTGCTGGCTGTGGGGATGGCATGAAGCTCCTTACAGAGCAGCAGTCTGGAGCTGGGGAACAGGCAGTCCTCAGCCTTTCTTCACACCATGACTCCTCTGTGCCTCTTTCCAGGTTTCTCTAAATGGTCTGCTGGGCAGGGTCCTGCTGTGCAACGAACTAAAGGGGTATTGTTAACTATTAAAAGAATACAGGATTCCATTACACAGATCAATCTGGTCAGCCAGCCACTGAGGAATCTCTGAAAAAGCATGAAGCCAACAGGCACTGCTTTAGCTGACACACACAACCCCCGTGCTCATCTCTCACCTTCCTCTACCTCATCTCCATGGACCTCATGATCTGAAGACTTCTGGAGTCATCTTGAAACCTAAGATTCCCTCTTGTCATCCTAGCCTTTGTATATACATTCACACAGCCAACCCTGTGTGCATTTCCAGGCTGTTGCGCATCCTATCTGCCAAGATTCATTTTGGTAACCCCTCAGCTTTCAGCTGCCCTCAGCCTGGTTTGGCATAAGCTAACACAGCCTTTAGTGCTTCTCATGTGGACCAGGGAGACAGAAGCTAGAATTTCACCAGAGAGGATGTCTTGGCATGGCTGTCAGAGCCAGCCTTTATTTAACAGGTATTTATTAAAGGTATAGTGTGCTTCAAGCTCTCTGAATAGATAAACAGCCAGTATAACCCTCTACCTTTGTCAGGTTTGGGGTCAGGCATGACAAAATAGACAATGAACAAGTGAACAAATAAAATAACTGTCACATAAACTGCCAGGCTGCAGAAAGAAAATGAGGCAAGCTGATGTATGCCAGCGTTCAGTTAGAGGGAGGGTTAGAGTACTTTAACAGAATACCAGGAAAGGAATCTTGGGGGGCGGCATTTGGGCTGAGACTCAGAAGTTGAGAAAACACGCTATGGGAGTAGGGGTGAATTCAGGCAAAGAACAGACACAAATTTCCTCAGTCTTCACAGAGTTCAAGAACTCAAAAGCTGGGCCTCTTTTTTCTCATCACCCTGAGACGGTGATGAGGAGACCAAGTCACAGAGCTGAACACAAACAGCGTGCATTCCTTCCTGGCAGCAACAGGAAGCTTCACGCGCTGCTAGCTGCTGGCCTAGAGGACAAGTGCAGCCCACTTGGAGCCTTTGAGGCAGGCTGAAGCCTCTAGGCCCAGGCCTGTGGCTGAAGGAAGCACAGTGCCTGTGTGTGTGTGTGTGTGTGTGTGTGTGTGTGTGTGTGTGTGTGTGTGTGTGTGTGACACCTCATCTCATCTGTTCCTCACTCATGTGAGTGCATGCTCTTCATCACTGTCAAGGATCGAATCTGCCTCTGTCCCATCCCCAAGAAGGGCCCTGCATCCACGTGGGCCAGACAGCTGCTGAGTGATGATGACTGCATGACTGCTTGTGACTGAGGCCTACCCCAGCAAATTCCATGTGTGTTTGTTGCCGAGCTCTTGGGCAGTGTTTGCCAGGTCCTGGCTTCTGAAGAGATAAGAGTCTCTGCTAGCCCTAAATGTCTTTTGACTTATTTATGGCCTTGAGCAGTGAAACTCTGTGAATTTCTCAATTCACTCTCCAGCTTCTATCAAGGAACCATGGAGGAATTCTGTCCTTGGGCCCATGGATTTTAGAGAGATACACATCCCTCTGGAATGCCCTGGAAGGGAAGTTGGTCTCTGGTCTAGGGCATTTTCTTATCTCTGGGGCTCGGGATTCTGATGCCCACAAAATAAAGGCATACATGTACAGCTAAAGGTGGCAGAGTGTGGACAGTGCACATACCTCCTGGTGACAGGTGGCCAGGTATTACAGTTCCCTAGAGTTGTATTCTGTTACTTCTTACTTCCTCTCCTAACCTGCTCAGCATCTGTGTTGCCTTTCATATCCTCTGAAGTATTGGTCTCCAGGATTTGATCTCAGGTCCTATATTTTCTTATGGCTGTTGTATTAAATTACCACAGGCTCAGTGACTTAAGACAACAGAAATTCATTTTCATGTAGTTTCAGAGGCCAGAAGTCTGAAATGAGTTTTGAGGGGCTAAAGTCAGAGTGAAGGCAGGGCTGTGCTCCCTCCCAAAGCTGGGGGTGGGAGGTGCTGAGGGGGCATGCTATTCCTTTTCTTTCGATTTCTGATGGTTGTCAGAACTCCTGGGTTAATGGCCACATCATTTCAGAATCTGGAGTCATGATGTCTTGTCTTCTGCCTGCTGTAAATCCCCTTCTACCACCTTCTTCCAAGCACAATGATGTTTAAGATCCACCTAGATAATCTAGAATACTCTCCCATCTCAGACTCTTTAATTTGATTGCATCTAGAGTTTCTTCTGCCATATAAGGTAATAGTCACAGATTCCCAAAATGAGGGTGTAGATCTTCCTATTTTTAGTTTGTGGAGGGTGTTATTCAAGCCTTCTCAAGCCCTGTTTTCACTCTTTACTCTCCCTGGAAAAGACACCAAATGAGCTTCAGACATTGAATCCCTGCTTGCTGCCCCTGTGGCTGTGTTACTGTGCACTGGCCTGGGCTTAACCTCTCTGCGCCTCGGTTTTGTTATCTGAGGACTAGAGTCAACAGCTGCTGCCTCCTAGAGCTGTTGAGCTTATATTCAAATGCTCAGAATAGAAAAGGAGTTGTGCTCATCTTGACTCTCATCTTTTTCCATCTCTGGTGCAACCATCCAGACAGGGCTTTTAAACATCAGGGCTGTGAGCAGCTTCCAAGACATGACTTTGAAGATATGTTGTTAATTGTTTCCATCTGTCTGCCAGGACTGAGGTGCTGTAAACAATCCCATTTTCAACCTCACTGAAATGCTTCAGCTATCTCAAGGCCCTCACAACAGACACCCCAGAAGGAAGCACGGAGGGCATAGAGATTCCAAGGAGTTACAACTTGTAGAATGATCTTGTCCCCACGGCTTATTCTATAACCCCTCCACCACCATCCCCACTTACACCTTTAGAGAGTCATCAAAAACCATGCACCCACAGTCAAATCAGTATCTGAGGGCAGGTTGCCACTAGAGAAGCTCTGCCCTCCCGACAAAGGAGAAGCGCCTTCTGCTCCATTTGTGCCTGTGTTCAAAGAAGTAAAGGTGCCAGGGTTCTGGCCTTCTAGACTGTCCTGCAGTGACCTCTGCATTACTGCAACCACACACCTGACAGGTACCACTTATCAGTAGGGGAGAGTTTCTTTGTCTAGGTTCCAAAGGCACTCTCCATCACGGCAAGGATCTCAGTGGTACTCATGATGGCAGCTCTTCCCATGATGGCTGTGGTGGTTTGAGTAGGAATGGTCCTCATAAGCTCATGTATCTGAGTACTTGGTCATCAGAGAGTGAGATTAGGGGGTGTGGCCTTGTTGGAGTGGGTGTGGCCTCGTTGAAAGAAGTGTGTCACTGTGGCTGCTCTTTGGGGGTTTCAGAAGCGCAAGCCAGGCTGTATTACTTAGGGTTTCTATTTCTGCGAAGAGACGCCATGACTACAACACCTCCTCTGAAGAAAAACGTTTAGTTGGGGCTGGTTTACTGTTCACAGATTTAGTCCGTTGTCATGATGTGGGTAAGCATGGCAGCACACAGGCAGACATGGTACTAGAGGGGTAGCTAAGAGTTCCGCACCCGATCAGCAGGCAGCATGAGGAGGGAAACGCTGAGCCTGGTGTGGGCATTTGAAACCTCCAAGCCCACCCCAGTGACACACCCACTCCAACAAAGCCACACCTTCTAATGGTGCCACTCCCTGTTGATCAAGCACTCAACCTCAGGAGCTTACGGGGCCATTCCAATTCAAACCACCACACAGATCTAGCAACTTTGTCTCTCTTCCTGCTGGATGCAGAACTTTCAGCCATTCCAGCACCATCGCTGCTGTGTGCCACCATGCTCTCCACCACGAAAATAATGAACTAAACCTCTGAAACTGTAAGCAAGCCCTAATTAAATACCTCTTATTGTAAGAGTTGCTGTGGTCATGGCATGTCTGTTTAGCAATAGAACATTGGCAAAGACAATGGCCAAACAGAAGGAAGAGTGAGAGGTGAAGCCAGGGGCAGGTCTGATCTTCCAAGGCCTGGTACTGGTGACCTAGTTAGGCCAGTCAGACACCACCTCCTAAAAGGATCCGTGGTCTCCTGAGACAATTCCACCAGCCAATAAACGAGACCTAAAGACATGAGACTCCGGGGAACATTCCAGATTCATATCATAGCGATCATATAGTGCCTGAAATTGTACAACCACTGCTTCTCCGTATGTATCGTTTCTTTTCTGCTCCCCAAGCCTCATGACCCACCTTCATCATGGAGATAGCACTGTCTGACAGGACTTTGAGCAAGGACATTCTTGAACTCACACCTCCCATTTGTAAGGGCTGAGACCTCAGTTCCTACGTTAGAGGTTAAACATGGCAAATGGAGAATGGCAGCTGGTGCTGCCCAACTGCTTAGCTTTACCTGGTACTCCAAGATGGATGGCCCTCTCGTCTGTACTTTAGACGGTGGCATAAAGACAGAGGTACAGTTTAGAACCATTTGTGGTAGCATGTCTCCTATCCCCAAGTCTTTTACATACTGTCTCTTGTATTTTCCACAGTTCATTCACTTAAGAAAAAATTTCCCCCATATAAATGCATTTATTGCCAATGGAAACCATTTGTTATTATAGTAATGAGAAATTTGTATCATTAGATGTAACTAGAAGGTATTTATAACCATTTTTTTTCAAGGTATTGAATTCATTCCTCCAGGGGCTCTGAGTCTGGGGCCTGGTCTTTTCTTTTGAAAGAAGCAATTAGTTTGAGAAACGGGACAAGTCTATGCTTCTAAATATACTGTCTTCTTGACATTATCTGAAAATTTTAAAGGAAAATGTCAAAAACATAACTCAAGGTTATTGACAAAGCCACTGTTCTACCATTGCACAAGGGCCCTGCCTGCCCTTCTAGAGGCAGCACTTCTGCCCTTCTGAAGCCTCGTGAGACTCATACGACCTCCTCAGCTCTCACACTCTATGGGAATGAGTTGTGGGGGATAAAGCGGTTGACAGCTTTCAGAGTTTTCTTAAATTTTTGCAGTTGCCACAAAATACTTTAAACCAAGCAAGGAAAAAAAAAAGGTTCCTTCTCCAGGTGAAGGAAGTGAAAATTAACTGCTGTAGGTTTACAAAAGCCAAGTGGCTATCACAGGGGGGCATGGACCTGTGGGCTAAAAAGACTGGTTAGAGCTACCTGTGTCAAATTGGCATCCTTTTCTTTTCTTTTCTTTTTTAGGTTGTGAGTTTAAAAAGTAGCTGTGTCTTAAGCCTTTGAGTTGAACTTCAAAATGCTCTGCTCCACCAGTCTAGTGACTTATATCTGAAAATAACCATTTGGTCTGGTGTTTGGTTAAAGTTCAACTAATTCATGACTGTTGAGACCTTATTCTCCAAAGATCTCAGATTATACTTAAGAGAGAATTACTAGCCAGGCGGTTGTAGTGCTTGCCTCTAGTTCCAGCACTTGAGAGACAGAAGAAGGTGGACAGCAGAGTCCGAGGCCAGTGTGATCTACAGAGAGAGTTCTAGGACAGCCAGGGCTACACAGAGAAACCATGTCTTAAAAAAACAAGCAGAGAGAGAATTTCTAGAGAAACAATGCAGCAGGAGAGAGAAAAACAAAAATGGAGGAAACTGAAGCCTCGGACATTAGCTGGAGGTCAGAGAAACCAAATCAACAGGCAATGGGTGTAAGTGGGTGTGTGTGTATTGTGTAGGGGTGTGTAGGGATGCATGCCTGGGTCTCTGTGTATCTGTATGTGAAGCTAATTTGTTATGAGTAATTGGTTCATGCAGTTATGAAGGTTGAGAAGCCACATGAACTGCCATCTACAAACTGGAAACCTAGTGCTGTAATCCAGTCCAAGTTCAAAGGCTCAAGAGGCAAGAGAATGGATCACATGATTTTCATTGTGAAGCCAGAGATGAGATCTTCCAGTTCAAGCAGTTAAGCTGAAAGGGAATGAATTCCTTTTCCCTCTGCTTTTCTTCCTATCCAGGTCGTCAACAGACTAAATGAGGCCTATTCATACTGGGAAGGACCATTTGCTTCACCATGACCTCTGACTCAAATAGAGACACCCTCACAGACACAGCTCAAGTGATATTTAATATTGGTGGCCCAATCTAGTCGATACATTAACTTAACTGCTGCACCTACAACTATAGCAAACAGTCCAACTTCTAGACAGACAAACATATGTGCCCACACTAAAGGCCTATTCATCTCCTTTCATATTACCAAATGTATCATGCAGGGTTGTTGATGAAAATGTACAAGTTACATAGGAAAACAAGAGCGATACAATCTGAAGAGACAAGACAAATGATTCAACCAATGAGCAGAGTGTGGAAAACATCACTGAGTTACCATACTAGAGAGCCAAGATAACTGGCTCAGACACTAAGGTCTCTATACTTAAAAGTGGATATTATGCCAAGGTAATATAAGTAGAAATTATAAAAACAAAACAAAAAAGAAATGCTTGCAATCAGCAGTGAGGCCCCATTATCCCAGCACTCAGGAAACGGAGGCAGAAGAACTGGGAGTTCAAGGTTGATCTGAGCTTCACAGAAAGTTCTTGGACATCTTAGAATATATAGGAAAACTCTGTCTCAAAAACAAATGAGAAAAAAAAATAAGCAACACTGTGAGAGAAATGAAGATTGCCTCAGTGGGTTGATCATGATCTGAAGAAAGAGTCAATGACCTTGAAGATGTATCAGCAGACTTTCCTCAATTGAAACTCAAGGCTAAAGGAAGAAATTCAAATATGAAGCAGATTATTTAAGAACTGTGTACAATAGCAAAGACTCTATCTGCTCTCTTAGTAAGAGAAAAATGGCAGAACAAAGATATTGACATATAACCTCTAAGCAGTTTCCAGATTGGTATCAGATACCAAACACAGACCCAGGAAGTTCAAAGAACATTAATCAGGACCAAAAAAAAAAAATTAACACATAGACATATCATACAGAAAGTATTGGAAACCAAATACAAGAAAAACCTGGAGTACACTAGAGAAAAATCACAAGTTACCTACAATAAAAAGGGTGAGAATTATAATGGAGTTGCCTTCAAAACGCTCAAGCAAAAAGATACTGGACCAAAATATCTACAGACCTGAAATAATACCAATTACCTACAACTCTGTGCCCAGCAAAATTTGTCTTTCAAAAGCTAGGAGATAAACATCTCAGATAAGCAAAAACAGAAAATTGATGTTCAGAGATCTGCCTTGAAAGAAATATTTTTTAAGTTCTTCAAAGAACAAGAAAATTATCAATGCCAAGAACTCAGGTCTTAGACATTTTTTTTTCCCTTATTCTTAGTTGAGCCTTGCAGTTAACTGTGCAAATGACAGTGATTAACAAAGGGTTGGTCCATTATACATTTCAGACAAAAAAAAAAAAAAAAAAAAAACAGTGAGTGACAGCCAGTGATGAAGGATAGGAGAGAAACCGTGATTACCTGTCATTAGCATCCAACTACACTCTTATTGTTTAAAAGTGGATCCAGGGACACTGTAAATGTTTACTGCAAACTCTAGCTTAACTACTAGAAACATTTGTAAAAAGAAATATAGTTGATATGGGAACAGAACCTTATAAAATTTTCAAGTATGATTAGCAATGGTACAAAACTGGGAGATTTACAAAGATAAGCATAGGAAATAGCAAAGTTATAAATACAGTCACTATTGATTCAAATGTGTCTCTATCATTTCAGTTATAAATGGTCTGATCATGACTGAAAGAAACTGAAAAAAAAAATGAATTTAAAAAGAAAATCCTACCAAACTGGCTAGAAGCAGATAGCTTAAACAAATAAAGAGAAATGGTAAACTAAATTAAAAATAGCAAAGGGATGAAAATGCAGCATACTGAACACAGATACAAACTGCAGTAATTATTATCATTTCAGAGAATGAAAAGCTGTCAAAAACACTGCACAATGACAGATGTCAGTACTCCAACAAGGCATAAGAATCTTTAATATGTATGCATTTGACAGCAGAGCATCAAAGCATTTAAGACATCCTAGTTAGAATGGCCATTATCAAGAAACAAACAATAGCGAAAGAAATCCTAATATATTGCTGGCCAGAATGTAAATTACTACAACATTATGAAAATCAATGTGGATGTTCCTTTAAAAAAAAACTAAAATTAAAATTGCTGTATGATCCAGCTATACTGCAACTGGAAGTATAACCAAAGGTGTCTCGGTCAGATTGCCACAGCCATTTGAGCACACCGACCCTTATTGCAGTATTCCTCAACAGCCATGATTCGGAATCAACTTAGATGTTTATCAACAGACAAAAGAACAAAGAAAATGTGCTACAGCAACACAGTGGAGTTTTGTTTTGACACAAGTAAAAATGAAATTATGTCACTTGAAAGAAAGTGGATGAAGCTAGATATGTAACGTTAAGCAAAATATTCCAGGTGGGAGGGGTGAAGGACTAGACAATGAGGAAAAGAAGGGTATGCATGCTTTCTGTTAAATGTAGAATCTAGGTTCCTGTATGTCAGAGGGAAGACAGTCTGGGAGGCATAAGAAGACCAGCAGGAGGGAGAAGGAAGGACAAGAGAGACCAGTGGAGGAGTGAATACGAGCAAAGGGCAATGATACACATTTTTTAAATGTCATAATGAGGTCCATTATTCTGTATGTTAAACACACATGCACACACACACACACACACACACACACACACACGAGGCCACTGCAGTGGAAATAAACAGTTGCAGTTAGGGATGTCGACTCCCTATCAGTAATGAACAGATCCAGCAGGCAGAAAATCAATACGATGTAGTTAAGCCGAGAACCTCGTCCATCAGCAGGGTCCAAAGGACACCTGTAGACTACTTTATCCAGCAGACTATATCTCCTTCTCAGGCCCAAACGGGCCTTTCACCAAGAGCTGCCACACTTATGAACCCTAAAACACACTTCAACAAATTAACAGGTACAGAAATCAGACAAATAGGTTCACAGTGGAATTAAACGATAAATCAGTAACAGAGGAGCTAGAGAAATGCACCAGCAGGTAAAATCCCTTTGGGGACAAGAAGGAGGACTGAAACTCAGATTCCCAGCACCATGTACATCCCATGCCAGCCTGCCTGTAATCCCAGCTAGACTAGCCAAATCAGTGAGCTCTGGGGTCAAGCCAGACACCCTGCCTCAATATATAAGGTACAGAGTAACTGAGAAACACACTCAGAGTTAACCTCTATCCTCCACAGGCACACACACACACAAAATGCGCCTCAACACATGCAGCAAACATACATGTACGTATACACACGTGCACACACTTGCTCTAATGACAGAAAATATATTTTAAATCCTCAGATATTTGAGCATTAAACTTTACATGGAGCAAGAAAGAAATCCCAAGAGAAAATTTTAAAAATATTAAATTTTTTATGTATCTTATTATGTGTATGGGTGTTTTGCATGTGTGTACGTCCATGGACCCTGTGCGTGTTTGGTGCCCATAGATGCCAGATGACGGAATCAGAACCCTGGGACTGGGGCTACCGATGGTTGTGAGGTGCCATGTGGGTGCTGGGAATCAACCTGGGTGCCCTGGAAGAGCTGCCAGCATTCTTTACTACTGAGAAAGCTCTCTGTTTCTAAAATATATTTTAATTAAATGAAAATTTGCAAGATGCAACAAAAGCAGTACTTATGCACAAGGGTATATACCACCAGGGAACGAAAAAGATCTGAATCTGTACTGTAATTTCCATGTAGCACACCACAGAAAAAGGAGGAATGTGAACTTGAAGAAAAGAGAACAAATAATAAAATAGGTAAAAGTCATTATAGTCAAAACGGGAAAACAATAAAGAAGCCAAAAGCTTGTATCTTTAAATATAAGTAAAATTGACAAATATACAGACAAAAGAAGCAAAGAAAAAAAAGGAAAGATATAAATAAGCAAATCATAAAATGAAAGAGCCATCACTTCTTATCCCATGATAAAGGAATAATATGAACAAGTTTGCAGCCACAATTTAGCAACTCAGATAAAACTGACTGACTCCTTGATAAACATACTCTAAGAAAATTTACACATAGAAGGCCCAGGACATGGTGCAATCAGTAAAGTATTTGCCAAACAAGCATTCATCTCAGTTCAGTCCCAGAACCCACATTAAAATAATTTGGCCGTGAAGCCAGGTATGGTGATGCACGCTTGCTGTCCCAGGCCTGGGAGGCTGACACAGGCAGATCCCTGCAGTCACCAGCGGCCAGCCTCACTAGTCCGCTTGATTAGTTCCAGGCCAACGGGACACAAAAACTCGGTGGAGATCTCTGAGAAGTGAAATCTGAGCTTGGACCTCTGGCTTCTATGTGCACATGCACCCAAATGCACACACACAGGCACACTCATGCACACGTGCATTCCTAGCTCACACAAAGAAATAGTCTGCATCTATCTGTTAAGACGTGACTCAGTAAGTGATAGCCTTCTGCATGTAAAACACAGAGGACTAGGCCCAGACAGTTTCTGTCAACGAAACTCATCAAACACTGAAGGGAAAGATGGCATGCGCTCTCCGCACTTAGGAAAGGAAAGCAAAATTAACATTTTCTAACCCATTCTCCGAGGCTAGGATTCCCCTAAGACAGAAACCAGAAAATGATACATATGACAAGGGAAAACTGCAAACCAGTATCTTTCAGGAGTAAAGATGGAAAATCTTCAGAAAATCTTGAGCACGTTGAATCTAACCACAGATAAGCACGACCATACACCAGGAGCAGGCAGAATTTAATCCAGGTATATAACATTCAAAAAATCTATTAAAAGAACTCATATCTTCCACAGGTAAAGAAAAACTGTGTGTTCATACCCAATAATACAGAAAAGGCATTTGTAAGCTCCGAGCCCCATGCATGATTTCTTAGCTAATCAGAAATAAAAAAGAATTTTCTAAACACAAGAACATACAACACAAGGAATAAAGTAATGATGCATGCTATAGCATATCTGAATTTTGAAAACCTATTATAATTGCTTGTTTTATTCATAACATAAATTTTCTTTATAATAGCAAAGATGTTAAAAACAGAAACCCCCTTTGTCTGGTGAATGAGATATACATATTATGCTATAGTAAACCATGAAATACCCCTAGGAAATAAAAATCCATTAGTGAAATGTGTAGCAATGTGGATGGATCCCAAGGACATTGGGCCAAATGAAAACTGCCAGTTTCACCTTATTGTGTAATAAGTTATAGAATGTGTTAGCGAGTTGGGGGGTGCAGACTGGGCCCTCTCACAACCCCCATTTAATCTGGGAATTAAACTTACTTAGATTTTTTTTTATAGTGACCTATTAAAACTGAACATATAATCCTTCAAATCCATCACCGATTTATCATCACCTACAAGATGTTCCCAAATGCTACATGGGCCAACATGAACAGGAGGGTGTCACTGACAGGGGAAGCAGATGTGCCTGGCACGAGAGTGCCCAGTGGTAAGATAAACACATATCCGAAGGACAGATTCCCGAAGGAGCCAGGACCAGGAAGCTCTGGCAGGCACCCCCAACAAAGAGAACATACCCCACCCCATCTCCAGAAACCACTGAGGGAGAAATCTCTGGTTGAGGGCACACAGACAGGGCAGAGGCTCATGGGGGTTCTCACTCTGTCCCAAACCCCACAGAATCAAGCTGTTTTAAACTATTCTTCCAGAACTAAAGGTATCCCATTCAGCCAAAGGTAACACACACAGAGTAGATTGTAATAGCTAGAGAAGAAACCTTTAAGCAGGCCATGTAAGAGCTGAGAGTGAGAGCCGCATAGGCATTTCCCAGCATTCCATTCTGAAAGACTCTCTCTGGGCTTCATCTCTCCCAACCCAGACACCCAGTTCACTCCTGGAATTAGGAAGCTGTTTCCTCTGTGGCATCTACAAAGTCCAGTGCAGCAGACCCAGCCAGATGAGGTAAAAGATAAAGGCTAAGCTGAGAGTGACTTCTGGGTGAGTGGCTAAAGAAGAAAGAGCCACGGGTCCCAGGATAAGTCTATATGCAGGAGAATGAGATTTGAAAAAACGGCATCGTGGGGCTAAGGAGATGGCTCAGCAGTTAAGAGCTCATAGCTCAGATTCTCCTTGTAATTTTGGTTTCCAGCACCCACTTGGAGCACTAAAAACTACCTGTACCTCCAGCTCCAGGTGATCTGATACCTTCTTCACACACTCTCACACACACATACACACACACACACACACACACACTGCTTTTTTAATGAAAAGGCATAAAAATATAATGCATTATTTAAAAACATGGAGATTGTCTACCCCATATGAAACAAAAGAGATGCAAACAGAAACAAGCATGAGGTTGTTGATGAGTTTCGTGGATGGCTTTCAGTGCTCTAAGGTTTTCCAGAGGCACTGCCCTCAGAGACCTGAGATGCTGGCTTCTTTGGGTCTCTAGAGCAATTTGGCCTTCTGTAGCATGAGCCAAGGAATGTTTATACCTGCCATCACATTCTCCCTCTCTGGGAATTTATGTTAAGGATATAACTGACAAACAAGTGTGTGGAAAGATATTTTCCTTGGCACTGTCGCAAGAACAAACAGCCAAATGTTGCTCTTCAGGATACTTTTTGCCCTAGCAACTCTTTTTTAATCCCTCACATGCTCTGAAATTATCAACTGTCAACCCATCATCTCCACAGCTGAGTCCCAAGTTCAGTCTTTCCCGTGTCTACAGCTGCTGCTTAACCTTGCTTAGTTATTCAGGAGTGAACTCTTCCTCTCCAGTTCCTCCTCCTCCTCTGTCCTTCCTTATCCAAATCCATGGTGCGCTCACTGCTGTGGTTTAAATATCCTTGCTCCATCCAGCATCCATGTTAGAACTGGATCACCAGCAAGGCAGAACTTGGAGGTATGACCATGGGGATTTTGCCCCTCTAAATGGGAGTAGGTGCCTTTTGAACTTGATACACTTCTACCTTCTGCCATCCTAGCATTCTTCCCCTCAAAGAACACTGCATTCAAGGTGCCATCTTGGGCAGCAGAGACTGGACCATGACCAGACGGCTGTCCAGTGGTGTCTTCATCTTAGACTTTATCTTAGGCAGTTGAGCTGTAAAAACCACAGCTCTGCTCCTTATAAACTGCCCAGTCTCTAGCATTCCTCTGTAGCATTACAAACAGACCAAGACAACTGCCTCTCTAGGCACTCAAGTCAAACCTCCAGATACCACTGGTGTTTCCTTTTCAACTCCCCGTCCACCTTCAAGTCTTTTTTTAAAATCCATCTCTTTCTCTCCAGAGCCACTGAACCTTTCTCCTCTATAGTCTAAGGCATCAGCACAGCACCCTGAAAGCTCACTGTAACCCTCCTGTACCACTGTAGTCTAGGTCATTAGCACTACCCCTTGAATGCTCACTCTAATCCTTCCAAATGGTCTCTTTCAATGCAGTCTTGCTAATGTTCCAATATTTTCTCTATCCTGCAGAGTCCTTGATTCCCAAAACATAAATCCAATCTCATTAGTCCTCCATGTTCAGGCCTTCAGCAACTTTCGGATCTCTACAGGATCTGCTTAGATAGAGGCTACTGAGAAAGACTCTAAGAACGTCCTGCCAGCCCTTCCAGCAGTTGCCCCAAGTCACCACAGCCTTTACTGTCTTCATATGCACTCCACAGTCTTTCCTGTCCCTGCTACACCAGTGTGGACACTGGGTAAATTGCTGAAGATGTCAAGAGCTGCTTCTATTTTGTGGATACATTTGACCCAGAAATGAAGAAGTAAATAAAGTCTGGCATTGTGAGTCATACTTGTAATCCAAATGCTTGACAGGAGGCTGAGGTAGGAGAATCTCCAATTCCAGGCAAACCTAGGCTACATAACAAGACTTCATCAAAATCCCAGAGGAGGAGGAATAGGAACAGAAAAAAGGAATGAGAGATGGAAGAAGGGAGAGAGGGCCAGTGGAAGGAAGGAAGGAAGGAAGGAAGGAAGGAAGGAAGGAAGGAAGGAAGGAAGGAAATGTTTAGAGGGAGGGCACGTTTTTAAATGCCCGGACACTGTTTTCACACCACATTATCTGTGGGAAAGTAAGTTCTGACAGCTGAGTCTTGACATGTTGCCACTCAGTGGGTGCCAACCTACCAGGACTAGTCTAAGCACCACCCTCTAAACACTTCCTCTCTTCCTTCATCACCTCCTACTCACTTTCCGTAAGCACCTGCACTATTTCCAACAACCCTGGGCAAAGACCACCACTTTACTTCCTGGAGATACAGAAATAAGGAGATCTGTGCAAGGCAAGAAAAGCTGGGCAGACAATTCATGACAGAGCTGGAAACAACCAAGAGCACAACGAAGGTTAAGTCTCCAGACAGTCTCCAAAGAAAGAAGCTGCAGATAATTCTGTTAAGGATCTCTGGAGCAATCACAAGGCCACAGACACAAGGACCTGGGAATGGCTCAGTGGAGTGGCTAAAAGAGCTCTGAGGTCAGCAGGGAACCAGACCCGCTTCAATTCTCTTTGCACAATAAGTCACCTTGTCGGACATATGCTAATTTCTCAACAAACACCTTCTACTCCTGTTATTAACACTGGCACGGGTGAGCACAGGAGGTGGCACAGCTGTAAACCTGCAAATGTGTGGCTTGAGGATAGCAAGGGCTTCAGAAGAGAAGGCTGCAATGGCCTTGGGGCCTACAGGCTGCATGTCCCTCTCCCTCCAACTCTGAGCAGCCACAGTGGCATCGCCTGGTGTTCCCTGACCGCCTAGTCAGAAGCTGCATCACCATCTGGAGGTTCATCTGCAGGGTTAAAGTTCAGGGCGCCACTTCTCTGAGCCCCTGGAGTGTGCTCGGAAGAACCAGTTACAATCAGCTGCAGCTACTTGGAATTTGGTGGTAGGACTGCTGTACTGTAATCAAGGAGACCCACAACCAGGATTAGTCCGTGGTCTACAGAACCTGGGTAATTGTTTCTTAGGCCAGAAGGGAGGGAATTTAGAGGACCCATCAGACAAAGAACTTAGAACAGAAGCCAAGGCAAACTCTCTGTATCAGGTGGGCTTATGTGATACTGAGCCTCAGCGCTTAGGATGGAAAAGGAGAACATGGGCTGAGAGTGGCCAAAAGGATCAGAGACCAGAGAGATCTCGGGGGCGTGGAGGAGAAGGCGCCACCGCTGTTGTACACATGCTCCCATGCAGACTGCAAATCTGACTCCATTAGCCTAGCAAACCGCTCTGCAGCTTCCGCTGCCATAACTGAGGGGCAGACGAGGCACAGGAAGGCCGTAGACTCTGCAGGACGGTCTTCACCGCTTTGCACATTTGCCATCTGGTATATAATACATCTTTTTGGGAAGGTACATTATCTTCATTTTTCTAGGCGGACAAAGCCAGCAGTAAAAATGAAAAGAAGCAGAATAATTATCCAAGGGAAATCCTGTCAGACTGAATATTTCAGTTAATGAAAGTAGTGCGTGCTAAGGATGGTATGGCAGACTCAGGTCTGGGTGAGGGGAATCCAGAGAGTGGCTCTCACCTCTCTTCTCCCTGCCCTGCCAGGGATTTGCTGGTGTCAGGACTGTCAGTTCTCTTCAAGCCTGTGAATACCCTCCAACTTCCTCTACTATTTAAATGTCTTTTTTCTTTTCAGTTTTTGTTATTGTGGTTAGGTTTTCTTTTCTTTCCTTTTTTCTTTTTGACACAGGTTCTCACTCTGCCATTCAGACTCCCATGAAACCTATAACCCTCCTACGTAGGCTTTCTAACTAGGGGATTTCAGGCCGTAGTACCTGGGTTAGATTTAATCTCAGAACCATCTTTTTATCATGTGCTTTCCAAAGATTCCAACTGTTTGGGGAGGTACACCTTTGAAGCAAAAGAGCGAGATAATCCTGAATCTCTCCTTGCATGTCCCCTCCCTGCTCCAATTCATCACTTTTCCATCTTTGTGTTCTTGCTTTGGAAAATTTCCTTTTATCCTGAAGGAGGCTCCAACTAGCCAGTAGAAGCCAATCACAATATTCCCAAGAAGGATCCTGTGTGTACCGGGGGGAGGGGGATGTGCCTGGGGGGGGCACTTATACTCATGTATCCACATGCTTACAGAGGCTAGAAGCCAACATCAGGTGTCTATTACTTCTTATCTTTTAGACTTAGGTAGGTCTCTCATTGAACCTAGATACTGCTGACTCAGCCAGCCTGGCTGGCAAGCCTTAGAGGTCCAACTGTCCATGCCAGCCTATATCTGGGGTTGCAGGTACAAGCTGCCACGCTTGGCTTCTTCTGTTGGTGGAGTGAATACAAACTCAGGACTGATGCTTGCATGACAAGCACTGAAACAACAGAGGACAGCTATTTTCCCTGCTGAAACTACCAGGAGTTTTGGTAGCTAACTGTTAAAAACAACAATACTAATTTATTGCAAAAATAAATAAATGAATGTCTAGAAGCTAGATACATAGATACAGAGATAGACATAGAAATTTCTGGTTAAAAAATATTAGCATTGCATATTGCCTTTCAAGTCTACTGCTCTGGTCTCTGCCAACCCAAATTCACATCAACAAACATGAAGTTGAAAGGGACATGTTTTTAAGCAATAACAAAAATATTCATTTCTAGGAAACAGAAATGCCATTGCTTACTGGCAGAGTACACACTAAACACAGTAATGTGATTGTTGTTGTTAACACTTTAAAGATGTGGAAACTGAGTCTTAGGAAATTTAAGACATTGTTTGAATTTGCATAGAAGCCAAACAACAAAACAGTGGTAATCAAATATCTTCTCTTTTGAGTCCTTCCTTTTTGCTTAGAAAACAAATGTGATGTTATCAGGCCCTAGTGGAGGCCTAGAGCAAATAATAGCCCCAGAGTCAGTATGCAGGGCTGGGCCCAGATGTGTCACAATGATTTCCCTATCCCCATCTGCCAGAGATTCAGCCTCTCCCTGGTCCAGATTTACAAGAGCAAAGAGCCGTGCGCAGCAGTACCTGTGTCCTTTGTCAATGACCGCATCCAGAGGTCTCTGCAAACTGGTCTAGGCCTTCACCTTGGAAGAACTTCTCAGCCATACACAGGGATCAATGGCCTGCAAGTCTCTCTCCTGAAGGAGCAGCCCCAGGCCTGCTAAGGCTGCCTTTGTTTACTGTCTGTCACTAAGTACTTGGTGGCAGTCACCAAGCCCAGGGAGTGTGTAAACAAGCTCCTCCACTTCGCTGCACCGCCAGGGAGCCACCCAGCAGTCTTAAGGCCAGTGAATGAGCAGTAAGAGCTCAACCCGGATTAAGTGCAGGGAGGACTGAAGGCCATGGGAGCCGGCTCAGGAAGGCTTTTACAGTGATGTCACTTTATCACCTGGTCCAATAAAAGAAAGACCTTGGCAAGGAGGGGCTCACAGGGAAGAATCTCAAGAGCCACAGTTTGGGTTCATCAGTTCCCCAGGCCTCCCTGCCAGGGAACAGTCAGACTCTATACCTGCCCCCAAGCTAACCCAGGAGCATAGAAGATCCTATCCAGCCCCAAGGACTTGGAACTGCTGGTGCCTGAATTCAGGAAGGGCTGTGTTGTGGAATTAGATATTAGACTCTCTATCCCAGCTAGTTCCCAAATAATCGAGACAGAGACCTCTTGGGTTTGTAAAAGCTTTAAAGCACAGTAACTGGGCAGCTGTCAAGAAAATGTTTTTAAAAACAAAAGGTGTTTCATAGCCCAATATGATTCATTTTATTGCAAATAGATAAAAAGAAAAAAACAAGTATATGGAGCTGGAGATGGCTCAGTAATTAGGAGCGCTGGCTGATCCTCCAGAGGGCCTAGGTTCCATTTTTAGCATCTACTTGGCAGCTCACAAACATATGAAACTCCAGTTCCAGAGAGATACATGCCTTTTTCTGGCCTTTGAGGGCACTGCACACATGTGGTACATAGACATACATGCAGTCAAAACACCCATACGTGTAAGCTTTTTAAAATGGGACAAATACAAAAAAAGCATAAATATTTAAAAAATATATAAATATTTATTTTGACAGGGCTCAAAAAGGTAAAAGTGGTTGATTTGGGGAGAAAAAAAATTATTTCGTATTTTTTCGTATTATATTGGTTAAAAACAGAAAATATACAATGTTGTAAAAAACATTTAACTTTTCCCACTTCGAGTTACTTTTGCTGGCACTCCCGACTAGAAAAGGTATTTTATGGTATTTGTGAGTATCTGGTTTGGATCTCCCAAATTTATCTATACATCAGATTCAACCGGGGACTTGATAGAATTCAGATTTGCAGGCACTGCCTTGGATCTTTTGAGCCTTTGTCTCTGCCGCACAGGTAGGAACAGGGGTTTTCAGCAAGCCTCCCCTGTAATTTGCACTTAGTAACGTATTCATGCCAGCTATGCACGACTGAAGACAGTCCCAGAGGGAGAACGTGAATTTCTCTAGTCCTGTGGCTGTTTGTGGTAGAACACAGGACAGCATCTCCGTTTTGGCTACACAGGTGGCCCTGGTCCACCTAAAGTCACTGGACGGACCTCCGCCTTTTCTCTTAGAATGCACTCAAGGTGAGCTCCTACAGAGAGTTCTATGAGTCAGATTGAGACAAAGAGGAAAGATCTTGCTTTAGTATTGAAATGGTCAAATTTATGTTTTCAAACTTTTCAACTACTTCACTCTCAAGACCTGTTTATCCACTGTTTTGCAGTCTCCTTGAAAGCATCAATAGAGACCCAACCCTGAAACCAAATTCCAGTTGGCAAGTTTCTCTGGACAAAGTGTATGCATATACATATACACATAGACCATAATTGTATTTCATACATAGATTATTCTCTGTGAGGAGACATTATGACCATGGCAACTCTTTTAAAGGAACACACGTAATTGGGGCTGGCTTAGAGTTTCAGAGGTTTGGTCCGTTTTCATCATGACAGGAAACATGGTGGCATGCAGGCAGACATGGTGATGGAGAAGGAGCTGAGAGTTCTACATCTTGATCCATAGGCAGCATAAGGAAACTGTCCAACTACGCATGGCTTGAGCATATATGAGACTTCAAAGCCCACCCCCACAGTGACACACTTCCTCCAGCAAAGCCACACCTCCTAACAGTGCCACTCCCTGTGGGCCAAACATTCAAACACATGAGTCTATGGGGCCATACCTATTTAAACCACCTCAAAGCCGAAGTCCCATAATCTGCCATCTGCCAGATGAATCCTCACTCTAGCAGATGAAACAGTTCCAGGCTGGGTTGAAAGCCTGAGAATCAGGAAAGCTAATGGGTTAGGCCCTAGCCCAGTGGCTAAAGACTAATGCCTCAGCTCAACAGCTGGCCTGAGAGAAAAAGTGATTTCTCTTTAATCTGTTGGAATGATGCTAACTTCCATTGCATCACTCCATTGCCTGGGCCACTATCAGTTTTGCCTAAATTAAGTTGTTTTAGTGTCCCACAGACTGTAACCACAAGACATAGTAGATGATTTAAAGTGTGGAGTGGGCATGTGTAAGCTAGACACAAACGCCACACTGGCCCACAGCTCACGACTTCAGTCTAGGTCCAAGGGAAAAGGGCCCTTTGTCAGATTGTCTCTCCAGCCACATCAGGATCCAAGGGCATAATGTACATACATAATTCCTTAATGGTTGGGATATGCAGCATTGGCACAACCATCCCTGATCTATGGGCAAAATCCTAACTGCTTGTGTGCCAAAGGTGCACACTACTGCAGTTGTGCAGGTTTGAGTCTCACTGCTTTTACGATCTGTGCTTTACAGGATCTTGGCTACCCCAACTAGGATGACTGGAAATCGGGATCGGCATGGACAAATTGACCATTTAACTGCTGAAGACTACTTCAGCCCGTTAGAGAGACACTGGAAGTCACTGTCTGGGCCACTCATCAGAAGCGTCTGACGATTCTGTGTTGGGTTGTCTTTCTCACTCTCTGTCTCTCTTAACTCAGGAAGAAATCTGAGAGCAAACAGCCTGCTCCTGAAGCTGGATACTCAGCCTGTGTAGTAGCTACTTTGCTTGATGCTGTGACAAAACATCAGGATGACAGCAGCATCTTTTTTTTTTTTTTTTTGACTCATAATTTCAGAAGCATCTCAGAGTGATTTTGCGGTGGCATGAGCATGCGTCGAAGCTGCTCATGTGGCCACCATATCAGAAGGTAAACAATGGTGAAGGAAGCAGGGCCAGTCGTAAGGTCCAGTCCCCAGGGATCCATGTCCACCAGTCAGGCTCCACCTCCCCAATGTTCCATAACAGCATCCCAAAATAGTGCCACCAGCTGGTCACCAGATGTTCAAACACAACCTACTGGGAACATTTCACATTCAAGCTGTAGCAGCCTCAACCTTGGGCAGTAACAGTGAAAGCATTTGGGCATCCCAGAGTTGATCTGAGATAGGAAGGAGAAAAGGAAAACAAGCAGGCTGCAGAAGACCCCAGGAAACATTTTGGTTACAGAGTATCATTCACACAGACCACTGTTAATTTGGAAGTCTTTAACATCTGGGCTAGGGAAATGGCTCGGGCAGTAAATTGCTTGCCATGCAAGCTCCAAGATGGGAATTTGGAATCTTGGTACCTATGAGGAGAAAAAAAAGCTGGACATGTCAGCACATGCCTCAAATCTCAGCCCTGGTGAGGTAGAAATGAAGGATTCCTAGAGCTCTTTGGTCAGCCAGCCTATCTCAATCTGTGAGCTTCAGGGTCATTGAAGGACTCTGTCTCAAAAAATAAGATAGCAATTAATTGAAGAAAATATCCAGCATTGACCTCTGGTCTCCACACACACACACACACACACACCCAACATACCTGCAAACGTGCACAGAAAATCACATATACATACATATGTACACAAACACACATGTACATGTACTTTCATGAAAAGATGTGCACACAAAATTTCTCTCTCACACATCACACACACACAGAGGCACATATGCCCTGTATATGTACTACCAACTTCTCTCTCCTATAGGAACTCAAGCCTCTACTAGTTCCTGCCTGCCATTTAGAAAAATCCAGACAAGCCAGAAAACACTCCTTTCCTTCCTAGTGTTATATTCAGTGGGTTTTGAAAGAACAGGAATGTGAGAACCATCAGCATGGGGTGGTGGTTTTATTGTTGTTGTTGTCGTTGTGATGGCTAACCTTGATCATCAACTTGATGGGACAGAGAATCAGTTAGATTACTAATGCTTTCCTCTGAGTACATCTATAGATGGTCCCAGAAAGGGGTTCCTAAGGGAGGAAGCCTGAGTGGGTGGTACCATCCTACAGAATGAAGCTCTGAGTGGAATGAGAGAGAGGAAAAAAGAAAAAGACCACTGGCACAGTCATCTTCTCTTTCCTTCTATTTCCTGGCCACCATAAGGGTGCTGGGACTTGAACCCACGTCTTCTGAAAAAATAGCCAGTGCCCTTAACCATTGAGCTATCTCCCCAGCTCCCAGATGAGTTATAAGGAACAATTTTGTTAAAAAGACTATTTCTGCAACATGGTTTTGTGCATGTTGTGTGATTGAAATGCAAATTAATGTAACAGCATCTTAATGTTTCCTCCAGAATTTCTTATGACTTGAAACTGCGCAAGAAACAAAGCGGCCTCATGATTTGCACATAATTTAAAGCACTTATTTATGCATTATTGCTATACCGATGTATCTTCTGCCTCCAGGAAGAGTCGGCTTAATATGTTTTCCCCTTTAATAATGGCTTCTCTAAAGCTCCACATGCAGGTAGTGTCCTTTTTCATTGAATGTGACAACAGTTCATTTTCATTTGTTTTCAAGCCTGCAGATGTCTACACTGTGACATGTTTTCAAGACTCGACATTCTCTACTTTTTAGAGAACTCTGAGGATCCCCTGGAATGTTTTACTTCAGTGCCTACACTGCTTCTTGAGTTAGTGGTGAAAATACAGTTTTGAACCTAACAAAGACTTCTTTCCTCTAAATAGTCCTCTAAATGTTGAATGTCCCCCCAAATGCCCATATCTTAAAGGCTTAGTTCCCAGGGCACCGATTTGGGAATTTGCTGTAACTTTTAGGAGGCAGGGCCTCGTCAGAGCTCTTTAGGTCAAAAGGGTGTGCCCTGGAACAGAATCCTGAGCCCAGGCCCTTGCCCTCTTTTTCTTTCTGTCCATGAGATGACTGGATTTGCTCTGCCGTATGCTCCCAAGATGAAGTGTTGTATCACTAATGGCTGAAGGAAAATGCCATCAGCAAGGTCTGATGTGAACTAGGACTTCCAAAACTATAAGCAAAACGTTTTTTTTTTTTCCTTGTAAGTTAATTGCCATGGGTACAGACAGTTTCTATTCTGGATTTCAGACCAAGGAGTTCATATTTGTTCATTGGGATGGATTCTAGAGATCCACCGGAGGATACCTCCTACCAGGTCTCCTCACACCTCCTCCTTTTCCTGCTCCTTACCCACTACCCCATCACTTCTCCCACTGTTCCAGCAGCTGCCACAGCCAACATCAACATGGGCTCACATTCTAGATTTGATCTCCTTCTCAGTGTCTCATAGTGTCCCAGATTCCACAGGCAAAAAAAAAGAAAAAGAATTCCCAGGGCAGCTACAGCCAGGGCTGTACATGCTGGTACCTGGCTTGTCTACTTCATTTACAAAGCTCTAGTCCGAAGATGAATCTATAAAAATTTTAAGCTGATAACATCAGAGCGGCAAACGAAGCAAGTACCATTTGTTAGGTACTTTTCAGTACTCATAACCTAGACCAAGAATGATTTATTTGGTTTAGGGAATTTAGTCTCTAATCCATAACTCTGTTAATTCTAAGCCCACAGTGAGGCAGTCCATGACATTCAAACACGGACATTTTTGACAGTGTGGGCCATGTTAATAATCACAGTCGAGTAACTTGGAGCACTTGAGCCAGCTTGTCCACAAAGGCTTGTGTGACTCTTTCGCTCCCAGTGCGAATCTCTCCCGGTGCGAAACCACACACATTCCAGAAGATAACTCTGGGTGATCCACGTCAGAAGCATACCATGGTAGCTCATCTGTCCCTTTCCCTACTGCTTGTTCTTCTCTGCATTTGCAGCCATTCTCAATATTTTTTCTTTTTTTCAATATTTTTAAAAAGGATTTCTTTGTTTTATTTTATGTGTATTAGTGTTTGGCCTGCATGTATGTGTACCCTGTGCACGGAGCCTTGAAGAGGGCATAGGATTCACTGGAATTGGACTGGAACTCACTGGATATGGACTGTTGTGAGGTGGCATGTGGGTGCTAGGAATAAAACTGGGATCCTTTGCAAGAATCTGATAGAGGAACTAGGTATGTTTTTCAAAAGCCAAATAATCCAATCAAAAAATGGGTTACAGATCTAAACAGAATTCTCAGAAAAGGAATCTCAAATGGCTAAGAAATACTTTTCTAAAATGTTTAACATCTGAGGGAAGGAGCTACAGTTGGGATACAAAGTGAACAAACTGTAACAAATTAATAACAAATAAATAAATTTTTTAAAAATTATAAAAAAAGAAAGTTGAAAAGTGTTTTATCTTTTAACTATTATAGTATTCTTTCCAGAAAAGAGATGTGGATCACTGTAAGACATAGAGATAAATGTTGTATTGACATATGCCTTCAATAAATTCTGAATAAAAAGTAAAAAAAAAAAAAAAAGTTTAACATCATTAGCGATCGAGGAAATGCAAACAAACTACTGAGGATAGCTAAAACAACCCTGAACAGTAAAAGAACTGCTCTATGTCCCTCCGTTCCTGCCTTCCAGTTGTCCTACACAGCAATAGTACTAAAAGCCACATGGTCTTGACATAAAAACAAACATGTTGGTCAGAAGAACTGAATTGATGACCCAGACATAAATCCAAACACATATGCACACTGATATTTGATAAGGAAGACAGAAGTGTACACTGGAAAAAAGAAAGCCTCTTCAATAAATGGTTGTGGAGTTGGTAAAAATCCCTTCCCATTCTATAGGCTGCTACCTTGTCCGAATGATGGTGTCCTTTGCCTTGTCAACGCTTTTCAGTTTCATAAGGTTCCCCATTTATTAAGTGTTGATCTTAGTGCCTGTGCTATTGGTATTCTGTTCATGAAATCTTCTCTTGTGACCATGAGTTCAAGGCTATTCCCCAATTTCTCTTCTGTCAGTTTCAGTGTATCTGCCTTTATGTTGAGGCCTTTGATCTGTTTGGACTTGGGTTTTGTGCTGTGTGTCAGATATGGATCTGATAAATATGAATGGATTTGCATCCTTCTTTTTATTGGGGAATTGATACCATTAACGTTTGTGGGCATTTCGTGCAAGATATCAGTGGGGCTCATGGCCTGGGCACACTTCCGCTGATGAGACCAACAACCAACGGCAGACTCAGAGATGGTGTAGAGGAGCCCAGTTGGTCACCCAAAGCTATATAATGTGCCCTTTCTTCCAGGAATAAGCCAGTCTGCATCCACTTGCTCTCGGATTGCATTCACCCAACTCCCGGCGTCTGTGCAGTGACTGTGGAGCCTCTTACCCCCTTGGCTTAGACCCCCTGTCCTCACCCACAGGCTGGACCCTTAGGAGGACCAACAAATGTTGAGTGATGTTATTCTGTGGGGTGGTGGTGGTGGTGGTGGTGGTGGTGTGTGTGTGTGTGTGTGTGTGTATTTTTCTCTTTTTGATTATGCTGGTCTGAGATTCTTTATTCCCTGTGTTTCCATGGATGTAGTTAACTTCCTTAGGTTGCAATTTTCCTTCTAGCTTTATATAGGGCTGGGTTTGTACACAGAAAATTGTTTACATTTGGCTTTTTCATGGAATATATTATTTTCTTCATCTACGGCAATTGAAAGTTTTGCTGGGTATAGTAGTCTGGACTGGCATCTGTGGTCTTTTAGAGTCTGCAGCACATCTGTCTAAGCTATTATGACTTTTAGAGTCTCCATTGAGAAGTCAAGTGTAATTTTAATAGGACTGCCTGTATGTGTTACTTGGTCTTTTTCCCATGGAGCTTTTAATATTTTTTGTTGGTTCTGTATATTTAGTATTTTGATTATTATGTGATGAGGGAACTTCTTTTTTCTGGTCCAATCTGTTTGGTGTTCTTCTTGTGCCTTTATAGGCATCTCCTTCTTTAGGTTTAGGAAATTTTCTTCCATGATTTTGTTGAAAACATCTTCTGGGACTTTGAGCTGAGTTTTGTCTCCTTCCCCTATTCTTATTATTCTTAGGTTTGGTCTTTTCATAGTGTTCCAGATTTCCTGGATGTTTTGTGTCAAAAAATTATTAGATTTAACTTCTTTTTGACTGATGTATCCATTTATTCTATCATATTTTCAGTGCCTGAGATTCTCTTTTCCATCTCTTGTATTCTTTTGGTGAAGCTTGCCTCTGTAGTTCCTGTGCAAAATCCTATATTTTTTGTTTCCAGAATTACCTTAGTTTGGGTTTTCTTTATTGATTCTATTTTTGTTTTCAGGTCTTGCACAATTTTATTCATTTTTTTTTTCATTGTTTGTGTTTTTCTGGATTTCTTTAAGGGATTTATTCTTTTCCTCACTAAGGAGGGTCCCCTATCATCTTTATACAGTCAGTTTGGGGGGGGGGTGTTTCAGTTACATTGGAATATTCAGTGCCTGCTGTAGTAGAATAGCTGGTCTCTAGTGGAGACATATTGCCCTGGCTCTTTAAAAAAAAAAAAACTTTTTATTGATTTTTGTTTTTTGAGTTTCACATCATACACCCCAGACCTGCTCATCTCCCCACCCTCTCATATCTGCCCTTCATCCTTGCAACTTCTCCTCCAAAATAACACACACACACACACACACACACACACACACACACACACAACAAAGCATAGGAAACATCTCATGGTGGAAGCTGTAGTCTGTAGTGTGTCTTACAGTCCTATATCCCTTTGTCACAAATCTTCAAATGAGTCATTGGTCTGGTTCAAGATCTCAGGCTTCTGTGACACCATCAATATTGGATCCTCACTGGGCCTTCTCCCAGTTATCCTGTTATTGACCTGCATAATGGAGATCCTGCAGCTTTGGATCAGCAGGACTGGCTCTTTCAAACACCCCAGCTCTTTGCAGATGATATAGATTTTGAGGTGGGCTCACTCAGAGTCCCGGATCTGGGCCTGGGTGGTAGCGGAGCTGGTCAGCAAGCCAGCTCTTTCTCTTATCCATACCATCAGCGGGGGCTCCCCAGCAGTGTTCTAGCTAGGCCACCCAATGCTGCCATGAGGCAGAAAGCAGGGCCAGCTTTTCTGCTCCCCTGCTCTCAGGGCCAGCTCCACTGTGCTGCCCAGTCAAGGCACAGGGCCCACTCTCCAAAGTGCTGTAGCCTGTGAGGCGTTAGGCCAGCTCTCCTGTTCTCACACCCTAGGGCTGGCTCACCTGTGCCTTCGTCATCAGGATTAGTTCCACTGTGTTGCCCAGATGATGTGCAGGGTCCACTCCCCTGAATGCTACAGCTAGTGAGGGCAGGGCTAGCTTTCTCACTCTGATGCCCTCCAGGCCAGCTTTCTAGACTACTGCAGGAGGTAAGGGGCGTTGGAGAGGAAAGGGCCTCACCCTCTTCCGGCTCCTATGCCACCTCATGGCAGAAGAGTGTCCGGGTCATTTGGCCCTTGTTCTCACCCTTAGAGATGGCTGGCCTGTGCCCCCTTGCCAGGGTCAGCCCTATTGTGCTGCCCAAGTGAGATGCAGGGCCCTCTACCCCAAGTGATGCAGCTGTCGAGGGACAGGGCCAGCTCACCTGCCCTCATGACTCCAGGGTCAGCTCTCCTGACTGTCTCGGTGACAAGGGTAGTCGGGGAACCCTGGCTCATTTTTACACTGGTGTCTAGGCCTGTGACATTGGGCTGACTATAGGTCTAGGTGCTTTTCTAGATTTGTCTGTGTGGGGTGGGTGCCTTGGTTTTTGTTTCCTTTCTAGATTATCAGAGAGTGTGATGGCTGTGTGTTGCCTGGTAGGAAATTTTCTTTGGACTTGATAATTGTGGCTACTGGGGGTTCCAGGTAAGATTTGTCTCTGGGTATTGGGAGCTGACACTTAGGATTAGAGATAGGCTAGGGGTCTGAAAGGTTCACAGGAGGGAGAATAGCAGAGTGTTCAACCAGGATCTACTTATCTCATCTCCTCAGACTAGAGGGAGACAGTAAAGAGAGGTCAGCATAGAGGGTCCACGACAGGGATGAGACTGGGTGCTTGTATCTAGGAAGAGGAGACAGCCTGTCTGCTTCCTTGACAGGGATGGTCTGTGGGTTAGCAGAGAGTGCTTGCTGGAGTTGGGGGATGAGGTAAAGTAACAAGTGGGGAGATGTGGGGAGAGGGAGGAGCAGGGCAGCAGCAGGTCTTTTGTTGCAGAGATGGGCATGAGACTGGGGCACTGGGTTTGGAGGAGAGTGAGGAGTGGCGAAGGTCTCAGCTTATTTGTTTGCCTGGCCTGCTCAGCTGGTGTGTTCACTGGAATGCCTGCTGGCGTTGGAGGCTAGGATACCGGCATGAGTTTTGGGGAAGAAGGTTGAAGGAGAAATCTTTATCATCTGTTGGGGGTGGGGTCAGAGAGGAAAGGGAGATAGTAGTTGGTTTTTTGCTACAGAGTTGCGGAGGAGACTTGGGGATTGGATCTGGAGGAGCAGAAGGAGAGCTGTGGACGCTATATCAGCCAACTTGTCTCCCTGGAGAGCGTGGCCCTTGGGTTAGCAGGGGCTGGTGCCTGCAACAAATTGGGGGGGAGGGAAGTTAGAAGGGAAAGATCCACAGGAGACGGAAACAGGGGAGCAGGGATGGCTGCTCCAGGTGTTTTGCGGCAAATCTCCGGACAATACTGGGGAACCGGATCTGGGGGAACAGAAGAAAAGGTCTGCATGCAGCCTACCTGGTTTTCTGGCAGGCATGGCCTCCATTCTCAGTCTTAAAGGACAAAAGGATTTGCTTCCAGTGGATTTTGCCCCAATCTCTTTGTTCTCTACCAGCCTTGTGGCTCTTCCTGCCCAGTCTTGTCTTGCCCATCTTTATTACCTTACTTTGCTACTTTAGGCACTTCCAACTACTTTAATTTTCATCTCTCTACCCAACATGCCAGAAAAGCCTTACCTCCTGGACCCCTCACTGGAAGAGCCGTCTCTTTGTCTCCACATAGGATGATAGGACTACAGAGAAATGTTCATAGTTCTGTCACTGTGAATCCCTGGCTCTCAGTCTTGGCTAAATACACTCAAGAATCTTTGAATTTACCTTGGCCCTCTTACACATTCTGCCTTGGGTCTATAAAGTGTAGGGCTATTTCCCCTGTGGAGTTGAAATCCAAACCCTAGAGACAAGCTCTCTGCATTCTGTTTTCTTCTTCACCCTTGTCCAATCTTCCTCTTGAGGCTTAACATCTCTAAAACATGGAGTAAATTTCTGTTCTGCTGTCCCACCCTTCTGAGATCACAGTGTGCCAAAGTTCCGACTCTGATGTTGGCTTGTGTTTATAATTGCTGTGGCAGGAACGACAACAAAGATGTTGTTTAAAAAAAGGGGGAGGGGCACTGTACCTATCTTTTTAATTCTTAGACTCTTGAAAAAAAAAACACTCAAGAAACTGAATTTTCCCTAGGAATTTTATAGTGGGAAAAGGAAAAAGCTTAAGCCAAAGGAGGGAGCTGTGTCTAAGAAAGTCATATTGTACAGCTCTGACAACTTCTCAGAGTGTTGCCAGAGTAGTTAGGGTCAAAGCCTGGGCCCTGGCAGCCCCAGCCAAGTAAGGCCAGTCACTCATCCTCAACAGACCAATTAAAGAGTCAAGTAATAGTGAAATGCATTCAAGGGAGATGTATTCAATTAGGAAAAGACAAAGAGAAGTCAAGCAATGCCCGCCCCCCACCCAAAACCCTCTACAAGTCCATCCTCATGGTCTTAACAGGAGGTTTGGGTTATAGAGAGAACAAGAGGTATGTATAACTAAGCAGGCCTGGTCAGGCATGGGTCTGCTCACCATGGATGAATCATTGCCCGGGCTCCAGTTTCTCCTGCAAGGTGGTCTGACAGGTTGTAGATCCAGAGATCACTGTGGACTAACCGTGGCACAGCCTCAACACTATCCTCTCTTGAAATTTCCTCAGCCGGCCTATTTCCAACCTTGCTCGGGTTGTCTGGACGCAGGCAGAATGGAATCAGGTTCTTTGTCAGAATATCACAAAATGCTTCCTAGCCCAGCTCCCAATAGAGTCCTTGTTCCCCAGGTAGAAACCCCCACACCCCCAGCCTCTCCTGCCTACAGTTTTCTCAGAATCTTTGCATTCTGAGCTCCCACTAGAAGGGCCCATGGATACTGAATAGCGCTTACAGGATTCAAAGGCTTTCTAGCTTAAAATTTCAAACTGTTCCACACTCCTCTCACAAATCAGTTCCCAAAGCCCAAGAATCACGTGGTCATGTCTATCATAACAGGGCCCCACTTCTTGGTACAAATGTCTGTATTGTTACTTGTTTTGTCACTGTGACAAAATACCCTGACAAAGGCAACTGATGGATGGAAGGGTTTGTTTGGACTCACAGCTCCAGGGTACAATCTATCAAGGAAGAAACGTTATGGTAGCAGGGACCTGAGGCAGCTGGTCATCTGCAGTCAGGAAGCAGCTACAGATGAATGCTGGTGCTCAGCTAATTCATTTTTAAGAAATCCTGAACCCAGCCCATGGAAGGGTGCTGCCCAAGATGATGGTGTTTCTTCTATAACCTCAACTAACTTAATCTGAAAAATCCCTCACAGACTTGCCCAGAGTCTGGTCTCTATCAGACTCCAAATCCCATCAAGTTGGCAATAAATATTAACGTTCACAGCGGATCACTGCACCTTTTTATTTATTCTTCTTCTTCACTGACCACATGAAGTACAGTTTCTTTCTCTACTTTTCACCATCACCATTGTTTAATTGGGCTATTGAGGATGTGTGGGACAGCCTTGATCTTTAAAGGCTGTGAGGGCCTCAGCTTTAATCGTAACAACAAACATTTAGAACTAACATTTAAAAGCTCCAGACTCAAGCCATTACACCACAAAAAAAGCTGAAAGCTAACATTTCAGTTACAGGCAGATGATTCAGTGAGTAAGAGCTGAGTTCAAATCCCCCAGTACCCATGTAAAAAGCCATGTAGATGCCTGTGACCATCACGCTATAAGAGGCAGAGACAAAATAATTGCTGAAGCTTGATGGCCATCAGCTTAGCTCCAAGTTCAGTGTCATACTCTGTCTTAAAGGAACACAGGGAAAGTGATAGAATAGGACACTCAGTGTTCTACCCTGGCTCCTCTTCATGCACAAACACACAACAAGCACACACTTGTATACATATACCTGACACACACACACATACAAATCAATAAATATTTTTCAAATTAGCATTTCAATTAGTTAACAGCTTAGTTAGGTAGGTCTGACTCAAGTAAAGTCCTGGATAAGTAGGGTTTGTTTTGGTTTTTTGTTTTTCTGGATGGTCTAGCTTGCCAGCTTTCCTTCCCCCCCAGTCTCATGTCTTTAAAGTGCCGGATTTGCAGGTGGTTGTCACCCTGGCCCAGCTCTAATATGGGGGCTAAACTTTGTTCCTCATGCTTGCATAGCAAGTACTTTATGCACTGAGCCATTTCTCCAGACCAATTTCTTGGATTTTAGTTAATCTCTTTTGCCAAAAAAAGAAAACAAGTAAACAGATGCAACACTGTTTACTTGTTGAAACTTACAAGAATCAGACCTTCTCAAGAGTCCAAAGTCTAGACACTTGTTTCTATACTTCCCCAAATAAAAGTGGAGAAGTACTGATGCTGAAATGGGAAGAAGAAAAGTCCCTGGGGTGAAGGGACCTCACCTTCTTGAGTCCATTCAGTCTTTGCTGCCCATTCAGGGTCAATGTTCTATGAGTAGATACACACTTAAAATTTATCTTTTCTCCTGGACGTGGCTTGAGAAAAAAAAATGTTACCAGGGCGGCTAGTATCGCTAGTATCAGAACTTGGGTCTTAACAAGCCTGGACAAGCTAGGCTTAGCAACTCCTGCCCAATAAAGCAATCAAACAGACAAGTAATAGTGCAAAGCAGAAAAAAGGAGAGTTATTCAATGTCACTTGCTACTTCAGGAAGATGGATATCAAGGTTCAGTGACACCCTTTCCACTGACACAGAGTTTAGGTTTAAATAGTGGGCCAGAGGTAAATGTAACTAAACAGTCCTGGTCAATCAGGGTGTGGCCCTGCTCACCACTGACCCATTTTTGTTTGGGCTCTGGTCTCCCTTGCAATGTGGACTGACAGGAACTCAGGACGGTGTGAAATCTCTTCCTGGGGGACAAGTTCCTTTTCTAGTGAATACCAGGCTTACGTCTATTCCTTTTCTTTTCTTTTTTTCATTATTATTATTTTTATTTTGTTTGTTTTTGTTTTTCAAGCCAGGGTTTCCCTGTGTACCATCTATTCCTTTCCCAGCATTCAATTCCTGGGGGAATTCCAGTTCTGGAGAATAACTATTTCAGTCACCCGATTGCCACAGGGAGGGGCCCAGGGTTTCTGTTTAGATTGTCTCTGCTTCTGCCAGGATGGGTACGGACTTTTTCCTATCCATCACTATGGAGTGTAGAATGCCTTGGCTTCAGTAAAGAGCACTCACCTGCGCTCCCGTGACACTTGTTAAAGAGAGGCACACTTCAAAGACCCACAACTCTTCTCTCTGCCTTTCCCATGCTCTTAAGCCTTAATCTCTTCCAACCACTTCCCAAGGTCACAAACTGTGGAGCTGGAAAGGCTGACCGGTGATGTCAACCTTTATCTTAGAGTAAATTCTGTATGCTTTTTAGTAAGAGAGGCAAAGAAGCTGGCTGTCAAAACTGACAGTGTTACTGTCTGGTAATGTGCTTTGGAGCAGAATTAAAGACCTATTGAAGATTTCTTTACCAAATTCCCTTTAAAAACCACTTTCTCTTTTAAGATTAACATATTAATTGTACCTACTTCTAGAGCTTAGTACAGTATTTTTCATATGCATCCAACCTGTAATGATCAGATCAGGGGACTTGGTGTAATAGTATCTCCTCAAACTTTTACCAACTCCTATTTGTGGCTGTGAGTCTAGCCTTTAATGGCTGAGCCATCTCTCCAGCCCTTATCAACTTCTCCTTAAGGAATATTCAAAATCCCTCTACTTGCTTGTTTGAAATATGTACTTTATTGTTTTCTGCCTTGATTATCCTGCTGTATTAGAGAACAATTTGCCTTGTAACCTCTACTTTCCTGAAGGATCTGTGACTTTTCATTAGCATCAGATGGCCTCAGGGCTTCCCTCCACGTCTGGGAGGTGAGACAAATCCTGTCCTATTATAGGACCCTGGCAACGGAACAGCAGGCACAGGCATCACACTTGCTGAGGGCCTCAAAATCCTGCCACTCACAGGTAAGAACTCTAACTGGGGGATGTTGGAAATCCTGTTACTTAATGGTGTCATCAAGAGCAAAATTCCACCTCTAACTGAGGCACCCCTGACAAAGGTTGGGAAATCATAGGGGTCCTTCTGCCAAGAGTTATGCTTGTCCAGCTGGTATGAGCTACAGTTTGGCGTCTCAAAGATAAGGTGAGACATACCAGTGGAACAGATGGGGGAAGGGATAACAGTGAGCCTTCCCCAAGGTCACCCAAAGGGAAAGGCCAGGGCAAGGGTGCTGTCTTCTCTGCCACATGTGTCCTGAAGAACCTCTGAATTATAATTGGCAAAATACTCTGAATTGTAGATGGAGAAGAGGTCCATCTTGAAAGAACTAAAAAATCTGCTTTGCAATATGAAATCTTTGTGAGATGTAAGATCATGCTCTCCATTGCTGAATACATACCTTCCCATTTCAATGTAGATTTTTATCTTTTTTTTTTTTCAGTCTTCTCGTTTTCCTTTTGTAATTTCTTTTTCTTTGGTGTTCCAACATAGCTGGTCTGTCCTCAATTTTCTCAGTTTACCCGTTCTCTCGCTCTCTCATCACAGGAACTTCTCACACCAAGTTAACTCTGATATAATCTCTGCCTGGTCAAACCTATTCTCAACTCACGAGGCAGTGCCTTAGAGAAAACTTTCCTGGCCTTGGTAATGTGTAATGGGAGCATAGTCTACCTGAATTTATTCGATACATATTTATTTATATGTTTTGGAAATCATGGAATACCCACAGATGTAAGAGAGACCGCGCTTTATTTCCTGCTGTCAAAACAATGGGCATATTTCTTTCCAAGTGTTTTTTTATATATTGTGAATGTATTTCATATGTATGTAGAATCATTCTATATGTACGTGTTTCTTGCTTCTTTCTCTTGCTAGTAAGAATGCCTTTGAACACGTGGTCTTTAAAATGCTAGATATATTCTACTGCATGGATGATAGTAACTCAAGTGCCTTTTCATCCACTGTCGGATGGTTAGGCTGGTCGGTTTATCGGTCCACAGCTGATATTTGTGCGGGAGCCTCGAGGCCTTTTTGGAGGAAAATCAGGTAATGCAAGGAATCTAGAGCAGGAGGATTGGGGGGGGAAGGGACAACTTTTCCCAGGGAACTGGAGAATATTTACTTGGTGGGTGGTAGGCCCTGGAAGAGAGTCGGTCAAAGCAAGAGTCTCGGTGACTCGGGTGTGCACCCTGGCACGCGTGCCTGACCTTCAAACACTAACCCCCACCCCCTCCCTGTAAGGCTAGCAACCCAACAGGCTTAGGCTATGACTAGTGTTTCAGCGCCACGCGCCACCACGTGCCGTCGCAGACCAGCCTCCTGCCGCTACCGGACACGCCTCTCACACGCGGCTTTTCCAGGCCCCGCCCACGACCCCGCCCTCACGCGATCCCCGCTCCTGCAGCCCGCCCTCCAGTGTGGCCCCGCCCCCGGGCACGGGGCCACGCCCCCGTAATCCGGGCCCCCGGGGCCGCCCCGCCCTCAGGCCGCTCGCAGGCGCGGGGGCGGGGCCCTGCGCGATGACGTGAGCGGGCGTGCGCGTTGACGGCTCGCGTCCCTGTTAGTCAGCGGAGCGGCCGAGGCTGGACGTTACGGCCGGATCGCGGAGCCGCGAGCAGGGCTGAGTAGCGGCCGCGGCCACCGCGGGACGGCGCCGCTCTCCGCTACGGGCTTCCCGGTCGCCGTTGGCTGCACTGCCGGGTGAGTGCGCGGGCGCCGCGGCTCGGGCGGCCGCCGCCTTCCCCCGGCCGTGACCCCCTCCCGGGGACGCGCGCGGGGCGGGGGCGGCGCGGGAACAATAGCGCGGGCGGCGGGGGCGGCGGGGGGCGTGGTCCGCTCGGCGCGACCTGGCTCGGTCGCTCCGGCCCGCTTCCACGTCGCGCGGGGGCCACGGAGCGGGTGCAGGTTAAGTTCGGAGGTGCTCCCCCGGAGCTCTGGCCGACGCGGCCGTGCAGACGCCTCCCGCACCCACGGGGAGCGTGTTTTGACTGTGGGCGGTTTCTTTGTGCGGACGTGAGTGCCGCGACGCCGGGGAGAGTCCGGTGACGGCGAGCGCGCCGGCCTGCGGGCCGCGCCTTCCGAGGGGCGCCTGGCGCTGACCTTTTGACTTTCCTCCACCACTGTCCCTTTGTCTTGCGGTTGGCCTCCCAGTCCAGACCAGGTAGAAGAACCGAGTCCATTTGAAAGTGCTGTGAGGGACACTGCATCCTCCTTCCCGAAAGTTCCCCATGCCACCGGGAATTTAATAACGTGTTGACTGCACGGTGTCTGGTAGTTGCTATTTTTACTTCTGAAATTGTCTTTTCGTTAGGATGCTGGCCTGTCGGCCTATTGTGTTTTGAGATCAGCATCCACCTTTTGGTCAGTTAGAACACTGTTTATTTCATTCATTCATTCCGCAACTGTTACTGCTGTGTCCAGATGAGAGTATTTGAAGGCCAAGAGAAAGACCCTTAAAAACAGGGTACTTTGGAACAGAATACATGTGCCTTTAAGTGAGACGGTTACATAAAGGCTGTATGTTAAGTAAGATATTTGGCTCATTATACTGGAACTTCCAAGGGTAGTGTTATGTTAGGAAGAAGAGCTAGATTTGGCTTAAATATACCATCTTTGTTCTTAAATTTTGCCCCTTTTACTCCAGTTTCCTTGTCATTTGTAGTGGTTACCTCAGTTCTCTTGTTGAGGCTGTTAAACCTGGGAGGTTTACTGCTGTGTCTGACGAAAGCAAGCAATCAAAATGGTACTTAGGGGCCTATCTTGCATCATCTCTCCAGCACTTAACTTGGAAGTCATACACATTGGGTTGATTAAAAGACTTTTATAGACGAAAATGTAAAATTAGCCTTAAATTGTCCACGAAGTTTCAAAGTGTCACATGTCACTCTTAGTTGGCTAGACCATAAATTAATAGAAGGTACTACCTGTTAAGTAAGACTACAGAGGGTGGTTTGGAATCACCTTTTTTTCCCACTTCTAGGCAATTATCTATTCTTAAACTACCCCTGAATTTTTTTTTTTTGTATATAGTTAATAAAGTAGAAGATTGTGGCTTGTCTGTCTGTATATACTTGTATAAAAGTTGAGCATCTGTAAAAGTTGGTTGTCTATTTCCAGTATTTTAAATAAGGGTTTTCTCCAGTCATATATATGACTACACCGAGACGCAACAGTGGTGATCCATTAGGACTCTAACATGATTGCATTTCTCTCCCTTTAAAAATTATTGTCGTGGATGTGTGTGCATGATGTTTTGGGGGGAGGGGTCACATGTGCCCCTGTGCTTGTGGAAGCCAGAGGACAGCTGTACGGGTTGGTTCTCTTCCACCTTTATATGGACTGTAGACATGAACGCAGGCTCCCAGGCTTTCAGGGCCAGGCCCACTGCACCATATTTACTCTTTGGTGACTATTATTTCACAAGTTTTTGTGTTTTGTTTTTTGATGATTTCTGTCAGTAGAAAAGTACAAGAACCCTATTTACATGTATTTTACAAATATTTCACTTCTAGTAGTTTAGGTTGCTGAATTTTTCAGAGGTGCTGAAAACCTTTCTAGTGAAAGGTTAAGTTTTAACTTGTACTTATCCAATTCACAAAGCATATGGGTTTAACACTCCAAGTTCTGGTACATTTCCACTATTTAAAAAAAAAAAACATTTCTTTTGATATGAAAGTAGTTCATATGAACTTACTGTAAAATAGGAATGAAAAAAATAAAAGAAAATGACTATTACTATGAGACACAGGTCTTGAGGTACCAAAGTTTTATTGCTTTTCCTAGTTTTCCAGAAGGCAGTGATTCACAGACTACATAGATTGAGTTAGGTTTTCTAAATTCTGTTGTTTAAACAGCCTTCTTGAGATTTAATTCACATAAAAGAGTTGCCCTTATAGAGTATACTTTTTAGTGGTTTATAGTTTATTCCTATAATTACGCATTGATCACTAGTATCTATTCTGGAGCATCACTGTGCCACAAAGACCCCACCACCACCACTTTTTTTTAAAGCTGTTTGGTGGTTGAAAGGAAGAGAGTATGGATTCTGTTAATAAATATGTTCCCTTAATGAGTTTGAAATAAGTACCATTTAGTTGTCTTGGCAGACTAGGAAACTGTATACCTCATGCTCCTTTTAATCCTGAGAGAAATCACCTGGAAAGGAAATTAGTGTAAGAGTAAATTGAGCCAAATATGGTGGTAAATGCCTGTAATACTAGGATTTGGGAGGCTAAGGCAAAGTGAGTTTGAGGCTAGTCTGAGCCACCCAAGCTAAAGAATAAATTGTACCAAAATGAATACAGTTAGAATCATAATTATTTGTTCCATGAATGATATTATGGAAATGGCCTGGAGAAGATACTAGAAGGCCAGTGAAACAGTAATTTGTTGTTAATAACTAGCCATAAACTATCCTAGTGATAATTAAGGGGTTGCTGAACAGGAGCCAGCTTCTTGTTGCTTTGCTTCTCCTGTCAGTTGACAAATTTTAGTCATCTCCATATTTGAGATGCTTTGCTGCCAGTGTAGAAGTATAAGGTCTGACTTAGGTGCCAGTTCCCTAGAAGACTGGTCAAGTCAATGGTATGGATAGTAAGTAGGCTTTCTGATTCATGTAGGGCAAGAAAGTCATAACCCATGGAGCTTTACATGTGAATCACTTGCCTCTTCTAACTCTGATGCTTTTTGTCTCAGTCCTGATCACTACCTGAGCATCCAGGAGCTATCTGTGCATTCCTACCCAAATGCAGCCAAGCTTTGGTTTTAGAAAAGAGTCAGGATTCAGAGTTTACTAAAAGGTGGCAGGAATACTGAAATGAGTCATCCTGCCATTCAGAGCAATAGGTGAGAATAAGATAGTGGAGGAATCATACCTGTGTTTTTTGGTACTTTGTCATCAGCAAGTGTGAATGGAGCCTGCTCTGCAAGCTGTTTGTTGGAGCTCTTGAGTGACTGGAAAACCCTAGGCAAGAAAAGTTAGAATCAAAAAATTGTTAATTTGTCTCCAGTATCAGACTTATACAAAAGTTTCTTTCATAAGCTAGATTTTTTTTTGAATGGCAAATTTTATTTGTTTCATAGCACCATGCCTTCTGATGAAATACTCTTCCAAGACTGTGGAAGATGTGAAAATGAACAGTTACTAACCTCAAGAAGTTTATGGTCAAAAGAGAGGGCTTAAAGAATAGTTACACAGGGAATTAGTCTCCTTTAAAGGATGTGAAAAGCCTTCCCCTAACCAAAGTCTGCAGCATGTCTATGAGGAGTTTAGTTTTTTAAATTTGTGTGTGTGAGAACTTTGAGAAAATTTGTGCCATTCTTTTCGGTGTGCTGTGAGTTGTATCACAAATAGACCAATTACCTCTGTCTCCTGTTATGTCTTCAGAGATTACAGATTTGGTTGAGATTTGCCAATTCTTTAAAAAAGTTTGGGAACCAAAATTTAAGAAATGGCTAGCATGACTTTGGGGCTGTCTCTAAATCTCAGTCCATATTTCATATGCAAGTAGTGTGACATAGCTAGTTGAGGTTATGTAGCGTGTCTGCATCAGCTTTGTTAGCCCTTAGATGAGAAGAAGAGTACAATACATCCCATAGTGTCCTGAGGTTTATATTAGGCAGTACATGAGACTACTGTGGTTCTTGGGTGGCAGATAAAGCATTTTCAGGAAGTTTAAGTTTTCACTTTTTTTTAAAAAAGCTTTGAATGAATGAAAAATGTCAAGTACAATTTAAATCATTTTGATGCAGAGTCTGTATTTAGAGTCTCCAGGATATGCCAGTTGTTTCTGTCTGTATCTCTAGTGGATTTGTTAAAGTTTGAAATACTCAACTAATCTGAGTTGACTGAGATTATTTGTGTTGACATTTGGGCCAGTAATCTTCTCTGCCTTAAAATTTGGAAATGCTCCAAAAAAAAAAAGTAATAATCTCTGGTATAATGCCATTACTCCTCCCCCTTTTAAGCCGTTTCCTACAACGAAGTATTCCCTGTGCTTTCCTAGGTTTATTTTGGCAAATATCTGTAAAGTTGTAATCTAGGAGCTGAGAATAATTCTAATCTAATGTAACATATTGGAAGAAAATGGAATGCTGTCTCATCTTTTATGTTTAGGCTTATTGAGGCTTTGATTTGAAGAATGCAAATTTATCAGAAACCTGGTAACCAAAGCAGTTCCTTGGAATTATTAATTTTCTGTTCAGTTTCTGGGATATAATAAATGGTATACCGAAATTCTTGTTCCTTCTTGGGGATAGCAACTGTGAAGACACTGATGGTACACAAGCCAGATATGCTGAGAACCTTCTCTATGCCATTTTAGGGTAGTAAGTGATTTGGGAGCCTGATGTACTGAAGTGAAGTCAATCTCCCATATAGATCTGAGTCTAACTTCTCAGGGGATAAGGACAAGCATGCATGTCCTAACACAGAGAAACAAATATTATTGGCCATTTCATCAGGAATTTCTTTTGCCTTTGAGACATTTGGAGATGTTCCAACCTTAGTTTCATCAGGAAGGTGTGCCGTTTGCCCAGATGTGTTGCCTCATGCTTTAATCCTGATGCTCCAGAAGCAGAGGCAGGTTGTATTTCTTTTGAGTTCGAGGCCAGCCTGGTCTAACAGTGATTTTTAACTCTACATATTGAGACCCTGTCTTTAGAAAAGGAAAGAATGCTATTAAATTAACTTGCTCTTTTTGATGTGCAATTAGGTTGTTTGGACCAGGTAGATTATCTTGTGTACACATCACTTTATATTGTAAAAATGTGTAAGACAAACTGATGACTCAGTATGTTTGTGCATTTGTCATTTTGATATTTGTCACTAAAGTTGCCCAGCTTCCATTAGACCAGCACTGGGTAAGGATAACTGCTTCTTTCTTCATTGCCTTAGGAGTGAGATTAAGTATCATGGAAGGGCTGTTTGTATTTTCTTTCTTATCTTACCTTATCCCTGATTTTGTTGTTCATTTTCTTGGATTTGTAAAATTTATCTTTTTCTCTAGGGAAATACTTCCAGGCTGCTTATTGGAAATGTGTTTTCTAAATTTGTTGTCTGCCTTTTCTAGGTTGTGATTTCGTGTATGTGACCAGTCACATTTTTTTTAACCAGATAATCATCCAGTTGCCTTAGCATTACTTAATAAATAATAATTTCTTGCTCTACTGATTTAAACTGTCACCTTTATTATTTACTGAATTTCCACTTGTGCTTGGGTCATTAGTACTCCTTTGACCTGTGTAGCATTTGGAAGGGAAGTCATTCTCTGTTTTTTGTTTTGTTTTTTTGTTTGTTTTTGTTTTATTTATTATATATACAAAGTTTTGCCTGCATGTGTCCTGCAGGGCAGAAGAGGGCACCAAATCTCATTATAGATGGTTATGAGCCACCATGTGATTGCTGGGAATTGAACTCAGGACCTCTGGTAGAACAGACAGTGTTTTTAACCTTTGAGCCATCTCTCCAGCCCCCAAGTTATTCTGTTTGAATTGCTGTTTATAGTGTAGTGTGCTTTCTGGTGGGGCTAATTTCCTTTCATTCATTATTTTATTTTTTCTGGCTTCTGGCCTGTTTGGGTATGTAAAAAAAATTTTTTTTTTTAAGTTAATTTTGTATCCAGCCACTTTGCTGAAGGTGTTTATCAGCTGAAAGGAGTTCTCTGTAGAATTTTTGGGGTCGATCGTGTATGCTATCATATCATCTGTGAATAGTGATACTTCTTCCTTTCCAATTTGTATCCCCTTGATCTCCTTTAGTTGTCTTATTGCTCTAGCTAGGATTTCAAGTACTGTGTTGAAGAGATATGGAGAGAATGGGCAGCCTTGCCTTGTCCCTGATTTCAGTGGGATTGATTTCAGTTTCTTTTTATTTAGTTTGATGTTGGCTATAGGCTTGCTGTATATATTGCCTTCATTATGTTTAGGTATGTGCCTGATCTCTCCAAGACTTTAAACATGAATGAGCGTTGGATTTTGTCAAATGCTTTTTTGGCATCTAAGGAGATGATTATGTGTTTTGTTTTTTTTTCCCCCTTAGTTTGTTTATATGGTGGATTACACTGATGGGTTTCTGTATATTGAACCACTCCTGAATGCTTGGGATGAAGCCTACTTGGTCATGGTGGATGATATTTTTGATGTGTTCTTGGATGCGGTTTGCAAGTATTTTATTGAGTATTTTTGCATCAATGTTCATAAGAGAGATAGGTCTGAAGTTCTCTTTTTTTGTTGGGTCTTTGTGTGGTTTAGGTGTCAAGGTGACTGTGGCCTCATAGAATGAGTTTGATAATGTTCCTTCTGTTTCTGTTTTGTGGAATAGTTTGAAGAGTACTGTAGTTAGATATTCTTTGAAAAATTGGTAGAATTCTGCACCAAACCTTCTGGTCCTGGAGGTTTTTTGAAGGGAGACTTTTGTTGACTGCTTCAGTTTCCTTTGGGGGATATAGGACTATTTGATTTATTGACGTGATCCTGATTTAGCTTTGGTAAATGGAATCTATCAAGAAATTTTCCATTTCGTTTAGATTTTTTAAATTTTGTGGCATGTAGGCTTTTGAAGTAAGACCTAATGATTGTTTGGATTTCCTCATTTTCTGTCGTTATATCCCCCTTTTTATTTCTGATTTTGCTCATTTGGATAGTGTCTTTGCCTTTTAGTTTGGCTGAGGGTTTGTCTATCTTGTTGATTTTCTCAAAGAACCTGCTCTTGGTTTCATTGACTTTTTAAATTGTTTGTTTATTTCTAATTTATTGATTTCAGCCCTGAGTTTGATTATTTTCAGCTGTCTACTCCTCTTGGGTATGTCTGCTTGTAAGACATGTCTCAAACTTTGTTCTGAAGGCACTTAGTGTTATGAACTTTCCCCTTAGCACTGCTTTCATTGTGTCCCATAAGTCTGAGTAAGTTGTGCCCTCATTTTCATGGAATTTTGGGAAGTCTCTAATTTCTTTCTTTATTTCTTCCCTGACCCAGCTGTTGAGAGTTGTTCAGTTCCCATTTGTGTGTAGGCTTTTTGTTATTTCTGTTATTGTTGAGGTCTAGTTTTAGTCCATTGTGGCCTGATCAGATACAAGGGATTATTTCAATCTTGTATTGTTGAGGCTTGTTTTGTGTCTGACTATGTGGTCAGTTTTGGAGGAGGTTCCGTGAAGTGCTGAGAGAAAGTATACTCTTTTGGGTTTGGGTGAAAAGTTCTATTAGGTCCTTTTAATTTAGGACCTCTGTAAGTGTCATTATTTCTCTGTTTAGCTTCTGTTTTGATGATCTGTCCATTGGTGAGACTGGCGTGTTGAAGTCTCCCACTATTAAGGTGTTAGGATCAATGTGTGATTTAAGCTTTAATGACATTTCATTTACGTATGCAGGTGCCCTTGTATTTGGGGCGTAGATGTTTAGGATTGTGATGTCCTCGTGTTGTATGTTTCCTTTGATGAGAATGAAGTGTCCCTCCCCATCTTTTTTGATTAATTTTGGTAGAAAGTCCATTTTATTAGATAATAGGATTGCTACTCCAGCTTCTTTTCTGGGTCCATTTGCTTGGAAAACTTTTTGCCAGCCCTTTACTCTGAGGTAGTGTCTATCTTTGTTGCAGAGATGTGTTTCTTGAATGTGTTGGAATGTTGGAACCTGTTTCAGCAGCCATTCTGTTAATATGTGTCTTTTTGTTGGAGAGTTGAGTTCATTGATGTTGATAGATAATAGTGACCAGTGAATGTTAGTTCCTTTTATTGTTGGCATTGGTGGTGATAGTGTGTGTCCTTGTTTTCTTTTGGTTTGTTGTTGTTGTTGTTGTTGTTGTGGAGTTATCCTGTGCTTTCTTGGGTGTAGTTGATTTGGTTAGATTGGAGTTTTCCTTCGAGTATCTTCTGTAGTGCTGGGTTGCTGTGTAGATATTATTTACATTTAGTTTTGTCACTGAATATTTTGTTTTCTCCATCTATGTTGATTGAAAGTTTTTCTGGGTATAGTCGTCTGTGTTGGCTTCTGTGGTCTTTTAGTGCCTGCATGACGTCCACTCAGGCCCTTCTGGCTTTCAGAGTTTCTGTTGAGAAGTTTGGTGTGTGATTCCGACAGGTCCACCTTTATATGTTCCTTGGCCTTTTTCCCTTGCTGCTTTTAATATTTTTTCTCTGTTCTGTAGATTTAATGTTTTGACTATTATGTGGCTGGAGGAGTTTCTTTTCTGGTCAAGTCTGTTCTGTAAGCCTCTTGTATGTTCAAGGACATTTCTTTAAGTTGGGAAAATTTTCTTCTGTGATTTTCAAAACAAAAATTCCTGTACCTTGGAGTCTGGTATCTTCATTTCCTCTTTTCCTGTTATTCTTAGGTTTTGTCTGTTCATGGTGTCCTTGATTTCTTGGATGTTTTGTGTCAGGACCTTTTTATGTCTTTTTTGAGTGATGCATTGTTTTCCTCAATTGTGTCTTCAGCACCTGGTATTCTCTCCTCCATATCTTGTATCCTGTTGGTGATGATTACCTCTGTAATTCCTGATCTCTTTGCTAGGTTTTCCATCTCTAGTAATTTCTCAGTGTGTATTTTCTTCATTGATTCTAATTCCGTTTTCATGTCTTGCACCATTTCCTTCATCTGTTTGAATTTGGATTCCTGTCTGTCCATGATGGCCTGTATTTTGTGTTTGTTTGTTTCCTCTTTATGAGCCTATGTATGTGCCTCTTTGGCCTGTATTTCTTTGAGAGATTTGTTTGTTTCCTCTTTGTGTGCCTCTAATAACTGGATAAGCATAGATTTAAGATCATTGTCCTGTATTTCCAATGAATTAAAATATCCATTGATTTTGGGGGTTGCTGGTGAAGCCAGGATGTCCTGATTTTTGTTAGATGTGTTCTTATGCTAGCCTCTAGCCATCTGATTGTCTGTAGCCTTCCTTCTCTGTTTGCTTCTGGAGCCTGTACTGCAGACTGGGTCCTCCTGTCTCTGGAGCCTGGGGTATTCTTCAGGAAGATGAGAGAGGTCCACAGATGTGAGCGTGGATGTTGGAATTTCTGATGCAGCTAAGGAAGGAAGTTTGCATATGCTCAAGCGCAGGTATGTGCATGGAAGCTTGCTTGCCTTGAAGGGCCAAGGCCAAGTGCATGTGGATGCCTGGAACACTGGAGCGTAAGCGCAGGTGGGGCTTGGTTTGTGGGCGCAGTGTGCGTGTGTAGGTGCCCTGAGTGGCTCAGTGGTCCAAAGGCTTGTTGGACTCTGCTCCAGTCACTGAGATCTTGAATGTTGGAGAATGCTGACACAGGGATCCCGACGTTGCCCACAGTGGGGGCGTAGGTGGAGGGATCTGATGTCTGGCTGCTAGCGCAGAGGCTTCCTGGATCTGGGGCTCTGCACGAACTCACTGACAGGCGTATGTGGAAAGCGCAGGGGCCTCTGGTTCTCTACTCTCAGATTTGGGACTGCAGGGTAGCTGGTAGGGTTTCCTATCTGGCCGCTAGAGCAAAGGGTCCCTGAATCTGGGGCTAAGCACTCGCCTCCAGGGCACACGAAAGTGCAGGGGATCCATAGTTCTCCACTCCCAGACCCCGGAGACGTCCACAGTGGTCCTGGGTCCAATCTTCCCCAGCTCCAGACTGGGGAAGTGATGCTCTGGCTCCAGCAGCCCCTCCACTTACCGGTTTCGGAGTTTCCAATTCTCTGCCCCTCAGGTACGGTGCACACCGGTCGCTGCCATCTTGGAGCCTCCCCCCAATACAATTATTTTTATTACTACTTTATAACTGTAATTGTGCTACTGTTATGAATTGTAAACTACATATCTGTGTTTTCAGATGGTCTTAGGCAACCCCTGTGAAAGGGTAGTTTTAACTCCTTGACCCACGCACGGGTTGAACATCTGTGCTTAAGTCTGATGCGTACCCCTGAGGCAGATTTTCATCTTCAGCTAGTTGGAGGCCTGCCCACATTATTAAAAATAATTTCCTGTGCTTAAAGTCTTCCAACTACAGATATTAACATCTATAAAATGTCTCCTTAATAAGCTCCTAGATTCTGTTCAGTTGAATAACTTGATACAATAGCCTAACAAAGTTGACACAAAACTCGTTATCACACCAGCTTAGTACAAGAGAAGAAAGAAGGAAATAAGGCTTTTTAAAAAGGAGTGCTGAGAGGAGTAATAGAGATTCATGGAATCTGACCCGGATGAGAGGAGGTTAAGTCAACATGTGCATAGCAAGTTATAGTGTAGAGATGCTGAAATTCTCTCTTAGTATTTGGTGGAGGGAATTTCACTTGGGCAGCGGTTCTCAACCTGTGGGGTTGCATATCAGATTCCTAACAGTAGCAAAATTAGAGTTTTGAAGAAGCAGTGAAATAATTTTATGCTTGGAGTTCATCACAGCACGAGGAACTGTATATTAACAGGCTGCAGCATTAGGAAGGTTGAGAACCACTCCATTAGGGAATCAGTTATGACATTAGTAATGCCCAAGATGATCCTTTATGCGGGTTACTGAGCTGGGAATGAGATAAATTTGGAATTTGGAAGATACTGAATTAAAGAGAGTGGGGCTAGGAGTAGATCTCTTTGCACTTGATTAGCCCTAAATTCCATCTCTAGCACCATGTATGTGTGTGTATACATAGAAGGGTTAGCATAGATATGTGAAGTCAGCAAGCCGTGATGGGAATAAAGATGCATACCAGGTTTCATGAGCTATTTGTTCAATGTTCTAGATGAGGGAAGGAAGGCAGATGGCAGCAGGAAAGGACTATCGATGTAGTATATAAGTGTGCTTGTTACAAATTAGAAATTTTGGAAGACATGGCATAAAGAAGTGGGTAAAAGAAAGGATTTATAGAGCACTGTTGCAGTGTGAATTCAGGAAGTAAATTAGAGTTGGCACAGCAGGAATATGAGATGTGACCAGTTCCTATGATAGGAACACTGATATTAGTTCTAGTTCTCTAGGACTCTGGCAGTGGATTATTTTGTTTCTTGGTTTTTGTTGTTGTTTTAGTTTTTGTGTGTGTGTGTTTTTGCTTTTGTTTTTCTTTTCAAAGGAGAAATAGGGTCTCACTATATATACCTGCTGGTTCTAATCTTTCTTGTTAAGAGACTGAGATTCTTCAGAGGTAGGCCATGGCTTCTAAAAAGACTGCTTTGTTTTATGTTTTCCCTCCAGCCCTGTTTTATGTTTTCTTTGCTCTTGGAGTCTGACCTAGCCAGAGGATAGCTTATTTCTCCATGCCGTGGTATGTTGGCTTCTTGGCTGCAGTATTTAATCCTCCTTAACCTTGTTGATCTGTTGAGAGTCCATTTTAACCACCTTGTAGGAATTGGCAGCTAGCCTGAAAGACAGGGTTTCTGATACCCAGATTTTCTTACTTTACTAGATCCTGGTCTTTCAGAATGAAATTACTCAGATGTCTTCAATTTTTGTTTTGTTTTTCAAGTTTTCCTGGGTGTTTTGGGTTGTTTGTTTGTTTTAGTGTGTCCATTTTTTTTTTCTAGTTTCTCCCAGTGAAACAATTAATATGATTTACCTAGTTCACAATTGTGAGGAAAGTGATTTGTTAGTCTGATGATAGAGTCAAATTTCTCATTTGATGTTTTAGTGTTTATGGTTTAGTTCTTCCTCAAGGTGAGATTTGGAGTATTGGTAGCTGTGCATTATCACTTAGTAGAAAATAGAAAAATAGGATAAGGAGAAAAAATTAAAAGAGAAAGGTGAGGCCTGGATAGATGGCTTAGTGGTTAAGAACACTTGCTGCTCTCACAGAGGATCTGGGATCGGATCCCAACATCTACATGATGGGTCACATCCCTTGTAACTCTAGTTCCATTTTTCTCTTCTAACTTCCATGAGCTCACGTGTACACACACACACATTAAATAAATAAATATTTTTTTAAAAGGTGGCAGAGGAGACTGATCTGGCAAAGTTTGTGAGAGATAATAATGTTTTCATGTCAGTGAGAGAAAAAGTCACCTGACATAAAGTGGTGTCATAGTTAAAAGCTGTTGAATCTTACTCATTGTAAAGGATGCATCAAGAAATCACACTGAAATTTTTACAATTTCTACAGAAATTGTAGAAACCCTTTAATGACTTCTGAGTTAGTGAATTGGAGAGTCAGCATCAGTGCTGAGTTTAAAACTGCCTTGTCATTTCCATGTCCACAGTGTATCTGTTAGTATGAGAAAGGATTTTGGAGAAGTTGTAATTCTGTAGTACCCATTAGATGCAAGAGTGTTGACAGTTTGATTTAGTGTTTATTACTATCTCAATACATGAATATAACTGCTTTTAAGTCTTTGTGAGCTGGTCTGTGTTCTTCATTAACCTGTTTCTATACTTCTGAATTTCAGAATCATGAATTTGCCATCATCCTTGACTGTTGTATTTGAAGAGGAAAAGTAGCATTTGTTGAGAAATGAGTTACTGAAGTATTCTGTTTTTGATGGTTTTCTTGGCAATCTTTGATGAAACCTTCAGAAGATGGAAGTTGTTTCTTAAATTGGTTGCCTCTCTTTATGGACTCTTCTCTCAAAGTTAATATGTCCTAAGAGCTAGTTTAAGAGCAGGGTTTCTTTGTTGCACTTGTCCATACACTCTGCTACTATTATTTGGTTGGCTGGTTGCTTTCCTTTTCAGCCCCATATTAACTGATCCCCTTACATGACTTCCGACTTCTTTAGGGTACTTATATATATAAACAATTTGAAAGAATATTATAGCGAACACGTATACTGTCACTCATGCAGTAGTAAACACTTCATCCCCCCCTCCTCAGTGACTTTTAAATTTTTTATTTTTTTAATTTGAAATAGTTTCATTGTGAAGCTTTGACTAGCCCAGTACTTGATTTATAGACCAGGTTAGACTTTTGTGTCTCTGCCTCCCAAATGCTGGGATGATAGAAAAGTGCTGCTAGGTCTGGTTTATTTGTTCCTTCAAAGGTCAGTTTGCTGCCACCTGGTGGGGTTCTTGTGAAGGTATTTCCATGTATGATAGTTCATATTTGATATTGGGGAGATGGGTTATGATCAGAAAGGCCTGTTCCACTCTTTTGTTCTGCCTCTTTGCCTACAAAAATCAATCCATCCCCGCTTGTCTCCAGCCAGGATTCATACTTGTTAACTCACCACAGTTGTCCTTACCTCTGATTTTCCTTTTCCTGATGCTTGGGTCCTTGAACACACCAGGCTGGTTGTTTGATAGATGATTCCCACGCTATGGATTTAGCTGATTGTTTCCTTGTGGTGAACTTGTATCTTTAGGAACTGCTTCTAAAAACAGAGGCTTGGCTTTACAGACTGCATTGCATTTGGGGTTTTCAGCTTTGATGCTACTGTTTACGTTATATTCATATGTAAGACAAGGCTTCAGGACATGCTCTGAAGTATGGTCATGAAGTTAAGGGGGTATTTCTGCAGAGGTGTTATAAAGATCAGAACTGTCCTCATGCTGTTAGTAATTGATCAGTGCAGTGACATTGTGGTTCCCTGTATCTTGTTTCTCAGTAGACTTTACCTGCTATTTTTAGCATTCATTGATTAGCTTTGGTTGAATCAGTTATTTCATTTGGTCTTGCAGAGCAGGGTTTTTTCTAACAGTCTTTTTGAGTTTATTAGCTAGCTTTCCATTCTGTTCAAATACTTTCTGGAGCCTGGTGCAGCATTGCACACCTACAATTTCAGTATTTGGAGTTTGAAATGCATATCAAGACCTGCCCCCCACCATCACGCACCCCCCAAAAAAGCCATTTCTTTAAATCCTTGAACTCTGAAGTTCTGACAGAAGGCAAATGCTAATTTTCCTTAATGTTTGAACTCTTTATAAAGTTGGTTTATATTCATTGTAGGAGGTATCAAATAATTTCTTCTTAGTATCACAGAGATTGTGTGTGTGTCTTTTTGTATGTCGTGGGGTTGTGAATGTCCATGGTAGAGACCAAGTGGTCAGTGTCTGGTGTATTCCTGCATAACTCATTTTAGAGACAGAGTCTCTCACTGAACCTAGAGTTCCCTGGTCCAGCCAGACTGGCAGGCCAGGGAGCCCCAGGGATCCTCTGGATTCTCTTGTTTCTTCCTGGACACTGGGTTACAGGCATGGGCCTGGCTTTTCTGTGGGTGCAGGGGATTGAATTCAGGCTGTCACGCTTATGTAGCAATACTTGCCTCCCTCTCCCCCTTGTATTTAGATCATGATTCTAAGTTCTGAGAAGGAAATCGCAGAGGTACAGTACCATTTCATCACATGTCAAGGCTACACACTATATAGTTTGCAGCAGACGCTGTTGACCTTGCTCTCTTGGTTAAGGTGAGCTTGTTATGTTACCCCACCCCAACTCCTTCTATCCTGTAGTATTTGGAAGAGATAACTCATATAGAGTGGGGGAGTTATGTTTTAAAGATATCTGTCCTCTTAGTTTCTAACTGTTTTATCATGAATAGCTGTTAGATTTTGCCCAATGCCTTTTGTGCAGCTGTTGCTGGGAGCCACATGGTTTTTCAATCTGTTGATATGTAACCCTCAAGTAATTTGAGGGTTTATGCAAAACCCAACTTTGTACACCTGGGGTAAATCCTACCTGGTCCTAATGAATAATTCCTTTTATACTTTGTTGAAATTCATCTAATGTTTTAAAAATTTTTTTTTATATTAATCACAGGTTATTTACTTTGTATCCCAGCTGTAGCCCTCTCCTTCATTCCCTCCCAACCCACCCTCCCTCCCTCATCTCCTCCCTGCCCCTTTCCAAGTCCATTGCTAGGGGAGGTCCTCCTCCCCTTCCATCTGACCCTAGCTTATCATGTATCTTCAGGACTGGCTGCAGTGTCCTCCTCTGTGGCCTAGCAAGACTGTTCCTCCCTCATCAGAGGGAGGTAAAGGAGCCAGTCATTGAGTTCATCTCAGAATTAGTTCCTGTTCCCCTTACTAGGCTACTGAGCTACCATGGGCTATATCCGAGCAGGGGTTCTAGGTTATTTCCATACATGGTCCTTGGTTGGAGAAACAGTCTCATAGAGGGCCCCTGTGCCCTGATATATTTTGTCCTTGTGGAGCTCCTGTCCTCTCTAGGTCATATCCCTCTTCTTTCATATGATTCTCTGCACTCTGCCCAACAAGAAAGAGGACCCGGAGTAAGATGATCAATCCTCACTTAGAAAGACAAATGGGATGGACAGGGGAAGTAGGAGAAAACAAGTAACAGGGCAGAAGCCTACTGCAGAGGGCCTCTGAAAGACTCTTAACTAGCACTGTGTCAAAGCAGATGCTGAGACTCATAACTAAACGTTGGGCAGAGTGCAGAGAATCATCTAATGTTTTGTTGAGGATTTTTGCATTGTGTTCATGTTAGTTATTGACCTGTAGCTTTCCTTTCATCTTTGTCTGGCTTTGTTTGGCATTAGGATAATGCTTTCCTTTAGAGTGAGTTAGAAGATAGGCCTTCTGCCTTTTTGAGATTATAAAGAATTAAGGAGGTCTGGAGAAATGAGCCAATGGTTAATTAGAGCATAAGCCATTTACAGAAGACCTAGGTTTGGTTCCCAGCACCCACATGGTAGCTCACAATCTCTTTTTAACTTAGGTTACAACTCTGATACCATCATCTGACCTCCACAGCACTAGGCTTATATGTGGTATACATATTTAATTGCAGGCACTCATGCCCATAAGATAAATAAAGAGAGAGAGAAAATATTCTTAAGTGCTTACCAAAATTCACCAGTGAAATCACTGGAGCCTTGTACTTTCTGCTTGAGAAAATGAGTTGAACTGAACAGAACTGGTTTACAGCTCTGTTCAGGTAACTGATTCCTTTTCTTTCGTGTATATGCTTCTGTTTATGTTTGTAAGAGCTTTGGTGAGTTGTTTCTTTCAAAGAAATGGCTCATGTCATCTCAAGTTACCAGTTGGTGGGTTCACAGTAATTCATAGTATTCCTTTGTTATTCTTTTTTTTTTTTTTTTTTTTTTTTTTTCAATGCAGTTTATTCAGGAACATTGAACAATCCTCGGACCCCGGGGAAAGCCAGCCCACAGCTTAAATAGCCTCTGGGTAGCCAACCCAGGCGTGCCACGGGGGCAATGCAGATAGGTCCACATACATGGAAGCAAGCCAGATCCTCGGCCTTAGCCAAATGTGGAGTTGTTCGTGACAGAGAGCACTCACCATCGGGAAGGTGGAAGGCGGAAACCAGCTCCATCTTTAAGGCATAGCATTCCGCAGCTCTCTACAGTTCCCCCTTTTTGTTTTAGACGCATCAGGCAAGAGTAGAGGTCTGATCTCTGATATTAGAAATAAATTGGGACTTTGTACAGATGTTCATTTAGGTGTCATCCACCCAAAGAGCATCAGACCGTCCGATACCTTTTTCTCAGAGGCGGGACCTGGGGCATCAACCCGCATGCAATCAGACATGCTCTTCTCTGGGTCCGAAGCGGCTGACCCTGAGTGCAGTGCTTAGCCTCGCATCCTGAGCGTATCATTTTAGCTTTTTATGGTATCCAACCATGCTTGGAGAGAATGTCCTGCTTCAATGGCTGTAAAGGCCTGAATGATCATGGCTGCATCACACTGTTGTGTTTGCCAGTTTTTAAAGAATTTGAATTTTAGTGTAATGGGAAAAAAGAAAAAAAAGTATATAAATGCACTTCACAACTACTGGTTTATATACTCTTCCCAAGTTTTTGTGTAAATACTCTTGGTCCTGCCTCTTCTTAATTTTTTAGAAGGGAAATTAAGGCAGGATAAGATCAAGTAACAAGGCCATCTATAATCTGATGCACAGTGAGGACTACGATTCTGCATCATGTTTTTCTGTATCTTCTTGTTGATTACAGTGGAATAGGTGGCCGGTTACCGTAGTGCCTTGGTTTGATATTCCAAGACCCACTTACTTAAGCAGAAGTTTGAGGTCCTTAATTGAAAGGATCTGGAGCCTCTTGTGCATTCCTTTGAATTAGTGTTCTTTGCTGCAGTTCTGTTTGGCCAAGAGATAGACATTTTCATGAACAATGACATTTCTTTAAAAAGATTGAGGCCTTAAAATGTATATTAAGTCTACTTAGAATAAGAATTTTAAAGTATTCTGTGTAGTATAAGGTTAATAAGACTAAAACACTTAAGACAATATCTGTAGCTTAGTTTTTGTGTATAGTTACTGGTAGAATTGGAAGATTTTATTTTAATAGAAAAAATGTTTATTTACAGTCTTAATTTTGGGTCAGAATTTAAAATTCAAAGTTCTTAATATGTTGATTTGGCATTCTTACATTCTTTTCTCTGGCTTATTTTTGTCCTATCCTGTGCCTTAAAGTTACTAGGGCCTGCTGATCACTCCCTCATAACACACTGCTTTTGAAAAGATTTTTGTTTTGTTGTTGATGTTTGTGACTTTGTCTCACTGTGTAATACTGGTTTTCCTTGAACTCATATTGTAGACTAAGCTGGCCTTAAACTCTCAGAGGTCCACCTGCTTCTGCCTCTTGAATATTGGAATTAAAGGCATGTACCACCATGCCTGGCAACAACAAGTGTTTTGAAAGCTGCTGCATTATATGATATCAGCAAAATTTCTGGATTTCTCATAGAATGGATATAGATCTTCTGAAATTTTAATTTGCACTTGAAAGCTTGAATGTTGTTGTTGGCAGTGAACACTGCTGTGTACTTTTCTTTGAAGCAATAAGTCACTTTATTCACTATCAAGAAAATCTTTTTAAGTGCCCTATTTCAAGTCACTATAGTTTGTAACTAGCACATAAGAGGCAGAAGTAGGAGGATCCTGAGTTCTGTTAAGCCTGAGGTACATAGTGAGACTGTCTCACTAACATAACACAACTCACACAAAAGGCACACACACACCTAAGCAAATGATAATAGTTTGCGTGTCAGTAGTTCTTATGAAAATAGTGTTCCATGAAAAAGTGGCCCACAGATGCTTTTCTGCGATTGTTGTGCCTTGTCAGATAGTGGAAAGGAGTGCTTAGATACGCTTCCTGTGTCATAATACAGATCATTTGTAATTCATATATTACACCAGAATTAGGAAATTAATTGCAATGAGGAATCTGAAATCATACAATATTTTTATAGTCTATATTAAAATCCAGTGATCTATGTTGGTTTTTTTTTTGTTGTTGTTGTTGCTGGTGGTGGTGGGTTGTTTGTTTGTTTGTTTGTTTTTTGTTTCTTTGCTTTGTTTTTTGGTTTTTTGAGACAGGGCTTCTCTGTGTATCCCTGGCTGTCCTGGAACTTGCTCTGTAGACCAAGCTAGCCTTCCTCTGCCTCCCGAGTGCTGGGATTAAAGGAGAATGCGACCACCACCTGCCAATATAGGCTCTATTTTAAGTGAGTCTTTTGCCTATTTGAGTTATAAACGTCATATATTGATCATTTGGGAAATACTGCTTCAGTAAGGTCTACCTAAACATTGTCATAGTTTTTTGTTTGTTTATTTTTGTTTTACATTACATTTGTCATAGTGTGGTCTGAGGAAACTCTCAGGAAACTGTTAAAACAGAGTGAGTAGGGCATTGCTAAACACTCGGGATTTGATACATTTGGTTGTTAGAACTGGGCAGTTTCCACTTTTCCTTTGTTCTCTACTTAATGTGCTGCATTCACTGTGTTCACCCATCTGCTAAACTAGCCCTGTAGTTACTTCTCCAGCTGCTACGGTTATTTGCAGGCACCTCATCAAGATTTAGGAAATAGGGGACATAGAGGTAGAGAGCCAGATGATCAGCAAGGACAGAGGTTCATGTTAATGATTTGCTCATTGGTGGGTATGCCTTCTCTGTTGGACAGGAGGCTAACTGTAGGAAGCAGTAACTATTGGTGTTGATCCTGAACCATCACCTGTAGAAAACCAGCTTCATAGAAATAGTAGCCTGTAAGAAGTGCCTCAAAGACAACTATTAGTCCAATAAAGTCAGACTTGAAGAATAGAGACCAAAGTAAGAGTGTTTATGGCAGGGGCTTTTGGAGAAAACAAGAACACTTTAAACCAATCTGATCCTTTTTGTGAAAACATACGTCTAGAGGCCGTGGTTTCTCTGCTGTACTACTGTGACCTCATACAGTTTTCTTTAAGGCTAGTTTGGAAATGGAAGAATGCTAGCGCATTTGGCAGTTAGTTTGGATCATTTATCTATCATCCACAGGATAAACAGACTTAAGGTAGGAAGCAATGGTGTCATCTTGAGTTCTGTGTTAATTTTGATTGGTTTGGAGTGGAGTCATTGTTAAGAAAAATATCATGACTTGTAGGTTAAAGATTTGTGTGTGGACAGGTGCTCTCAGAGGTCAGAAGAGGGCCTGAGAGTCCTTGGAACTGGAACAGGTGGTGGGTGTGTTAAAAACCAAATTTGCTATACCCTCTACTGCCCTCTTCTGGCATGCAGGTGTACATGCACATACAGCATTCAAATAAAAGATAAAATTAAAAAAAAAAAAGAACCAAATTTGGAGGGCTGGAGAGATGTCTGCTCTTCCAAAGGACCTAGGTTCAGTTCCCAGCACATGGCAGTGCACAACTGTCTGTAATGCCGATTCCAAGGGATCTGACACCTTCACACTAATGCACATAAAATAAATTAAAAAAACCAAATTTGGATCCTCTGAAGGCAGCAAGGGCTCTTAACTAAGACACTTTTAACTGAGCCATCTTTTTAGCTCCAAATTAAACTTTTTTTTTAAGTTTAAACTTTTTAAATTAAACCTTTTTTAAAAAAGTTTAACTTGGACTCCCTTAGTTTTAGATAGGAAAGAAATCTGTACCATTCTTTGATCTTTCTTGGTCTTTCTTCCTGAATAAGTTCTTAATCATGCAGCTTTCAGGCATTTGCTTTTGCCTCATACTTGAAGTTTTGTCCTATGCACTTGTAGTTTTCAGCCAGCAGCTCAGGAGGGTTATTACAGCAGAACTCAGGTGTTTTTCTCTAGCCTTTACAACAACCTACAGATTCCAGTTACTTTGTCTTCCTCTCTCTCCTTAGCTCAGTGAAGCTACCATGTTGTGTTTAGCGTGACCTTTCTTCCAGTGTTCTGGAAAGGGACGCTGCTGCGTTCGTAGCATGTCAGTCACAGAGAGCTTACTTAGTTGTTTTGTTGTTGTTGTTTTGTTTTTCCGCTAGTTATGTGTCAACACAACACAAGTTAGAGTCATTTCGGAAGAGGAAATCATCTTTGAGAAAAACGTCTCTACCAGATTGGCCCGTGGGCAAGTCTGTGGTGCATTTTCTTGATTAATAATTGATGGGAATGGGCCCAGCCCACTGTGGATGGCACCATCCTGAGCTGGTAGTCCTGGGTGCTGTAAGAAAACAGAGGACCAGGTGTGCTGGTTCATGCTATTAGACCCAGCAGAGGTGGGTGGGTCTCTGTGAGTTTGAAGCCAGCCTGGTCTACATAGTAAGTACCAGGACAGCCTGGGCTGTCAGACCTTGCAACACACGTACACAGAGAAAGCAGGATGAGTAAGCCAAGCCATAGGAAGCAAGCTGGTAAGCAGTGTTTGTGTTTGTGCATGGCCTCTGCTTCAGTTCACGTCTCCAGGTTCCTGCCTGGACTTAGTCCCCTGACTTCTTTCATGACTGAGATGTGGAAGTAGAATAAACTGTTCCCTCTCAAAGTTGCTTTTTTGTCATGGTGTTTTATTCCAGCAGTAGAAACCTATGACCTGGGTTAGAGCCCCAGTCTTTGTTTTCTAGCACCTAATTACAGTTTCATTCATTTTGTTTGCTTTGTAGCTATTATAAGATTAAAACTGATTTCAGTAATTGAGACCTGATAGGTTTAGGGAAGCATTTTTGAACTCTTACACAAGAGAACAGTTTAGTGATACAGCTCTCACCCACAATTCTCTCTGCCTACTCTCTCTCTCTCCCATTTCCTGCCTAAGCTATAGGCCATGAGATTTATTATTGACAAGTGCTACATCTGTACAACACATTAGATATTCCTCTACATCAGGTAACGTTCATATTGATGAGAATAAATCAAGCTATGAGAAGAGATTATGGTTTTCGAGGGATGCTTGGCTATTTCTAAAGGTGAATCAGTTCAGGTGATAACCATAGTCTCAGATGGTGAGGAATAGATAGACAGCTAGATTATTGTTGATGATCATGTCCAAAGAACTGAAAGATTTCAGTTTTGGAGGATTTAGTCTCATGTGTGGATCTCATTCACTATAGTATGCTTTAATAAGTAAAAGGGGAAATTTTAGGTCGGTGAGTGAAAAGATGTGGAGATAAGACAGTGTGCCACAGACATGTGTAAATGTATGTGGAACACGTGCAGTAGGTTTGTCAGTTAGAAGCCCGAGATAGTTAATTTGGAATCCTTGATTGATGATCCAGTGACTATTTCTGAGGTGCTTACTATGTCTCATCAGACAAGCTGCATTTAGGGAATGAGAATTAAATAGTTGATAAAACAGAATTTATCAGAGTAAACAAAGGTCACTTATTTTGATTTTAATTGTGGGTCACCTCTGTGATCACAGACACAATTCTGATTGGTCATATTTTGAGTTTTGTTTTGAGACAGAGTCCAGCTATTTAGCTCAAGACTGGAACTGTATAACCCAGGCTAGCCTTGAATTCAGAATTCTCCTGCCTCAGTCTCCCAAGTTTGGGGGTTACCAAATATACCACACAGATCAGGTTATAGTTGGTCATCTTGGAAAAAAATCTTGTGTGTAAATGTGGTTCATGGAACTTAAAAAGTTTAGGGTAACAGATTTGCTTTTTCCATAACAGCCATACAAATTTTGTGAGCTACTTTTGAGTTTACAGATTCTGGTACTATTTATAGCTCCTTGTTGTATTCCTAAAGAGCTACCCCTGATTAAAATAGTTGCCATCTGGTGTTGTTTCCCAGCGGTTATTACTTTTTCATCGCATACTTAACCAAATCAGGACAGTGTGGCCTTGGTAGACAGATAGATGACTGGCCCATATAAGTCAGTAGAGCACATTAGAAACTCAGACTTTGCTCCACACAAGAACAATTGGGTGAGTTTTGTTTTGTTTGAGATGGGGTCTTGTTATTTTGTACAAGTTGGCTTCTGGCTTCCTGCCTCAGCTGCCCAAGCTGAGATTATAGGTGCTTGCAGTGAGCCAGGCCTTCGGTTGATTTTTGACAGAGTTGCGTACAATTTGCTCAAGCCAGGATGGCATCTTCAGTGGGCTGTGCTGGTATAGTAATTTGAGTATTGATAGGCTACAGAATGCGCTGTTACTAAACCTCTTATTCGATACAAAATTTTCTCCAAAATGAATTACAGACCTATCCATAAATCTTAAAACTATAAAATACCCTCCTCTTCTTGTTCTCACAGTTCCACTTCTAGTCTCTGGCAGGAGCTAGTCTGCCGTCTTTTCTCTAGGTCTACAATTTTTTGTTTGTTTGAGACCAGATTTAAGAAAAAAGTTGGGTTTGTTTTGCTTTGTTTTGTTTTACCTCTATCTAAAATGTTGCATGTATCACATGTGTTTTTATGGTGAGTAGGATTGTCCTGCTTTGAATGCACGGAAGATGTCCCGTGTCTCGTGTCGGGGAAATGACTGTTCTTGAAACATTTTACTTTCTTTGAGCTTTACTTATTCAAAATAAATTGCTTTAACAACAAACTCAGCTGAAACATCAGGTTAAAAAGAAATTCTCAGAAACAAGCTAAAGGAAGGCATAGCACTTCTAGAAACTTAAGTCCCAGATACTTAAACTGGCTTTTATCCAGGAAGGCATTACATTTTAAAAAAGATTTCTTGTTATTTTCTGTGTATGGATTCTGCACGTATGTTTGTGCACCGTCTTCATGCATTGGCCAGGGAAGCCAGAGAAGGCACTGGGTCTCCTGGAGTTGGAGTTGCAGATGATTGGGGGCCTTCATGTTGGTTCTGGGAATTGAACCCAGGTCCTCTGGAAAAGCATCCAGTGTTCTTAACTGCTGAGCCATTTCTTTTCTTTTCTTTTTTTATTTTTTAATGTATTACAATTTATTCACTTTGTACCCTAGCTGTAGCTCCTTCCCTCATTCCCTCCCAATCCCACCTTTCCTCCCTCTTCTTCTCCTATGTCCCTCTCCCAAGTCCACTGATAGGGGTGGTCCTCCTCCCCTTCCATCTGACCCTAGCCTATCAGGACTGGCTGCACGGTCTTTCTTGGGTGATGAGTTTTTGACAAGTCTTCCCTTATTTGTAACATTTTAATTGTAAAATATACATAAAATTTACCATTAGTATACATACACTAGATACCTGCCACCAACCACTCCACAGTTTCAAAATATTTCCTGACCTCAAAATGATACCCTGTGTCTGTGAAGTAGTCATTTTCTGTCTGTCCTACCCTAACTTGCTGACTGCTGCCAATCTAGTTTTTCTCTCTGTAGATCTTCCGGTCTATAATTATTTTATATAGTGGAGCCATATAATATATGTCTGACTTAATGTAATGTCCTCAAAATTTATCTATTCTGTATCATCTGTCAATACTTCATTTCTGAATGATACTCTATTGCATGTATGTACCATAGTTAATTTATCAGCATGAACTTGAGTTACTTATAACATTTGGATATTTTGTATAGTGCTACTATGAACATTCATTTATGCATTTTTTTATTTGGGTATCATTTTTCCAGTTTTTTTTTTTTTGAGTGTAGATTTAGCATTGAAGTGTTTTAACTTACTGAGGTATTCATCTGTCATAAAATGTTTTGTCATCTTCTGTTCCTGTTAGTGATGTACAAGGAATTTTTCCACATCTTAGCCAAAGCTTATTATCTGTCTTTTGTATGATAGCCACCCTAATGAATATGAAGCTGTGTCCTCTGGTGGGAAAGAGAATGTAATTGTTCTTAGATTATAGTAATTACATCATTTTCCCCTTTCCTTCCTCCGATTGATTCCTGTACCTTTCTCTCAAATTTATGGCCTTAAAAAACTGTGTTTTTTATGTGTGTTTCTAAATATTTAAATTCAACCTGCTGCGTTTCTATACTGTTACTTACACATATCTGTTTCCAGGACTGATCATTTGATATTGGTTAACCAATTGGTATTCTCTTCCTGGGGATGACTGTTTCTCCTGTTGCCCTTAGTTGCCTATAGGTCTTCGTCTAGAATTGAGGCATCATGGGCTTCCTTCTATGTTAGCATGTCTCTTAGTATCACCGTCAGGTATTTGTGGTTTTGATTTACACTTGCCAGATGGTTAATGACGCAACACTTTCCAAGTACTTACTGGCCATTTGTATATCTTCTTTGGAGAATTGGAGGTTAAGCCTATGCTTTTCATGTTAAACTCAGAATTCTACATTTACTTTAGATGTTAATTGTTAGTTACTGTAGATGTTACTTTAGAAACAAGTTTCTTGGTTTCAGATATTTTCTCCTGTCCTGTGGATTGTCTTTTGCTTCATTTGATGCATGGATTTTAATTCTATTGAAGTCTGCCTCGTCTACATATTTTTCATGTATTATTTACATTTTAGGTGTCTTGACCAAAACTCATAGTCAAATCTAGAGTTATAAAGACCCTCCCTCATCTTTTCTTCCGTTTTATAGTTTTCACTTTTAAGCTTAGGTCTGTGATCTTTTCTAACTTGTTTTTAAGCATATGTCAGTAGAACTGCTTTACTTCTCACTTGGATAACCTGGTTTCCAGTGTAATTATTGCAGACACTTTTTCTTTCTATACTGAACTGTCTCAGCACCCTAGTCAAAAATCAATTGATCATTGATGTGTGCATTTATTTCTGGACTTTGGCTTCTATTCTATTCATCTATATTATCTGTTCTGATAACAGAACTGTGCTGCTGCTGATTTTTGTAATTAGGCATTAAATTTTGGAATCAGAAAGTATGTGTCTTGTAACTTCATTTTATATTTTAAGACTTAACTTTTGATTTTATTCATCATTTGACATTTTGTCATTTTTTTAAGGTTTATTTATTATATGTACAGTGTTCTGCCTGCATGTACACTTACACGCCAGAAGAGTGCACCAGAGCTCACTATAGGTGGCTATGAGTCGCCATGTGGGAGATGGGATTTGAACCCGGATCCTCTGGTGTTCTTAACCTCTTTCCAACCGCGTCATACTGTTTTTTTATTCTCTCTCATTTTAGGGCTTTACTTATTTTAAGGGCATACATTTTTTTTCAAACTACTTCATTCCACTGATGAAGTCAGTTTCTGTTATTGATTTAATCATAACCTTCATTTTTTTTGTAGTTTCTTTGTTTGCAATTTATGGTTCCAATTCAGATACAGTTTAGTTGTGCCATTTTAGAAAGCCTGTCACACATTAATTTTAATTTTTTAGTGCTGAGGATCAAATATTATGAATAGCTTTATAAACTTCAGTTGTTTCAATGTTTACACACATTTATTTATATTGTCTGCATCTGTACCTTTTTCTAATTATAGGATTTTCCTTTTCAGATATTAAGCTATTATTAAAATACAAAAAAAATTAACTGTTATAATATTAGAATAAGGGTAGAAAGTAGGTAATGGAAGGAAGAGTCTACAACCACCTATCCTCTGTATATGTCAGTAATTCCTACAGGATAGAATACTATAGCAGATAGTCATTGACGACAGTTGTCCTTCAGCTGACAGTACCCAGATAATTGAATATACATTGGATATCCAAATGTATAGCCACAAATTGGATATCTCCTTCACACCAAATGGAGATCAGTTCCAGACTGAATGAAGACCTTTGTGTAAAAGGTTATAACTGTAGAGTTATAATATGAAGGAAGAAAAAATTTCAGGTTGGAAAAGAGATTCCAAAAGCACTGACCTTACAGACATGGGGGATGATTAGTTATTTGCAACACCTAACTTGAAAGGGCCTTTTCCAAGAAATTATTAAAAACTTTAATAAATCAACTAGAAAAAGATTTGAGAAAAATTGATAGGTAAGTAGACATGAAATATACCCAGTCTTATTAGTATTCAAAAAAGTACAATTGAAACCTTAAAAATCAACAAGATGGAGGAGGGGGAAGAGGAGGAAGAGAGAGAGAAAACTTTAGAGTCGAAGAGTTCCTACTTCAGTTGGAAACTTTCTATCACTTAGTAAAGTTGAAGGCGTGCTTTTATCTATGCTGTCAACCAGCAGTTAACTCCCAGACTTCCTAGAAAATTGGGCAAATACTTTAGGAAAGTTGTAAGCAGATGTGGGCATCCCGTAGCACTGTTTTGATCACAGTCACTTGTACAGTGGAATACTATTCCACAGGGTAGATGATGTACTAGGTATACATATGCATTAAGTGTGGATTCTGTTTGGGTTCACCGTATCCTTGCCCTTTCGGTCACACACTGGTATATCTTCTATTTTAGATTCTTGCTCATTTGATGTATATATTCACCACAAATCTGGATTCCTTACAGTACTGATCAAATATTTTCCTTATTTCCATTGACCTGGGCCAAGGTCTCCAGGTTCTGTGGTGCAGAAAAAGTCCATTCTACCTTTCTAGACATTTTTGAAATGCTTTTACACAGTCAAATCAGCTGTTTACTCTTCCAGCAGTTGCTGGTTTTGCTTTGTATTTCCTCCCACAGTTCACCCCCTTTACATCTATTCCATCTCTCCTGAACAGTGAATCTCAGAAAGAAAAAATACTGATGTTTTTCAGACTAAATTCATAGCTGAGATTTCTGTAACATTTATTGCTTTTTTTTTTTTTCTAACTCTTATTTCTGCCTTCTTAGACTTGTATGTCATAACCTAGTTTCTGTGTTCCTTGGAATCAAGTCATCTCTGTTTTCCCTTCATGGGAAAAATACAAGTGAAACCATTTTCTTGTTACCCTGTTGGATTTTTAGGTAGTGTGCCTCTGAAATCATTGCATTTTAGAAGTAAAAGCAGTCACACCAGTGATTTATCATATGAAGACATTAATTTGTACACGAGAAAGATACACCTCCCAACTGGGAGTGAACCCCCCGGTGTTACACTGTTTCATGTCATTTGTAACTTCTCTAATAGTTTCAGACTCCATTTGACTTTCAAAGGCAACTGGGTTGATTTGAGTACTCTGAAGAGGTTTATTGTTTTGTTTTCGTACAGGGTCTTTTTTACTTACAAGTTTATGTTTTCTTTATCTTCCAAGGACCTGGTCTTCTTAGGTTTTCTCAGCCCTGCAGTTGAGCTGAATGAGAGTCCAGCAGAACACAATACACTGCTGTACCCCAGTTCTTCCTAGGAGCTCAGGCTGCTGGTCCTGGCCTTCTTCTCTACCACCCTGCCAGGTACTAGCCACCGCCTGTTCTTTTTTCTGTCTATTCTCTTTCAGGCCATCCTTATGTTGTATAATGTTTGTTTAAATTCAGGTTATATGGTTTAAAACAAACATGAGTGTTTATGCTTTCATCTTTACTTTCCTGTAATATCTGATTTCTGTTTAAATGTTTGACTATTCTATCATTCATTTTCTTGACATCTTCTTGATTCTCTGTCTTTGTGGATTATAATACACTGTTCCCAGTAACATTTCCCTTATAATTAAACTTAACTATTATCCACTAGGTGGCTCATGTGCACCATTTTGGCTCAGATTGACATTTGCCAGCCATTGTCCATCATATCAAAAGTAAAGGTAGTGCATTACATGATTAGAAGATTTTTATATTTTACTTTTGACTTGACAGCTGGTTTGGAGCAGACATGGTAGTTTACTTCTGTATTCCTAGCACTTGGGAGGTGGAATTAGGACAATTTTGAGTGTGAGGCCAGCCTGAACTATATATGTATGAAGTGTTGGAACTAGATAAATTTGTCTTTTCTAGGTAGTGAGACAGGATCTTGATATTGCAGCTCAGAATGGTCTGTTAGCTCTTTCTGTTGACCAGGCTGGCCTTGAACTTGTCATCCTACTGCCTCTGCCTCTACAGTGCTGAACTACAGGCGTGGCCTCTATGTCTTGGCTTTGTCTGTCTTTATAAAATTCCCTTGATTTATCTTTTAGTCCTTTTGAGAAATTATATAAAATAGGAAATACGGTGGTTACCTGGTTTTCTTAAGGAAACAGGTGAAATAAAATAAAAGTTTATTCAAATTGATTATTTGGGAATCTCAAGTCATGCACCCCGAGTGCCCACCTCCTATTCCTCTCATGTTCACCCCCTCCCTCATGACCCTTTTCCCCCTAAAACATTTTTTTAAAAAAAGTTATTTTGTGTTGTTTGTATACTCACTGGAGCATGGTTAAATGCCAACCCCCACAAGGTAGGATGAGGTTTTTTTTTTTTTTTTCCTGTATCCAAGTCAGAACAACTGAGGAAATCCTTGTCTTAGTGTGGCTGCTGGGAGAAGCAGGCCCAGCTTTCCCATGCCCATGGACATCAACATGGTTTCCAGTGGCAGCCCAGACCACAGACAGTTCCATGGGCTTTGTGGTAACATGGGCCACAGATATCAACAGGGCTTCTGGCCATATCAGGACTACTGATCACTCATGACCCTCAGTGGCTGCGTAGCCCACAGGCCTCAACATGGGCCCTGAGGCAGCAAAGCCTGAGGACATCACTAGGGCATCAGTGAGTCAGCACCACAGAATGCAAATGTCCACATGGATCTCATGCTTCCTCATGGCCTGGGCCGCAGCATCAACCACAGACAGCAACATTACCTCCCATGGTTTCCTGGACCATGGTGGTCCTTCAAGGATGTCCAATCCAGAAAGTGAACTTTTCCTCACCTCTAGCCTCCGTCATTGGCCAGAGCCAGGGCAATCCTACAGTCAGTGGCAGGTTCAGGGTTGAGCCCTCCTCTGCATAAACTCTAGACTGTTGTACACTGTCCCACAAATCCTTCTGGGTAATGACTGCATGTCACAGTCAGCCCTCTCTTCACCTGTCATCACCATTATGTCTCCAGTTCCACCTCTCTCCATACTGCACACAGTGCTTGGTTTTTCTATCTTTTCCACCTCTCCATCACAGATTTGTTCATAGTAGTGCCCGCCACCCCATGGCACAAGGTGGCAGGTGGGCCTGAGTCATAACAGTTTTAAATGTTATAAAAGAAGCACTTAATTTCTCTGCTTTTTGAATCATTTTTCTAGATGGGCAGTCTTTGGTCCTTTTTGCTGTTAAGTTATTATACAGTCTAAACAGTTTTGGGAGTGCTGTCTGTTCATACAAAAATGATTATAACTTCCGACTAAACCACTGATGTAACTTTGTGCTTAAGATGTCATCCTCCCATGACTGAGTAAACTTACATGCCACCTTATAAATTATCTTACACATTGACTATATGCTGAAATTTTTATTATTTGTATGACTTATTAAGTATCATCAATATTATTGCCATATTTATACCATGTTACCTTTATAAAAATTCCCAGACTTTTGTTTGTTTATTCTTTTTTGTTTGTTTTGAGGCAGGGTTTCTTTGTGTAACAGATCCGGCTGTCCTGAACTCACTTTGTAGACCTTGGGCTTTGAACTCATAGAGTTCTGCCTGCTTCTGCCTCCTAAGTGGTGGAATTGAAGGTGTGCCCAGGCCTGACTTACAATTTTTTGATAACCAGTTGGTAAAGAGAATTCATATTCTGTCTTTTAGAGGAAATGTCAGAGTATTTATTGTCATTAAAGAATCTTTGGCAAATCAATTCTGTCTGCTGGTTTTCTAGACATCTTAGTATTGAAAGCTTACGTAACCTGATAATGTTTAGTTTTAAGAAAGGAATTTCCAGCTGTCAAGCTATGAGCATGTTTAATGGCTTAAAGTTGTGGTATGGTAATTAGATTATTGAATCAACTTAATCCAAATGTTAATAACATAGTTCATTCTTAGTCATTTCTGAGTTTCATGCTTCAGGGTGGTCACGATCCATCAATTTGAAAAACATTGCCATGCAGATTAAAGCTAAAGTTTACCCTAGGTGTAGTATTCTAGAACTGGATAGTTAACCAGGTTTATTGTAGGTTAGTGGCAGCCTTGTAAAGCAAATAGCAAAACTTGGTTTCTTGACTCTGCAGTGCTTACATGGTCACTAAATTTTGTTTTCTGAACTTAAAATTTTTAAATGATTGAGAGCTGTTGGCCCTTGGGGCTGGAGAGATGGCTCAGAGGTTAAGAACACTTACAGGCTGTTCTTCAAAGGTATTGAATTCAATTCCCAGCAACCACATGGTAGTTCATAACCATCTATAGTAAGATTTGGTGCCATCTTCTGGCCTACAAGCAGAACACTGTATTAATAATAGATAGATAGATAGATAGATAGATAGATAAATAGATAGATAGATATTTAAGGTGTTGTCCCAAGAACTATCTGAAGTATGACTGATGAAGGAAAATAGTATTGATTGGGATTTCATAGTTACTTATAATATATATTCTTAAAATTAAGACCATATTAGTAACTAGTAGTTTCACCGATGGTTAGGAACTCGTGTTTCTCGGTTATTGGCTTCTTTTTCAAGGAATTGAGACAAAGCCCATACATATCTGCAAAAGTTCTATGGAAACTTTATTTAAAACAAAGCAATAGAAAATACCAGAGTATACTGCAAGAGAGCCATCAAGCTATGAGTGAAGATGTTCAGGGGCCCAGATTATTTTTGAGGGCTTACTCTTACGGGGTTCAGGAGGAGGAGTTTGGTTACCTGGGGTGTAGTAAAGTTCTATTTTGATTTATAGATTAGGTTTCATAATTATTTTTTCCACTGCTCATGATTTTAATCATATACACACCCAACTATGTAGAAGGCATAATTCGGCTGCTAGGGATTCTTCCTCAAAGGTCTGTGGTTGCATGCTCACCCAAAAGTAGTTCAAGCAGAGCATTCCAGGTTACTGAGCTGTTCCCTGTTTGTGCTTACCTCAGTTATATAAATAAATAAATAATGAACCTATGAGATGGCTCAGTGGATAAGTGTGCTTGCCCTCAAGCTAATGGCCTGAGTTCAGTCCTCGGGACCCACATGATAGAAGGAGAGAATGGACTCTTATAAGCTGTCTCTGATCCACATTGTGTATTGTGGACACCCATACACATTAAATAAACAAATAATAAAGAATGTAAATATAATATATGCACCAGTTTTCAAGTTAATTATTCAAAGAATGTCACTAAGCAGAATATATCATTTATCCTTGGTAATGAGAGCATTGTAATATGAAAAATCCTAAAATATAATTTTATAACCGTGACTATTACGAAAATATTTGCAAGCAGTAATAACTTAGTTGCTTCATTTATATTGAATTGCCTACATATTTTACCTATTTTTGATTTTAAATTGTGTGTGTGTGGGGCACCATGCCTTTACATGTGTGAGTCCAGAACATTAGATATCTTGTAGTTGGAGTCCCAGGCAGCTGTGAGTCAGCAGACCTGGGAACACCTGGTGCTCTTGTAAGTGTGCACTCTGCACCAGTAGCCATCTCTCTAGTCCCACATATTTTATTTCTGCAGAAACAAGAAACTTGCCTTTTCTTGGTTGGCAAAACAAGGTTCAATTAATGGGCAGAGTGGTGAGATGGAGAGTTAGGAGTATGTACTGTTCCCCCCCCCCCCCAGCCCCTTCCCCGAGGACCAGGGGACCACAACTATTGTCAGGTGGCTCACATAAGCAACAATAGCCCCACCCCCAGGGGATCTGATACTTTCTTCTAGCTTCTACAGACATCTATACTCACACACACACAAACATAATTAAAAATAAATCTTTTTTATAAGTTTAGTCAGATACGTTTGTAACTTTTAATATGATATAAAAGCTATTGAATGTCCTCAGAAGATAGCTTTCTGACCTTAAACAATACTTTACATTTGAATAGTTGAAGATAGTACATTTCACTTAAGACTAGAGGCATAAAGATAGAAAGGTTTGGGATACTCAAGAAATAAAAAATAGTTAATTGTTGTAGAGGTAATATTTTGAGCAGAGAGAAGAGCTAATATTTCTTGCAGTCAGTACCTACTGATAGATATGAATAAAGCAAAAATAGGCAGGGAACATTTAAAAACTGAAGTGGCTTAGAAGAGAAATGGGCTTGAAGTAGGGCAGCATCTATGGAAACAAAACAGCAACTTACCAATATAATTAGAGTGAAGTAAACAATATTTGACAACCACGTATATTAATTTATTCAAACCTATCTTGAGTGTCTGCTCTGTAATTCCAGAAACACAACTATGAGCAAAAATATACTCTGCCTTCAAAGAAGCTTTAGTCCTATGACACTCAGACACTTAGACCTTAGAGTAGTACATGTGCTAGCATGAAGGAAAGCTGTGTGTACTCTGAGAGTATGTGCACTACTGCTTGATCTCAGTGGCGAGGGAGAAGTGTGTTTAAAACAAAGCAAAACTGATCTGTATTGGTATTGAGACAAGAGAGATTGTTGGTCTACTTAAAGCCATTTATTATGGCTGAATCCTGGAGTTTAAGAGAGAGAAGGAGAGGCATATAAGAGAGGAGCTGAACCACCCTTGGAATTCCTACTAAAGGCTTAGACAGAAGGAACTATGGTTTGATTTAAAGCAAGAAAGATTCTGGAGATTCTGAAGGCTAGTGAAGAACAAAGGCTACAAAGGAGATTGCCTGGACAGGAACAGAAAGGAATGAGAAAAATCAGTAGTATAACAGTATTCTTAGGAACCCAAGGAAAAGTATGTGAGGCAGGAGACTTTTGTCAGGTCTGGAAACAAAATTGGAAGATATAATCTGTGAAGGTAATGTAAAGCTATCAAATCCTCTTACATACATTTAAAAGGAGAGTAGAGTAAGTAAAGGTGCTTGCTTGTGAACTTTGAGCAGTTTTATGGAAAAACTCAGGAGAGATTTAAAAGTACACCCAGTAGGCCACTGATTATTAGAGGTTCTTGATAACTCTCCAAAGGGTTCAGGAGATGAGGCATAGAAGAGATTGTCCAATGTTTATTACGAGCAGTATTACTATATTCTATTGTTTTACATCTCAAATAATGCTGTTGATAATATTTTTAAAAATCATAGAAGCTTAGTATGTTAAAATTATTAGCCATGTTCTGGCTTTTTAAATTGGAATATACGAATGATTTAATTTCTTCATTGTTATTACGGAGGACTCAATACTCTGGGGCCTTTTAGATTCTCCTAGGACCATTTGTTCTTGTTCTTGTGAAAGCAGAATTCTGTTTGAGGTTGTTGCATTCTTTGTCATTGTAGTAAACATGATATTTTTTATTCAAAGCTCTCTTTGTTTCTTCCTAAAGCACATCACTGTCTTAGAACTTAAAAGATTATAGAGGCTCTATTTGGTATATATGAGGAGAATGTGCTTCTCCTGCTCTGCTTTAACAGGAAAATAAAAATCTGTGGATGCTTGTCACCAAAACATGTGCTCATCTCTTGGCACTGGAAGCTAGGTGTGTACCAGCTGACTGTTTTCTAATTCAGCCATTCATCTCTGACACTGCCTACTTAGATTGAGGGCCCACTCTTGCAAGATTATTCCCATTGAGATGCCATTTGCAAAGCACAAGTTGTAGCTCATTGTCCTACTTTTTATCAACTTGACACAATCTAGGATCATTTGGGAAGAGGGAATCGTAACTGAACAGGTTCTGCTATCAGATTGGCCCATAGTCAAGTTTTTCTGTCTGTTCTCCCTTCACCCCCATTCTTTCATAATCTGCTAATTCCAGTTTGTGTTGTTCATATGTTCATGGGTGTCATGCCATCCCCTGGAGCTTCAGCAACCAACTAGTGGTCACTTCCCACCCCAATGTAGAATGATTCTTTCTCCTCCAGTAGTTGTCAATTGCCAGTAGCTTCTCAGTGATGGGCAGAGGCCTCATGAATTCTCTCATCCATGCTGTAATTTTTTTACTGGCTTTATCTTGTGCAGAACTTAGCAGCTAGCCACAGCTGCTGTAGTTCCATGAGTGCAATAGCTGTGTCATTTCCAGAGGACAGCGTTTTACAGCACTCCTCCCAGTCCATACTCTGGCTCTTCTATTCTTTCTGCCTCCTCTTCAATGCTCCCTGAACCTACAGTGGGTGGTGAATCCTGATAAAGCTGTCCCATTGAAGGAGGAGTCCCTATATTGATTGCTGTTCACCACAAAAAGAAGCTTCTCTGACCAAAGTTGAAGCAGCCCCCTGGGTCAGCATTTTATGAGTTAGAGAACTCCCTGTACCAGTGGGCAGCCAGGGCCTCTGGGCCATCTAGGGGCAGCTTCCACTGCTGTGAGTTGTGGAAGTGTCTGTGTGCCTTAGTCTGGGTGAGATCCACTCTGATGAGTTTTGCTCTCTCTTTAGTTTGCTCTCTGGCTTCCTTCCTTCCTTCCTTTTTATTTTTTCTTCACAATTTATTCATTATTTATCCCAATTGAAGCCCCCCCCAACTACCCCCAGTCCCACCTACTCTTTCTCTTCTGAAGCTCCATCCCCTTCCCCTAAGTCCACTGAAAGGGGGAGTTTTCCACCATTGCCATCTGCCCATAGCTTGTTAAGTCTCATCAGGACTGCCTGGATCCTCTTCCTCCGTGGCCTGGCAAGGCTGCATCATCAGGGGCAAGTGATCAAAGAACAGTCAACTGAGTTCATGATAGAGGCAGCCCCTGCTCCCGTCACTCAAAGAGATCCACATGGAGACTGAGCTGCTAGTTGGTCACATCTGAGTAGGGGCTTTAGATCCTCTCCATGTATGGTCCTCTGTTGGTACATCAGTCTCTGCAGGACCCCTGGGCTCAGATACTTTAGCTTTGTTGGTCTCCTTGTGGAGTTCCTGTCCCCTCATGTCCCTCTATCCCCATCCCTCTCTTCTTCCATTCTGCATTCTGCCATGAGTCTCAGCATCTGCTTCCATCCCCTGTTAGGGGGATCCTTTCAAGGAACCTCTATAGTAGGCTCCCGTCCTGTTTCCTCTCTTCCACCGCTTCTGGTGTCTATCCTGTTTGCCATTCTGAATGAGATTTAAGCATCTTCCCTAGGGTCCTCCTTAGTGTTTAGCTTCTTTAGGTCTGTAAATTGCTATCCTATATTATACAGCTAATATTCACTTATAAGTGAGTGTATGCCAACCCTATCTTTCTTGTTTCTGGGTTACCTCACGCAGGATGACCTCTTCTAGTTCCGTCCATTTGCCTGCAAATTTCATGATTTCCTTGTTTTTAATAGCTGAGTAGTATTCCATTGTGAAGATGTACCACAATTTCTGTATCCATTCCTCCATTGATGGACATTTAGGTTGTTTCCAGATTCTGGCTATTACAAATAAAGCTGCTGTGAATATAGTTGAGCAAAAGTCATTAATGAATGGTGGTGCATCTTTTGGGCATATGCCCAGGAGTGGTATAGCTGAATCTTGAGGTAGTGCGATTCCCAATTTTCTGAGAAAACGCTAGATTGATTTCCAAAGCAGTTGTACAAATTTGCACTCCCACCAGCAATGGAGAATGGCTCGCCTTTCTCCACATCCTTTCCAGCATGTGTTGTCACTTGAGTTTTTTGATTTTAGCCATTCTGATCGGTGTAAGATGGAATATCAGATGTTTTGATTTGCATCTCCCTGACAAAGGAAATTGAGTATTTCTTTAAGTGTTTCTCTGCCACTCGATATTCCTCTGTTGAGATTTCTCTGCTTAGCTCTGTACCCCATTTTTTAATTGGGTTATTTGGTTTATTGATGTCTAATTTCCTGAGTTCTTTATATATTCTAGATATTAGAAGATGTTAAAAGATGAAGATCTTTTCCCAGTCTGTAGGCTGTCGTTTTGTTCCTTTGCTTTACAGAAATTTTTGAGTTTCATGAGGCCCCATTTATTAATTGTAGATCTGAGAGCCTGAGCTGTTGGTGTTCTGTTCAGGAAATTGTCTCCTGTGCCAATGAGTTTGAGGCTCTTTCCCACTTTTTCTTCCAATAGATTTAGTGTGTCTGGTTTTATGTTGAGATCTTTGATCCACTTGGACTTTAATTTTGAAGAGGGTGATAGACATGGGTCTGTTTGCATTTTTCTACATGTGGACTTCCAGTTAGACTATCACCATTTGCTGAAGTTGCTGTCTTTTTTTCCATTGTATGGTTTTGGCTTCTTTGTCAAAAATCAGGTTCCATACTTGTGTGGGTTTATTTCTGGCTCTTCAATTGGATTCCATTGATCCACCATTCTGTTTTTATGCCAGTACCATGCAGTTTTTATTACTGTTGCTCTATTGTGGGTTTTTTGTTCCATATGAGGTTGAGAATTTTTCTTTCAAAGTCTGTAAAGAATTGTGTTGGTAATTTGATGGCAATTGCATTGAATGTGTAGATTGCTTTTGTTAAAATGGCCATTTTTACTATGTTAATCCTACCAATCCATAAGCGTGGGAGATCTTTCCCTCTTCTGATATCTTCTTGTAATTCTTTCATCAGAGAGTTTGTTTTTTTTCATACAAGTCTTTGACTTGCTTGGTTAGATTATACCAAGATAGTTTGTTTTTTTGTGGCTATTATGAAAGGTGTTTTTTTTCCTAATTTCTTTCTGAGCCCATTTATCTTTTGTATATAGGAGGACTACTTGTTTGTTTGTTTTTGAGTTAATTTTTTATCCAGCCATTTTGCTGAAGGTGTTCATCAGCTGTAGGAGTTCCCTGGTAAAATTTTTGGGGTCACTCTTGTATACTATCATATCACCTGCAAATAGTGATACTTTGACTTCTTCCTTTCCAGTTCAAATCCCCCTGATCTCCTTTAATTGTCTTATTGCTCTAGCAAGGACCTCAGTTACTATGTTGAAGAGATATGGAGAGAGTGGACAGCCTTGCCTTGTCCCTGATTTCAGTGGGATTAACTTAAGTTTCTCTTCGTTTAGTTTGATGTTGGCTATAGGCTTGCTGTATATTGCTTTTACTATGTTTATGTTTGTGTCCTTGACCTCTCCAGGACTTTAAGTATGAACAAGTGTTAGGTTTTATCAAATGCTTCTTCAGCATCTAAGGAGATGATCATGTGATTTTTTTTTCTTTTGGTTTGTTTATATGGTAGATTACATTGATGGATTTTCAGATGTTGAACCACTGCTGCATACTACAATGAAGCCTACTTGGTCATAGTGGATGATATCTTTGATGTGTTCTTAGATTCTATTTGCAGGTATTTTGTTGAGTATTTTTGCATCAATGTTCATAAGGGAGATTGGCCTGAAATTCTCTTTCTTTGTTTGGTCTTTGTGTGGTTTAGGTATCAAGGTGACTGTGGCCTCATAGAATGAGTTTGGTAATGTTCCTTTTGTTTCTGTTTTGTTGAATGGTTTAAAGAGTATTGGATTTAGCTCTTCTTTCAAGGTCTGGTACAATTCTGCACTGAAACTATTTGGCTCTGGGCTTTTTTTGGATGGGAGACTTTGATGACTGCTTCTATTTCCTTAGGGAATATAGGACTATTTAATGTATTTACCTGGTCGTGATTCATCTTTTGTAAGTGGAATCGATCAAGAAAAATGTCTATTTCATTTAGATTTTAAAATTTTGGGTGGTGTTTAGGCTTTTGAAGTAGGACCTAATGATTTGTTTGGATTTCCTCATTGTCTGTCATTATGTCCCCCTTTTCATTTCTGATTTTGTTAATTTGGATAGTGTCTCTTTCCCTTATACTTAATTTGGCTAAGGGTTTGTCTATCTTGTTGATTTTCTCAAAGAACCACCTCTTGGTATCTTTGATTCTTTGAATTGTTCTCTTTGTTTCTAGTTAATTGATTTCAGCCCTGAGATTGATTATTTCCAGCTGTCTGCTCCTCTTAGGCTTGTCTGCTTCTTTTGTATTTTTTTTCCCTAGGGCTCATGTGCACCATTAAGTTGCTTGTAGGTGATGTTTCAAATTTCTTTCTGAAGGCACTTAGTGCTGTGAACTAGCCTCTAAGCACTGCTTTCATTGTGTCCTATGTTTGGGTATGTTGTGCCCTCATTTTCATTGAATTCTAGAAAGTCTTTAATTTATTTCTTTATTTCTTCCCTGACCCAGCTGTGAATAGGGAATACAGTTTCCATGTATTGTTATGCCCAGTTCGAGAACCCCAAAAGACCAGGAATAGACTCCGCTGTAAATACATGAGGTTTTTTTTTTTTTAATTGTATACACATTTGAACACGGGACACAAACTTCCTGTGGAAACAGGTGAGGAATGCAGCCCCCAGGTCTAGAGGTACAGAGTTTTTAAAGGGAAAAAACACAAGCAGGCACATATATGCTTTGGTATTATGTGATTGGGTAAGGGAAATTAACTTTTGAAATGATTGGTCCACTTTAGGCACCAAGACTACAGACAGTTCTGGCCTGGTCATATGGGCCGGTTTTTTAGCAACTGTATAATTAGTGGGCAGGAAAGAATGCAGTGAGGCTAGTTCTTCCCCCCAGGGCATTAAGGCTAGACATATCTCCATTTGGCTGGCCTTGGTTCAGGCTTGTGCTTTAAACTTTAAAATAATAGCCACTGATTTTTAATCCTTTGGCCTCTCAGTGTGTGTAGGCTTTTTGCTATTTCTGTTGTTGAGGTCCAGCTTTAGTCCATGGTGGTCTGTCTGATCGGATACAAGGGGTTATTTCAGTCTTCTTGCATCTGTTGAGGCTTGCTTTGTGATCAACTATATGGTCTATTTTGTAGAAAAGTCAATGAGATGCTGAGAAGAAGGTAAATTCTTTTGTGTTTGGGTGAAAAGTTCAGTAGATGTCTATTAAGCCCATTTGATTCATGACATCTGTTAGTGTCATTGTTTCTTTGTATAATTTCTGTTTTGTCGACCTGTCCTTTTTGTTGAGAGTGGGGTGCTGAAGTCTCCCACTATTAATGTGTGTGGATCAGTGTGTGGTTTAAGTTTTATTAATGTTTCTTTTACAAATGTGGTTGACCTTGTATTTGGGGCATAGATGTTCAGAACTGTGATGTCTTCATGGTGGAATTTTCCTTTGATCAGTATGAACTGACCTTCCCCATCTCTTTTGATTAATTTGGTTGAGAGTCTATTTTATTAGATATTAGAATGGCTACTCCTGCTTGCTTCTTGGGTCTATTTGCTTGGAAAACCATCTTCCAGCCCTTTTCTCTCAGGTAATGTCTATCTTTGTGGCTTAGGTGTGTTTCTTGTATGCAACAGATTGTTGGGTCTTGTTTTCGCATCCATTCTGTTAGTCTGCGTCTTTTTATTGAAGAATTGAGTCCATTGATATTGAGAGAGATTAATGACCAGTGGCTGTTAGATCCTTTGATTTTGATGTTGGTTGTGGTAGTATGTTTGTATGCTTGGCTACTTTTAGTTTTGCTCTAGTGAGGTTATTTATCTCCTGTGTTTTCCTGAATGTAGTAAGCTTTCTTGGGTTGTATTTTTCCTTCTAGTATCTTCTGTAAAGCTGGATTTGTGGGTAGGTATTGTTTAAATTTGTTTTGTCATTGAATATCTTGTTTTCTCCATTTATGATGATTGAGAGTTTTGATAGATGTAGTAGTCTGGGCTGACATCTGTGTTCTCTTAGGGTCTGCATGATATCTGTCCAGGCCCTCTGGCTTTCTCTGTTGAGAAGTCAGGTGTGATTCGGACGGGATTGCCAATATATGTTACATGGCCTCTTTCCCTTGTAGCTTTTAGTTTAGTTTAGTTTTTTTTTTCTGTATACTTACTGTTTTGATTATTATGTAGTGGGAGGATTTTTTTTTCTCATCTAATCTATCAGGTGTTCTGTAGGCCTCTTGTATGCTTTTAGGCCTCTCCTTCAAATTGGAGAAATTTTCTTCTATGATTTTGTTGAGAATATTTTCTGGGCCTGGGAGACAGCGCTCCTCTATTCCTATTTTTCTTAGGTTTTGTCTTTTCCTGTTGTCTTGAATTTCTTAGATGGTTTGTGTCAGGAGTTTTTTAGGTGACATTTTATTTTTTTGATGGATACATTGATATCTTCTATTGTATCTTCAACACCTGAGACTCTTCCATCTCTTGTAGTCTGTTGGTTATGCTTACCTCTATAGTTCCTGTTTTCTTCCGTAAGTTCTCCCTCTTCATGATTACTCCATCTGTTGTGTTTTCTTTAATTTTTCTATTTCTATCTTCAGATCTTGAACCGTTTTGTTGAATTCCTTCACCTGTCTGATTGTAATTTCCTTCAATTCCTTCACCTCCTGTTTGTTTGAACTTTCCTCTATTTTATTTCTTTCAGTGATTTAATTATTTACTCTCTAAAGGCCACAACTGGCTATAGCTTCCTCTATTTCTTTACGAATGGCCATAATCATCTGTTTGACTGTATCTTCCTCTATTTCTTTATGCATTTTGTTTCCTCTGTTATCCTCTTCGTAAGCATAGATGTAAGGTCATCTTCTTGAATTTCACTTATGTTAGGGTGTCCAGGGCTACTTGTCCCTGGATAACTGGGTTTTGGAGACGCCATATTGCTTTGGCTTTTGTTATTTATGCTTTTACGCCGGCCTCTACCTGTTTGGCAGTCTCAGGTGTTGGCTGTTAGTTTCCATTGCTGGTTGGAATCCTGGGGTGGGGAGAATCCCCTTGGCAGGAAGATGGTTGTTCCTGAAGGACGCCTCCTCAGCTTTTTTGGCTGTGGTCACTGAATGGCCAGCGCTTCTCAGGGAATTGCCACAGCTCACCTCAGGTGTATGGTCCTATAGGGTAACTGGGCTCATTGGTAATCTAGGGGCTCTTCTCTCACCATCAGAAGTCCTGGGAACTGCTGCCCTGCCACTGAGTTTCTTGCTCTGATTTTAGTGGATCTGCTGCTGCTCTTACATTGTGTTTGCTGGGCGCAGCCATCTTTAAGAACCAGGAAGCTCCCAGGTTTGGTCAGTTTAGCTAGGAAGACAAATTGTGCTTTGGAGCAATGTCTGGGGGCGGATGCTGTGGGTCCCAGGCACCTTGTAGATCTGAGGTTGGAGCTCTGTGCCCCAATACTCAAGCGGTAATCAGTGGAGGGTGAGCACAGCACACAGGCATGTGGCTGGAGGCTAGAGCTCCGAGCCTACAGGAACCCAGGAACTTTTCTGGGGATTAGCTGGCTGTCCTGAGGTCCAACCTTGATGTTCCCCTTGCCGTGGGGTTTCTTCCCGACTGGGAGACCCAGTATGTTGTGTTTTGAGGTCCATAGTTGAGTCTGGGATGGTGAGTAGAGCACGTAGGCACAGGTGAGTGGCTCCACACTGCCAACTGAATGCCTGCAGGAGCCCAGGAACTTTTTGGGGTGTGGTAGCTGGGTGTTCTGAGGTTGGACCCAATGTTTCCTTCACTGTGGGGTTTCCTTCCGACAGGGAAACTCAGTCTCTGGTATTTTGGAGCCCACAGTTCTGTCTGGATGGTGAGTCATGGGCACAGGCGTGTCTCTGGGCTGGCATTTGAGCACCAGCCAGGAACTCTTCTGGGGTTTAGTTGGGTGACCTGAGATTGGACCCGATTGCCTCCCACAGTTTGGGTTTTCTTCTTACCTAGAAAACATAATCGCTGCTGTTTTAGGGCCCACAGTTCGGTCTGTTTGTCTCTCTGCAGTCACAGCTGTCTTGCCTGTCAGACACAGTGTGCTCTTGGTGCCACCATCTTGGATCCACTTCCTCCTTCCTTCCCTCCCTCCCTCCTTTAAAAATCCCTACTGGGAGCAGACACATTTAATTACAGAATGTTTTTGTTGTGGGATTGTAGCCAGTTTGTGGCCTTTAGAGAGTAAATAATTAAATCACTGAAAGATAGAGGAAAGTTCAAACAAACAGGTGAAGGAATTGAAGGAAAATACAATCAGACAGGTGACGGAAATCAACAGTACTTTTTAAGACTTCTGAATACAATTACATTGCTGGCAGTATAAACTGGTAGTAATTATATGTGGAACTAACTAATACAAATAAAATTCTCTATAAAATGCATCTGAGACATATATCATTTGCTATTCTTCTTTGTGGTTTTTAGAAAGTGTTTCTGGTGGTGGTTTTTATAAGCCCCAAGAATCTTATTAATAAAATACTTGGCAAAAGTTATTATTAGAAAATGTCAGTCATTTGAATCTTATCCCAAGACATTTTATTTTATATGACTAATTTTTTGTATAGGTAAAGATTCAACCCAAAATAGTACAAAGGTGCTTTTAAAACTAGGAATCCTTGAGGTTGGTCATGAACTTTTTTTTTTTTTATAGATTTTCTCGTTTAATTCTTTTTTTTCTTTTTTATTTATTTTTATTCTTTTTTTTAATTTTTCATCAATTACACTTTATTCATTCTGCATCCCCCCATAAGCCCCTCCCTCCTCCCCTCCCAATCCCACCCTCCCTCCTCCCTCTGCTTGCATGCCACTCCCCAAGTCCACTAATAGGGGAGGTTCTCCTCTCCTTTCTGATCTTAGTCTGTCAGTTCACATCAAAAGTGGCTGCATTGTCCTCTACTATGGCCTGGTAAGGCTGCTCCCCCCGAGAGGGAGGTGATCAAAGAGCAGGCCAATCAGATTATGTCAGAGGCAGTCCCTCTTCACATTACTATGTAACCCAATTGGACTCTGAACTGCCCTGGGCTACATCTGTGCAGGGGTTCTGGGTTATCTCCATGAATAGTCCTTGGTTGGAGTATGAGTCTCTGGGAAGTTCCCTGTGTTCAAATTTTCTTGTTCTGTTGCCTAACTAAAATGTCCAATCCCCATCCGGAAAGGCAAAGAGGATGGACATCAGAAGAAGAAGAAAACAGGAAACAACCTAGGAACCTACCACAGAGGGCCTCTGAAAGCCTCTGCCCTTCAGACTATCAAAGCAGATGCTGAGCCTGATGGGCAACTGTTGGGCAGAGTGAATGGAATTTTAGGTAAGAACTGGGAAATAGTAAGGGCTGGAGAGGACAGGGTCATGAACTTTTGATCCCAAATAGGGACTTGTTTTTCCTTGTTGGCATTGTAGAACCAGTAGTAACAAACAAAGCTTTGTGTCTAATTGAGACACAAAGGAGACTTATTGTTTAAAGCCTTAAAGGCTAAATATAGGAGTGAGACAGGGCTTGAAGATCAACTTCAGAGCCTATTGGGTTCAAGAAGTTGTGTGTGTGTGCGTGTGTGTATACATACACATACATGTATGTATGTATACATATTACAAAAGAAACGAGGTTTCCTCTACCAAGCATGGTTTTCCTCTTGTTAAGTAAGCCTTAAGTCTTAATTAAGTCTAATTAGAGAGCTATTAGTTACAGCTAAGGTAAAATGCAGAATTGTAAAGCCTAGTCCCAAGTGCCCCTAGTCTATAGCACAATTCCTGCACCTAAAGAAAGTCTCAGGAATCATTCCAAAAGAGGGAATGTAAAAATTGTAAGAAAACAGGAAGTTGTTGTATTTGCTGACTAGAAATGTCCAAGAAGCTACATCCATGAAGTCTCAGCAACATGGCTGCCTAAGCATGACCTGAAGAAGAAACATGACCAGCAGATATACCAGTGTGGAAGAGGGAAAGCCTCAACTTCACATATAGAACAACAGGCAGCTAAGGAATGCTGAGAACAGGAGAAGGCTTTCTCCGGGAAGAGCACAGTAACACTATACAGATTGAGCAGATTGTATTACTATATTTAGGAATATATGTATGTGTGTATATATATGTGTGTGTGTGTGTGTGTGTGAATATATATGCACACATACATGTATGCATGCATATAATTAAAGAAAAAGAGGCCATGAATTTGAATGAGAACAAATTGGGGTACATGGGAGGGTTGGGGAGAGAAATAAGAGGCAAATGTAATTGTAATCTCAAAAAAAAAAACCATAAATGTGAAAAATAAGAGTGCAGGGGCAAGCTGATCAAGTCATCTCTTTCTTGGAGTTGGGCAGAGATCTAATAATTTGGGTATCTCCTAAGATAAATTTGGATTTTCAACTTGATAGGATTTAGAATCTTTATGGAAACAAACCTCTAAATATGAATATGTGAGGGATTTTCTAGATTAGATTAGATTGGGATGAGAAGACCTTCCCTAAATGTAGGTGATACACCATACCTTAGGCTTGGATCCTTGACTGCATAAAAAGGAAAAAGCAAGCTGAGATTGATCATTCATCACTCCCTGCCATGATTAACTAAACTGAAACCCAAAATAAACACTTCATTCCTTTAAAAAAAAGGGGGGGGGGTTGTTCTAGCAATATGTAAAGTGCCCAATACTTCTTGTGTTTTTTGTATTTTTGTTTTTTTCTGGAAGTTGTCCCAGTAGTTATATACTGTTCTGGTATATTATTTAAGATGCAGATTTTAATGAAGTTAGAGGTTGTCTGGACATTTTAGGTCCAACCAGTTTGGCCAGCCACCTGAAGAATAATTTCTGGCCCACATGGAATATTCTTTACCCAAAGATAAATGAAGATAAGTTTTAAGACATTTGTTTTTTTGAATGAAATGTAATTTTAGGATCTTAGCTAACTGAAGTGTGATGGTAGTATACCTATATTGTGTTCTGTTGCTTAAAGTATGTTTTGTTTTTTCATTCTGGTATTATTTAAAAAGAGGGAGTTCTAAGGGAAATGAGAGTGGGGGTCAGATGTGGGAGAATGGGGGCGGGAGGACAGAGGGCATGCAGATAGAAAAGGGGAAATCTCTGAGACAAGCTGGAGACCTACAACAGGGTATGCTCCTGGGAGGATATGGGAATGACTCTAGCTGAGACCCCTAGTAGCGAGGGTCCTGGAGACTGAAGAAACCATCCTCAAACCAGACAGGATTCTTAGTGGAGAGAGAGGAACTCCAACCCACCCACAAAACCTTCAACCTAAAATTTACCCTGCTTACAAGATGTGTAGGGGTAAAGGTAGAGAGAGATTGAGGGAATATCCAACTAATACCTGGCCCAACCTGAGACCTATATCAAGGGAGCAAACCAATCCCTGACACTATTAATGACACTCTGCTGTGCTTGCAGGCAGGCGTCTAGCATAGCTGTCCTCTGAGAGGCTTCACCCAGCAGTGGATTGAAACAGATACTGAGACTCACTGCCAAACACTGGCCAGAGCACAAGGGAACTTTGTGGAAGATTGGGGGTGGGGGTGGGGAGGAAGGATAGAAGGATGTGGATTGTGTGGATTGGACAGGAACTACACAAGAAGACCAACAGAGCCAACTGACTTGGGCCCAGGGTGGGCTTGTGGTGACTGAAGCATTCATCAACCAAGGACCATTCATGGACTGGACCTAGGCCTCCTACATATATGTACCTGATTGTCAGCTTGGTCTTTATGTGCATTCCCTTGTAAGGGGAGCAGGGCTGTCTACGACAAGGACTCTGTTGCATGCTTTCAATCACTTCCACCTGGTTGGGCTGCCTCTCCAGGCCACAGGGGAAGAGGATGCACTCAGTCTTGATAGGACTTGATGTGCTGGGGTGGGCTTGGGGGGGGCTCCCCTTTTCTGATGGGTGGCAGGGTATGGAGAAGAGGGAGGGGATACTATTAGGATGTAAATAAGATAAAATAAAAGTAACCTCTTTGTTCTAATGAAGCTCCTCTCCAGATTTTTGAAGGAAAGGTCCTCCTTCCCTTTAGAGCCCCTATACTCTGCCTCTCTATGACGTTCTTCCACCCTAGGGCCTATGTTTAAGGATATATACCTATCACTGTAAAAAAACTCATTCTGAAGGGTGACTGGTCTCAGCTTCCTTCTTTATTAACTTAACTCTCTTCAACACTAATCTCTTACCTATCTTACCTTGAACTTCCTCTTGTCTGTTAAAATAGGGAAACAAGGGGGAAGAGAATTGTGAAAGGAAAGAAAGGAAAACATTGGGTGTCATAAATATTTACCTATCAATCCTAAAAATTGGGTCCATGCAAGGAATAGAGGTAGTAAAAATGGCTTCCTGTAGTCTTCAGATATGGTCAGGGCTTGCAGTAGCTGCCAAATCCCAAGCCACCAGTAAAGCCCGGTGTATGAAGCAGCCAGCCTAGATCTCTAGAACCATATGTATATCTGCCCTCTAGAGTCTTGAGCCATAAGACTTCAGTTGTCTGAGCTTGGCACTATGGACTCGGGTCTGTCATCTTAGCCATAAGCTCTTTGCACTCAAGCTTGCAGGTCAGCCACCATCAGAAGGGTTGCTGTTCTTCAACCACTCTGTTTCTGAGGAGAGCCAAAGGGGCCCAAGTAGCTGATTCCTAGCTCTTCTGTGAACTATGCAGTAATTTCTCTAGTTTTTCATCTTCTATTTCTGCTTCTTCTTTCTCCTGCAAGCTAATACCATTATTTTGCTTCCCATCTTCCAAGCCTTCCCCATCTGACCTCCTCACCATAGATTATGACCTAGCCCTAGACTGCCCATGATATTTATCGAGTTAATTATTTGCATTAAAAAAATGTCAGTTGGGAAAGAAAAAAAAATACATGATCATCTCATTAAATACCAAAAAAGTATTTGACAAAATCCAACACTCCTTCATGTTAAAAGTCTTGGAAAGCCAGGCCACAGAGGAAGACAATGCAGCCAGTCCTGATGAGACTTGATAGGCTAGGGTCAGATGGAAGAAGGAGAGGAGGACCTCTCCTATCAGTGGACTGAGGGAGGGGAATAGGAGGAGAAGAAGGAGGGAGGATAGGATTGGGAGGGGACAAGGGAAGGGCCTACAGCTGGGATACAAAGTGAATAAATTATAATAATAAAAAAATAATATAAAAAGGGGGGAAAAGTCCTGGAAAGATCAGGGATACAAGGCACATACCAAAACACAATAAAGGCAATATACAGCAAGCCTATAGCCAACATAAAATTAAGTGGAGAGAAACTTAAAGCAATTCCACTGAAATCAGGGACAAGGCAAGGCTGCCCACTCTACTTGAAGTCCTAGCCCAGTGCAATAAGACAACTAAAAGAGATCAAGGGGATATAAATTGTAAAGGGAGAAGTCTTAAAGTGTTGCTATTCATAGATGATATGATAGTATCGATAAGTGACCCCAAAAATTCTATCAATGAACTCCTACCGATGATAAACACTTTCAGCAAAGTGGCTGGATACAAGATTAATTCAAAACAAAACAAAAAACAAGAAACAGTAGCCCTCCTGTATACAAATGACAAACAAGCTAAGAAAGGGTATAGGGAAACTACACCCTTCACAATTGCCACAAATAATATAAAGTATCTTGGTGTAACTCTAACCAAACAAGTCAAAGACCTGTATGACAAGAACTTCAAGTCTCTGAAGAAAGAAATTGAAGAAGATAATAAGAAGATGGAAAGATGTCTCGTCTTCATGGATCAGTAGGTTTAACATAGTACAAATGGCCATCTTATCAAGAGAATCTACAAATTCAATGCAATTCCCATCAAAATTCCAACCAGTTCTTTACAGACCTTGAAAGAACAATTCTAAACTTCATAGGGAAACAAAATACCCAGACTAGCTAAAACAATCCTATATAATAAAAGAACTTCTGGAGGTATCTTACTTCAAGCTATACTACAGAGCAGTAGTAATAAAAACTGTGTGGTATTGGCATAGAAACAGAATGGTTGATCAATGGAATCAAATTGAAGATCCAGAAATAAACCCACATACTTACGGACACTTGATTTTTGACCAAGAAACCAAAACCATTCAATGGAAAAAAGAAAGGATCTTCCACAAATGGTGCTGGTATAAGTGGATTCCTACATGCAGAAAAATATCTATCACCCTGCACAACATTCAAGTCCAAGTTTATTAAAGATCTCAACATAAAATCACCACTGAATGTACTAGAAGAGAAAGTAGGCAAGAGCCTTGAACTCATTGGCATAGAAGACAAATTCCTGAACAGAACAATAACAGCTCAGGCTTTATGATCTACAATTAATAAATGGGACCTCTTGAAACTGAAAAGCTTCTGTAAGGCAGAGGATACTGTCAATAGAACAAAAAAGCAGTCTACATATTGGGAATAGATCTTCACCGATCCTACATCCTAATATCCAAAATATATAAAGAGCTCAAGAAATTAAATACCAACAAACCAAACAGCCCAATTAAAAAATGGAGTGCAGAGCTGAATAGAGAATTCTCAGCAAAGGAATCTCAAATGGCGAAGAAGCACTTAAAGAATTCTTCATCATCTTTAGTCATCAGGGAAATGCAAATCAAAACGCTGAGATTCCATCTTATACCCCTCAGAATGGCAAAGATTAAAAATTCAAGTGACAGCCCATGCTGTGGGTGTGGAGAAAGGGGAACATTGCTCCATTGCTGGTGGGCGTACAAACTTGTACAACCACTTTGGAAATAAATCTGGCACTTTCTCAGAAAATTGGGAACAGCTTTATCTCAAGACCCAGCTATACCACTCCTGGGCATATACCCAAAAACTGCTCCACCATACAACAAGGACATTTGCTCAACAATGTTCATAGCAGCTTTATTTGTAATAGCCAGAATCTGGAAACAATCAGTCAAAGAATAAATACAGAAATTATGGTACATTTATACAATGCAATACCACTCAGCTATTAAAAACAAGGAAATCATGAAATTTGCAGCAAATAGTGGGAACTAGAAAAGATTATCCTGAGTGAAGTATCCCAGAAGCAGAAAGACACACATAGTATATACTCACTTATAAGCAGACTTCAGCCACGAAGTACAGAATAGACATGCTACAATTCACAGACCCAAAGAAGGTAAGTAACAAGGAGGACCCAAAGGAGGATGCTTAAATTTCACTTAGAAGAGGAAATAGGATCACAGTAGAAGTGGCTGAAAAGAGGGAACAAGGCAAGAGCCTAGCATAGCTGTCCTCTGAGAGGCTCCATCCAGCAGGGGATCGGAACAGATGCCGAGACTCACAGCCAAACATTGGGCAAAGCTTAGGGAGACTTGTGAAAAAGTGGGAGGAAGGATAGGACCTGGAGGTGCCAGGACCTCCATAAGAACAACAGAGTCAACTTGAGGGGCTTGTGGAGACTGAAGCACCCACGAAGGACTATGCATAGACTGGACCTAGGCCCCTACACAGGTGTAGCAGATGGGCAGCTCAGGCTTCATATGGGTTCTCTAGTAAGGGGAGTGGGAGCTGTCTCTGACATGAACTGTTGCCTGCTTTCTGATCACTCCCCCATGGTAGGACTGCCTTGTCAGTCAATAGGGAATGAGGATATGCTCAGTCTTTGTAAGACTTAATGAGCTGGTGTGGGTTGGGTAAGGAGTAGGGAAGGGGGATGCGGGCAGGGAGAGGTGGGACTAGGAGGAGAGGTAGGATGTAAAGTATATTAATGATGATTAGGATGTAAAGTATATTAATTAAAAAAATTTAGAAAAAGAAAACAAAAATTGTCATTTTGGTGTGGGTGGCACACACCTTTAATCCCAGCACTCAGGAGGCAGAGGCAAGTGAGTTTGAGGCAACCTGTCTTCAGAGCAAGTTCCAGAACAGCCAGGGCTTCACAGGAAAACTGTGTCTTGGAAAAAAGGAAAGAAAACTAAGTTGTCAATTTTTATTGTTATTATCATTACCTTAGCACCCCCTCCATTTTCTACCCCCAGTAACACAGGCTCCTGGGTGACACACAAACACAAACCAACCAGAAATATTTTGGATTCCACTGTTTTGGTGATTTATTGGGTTGGTGAATGGTAGCTTATAGTTATCTTGCATACATTTTGTCTATTTTGTTTTATTTTAAATGAAGTCTCTGTGTTACCTGGGCTACTCTTAATTCCTGGGTTTAAATAGTCTTGTCTGCATTATCTTCCAGAGAGTCAGGGTTATAGCTTCAACCTGCACACCCAGTACGTGCATTTTGAATTAGAATACTTGCTTATTAAGGAAGGAGAGAGGGCATAAAAAGATAGCCTTGACTTTTCATCTGACAGTTGGTAAACAATTATGGTCAAAACTTAGATGAATTGTTTGAAGCTCTGACCACATTAGAAGAATATTGTTTCCATGCCAATGTGTGAAGCCCTTGCAGAACTTCTTGATCATACATATATTTTCAGTGTGTGACGTTCCATCCCCCTTCTTGACCAGTTGTTTTCTGTCCTGCTTCTTCTTACCCCTTCAGCCATTATAGTTCTACCAGAAGGTCACTGATAGGTGTAGAGGATCTGTCATAATAAAAAGAAACTTGTTTGCTAAATAGTGTATTATGTGCTAATAATTTGCTGCCTGGCTTTCCGTTGTAGAAATGATAATGATTTTTAGAACATGTTTAATTGTAATTATTTGCTTACTTTTGTTCTTGTTGGGGGATGCATGTGTATGTGGAAGTCAGAGGTCAACCTAGATGTTTCTCAGGACAGCCATTCTGTATTTGGAGACAGTCTTGCTGGCATGTGGGACTTGCTGATAAGGCCAAGCTTGCTTTTCAGTGATGGCCCACTTCCCCTACACTGGGACTGTACATGGTGCTCTTCACACAGCCTAAGTGGGTGCTCTGAACTCAGACCCTCATACTTCTATGACAAGGTCTTTTGAACAGCTTATCTCTCTAGCCCATCTTTTTTTTTTTTAAGTATGTATGCCTTTATACCAGTGACTTAAAGATTAGAGAAACAGTTCATCACAATGAAAATGTTTTTAAAGAACCAATCAGTATTAATTAACATGTAACATGTACTGACCAAAGCTCTGTGGTGGTTTTGTTTCTTGAGATACACTCTTTTTTTTTTTTTAAGAACTTTATTAACAGGTGCTTGCAGTTTGTTGGTTTTTTTTTAAATCAAGTTGTAAACTTTTATTACAAATTAAAAATGAAGTTCATAAAACCCAGATATGAAATGCTTTAAAAACTATTAAAGGTGTATTCCTAATGAGGATGACCTAGCAGTCCGTGTTACTGTGGTGCATGGACTACGAACTGACACAAATTCACTTTCTCATGTCATGCTGTCTTTTGCTTTGCAGCCTCGGTAGATCTTTGGATGAAGCCATTAAACTGACTGCTTGCCATCATGAGCAGAAGCAAACGCGACAACAATTTTTACAGTGTAGAGATTGGAGACTCTACCTTCACAGTCTTAAAACGATACCAGAATTTAAAGCCAATAGGCTCAGGGGCTCAAGGAATAGTGTGGTAAGTTTTTATTTCAATGTAAGACAAACAGTCTTGGACTGCTACCTCTTCTCTTTGTAATATAGATCCTTTGGTAAGTATTCAACTTCTTTCAAAAAACAAGTCAGAGCTATATAAATGGAAGCCATAATGTGGTAACTTTTTCTCAGTAATGACAAGTCTTTTTTATTATTCATAAGATGTAACTATTAGCCAACACTGCTATCTTGAAATATAAACCATGATTAAATACTTACTTGGTTAAGGTTATAAGAGACATATACTTATATCAGGAAAGAGGAAGTGGCAGGCTTGTTCATTCCATGAGTCTACCTTTTCCCATATATGATTAGTGAGATGCTTCATTTAATCTCCCCTTTCAACTCTGTAATGAAATAGGAATTTCAGAAATCTTACTACTTCACCCTGGGGAATAAAGTCCACTATACAGCTCACTATGTTCCAAAACTTATATATCTTTAAATTTGATTTATAAGCTAACTTCTACAAGAAGGCCCAGGTTTTATAGATGAACATAATTCTTTATAAACTGAAGTAGAAAATATGCCTTGGTATAGTTGTGCTACTGACTTAGAACCACTAAGTTAGCATTAGAGTCTAGTGTTTATGAAATGCTAAACCATACCCAAGCATAATTAACATCTTTATTATTTCTTTTATTGTTGTTATTATTTCTTAAAATTTATTTAAAATTTGTTAAAAGAAGTTGGGAGTGTTTATATGATTTAGCATGTCTGTAAGGTTCTAGAAAGCTCTTGCATATGTGTATAGGTATATGTACATTGAGCTGTTTGAAAAATTATTCTAATAACAAAAGTTGAAACAGTGTCAGGTCTGGCAACAGGAACATAAAATTATGATACAGTCAAACAGCAAAATACTATACAATATTAGAATGAACTAGAGCTATATGTGTCAGTTGGGCATTATCAGAAGTATAAAAAAAAGGAGGGCACCTTAAATCTCTGTAATGTAAAGTATACAAAAAAAAAGATAAAAGGTTTTCTCTGAGAATTGAAGAGTAGGAAGTTTTTTACTTGTAATACTTTTTTAAAATCAGAACAATTATGTTAAAATAGTAAAATGAACAGAATTATATAATGGAAATATTGACTTCTATTTTTTTCTAATATCATCAGATCTAATACTCATATTTATTAATAACTTGAGTTTTTAGTTCCTTCTCCAAAACAAAATGTTAAAGGATTTGTATTTTTTAGTCTTCTCAATGTAGCTTTCTTTCTGTACTCATTGTCTTGTGTCCTATTAAAACTCTAATATTCTTCACTAAATATATTATAATTTTTAAAATTTTACATTTATAGGTGTTTTGCCTATGTGAGTCTGTCTGCCACTTGTGTGTTTAGTGCCTGTGGAATCCAGAAGAGGACATTGGATTCCCTGAAACTTGAGTTACAGAAAGTTGTGAGCTGCCATGTGGGTGCTGGGAATCAAACCTGGGTTCTTTGGGAGAGCAGCTAGTGTTCCTAACGACTGAGCCATCTCTCCAGCCCCAGAATTCTTCAGTAAATATTTTAAGTAGAAGTCAGGACCGCATAGCCAGTCTTTCTTGATAGAGATGCAAGGTAAAGGAGTCATTTAGACTTCAGACAAAAGAAGCTGTGCATCAGTGGCTCAGCGGGCAAAGAGAGGAACCTCCCATTAAGACTGACTGCCTGAGTTCACTCCCCAGGATCCATGTGGTAGAGGGAGAGAAGCAAGTCATACAAACTATTTTCTGTATTCCACATGACATCCTTAGCCCCCCCACCCCCATACACACATACATACTAGATAAACTTTTAACGTGTAATTAAAAAAAAATAAAAAAACAAAATACTTGTGTGCTAGTTCCTGCCTGTGCTCAGTGTATCTTGGGTGACACAGTCTGGGTAGAAAAAGTAAGAAGTCTGTATGGTTGCTATGTAAATTTGGTTTTAGAGAGTATTGTGCTTAATGTTTTTTTGGGTTCTTTTTTTTTTTTAATTTCTTATTACAGTGCAGCTTATGATGCCATTCTTGAAAGAAATGTTGCAATCAAGAAGCTCAGCCGGCCATTTCAGAATCAAACTCATGCTAAGCGAGCCTACCGAGAACTAGTTCTTATGAAATGTGTTAATCACAAAAATGTAAGTGAATATTTCACGTTTCTGAAGTATAGGTGGAATCAAGATTTATTCATGAATACCTGCCTGTCAAAGTTAAAAAAAAAATATTAGGGGCTTTAAATTGCTTCTCTAGATTGAAACATTGTTTAAAATCTATGGAGTAATCTTCCTCACCTCCCATTATTATAGTGCGGAAAGAAAAAGAAGGACTTCTGAAATTTAGATTGGATAGTTTCCTGGCATTGAATTCATAGAAGGGATTTTAAGGAGATAAGTGTTTGAAAAGCTTTTTATTCATCTTGCGTCTTTTTGTTCCCTGTAAAGCTGGCATTTCAGAAAGCTGTACAGAGATGAATTCAGTTCCATTTTACTTGAACATTGGGACTTAATAGGACCCAAATTCAAACATCTTTTTTGCACCTAATTCTGACTTCTAAGAAATGCAATCAGTACTTTTACTCCAATAACCACCGATAATAATAGCTAAAGAAAAACTTTGGAAATAGCTGGCTGTTGGTATAGCAAGCCTTTAATCCCAGTGCTCGGAAGGCAGAGGCAGGTGGTTGTCTGAGTTTGAGGACAGTCTGGTCTGCAGAGTGAGCCAAAGCTGTACGGAGAAACCCATCTCGAAAAACAAAAACAAAAAAACTTTGGAATTAGGTAAACATTTCTAACTTGAACATAAAACTTTTTGGTTTTTCAAGACAGGGTTTCTCTATGTAGCCTTTGCTCTCCTTGACTCACATTATAGACCAGGTTGGTCTCGAACTCACAGAGATCTGCCTGGCTCTCCCTGCCAGAGTGCTAAGATTACAGGTATACACCACCACACCCAGCTGAAAAGAAAACTTTCATTCATTTTGATAATGAAAAGTTAAATGTTTTAAATTTTGCATTAAGCATACTTATATGTTTGTGATTATCTTAATGCGACAGTCCTTCCAAACTGGGAGACTATAAACTAGGAGAGAATTGCATAGAGAACAGTTTTATGAAGCACTAAACTGAAAGTGCTGGCCAGAGACGTATTGTCTAGTGCAGTTTATAAGATACAGTGAGTTCCATTTCTGGTGTAGAATATACAGTTCATCACATTTTGAGATCTAGCCCACCTTTAGAACCTTTGTATATTAAAGTTACAGATTCATCACCAATGAGAAATGTGTAGATGTCAAGGATTAGGCTTATTATTTGGGAAGTTTATGATACTGATTTGAAGGCAGCGAAACATGCTTTGTTAAATACCACAATGCAGTAATAATTTAGTTGTCAGACGGTAGAGGGCATACAGTAAATGCTGAGATCTCAAGAGGGAGATTTCTGTGTCAGTGAACTGGGAAGGCTTACCAGGCCAGGAGAGGAGACCTAAGCTGACTTTTTTTTTGTTTTTTTTTTTGTTTTGTTTATTTACTTTACATCCCAAAGGCACCCCCTCCCAAGGGCACTCTTCTTCTAGTCTGTCCTTTCCCCTTCCTTCTCCCTTTCCCCCAAGAAAAGGGGAGCTCCCCTCTTCCCTGCACCAACCCTTTCCTGCACATCAAGTCACTTCAGAACTGAGCATATCTTCATCTACTAAAGCCAAGAAAGGCAGCCCTGCCAGGGAGAAGTGATCGAAAAGCAGGCAGTGGAGTCCATGTTAAAAATACTCCTCCCTCCTCTCACCATGCAAACACATGAAGACCAAGCTACACATCGGCCACATATGTGCAGGGGGCCTTGGTCCAGACCATGCATGCTCCTTAGTTGATGTCTCAGTCTCTGTAAGCCCCTGTGGGTCTGGCTTAGTTGTCTTTGTTGGTCTTCTTATGGGGTATCTGTCCTCTTGAGGTCCTTCCATCTTTCCTCCAATACTTCCACAGGATGCCCGGAGCTCTGCTCCATGCTTGGCTGCAAGTCCTAGCGTCTGTCTCTGATCCAATGCTGGGTAGAACCTCCCAGATGACAGTCATGTTAGGCTCCTGTCTGAAAGCATAGCAGAGCATCATTATTAGTGTCAGGGCCTGGCTCTCTACCGTGGAGTGAGTCTCAGGCTGGACCAATCATTGGTTGGACATTCCCTCGGTCTCTGTTAAGCTGACAATTAAAAGTTGAGGTGAAAGTTGGTTTTTTGAAAAAGGGGGCTGACAGAGGAAAGTGTTCATTATCAAGGAAGAAACTATAGTATTTCTTATTGAAGGTGGGAGCCAGACATGGTGCTTGCCAGAGTTATGCTTGTGGTCCCTACCTCTGCTAGAGCTGCTCATGCCCTTTCTAGTCTGGACATAGTTTCTTTTAGGGCTGTAGAAGTGTTGCCTCAGTTTTTCTTTGTTGAATTCAGATGCTGTTTCCCCTACCATGGGTGGCAACAAAGTCTTTCCATTTGCTAAATGGAGACTGTGGGAAGCATGTCCTGTATGCTTAGCCATCTAAAGTAGCCCAGACTGGATGCTCAACATAGTTTGTTCGTTGAATGAATATAAAAAAATTAATATGGTAAAAACTACTCTGCCACTCATGGTGTATGAGTGGTATTTTGTAATGTTTTCTCTTTTTAGCACTTTGTTGTTCTTGACAGATAATCTTGAAATACTGTTTCCCCATGTTTTTCAAGGTTCTTGTAATTCTTAGTTTCTCTTTTCACCTGGCCTCTCTGATGAGGCAATTAGCACAGTGCTGTATGTCTGATGGATTTCTCTAATAGCTATGAGGTCTTTCTCTCTATTGCAGATAATAATCCACTTGACTCACATTGTCTAACAGTTATCAGTGTGACTTGATAGCAAGTCACATTGCATCCTGCTGCTTTGAGAAAATCAAGTATAGTACTTTCTGCTGTTCCCTTTTAGGTATCAAAGGTAAAGTGTAGCTATTCTCAGAGTTTTAGAGATCCCCACTCCTACACCTCACACATGCATACAATATCTTCATTCTTAATTTACATTACTGTTTCACTTACCAGAATTGCTCAGATTGTCTTCATAATAGCTGGAACCACTAAGCTATTGTAGAAGTTGCCGTGTATAACCATCAGAATGACCCTGATTCTTCTTCATGCTCAATGCATGCTATTAGAGACATTTTCACAAACCCCTTTTTGAAATCTTTAAATACTGTATCTAGTTGCATTATTCCTCTCTTAATTTTTATTATTTGTTGTATTTTGTCCACAGAGGAAAATAGTGTTTTTAGTATGTTTTTACTTGGTTGTGGTAATTATTAGTTCTTTGATATCTAGTCATATCCCATCCACTAATCAGTCCTTGATTTTTGCTTGACTGTCTAATCTAATTTCCTGTTTGCTTTTTTGAAAAATAATACAGCTGTGTTTTCATTTGCCTTACAAAAAGCTAGGAAGAAACAGTTCAATGACTGTTCAGTTCACCAATTAAAGTAACAGTTAAATAGTTTAGTATGTTCACTAATATTTTTAACCAGAAAGAAACTGTATCATTTCGCTGTCCTCCTCCTTCTCCCAAACCTAACGGCTCTAAACATCCATTAACCCCATTTTGCTCAATATTTCTCTTCTACTTTTGGTTTTCCCTAATATTTATTAAGAATAATTTTACTACTTGTCCAGGTCTCTTTTGTAGGTATTTTATCTGGTTGAGAGGCTCAAATTTATTTATAGTAGTCAGGTGTGTGTGTGTGTGTGTGTGTGTGTGTGTGTGTGTGTGTGTGTGTGTTTTACTGTTGTTTCTTCTATCTTAAAAATTAGTTTTAACCTTTCTGGCTTAATGTTTTTCTGAATATGTAGTGACAGATACTTTCTATAAGCAGAGCTTAATGTATGTATGAATAGCATCTATTCGGTTCCCATGAAGATTATGTCTAGGAAAACAGTCCCTTTACCAGTAGACATTAAAATATTTTGTTGCATACTGACCCATGAAAGCAGATCAGCTAGTTCTTTCTAACAAGGATCCTCTGTGGTCTATGATGAACTTGTAATGAAAATGACATTCTGCTACAGTGTGCTGAGTGTAGGAGTGGCATGGTCAATGTCTCAGAGCCAAGTAGAATAGTCACCTTTTCAAGGTTAGGGATTGTTAGACTCTACAAAGGAGGACCATCTTTAAGCTCTGAAAATAAATGACAAATACAGAAATAATACATTTAAAGGGTTTTTAAAAACTAACATGTTGAAATTAAGTTGGTATGGCCAAAGTGACACGTTTCATATTTAGCAAAAGAAGGGATAAGTTAGTGCTATACCCAGGAGGACTTCAGGTAGACTGCTGGGGAGGTTTGGAACTGATTACTGGCTTTAAATTTTGAAGGTGATAAATAATAGAATCGGGTCTTTTTTTTTTTTTTTTTTTTTTCCTATATTGTAGGAAGTAAAATGGTATCTGGATTTACTGATTTGTTAAAGACTCTACTTGTACTAGTAAGTTCAGATTAACACCATAAAATAAAACAGACTGTTTGGACTAAACATCAAAGACTTATTTTTAAGATTATAGAGGCTGGAAAGTCCTGGATAAGGTGCTGGTTGACTTGGTTCCTGTTAACTGTTCTCTTCCTGACTTGCAAACAAATATTTTCTTGCTTTGTCTTCCTGTGGTACATGAACATGGAGAAAGAGCTCTTGTTATTTGTACAAGACCACTAATCTTAACATTATGAGGGCCTCAGCCTTATAACCTAATCTAACCCTAATGGCCTCATTTGTAGATGCCATCTCATTAGAGTCTTTGCCTTAAGCATGAATTTGGGGGCAGGCACAGGTGATCAGCCTGCTAGTCTAGTATTAGAAGTAATTATAGTATGTATGAGGTTGTAGAATCCTTGGCCTGTATGTACAAGGAAGGAATGAGAAAACAAGGGTGAAATATAGACTGATTGAATGAACAATATTCTTTGAAATAGCTTATGGTACTAATACTGGATAAGGAGTCAGAAGTCACTCTGAGCCTTCTGTTATAAAAGGAAGGGTACTCTGAGAAAGGACTCATCATCATGAATCTCTGAAACTGATAAGCCAAGTAAAGGCTTCTAATGTATATTTGAGAATGATGTGCATATAAATTTTTGAAGAAGAAAACATAGATAGTATGTAAGAAAAAGCATAGATATAAAAAAGGAAAAGCTTAAGGACAGCAGTAAGACATAAAATATTCTCATAGATGAAACAATGTTTGACTGGAAGTAAAGAAAATTACAAAAATGAAGCTGGAGAGCTTGCCCAGCAGTTAATAATAACTTACTGTTCTTACAGAAGACCTGAGTTTGATTCCCAACAGCTACATAGTGACTTGCAACTGTCTTTAAGTTCAGTTCCATGTGATCCATTACCCATTTCTCGCCTCCACAACACCAAATCCATACATAGTGCGCGCATATATATATATATCTATACACACACATATATATACATGTATATACACACATACATATATACATACATATGTATATATATGACATACATACACACATACATATATATACACATATGTGTATACATATGTGTATATATATATGTATGTGTATATACAAAATAAAAACATCTTCAAAACAAAACAAAAACAAAAGAAAATGGCACAGCGAAGTATTAACACCAGAGGAAGAAAGTACTGGGAATTTATAGAACTACTGAGGTGTATAAGAACTAGTAGAAAGTACTTTTTTATTTTTATTTATTTATTTTTAATACAGCATTCTATCTGCATGTGTGCCTATGTACCAGATCTCACTATAGATGGTTGTGAGCTACCATGTGGTTGCTGGGAATTGAACTCAGGGTCTTTGAAAGAACAGCTAGTGCTCTTAACCTCTGAGCCATCTCTCCAGCCCCATAGAAAGTACTTAATATTTGCTGACAAATTACATAGATGTTGATTGAAAACAAATGCTTGATAGTGTTTTTAAATAGAAAGTGTTTTGTGAAGCCCTTCTGTTGACTTACTGTTTTCTAAGACTTTCTGAGCAGTTTCAGAGTAAATTTGAGAGAAAGATCCAAGAGTGTACATATTCCCTGTCCCTGAATGTGTTCAGCACCCTCAAAATCAGTGTTCCCCACCAGGGTGAGCCTTTTGTCTTTTCAGTGCTAGGAAATTCACCCAGGTTTTCTGCATGCCTGGTAAAGGTGACCACTGACCTGGGCTCTCAGCTATAAAGTTCATTTGGTTTAAGAGAACCTGTAAGCTTGAACAAGTGTAGTACTCATTTATTCGCTCCAAAGATCTTCTGTGCCTCCTGATTATTCTTTTTATCTTCTCTAGTTTCTAGCAATGAAATTTTAATAAACATACGTAAGTTTACTTGTGCTTCGGGTATAAAACTGAAATGATTATAAACTGACAGTGAATTATTGTAACACATGTATTTGTCGTTCCCAAATTAAGCATTAGGAAGTAGTTTCTAATGTTTTTATTTCTTTGCTTTTGCCACAGATAATTGGGCTTTTGAATGTTTTCACGCCACAGAAATCCCTAGAAGAATTCCAAGATGTGTAAGTGTAATTAAAATGCTGTTAATACAGAGTTTTGCTAGTACCTATCTGTAGATTGCTGCTATACACTTTAGCTGTCATCTTTTTCTGCCCACGAAGTTACATAGTCATGGAGCTCATGGATGCAAACCTTTGCCAAGTGATTCAGATGGAGTTAGATCATGAAAGAATGTCCTACCTTCTCTATCAAATGCTGTGTGGAATCAAGCACCTTCACTCTGCTGGAATTATTCATCGGGTTAGTAGAAAAATATCACCATGTTTTTTCTATGGATTTATTTTTTTAATTTTGTGTAAGTATTTTGCTTGCATGTATTTAAGTGCATACAGTGACTGCAGAGGCCAGAAGAGGGCATCAGATCTACTGAAACTGGAGTTACAGACAGTTGTGAGTTGCCACCTGGGTGCTGGGAACCAAACCTCAGTCCTCTGCAAGTTCTGCAAGTGCTCTCAACTATTGAGCTATCTCTCTAGCCCAACATGATCTTTTTCTTTTAAATCATTGAAGTGAAATTCACATCACATTAACCATTTTGAAGTATATGATTCAGTAACATCTAGTCCATCTGCAGTGTTGTATAACCACCACCTATGTCAACCTCTAAAAATTTCATCACGCCCTAAAATAAAGTCCCTTAAGCCCTCACTCTTCATTTTTCCTCTCTCCTCAGACCCTGGTAATTCAGTACTGTGGATTTATCTGCTGTAGATGTAAATATAATCATTATGGCCTTTTGTGTCAGGCTTCTTTGACTTAGTGTAATGTTTTTGCAGTATTTGCTGTATCATATATTAGTATGTCTTTGCTTTCTGTGAATGAATACTATTCCATGTCATATTCCACAGATAATTCCAGTTAGTGTTTAGCTATGAAAATTCATATACAGTATTTATTCTATCTTCTTTAGTTTTTCTGGGTAGAATTGCTGAATCATGTGGTGTTAACTTTTTGAGGAACCATCAAGCTGTTTTTCAAATTGGGTATCATTTCACATTCCCAGAATCCATATATAATAGTTCCAGTTTTTCTGTAACTTTGCCAATATTTAGTACCTGACCTTTTCATTTTAGTAATCATAATGGGAATGAAGTAGTATTTTGTTGTAGTTTTGGGAAACAGTTTTCTAATGGCTAATGATGGTTGTCATAATTACTTTTCTGTTGCTCTGACAAAATGCCATTACCAAGGTAACTTATAAAAGAGAAAGTTTACTGAGGGGCTTACAGTTTTCAGAGTGTGAGTCAATGGCTCTCATGGTGGGGAACATGGCAACAGGCAGGCAGGTGTGGCACTAGAACAGTAGCTGAGACCTTAATCTGCAGGCAGCAACACAGAGAGAGCTAACTGGAATGGTGTTAGCTTTTGAAACCTCAATGCCCACCCCCAGCTACAAAGCTCCTAACGCTTGCTGAACAGTTCACCAACTAGGAACCAAATAGTCAAACATATGAGCCTATGAAGGCCATTCTCATTCAAACTACCACCGTGATCAAGCATATTTTCTTTTCTGGTTGGCCATTTCTGTGTTGTGATTGAAAAACGTGTATTTTTTTAGCTCTTGTTTTTTAATCAGTTGTTTGCCTCTTTGTTACTCTTATAGATTTGTATAGCTCTTCTAGTTCCATATATACAAAACCTTTACCAGACATAATTTACTAATTTATATATTGGTTTTCCCTTTACTAATGATGCCTTATTAATATTTAAATGGTTTAGGTTTCATGAAATATCAAAATTTTGTTATTGCATGTGCCTTTGTGTCTTATATAAGAATCTGTTGCCAAATTGAAGATCAAAAAAATTCAACATTGTCTCTTTCTGTAAGAGTTTTGTGGGTCTTTGGTCCATTTTGAATTCATTTTTGTATATGGTATAATGAAAGAGCCTGCCTTCATTCTCTCATGTGTAAAATTACAGTTGTCCAAACCTTCAGACAATTGTACCAGTACCCTTCAGAATCCTGGACTGCCAGTTCTGTATAATTAGTCTTTATGTCTGTCTCCGTATTGGAACCACTTTTTTTTTTTTTAATAAATTTTGTTATTTTAAGTGTGTGTGAGTGTGATTGATGCTATGTGGGTATGGGGGCCCATGGAGTCCAGAGGTGATAGGATCCCCTGAAGCTGGTTGTACAGGATTTTATGAGCTGCCATTTTAATGCTAGATGCCAAACTCAGGTCTTCTGTAAGAGTAGTATGTGCTCTTAACTGCTGAGCCATCTTTCTAGCCCACACATGTATTTCTGTACTGCTCTGAAATGGGATGCTATGAATCCTGGGTCCTTTCTCAGTAGTTTTGAAACTGCTTTGAGTGCATATGAATTTTGAAGATTAGCTTTTCCGTTTCCACAGAAAAAGCCAATGGACTTTGGACAAAGATTTCATTGAATCTGAAGAATGAATTGCTGGTTTTATCATTCCAATTTGTAAACATAAGATCTTTCAATTTCCTAAGTTATGTTAGTCTGTAGTACTACAGGTTGGATAGCTGAAACAGCAGGACTTATATATTTTCTCAATTCCCAGGACCCAAAACTTTGCAGTTTTAGTGAGGTCCATAAGCACTCGCTTCTATCTTCACGTCGTCTTTCCTCTGCCGCAAAATGTGTCATTATGCTTCTTTCTGACTTCCGCTTATGTGTTCATACACACTGAATTTCTTTCTTTTCTTTTCTTTTTAACATCATGTCATCTGCATCATAGTTTTAGTTCTATTCAATTTGGGTACCTTCCCCTCCCCAAGTTGCTCTAGCTAGAACTTACAGTAAAGTGTAACAGTAGTAAAAATAGGCACATTTGTTTTGCTTGTCATTGTAATGGGAAAGCTTTCCATCTTTTACCATTGTATTACTCTTGTTTCCTGTTGTCACAACAATAGGTGTTTATAAGGAAAATAATTTATTTAGCTCAGTTTTGGAAGCTGAAAATCTGAGATCAGGTAGCATTACCAGCTTCTAGCCTAAGGCCACTTAGGCTAGTTATAAGCATGGCAGAGAAACAGAAAGCAAATCTGATTGTGTGTAAAAGGTGCCAAGTGTGGAGGGTGGCCTTGCTTTACACTCTCTCCCTCATGAGAGCTAACCCATTCCACAGACCAACATTAGGCTCTTATGAGGACAGTGCCTATGACTAAACTACTTTCCAATAGCCCCACCCTCTACAGACTCCAGCACTTTAACATTGCCATTCTGAGGACCAAATTTCTAGCACATAGACCCTGGGGGAACACACTCAGTCTTAATCTGTAGCCACCGTTAAATGTGGTTCCATTTGTAGGGCTTCTATAAATAATCTTTTTTATTATCACACTGTCTACTCAGAAGTTATAGACCCCATAAAAGTGTGCTTAATATATAATAATGTGTATAGGCTCAAGAGTCCCAATAACTACCCTCATTTCCGGTCATCTGGTTACAAATCAGCAATTCTGCCATCTCCCCAAGGTTTACTGTTTTTACTTGAGTGACCACAGAACTTCTAGTGGTAGCACACTTAAGCTTTTGTTATAACTGAATGGTAAGAGTCCGACCAGTGTGAGAAAGAGGCTTGTATGCAGATCTGAGTCCAACATAGAGCTTTTAGTTATTTTGTTGGCTACAAAGTATGATAATGTAGTGTCACCAGTCAGGGAAACTTACCCAGACTTGTGATCCAAGGATTTTATTTGGTCACAGCAACATACCACTGTCCTAGCTGTCAATCAGCAAATCATTCTCTGATTCATACTAATACATTGCATCTCCATTTCCTCCAGAGGTTGGAACTGTTGCAAGTTCCGAAGCCCTTATCATAAATTATGTTGTTTGATTGTCCATGACCAAAACCTATACATTAGGAGAGCAGTCCTGTCAAGCAGGATTTTCCAGATGTTGCAGTCACCTGCAGTTCAGGGCAAAGGTTAGACCCCTTTTATAGAATATTAATTCTTCTCTATTTATCTTTGATTCCTGATTTGCATATTTTTTTGGTCATTAAAGGATGTTGAACTTAGCTGGGCATACACGTGTAATCCCAACAGCCTGGGAGGCAGAGGCAGGCAGATCTTCGTGAGTTCAAGGCCAGCCTAGTCTACAAAGTGAGTCCAGGACAGCCAAGGCTACACAGAAAAACCCTGTCTCAAAAACAAAACAAACAAACAAAAGATTTGAACTTAGCCAAAGGTTTTATGTACCAATTTAAATTACTAAAGATATGGCTTCCCTTCAACTAATAAATTATACTACATTGATAATTTTTTTGTATTTTGAACTCCCCTTTATTTCTGGGATAGATGCCATTTAGACATTGTATATATAATCTTTCCAGTATACTATTAGAACTGGCTTGCTAGTATTTTTATTGAGGAGTTTTACCCCTGGATTCATTAGTGATTTAGTTTCTAGTTTTCCTGTGAAGATGGTTTTATTCTGACTTTGGTATCAAGGTATTGCTAATCTCAGTAAAAGGAAGTGTTCCTTCCTGTCTCTTTACTGTTTTTTTTGTTTGTTTGTTTGTTTTGTTTTGTTTTGTTTTACTTGTCTAGCTTGAAGATGTTAGGAAAAATAAAGTACGGCTATAGAAATGTTCTTAATGTATAAAGTTGAGCTAACGATAGGCATTCTGAGAGGTATCTGTTATGATGACCTGTATCTTAGGCTGTACAGTGCGCAAAACTAGGATGGAGCTATATTAAGTAAAAAGCTTATTGGAGAGTTCTGTTAGGATCAGTGTCCATAACAAAGTAAAATAGACAAAGGGAGAGGTTACATTGGCTACGTGTATTTCAAAAGCCTCAGCTGGTAGCTCCTGTGCACTGAAATCAGTTACTGGAGGAGTTTACTGAAGGCCACCAGCAGCCAGTCCTCCTAGGAAATGGAAGAATTAAGTGTCTCCGAGCCCAGGGTCTGAACAGACCTCACAGAGCTTATGGAAACCACTCCTTGGATGGATCACTCTTCCCCACTCTCTTGGGGCACTAAATTCTGGCTGTTCCTGCCAGATACTCTCTTGCTGTCTTTTTTCTGAAACAACTACCAAAAGAAATTGATACGATAATTGTAGCTGTGTCTTCCTTTCTAGGTTCCCCTTGACTCTGCCATTCTGTGATTACTCACTTGGTTTAGGATACAATCTAAAACTTTGATTCCTTCCAGGAAGTGCAGTTGCATGTCCCTGTAGGCACTTAAAAGCCCTTGCTGAGACTTCCTCTAACTAGCTCTCGCTGTGTGAGCCGAAGAGAGCTGCGGTAGTGCACTGCCTCACATTCTGGCCTGGGAGTGACACCATACCCCGACTTAGGGCATCAGCGGACCACTCAGTCCTGAAGACTGCCTTAGAAAAGAGCAGGGAGATGTGAGGGGCACACTCACAAATGCTTGTGAGTACTGGTCCTGTCATCCACTGTTCCCCGACATACTACAGCTCTCTTTCCACCACCTTAAAGGGGATACACACTAATGTCTATATCAGATTCAGACAATGATCCTTTGGGCCCAGAAACATAGGAACTGGCTCTATCTTCCCTCTCAGGTTCCTTCCATAGACTAGTCAGGTGGAGCCAGGGGAGCCACAACAATCTCATTGGAAAACTAAAAAAATACAGTAGTTGGTTGATTACTTGCAGTTGGAAGCATCCTATTAGTTCATGTTCCATTAATTAAAACAGGTCACAAGGATAGGCATATAAAACGATGATGGGTGGTCCAGGGATAAGCTAAGCCTTTTCCTGGTTTCCACTAGCATCTAGCTTGTCCAGAACAATGACACTGTTACCTTTCCTTTCCACTTTGCAAGTTGCCAGTTCCTTCTCAGGCAGACAGTTGCCTCCAACAACGCTCTGCCTTCTAACCTCTTACAGAGCAAGGCTTAAAAACTTTATGTAAAGACGACATTCTGGAGGGCTTTTCTTTTCTTTTTTCTTTGTGAACATAACCTCTGTTTCAGCTACTAACTGTATTCTGCCCTTCTGTCACAAAAGCAGTCATAGATAACATGGGGTGAAATTAATGTTGTTAAGTTTGCATAAAACTAACTTTGCAAAAGCCATCAGGCTCTCAGTTGTCAGCCCCTGGTCATTATGCAAGGCCTGTGCAGATGACAAAATACTTCGCTTCTGCATGACTTGTGTCTTTTTCCATTTTGATAACTGCTTTCAGTGCTCTTCAGTCACAAGCTTATAGTCCTATGTCCTTGCATAAATTGTCTGACTCTGAAATGCTTGGCACCAGAGTGTTTCAGATTGTGGAATTATATATATATATTTGAGACAGGATTTCTCTGTGTAGCCTTAGCTGTCCTGGACTCAACTTTATAGACCAGGCTGACCGCCAACTCACAGAGATCCACCTGTCTCTTGAGTACTGGGATTACACGGATGCACCACTGTGCCCAGCTGATTATGGAATTTTTTGAATGTTAGATATTTTCATAGATTCTCCCAGATGAGCATCCCTAATCTGAAAATCAGAAATCCAGTACTGGCATTATGGACCCTGTATTTGTGGACTGATTTGAGGCTATCTTTTAAGTTTTCTTTAGCATAGACATCAAAGTAGATATAAGAACCTTTGAGTACTGCCAGTTATACTAAAAAAAAAAAAAAAAAAAAAAAGACTTATATTTGGCCCTTTCAGATTTTAGATGAGGGATATTCAACATGTAATAGTAACTCCTCATTCATGGGTCAGTTTCAGCCAGAATAAGCTAGGCTTGGCTACAGTAACAAACTTTTTTTGTTGTTTTGTTTTGTTTTCAAGCAGGGTTTCTTTGTGTATCCTTGGTTCTCCTGGATAACCTTGGATGTCCTTGTCTCTGTGGACAAGGCTGGCCTCAAACTCAGATCTGTCTGCCTCTGCCTCCCAAATGCTGGGATCAGATGTGTATGCCACCACTACCCAGGCAAATACCAAACTCTTAGTAGCTAAACATGACTAAGGATTATTTCCCACATTATGTGTGCAGGCAGATCATGGTGGGGTTGTGCACTTAGCTTAATAGAGATGTATAGATGCCCACTATCTAGAATGTTCCTAATCACCAAAGCAAGAGAAGATCTGTAAGATATCACATGCTGCTCCTTCTCCACCTTGTTCCCACGTTGACACTACCTACTAGGTCTACTCTTGCCACCTTGCCTGACTGGAGAGGCTTAAAAATGGAATGCTAAGTTATTTCTATTCTCTTTCTCTTTGTGTCTCTGTCTCCGCTTTCGTTCGGTTTGGTGTTTAAGACAGAGTTTCTTGGTATAGCCTTGGCTGTCCTGGACTCACTCTGTAGACCAGGCTTTCCTCAAATTCACAGTGATCCACCTGCTTCTGCTTCCCCGAGTATATTTCTGTTCTTTCTGCACGAATAAGTGTAATCTCCAAGACATTCTTCACATATGTACTTAAAATGTTAGGATATAAAAAGATAAACACTAAAAGAAAAAGGTGAATTTTAGTTAATATTCTTAGAGTCAAATATCCTTGGCAATTTACTTCCTTAAACTTTTTTTAAATAATGTATTTGTTCATAATTGTTTCAGAACAAAGAGTGTTTTGAGCTTTTTCTAGACTAGAACTTTCTAGTATAAAGAGCCAGTAACCTCCAGCTATAACGACAGACATGAGAGTGATACTGAAATTCATAATATTTATTCTTACTCACGGACATTCTTTGTTTTATATCCTATATTTCAGAAATGTTAGCAACATTCTATTTGCAGAATAGGAATGACAACATTTTTGTCTTCTGTTGGAGTGACCTTGTATTCTTAGGATGGCTTGTTAGAATAAGAAACAACATACAAGCATTCCTGCATGTTTAAAAAGAGATTAAATTTTAAAAAGAGATCCAATTTAAAAAGAGATCTTTGTCTTGAGGGCCTTAGCTTTGAGTGTTTATATCTGCTCTTCATCTGTGCATGTGAGATAATATGACTATCCTATGGATATGATTATGTATCAAAGCCAGCAAGCAAAAGCATGAAGATGTAAAGCCCTGGGTTTTTATGCCACTGCCTTCATTTTAATAGGCATCACATGGATTTTCTTCTGGCGGGAGCGGAGTGGCAGTTTTTTTTTACAAAAACATTATTCAATACTTTTAACAGAAAGTAATTTTATAAACTAGTGGCACCAGCACACTAGTGTCCACTCTGTGTGAACAAAGTTTATGAGCAAATGTTTGTGATATTATGTGGGAAGCCAGAAATGGACAGGCTGGTAATTTCTTTTTCTTCTTTTCAACCAAGTATCTATTATACGAGATTGATTCCCAAGCCTCTCTCCCCACAAAGTGGAATATGTATGCGTGACGATCATTGACCGAATAATGTATACCAGGATTATATCAAGATTGCATGAATATTGGCAGAATGTTCCATAGTGGTTTTAGAGTGCTATAAAACTTTTTGTAACTTTAGAATGATATTTTTAATGCTATTAATTTAGTACATAAATGCTAATATATGATGACTCTTACCATAATAGCTCTTTTATTCTTGTCCTTGACTGGTAATTGAGATAGAGTCTTTCTGTGTGTCATGATTTGCTTTCATGGAAAACACTGACCAAAAGTAATCTGGAGGAAAGGGCTTATTTCATCTGACATTTTAATGTAACAGTATCTGTGAGGAAAGTCAGGGCAGGAACTAGATTAGGAAGCTGACGCTATGGAAGAATACTGTTTACTGGTGTGCTCCTCCATGGTATGCTTACTCAACCAGGATCACCTGCCCAGGGATGGCACCATCCACAGTAGGTTGGACCATCCTTCATCAATTACTGATTGAGAAAATACCCGGACAGAGTTGTCTATTGGCCATTCTGGTAGAAGTTTATCAGTTGTTGTTCCCCTTTTCAGATGTCTCTAGCTTGCTGTGTCAAGTTAGTAAAAACTAAGCAGTACACCGTGCTTGTTGAACTTCCAGCCTTTCCGTTTTGTCCTTGAGTACAGGGATGTCAAAGGATGAGGCCACTGTGGCTAGCTCAGAAGTTCTTAAGTGAGTTTTATGATGCCTTTCCTTATCTCTTGCTGTATTTGTATAAGAATTCCTAGCTCGTCCTAATTTCTAGGAAATAAAACATTACTGATGTCTGTACTGGGTTTATATTCATGTAAATGAAATGGTCTTAAATCTGACTTTTTGGGTTTGCCTATTTGTAATGAATCTCTGCAGTGGTATTTCAGTGAAAACAATGAACAATTAACAAATTGTTTGACAGATTATGTAACTCAGTTAAGTAGTAAAATCTGTGTCTTAGCAATCATTTTAATGTTTATTTCTTGAAGGACTTAAAGCCTAGTAATATAGTAGTCAAATCAGACTGCACTTTGAAGATCCTTGATTTCGGACTGGCAAGGACTGCAGGGACGAGTTTTATGATGACGCCTTATGTGGTGACTCGCTACTACAGAGCACCAGAGGTCATCCTTGGCATGGGCTACAAGGAGAACGGTCAGCATATGCTTTCACTTTGACATATTCTTCTGATTTAGTTTATCAATAAGATTTTTATATATTTAAATTGAAGTGCATGGAATTAAGCGTGCATCACTGTTTCCATTGTGTATCAAGTATTTAAACATCTTCCCGTAAATGTTTGGGAAAGCTTGAGGTCTTAAATGTGAATACTTTCTAACAGTCCTACCCCTAGATAAAGAATTCTAAAACCACGATTTATGACTTCTGCTTGTCTGTAACTTAAACATGAGCATAGACTTCTTAATAATTTAATTTTAGTAATAATTCTAGTTTTTATTAATCTTATTTGCTCATATCTCTTAACACCTTTAGTCATTGTTACAGTAATACTCACAGGCAGAGCGTGGTGGCACGGGCCTGTGATCCCAGCACTCAGGAGGCACAAGCAGGTGGATCTCTGAGTTCGAGGCCAGCCTGGTCTACAAATTGTGTTCCAGGACAGCCAAGGCTACACAGAGAAACCCTGTCTCAAAAACAAACAAACAAATGAAAAATAGTAGCACTCACTATAAATTCAAAAGCTACATTAAGGCCCAGTTCTGGAAAGCTAGTGGAGTCAACCTCTTGTGTAAAACACTAGTGTTTGATTACAGCCTGTATCTCGCCTTAAGGAGATTGCATATGGTATGATGTGTGGATATGTTGAGTTAGACCATAACTTTTTATGTGTGGCATATTTCTAGGAAGGAAATTGCAACAGTAGTTCACTTTGAACCAGAAAACTGTTAAGTCAGTCTTGAAGAATCTATACATACATACATAGATACATATGCACATATATGATACCATTGAAATTAGGGTCCTTATTTAATTTCCTCTTCTTTTTTGAGCTAATTAAAAACACTTTAAACAGCAACTATCACTTTTTAAGTAAACATCCTATTCTGTTTTCTTAGTCTCAGCATAAGGTTTCAAGTTTTGTTTTGAGAATTGATAAACAAATTGCTGTTGGTTTTGCTGTGAAACTTTTGATTATCATAGAAATTTCACCATGTCTTAGGGGTGACATACAGATGATGTTCTTTCAGTCAGTCTCTCCCTCTCTCTGTCTCTGTCTCCCTTACGCACGCACACACACACACACACACACACACACACACACACACACACACACGCACATTTCCTGTCTTGTTTTATTGCAGAGTACTTAAGAATATTTTGGAAAGTTTGGGGTAATTTAATCTATTTTAAAGTGCCTGACAGAAAATTAGACCCCTTGTAGCAAGTACGGTGGTCTGCAAGACAGCTCTTCATAGGTCAGGTCTGTAGGCCCTTTGGCACTGCATTCACCCAAAGCTAACTTTTAAACCCAAAGCAAACAAACAAACAAACAAACAAACACACCGTAAAATAGAAATAGTGAAAAACACTTGTTTACCAAGGTTTCTCATTAGATAAGCTGTTCTTTCTCTGCATTTGTTCCTTTATGGGTCGAGGTGGGTATAAATGTAAAGTGATGTTGCCAAGAAAATAACTTACTGTTTAGTTCAGAATAAACAAAGCCTTTTCAGTTAAATAACCGTGTGAAATCTAGCTTGACATTTTCTGAGAAAAATTAATATTTCATTGAAATCCAGAGGCATTCTTTTTGTTTTTAATATACTAAATTATTTCTGCTCATGCTTTTTTATTTAACTTAAAGGGAGAGTAAAATGCACAGTTAGACCTCAAAATAGTATATCTTATTTTTGTAATTTTATACATTCTTAACCTTATGTATAAAGTTTTTTTTGGTTCTTCTTTGTATATTACAAGCAAATTCTCAGTTATAAAATGTATAGTTTTTAATAAACAATTTCTGTGCATAACTCTCACTTTAAAATTAGTGTATGTAATTAAAATGCCATACTTCATGTTTTCTTTTGTGAATCAGAGCTTTTTGAAAAGTATTTTCTGTTTTAAATTATTCCATTATTTGAAATTAAAGCCACCTTTTTTGTGATGTTCTGCAGTTTTTTAGATGATGCAGTCACATTATGCTTCTTTGATTTTAATGACCTTTTGCTTTGCTTTTCCTTCTTTTGTGCTGCAAACATATAGTGGATTTATGGTCTGTGGGGTGCATTATGGGAGAAATGGTTTGCCACAAAATCCTCTTTCCAGGAAGGGACTGTATCCTTGTGCTGCTGCAGCAGGTTGATCAGCTAGGTGATGGGCTTCCCTTTGTTTGCTAATGAAGAGGGATATGTGCTACATTTTACATTGACGTTTTTAATAGATGTAAAGTCTGTGGCTGGTATAGTTCAAAAAATCATTGAGCTAAGAAACTGAAGTGTTCGTAGGCTGCACCTGGCAGCAGGACATACAGTCTCTGCTGGTAGTCAGAGTACATTCACTGTCATTCATTTTTATTTTGTATTGCTTTTTATAATTTTAAGTGTATATGGTGTGTGTGGTTTTTTTTCAGTGTTTATATATTTTTCTTTTTATTTTAACCAAAATCTTTATGTTAATGTCATTGCATTTTGTTTTCAGTTGACATTTGGTCAGTTGGGTGCATCATGGGAGAAATGATCAAAGGTGGTGTTTTGTTCCCAGGTACAGATCGTATCCTTATCTTTGGCCTAAAGTATAGTTTCTAAAGGTCAAAATGTATGGTACCGTGTCATCCTGGTCAGGTGGAATGTATTTTGTCTCTCCCTAATACAAAGTATTGTTAAATTACTCTTCCAGAATACCACCTGTTACTTGACATAGACTTTCCTTTTTCTCATTTATTGTGTCATATGTTAATTTTAAAACGTACTCAAGTGTGACTATTCACAGATCCTTGATGGCTTTTAGTTGATTAACATACAGAAATTATGGCTTCCACTAAAAATTTCTAACTTTTGAGGAAGTCCTTAACTACTTTAAAGGTAGCATGAAGTTTGAAATTATCTGTTGTTCCTGTTTGTCTTTTTTTTTTTTTTTTTGGTTCTCTGTATCTTTCTGTTACTGTTCTGTGTGTGTTGTGTCTTGTTTCATTATGTTAACATAATATGTTGAGAATGTTGGCAAGAAGTTTCTTATGTTGGTAATTAGGTTGAGATTCATGCTTTTAATTCATCAATTTTTTAATTTATGTTAACAATGATGTGTCGATCAGTGAGTAACAGTTATTTTAGGTAAAATGAGAATATTCACCACGTTACAGTTAGAATGTGGAGGACATTAGTCTTCTAAGGTTTGGAGCTTAAAGACTAAAAGGAATAAGACCAGAAAATCCTAGCCTACAACATACTGAGATACTGGGATCATTTTCATGCATTTCAGAGCTTAACAAATGGGATTAGCATTGGCAAAACTGAGCATGGCAAAAGAAAATGCTACACTTACCAAAGTCATCACATTTACCACTGTTAGTGTAAAGAACTCAGAAAAGCAGGACAGACTAGAAATAGCTCTCGCTCTCTAGGCAGGGCATTTCTATTTTTCTTTGAAGAGCTAAGAAAAAGGCGAATTTTTACATATTAAAATTTTGTGTAGTTTGCTTATTGAGTCTTTATAGTAACGAAAGTTTATAGTTGTAATTTTAATTTTGAATTTGCTTATTTATGCCTCCATTTTATGGTAAAATTAGTGTTTATGTATACCTGCACACTAAATAAGATTAACAAAGCTTATTTATTGATTATTCTTATTCACTTGTAAATCAATGCCTTTTGCAAGGTGGCTTTGAAATACAAAATATATAATAATATATAATGGCCACATTCTTTAGGATCTTTAAATTTTCCTTTTTCTTATATTTAATGTGGATATGATTAAAGTGTTGAACATTTGATACATGGAGTATTTTTCTTAGCTACTTTATAATAGATATTGATCAATGGAATAAAGTTATTGAACAGCTTGGAACACCTTGTCCTGAGTTTATGAAGAAGCTACAACCAACAGTAAGGACTTATGTGGAAAACAGACCTAAATATGCTGGATATAGTTTTGAGAAACTATTCCCTGACGTGCTTTTCCCAGCTGACTCAGAGCATAACAAACTTAAAGGTAAGTTTTATAAACATGTACACTACATTCTGTTTGGGCAGGATGTGTGGGAGGAATGTTTAGTCATATTCTTAAAGGATCTAACTCAATTATGTCTGCCAGCGGGACATACAAAATTGTTCTTCTGCCTCTCCCTTTCCTTTATACACACATATACACACAAATGAAAAATGCAATAAATCAGGCTGACTGTGGTGGTGCCTCTAATTTCAGCACTCAGGAGGCAGAGACAGATGGATCTCAAATTCATTGCCAGCCTGATGTACAAAATGAGTTCCAGGACAGCCAAGGCTACACAGAGAAACCCTGTCTCAAAACAAAACAAAACAAAAAACAATAAATCTTTTCTTAGTACTCACAAAAATAATTAATCAAAGCATTCTTTTTAGAAACAGAATTTGTTTTGGTTTGGTTTGGTTTGATTAAGTTCATGTAAACCAGGCAGTCCTAGAAGTTGTGATTCTTTTGCTTCTGCATCCTCAGTTCAGCCAATTTAAGCATATGTATCGCCATGCTTGGCAAAGATAAAAGTGACCTCAACTTTCTAAAATGAATAATTGGAGAATCTCATGGACAGGTACATATTAATATCATTATTTTTGCAGCCAGTCAGGCAAGAGATTTGTTATCCAAAATGCTAGTAATAGATGCATCCAAAAGGATCTCTGTAGATGAAGCTCTCCAGCACCCATACATCAACGTCTGGTATGATCCTTCAGAAGCAGAAGCCGTAAGTTATTTCCTTAATGTTTGAAGAACATACTGCAATCTTAGAGATGGCTAAAATTGAGTTTGAAGGGAAACTTACCATTTTAAATAAAAATGTAGATAGATGATGTTAATGTTATCCTAGTTTTTTATGAAGCAAATCTTAGGTTAATGAGCATATATCCAAGCCATCGCACAAAGTCAAGTAACATCCCACTGTTTCTCACTCTATTGAACTGATTGATAGTTGGTTAGAGGAGCTAGGATATCTGTGGGTGCATTCTTAGTTAGAAATGTTTTGTACACAAAACAGCAGAATTCTGTAGTACAGGTAAAATAGGACAGTTTCAAAAGTTGGGGAGATAAAAGAAAAAAAGAAAAGCATCTTATTTCTTACAAAAGAATTTTACAGTGCTACTTTTCAGAAAGTTAATGACTGATCAGTATTTGACTATGATTTATTTTTACAAGTCTTATGTCTGGCTGATACTTCAAATAATTAATAGTGTTTATACTTGTAGTAAACTAACTCAGTTGTTACTGACTTGTGTCTTCCAGCCGCCACCAAAGATCCCTGACAAGCAGTTAGATGAGAGGGAGCACACAGTAGAGGAATGGAAAGGTAACGCTCAACACAGTCTAGACACTGATTGGCCTTCTGGCTTTCTGCATGACTTCTTCATGTTCAGGAAATTCGTGTTGCTTTCTGTTTTGATAACATACTTAGTAATGTTTTTGTTCATTTGTTTTACAAAAGTGGAAAGTCAGTTTCCTTCCTTAATATTTGAAATTGTCCTCCACCTCGGCTGTAGGCACTTACGTGTCTTCTTTGTTTCTACAACCATGTTTGGGTATCTCCTCTCTAAACTCACTGTGGTTATATTCACAGTATACTGTACACATTTGTCTGTTGGTGCATCCGTACAGCTCAAATGTGACACTCTCGGTCCACACAGCTGCCTGTGCAGTTTAATGCCTGGTAAGTGGGGAGCTATAGAGAAGCTTGTCTGTGTCCAGCTCCCATGTGAGAAGCACTGTGTGGACTTCACACAGTCCATCGCTGTTTTCATGCATACATATTTGAATATAACAGAGAGCAGTCCAAAACGTCATGCTGGACCAAATGGTAAATGTTAGTTTCTTCCCGGTTTTTTATCAACAAAATTGTAATTTCTGCTTCGATGAGTATGATACAAGAGTGCCAATCCACCCTCACTGTCACCAATAGAATGGCTTAATTTATCATCTTTGAACATCAGATTTAGTTTTTCTATTTTATGAATATGATTATATATAAAGATGCTTTTTCTTTATTATTTTAGTGTACAAAGTAACAGGCTTCATTATAACATTTCAGATATGTGTATCACTGTACATTGTTCATATAAACCTACTACCCTCTCACGTCTTCCCTTATTTTCTCTCTGGACCCTTTTCTCCCTCTAATAAGCCCCTGTATGCTTTTGTGTCATACTTATTTATATTATCAAATCTTGTAATATGTAATATTTATCTTTCTGAGTCAAGTTTATTTTACTTAATATACTTTCCAGTTCTGTTCATTTTCTGGGAAATGACATAATTTCATTCTACTTTATGGCTGGCTAAAACTACTTTGCATACATATACACCACTTTTTTTTTTTTTTTTCTTTTGAGACAGGGCCTTACTACATAGTTCTGGCTGGCCTTGAATTTACCAAGAGCTGTTTGCCTCTGGAATGCTGGAATTAAAGGTGTTTGCCACCACACCCCTGCTCACCACATTTTCTCTACCCATTTTTCTGTTGATGGGCATCTGGCTAATAGCATATATTGCTGCTGTGAATAATATACCTCAGTGAAAATGGGTGTTTGGACATCTTTGTTGTATTCTGCCTTAGACTCCTTTAATGGAATTCTGTTTTTTAATTTTTTTTTCTGAGGAACCAATAATTTCTGTAGTAACTATTCTAATTTATATTTTTAGTAATATGTATGAAGGTTCCTTTTTTTTAACCAAATTTTTGCAAGTATTTGTTGCCTTTTTTTTTTTTTATGGATGGTAGCCATTTTGATTAATGTTGGATAGAATATTGGTACTGTTTTTGTATGTCCCTTGTGGCTTGGAATGTTTATCATTTTTTCATATATCGTTTATTTATATTTCTTTTGAAAATTTTCTATAGTTGAAAGGAAATTTTCCATTTATTGGTTAGGTGATTGATTGATTGATTGATATAGTTTTGATAATGCTTTTGATGATTGTGGTAATGTTAAAATAAAAGCAAGTATGTGGCCCAAACTCGCATCAACCTGTGATTCTCCTTTCTCAGCCTCTCATGTTCTAGGATTACAGGTGTGCCATGCCTAGTCTCCAACAAAGTCTTCTTTATAAAAAGCTTGAACTTCAGGAAGTATACAAACCTTTTGGAAATCTTTACATTTTTGGTTCATTTTTCACAGAATTACTTTTATGTAATTTTTCAAAGAATGCATGACCCAGAAATCATAGATAATGGTAATGAACAGGGAATGTTCATGGACTGTCAGAATGATATGGAAGATTAGGGTATGGGTACATACTGCACACTGTCTTTTCTCAGTCAAATCTATCTTTGCTGTGATCTGCTGTTGCCCCCACACTCAGGGACACAAGAGTTTTAGAAAGGGGTGTTGGTTTCACGCCTGCTATAGGCTTCTTGGATGGAGGTAAAGCTGCTGCTTCTACTTTTTCTTCAGTAAAAAACACCTTTCTGTCCCATTCTAATTGTAAATGCTGCTTTGGTTATAAATCTTTGTAATTACAGCCATGTTGCATAAGGCCAGGGCTCAGGAAGTAGAAGGAAGATAAGCACAGACCCCAGCCCTCACTTTGACAGAGGTAGACAAGCATCTGTAAGGCAGAATGCTGTGTGTCTGATAAACTGAAGGCAGTTGCTGGCTTCTGACAGCAGTTGCCCTTTAACCAGCTTGAAGTTAGAGCAGAGAGCTTTGCTTTATGTCAACATAGTCTGGGGTTGAAGAGCTGAATTGCTAACACCCATGAGTCTGAAGCTAACACTTGCTTGATCCCCTGCAGTTGCTGTCATTGCAAGGACCCAGCTTGATGCACCTAACAGATACACAAGCTTTGACTTAGTTACATACCTGTATACTCTGATTTCAAAAAATGTATTTTTCCTCTTCTTTTTCAGAACTGATATACAAGGAGGTAATGGACTTGGAAGAGCGAACTAAGAATGGAGTCATAAGAGGACAGCCATCTCCTTTAGGTTGGTTACAATATAAACCTGGTTGAGGTTTACAACTTGTGTTAAAATCTTCAGGGGCCTGAGACCTGCAGTTCTTCTCATGCTCACTCACTTTGATAGTTAGATTTTACAGCACTGGCACACTATTGTCTCAATACATTGGCTGTTGTCTTTGTTCTACTGATTTAAACCTGGTTTTCATTGGCACCGCTGCCGTATTTTTAAAGAAGAAATCCCTTAGCGGTCAATATGCTTTGATTTGAACAGTCTTCAATTGGCATAGATAAAAACATCACTACAAAATTTGTTCCATGTACTATCAAGTACTGATGTTCTTTTTGGTACTTTTGTCATACTTGAAAACAGGATCTTGGAGGACCTCTTGTATCTAAGTGTTGGGTTCATCATTATGCAAAATGAGGATGATCTTAGATTCCGAGGTGTAGCTTAGCAGAGTTGCTACCTGTCTGCTATCAGCACCTTGAGGCCCTGAACCCACTGTTTTTATTATATATATGTGTTCTTGAGACCCTTATTTAGTAAGCTAATGGCTTGAAAGTTGCTACCTATTATTGAGTTGCTTTAACATAGTCCTACCCCAGAATGAGGCCTACCCCTTAAAAGGATTTCTATCTCTGCATAGATATTCCTATTTTTTGAGGTTTGGGTTTCTTTAAGTGCAAGAAATACTTGCTGGATACTGCTTTTAGCAGAGAAAAACATTTGCTCTCTCTTTGTTTAGTAAGTCTGTATTTATATTCACTTAGTATTTACTAGGCAAGTGTAGAATCAAAGAAAGACCTGAATTTCCCTAACTAGGCTGTTTCTGCTACCGTGGCAAGTCACACAATCTCTTGTAGACTGAGGCACTTGATTCAGGTCCCTCCTAATCAAAATGGTTTTTTTTGTGTTGGCTTTCTATTGTGTCAGATGTACCAGAAGTGTCACGTGGCTACTGTGTGGGTTTTGTGTTGTTTTTTTGTTTTTTGTTTTTGTGTGTGTGTGAAACACTACCGAAGGTAATTTTAATTCTCAGATTTTTTTTTTTAGTCATTCGGTTATTTGAGATTTTCTCTCCAACACAATGCAATGTAATCAGTTTTGTGTGTACTTAGAACACACCTTGAGGCACATTCATGGATCTTGCTGTAGGGCAATTCTCCATGTTACTTTTAACTCCGTGGACTTTTAACTTCTGTCTTAAACTAAAAAAGCACTATGGAAAGGACAGGAGTATTGGTTTCTAGACATTTGCAGAATTCTCCTCCCATAGCTTGTGTGGACAAGAGAACATGAGTGTTAGGTCCAATATGCCTTGGCACCCACTAAGCCCAGGACAAGAAGGATGTTGACACTGGAGGCAGGCAAAACAATGCAGGCAGCTCAGTCTGCAACTCTCTCTGCAACTGGTTTGCTGTTTTGTTTCTCATAGCACAGGTGCAGCAGTGATCAATGGCTCTCAGCATCCATCGTCTTCACCGTCTGTCAATGACATGTCTTCAATGTCCACAGATCCGACTTTGGCCTCGGATACAGACAGCAGTCTAGAAGCATCGGCCGGACCTCTGGGCTGTTGTAGATGACTACTTGGGACTTGGGAGGGTGGGAGGGGTGGGGAATCGGTTAGTCATTGATAGAACTGCTTTTGAAACAATTCAGTGGTCATATTTTTGAGTGATTTTTTCAGAAAATGTAGAATTCATTTTGTAGTAAAGTAGTTTATTTTTTTTAATTTCAAGTGTTGTAATTTAAAACCTAAGTTGTGTTTTTAAACAGCAACAAAACTGTATTGTATTTTTGCTGTAATTAACTGTATAATGTAAACCTAATTATTTTATCATGGTTTAAATTTTTGCATATTTGCTTTATCTTATGCTGCTGATTTTTTTTTACTGAATTTGTAAGATTTTTGTTTATCAAAGCAACTATTAAGTGGTGACTTGCATATATCATGAATTATTTAAGATGTTTATAAGTTTTTTATTAGAATTTATTTTAGATGTTTGTTCATGATGCTATCCTTCAGGGTTATGTGCTTATCAATGAAATAACCCCAGAGGAGTAAGGGAAAATAACCTGTAGTCAGTTATATTCAGGAATAACTACTGTAAATGATGAACGTGTCAAGAAACCTCCAATATTTGCTACTTGCCAATCCCAACTTAGTTTTAAACAATTGGTAGACAACCTTACCTAAATTTTGGCAGACACCTTATTATCTAAATGGCAGAATAACTCCAAGCATGTCTTTAAAGATGTTGGGCACATCTTCTACCTTTTGAATCTCCCCAGCGAAAACTTGAATTAAGAAATGTGGTATGCTTTGAACATTGGCGGCATGCTTAGAGCTTTTGACCACACAAAGTCAAGAGGGTACTTGGTGAGTATACATTTCAGTGCAGATCAACAGATAGTTCGCCTGTACTAGCTATGAGCCTGCTTCCGTATACACGAGTTAATCTCCTCAGGCTATGTTGGTCCTGGCATTGGTCAAAAGTCTGGACTTTCTCTTTTGTACAGTTTCTGGCCTCTGAACCTTTCTTAGTTCCTGTTTCCTTGGAGGGTCAGTCTATTGAGCACTAGTTTGTTGTGGTGTTTCTGGCCATTTGATTCTACCTGTAGCATAATCCTATTTCTACTAGCTGTCAGGAGGTTCCAAAGCCTACTTAAATATGTGTAGGTGACATTTAAATGAGCAATATGCCGTTCATCTGAAAATAGTAGCACACAGCCATATATGTAGGATGTCATTTTCTAAGGACTGTTTCTTCACAGCGAGCAGAGCAGGCATAGTGGTGGTTCTTTAGTCTGAGGCTTTGATCTCCAATGCAATGCGCAGTGTGGACGTTGAGCAGTGTAAGAATGGTGCTGCTCCTGACAAGTGTGTGTTAACTGTTTACATTTTATATCTGCAGAACCCTTTCTCTGTAACTGAATTCTTCCTAAGTAAAATGTCATCAAGGTCTCATTATTTCTGAAATGACGTCTGGAATGCCCAGGCACCTTTGATATTGTCTGGAATAAGAGGGATTCCATGTAAAGACTTGGGAAATACATACTTCATGAGCTTCAAGGCTGTAGGAGGAAGCCCCTTGGAGCCCACAACCGACAGGAGTAAGAACAGGCACAGCTCAGCAAATTTTTGAAAGTTTGTTTAACATTTTTTTTTTAATTTAGTGTAGAATTACTTTCAAGTAAGGTATTTTAAGTCATTGTTGATGTGCAATACTTAAGGTTAAGCTATGTTAGCCTTTTATATCTTTTTAAATGTAGCAAGTTAGTTTATCATAATTTCTAGCCTCCCACCTTTTAGTGATTCCTTTTCTACATGTACAACAAGGTGCATTAGTTTTATTTGATAAGTATAAATTTAAGACTTATGCCTCTTGGGTTGTAGAAGTACAAGATTGGAGTCAGGATATTAGTGGAAATTGGAGCATGAGTGTGTCCTTATTTTGTGTTAGTTTTACAACTAAGTGGTTCTGTTTTTCCTAGGATATGATGTGTCACTATTGCACTTTAACAGCTTGACATGCTTTCATTAGTTTCCTGTGTTTTATGTTTGATTGCTGAGAAGCCATCTTTCATGATGCAGATTGTGGTTAAGTAAGGAATACCAGTTGTTCTGATTGTATCATGTAATTGCCAGCTCCCACTTGCCAGTCATCATGTTTCAGTTGAATTAAAAAAAAAAAACAAAAACAAAAAACAAAAACTAACAAGCTTTCAATGCTTAATGTAAACTGAAATACTTAACACAAATATACCCTAAAAGCAAAGTCTGTTTGTTAAATGTTTTGCCCCAGCTTTTGAAGATCCATTGTTTTACACATCTCCCCGTTTTTGCTCAAATGTTTTCATAAATCGTATTGGTACTTTTAGAGTCTTGAAGCTTAAGTATTTTTTTTAAGAAATTACAAATAACATTTCTGTCTAGCAGTACTTGTTAAGCCACCCTGTAATTTGACTTTTCAATTATATAGATTTAAGATACTCATTGTCTTACTGTCCAGAAGTTGTTTAGCTGAGAATTCACATTGAACTCCATGGGTCAGGAAAGAGACCTGATTCTTCCTACATGTCTTCCTGGTTACAGTTCTCCTATCCTCATATATACTGACCATCTGTAAGATGATGATGTTGTTGGGATTGCTTCATTGTAAATAGAGCATCTCAACTCTTTCATACTATTTGTCATGTCGTGCTGCTCATTGCCAACTCTTGGAAGAGCGCACACAAGAAGCAAAGGCCCAGTGCTCTCACACTCGGCTTGTAAGAGAAGCTTGATTGTACATAGCAGCAGCTTACCTGTCAGCCTGTGTCACTCTGTTAACCCCAAGACATGGAGGCAAAGAGGACACTGGCAGAATGAGCAGTAGGCAGGTGAAGCTGTTTACTGAGTTACAGAAAGAACTTGGTTTACACTATGGCCAGTTCCTGCCATGCACATGAAGACAACCATCAGTGTTGCCTAAGCACTAGCCTGCACAGCATTTTGAGATTAAAAAAAAAAAAAAAAAGCATAGTATATTTTCAGAACTACTGTTGTAGATTGTGATTATTGTTCATTAGTCACACATTAGTGTAGAGTGGATGCATGATGCCCCATGACCCCAGTAATCTTATCAGTGAGTAGAAAACCCAGCACCATCTCTCATCCGTGGCGCTCTTCAGCATCGCCTCTGTGGCTTGTTGCATTTTAGTGTGCATCGTGTTTCTTAGGTTTCTCCTGGACCACAAGAAACAAATTTGTCTTAATAGCATGGAAGATGAAAGAAACAAAGGGCATTGAAGCAGGAATATGTAGTTTGGGGTAAGATAGGAAAACCTGTGTCCTAATTAATTTCAAAGCAACTGCTCTTAGGCAAAGTGCCCTTAAGGGGAGTCTAGTAAGAGCAACTTTCTGGACGCATCTGGTTTAGATTCTCTTTGTTACTGAAACTCCTGAGAAATATTACCTGTGGATTAGTTTTGCACAATGTCCTATTCTCACAGTGACTTAAAATTAAACTAGGTTTTTATTGAACTACCTCACACTGATTTTCTATGCTTTCCCAAGTAAGCTGTTGCCCTTCCTGTTAGATCTTTACTGAGTGTGAATTATTAATGTGCGTTGAATACTTTATAGCCACTGTCCACAGAGTACCAGTAAGTATGTGAAGTGCATCCCTTGCATCGGTAAGAGACAGTCCCGTGTAGTCTTCCACTGTGTCTGGGGAATTGTGCGACGTGTGCTCATTGACATCATCACTGTTTTTTGTAAGAAACCTGCTCGAGATATCAGTCCACGCTTTACATTTTACAAAAGGGGTAAATCTTAGTAAATTTTACGAAGAAATAAATTACTTTTGTAGGCCCAATATTTGGTATATTTTTGAGAAGCTGTTAATCTTATAGCGGATGATGAAGTTAAACTGAAGTAGCTGTCTGCCTGGACTGTGACATCTATTTTCTCACTACAGTTTATCCTGTACCACAGAACCTAAGGATGATAATTAGCAATCTTTTCTCTCTCTTCCTGTGTCATTCCTTCTTCATCCCTTCCCTTCCCTATGCTCTCCTTCCCTCTCCTCTCCTCTCCAAACAGAACGAAATGGGGCCCTTTGTAGGGAATGCTGAGGTCGTTATTGTTTACCCGTCCGCGCCCTAGTCATTCAACATGCGCCACTGGGTGCAAACAGTGTCATCTAGTGTGTCAATTGGTTATACTATTTTAAATAAAAAAGAAAAAGTGGTATGAAAGTAAGAGTTTTTCATTGAAAACAAAAAAATGTGGTTTTTTTTTTTTCCTGGTGGCTTTAGGTTTCCTGTGGATTGAGGTAAGGTTATAAGTAGGGCAGGTGTCTTAGGTTTGGATTGTACACACATTTTCATCCCAGTTATCACTGCTGGTGTATGGCTTTATCTAGTCTTGCTGCTCTTACATTTGAAATCACTAGAGGAATGTTATGAAAGGAACTTTGCTTCAATGCCCTTTGACCTAGTAACTGCATGAGACAGCAGCCATCACGACCACTTGGTAAAAATCAGTATCATACCTTAGTCTGTCAAAGCAAGCAGGAGGTTTGAGCGTGGAGCCTGTTGTATCTGTTCTGTGCACAGGTTCTCATCACTGCTGCTGGTTGAGCTGCATGGAGGCGTACAGGGTCATGCCGAGTGCTTAACCCAGCCTATAGGATGGCATCCCTTCATCTGGCCTGGCTCCCGTCCACACAGCCTTTGGACGTCTGCCATCCTTCCCTGCCTCTGCACACACTAACTTCTGAAGACAGTCTGCTGACTTGACAGCCATGAGATTGCTGAGTTGGTGAATGCTGCCCTGTTCCTGTCATTAGATAGGGAGGCAGAATAGCAGAAATTGGTATCAGAACGTTAACTTCACTCTTGGTATAGACAAGTGTTAAGGGTTTCCACCCACTCATTAGGTGGAGTTCTTTGCTTGGCTAATGCAGGTATTGCTTTTTGTTTGTTTGTTGCTTTTTTGTTGGTGGTGAGACAGGGTTTCTCTCTGTAGCCACCTTGGCTGTCCTGAACTCACTTTGTAGGCCAGGCTGGCCTTGAACTCACAGAGATCCACCTGCCTCTGCCTCACCAAGTGCTGGGATTACAGGCATGCACCACTGTGCTTGACTTTGTGGTTAATTTTTTAAAAGCTATTTAAGGTTATATACTAATGTTTGAACTTCATTTGAAAATAAGATATTTCAGATATGCTTTGAAAATGTTAGGTTTCCAACACATTTTATTTTATCAGTTAATGAGAACATAATGTTAACACTCTGCTGGAAGCTGGAATGAGAGGAGTCAAAAAGGAGAACAAAAGTATAGAGAACCAACACTGCTGTAGGGAACAGGCAGGTTCTGATGAGAGCAAAGCAGTATTGTAGAAGGAAGTGCACCTTTCTTTGAAAAGAGTATTCTAAACTAAAGGAAAAGTTACAGGGTTAGAAGCAAGTGCCTGCATGGAAGTGAGGGCTGATGGGCAAGGCGTGGGGTGCAAAGATAGTAATCTTCCTAATGGTGCAAGCTTTAGTTCCTCATATAGTGGTGACCCCAACCATAAAATTATTTCATTGCTACTTAATAACTGATTTTGCTGCTGTTATGAATCATAATGTAAATATCTGATGAGCAAATTCTGTGGAAGGGTTGTTTGGCCCCCAGGTTGAGAACTGCTGCTCTAGCTAGAACCCATTGTGGAATGTGAGGTGATGACACCTTTGTCTTTTTGGGTCACGTGGTGAGAATAGATCAAGTTAGGCTGGAGGTGTAAATACAGGCCTGAAAACCAGATACCTTCTTTAGAGAACAGTTGCATGGGAAATAGAGCTCATTTAAGGTTGTTGCCAAGCTTGGTTAGCATGGGGAGGTTGGGAATGGTCTGAGGCCTGTACTTCTTAAGCATTCATTATAGTGGCTCTATACCCAGTGCGTCCTAGAATTTGTACCTTACCTTGTTTGCAGGAGCTATGGCAGAGGGCATGCCAGGTCTGGTGTCAGCTCTCTACTTCTTAGGAGGAAAGGGACAGTTGATTTGCACCCTAGTTATTTCTAGATTTCTCCAGTTTTGTGTCCGCCTCCATAAAGCCTGTGACATCTGCTTATCCTGGCCCCCTACTGTTTTGTATCACTTGGGGGTACAAGTGATGAGACAGAGGGAAAGGATTTTGACAGAGGGAAAGGGAAGCTTCCTAGTGAGTAATGTGTGAGAACATCCAACTTATGTGGACAAGTAGAGGCATGGTGGGCTGACCAGATGGGAAAAAGCACTTGTGAAAACTGGCCAAGACATGGAAAGAGCCATGCAAACCAGAATGGACTAAAAGGGAGAGACCAAAATGCCTGTGTTCCCTGGCAAGAACCAGGTCTTGGCGATGGGTGATCTGGGTCCTGAAGAGGGAAGGTTCACATTCCACCAGGCAAGTCTTGATGGCCGTGCATCGCTGAGGATGGGGTACTCTGAAGGTGTCTGCTGTGTATGTTTAGGAGAGGCAGTGTAAGCCAGTGTAACCTGGAAAGAAATGGAAGTCGCGTGGTGGAGAAATGCTGATTTGAAAGGAAAGCATTGTGAGTGCTTCAGAACGCCTGTATGCCAAACCCTGAGTTGCCTTCTCCACTCCCTGCAGTCCCAAGCTTCATGTGGGTGGTAAGAATTCCTTGAGAGATAATTCAGACCAACTTTGAGTTTTCATGGAGAGTTGGAGACTGCTGTGTTAATGTGTCAAAAGAGCATTTTGTATGATTCCTTCCAGGCCCTGTCTGTCAGCCAAACCACCCCCATTATATACATTCTGTCCTGTCTTGTGAGGGTGCCATGCACACCTACACTTGCCCAGAGGATGTCTGTCTTTGTAAGCCTCTGGTTATCACCCTCACAAAGGTGGATGACTAACATTCCCTGGTGGAGGATGCTTGCTAGGGGTGGAGAGAGCCTTCTCCAGTTGGGTAGCTGCCTCTAAGTTGCCTGTGCTTCTGTGAGTTGCCCCAGTTAAGATCATTAGGTCAGTGAGCTAGACTTGGAGTTGATTCTTTGATCTGGGAGTACTGTATCTGGAATAAGTGGATGTCTGTTAATATCTCCCCAGGAACTCTTGCAGCATGATTGCGTAATTCTTGCTCACTTTAAAAAACTACCAAAACAAAACAAAAAAGGTGTGTGTGTGTGTGCGTGCGTGTGTTCGCGTGCACTGTATGTGATCAGTTCTCACTTTCCACTTCGCTGAAGCAGAATCTCTTTGTTTCTGCACCTATGCTGGATGCTCCAGGCTAGCTGGCTGGACAGGTTCATGTGATCCCGTCTTCCACCTCCCGTCTCAGTGTAGGCATGCTGGGTTACAGATGTGGGTTAGCCTCGTCTATGTGTTTTGCCCTCATGCTGGCTCACTTTATTTTCACTCCTGCAGAAATAACTAAGAGAGGTAATGTGTTCATCAGTTAGTCGATGACATCCTGTGCTCTGTCTGCTACTGATTCCTTGCCCCACAATGCCCTGGGTGAGGAGAGCGTAGCCACGGGTAACAGTGTTGGATGCAGACACTTAACATTCAAGCGTGTGAGCCCATTACTGGGGCTTCTGACAATGCCATGCTCCTCTTCCTCTGCATGTAGCACAGATCACTGCATACAGTGTGAAATTATTGCAGGAAGGGTAGTGTAATACACCCACAGTTGGATCCTGGCCTCTAATCACAGTAAGTGGTCTGACCTCGGAGGCACAAGTCATTGTGAAGGCTCAGCATCGGCATAGGTTGAGTGGAATATGGGGTACACTAGCCAGATAGTCACTGAACCTCCAGAGGCTCAGTCTCTGGAGGTCCTTACAGTTCAGCTCACCACTCTCGCTCTTGTTTGAACAGCAGTGAGGTCTTAAGGTAGATACAACCCCCGAAAGAATCTGATAAGCAGCAAACACACTTTGGTGGGATGTGCTGGAAAGAGTCTTAACACCTGGGGCTCAACGTCACAGTGCGACACATCTGTTCCCAAGCCCCACAGCGCTTGGGTCCTGTCTCTTGTTTATAACACTAGACCAATAAACTGCAGAAACCAACTGAAAGAAAGGAACAGGATGCTGCAAGGCATCTGTAGCTGCTGCTAGCCTGGGCTGGGGCCAGCTCTGGCAGCTCCCCACTTGGATGAGGTCAGGGTTGTGATCTGCTTCAGGGTTGGCAGGGCTGGGCTGTGATCTCTCAGATCTCTCCAAAATGAGACTCCTAGTTGTCTGGAGACAGATAATCAGATGCCACCACAGACATTGATCTCAGCGGCCAGTTGGTTAAATCTGCTGAGGTCTGGCCCTGCTCTGAGAAGATAGTGTGGTCAAGTATTTATTTTCTCTTCACAGAATGCTAAGGTGAGCACCTCCCCCTTTCCCCAGGACCCCAGAGACAGCAGTGTGTATTCATCCTGCCCAGCCTCTGGCTCCTGTGTCATCTTAGGCCAGCCTCTCCATTCTACCCTTTGTTGTCTATCAAAGGCTCTCCCCTTCTACTTTGATGTTAGAAGGATCTCACCAGCCCTGCTAATTACTGGTTGTAAAAAAACTCTGCTTGGGAGCATGGGGGAGCTGGCGCCACCCCTAACCTGGCCAGTGGGAGAGCCGGTGGGCCCAGATCCAGGGCTTTTGATTGCCCACCCCAACACCTACCCCATCTATGAGCTGCTGGAAATGTGAAGGTCCGATCCTAGAGAACCAAAGCTTCAGGATATCCAAGAGTCTGGTGGTTCAATATTGATGGTGTAACAGAAGCCAGAGGCTTTGCACTAGACTAATGACTCATGCAATGAACATTCAAAAGTAAAGCTGTTGAGGCAGAAGGATCCGCTGTGTGGCACATCTTTCAGTGCCACTATGATGAATGAATATGTGATGGAGAGGTGGGAAAGATGGAGGGGTGAAATAGTACATTCACAGAAGACTGGTTGGTAGAGGAGCCAGTCATTGCCCAGAGGGGTCAGCAAGATTTTTGTTTTGTTCTATTTGATTTTGGTTCTTTTCTGACCTTTATTTTTATTTTTTATTTTATTTTTGAGAGAAGAGTACAGGGGTGGAGGGTGGCTGTAGAAGAACTTGGAAATGAGTGGGATTGGGATGCATGACTAATTCCCGAAGATTCAAAAAAACAAACGTTCTTCACAGCACCATCCACACTAGGATGTAGAAGGGTATGCCAGCGCTCTCTCCCTTGCTTACCTCCCCTTCAACCTTCTGCTAGCCTTCCAGCATCTGGTGCCCTTGAATAGTGTACCTGCATCCTCTTTTGCCCACTCCATGCCCTGGCTACGAATACAGACCTTGTTTCAATGCAAGCCAGTTTGTGTAAGTGGAGTGAAGCTTGCTTGCTTGCACCCTCCATCTTGGCCCCCTGTTGGGTCTACCCACCACCTACTGCATTCTCTTCTACCTGCCTTGGTCAGCTTTGTACCACTATAGTGAAACACCCTAGATAATTACAAAGAGAAAATGTTTAGGGGAAGGGGTCAGCCATGACGTTAGCTAGGATGCTTTGGGCCTGTGGCGAGGTAGCACATCATAGCGGACATGGTGAAAACCAACTCCGTGGGCCACGAAGCAAAGAAGGAACTGGAGTCCCCAAGTCCCCTTCAAGGGTACATGGCAAATGACCTCAGGAACTCGGCTCTTATGAAACATTGACCCTGAAGGGGAAGGGACTCTTGGTCTCACTGCAGTCTTGGCTGGCCTGGGGTCTCACTGCAGTCTTGGCTGGCCTGGGGTCTCACTGCAGTCATGGCTGGCCTGGAACTTGACTGCTTCTGCCTCCGAGTGTGGGGATTAATGGTGTGTGTGCCACGCCATGTAGGAAAGAGACTCTTAAGCCTTAGAAGGCTGAGTCAGGAGTCTCAAGACCCACCTCAAATTTATAAGATCACCAAAACCTCAGAGATTGTGTCAGAACTAGCAACCCACCAGTTTGCAGGGAGCTCATGAGCTCATATTGGGTGGGCTTTCCCATAATGCGGCTGACTTTTAGTCGCCCATCCTCCTGAAGATGGACTAAGCTAGCCTAGAGTTCATGTCTTCCCCCAAGAAAGTCACACAGCCTTCCCTGAAGCCCTACCTCTCAGCCAATGAGCATTCTCTCCAGCCCACAAAACCAAATTTTAAAACATGTCTGAAGTAGCCTGTGGTCAGAATCCTAAATTATTTTTACCAGTTCGTACTACTTCGCAATTAGTGATGTTTTTACCAATGGCCTCTGCTCTTGTTAGAGTGCTTCACCAGATTAAACAAACAAACAAACAAAAACATCTCATTCCCTATCTGTTCATATTCACAATTTATTGGTTGACTTAATATTAAGTGAAGTCATTCTAGTGTGAGAGCTGAAAACTTTAGGCTTAGAACACTTGCATAAGCATAGCCTAAGAGGAAGAAAAGGCTGAGAGGCTCCTGGGCAGATCACCCACCATAGATGAGCCTCACACTCGGAAGCGGATGTCTACACAGGGGAGCGTGCATTACACAGGTGGGAGAAGAGTGGCGTCCTTGAAGTTTCCCATAAAAATAGTGCATGCCTAGATAGCTGTTGCCAACAGGGGGCAGCCTTGCCTTGTAAACTGTCTTCTCTGTCAGGGGCAGGCAGGCAGCTGTCCTTAACCAGGATTAGAATTCCCTTTCCTCCTGTGGTCCTGGAAGCTTTTTTGATGAGCTGGTGGTTTGTTTGTTCATTTTGTTTGGCTTCAGGTCAATTCAGTACAATCCTGCAACTGTGGTGAGGAACACAGCAGGACTGTGAATGAATTAGTCCCACCTAACTTCTCCCAGGCTGTTTGCCCTGCCATAGAGATGATAAGGACCGATATCTGTATTGCCATAAAATACAGGTTCTGAGGAATCAAGTCCCTGTAAGCTTTCTTTTCTGATGCTGGGGAGGGTGGTGTTTTGCCTTTGGACAAGGAATGCAGGCCGGCTGTAGCAGCACCCATAGCGTAGACTAACATGTACGCTGGCCCTCTTGGCACTCCCAGGGACACCCTGACCCTGACCTCTGATGCTGCAAGGGTCCTTGGCAGGAATCCTCATTGTGGAACTCTCCAGTCTGAGGTCAGGTGCCAGTCTGTCTTAGCACTGAGGGTGAAGGGAGGGGCGTAGCCCGTGCTAGCTAGCAACACCACATCTCTGGCCATTCTACCACCCCGGTGTAAGACATGATACCTGAGGTGGGCAGGTTGGCGTTAGGGGCTTACTGACCTTTCCACGGCAACCAGAAACTGGGATACTTTGGTGACCTCTTGCTTCTGCCCCACAACCGCCACATAAACACACATCAGCCACCCTAGGTTACTGTGTAAGGGGGGAAACGAGGCCACACATGTGATGACACAGGAAGCCAGCCCTCTCCCAGCCAGGCCTGTATCATGGTCAGCGTTTACTGTCAGCTTGACAGGATTAGAAACTCAGACACCTCTGGGCGGCTAGGATGTTTCTGGAGGAAGATCCACGGGCAGTGAATACAATGTGACCACCGGTCTGGGGTTCAGGTTGTCCCAGCTGGATCAGTTCTCTCTGGCACCCAGCTGAGAGCCTTCTTGTCTGTCAGCTATCTTGTCACAGCAAACAGAGTATGCCTGAGCTGCCTAGAGGCTGGGGTGTGGGCCAGGGGGCACTTGAGGTCTGAGGATGCCTAGAGCGGGTAGACATGGAAGTTACAGGCCAGTCTCACTCCCAGATCTGGAAGGGGCCAGGCCCCGTAGAAGGTGGGAGATGTGTAGAGGCCCCACCTCTGGAAGAGACCTGATCCCCTGCAGAGGAAAGCTGTTACAGAGAGCCACCCAGAAGACCTTGTAGGGCAAGAAGTAGCCACAGAGGCTCAGACGTGGGCGAGCTGAAGGAGCTGCTGAGGTGGCTTCCCTGACCCACACCCTGGAGATGCTCAACCTTTGGAGAAATATATCACCTGGTACACTGCACTTGGCACAGACACGAAGAATGAGGCTAGTGACAGGTGCCACGTGTTCAGAGCACATTTAATAAAGAGTGCAAAGTTCTTAGTGGTGGCCTGGCTCTTAGACGCCATCCTTTTGGGTGGCCACTGGGGACTCTTCCTGGATGAGGCAAATGCTGATGATCTTGGCACTGTTCCCTGACACATGCAGGAACCCGTATGTTTGGAGAAGCATCCAGATCCTGCCTGGACTCTGGGATCCTGTTAGTCCCCATGGGGGTGTCAGACTCTTTCTATCTGGCACTTGGGGGTGAGGGGGCAGATGGCCCTGCTGGTAGCCTGGCCCAAACTTGAAGCTTCTGGCTTCCTCTGCAGCCTGTGGCCAGCCCCACAGGGAAAGTGAGCAGACATAGACATGTGCTTCTGCTCCTTTCATTCTGGGGCTCTGGCCCCTTTGGTCCCAACAGTCAAGCTCCCCAAGGTGGCGAAGAACTCCTCCATCTCCTTCTGCAGCAGCTGGTTCCTGCGCTCCGCATCCTCACGAGCTCGCTCCGAGTTCCGAAGCTTGATCTGCAACATGGCATACTTCTTCTTCTCCTGGTCCAGCTCCTCTTCCAACCGAGACATCTGCTTCCGCAGGTCAGCACTGCCCTCCTCGATGCTTAAAACGTCAAGAAGAGGGAATTTCAGACTTTAGCTACTGGAATACTGTCACAGCAGAGATGGCCCTGGGTCTTACCAAGGCAGGGAGGTGGTGAGGGTGCTGCAGGGAGGGATCTCACAGCCTGGCCACTCCTGCAAGACAGTGGGGGCTTCCTACCGGGAGGCTTCCTTAGGTTTGTGGCCCAGAAAGGCCACCCTAAGGATTCCTGCCTTAGCACTGGAGCTAACAGGTATCCCTGAGCCCTCACTAGATAGAACCTTTTGTCCCTCCAGCTCTGTTGGCTGCCCTGGCAAAGTAATCAGCTGCCACTGCCAAGATGGGCAGAGGACCCCTGACCTTTGTTCCTACATTCTCAGCCACACCTCCTGCTCCTTTCTATGCATTGCTCTGGCAGAACATAAAGCCATGGGTAATTCCTGTCTGTCCTTTATGTCCTCCTGCATGTCACCTCCCGTGACTGTCCTGAAAGTCCAGTAATATCCGAGTCTTCCATGGCATTGACAAGACAGATGCTCCTGGGCCCAGCAGCCTTTGAATGGGGGGGGGTAGCTCCCCTTCACACCCCAGAGCACTGTAGTCACCATTCGGGGACAGTATGCATGCAGCAAAGCTCCAGCAAACAGTATCTGTGGAAGGGTTATCAGCCTTCCTCCACCCCCAGACACTGAGCATGCTGCTTAGAGAACGCTGACGTCCCTTCACCGTAGCAGTGGGCATGCTATCAGAAAGGGTACCTCACGAGAGATGGCACTGAGGACTCACTTGCTTCTCTTCTGTCCCCAGCCCTGTCCTCTCTTTTGTTGGGCCTCTGTCACTATTATGCTAGAGTGACCTTGTCCGGTCTCCTGGTTCTAAGCCTTCCAATTAAGCTTCTGGATCATGAGCATCTCCAACAGTCCAAAGCTGAACACCTGGCAGCTTCCCCCAAGCCATGCCCTATCCCACTCAGTTCTCCCCAACAAGCACCTGCTTATCAGCTGCTCCCCAACAACTTTACAGCTTTTATGCCAGGTGAGCTCCTCTCACCTCCTCAGGGAGCGAGGCCCACCCCCTCCACCTTCAGGACATGGGCCAAACACTCCACTGTTGTCCCTGTGGCCCATGCCACCCCACAGGAGCCTGGCCTCCTGTGGCCTCCTCCTTGGTTCCTACTGGTCTTCCAGTAAGCTTTTCTACCAGAGCAGCCAAAGTCCTTGAGACACTCCCTCAACCCCTTCACACTCAGTCCCCTGAAAAAAAACAAGCAGCACCCACTCCAGGAGGCCCTGCCTTACTACCCTGCTCAAGGCTGGCACAGCCCCTCGGTGTGCTACTCTAGCCTCACCCCGGGCCTTTCTATCCTCCCCCGAGGAGGACCCCTTCCCTCCCCAGGGTTAGTGTCCTGTATCCACTTCCTAGCATGCCATGTATTTCTGGTGACTTTTGTATGTTGTCTCATCCTGATACCCCAAATATGGTATGGTGAGGCTCAGAATTCTGGTAAGTTTGGGCCACAGCCCCCTCTCCAGCATCTAGCCCAGTATGTGTATTTCATAAACAAAAGATTCTCTTAAGGAAGTACTGGAAGGGCAGAGACTGGATTACAGGAGGCAGAATGGGTGGGTTTTGTGTATGCCGGTAGAGCATATTCCCAGAAGCCTGTTAGATGGGACATAATGCCCTCTTCCTCCCTGTGCTGGAAACCATCCTCATCAACGACTCTCCTTCCGGGCAGCCTAGGCCACTCTATTAGTTAAGAGCATCACAAGGGCCTTTACTGTGCTCCTCCATTCTTCCCAAGGAGGGACCTGTGTAGGTAAGGAATGGCAACACTCGGGCAGCTGGGGTGGGCTGGTTTGCACACCGAGCAGCCCCTGGGCAGCCCTCTCTGTGGCCACCCTCCGTGATACAAAGCTCTGTTCTCATGCACTGCATCCTGTGGAGCCACCTGGCTCCCTACTCTTGACCTGCAAACAAACTGGCATTCTCCTTTGTTGCGATGCCTCTAGGAGGCATTTGTGGAGCCTGCCCAGTGATGGGTCCACCCACTGCCACACCTGAATATCCTAGGGTCATTTTCCAAGGAAGGCAGACTGGGAGGGGGCTTCTCTGAGCCTTGCCCCCTGCAGCCTTCTCAGCAGTCAGCATAAGCGTAGCCCTTTACCTTTTCAGGCTCCTCTCATACTCAGTCCTCTGTCGGCATAGCTCTGCCCTGAGCTCAGTCACCTGGCCCTGGAGAGCCTGGCAACGGTGAACATGGGCCTGTGTGGGGCTGCCTGGGTCATTGGGCTCACTGCTGCCACTGCCCACACATGCCTCATCCAGGCTGTGGCCCAGGTCTGGGGACCTGTGGTCCTCACTGCTACTGGGGAGAGGAGAGGCCTCGAGAGCCCATTCGGTGTGTAAGGAGCTGCAGGCAGAAGAGTCGCTGGCCCGGCAGGCTGTGCAGCTGCTGACAGAAGCCTCTTGGGATGATGAGGCTACAGACCACCCTGTGCTGGCCATGCTGGCAGTGCTAGAAACGTGGCTGGAAGGGGGCACGTTGTCATAAGTGGAGAGTCTCTGTGCTGAGCCTGAATCCTTGAGCCGGTCCCCTGATGAGGCCCGACGGTGGCCACGCAGAGAGGATAGGCCGTTTATGAGCCAGTTCCCACCGGAGGAGATGATGGGTACCTCTAAGGATGAGCTGCCCCCCTTTGGGCTCTCTGACCGGGAGCCAGGCGGCCGAAAGGAAGGCTTCCAGCCAGGCAGAGTATGCATCCTCTTCCCAGGGCTGGTGGCAGCAGGGCCAGTCTGGCTGCCAAGGCGTGGTGGAGAAGTTCTAGAGAGCACTGCGGCAGCTGGCCCATCCAGAGATGAAGTCCTGTGTGTGGGCAAGCCAGGGCTGCTGGGCTCGGCCTGGTGGTCCCTGGTGACCTCCTCGGAGCCCCACTCTACAGTGCCCTGGACAGTACCACGTAGTGAAGCGGGTTCTTCCAGGGAGGTTGCGGCAAAGAGCTGTTGGTGTTTCCGGATGAGGACAGTCATCAGATGCTGAACCAAAGAGGTGCCTGTGAGAAAGAGAGGGGAGAGCTTGGCTGTGAGTGGCCCAGCCCACACCTCTAACACACTCAGGGCTAGCTACAGCTCAGACATAGGATGCCTGTTCCTGAAGGAGGACCACCACACCAGCCAGGACCAGACACAGACAGATCTATGCCCACAAAGCTCTTGGGCATGGAGGAAGCATTGGACTGCTCTCCTAGGAAGAGGTAGGTGCCATGCGTACCTGAGACTCACCGAGGCCACAGGGTGATGGCTGGCATAATGGAACTGGAAATCAGAAGCCAGTAAGTCAGAGCCCATCAACCACCCAGTCTCTCTGGTGCTTTTGCTTCTGCTGGCTGTGCCCTAATGAAGCCCCTCTGAGGACGCAAGGCTCTGTCTGGAACAGGGTTTACACATATGCGTGCAAATATGTACACACGCACGTGCTCGCAATCATCCTTTTTTAAGAAAATTACTTGTTTCTGGGCTGGAAAGATGCCTCAGCAGCTAACACCTGCTGTTCTTGCAGAGGACCTGGATTCAGTTCCCAGCACCCACATGGTGGCTCATAACCATCTGTGGCTCCAGTTCCTAGGAAACCCAATGCCCTCTTCTGACCCCAGCAGACACCAGGCATGCACATGGTGCACAGACATACATGCAGCCAAAACACTAATCCACACTGACAGATGAAATAAAAATTTTAAAGTATTCTATGTGTGTGAGCATTCTGCTTGCTTGTATTTATGGGCACCGTATGCGTACCTGGTACGTTTGGGCCTTAGAAGAGAATGTCAGATCCCTTGGAATCTGACAGAGCTATAAATTGTTGTGAATTGCCATGTGGGGGCTGGGAACCAAACCAGGGTCATCTGAAAGAGCAGCCAATGCAGGTAACTACAGAGCCGGGGTTCTAGCCCTTGTACACATGTGTGGAGATATGTATATATGTGAATACACGCATGCACAGTGTCGACCACCAATCCCTCCATCATCCCCTGAGGCACAGTACCCCAAATCTGGGGGCTCGATATGGGGCTCAGCAGCAACGATAGGGCCATGCAAAGGTCTGTAATGTCTATTCTGCAACCTCGTTCCCCCTAGCTACCCGCAACCAAACACTAGATTTGGGAGATTCACCGTGGATGAGAAAGACCATGGCCTGGGAAGGTCCCCACAGAACCCTAGTGATCCAGCAGAATTACAGTAGGTACTTCTCAGCCAGAAAACAGCCTTCCCACAGTGGGCTGTGGGGCTACTGCTGGTGTCCAAGTTGGAGCCCATGTCCTCAGCCCTGATCCAGGACCTCCGGCATGTCCCCACCGACTACATGTGTATGGCCATGTGTGTATGGCCACAACATCCTGTGTGGCCAGCGTGGTTCTTACACTGGTTCTGCTGCAGAAGGTCTTCCCAGAGGCGTGTGCATTCTCGTTTCCACACCAGCCTCTCTCTATGTGGGCCCTTGACAGGCTTGGCTGGCAGGCCCTGGTGAGTCACCTCACCTCACTTGGCCTCCTTCTCATCATCTGGGACTTAAGAGCAATTATCACAGGCTGGGCATTAGGCCTGTAACTGGAGGCAGCTTTAACCCTTTTTCACCTCTTTCTTTCTCTGAGACCATGTCTCACATTGTCCAGGCTGCCCTCAAATTCCCAGACTTAAGGAATTCTCCCACCTCAGCCTCACCATATTGCTTTAAAAAAACACACACACATAAAAATAAAAACAAAACAAAACAAAATCCCATCATTTTACTAATTACTTATCACAAAAGAGAAATTCTCTGCCATTTGCACAGGTCTGTCATCAAGGAACCTAAGATAATTACTTGACTGTGACAATAAAACAGAAAAACATTCTGTGTGGGCTCAGGGACAAGTATTTTTGCTTCCAGCTGTCCTATAATCTCTAACCATTGGTCATTTTAACTGTTTCCAATGATTTAGCTGCTACCAGCCACAAAGGGAGGGAAGGAGGGAAGGAGGTTTTGTCCCTGAAAATGGAGATAGACATTTAAGCTCTTGATCCTGGCCTGGCTCTGAGCTATGGAGACTAACATGAACCCAAATTTCCCCAGTTTTGGACACTGCCAAGCCACCTCCCCTTTACCTTCCATGATGGTTACTGGATCCTCTATCTGTGGCCGAAGGATGTTAGGGCCAAAGACAGTTGCCAAATTCTGGACACTCATCTTGTTGACATCTGAGTGGGCCTGCACTTCATCTAGAAACCTGCAAAAGAGAAAAGAGGAAATCTGTGAAGCAGCAAATTGTAAACGCTAACCTGTTGTGAGCTCTAAGCCCTGCCTGGCCACACCCACCATGCCACACCCCACACCCACTCCATCTACATCAACTCTACAGCACCTAGGTACCCACCACACTGATACTTCTAGCCACACCTCTCAGATATACCCACCATACCATACCAATGATGCCTCCTCCATACCAGCCAGCCACCCACATGCTACATGCTCACCCACATGCCCTGTCAATCCATCACACCAACCTACGCTTCCGTGTCTTCCACCTTGTCTGTCACAGCTGTGGACAGCTGAACTCCAGAAATAGCCACAGAGGGCCCACCCAACTCACACCTACACTCAGCTACACCATACCCAGCCATCCGCTACACTATCATGCTACCTCTGATACCCAATTACATCCCACGCCCACCCAACCTACACCTTCACACGTTCATGCCCTCTGGCCACACCCTCTATGCCCAGCTCCCATCTTTGTGCCCCCAGGCTCCATTCTACTCCCACGATCAACCGGGCCTCCCAGGCTTTCTTTCCATGGTTGCTGTGTATGGTCAGCTGCACCTGTGTCTGATCAAGGCAGAAGGTCCCTTGAGATCTAAGAATACCATGAGAAACAAAGGCGTAGGGGCACAGTATGGTCATCTCTGCTGCAGAAGACAAATGCTCCAGAAGCTCAGAATCCCCCCCCCCAGCCCTGGGTGAGTGTCATCCCTGCAGGCTCCTACCAGCACCCAGAATGAGGGCACCTGGGGGTCTGTACCTCATGAGATATATACCTAATCAAGGGGCATATGCCAGAAGGGCGAACACAGGTTCCGTCTGCACTCATTCACTGGCTGCCTCCTACAGCTCTGTTCTTCCACACACCTTAATGTCTCAACACTTGGTGAGGGAGTGCTGAGAGTTTTCTCTCCAGGGGTGGAGGGAATGAGCACAGAGTCAGAGCAGGCCAGAGTAGCCCCACCCCAAACCAGCCACTTACTTGCAGATGTATCTGAGTAGGTTGTAGTTGGCCTGAGGAAGGTTGCTCACTTGTTTAGCCAACTCCAGGGTCCCCTTGTGAAGAAAGGAGAACATGGGGTTTCAGCAGTGAGGCCTCTGACTGGAGGAAGGTAGGACAGGAGAAGGGAGATATGGCCAGTCCCAGCTGACCTCTTCCATCCCTCCAAAGTGTGGCTGTGACCTCTTGAGACTGATTCTCTTTCTGGGAGCTGGGGTGAGGGGTGAGCCTCTGCAAGGCCACAGAGGAATGTCTCGGCTCACTTATCAGGGCACAAATATTTGCCTGATAACTCCCCTCATCCCCCACACAGTCACAGAGACGGCAAACAGTCTTTCCCGGTGCAGCAGCGCAGAGCTGCAGATGGCCAGGAGGGCAGAGGGGGGAGGGGAGGGGGCCGATACCCATCCTGGAAGACAGCTCAGGAAAAAGGTAACAGGGCTCCTCGGCCTCAACACCGTACAGACTTTGAAGCCTGAGCCAGGTGTGGGAGACGACGGCGAAACAGAAGCACCCGCTGTGAGGTGGCCAGAACTGGGCAGCCTGCGCTAAGAGGGATCTGCATTCCACCCCCACCCCCTCTTCGGCTTCTGTGAGAAACTTCTGAGGAAATAGCTACACATTCTGCAAAGCACTTGGGGGCCCTCTCTCCCCCACAGAGCAGCCCATGTGCCAACGAGTAAGTCCTGACTCCACATGCCTGCTGGCCGCCAGCCCACCCCCAGGATGTATCCCGAGAGGCACTGACCTCCCCCTCGTCCTTCGTGAGCAGCTGGGCGCAGCTGAGGAAGTCCTCATACCTGGCGAAAGGGATGACGGGCTCTGGGAGCTCCCGGAGGTAGAGCTTCAGCAGGGAGGCCACCGTGTGCACATCTGTGGTGCTGGGATGAAAAGGGGGACACAAGTGAGAGCAGGGCCCCAGGCAGCTTCAAGACCAACACATACCTCACATGCCCCAGGACAGTCAGTCTCGGGTCAAGACGTGTGCATACAGCCATGCTCCTCGGGAGCCAGCTGCCCCTGGTCAAGGTCAGGCCCAGGCTGTCTGCAGGCGCAGGAGGCAGGGCCCTGTGGAGAGGGTGACTGAGAGACCAGACGCTAGCTCCAGCTTGGATCAACTCGCCAGCCCCACACCACTCAGAATCTAGTGTCTAGTCCAGCATGAGTGGTGAAGGGGAATCCTCTTTTGTGTTCCTGGTGTGGAACTTGGGAGGCGTCCTGCTGCAGAAGCCACAGGGCACAGCTGTTCCACTCACAACAGCTGCTCGAGGTGGAAGGAATTACCTAGGATTCGGACTGGCTCACAGGAAGCCCCTCCCCCACCTCATGTTCTAGCCCACCCACAGGTACTGCTTCTTGCCTTGGTCTTCCTCTACCACAAATCTCGCTTTACTCCCACTTAACTCTTTCTCCACAGTAACACTCTCTCAGCCCCAGGGGTGTGTGGATGTGTGTGTGTTTTCCAGGAGTGGAGACTCTTAAGAGGCAAGGCTTTCATTCTGGATGAATGCTGTTGTTGGCAAGGGGAAGCGCAGAGAGGATGGGAAGCTGCAGATGGGGCCATGGCAGTGGGGCCAGCCGACTTGACCAGAGCAGGTCTGCTGACCCACTGGCCTTCTGTAGCTTTGCCTCAGGCCACCAGCCGCATGTAGCACATACCAGCACATACCATAAGGCTGGTGGGCCCAGGCTTCCATCTGGAATGCTCTTTGGTACGGGTGAGAGTGCGATGGGGGTAGAGCGAATTCACAGTGGTGTTGGAAGGGAATTCAGGGACAAAGGAACCAAGTGTTCAATAAAGGGAAGACCAGCGGTGAGTGGGGATAGAGGCTGAGAGAGCCAGAGTGGGAGGAACAGTGGGCCAGGCATACAGCTGAGCAGCAGGTCTCTGTGGGTGATGGATGGGAAGGGCATTGAGCGGGGATGCAGACAGGAAGGCCTGTGAACTGGAGGGCTAACCAGTCCTACTTGCTGTCTCCCTGAGGCAGCAGCTGCTACTGACCCTGGAGGGTCCCAGCTTGGGAAGGGCCCTGGCCTCCAGTGTGGATGGAGGAAGTGGCCCAGGAGAAGGCAGTGAACAGTGGGCAGCAGCATGCTTGGCTGGGGAGCAGAGGCCAGGGAAGAACCCCGCATGTGTGGATCTTGGGTGCATGTGGTCATATGGAAGTCCAGAATCTCAAATGTCAGTGCCAGAGGGACACTAGCGTCATCTCACTAGCACAGCCAAGGTCTGCTGGTCCCTGGCTGTCTTCCCCGAGAGAGCTCCTATGAGGAACTTTAAGCTGGGCATGGAACCAGGGGCTAGGAAAGTTTTCTGGGGCTCAGGTGTGGCTTAAGGTGCTGGCTTAGAGGAGGAGCCAGCTGTGGCCAGGGCTGCCCCACAAAGCCCAGATAGAAAAAGAGAGCATGAGCCTGAGCTGGCAATACCTCAACACAACCAAGCCTCCTCCCCCAACACACACACACACATACACACTTCAGCAGAGTCATCCCTGAATCCCTGAGCCAGTATGGAGACTAAGTCCTGTTGCGGCCATCGAAGGCCCTCAAGATGGAGCGAGATGCTGAGACCAGAGGCAAGGGCCTGACTTCTCACCTTCTGATACAGATTCCCCAGTTCAGCCAAGGTTCATCCCAAGGACAAAGAGGACTAAGTCTGGGAGCGGGAGCCCCATCAGCCACCCAGCTGCTGCTGTGAGTGAGTTCTAGGGAACAGAGCTCCAGTGCCCACAGTGAGCAGGCGGGCAGGGGGGCAGAGACACCTGGCCTCTGTAAGGCGCAGTAAGGTACTAAGGTGCCCTTGTGAGTGAGCTGAGGATAACAGACTCCAAAGCTCACTCGGAACAGGCACAGGTCAGCAGAGTCCTGGAGATCCTGTGAGTTGGTAGACACAGCTGTAGAGGAATAGAAGAAATTGGGAAAGAGTCTCTGAAGAGCGGGAAGTCAGAGCCCAGAGCCTCCATGGTGGAGGGAGAACGCTTAGAGGCTTACCTAAGAGGAGGGACTGGCAAGCCCTGGGAAGGGAGGTTTCATGATGGAGGGTCAGTCAGGAGCCACAAGCCTGGAAAAAGGGCCTTGTCATGCTGCCAAAGCAGAGATGTGGGTCTGTGGGCCTGAGCTCGGGGACAGGAGCCAAACTGAGCCCAGCTGGCACCATGCATTAAAACAGGAGGCATAACAAGATGATGACACTACAGGGTGGGTTAGGCCAGAAAGACTGCTACCTCGCCCTGAGACCCTAGTTGAGTTTGAATGTGCTGGTGTGAGTCTGACAGTCTTCCAACACTACAACAGTGTATCTGACCCCGGGACATGTCTAAAAGCCATTGCTCCAGTCCCTACCAAAGCAGCTTTTGTTTGAAGCAGGCTCTAACCTTGACGCCTACAGAAGAGATGAGGTCTGGCTGGCAGACATGCAGAATAAACCGCAAGCTTCCACAAGCTGTAGGCAGAGCATCACAGAGATCCAGGAAAAAGGACTCCTGTGCCCTCCCTGAGGAACAGTGGTTAGCCCTGAACTCCACATCTAATGAAACTACCTGGCAAAGCCCCAGAGCTTTGCTATGGGTCTGGGAGGAAGCTGGAGGGATGACAGCATTACACTCTGCGGGGTCCAGGGCCATGGCAAGCACTGCATAGCTTGTCCCATGGCAGAAGGAGCCTAGATCTAAGGAAAGATGTCACAAGAGGCAGAAGCTTTATGGGTGTCTGGTTTGAAGGCTTGATACAAGAACTCTATGTAGAACTGTCCTGTAATGAGTGGTATCCCACTGGGGAGAAGACAGCCCACACAACTCCAAGGAGAGGCAAGCCCCACCCACCCGTTCTCAGGCCCTGGGCAGTGGGTATCACTGTCTTCCTCTAGCCATGGGATGTCCTCAGTGATGAGTACAGATCCAAAGCAGGCCGAAGGGACTGTCTTCCTGCCCCAGAATCTGACTGAGATGGAACTCAGCTGCTATGCCATCATGCCATTATGGAAGCTTGGGGGGAGCTGGGTCACTGAGAGGAGGCAGGACTAAGGGCACACTACAGTAAGTGTGGAATCCTAGATACAGCTGTGCCTAAGCTATGCTGGCCTGGCCGCTAGCTGAGGCCTTCATTCCTCTACGTGGGTCAAAAAGGAGCTGAGGAAATCAACAGATGCCTGACCCTGTTTGTGGCAGACACCCTCCAGAAGACCAGCAACCAGTGTGATTCTGGGCCCCACTCTTCTGCACTCTGGGCAGAATGGCTAAATAGCCATGAGTCGCACAGTAGACAATACGGCAGGCCCTGCTCAGAGAACCCGGTGTCAGGGAGGAGCCCGCAGGAGCCTTGGCGAGTGGTCCCATCTATACTGCCCTCTCCCCCGGAGCTCACCTGTCAAACAGCGGCTTCTCTCCACAGTCGAAGGAATCCTGCAGGTCCCTCACCAGGTTGGCCTGGCCGGGCATACGGAAGAGCCCCTCTTCACTGAGTCCTCGCTCCCGGATGAAGTCCACGCACTGCTCCACCAGCAGGGGTGCCAGGCGGGGACCATACTTCCGCTCATGGTGCACCGTGTCCTCCAGCCGCTGCCCAAAGATCCCTGGACACAGAAAGGGACTATTCACTCTCTCCTGCCACTCTGCACAATGGTGGGTGAAGGGTGTTTGGACTGTGGGAGGCAGAGAATGCTGTGTGTGCACCAAAGGAGGCTCTTCCCAAGGAAGAGATGAGGCACTGGGAGGGCACACCCAGGTGGCTGCTCAGGGCTGTCAGGGCAGCAGGAGGCATGCAGCAAGCCTGGCCTGTGCAGCTTGTCCAAGCCAGGAGAAAACGGCCCTCAGGAAGCATGTGCTTGTGTTGTGTTGAAGGATGAACTCACTCCACTGGGAAACTATGCCATGCCCAAGCACAGGAATGTGAGCAGATGCCTCATGGGTCGGTCCACTGGGCACTGCTGCAAAAAGAGAGGCAGGAGGCACAGCTCAGAGGACAAGAGAGATGCCACACTGATGTGAAACACCATCCCACTCAACATCATTCATCAAAATGATGCAATGAGCATGAGCACTGGGGAGCTGGCTCAGCTCAGTGAGTACGGCTCTTGACGGGCAAGTGTGAGGACCTCAGCTCAGGGCTGGGCAAAGCTGGACATGACAGCATATGTGTGTAATCCCAGGGTTCCTATGGGAAGAGCTGGGGAGGAGGTAGAGGAAGGTCTGGGCACTGCTGGGGTAGAGGAATGACGAACTGGGCACCACCAGCAGGAACTTGAGACGGTGCCACTGGGATGGAAATGCATGCAGTGAGGGGTCTTTCAAGGAACTGAGAACTGAATCACTGCAAGCAATCCCAGCCCTCAGCAGACACAGGAAAAGAACTGAAAGTGTGCAAGAGGCATGTGTGCACACACACAGCAGCTCTTCGAACACGACAAAAGGTGGAAGACAATCAGCGGTCCCTCAGGACCCACAATGCAGCGTGCCTGCACTATGAGATGTGGTTTCTACCATACGAAGTCAGGAGATGCAGGCAGAGACCACAACAGGGAAGATACATGCAAAATAAGACAAAAAAAAAGAACAAAAGTTGTGTGGCAGCACCGGTAAGACATCCCTCCACCGTCACACAGAGACAGGAAGTGGATGGTGGCGTTGGGGGCTGGGAGGGAGGTGGACATTCAGTGGTACAGCTTCAAAAATGGAGGATGGTTACAGCACAGTGTGAACAAGGGTAAAGCCACTGAGCTTTAAGAAGGGCGAAGCAGTTGGTGGATTTTGTGAAAACTCTTAAGCACAAAAGCCGTAATTGTAAGCACCTGAACAATTTCATTCACGTGAGGCTACAAACCAGTCAAACTGACGGTAGTGTCAGGCCAGAACTTGGCTTCAGTGGGTCCGTGACTAGAAGCACCTTAGGCTCCTGGGGTTCCAGTACTCCTGGGTCTGAACCTGGCACACTATCCCAGTCATACACAGTTTAATGAAGTCAGGCCACTGAGCAGTGCACAATGACTTGCACACTTTCCGATACGCCAGGCCTCAAAAACGCTTGGGAGAAGAAACAAAGCATCAGAAAGAAAAGAACCCAAACATCTAACCAAGACCAGAGAGCAATTGAGGGTTAGAAGAGAGGAAGGAGAGGAAAAGGCAGGGGAATTTCTGGCTAAAACTGATAATTTGATGAATAACAAGACTAGGAGTTTCCTGATCGTGCAGGCAATGACAATGACGAGGCAGTATCTGTGAACCTCTCTGCCCTAGGTCAGCAGCTGGAGAAACTCTCACAACCTTGAGATCTAGGACCAAGGTTCTCCACCTTCCTAATGCTGTGACCCTTTAACACAGTTCCTCATGTTGTGGTGGCCCCCAATCATAAAAGTATTTTCGTTGCTACTTCATGACTGCAGTTTTACTACTGTCATGAATCATAATATAAACATCTGATACGCAGGGTATCTGGTGTGCAAGCCCAGTTTTGTGGGAACTGGATCATGAGGCAGCCAAGTTCAACCACCCCTCTGGCAACCTACCTCACTCTCTGCTCCAACCCTGTTTAAAAATAAGACATATCAGTCCCCTGGGCTGAGGGTGGCTCAGTGGTTAAAGCCTTTGCCCAGCATGTGAGAGGCCCTGGGCTTCATTCCAAGCACTAGAAATAAAGAGAATGGCCCTGCAAATGCTAGTCCTTAAATTGGATGTCTGGAAATAAAGCATATGGAATAGGAAAGAAAAGCCTCCCTGGCCCCACCGCCCTCTTTCTGGGAAAGCCTTTAGGGACACATCAGGGACACCATCAATGCCTTAGGTAAAGGGGTATGTGCGAGCATGTGCCATATGCACATACACGTTGGGCTTTTGTTCATACATGTGCATGTGAACATGTCAGCTTGTGCATGCATGTGGCAGGGACCTAGTTCAGCCCATTCAGTGTGGCTCTATGTACAGCAACTATCCCAGCTTTTCTGTTCTGCCACCACCATGTACATTGGAATGGAGATGAAGGAACCCAGCAACAGGTCCTATGACGGGAACCATCTGGGTCACAGCATAGGACGTAACGCTGGAAAAAGGAAAACCGGCCTCTTCTGGGACTTGACAGGCTAGCCCCCTGACCACAGGGAAAACTCAGAGCCAGGAGGCCAGGAACAAGCTGACTACTTGGGCAACTCAAAGCAGGCCAGACTCAGGAGGCCTCGAGTCTCCTCTAACGGTGTCCTAGCCTTTGAGCTGGGTTACAGCGTGCTGGGCTGAGGGCACAGACACACAGCTATTTTTCTCTCAGTCGGGACTCAGTCACCCACACTCAGGGCTTCAAATGCACGAGCTTACCTCCTATGACACTGAAAAGATTTTTAAAATTTGCTGGTTTTCCCTCCCTCTCCTTTGTTTTGAGGTGTGTGCGCTAGGCAAGCTTTCCACAATTGAGCTACACCCCAGCTCTTGAGTTTCTCTGCCAATTTCCGTGCTTCTGGTGGCAACAGACCTAAGTTTCCAACAAGGCAAGAGTGGCACTCTGTACCAGCTGTTGTCCCTTTAACCGAAAAGCACTGCAGTCCTCCAGACCACAGCATTCCCCACTGCCTCCTACCCCGCCTTCCCCGACCCCTGCTTCATGCTTTGGGGTATTTATTTACTTCTGCTGTTTTAAGTCTGTAAGTACAGACTTCCCCCAATGACACTAGAGTCTGGGTAAGTGGGGAAGATGTCCTGGCTCACAGAAGGAAGCCAGAGGAAGCCATGTCTGTGAGCAGAAGTACCATTACTTCAAATGAGCAGGCATAGAACACAGAGGAAGGTCCCGTGGACAAAGTGTCTGCAAAGGGGGGCAGGGCTCCCTTGGCATGGCACCTACCTGTCGCCTCCCATCCACTCAAACGAAGCCTTTCATTCAGCTTCATTCACTCCTTAACTGTCTCCAATGGCAGCTTTCACACAGCCACACCTAGGCATAGGGCACACCCCTGCAGTCTATTTCCTTCACGTCTCCCACCCCTGGAGCACAGCCAGGTTAAGACACTCCTCTCTTCAGGGCCACTGGCAGAGGTGGAGGAGTGAGAGGATAAGACAGACAAATACCACGCCGTGCTTTCTCCTGTCCCAAGTCACAGCACTCAGCTCCCGGCCTCAGCTCCCAGCAACTGAAGGCCACGGTCAGGAAGACACAGACATGCCGAATTCCCTCCACACTTTCACCAGGCTCAGGTGATTCCAACCCGCTTCCTTCTTTTCCCCGCGTCCTGTGCTCAGGACACCTGCCATCTGTTGCCACTGTACACTTGTGCCTGGCCCTGTTCTGAGAACAGAAGGACCCCTATTCTCAGGGGAGGCAAACCCAGTTCCCCAGCGAAACTGCAGATAACACGTCCCAGATGTGTGCACCCAGGACGTTTGTGCTCCAAGGTATGGTTGCTGGGGAAATTTTTCTTGTGTATATGAGGGAGAGTATGGCCAGAGGCATCGGGAAGAGTCCGGAGTACAGACAGAAAGCAGCAGAAGGAACATGGCCAACAGGCTGGACTGGGTCTCGAGAGGAGAGAGGGAGAGAGCGAGAGAGGAAGACAAAAGAAAGGGCATAACTGAAATAGCAGGGTTATGTAGGAATGAGAAGCTGGGAGATGAAAGCATGAGCTGGAGAAGTTTAGGGTAGGGGCGGGCTGAGAGCTAGGGTGCCAGCACAGTGTCAATGGTGCTACCGAGAGAGCCTGAAGGCCACGTGCTGCTTCTGTATGCTAATAGGCACCAGAGGTAGCCATTTACCCAAGTTTCTTTTGGAGTCAAACTAAGTAGTCAGCAAAAGAGAACAATTTTAACACTACACTAGAGTGACAGTTATGTGGCTGCCCCTGCTCCCCATATCATCTCTGAACATAGCTTTCTGTACTTCAACGTTTTCACTTAAAGGCAGCAACTGCTCAAACTGCCAGTGCTACTCTTGCACTTGGTGTCACTGTTGAATAAAATAAAGGCTACGTGAACACCAGCATTATAGTACCATGACAACTGATCTGATAGGCGGGGGTGACATGCACAGAACAGACATCCCAAAAACGATGATTCACATCCCGGACAGGGTAGAGCGGGAGGGTTCACGGTTTCATCACAATCCACAATATAAAACTGAGGAGCTGTTTGCGGAATTTTCCACTTAGTATTTTCAGGCTGCAGGTGGTCACGGGAAACCGGGAACCCAGAAAGTGAAACAGTGGGAGTGTGGGCTACGCTGCTGAAAAGCGACCGAGCCGCCCTTGCTTGGGCTAAGAGCATGCCCCACATTGTGGTCTCCATGGAACCAACCAGGCTGACAATCTCTGCCCTGCTGGCCTCCACCGGCCCTTAGGCACAAACCTAGACAGGCCCCCCTGTCCGCATAGGACCTAGCCTTGACAGCTCTGCCCTGTGACGGCCCCTCCCAACCCCTGCCTCCCACTGAAGCCTTCTGAACATTTTCCCTGTCCCCAAATGGGGCAGCAGACCAGCAGAAGGAAAGCCACAAGGTCCCAGCACTTCAGAACAGAAGAGGTTTTGAGAAGGTGACACAGCAAACACTTTTAAGTATGAGGTATAGAATTAGGGGGGATCAATGGAATAGCTCTGAAAGAAGGACACTTGGTGTTGGGAGGGTGGGAGTAAGGAAGTGTGCCTGCAGACAAGGGGTCACGTGAGCACTGAACCCAGATAACATGAGGTGGGGGCACAAGCAGGCAAGTAGTAAGACCAAAGAGACACAGGTTCTGGGCACACATTGCTGGAACAGTGGACTACATGCCCCCCCCATCTATCTATCTATCTATCTATCTATCTATCTATCTATCTATCTATCGGGACATCTGTCTTCGCAGACTGCCCTGAGACCCAAGATGGACCCACACCCCAGGGCATCCCTCTTCCACTGGACTCTTGAAAGGAAAAATCCAGACCTCATTCCAGCTCAGCCTCTGAGTCCTCCCTGCCAGCTGTCCCTGCTGTAGCCAAGCCATGTTCGGGCCTCAGGCAGCCTCCATTCCCAGTGGCCCTGCCCACTGCTTTCTCTGCCACAGTCCTTCTGGCAGACCCCATGAGGCCTAGCCCCACCTGCTGAACTCCCTAAGCCCTCCTGGCAAGTGTCAGGGGGGAAATGTGCCAAGAACCAGTTCCAGTAGGCTTGTCATGTTGCCGGAAACCCAGCCAGTATGTGGTTCCTAGAGGTCCCAGCCTACACTCGTCACCAAGTGCCCACTCTGCCAACTGAGAGGAAGCTGGCAGAGCTGCCTTTCCTCAGGATGAACTTGCAGGGCTTCTGCTTTGACAGCTACTCCCTAAAGCCTGGCCTACACGCCTCCCAGAATCCCGAGCAAGGGTAAAAGCCACAGATCCTGCTCAGAACTCATTCTAGAAGACCCTGGAAGCAGCCCCCAACCTCCCTGCCAAGTCCTGGACTTAGGTCCATGGGCACCTAGTGGTTTTCTCCTTACCCTCTAGGGAAGCCCTGGAGGAAGGGGGCATGGTCCTGCCACAGCAAGAAAGGCAGGCCACTGGGATTCCCTCCTGGATATGGTCCCAGAGCTGAGGCAGCAGGTCAGCTTGGCCACTGTGTCTGTCTCTGGCTTTCCCCAGTGGAGAGGAGGCCACAGTCGGGGGAGGGGAGGAGAAACAGCCATAGAACAAACTCTTGCAAACTCTGGATAAATCTGCTGTCTCCCTCTTGACTGCAGGCTTTCCTTGCTCTTTGGCCCACTCTCACCTGCAGCCAGCTATGCACCCGCTCTTTGAACACCTACTTCCCCTTTGACAGGCCACAGACCGTACCTCTTTCAGGCCCTGGCGACTTATAGCCTCAGACTGGGGATTGAAACACCTCCTAACTTGCCCCCAGCACACCCTGGGAAACCACCACAGGCTAAGGCCCTGGAGGATGAGCTTGCCCAGCGCAAGCCAGGCCCCGGGGCAGACCGATTTCCACCTCTAGATGGTGGCTTTTCAGAGGCTCCAACTGGGCCTGGAATCAGGGCCTAGGACCCACCTCCTGCTAGGTCTCAGAGCAATAGGGGATGGAGAGGATCTTTCGCAGATCCCTAGTCTCAGTCCCACAGTTTACTGGAGAAAAGGACGGCGCATTGTCATTTCCTCTCCCCCACCAACACAAATAGGCACATACAGGGCTCCAGCCCCTCGGAACATCTCAGACTCCCAGCCCCACCCTCCCGCAGGCCCCGCCGAGCCCCGCGTCCCCAGGGCCCGCACCCCGTCGAGCCCCTACCTGGGGCGGCGGGCGCGCAGCAGGCAGGCAGGCGGCAGGGCGGCCGCGGGCAGGCGCGGCAACTGGAGAAAGCCCGCGCGGCCGGCATCAGGCCCATGGCGCGCCCGGGCGCGGCGGCTCGGCGGCGGCAGGAATGCCCGGCACGCGCACAGGTAGCGTCTTGCCCGCCGCCAGCCCGGCCTGAGCCGCCCGGGGCCGGACCTGGGGCGAGGGCGGGAGAATCGAGTGCCTGAGATGCCTCCTGCCAGGCAGCTAGCTCCCAGCACTGGGAGCTCTCGGTCTGCACCTTTCTCTGCGCCGCGGCATCAGGCACCCTGAGTTCGCAGCAGCCCTCCACGCTCTCCACGAGGTCCCTTCTTCCTAGCTGGGGACTTGCTTCAGGAACACCCACACAGGCCAAGGCCGGGGAGGCACGAGTTGCAGGTGGTGCACGGGAGGCCAGAGAAGATTGGGCAATGGGTTGTGAGTCACTCTAGAGGCAGGGTGGGTATTAATGCCCTCCCTAAAGCAACCCTGGTATGGGGGGTGGGGGGCTCCGCATACCAGGCCTTCCAGGTCTCTCTCCTCCTTGGAGCCAGTACCCCTAGGGTTAGTGGCAATGGTTTGGTTGACCTCATCTCCTGAAGAGCTCTGAAAGATAATTAACAACTCTTTTTCACAAAGAGGCCGTGGAGGCTCCAGAGAGGTTATATGATTTGCCTGAGGTCTCCAAGCTGGAAGGGACAGATCATTCCTCAAATGTCTGTCTGCAAAGCCTAAGTGCTCAGAGCCCACAATCTGTATGTTTCCGACTGGCACGCCGGGTCAGCCTATGCCAGTGGGCAAGGTGGGCAGAAGCAGAGTTGGAGGCATGGGGAGGAGGAAGACAGCTCTGAGCCTGGGGGAATGGACCCCTCTTCAAGCAAAGTGTGCAGGGGACGGTCACTATTTACTCACTTTTAGTAGAATCTCGCCTGGGGAAAAGGACCAAGGGAAACTTTAGGGCTGCTCCAAGAACCAAGACACACAACGCATCGAGATTTTTAAAGAACGCGCCTTGAGCCAGGCCTGGTGGCACATGCACACACCTTTAATCCCAGCACTTGGGAGGGAAAGGTGGGTGGACCTCTGTGAGTTCGAGGCCAGCCTGGTCTACAGAGTGAGTTCCAGGACAGCCAAGGCCATGTAGAGAAACCCTGTCCCAAAATAACAAAAACAAAAAACAAACCTTAAGGCAAAAACCATAACGATCAAAATCTCAAACTGGTAAATAAAGGCAAGATAAGCCAGTCTTAATCACATCCTGTCTTTATTTCAAATGGGATATTTTGATCTTCGTGTCCTGGAACCTGTGACTGCCTTGCCTTCTACAGCCAGAGGAGCCTGGTAGTTATGTATAAGCATGCTAAGGGTAGAAAGGCTGTCAGGGATTGCCAAGGGGTGCAGGGTAACTTCAGGATGTTTAAACTACAGGAGAAAGGTGAGATGAGGAGACATGGCAGCCCAGGAAGTGGAAAAGGCAAGGATCACATTTCTTCCTTGGTCCCTGGGGAAAGCCCATGCTCCCATTAATTTGGGGCTGTGGGACACTGAGACTCCTAGTCCAAGCCCTGAAGCTGAGTGTGGGAATAAAGTCCTCATTCCAAGGGTATATATTATCCAAGTGTTCACTTCCTCTCATCAGATTAGTATGAAGGTGGGAAGGGTGGAGGAGGAACCCACCTACTGCCCCTGGAGGGGAGGCAGACTGTGAAGCCGAACCCCAGTTTCCCCACCTGTAGGTCCCGGAATGACACCTACTAGCCTAGGAAATCACAGATGTACAGAGGTTTGCAGCTGTCTCCTGCTTGCTGGTCCTTAGCGGCCCTGCTTCACTGAGCTCTAGTCTGTTTGGTTAGGAGCACCCTCTCGGGAAGGGCTGGAGAGCTGGGATGGTGAGGATGATTCTCTTCCATGAGCAGCCTGGCAGCAGGTGGGCTCTTCAGCTTGAGTGGGCATCTATGAGCTCCAGCTCCATGGAGTGCAATGAGGGGAGGCTTGTCAAGGAGCAGCAAGGAGCAATGGAAGGCAGGATAGTGGGAGAGAGAGTTAAAGGTGGCTGAATGGGGGCAGAGGGGGGGGGCAGGAAGCTCCCAGATATTTATTTACTCTGGCCTTGGCTCTCCTGGCAGAGAGCCCCAATGCCCTGGCTCTGCTGAGCCTGGAGCAGTAGCTACCCCCCCCCGTCTCCCCTGACTTGAGGATCTCAGATCATAAGCTCCTGGAGCTCTTTAAGGGGCCTTCAGAGCTGCAGAAAAGCAGACCCAAGGGCGCTCTGAACTAGTACCTAAATACAGCTGACCCCTGAATTTTCCTGTATCAGACTGACCAGGATTCCAGGCCTGGGGGGAGGGGGTCTGAACCTGCCCCCTGAACCTCCGTACCTTGCTAAAATTGGCAGATAGCATCAGAACCAGGTTCTACTGTCAGCAGCTCATTCTCAGGCTCACTGACTTGGCAGGCTGACATTCACTGGAACTATAAGACTGTATTCTTTGAGTCTTCCAGTGAGGCTGAGATATGGAGAGAATAGTGCTCGGGAGATGTGGTCCCCAGCCCTCTGAGTCCTCCTCAGCTGTCTATACAGGCTCACAGATGGCTCAAACCCAAATGTGTATAGATTGTCAGAGCCATACTCTGACAATCCCCTAGCCTGCTCCATGTTGATTGCTCTTTCATTCACCAACCTCTATCCTTGCAGATGGCTCAGCCTCACTTCTGGAGTCAGTGCTCACAGCTCCCTTTCTCGCCCTCACATCCAGGAGAGCTCATCACTCTTAGTTTCTGCACAGAGCTACAACCTGCTCAGTTCACCAGCCAGACCCAGGCACAGTCTGAAACATCCTCCCCTCCTCACAGTCCTCCTGCCTGTCCAGGGAGCAGTCAGAGGTCCCTTCAAAACTGAAGGTCAGATCCTCACAGTCCCTGCCTCAGAATTCTCCAACGCAACTCTCTCCATCTCCCCAAGGAGTAGCCCATATCCTGAGGGGGACCAGGAGGTGCTCACTCCACCACCTGCCTCTCCGGCAGGGCTTCCTCCAGCCTACATTAATGCCCCACCTCCCCCAGGGCTAAGGCCCAACTCTGGCAGGTTTCCTCCTGGTTGACACCCTCCTGGTTGGCTACAGCCATCTTGCAATACTTTGTTTAAACAATGAGACACCACTTCACATCCACTGCAGTGGCTATTAGCAAAACAGAAACAAAAGCTTCTAAGAGGCGAGGGGGACCTGCCTGTCCCTGGGCACCTAGCAGGTCTAAGCACTGTTGAAGTCACTGCTGGCACTAAAGATAATAAGTTCTGCTTAGACTGTAAGCATTCCTTCTGGTGTTCGTTTTCCTGTAGAGAGAGATGCCAGGGGGAAAGAACTGGACTAAGTGTCAGCTGCTAGGCTCTTGTGTTGTCCTTGCTGCTTTGACCAAGAGCACCATAGGTCACACTGCCAGAGCAACCACCCTCATGCCAGCACCAGCTGCTGCCTGTCCTGAACACTCCCCGAGCGCTTTGTGCCGACTATGCCACAAACTAAACGTGATTCCCCTGGCCCCTGAAGGCCCAGCCCCACCAGAGTTGTTTGAGACAGCGTGACTTGACTTTTGCAACCAGGAAGGAACCATTTCTACCTTGGCCAGAGGAAGTACATTCCCCCCTGGCGAAGGGAAAATTATGACTATCAGCCAGGCCATGACTGGTCCAAAACATAAGGCTCAGTGCCTGTGGTTAGTACAAGAAGCAGGGATGTAATGGGCCAAAGGAATGCTCTAAACACCCCTTCTGTCAGGCTATAAGGGTTCAGAGTTGGCCAGAAGACACTCCCCTCTGCTGCCTCTGCTGTACCATCTCAGTAGCTCCATCCCACCAGCAGCTTGATTCCACAGTCACAACCCCAACACATACCGTATCAATCAGGATGATTTACCAATCACACCCTGGAGTGAGGGTCCCCTGTCCCTGAGAAGCTCTAACCCGCTGCGGGTACTCAGATCTTCTACAATCCTCCAATGTTGAACGCTGTTCTTACAATGGTTCCCCAGTCACCCTGGCAGGTGCCACTGACAACCGAAGGGCCAGCTTAAGAGTTTAGTGTGGTCAGGGGACAAGAAGAGGAGGAGAATAGGCAAAGATGACCAGAAGGCAGAGAGCTGGTAAAAAGCTGGAAGGAGCAGGAAGGACGGACAAACCGACACTGCTGTCACCACAGAGTTCCAGAGAGCTGCCACGGCTTCAGAGCCAGCGATGCTTTATACAGAAGGTCTACCTGGGGACGCTAACTCTTTCCAACACCCTAGGCCAGGCCAGGGTCTGTAACAGGATGTCACTGTCCCTGCATCTGCCTGCTTCTTGCCAGCACTTGCTGGCATGGAGGGAAATGAAGACAGCCGGAGACCAGCATTTCAAGGGCATTCTCGCTTACCCACAGCTTCTAGTCAAGCAGAGCGAAAGTTCCCAGCCTATTGTTGGGTGAAGATTAGGATGGAAGGAAATATGAATCCTTATATTTGTCGTTAGCTATGGGAACATTTGGCAAAACCACTGTAGAAAAATGGCACGGTGTTTCCTCAAAATTCTATACATGGCACCAACAGACTTACTTCTGAGTATGGACCCAGAAGACTGAAAGCGAGGGTTCAAAAGGCTATTTGTACACTCACTGCTAAGGCTGGGATCTTAACTGTCAGCCACTGGCTCATATATTGAGTGCTCAGTCCTTGGCTTGTCAGTCCTGTTTTGGGGGCTGGGGCTTGACTGACAGAAGGTCACCAAGGGAGGGTCTCCAGAGAGTATTCAAGCCAGCCCTCCTGGTTTCTGCACTCTCTGTTTCCTGCTCCCAGCTTAGATGAAGATCCTCTTCCACAGGCTCCACAGCCATCAATCCCACCACGCCTTCCCTTCTAAGACAGACTAAAATTTTGGAAACCAAGAGCCAAAGTGAGCGTTTTCTCTCTTGTTTCTGTCAAGTATTTTGCTCACAATAAGAAGTAACTTTTGAGGCTGGAGAGATGGCTCAGTGGTTAAGAGCACTGGCTGCTCTTTCAAAGGACCTGGGTGCAATTCCCAGCGCCCACATGGCAGCTCATAACTGCCTGTAACTCCAGTTCCAGGGGATCCGACACCCTCACACGGACATACATGCAGGCAAAACGCCAATGCACATAAAATAAAAATAAATGAAACAAAAAATAAAATAAATCACTTTTTAAAAAGTAACTTTTATACCCCTGTTCATGGCAGTATTATGCAAAAACCAAAAGGTAGAACTAACCCATTTTTCATTGATGAATGAATGAATTAATTAATTAATGGGGTGAGACCACTTAATAGAGTATAATTCTGAGAGGGCAGGGTGGGAGAGAGAGAAAAAAAAATTGAGGTTCTGGGGCTGGTTCAGTGAGATGGTTCAGTGGTTAAGAGTTACTGCTCTTGCAGAGGATCTGAGCTAAATGGGATTCACAACCACCTGTAACTCCATCATCAAGATTTCTGACACTCCTCTGGTCTCCTCAGGCACCTGTACTTACAGGTACATAAAAACCCTATACACTCACCCAAGATACCTGGAGTGGCCACATCCAGAGAATTATCAAGCAGGAACGCCTGCCTGGGATTACAGGCGTGCTGCAGCACCCGGCTGGCTATTCCGTGACTTCATGACTTACCTGCGGGTGCTACCCTTTGCTACCCTGTCACCACACTTGCTTCCTGGGGGCTCACCCATCCGCATGGCTTTGAGGATGTGTGCCAGCAGCCTCACAGTTCTTACTCCAGCCTGGTGGCCCCTCCTGATGACAAGACATACGTATATAGTTGACCACTCAACAGGCAGATTTCAGTATCTAATAGAAACCTCACGCTAAGTCACCCAAACAACTGCATCTCTGGTAGCCCTTTCTTTGCACATTTCACTAGATAATCTGTCTTTCCAGGTGCTTAGTCAAAACACCCTGCCCAAACTGTGACTCCTCATTCGTTTGCTCATGTCCATCCCCTGTGGGAAATAGTTACTGGCTCTACCTAAAAATTAAATAAAGAATTCAATGACAGTCAGCCAGCAATATCCATGGAGATCAATTCTGGAGTCCCAAGGATACCAAAACCAGACAATGGCTAAGGGCCTTATGGGAAATTGGTGTCATATTTGCAAGTTACCTGTGCACAGCTTTCTAATTCTCTGTCTTTTTTATTTTTCTTCCATTTGGCAGTGCCAGGGACCAGAGGCTTCATGCACTCAGGGAAGGCGCTCTGCCACTGAATATATACTTTAATTTGATTTTTTAATTTTTGTGTATATTTTTGTGTCTCTATGTATGTGTGTGTGTGTGTGTGTGTGTGTGTGTGTGTGTGTAGTGTTTGCAGAGGCCAGGGAGCACATCAGGTCCCACAGAGCTGAAGTTACAGGTAGGGTAAAACATCTGATGTGGGTGCTCAGACCTAAACCCAGGTCCTCCGGATGAGCAGGAAGTATTCCTAACCACTGAGCCATCTCTCCAGGACCTGAATTTGTACTTTAGATATACATTTTCATATATCTTATCTCTGGATTACTTGTATTCAATGTAAACGTGATATAAATCAGTTGTGTTGTGCTGTTTGAGAAATAATAAGTCTTCGTTTGAGCGCACAGGTATGTCAGTCTCCCTGTGCTTCCCAGCACGCTCAACATTCCTGCCCTATGTTTCCCTCCCTCCATCCTTTCAGTCACTGTCAGCAGACAGAAGGATGCTGTCAGGCTCAAGGCTTCTCTATCTGGCCTGGGGAGCCAGCTGCCCCAGCACGTCGACAAGCCCCTTTCCTGGTCTCCCTCTCCCTCTCCTCCCTTCGCCCAGTCCATTCTGGCCACCCTGGATGCCCTTTATGCTTCCATCAGCGTCATGCACTTCCCGTGCCAGCACTGTCCTTTGCTGCTTCATTTTGGTCAGGTGTCACCAAACTCCGGTTCCATGCCCATCGTGCCCAGCGTTCACCGCACAGACTGCTGCCCAGTGGCCTGCCTGGTTCTTAGCTTGCTGCAGTCCCTGTTCCGCTAGGAAATGAGTTCCACGAGGACTAGACCTGCCTGCCCTGCTCCCAGCCCAAGGGCATACTGTGCTAGCGAGTGAGTGACTGCCACAGAGCTACTCCAGGGCACGTTCCTGACAGTACCCACTGCCTGCTTTTCTTCTCTGTAAGGAGAGGCTCTTCCCCTGCAGTAGGACTGCTGTCTGGCCATCTGTCGGAGGTGGCTGACTGCTACCACCACAGACAAACCAGACGGGATTTCTGGATGAACAGATGAAACCTGACCCTTTAAGCCTTCTGTCCAGGTAACTGGGGATAATAATGGCTCTGCCAGGAAAGCTCCAGGGCCTACTGGGCCCGCCTGCAAGCTTCAAGCTTCATCCTTGCCTAGACAAGGCTGGCCTCCCTCCTACCTGGTATTTCTACAGTTCCCCTGGACTTGCGGTCGACAGGAGGAGGAAGAGATAAGTGGCTTAGATGACAGTTCCTGTTTAATAGCCATGTTTCTTCTGCATGCAGCAGATGGCCTTCTCGGTCACAGAAACCTCAGGCCTGATGGGAAGAACAAGGCTGCAACACTCCCCATTCTGCTCATGCAGAGAGAGATGGGTATGTTGGCTGGGCCGATGCTAACCACAGGTAGAGCTCAAAGATGGTAGCTTTCTTAGGGCCTTTCCACATCCTGCATGGGCTGGTAACAAGTGAAGCCTCTGAGGTCAGATCCACCATCTGTACCATCCCTAACTGACTTTATCTATCTTGAGTAAATTACATAAGCCTCTTTGACACTTTAGTTTATATATATTTATATATTTTTTCTTTTTTTTTTTTGCATGTTACATCTACTTGTCACCCAAATCTCGCAAGTATCAGCAGGAAAGTTGCTTGGGGGTGTCTAGTAAAGTTGCTACCATGGCACACAGGATCCAGCATTCCCTGTGGAAGGCAGGCCCCATACAGAGATGTGTGCACAGTTCTTCTAGGAGACTTGGATGCAGCACGTTTTCACAGCCCCATATTTATGGCAGTCTGAAACTAACTCTAGCACCTAGCTGCATTATGAGTAAATAACTAACTCATTCTCACAGTGGGAAGTTCTACAGTGGATGAAGGGATCCACCTCAGCCCCATAAGAGCAGACAGAAGACTATAAAACCGTGGAACTGAAGAAGCCAGTCAAAAAACATCATACTATGATTCCCTTTATAGTGAGTTGAATGATAACACAAAGAGAATGATGGATAGTTAGGGAGCAGAGATACAAAGAAAAAAAAAGAGAAATGAATGCCTAAAAAGGATAAGAAGGAAGGATGCGAAAAGGGGATAAGAGTTCTGGAATGTTCTCTAACTTGACTGGAGTAGCTGTCCCACAAATGTATAAATCTATTCATTTGATTATTGGGGGGCGGTACATATTCACGGTAATTCATGTATCTTTGGTGGCCAATGAGCCTAAGCCCACTCACCATGAGAATTTCTTCTTTGCAAAGTGCCCATTTGAGCCATTTGATCCACTGTTTCTACTGGCTCATCTCTGCCTGACTGAGCTGGAAATCATGTTGGGTTTGCACGTTACAGGCATCTTCTCCTTCGTTCACTGTTCCTCTGTCCAGCCCCTCGACTGACTTTTATGGAATGCATGTCGTTTGCTTTACACGGTCTGTGAGTCTTTTTCCTCTCTGTAAGTTTCCTCTGCTGCTCGCCACCTCTGATGAACCACAGACTGACCGCATAGTGTCTGCTCTTGACTCTACTCTGTTTCTTGGCTTTGCTTTCAATGTTCTGGCACTAAAAGAGGCCCTTTGTGGCTACAGAAGCCACCTCTGGGTGGCTCTGGTCTCCCCAGGCCACTAAATGCTCTGTGGGTCAAATAGGCTGTGATCATGAGGTTGCTCCAGTAAGGCTCAGAGAACAATTTTAACTTCTAGCTTTACATTCATTCTTCTATACAAGGGATTGACAGTTTGATGAAGGAGATCAGGAAGGACAGAGCCAGCGATAAAAGAAGGGAACGGGTAAGGTAAGAAGAGGAGGTCACAGCTCTTGTCAGATCTGGATACGGGTTTGAAACTCCCAAAGGGGAGAATTTGTCCCTGCCAGACAAAGACTACAGGGAGAGAGGAATGTTCACGCCATGGCTAGAATCATCCTGCTGGAAGATTCTGGATCTCCATGTTCAGCGGGGAGTTGTGCCCTCCTCCCCCTCTCCCCAGCATGGTGACTGAAGCTTCCCTTTACAATTCATCTGCAGCGAGCTACCCCAGCTATCCCATCACCGCCCATTTCATCCTGTCCCCGCCTGCTACGGCCACTCTTGTCAACTCCTTACGGGATGACTAAAAGGCCTTCAATCTAAGTCAAGCTGGGTGTGGTGCTGCATGGCTTTAATCCCAGCAGTTGGGAGGCAGCGGCAGGTGGATCTCTGAGTTCAAAGCCAGCCTGGTCTACAAAGTGAGTTCCAGGACAGCCAAAGCTACATAGAGAAACCCCATCTTGAAAAACAAACAACAAAAAAAAAATCAATCTACGTCAACAACCATGTATGTCCTGCTTACCCCTATTCCTGGTGCCCCATTGTTTTTACTATGAAGTCTAAACACTGTCCCCCATGACCCCACTGCCTAGCCACCTCTCTCACCCAGGCCCTCCCACTGTCCTCACCCTCCCTTCCCCAGTCCCACTGCTCTTGCATCTCTCACTCATGAGCACCTTCAGATAGATGTACTTGTCTATGGACCATCTGTGGCAGACAGCAAGGTGTTGGGGGTCGGGGCCACCACCTGCTTCCTTTGCCACTGAATCCCCAGGTGCCTGGGATAGACCAGGTATCCGGTACTACTGAATGAATGTTTTGCATGAACCTCAAAGTAAGAGCAGATCAAGGACAGGAAGTGGGCATGGGGATCAGGGTTGGGTTCCAGTGTGGCAGGGACACTGGATCTGAACACAGGGCAGTGTGTGACGCACCTGCACCCTGAGAGAGCCGCTCAACATTCGGCAGGGTGTCTAGAAGCAAGGACACAAGCAAGGAAAGGCCACGGGCCTCTATTTGGAGACTCATGTCCCCTGCTAAATACGAGGTGGGAGGCATGACTTCAAGGACAGTAGCAGAAGGACTAGGCTGCCATCAGACGTGCATCAAGCAGCAGGTCCCAAGCGAGAGGAAACGTGTGGGCCTGGGGCAAGAAGACCAGATTACCTGCTGACAGGGGTTCTACAGGGTGGGCATGCGCACTACGGGAAGTACCTCTGCCCAGGGGAGCCCAGATGACCCGGCGGATGGCCTGCACCCAGTCCTCCATATCACGCTGGGAGCTGGCCATAAGCAGCAGCGCCTCAGGGTTCGCCGGCACCTTCTCCTGCTCTCCAGCACCACCTGCAAGACAGGAAGACTAGGCTTACTGCAGCGTCACAGTACAGGACAGCGGGTTCCCTCCCGACTCCCGGGAGCTCAGCTCTTGCTGCTAGCTTGTATCCAATCTCTTTTCACATGAGGGCCCTTCAATCTCTTTTCACATGAGGGCCCTTTCCGGCTTTTCTCTTTTCTCCATTGCTCTCACTTTAGTTGCTTCTATCTGTTCATTTCCCATATCAAAAGGGAAATCATTAAAAGCATCACAGGCCACTACTAGGGGGAGTATGGCTATTTTAGGGCAGCTCAGAGAAGTTCAGTCCTTACAGCAGCTTCATTGTGTTTTGCTTAAATCAGTGTCACCCACTGTGTGACACTGTGTGCTTTACCGTTCATGTAGCTGAGCACCCCACACAGCAGATTCCTCGTAAGCCAAGGTTTCAGAGGCCGGATGTTATACCTGAGACGTTCAGGAGTGTCTGCTGGAGGCTACACACAAAGGCAGGAGGCCATTAGAGCTTGCTCCTATGACTCCCTATGACTCCCAGTGCACCAACTCTACTGGCTTCCAGGTTGCTGGCTGCAAATGAGTTTATCATCGTGATGTTTGAGAAACCATTATGCTGAGCTCTCCGGGCAACTGAAGGTATTGTCAAGAATGATCTCCCTACTTTACATCCCCAAACGCTGTTACTTGTGCAGGATACCAATCAGGACTATGTGCTGAGGACAAGTCCCAGAGTCAACCCTGTTCCCAAGGGAGAGGAGAAAGTAGGAAGGAATCATTGGTAGCCCCAGACGGTCCCTTGCTGGACTACGGCCCAGGGAAGAAGCCCAGATGGGAACAGATGCTTCCTAATAACTGGAAAGTTCCAGAACCATTCTCCTGAGCACACAACCACCCTCTGCCCATCTTCACAAGGACTGGAGGCAGTGCAGTTACAGGTCTATTGTGAGGGACTGGAGAGATGGCTCAGTGGTCAGTTAAGAGCACTGGCTGCTCTTCCAGAGGTCCCTCACACATGCATGTAGACAAAACACCAATGCACATTAAAATAAGTAAACAAACAAGTATGTTGTGAAGGGCCTGGGTCTCTCACTACATTATACCTGAGCTATCTACACCCTCAGTCCACCCTTCCTACTTTACAGACAAGGAAACTGAGGCACAGCATGATTAACTTGCCTGAATGCATATCATTGCTGGGAATTGGAACCATGAATTCCAGGTCCTGGTGCCTGGCCACTCAGCCATGCTTCTCACCACCTCCTAGGAGTATGTCAGCATGTTGGGGGCACGGCAAGTTGCCCCAAAACTAGGGGAGCTCGCACACTGCTGGGAAAGCTGTACCCTGGGAGGTCATGCCCCTTTCCGAGGGTGTCATGAGCATGGAGACTGGGACAACAGACAAGGGATAGAAGGAATGCAAAGCTCAGCAGGGTACTGAGCAAGATACTCCCAGGTCTGCCCCAGCAAGACAGACAAACTCTAGACACTCAGGCTCACAAAGTGACCAGGCTTCAGAGCCATCGAGGTGGGGAGCAAGACACTGGAGGTCCATATGGCAGAGTTTCAAGTCTCAAAACAGATCCATGCTCGGTGGCTGAGGCCTTACACATGGACATAACACTAACAGTGAGCTCCCACCTTGGGGCACTTGGTCTCGGGGATAGAGGGTACTCATCATTGGGCCACGCAGACTGATGAGGGCCCTTGGCGAGGAAGAGAACCTGATGCCACCAGCAGGCTCTGTCTTCTCACAGCAGCACAGCACAGCACAGAAGAGAGGAACCTGGAAGTCCACAGATCCTGGAAATGACCAGCAGCCTTGCTTTCGTACCTAATTTTGAATTTCTCTTTTTATTTATTTTTTTCCTAAAGAAGGCCACCCGTGCAATATGATTTCCATTCTACAAAATGTGCATCTGTCCATCTCCGAGGTGGGCAGACATCCTTTGGGCAGGGCTGCTGGCCTGGCCAGGTATCTGTCACTAGGTGCCGAGAGTATGCATATTACTCGGTTTATGTAACTCTTCATGTATGTTTAATTCCATGTCTTCTAAGAGACTGTTTTCCAAAGCGATTCCACCATTTGTTCCCAATCCACCATGCACTATTCCAGTTCCTCTGAGTTCTCACCAACACTTCTTTACTTTTGGCCATTCTAGTGGGTGTGTGGGTATACAGCCACTGACATGGGTATCTCCCAAATGATGGATGGTTTTGGGTATCATCTTACATACTCAACTGCCACCTGTGGATCTTCTTTGGTAAAGCATCTGTTTGTGTCTTTCATCCTTTTTTTGGTTTCTTTTGTTTGTTTATTTCATACTATGTGTAGCGGTGTTCTGTCTACATGTATGTCCATGTATCACATGTGTGCTTGGTGCCCACGGAGGCCAGAAGGGGGTGTCAGATCTCCTGGAACTGGAGTTACAGATGGTTGTGGGTTGCCTCGTGAAGGTCCAAAACTGCATCCAGGTCCTGCTGAGTCATCTCTCCATCCCCTCATCCATTTTCTAGGGAGCTGTTTCCGTGACTCGGTTTATACACACGCGTAAGAGTTCTTTGCATAGTCTATATACAAGTACGTCATTAGATTTGTGTGTTGCACATCTCTCACAATTTATTTCTAAGAATAAAAGGTTTTGTCGGGCCTGTGGTGGCACACATCTTTCATCCCCAAACTCAGGAGGCAGAGGCAGGAGGATCTCTAAGTTCAAGGACAGCCTCATCTGCAGAGCGAGTTCCAGGACAGCCAGGGCTACGTAGAGAAATAATGTCTTGAAAAACCAAACCAAACAAACAAATAATAAAAGGTTTTAATTTTGCAAATTCTAATTTATCTCCCCCCTCCTTTTATCTTTTTTATTGTAGGTAAGAACTCCTTAGTTTAAAAGTCTTTTTATAAGCTTTCTTCTAGCAGTTTTATGGTTTCAGGACTAGCATTTAGATGAGTTAATTTCCACACTAGGTACACACAGTCTCTGCTTTGATGGTCAAGATTCTGCTGAAGTCTGCCCCTCCCCCATTGCCTTGCTAGGCCCCAGCTAGGTCAGTGCACTAACCCCAAAGAGACCTTAACCCTTTCCCTTCCAGTCTGGGCACTTGGATTCACCTTTCAGTCAGCTTGCACAAAACAGCACTTGAAGGTTGTGTAGAAGTGGGGAGAGCACCCTGTATTGCAGAGACTTTGTTTCATCCATGTTACCAAATGAACCAGCATAAGGTTGTTTATCATCTTCCTCCTGATCCCACAGGAAATCCCGGAAGTGTTTTGGTTGACATGCCTTACTGGTGAGGTGAGAGAAGATTCTATTCTTAGTTTTCAGAGAGCTCCTTAGTAATAACGGACACTGTTTGCTTTAAAATGTCCCTTGGAACACCTGTTGAAATGAACCTGTGAGGTTTTAGTGTGTTAATACAGTAAATCTATGGATTTTCAAATACTAAACCAGCCTTAGACTCCCGGAGCGCCTTCTCCTTGCTCACCTTGAATTAACCTGTTTGTACACGGCTGGATGAAATTTTATGGATATTTTTTCTTCTCTCTTCAGGAGGGGTGCCACACTGATTCTTTTCTTATGATGCCTTTATCTAGTTTTGGTTTCAGGAAAACACAGGCCTCACAGAATAAGTTGTTAAGGATTCTCTCCTTTTCAGTACTTTTTTTTTGCGGGGAGACTGCAGAATTTCTATTTTCTGTTCCTTAGTGTTCTGTGGACTTCAACAGTGCACTCACCTGTCCCTGGAATTTTCTTTATAGGGAGGGGGCTTTAGAGCTCACTTTAATACACACATATTTCTTTTCTATACTAAACCTGAGGTGGTTTGTGTCTCATAAGACATCTGTGTTACTAAATGAGCCAGCATAAAGTTATTCGTCATAGTCCTTCCTATTCTTTTAGTAACGGAAGGGTCTCTGCTCACACACCTGTTCTCACTGGCCTTGAGAAGTTGCTCATCTGTGTCTCTTTCTTCCAGATCAATCTTGATGGATTCAGTTCTCATCACTGATCTCAAGCAGCCTTTGTTGAACTGACTTTGACTATTGTTTTGCTGGTTAGTAAGTTTTGTTTTTTTTTTTAAGGTTAGATGATGAATATCTTAGGTTTTTAGGCCAGACAGTCTCAGCCACAGCTTCCCTACTCTGTCAAACTAAAGAAAAGTGCTAAACCAGCAGGCCTGCATGGGAAGGAGAGGGCTTGTGAGAACCGCTCAGAGCATGCAGCTAGGCTGCGGTTGCCTTGCTCAGTCCTGTTTGTTTTCCAGGGCTTACTCTGGTTTTGGTTTTTGTTCAGTTTCCTACCGTGTCTGGTGCTGTTGTTACCTCAAACTGTGCTTTAGAGCTATCCCCTAATTTGGGGTACCTTTTCATTTTAACTCACTTCCAAATACTTCCCATTTCTTTTTGAACTACAGGTTTTTAGAAGTGCGTAAGTTGCCAAATTTGGGGGTAAGATTTCTCTGAACTGTTTCTGTTATTGATTTCTTACTTAACCCCACTGCGGTAAGAGAACCTATGTGTACAATTTGACTCATTTTATGTTTCTTAACATTTGATTTTGGCTCAGACCAGAGTTTGTCTTGGTAGCTAGTTTGTGAAGCAATAAAAAATGGTCTTGCTGGTTTGGTAGGAGTGAGAAGTGCAGAGCTGCCTGGGCATTCTGTTCTGATCCCTGAGCCGTGCATTGGCTTTCCACCCACTTGCTCTGCCGATCACTGGGATGAGTTATCAAAACTCCTGCTGCGATCTTGCTTTTGTCTGTTTCTCGTTAGAGTTCTACCTGGTTTTGATTCATATGGAGGGCCATGAATATTTAGAGCTGTCAGGTAGATTCACCCACACTGTCAGGTGATTTCCCCGCCTCCTTGTGATTGCTGTCAGGGTGGTGAGATCTTTCCCCATTTTGAAAAAACTTACCTGGGGTCTATAAGCACATTTCCTGTCAGATAAATGACTGGGCCTTGCATTTGGTTTTTGTTTGTTTGTTTTTTCAATCTAGCCCAATAAGATTTATTATAATAGGATTATTGGAATGTTTGTGCTTAGGGCTCTCTTCTGTTCGATAGTGGTCTGACTGTCCCTTTACTCTCCATTTTATAATTTTTCTTTCTTCCTTTCTTCTGAGGTACTTGTGACAGTGTCTTGTTAGGTAACTCAGATAGCCCTGATTCTCTTGTCTCTGCCTCCTATTAGAGTTCTAGCATTGTGGATGTGGGCCCCTTCATCCAGCTCTTTTGTTATTATTTTAAAAGATGTTTCACTTTTATTTATGTGAGTTTTTGTATGTTGATACACGTGTGTGTCTGTGTCTCTCTCTGTATGTGTATGAACATGAATACAAATGCCCCTGGAGGCCAAAAGAAGGTGTTGGATCCCATAGAGCTGGAGTTACAGCGGTTTGTGAATGAGTGGTCCGTTCTGGTGCTGGGCCCCAAACTTGGCTATCCCATGGGATAGTGGCAAGCGCTCTTAGCTGCTAAGCCACGCCTCCAGCCTTTAATTTTACCATTCTAATGACCCCATTCTATCGCTTACTTCGCCTTGTTAGCAAAGCTCTCTCTCCGCTTCTCCCACCAGACAGCAGTGATCACTGTAGACGACAGTACATGCATCATTAATTACCACTGTCTACCCTGAAGAACAGCACACTACTTGCAGGCGTGTGGCCCACGTGCATGAAAGCTATGAATGTGGATCAAGACATTTGCAGATGCCAACTTCACAGCACAGTGGCAAAGGCTGGATGCGTTTGTGGGACTTTTCAGGAGTATATGCCCCGTTGTCTTTCCTGACTTTCTTGCTACATCTGTCTTACAATTTGCTGTTCAAGAACACAGCAACCCCACAGTACACTGTGCTGTTTCCATTGAACAGGCCAGCATCTTTCGATTTACGTTATAAGGGAAGGACACATGTCTGTGCATGTGTCTTTCCATAGAATCTAGGCCCCACATGGCATTGTCACCTCTGTCTGTCACCCTTCCTCTGTATTCCTTACCTTATGCGACTAACTCTTAGTCTTTGGACAATGGGAAGGAGTCATGGTTTTGTCTCTGAAAGGGACTCTCAGAGAGTAAGATAGACTGCTGCCCTCTGCGTGTTTCCTGAGGTCGCTGTATGGCCCACTTACCTGGCCCGGACTTGAGTTTGCCAGCACCCTTGTTTTCTGTGTTGTTAAGTACTGTTTCCTCTATATATTTATTTTTGGGTAGTGTGACAGCAGAATGATACTCTCTCGATAAGGCATTTCCATCCTAGTCTCTGGAACCCATGCGTAGGTTAGGCTATATCACAGAAGAGTAGCAATTTTGTCAGTGGAATCAAAATTGCTAATTGGCCCAGAATAGTTGTAATAGACTTTCAAAGTAAAGGAGAGACTAGAGACAAGTAGGTCCAGAAAGAACCAAAAATGACAAGCAAAAAAAAAAAAAAAAAAAAATGACCCAATGACCCAATCAATCATGGTGGCCTTGAAGGTATAGAAAGGTCAAGAGCTAAAGAACCTGGCAGCATCTAGGAAAAGGTAAGAAGTTGGCCTCTCCCCTACAATGTCCCCAAGGCACAACCCTGTGACCCTTGACTTAAATCAGACTTGCAACCTCTAGAACCATGGACATCACACAAATCCAGTTGTCATTTAGGTCACTGACTTCATGGTGACTAGTCACAGCACTGACAGAAAATAACTACAAAGGCAGGCATGGCGCACACCTCCACTCCCAGCACTCTGGAGGAAGTTCACAGGTCTGGGCTAAAAACTTTCAGGCAGTAAGAGCCTGTCCCCCCAAACAAACAAAACCCTAGCACACGTAGTTTCTACTGCTTTAAGCTCTCCAACCTTTCATCTTCCATGTTTATCCCACATGGGCTATTTTTTCAATGCATACATTGAAGGCTTGCTCTCCGGAAATATGATTTGTGCTTTCACTGTTTTTATGTATCTCATGTCTCCACTGAACTCTTAGGATATATGGAATTCAGCATTTAAAAAAAAAATCCATTTTAATGTCTCAGTCTGTTCATCTCAAATCTGTGTCATTCCTGGGTTGCTTTCAGCTGTGTGACTTTTCCTCTCATTCTGGACTTTACTCTCCTGCCTCCTCGCATTCCTGATGTTTTTGAGTGGGAGCCAGGCATTGTGGTTTTTCAATGGTTGGGTGCTGGGGACTTCTCATTCCTACAAACACTCTTGAACCTTTCTCTGAGATGAAGTTAAGTTTGTGGCAGGAGTTTCCTAGACCTGGAGGGCTCAGGGCGGAGCTCATGGTTTCTCTATGGAGGCAAAGTTTTCCGTGAGTTCCACCCAGTTTCTCATGACTGTGTGGCTTTCCAGTGTAGCAGATGAGAACAGGCGCCAATCCATCCTGTGTAGGGGTGGATGTGACTCCTTCAAATCTTCCCTTCCTCACTGTTAGGTGCTTCTCTCAAATGCACATGGGGACAGATACAGAGAGTTTTGCATGGATGCTTTGACTCTAACAGCCCTTTCATCTTTACATACACTCTCTTGCAAACATTGACCTTCCAGACTTTCGGCTGTGCTGTCTCTACCTGTGGAAGCCACTAGGCTCTGCGCATGTGTCCCTTTCCTATACCTCAGCCTGAAAACTTCCTCAAAGCAGTCAACTAAGCCATCTGTAGGGCTTGCTTTCTTTCTCAAATCCTGGCACAAAGGCTCTTCATCATCGCATGCCCAATATCTTGATGACACAGTTTCAAAGACACATGTGTTGGGGCCAAGTTATCTCCATAGCTAGTAATTTGGTCCCTGTAGCTTCATGTTCAGAAGTGACAGTCACAGCACTGCCTCTAAGGACCCATGACAGGTGACACACGTGGGAGGTATTAACAGTCACAGCCACACACGGTCCTCACTGACACCGTAGGAAGGAATATCACCAGGAGCATCTTACACACGCAGAAGCCAGGGCTGCCAAGAAAGTTAAATACTGGGCACACGAAGAGGCAAGCAGAGGGCCAAATGCAATGGTGGTCTCATTCGCCATGCGTCTATGGCTGTTGTTCCTGTTCTTTCCCTCTTGTTTTTAAACATTTTTGTTAGTTTTAAATTTTTGTCTACTTTTATCTGAGTGCTTTGCTTGTATGTATGTATGTGCACTGTGTGCATGCAGAGGCCAGAAAAGGTTGCCTGACGCCCTGGAACTGGCATAACAATGGCCACTGTCTAGGTGACCGCTGCAGTAAGTCAACTCGACATAAGCTACACTTCTCTGGAAAGAGGAACTTCAGCTGAGAAAATTACTTCATCCCGATTACCTGTAGGGCATTTTCTTGAGTAGTGACTGATGTGGGAGGGTCCAGGTCATGAGGGTAGGGTGTTCCACCCTCTAGTCAGGTGGTCCTAACTTGTACAGGAAAGCAGGCTGAGCAAACCAGGAAGCAGTGCTCCTCCCTGGCTTCTGCTTCGGTTCCTGCCTCCAGGTTTCCGCCTTGAGTTCCTCCCCGACTTCTCTCAGGGATGGGACTATGATCGCGTAGTGTAAGTGAAATAAATAAACACTTTCCTCCCCGAGGTGCTTTTTGTTGTGATATTTTACAGCAATAAGAAAACAGTAACTTGCCATTGGGAGTTGTGAACAGAGCGTTGGTCCTACATAAGAATAGCAAAGCTTCCTAATACTAAGCCATCTTTCAAGCCTCTTTTCTTATATTACTTTTTATTTCTCTCTCTCTGTGTGTGTGTGTGTGTGTACATTCACATATGTATGTTCATGTGTGGTCAAAGGACAACCTGTGGGATACAGTTCTCCTTCCACCACGTGAGCTCTGGGAATTGAACTCAGGCTGTCAGGCCCCCGCCGGCCATTGTCTCTCTACGCCCCTCTTCCTTTGAAGCTAATCTGTGTGGTCACTATGCTGCCAGCACTCTGCCATGCATGCCGGGCACTGGTGGCCATCCTATTCAGGGATCAACTTTCCTGTGCGCAGCACATGGACTTAACAATCCCTCAAGCACCCAAGTCACAGCCCGTAGGGGTGGGCAAAGTGAAGGGGCCGATCTTGTAAGGGGGATGAAAGGAAGTATCCACTTGGCTTAGCTCCTTGGCTGGCTAGCAACCCTGGATGTCTACTTTTACTATCACACTCAGTTTAGATACAAGGGAAACAGGCTCAGTCCCAACACTATTGGCTTTTGGGGCCAGCCTCTCCTGACCTCCTAGGCTGCAAGGACAAATGCCATCACATATTGCCAGGTGCTCTCTGGGGGAGCAAAACTGCCGTGTGCTAGACATGGTCGTGTGGGATCCCTACTGTTCTAGCAAACCTGTTTCCATTCAGGGTTAGGCAGGGAACTGGGAGGGACCCAACCCTTCTCTTCTTGCCCCTACATAGACTCAGATTCTCTTTTTTTTTCTGGCCAGGGGCGGGGGCTATTCACTGGCCTCATGCAAGGCTTTTAGTGCTGGCTGTATGTTCATGACTTCTAAAATCACAACTGTCCCTCACTCCAGACCAATCACATCTCTGGGCTGGCTTTGCCATCCTTTTGGTTGAGGGCAACCTCAACTTTCAGTTACTCAGGTTGAAAACAGACACACCCTCATTTCTAGTCTCTTATCTCATATCTTGTCAGGAAATCCTATTGGCGCATCTTTCAAAGTATGTTGCAAACTGGATGACTTTTCACTATCCACGTGGTTGAGGTCACAATCATTTCTCAACTGGAGGACTGGCATCGTGTCCAGGCACCTCACTTTTGGCTCCTTAAGTCTAGGAGAAGCCAGAAGCCAGAGATCCAGCTAAGACAGCAAGAAGCCCAACAACCCTGCTCAGTCTCCCCAGGAGCTGCCATGCCAGCCTGGCCTTGCTGCCATCATTAAGGCCTGGTTCTCCACTCCTGCTCCTTTGTCCCCGGTTGCCTCCCCTATGCCTCTGGCCATTCTCAAGTACAGTCTCTGTTTCACGGTCTGTATCTGTCCTTTCCCTGCCCAGTGCCCAGAGAGCTGCTCTTCCAGATACCAGCCTGGCTTGTCCCTCGCTTCATTCCCATCTCTCTTTGAACATCACCTTGGAGAATCTTTTCTGACCTCTCATCTCCGACCACACGTACATTCCTTGCCAGCCTCACTTTCCCGTAGCATCCAGTCAAACACAGCCTATGTTCCCATGACACACGTATGGGAACAAACAGAGCACAAAAGATGAGCAACAGTAGACGAGCTGAGGTGACTGAAATGTTCACAGCGCCCACGACAGGCAGACAGGCAACCTGTTGATGCTTGAGTGGTCAGCTGTGGGCAGTGACCCAGCTGGGGCACCCACACAGAATGCCCAGGGGGCAGCTTGGCTACCCATCTGCCAGTCTGCACCAGGCTGAAGTTGCCCGTGAGTCTTTCCTCCTCCTCTCATTTCTCTTTACTCACTTGGAGGCAGAAAATGCCACTTGCCCCTCAAGGGTGACTTCCCAGGTTCCCAGGATGCTATCCTCACTGCCTGCCTAGGATTTTGGTTGTCCACTTACCCCTGGGCAGGCGCCTGTTCCTCTTCAGATACTTGATGGGGCAGAAAGGCATGATGCAGTTGAGTGGAAGAACCAATGAGAAAAGGGTGGCTGGGCACGGCGGAGCCTGGGCAACAGCTACGGACACCGGCAGCCAGAGAAACAGACAGCCTCTCCAACTAGCTGCAGAACTGTGTAACGGTGGGAACTAAGCCGGGCTCTGTTCTCTCTCCTAGGGAACTTCTGCATTTTGCAGGACCTGAAACCTGGGAATGCCCAGGGTGGAGATCCCCATGGCACTTCCCAGAGTACACAAGTTGCTGGGGTGAAATGGAGGGAGGCAAGGTGGAACTCACACAGCAGGTCGTTCTGCATCTGGCTCCCCACCCTTCAGTCCGGCCCTGAGCACACTAAGTTCCCCGACTTTGGTCAGCTGTAGGACCAAGCACCCACCCACCTTTGTGTCAGCATGGGGAGGTTAGTTAGGAACAGGGCTCGAGACTGAGGGTTGCTGTCTCCGGCAGTATGTGCAAATCAGAGAACACGGGGTGGAAGCTGGACACACACAGACCTTACTCCATGCCCGGGTGCCAACTGCTTACTTCATATTTCTGACCCCTCTTAGGCATTTTGTTTGCTTGCTGCTTTGTTGTTGTTTTCCTTTGGTTTGGTTTGTCTTAGTTTTCTGAGAAAGAGTCTCATTATGTTGGTTATCTAGCCTGGCCTTGAACTCACTGAGCTGTCCAGGCTGGCTTCTAGCTTGCCATCTTCCTGCCTTAGGCTCCCATCTCAGGCTGTTCCCCTTTTTCTGAAAGCAAAGTGTGACCAATGATGAGGGGGGTGACCTCCTGGGGTTCAGGTGAAGACTATAAAGAATGCTTGATGTTCCCCTGGAGGACATCTTGTCCCTCTGTCACAGACAAGAGAGCCAAAGGCCAGGTAAGTGCTGTCTCTGGGAAGGGTAGAGCAAGGTCTGGAACTTAGCTGGATTCTTTCCAAGAAAGAAGTCACCATGCTCACGATGTTTCCCCATGCCTGGGACAAAGGAACTGGGAGCCAGATGGCTTGTCCAGGCTCCCCTGCCCCGCACCAGCATCATTCTCTCTCCCAGGACATGGGGTCAGGACCTGTGCCTTAGTCGGGGTTATCATTTCCATGACAAAGTACCGATACCAAAAGCAACTTGGGAAGGAAAAGGGTTTATTCTGCTTATGCTTCCACAGCACTGTTCATCATGGAAGGAAGCCAGGACAGGAACTCAAACCGAGCAGGGACCTACAGGCAGGAGCTAATGCAGAGGACACGGAGGGGTGCTACTTAGCGGCTTGCCCAGCCTGCTTTCTCATAGCACACAAGACCACCAGCCCAGGGATGGGCCTCCAATACCAATCACTAATTTTAAAAAATGCCTGGGGCAGTGGTTGTCAACCTTCCTAATGCTGCGACCCTTCAGTACAGTTCCTCATGTTGTGGTGACCCCCAGCCATAAAATTATTTTGTTGTTATTTCCTAACGATAATTTTGCTACTGTTAAGAATCATAATGTAAATATCTGATCTGCAGGATATCTGATATGGGACCCTGCAGGCTCACAGGTTGGGAACCACTGCCCTCCAAGCTTGACCATAGCACCATCTTAGAGAAGGATTTTCTTAATCGAGGTTCCTCCTCTCAGATAACTCAGCTTGTGTCAAGCTGGCAGAGCTATCCAGCACAACTTGTGCCGTTGGGCAGCTCCAGAGATGCTTCCCGAATGACTGTGGCAGGAAAACTGGCACCAGGCTTTGGTGAGCAGGGAACACGCCATTTATTTTCTGACCTCCTTATGCCATTATCCATCCCTTCAGAAGAAAAGTGGAAGATGAGAGCAATTCATTCCTTCGCATGGCTTATATGAGCCTCTTGGAATAGAAGCTGCTCTGGACAGTAAGGACCCTCTCCTTCACCTGCCTGCTTACCAGTTGGCCATTCCACCTGCCTCTCCTCCCCCTCCGTGGCTCCCTGTAGGACAGCCTCTGCCCAACCACAACTGTCCTCTCTGTCTACAGAGTTTACTCCATTGGAAGGTGGCTGCTCCCCTGGTCCACTCGGTTGCTGCAGGTCTCCCTAGGGAATGTCCATCACCTGAATGCAGACATAGCCCCATTCCCTCTGGCTGAGTGAGTGAAACAGTGGGCCTTCCCTACCTTCTGAGATCTGGCTCCATGACCCTGCATGGCCACTAGACTGACTGTGAAGCTTCAAGTGTCCACTCCTAAAATGATCCGGTATTTGCATAAAGCTTGCACACATTCTCTTTAGATGACTGTCGTGTCAAATCCATGGCAACACTCTGAAGAGTAGCTGTTATTTAGGGATGGCTGTCCGTGTTCTAATCAGGAGCGATCTTTCATGGGAATATTTACAACCTACAGTTGTTTGAAGCCAGAGGCAGGGAACCTTCAAGCTCAAATGTGTTAATTACATTATGTACGTACATCCAAACAATACCAGCTGCTCAAGGGGCAGGGGATGGTTCACAGAGTGAGAAGCAGGCTGTCGCCGGCCTGAAAAAGTGACTTCCTTACTTCTGCAAAGGACACAGGGGCCTAGGCCTGCTTCAGGACAGGAGGGAGAAGCCCAGGAACCGGAGAGGAGAGACTGACTTTCTCTTCCTTGAAAAAGGCCCTAGCTGGGCCAGCCCAGCTCTTACAAAGGTCAGTGTACTCCCGGAACCTCCCTACCCATCAGCAAGGCAATCTCAGTCCTTTCAGGCATCTCCCTGGAGATTTCCTTGGGGCTGAGGGGATGTTAGACTCTGCAAGAAGTCAGCAAGTGGCCTTGTGGGGGAGGGGGGGAGGAGGGAGGGAACTTGAGAGAGAGAGAGGCTGTGACCTTTCTCCCTGGGGTAATTACAGAAGTGGTGTTAGCACCCACTCAGTGGAAGCCTACCTCTGAAATCTAAGGCAGATCTTCCTTCCCCAGCAGGAGCCCCAAACATAGCCTTACCCTGAGCTCACCTGGACAACTCCTACTCATTCAAGATCCAGCTCAAGTATAGTCACTTTTCCTTCAGCTTCATTTAGATTCCTATGCACCCACCCCATACTCCACCTCTTTTAAAAAAATTTGTCTACTTTCATTTTCTGTGTATGGGTCCTTCATTTACATCAATGTCTGTGTACCATCTGCATGGTGCATGCAGTACCCGTAGAGGCCAGAAGGGGGCACCGGATACCCCTGGAGCTGGTGCGCTACTATGTAGGTGCTGAGAATTGAACCCAGATCCTCTGGAAAAGCAGAACCCCAAAGCCCGCAGAGGGGTCTGCAGGGTGTGCCCAAGGCACATAGCAAGTGAATCTGTCTCCTACAGGAGTTGGGGTGGGGGGGCTGGGGATAACATTCTTCAAATGGAAGCCCAGGGATGCCATGGCCAGGGATGAGACTCAGCTTTCTTGGAGAGGTCTGGTGAGGCAGGGCAGAAATACCTCAGATCTTCTGAACTGAGAAGAGTGCGGAGGAGGGCGCGGGGGTTGGGAGATGGACAGGGCGTTCCTTCTGCAGGTACCCAGGATAGAAGGGCGGGGTGGCTGTCTTGAGTGGACCACAGAACCTGCGCATGAACTCGGGTAAGAAAGGTCTGGTGGTGAGGGAGAAGCAGGCTAGGAGCCCTGACCAGCCTAGCAGAGGGGCACTCCAGGCCTGGGTATGAGTGAAGCCTGGATAGGCAGGAGGGTCCTGTTAGTGAGAAGAGGGGTTCCAAGCCCCACTGTGCCCTGTGTATTTTGTCTCTAGAAACTATATCAGAGAAGAAATAAAACCTCTCTAACTGTAGGTATCAAACACTTAAAAATCCTAGTGGTGCTTCCTCTCCCTGTGCCCTTCATCGACCCCCAACAATGGGCATAGGCCCACCAGCTGCACCACAGTCCCAAACCAAACCCTACTCCTAGGCCTGTCCGGAACTCTGCGTGCCCATTCCCACAGCAGTCTGGCCTCAGGCTGGGACCCTCAGAAGCCTATGGAACCAAAGCTAGATCCTGGTGTATCGGGTACCACCCTGCAAGAGCTCCGTTGTGTCACCAAGGGACTGATGTGTGCCTTCAAGGCAGTGTCTGAGACTTGTTGCCCAGAGAGACGGGCATTACACTAGAGCTGGGGACACAAAAACATGGCAAGACCCCATGTGGGGGCCTCAGCAAGCCACCAATGATAAACACACAGGCTGCAGACAGAGAACTTGCTTAAGAAGGTGAGTTAATGGTAGGCAGCAGACAACGGCTCTTTAGTGCCCAGTGGGAAGGGGCAGGACCAAAGGCCAGGAGTTCCCTCTCTCCCCCGGTCCTTTATGATGGAGATAGAGCCAACTGGAAGGCTGCCCAGAGCCCAATCTCACCTCGACAGACCTTGCTGAGGTGGGGGAGGGGCTTGCAGACTAAACAGCACCTGACTTTGGCTTCCTCTTTCAGCCCAAGGAGAGGGGTAGGGTGGGCTGAGAGGCCTGAGATCCCATTAACAGCCCGCAAGCAGTTCAACTGGCTGGGGAGGGGGTTCAGTGGATACCACTCCAGGGGACAATGACATGCCACACAGCAGAGGAGTGTCAGGGCCTGAGGGGCTCTGCAGACAGGTCACCTAGTCCTGACCCTCTCTGGCGGGGCGTGCGGACACTGCTTTCCAGTTTGATAGTGCCCCCATGCATCACTTTGCACCTTTCTCTTTGCATCTGTTTCAAGGCAGATGGACCCCACAGCTGTGAGGGACCCCGGGGCTTTACCTGGTGTATTTCCCACACTTAATTTTTAAGCCAAATAGTTCTGTTTCTGTATTTTTATAGCTTATCTCCTGCCTGGAGGCCAGATACGCAGCAAGACAAGTAAGACGTCCTTTTGCTAGTGCCAGCATGTAAGTTCAACAGCAGGTTCTCTATCTACCACGGTTCCTTAGCGCAACTCCAGAAAGCAGCCATTCACCTGGTAGTCTAAGCGAAGATAGCACCCTCTAGAGGCAACCATTTATATTGTAGGCTACATGAATGTATCCTCCGAGTTATGCAAGGAGTGGGTCTCACAGGCAAGATAATCTTGAGGACAGCATTACCTTCTTACTCTCCTCTGAGGAAGGAAACTGCCTAAGCTGTCCCAACAATGGGACTATCTCATTCAGTTCAGCAGGGCTCACAGGACTGAGAGCAAGGCTCCAACCTTTCAGGCCTACTGTCCTCAGGTCCAGCCATTGGTAGGGCTGGGTATTGGCCTTGGGGATTGTCCCTTCAATGTGACCTGACTCTCAGGCTGAGGACCATAATTAGCAGAGCCAATCAATTACCACCTGTCCCTCCATCAACAGATGCCCCACAGCAACGCCTTATTACCCAGAAGAGGCTTCCCCCAACTTTACGTTAAGAAGGAGAGAGAAAGCAGGAAATGCACGAACTCCTCCGGGGAGTTTCGGGGCACACTTCCGATCACATTACACTCTTCTAATGTGGCAGCTTTACTGCTCCCCGGTATATGCTGGGTCGGACCAGATCATTAGAAACCGCATTAAGTCTGCTGGGGAAGCAACCTGAGGACGGCAGTTTGGATCTCCAGAACCCATAGAAAAGCTGGGTGAACATGGCGACTCCTGCAACTCCAGGACGCCAGGGATCCCCAGGGCAAGCCAGTGAGCTACCTTAGGTAGTTAGTGCACACACACACACACACACGCACGCACGCACACCCCCCCACACACACACAATCACAGACTCAGGGTGAAAACCGACCACCACAGAAAGTGAGCACTGACACCAGAGGAAGACAGATGGGTCTGAAACTCAGGTACAGCTTTGGAGGCAAAGTGAGCTGCGCTACCAACAAAACACCCACTGTGTGCAGAGCAGTAAGTCTCCCGCCGCACGGCCTTGGCGTGCCAGGTCCTCTCCCACCAAGTGGCCACTAGGAGTGGCCTTCTGCATACCCTACATAGGACAGTCACCTCATGAGTATGGATGTTCTGAGGATGACACATGGTGCAGTTGAGAGTGGGGCCTCAAGTGGGGTGAGTGATGGACGGAGGGTCCATAGACACTCCCAGGTTACCTCATAAGTCACTTAAGGCTGGGATGGGCCAGGTCCAGGCCCTGCTCCGATAGACACAAGGCTCTGAACCAGGCATTAGGAATCCCGCCGTAGTAGTGTAAGGCCTGTGCCCAGTGAGCAGTGCAGACCTGCCTGTCCTGAAGGGTCCTCCTTCCTAGGATGGGCTTCCAAAGACAAATGCACTTAAGAACTTCACGGAGGTCTTGGCTGGTATAGCTGCTTTTGGGTCCTGGTGGCTGAACATTTTCTGCCAGAGAGAGGCTTGCTTGCCATCCTGCATACACTATGGACTCTTGTCTTGACCTAAACTAGCTCCTTTAGGAGAGGTTTTCTGTGCCACTCAGGGTCCCCCTGGGAGAGACAAATGTTGGGATGCAGCCCCGGGACAAGCGGCTGAGGTGCTTTTTTAACCAAAGTGGGCCTGGCCTTCAGGTTCTCCTAGCATCCCTTAGTCCCTACCTGTTACAGGACATGGCTTGCATACCCCACCCTGAACTCTCTAGCCCAGGGGTGGGGGCCTTCTCCTCTCCCAGAGATGTTTCACTATATAATCCAGACATTTTGGGTCCCTCCCACCTTTCTGTCCCCCCCCCTCTCTGTAGGCACATTTTCTCTCTCTGGGCTCCCTCCCTGCTTTTCTGTCTCCCTCTGCATGGTGATTTCACTAACCTCTACTTGTGAGATCCAAGAACCAGCGAGAGCTGCCCCCAATAAACCTGAATTTATATACTCTAATTTGGCTTGAATTGGTTCACTTCGGCGGCCGCAGAATGCTTATCAACAAAAACGTCTAGTAGCCCTCTGCACAGGTGGGCATATGGCCTGGGGGTCTAGCCCTAAGGTGTCTATAGTGTCTTTCAGGAGTGCAGGAGGCCCCACCAGGCAGCTGGAAGGGATCGGACAGGGAGCCAGAGCCACGTGGGAGTGTCCAGCATATAGGTCCAGGACCTGCCCATCAGCCCTGTTCAGCTTGTCTCTGCCCAAGATTCTCCAACAGCGTGCCTGGTAAAGGTGGGCACCTATCGTGTTCCTAATGGGGAAGAAGCTCAGTCACTGACCGTAGTGGGAGCACTCCGGAAAATGCTGGTGTGCTGCTGAGCTGGGGAGGAGGACTCTGGTCAGGACACGAACTGCCTAGTGATCAAACTGGGCTCTGGCAGTCAGGAGGAGCCAGGCAGGGCAGAGCCTTTGATGCTGGATGCTAAAGGTTTTGTCTTCCTGAGTCCCTGACTGCCTGCCACTGGAGCTTGTGCAGGCTGCCTTTTAGGCCTGCTGTCAGGGATGGAAGGATGGAGAGTGTCTTCTGAGGACACCAAGGGAACCCAGTGTTCCTCTTAGCGGGAGCTTCATGCCACCCCTGTGGCCCCCTCTGCCACAGGTTTTGCCCAGGACACACTCTAGGCCAGGGTCCCTAAGTGGACTGTGGAGCCTGGCCTCAGAGCACCCAGGATGGGGGCGGGGAGGGGCGGCACAGGGGAGCTTTGTTAACTGGCCTTCACTGTCCATGCTGGGCAGACGCTCTGTGAATGGCACTGCTGTGGTATTTTAAGAAGATTCTACAAATAGTGCTCCCTCAGAATGGGCTTCAGAGGCTGGGCTCATGAACGCCCCCCACCAGGGCGGCCGCCTGGAGCTCCAGCTGGACAATAGGGCCTCACAGGGACTAGGCGGATGCCGGGTGACCCCAGCCGCACTGCCCAGTCGTCCTGATGGCTGCCCTGGAGTTTATTGGGAGGCGTGGCTCACTGTCTGGGGGACATCCCTTGGGTACCACCTCTCCGGATCTCTAGGGACTTCCAGGCTCTGAAGCTGTCCTGTGGGTCACGGGGGAGGGACACAGGAAGGAAGGGTTCCTTGAGATTTCCTCAGACACCACTTTATTAGGTAGCCAGGAATCCTCAAAGGCCTACTGTTCTGGCAGACAAGGGCTATTAAACTGCAGTCTTTCTAGAATTTTATTCTGGAGCCTTAGAGGGAGAGCAGCGAGCTGGATGCTAGAAGCAGGCAGAAGGAGGGTCACAGGTTGCATTCCTACACAGTCTGCAAGGCTGGGCTAGTCACCTCTGGGAGCCTCGGAGTCTGGTCCCTTTACAGGGCAGGAAGCTGAGGAAGGAGGCTCATGAGGCACAGGCAGCACTCAGCAGAGGCAGCCTCTCCCCTTCCCAGGCGAGATTATTTATCTCCCATGCCTGAAGCATGCATGCCCGAAACATGCCTGAACTGCTGAGAACCATCAGGCATCACGGGAATTCCTCAGGACACCACTGAGTCTACACACTTCAGGCTGTAGAGGTCCAGTGAGCAGGGCCCTGGGAGCCTGCAAGGGATGGATGGCTAAGAGCAGGCTCGGCCAGGGGCAAAGTGTAGAATGAGGCTCTGGTCTCAGTCCTACTTTTATCCTCTCAGACCTGGAAAAAGTCTGAAATAAAAGTCGCCCTCAAGGGTATGGAGAGATGGCGTGGGGGTTAAAAGTATTCGTTGCTCTTACAGAGGAATGGGGTTGTTCAGTTCTCCGCTGACCTCCAATGGATAAAATTGATAATTTTCTAAGTTTAATTATTAAAAAAAAATTTCACAGACAGTTCCCTGACAGTCACCAACCCCAACTCCAAAACATGCTAGGCTGGCTGGCCAGGGGTCAGGCACCACCTACTCTGAACCTATGGATGTTTTACATTGCAGAGGCCACTGTGACACCACTGGTGATAATCAAGCCTGTCCCAGTCCCAAGCAACCTGCTAGTGCCCCTGAGTGAAGAAGGTCCTGTAACTGCATGCCCTTGTAGGACACCCGGCACCCCGATGTGGTTCCTAAAGTCCACCTGAGTCTCTGAGGGACAGCAGCACAACAGCCTGTGTATCCGTGACCAGCCATCACGAGAACAGGCAGCATGCAGCACTGCGGGGGAGCACATGCAAGGACAGGCCTACAAGCAACAGACTGCAGACCTGGCTGCAGAAGCCAAGGGAGAAGCTGCTGGTCTCTGCAGGACCTTCAACTACTTCCAAACTGCACATAACCAGGAACACCGAGCCCTCATGTTTCAGCCCTCTCTCTCTTTCTCTCTCTCACCCCACAGGGTTTCTTTCTCTGTGTGTCCCTGGTTGTCCTAAAACTCACTCTGCAGACCAGACTTGGCCTTGAACTCACAGAGATCTGCCTGCCTCTGCCTCTGCCTCTGCTGGGACTAAAGGCGTGTGCCACCACCATCCAGCTCATCAGCAGAGGGCACGTGTTGCTCTTCTAGCCACGCTCTAAACCACACTGCTCTCTGTCAAAGCCACAGTGACGGGCATACAGCAGAAAGACAGCAGCTGGGTGGGAATCCCAGCTTTGAGTGGCCGTTGCTGGGAAACCGTACCTGCTTCCTCATCTCTAAAGAGAAACTAATACCATATTTCAGGGTCGCATGGGAAGTGAATCAATTCGCACATGTGAAGTGCCAAGAGCCTGGCACAGAGCCTGGCACACAGTGCCATCTGTGTTACTGATGTTACATGTAAAAAGACGTCAGGTAAGGATCATTTCTACCCCTGAGCATTTTCGAGGGACCATCATCACCTTTATGCGGATGCTAATTCAGATCTCAACACAGCTGACGAGACTGTGGGGCCTCTGCTTACAGACAAGGCTCTGTGGCTCAGAGAAGTAAGCCGTCTGCTGGCAGAACCTGCGGGAGCTGCATGATCTTCCATCATTTCCCTACCTCCTTGAGCACAAGCCGTTGGGTTACTTAACTCCATTAACACCTCCAAGTGAAGCTTAGGTAGGAGGGACCAGGCCCTGACCACGGAGAGCCGAGTACTTGCTCACGTACCTTGGTAGGAATTAGTTTCTCAGAAAGTCCCATCCTCAAAGCTCTGTCATTATTTGACCTGCACCAAGTTCCCTAAAAAATTCCCCTTGACAGAGCACTGCCGTCATTGAACCCGACCCCAGCTCACGCTACTTTCAGGGCATTTGTTAGAAAGAATTAGAAGCAATTCTTCCCAAACCTCCATCCTCAAGACAGGGTTTCTCCGTGGAGCCCTGGCTGCCCTGGAACTCACCATTGTAGACCAGGCTGGCCTTGAACTCACAGATCTGCCTGCCTCTGACTCCCAAGTATGAAAGGTTTTTAGTACTGGGATTAAAAGTGTGCACCATCACCGCTGGGCTCTGAGAAGCAATTTGTTCACATTACAGCTGAGATGCAAACTGGGAAAACAACACTTAGCCAAAGCTTTAAAAAGCAGTTTTACTTTTTTTTTTAAGTTTTAAGATCATCCAGGGGAAGAAATAGCCACTGGGAACTTCGCATATTCCCAGAGTTCCATGTGGCCATTCGTGTGCCCTTGCACAGAAAATCTCCAGGATTGGCTCACCCTGTCTGACTTTGAGTCCCTTCCCAAGCAAGAAGTGAAGACTAAGGCTGAGTCGCAAATCTTAGGTGCTGATGCTGACGAGATGCCATTGAACCAACCATGTCTAGGATTCGGCACACAGAAGGAAGAAACAAAATACAGCCCAGTCGCAGAAATTAGTCTACAGAAACTACCTGTGACCCGCTCTAAACTTGCTACAAGTCAGCCACTGTAAATGTAAATATGCTCAAAGAAATTAAAGGGCACCACCGTGTGCCCCACACAGCTTTAATCCCAGCAGGCAGGCGGATCTCTGCAAGTTCAAGGCCAGCAGCCAGAGCTACATAGTGAGATGCTGCCTAGCAGGGAGGGGAGACGGCTTGGGTATAATGATAGCTCACTAACTGTATAATATTGATGAAGAGGTATCAATTACAGAAAAAAATCAAATAGAAATTTTGAGGTTTAAAAATGTGGTAATTTACTATATCAACAACAGACTTGAGGGAAACTGAAAATATCCAGTCTGAGGGAATTCTTTTTTTCAAACATAAAGAAAAAAGAACAATAGAACCTTACAAACTAATGATGCGTGATTATGTGTACCAACATATACAAAATGTGGGTTCTGGTGGAAAACAGGGCAGGGGCAGAAAAGATACAAATAATGGTTCAAAAATCCTCCAAATCGGTTGAAAAACATCGCTCTAAGAATTGGCAGCTCAGTCTTCATGTGGGTCCCTATTAAGAGGAACAGAGGCTGTCTCTGACAAGGACTCTGCTCCCTGCTCTTTGATCACTTCCCTCTGGTGGGAGGGCATTGCCAGGCCACAGAGGAAGAGGACGCAAGCAGGCCTAAGGAGACTTGATAGGCTGAGGTCAGGTGACAGGGGAGAAGTGCTCCCCCTTTCTGAGAAATAAGAGAGGGACATAGGAAGGAAGAGGGAGGGAGGAAATGGGGGGGCTACAATTGGGATGTAAAGTGAAAAAATTATAAAAAATAAAGTTAAAGAAATTAAAAAAAAAAGAATCTCAAGACTGAAAGGATGATGAACGGGGCTTCACATCTGACAAATGCACAACCAAGCAATCCAAAGACAGAGAATCTCGGAAGAGGCAAACGACTTGCTTTTAAGCATGGTCAAAGGAAGGCCATTGACCCAACCCATATGTTAGCACCCCCATCCTAGCCAGACCACTGGCAGTCCTGGTCCAAGAATGGAGGACAGCACCAGGCCTGTGGTAGAAGAGCAGTTCTGAGCTTTCTCACAAGATTATCTGGAGCCCCTCCTACCATGAGCCTGGGAGGTCACCAGAGGGTGCCTATCTGTCTTTCCAGAGGCACACTGAGGCTCTGGGCTGTAGCCCAGCCAGAAGAGGGAAGAGCTGAGAAAATTGCTGTGCTTCCTGAAGCCCCTTGAGTTTGGTATGCATGTCTGAAATGTAGGTGGGCGAAGAAGATGCTCAGAAAGGGGAGAGCTATCCTGACTAGGAAATGGAACTAAAGCCTGAGGTTAGTTCTTTTTTAAGAAACCCACAAGGCTGCTGCCCGGGACACTGGAATGGGGAACAGGGTGATACTTCAGAAACACTGTGGCACCTACACAAACACTGAGCCACAGATGGGAGGCTGTGGGGCTCTGAAACCTCTACAGTCGCCAGAAGCAGGAGGCTCCGGCCTTCGGGGTATCTTTCACAGCCTCTCCTCCACCCACATCCTGTCTCTGAAGTTGAGCTGGACACAAACTGCCCCAGCCGCTGGCCTCTGATGCCCATCCCTCTAGCTCACTGCTGGCACTGTGGGCAGGACTCTTTCCAACAGTCTGCCACTGGGATCTGCTGGGTAGCCAGAGTCAGACACTGGGCCCTAGCAGAGGGGAGCCAGAGTGCCATGCTACCTACCTACGCTCTGCTTTCCAGTGTTCCCAAAACACATAGGTACAGCGCCAGCTTGCAGAAGTGTCAAGGGATGAGCAGGGGAGGCAGCCAACCAGACCATCCCCACTCCTGAAGAAGTGAATGGCGCCTGCAGGCCCAGGGCTTACAGGTGTGGACCCAGAGACAGCTTACAGTGCGGACCACCTGCTGGGGCCCAGTCACTCTCAGCCTGGCTGAAAGCACACAGAGAGGTTTAGGCAGTGTGGTGGGACATGCTGCCTAGGCACTGGGGGCAGGGGAGGCCACATCACCAGACTAAGGAGCTGAGCTTTTTTTTCTGCAGACAGAGACTGCAAGGTAGGTCTGAGGAGGGACACGTGTGACTGGGTTTTCGGATGGGACAGTGCTAGGACAGCAGATTAAAACAGGCATGGAATGGCCAGCCTGAAAGCCTGTACAGGTGACACCAGGAGATTGTATCACAGAGCATGCGGCCTTCCACTATGGGAAGTGAAGAAGATAGAGCTGAGGGCCAACTCTGCAGAGGGGCAGGTAGGTGTGAGGGGGCCCAGCCGAGACCTGAGGAGGGAGCTCTGCATGTGCTGAATGAGACGGATGCCCCGGAGGAGAGCTGGAGGCTGTGTGTTGGCATCCTCTCAGTCCTCAGGGTCCTGGAGACAGAACTTAGAAAGCAAGGAAGCCACAGCAAATGGAGTGAAACAGGACAGAAGGGCCAGTCAAGCAGACACAGATGAAAGGTAGGACAGGTGCAGCCAGCAGCAATGAGTGAGTACAGAAGAGGCCTAGGGGGTCATCAGGTGCTCAGAGTCCACTATCAGGTGCTTACTGGTCCAGTAAGAGTGGAGGCTGCCAAGTGTGGGGAAGTCGGGGGAGGGGGGTGGAGATGCAGACAAGGCCAGATGAGTGAGTCCTGGGTGCTAGGATGGAAAACAGAATGATGAAGTAGGTCCCAAAGGGCACAAAGTGGGCACAAGACTGGCAGTGGTGACAGGCTGACTGTATTTGCTGATAAGGGACTTTGGCAGATTTCTAATGAGAGAAGGAGCCACAGGGAGAAGGGAGTGAGAGTGTCTGGGAGCAGAGGCGGAGCTGGGAGGGGGCTTTGGACCAGTAGAAAGAGTGAGTGAGGAGCCCAAAGCCCCAAAAGGAGTCAGGAGATGAAGCAGCAGCACCCAGTCTCGGAGTCCTGCACTCTGCTCTCCAGCCTAGATCCAACACGGACTTAACGCTAGGCTCAAGGGCATCTCCTTCTCCCAGGCCTCAGTCCAGGGCAAATATGCAATACTGAAGAACTGGAGGCCCCACAGCCCTACACAATGCTTTAGAAACACCCCTAGAGGGGTTGAAATCATACAGGTGCCTCAGAGTTCAGAGCAAGTCTCTCGACCCTCTGCTCAGGGACACAAGGCCTCTGCGGAACAGACCCTGAGCACACCTCATTTTCCTGGGCAGCTGGAGCCCAGCTGGGACTCTTCTGCAGCATCAGGTCACACAGACCACGCTGCCACCCTAACCCTGGCCTGCAGCCGTGTCCCACATGAGCTGCACTCACTGTGCCCTGAGTTCAGGCAGCCACTGGCTACTGGACAAAAGCCAGTGCTGGGTTTTAAAGCCACAAGGACGGTGCTGCTAAACCAGTCTGGGGCACAAGGGGAAGTTCTGAGGCTCTCTTTGCCAGATTCCATTCAGATCACTGGAATTTTTCTACTTCTTCCAATATACGTTCACACATGGACAATCTGCTGAAATGTTCTGTTGTAAAAATTTAGGCTCAGGAATATCCAAGAATGAAATCGCCGACAATAGCTTAGCTTTTGGTTTGCCTTAGCTACTGGTCCAGTGAAATATCTAGGCCTTCTCTGAGTAAAAGGGCTGTTCGTGTGTGCCTGTGTGTGTGTGTGTGTGTGTGTGTGTGTGTTGAGGTAAGGTATCACTGTGCAGTCCAGCCTGCCTCAAATCTACAGTAATCCTGCTTCAGCTTCCCAAGTTCTGAGAACACAGGTTTGAGCCTCTGTCTTCTTTTTCCAAAACAAACAAACAAACAAACAAACAAAACAAAACCCCCAAATACAAATACATGTTGAGCTGAGAGGATCTTCTCAGGTGTCTAGCATGCACACACACACACACACACACACACACACACACAGCCTTGAAAAACAACTTGCTGAGTGACTGCTATGGCAACTGAGCTTAATATCTAAAGCAGAAATTCTTAAAGTGTATCCAGCAGTCTGTGCACCACGAGGCTCCGGGCAAAGCAGTTTCCCTGGAGACGAGCCTAGAAGCTGGACCCACAGTCCACGCAACACACAGCGGCACAAATGTGTGGAAGGCCCTGAGAAGGCCTGCCGGAAGAAATCTCCCAGAAGTCTCAGGTTATCTGACCATGTAACATTCGGCTTTCACTGATTGCAGAACTCACTGTGGACAGTGAGCCAAACTGGCCACCACCTAGCCAGATTTGCTACATTTATTCAAATGTGTTATTAAGAAGCCAAGCACCAGCAGGGTGTGGTGGCTCGTGCCTTTAATCCCAGCACTTGGGAGGGAGAGGCAGGTAGATGGATCTCTGTGGGTCAGAGGTCAGCCTGGTCCACACAGTAAGTTCCAGAACAGCCAAGGCTAGTAGAGAGACCCTGTTTCAAAAGAGGAGGAAGAAAAGAAGAGGAGGAGGAGGGGGAGAAGAAGGAGGAGGAGGAAGAGGAGGAGTAGGAGGAGGAGGAGGAACCCACAGTACCTGCCATGCTTGAGCCTCTCTAGCTGCCTGGGTTTCCTCCTCCGGCTGGCCACTGGCTGGTTGCCCACCCTGGCCCCACAGGGCCTCCCTCTAACCTTAAATGTAATCAGCCCGGCTTATTTTCATGGACTACAGAACCTCTGTGAAGGCATTCCGCACTGGGTCCCTACTTCCAGCTGCGGCTTGTCTCTTGTGGTGGAGGCAAGTGGGCTAACACTGCCGGGCCAGGCGGCTCCCCACTTGGATGGCACAGCCAGGGATCAGGACAGGGTAAGCCTAACAGAAAGGTACGCCTCAGGGTTCCTTCTAGGGTGCTTAACTGAACACATGGCTCTGCCTAAGCAAGTCTTTGTTGATCTACCCTGGTCCCTGAGACAGCCTCACACAAGCCTTGTTTACGGAGGAGGGGTCAGAAAAGACCAAAGCAACTACCTAGGCCCCGCCCCCACAAAATCCTCGCCATTGGACTCTGACCTGCCCGCAGAGAGCAGGCTGCAAGCCTGTCCCCTGGAATCCCATTGTTGCCCCGGCGAAGCTGGCTCTCTGCCCAGGCCCCCAAGCTTGAAACCCCGCAAGCAACATTCTTTCATTTTTCCTTTTAAAATCAAACGCTAAGAAAACGCTTGCAGTGGGACAGCCATAACAGAGCAGTCCAGTCCGGACAGTTTGAATTTGGTTCTGGCTGCAGGTCTGGATGCCGGGTCCTGTCTCAATTCCTGCGGCCAAGTCTGTTTAGTCAGGTTGTGGACCAATTCAGGCCCTTCCTGGAAGAAACCAGGACTAAAGTGGACTAAGGATCACCTGAGCAAGAGTCCTTCACGCTGTTTGACAGGGCCACACTTTTCCCTTATCTGGGGCTAGAATATGCTTTACAGCTATTGCTTATTCCGAGACCAACAGGCAAACCTTCCTTCCTGAGTTCGGAGGGTCACTTAAGTCAGTTGGCGGCATCCCCGAAACTCAGCTCTCAGGTCCTTGGGCGATTTTGATAGGCAAGGCGGGTAAGTGTTGGGGTCAGGCAAGTTTGGGGAGGCAAGGGTTAAGTCAGACGGCCAAGGCCACTGCCTAGGGAGGCCGGACCTCGGGCAGCCGCCGCTGTCCCGAGCGTCCGCTTTTGGGCCCTCTCCAAGCCGGCCGCATTCCAGAAGCCGCTCGGCTCGCAGGTTCCGCTGCGACTTTGGAAAACTCTGAGTCAGGCCCCTTTAGTCCAAGTCTGTGACAGAGGCGGGTGAGGAGAATGAATGGTTCGGCCCCCTCCGGGCAGTCAAGCCGCGCAGGCATCGCGGGCGCTGGCCCGGCTGGCTGCGCCGGGAACCCGCCGGCCAAGGCCGTGCACCTCGGACCCCCCGACTCGGCGCAGCGGTGGACTTGACCGACCTGCCGCCCGCGACTGCAGACCGCCCGGATCCCCACGTTGCGCTCCTCCGCGCGCACTCCTGGCGGGATCCCTCCCCGCGTCCCGGAGTTGAGGCCGGGAAGCGAGGCCAGGCAGGGCAGGTGCGGGTGGGGACCCCTGCGGGGGTGTGCCTGCGGCTGCCGAGCCGCGCACGTGCGCGCCCGGAGTTACCTTTGGACGCTGGCAGGTGTCCTCTCCAGTCCTTGCAGCAGCACAGCCCCATGGCACCGCCGCTTCCCCGCCGCCGGCGTCCGCTCCCCGCCCCCGCCAACACCCCCGGAGCGGCGCGGCTGGAGCGCCCGGGCCCGCTGGGCGCGGGGAGCGCACCGGGCCTCCGCTCCCTCCCTCCCTGGTCCTCGCGAACGCGCAGCTCATGCCGCGCGCCGCTTTTATGCCCTCCCCGGGCGGCGCCCTCCCCGGGGCCCGTTACTCTCCCCCGGCGCCTAGCCGCGGGCACTCAGCAGCCGCCAGGGGGCGCCGTGTCAATCACGGCACTCTCCCTCCGCTGCCTCACAGCCCCAGGGCCTCGCGACCACCAAGGCCTGACCCCTCAGCGCCAGAGGGTAAAGAGTGCCCTCGCGTCGCAAGGGTGGCTCCTCCCCCTCCTTTAGCATCCTTTGAACAGTCGACTCAACCTTTTGCAAGACTGGAAAGGGGGCGTGGTCCAAAGCCACCGGGCTGTTTTGTGTGTGTGTGTGTTTTTTTTTTCTCAGCCCACCTGAACTGTGTATGCACACGCAGAAAAAAGTTTGCACAGACCTGTGACTGGGTAGATCACTTATCCCACTGGGACTGTTTCTCCGTCTGAGAGATCATATGGCCCAATGTAAATTTTAGCCCCCTACACACACACACACACACACACACACACACACACACACACACACCTACGTGTACTAGGAAGGAACAATGAAAACGGTTTCATTGGGTCGTCACAAGGACTAAGTATCCATGGCTTGACCTACCACACTGCCAGGACATTGCTAAGCGGTTAGCCACTGTGGCCCATCAGCAGCAAGTGGAAGCAAGGATTTGGGTACGTGTTTTTACCATGGGAATGGGGGAGGAGGGGTCATTGCTGGAAGGTAGCATGGTCTTGCTTATTAAAACCAAGAGTGTTGGGCTGATAAGATGGCTTGACCAAGCCTAAGACCTGAGTTCAATCTTAGGGATCCACATTGCAGAAAACCAATTCCTGAAAGCTGTCCCCTGACCTACACACACACACACACACACACACACACACAGAGAGAGAGAGAGAGAGAGAGAGAGAGAGAGAACAAATGTAATTTTTTTATTAAGATTGCTAATACCCTAAGACCCAGCAACTCCATTCCCCAGCATGTTGCCCCACAAGAACTGTTGTCCACACTGCTAGGGAAATTATGTATAGGGGCTATTCATTGCCGCCTTGTTGGCAACTGACTAACACGGAGCCAGCAAAATGTTCTCAGGGAAAGAATTTTCTAATGCGTGGAGATAGCGTGGAGTATGGCAGTTGGGGGTGGAACTACCGAGATGGACAGGAGACACCACCAGGCACTCAGAGGGCAGAAACCCAGGAATGCTTCCTTCCGGGGAAGAGGGTGAAAGAAGAGGGCAGAGTAGATGTCGAGAGACTAGTTTTCTTATGGCAGCCTTGTTTCCTACCAGTGAGGTATATTCATGTGCTGTGTAACACTTAAGTGAAAGAAATCACATTCTCTCATGCATTTGTTTGGCATAGGTCAGAATTCTTTATCTTCTCTGCTTACTTTTGTGTGGCGCTAGGGATGAAGCCAGGACTCAGAGGCCCAGCCTCCAACCCCCTGCCAAGAGTTCTCAGTTGTTCTTTCTTCTTCCAGTCCCCAGCATCTGCCCCTGCCTGGCTCTGAGGCAGAACTGTGCCTTAGGCTAGACTGGAACCTCTCTTTTCATCTCCCAGGACAGAGGTGGTCTGGGAGGGCTGTGTGATAGAGTAGACTGGAGACCAAAGCAGTCACTGTGAGCAGAGAGCTGAGGGGACACGGAAGGATTACTGACTGAGTCAAGCCAGGGAAAGGTTTTCCTAAATCTTCATTCAAAAGGGAGATTAACAACAGCAGGCCAGTCTCCACCTCCCTCTCCTTTGACTCCTTAGAAAGCCTGGAGTGGAACTTTGGGAGAGACAGGGTGTCCCTCAGCAGATCCAGAAAGAATGTTTTCACTCAGGACATGGAGGCAAGCTTACAAAGAGTACCAGAGGACAGCCAGCCAGCCCTGACTTCTGGTTGCTGCCAAGTCACTTGAGGCAGTGTTAGCACCAGGCAAGACCACTCCTTCACAGACAGCTTAATGAGGCCCCAGGAATTCTAGGCTGGCGCTCCCAGCATTCAGGGAGAGCATCCGCAGGGGAGCAAGTCCCAGGGGGAGTTGTCCAAAGGCCAAGCACTACATTTGGAGGGAAGATTTAAAAGAAAACATCGTAGTGGCTATTGTAGGAAGCTTGTTTATCTTTCTAAGAGGAAGTGGCAAAGCCGCATCGTTCAAATGAGCCTATGACTGAGGGTCAAGGACCGCATTGAACTGTTCAAATATATTCTGGGATACTCGACTTTTCAAAGTGGTATTTAATACTAGCTCCTCGGCAGTTGGGCAGACAGATAGGAAGGCAGGAGCTTCTATTGTTTCTCCCTTTGGTTTAAATTCCTTTAATTCCTGGGTATACACTGTGGTTTTTATAGTTTTCCTGATGTATTTCATCCTCAAGGGGAAAGGAAAACGGCATGTTCTATGCACTTCTACCATGGCCATGCAATTCACAGATGTTATTATCCGTTAGCTACCCCACTAGGCACTTGCTGCAATATTCAATTAACAGAAGGAGAAAAGTTTGAGGAGGTGAAGAGTTTTGCCTATAGCCATCGAGTGGAGAAACAGCTGACCAGACAGGAAGGTGGATGAACGGATGTGTGACTAGGTTGGTGGAGGAAGCTTAATGAAGGGATGAATGGATTCATGGTCAGATGGAGTGTGGATAGGTGGGTGGGTAGACGGGTGGACTAGTGGATGGATAGGCAGATGGACATGTACACAGGTTAATGGACAGATGACTAGATTGCTGAGTAGATAAGTGAGTGTCTGTTTGAATGGGAAAATAGTTGAATAGAATGTCGGATGACTACAGACTGACTGTCTGGCTAGATGGGTATGTGGGTAGGTAAACTGGCAGATGGTCAGATGGAAGAATGAGTAGCTGAACAAATGAATGGATAGATAGATCTATAGATGGCTGGCTGGCTAAATGAATGTGAATCGAAGTGATCAGATGGGTGCATGTTGGTCAATGGTTAGTTAAAGAGATGGATGGATGGATGGATGGATGGATGGATGGATGGGTGGATGGATGGATGGATGGATGGGTGGGTGGATGGGTGGATAGATGGATGGTATTTCCTAAGTTTGGCCTAGCGTCTTGGGTTACAACTAAAAAATAAAAATAAAAAAAGGTGCTGGAATCAAGCCAGGATTGTAGAAGGAGACCAGGCCACACATGAGAAAGCAACGGTACAAGGCAGGTGAGAGGTGCAGGGCCCAGACACAACAGGTCAGAGGACATAGCATCAAAGGACAATGTGCCGCCTGGGCGGTCCCTAGTTCTCATGCCTAAGTCTCTGAATTTGGGCTGCCCACACTGTTTAAAGCAGAGAGGTCTGTGGCCAGTTCTAGGAGCCCATCCCCGTGAGCAGTGCGACTGTGTTGCAGCCATCTGCAACCATCACAGCGCAAGAAGCCCAGCTTAGCTTTGGACCATCCCCAGGTGCTCCGGGGCTATGGCATGCACTCTGGTGAAGCCTTTAGACAGTGTCACCCCCAGGAGAGCTAGAGGTGGTCTGACAGGCAGGCCACGTGGGCTTGTTGCTTTTGAGTCATGCCTTTGTCCTGTCAGCCTGCGTAGTTTCTAGAAGACGAGCCTGACAGAGGCTCCTCAGACAGCTTATTTTAAGTCATGCTTCTGGGGGCACGGGCACCTGATGGCACGATTATTCTAATTTCCCCTGCAGCCCTGCAATGGTGACTGGTTATCACCCTGGTTCTACAGAGGATACAAACACAAAGGTCAGGGAAGATGGCTCAAGGTCTGAAGCCATGGGCCACCTTCCGTGACCATCCACTTCCTCTCGCCTTACGGGAAAGGCCATCCTGGGTCAGCCATCTCCTGTCCCTCACCCTGTCTCCCACGGTTTTCCGTCTGTGGAAGGAGTGTACACATACACACCTGGTACCAGCACAGAGACTCACCGCCTGACGGTGGAAAGGCTGGCTGAAGGTGTTAACCGGGAGCCCTCACCCCAGAGTGCCCCTATCAACAGCAGGCACTCACCCTTCTCTTAACCCACTGTTCAGGGTCAATCTTGTCTCCAACTAAGTCTGACTTAGGGGAGGGAGGGAGGGAGGGGCACACATTTCCTGTCTGAAGCAAGCCTCATTCACCTTACCGCTGAAAACATACAAAACAAAAGGCCACGGACTCTATCAGGACTACTGTGTACTTGCCTTTCTCTTAATAAGATTTAATTCTGATTTTTCCTCTCCCGGCTTTCAGAAGCTAGGGGGAAACCAAAGGTTTGCCTTTGGTGAGCATGAAGGGCCTAACTAAAGTCTTTGTGTTTATGCCATGGCTCCTGCTCTTCACATTTTAACTTTTATCTTCTCTTTTCCCAGGTTCTACATTTTTCTGTTACTATCGTGTTTGAATGTTTTCAGTACAAGTCATTCCGGATCTTTTGAGGGTACAGGAATTCAGTAAATGTGTAATGCCTCGTTAGTCTTCCTTTTCTTTAAATGAGTTATTTTTCTCTTCAGGACCTCTATGGTCTGCCTCTCTCTGGAAAACAGTGATGAACATGGACATCAGCACATCAAGTGTCTGTGAAGTGTGGCAAGACCAAGATGAAAAGGTGGGCTGTGGGCATCGGGCACTGCTGTTCGTGCCTGAAAACACTGGCTGGCAGGGCCTGGACCTACAACACCGCTTCTGCTTCCTGAAGGAGCTGGACTGAAGGAGCGGGAAGATCAGTAGAAACCTGACTGTTTGAGACATCTCTAGCATGCAATAAGTGGGTTATTTTACATCATAATGATGATGGTGATGGTGATGATGAAAGTATTATTTTAAAAAATGCTTATGGTTTTTCATACCTGTAATCTCAGCACTTGGGGGTGGAGGCGGGAGAATCAAAGTTCAAGGTCATCCTCAGTAAAACAAGTTCAAGGCTAGCCTGGGATATGTAAGATGGAAAAATAACAGGACCCTGGCATGGTGCCGCATGCCTTTAATCCCAGCACTCAGGAGGCAGAGGCAAACAGGTCTCTGTGAGTTCGAGGCCAGCCTGGTCTACAAAAGAATTCCAGGACAGCCAGGGCTACACAAAGAAGCCCTGTCTAAAGAAACCAAAAAACAAACAAACAAATAAATTCCAAAAAAAAATTATAACTTAAACATAAAAAGTATATAAGTGGGGTTCCATGCACTGCCTCCCAATGTATGTACTATATAAGGCTGGAGATCCTCCTGCCTCAGCCCCCCAGAGCACTAGGATTCCACTGGTGTACACTTAACTCAAGTTAAATACATTCATAGCCCCAAAACCTTATGAATTCTTTATGGTAAAAAACATTCAGATTTGGGGCTGGAGAAATGGCTCAGAGTTAAGAGCACCAGCTGCTCTTCCAGAGGTCCTGAGTTTAATTCCCAACAACCACATGGTGGCTCACAACCATCTGTAATGAAATCTGGTGCCCTCTTCTGGCGTTCAGGTATACTTGCAGACAGAATACTGGATAAATAATAAATAAATAAACCTTTTTTAAAAAATTCAAACCCCTAGCTTTTAAAATTAGCAAATTATGGTTATGTGTAGGCAATTAAACCCCGGAAAATTTTTCTCCCTCTCTCTTTCTCTCCTCTCTCTCTCCTTCTCTCCCTCCCTAACCTCCCTCCTCCCTCTCTTTTTCTCTCTCCTTCCCTCCCTCCTTGGTTCCTTCTGAACTCAGAGCCTTGCACTTGCTGGAATCTGCTCTACCACTGAGCTACACTCCAGGCTACATCACAATGTCCCCTCCTATCCCACTGTAACTTAGGACCCAAATGTAGCAGGAACAAGGAGCCTGCAAGTTTCAACTAAGGAACAAACAGCAGGTAGAACCATCTACCAATGTAGCATGAAGTCAGCCAGGACATGGCATAAGTGAGAGGGTCTGCCTACGTTCTAGTAAAACTCTGTGCGAAGACAGGGGGCAAGCTAGATCTGGTCTGCAGATGGTCCCTCAAGGTGCTTTAAAAGAGCTGTAGAGTGTTTGGGAAATTGTTTCATCTTAAACCAGGAAGTACTTGGCTTAGAAAAAATTCCCATCTCCAAGGTGATGGGAATTCTATCCAAGAGGTCCATCTACTGCTGGCAACCGTCTGGAGAGAGACAGCTGGGAAAATGGTCCTGGGAGGGTCAGCTCTGGAGAGCGGACGGTCTGTCAGAGTGGGGCAGCCACTGAGAGCAGGCTGTGATCCCTGCCAGCGAAGGATCATTCTTGGCACATCTGTAGTGCCCACTCCCAGGGATGGGACATGGGGGCAGGGTGCTGGAGGAGCTGGGCCAGCAAGGTCCACCAGCCCCAATCAAGGGCTCTTCAGTTGCAGACAATGGTTATGGAAGGATTGTCTGTAGCTCCAAGTTCCCACAGAAAAAGACAAGGGGAATGGTTGCACAGAAATTCCTGGGGCACTTTTTTTTTTTTTTCTCTGTTCCTGTGGCCTGAAGCCACCGACGTTGGCCAGACTGCCAAGCCAGGGATTTTACAAAGCTCATTGTCCTTTTCTGAAGTCTAACCCTCACCCACTTCTGCCCCCACCTGCTAGTTCTGCATTTCTCCCTTCCCGGCCCTGCTCCTAGGACAAATGCAGTTTGGGAAAAAGCAGGCAGCTTTTTCCTGCTGCAGCTGCTGCTGAGGGGGTCTGCTTCCAGTGGAGGGTGGCTTTAGCCTCCCCTCCAGATACCCGGCATGTCTCTGTGGGTCTGGCTGCACCTGGCCTTTCTGTGTGCTAGACCGGTGGGAGATGGTCTGGGCAGGAGTCACACAGTGGCCCGTGTGCTTCAGCAATCAAAGTGACACATAATGAGCACCTACTGTATGCCAAATACTGTTCTGAGATTTCTGCCTGCGTGAACTCATTCATCCCCACAAGAACCCTACGGTAATCCCGATCTGCAAAGGAGGAAATCGGACACAGAGTCGTTAAGGGGCTGACGGTCCTCACTCGCTTTTAGTAGCCACGATCCTCAGCTCAGCCTTCTGCGGGCTGAGAGCACCCTAACAGCACATGTCTGCGTTTAGAAGACGATTTTGCAGTTGTCAGGACTTGTGCAGCTCTCAGGGCTTTGGCAGCACTCCCAGGACCGAGACCCTTCGCACTAAACTAGTACTGCCTAGCGTCAGGCTACCTAGCAGGATCCTAGTATGGCAAACTGTGCTGTCCTTAGTATGCCCTGTTGCTCACGCTCCAGGAGGGCTCTAGGGAACCACATGAGTCTCTGGCATGCTTGGGCCCTGGGGCTGGTGCCTTACCTACCACAGGTCACTGATGGGGAAACGCTGAGACCAGTTTATACCATTCCGTCAGGGCAGGGCACAGGGCACATTTTCAAGGTGGCTGGTATGCAACACCCCGCCCCCACCGCACTGGCTTCAGCCCGAAAGGACTTTTTCCTGCTCAGGTCAGCATCCCCTATGAGTCACTACAGGGAGAAAAGGAATAGTACTGCTCTGCGCAGTCACTCGGAATTCAGGCTCCTTCTGGGACCTCAGTGTCCCTTTCTGGATACTTGGAAGATGGGGGAGGGGGGGTGGGAGGGGGGAAGGCAGAAGATTTTAGGGACCAGAGCTGCCAGTGATGATTATAGTTCAGGTGAGCACCGGGAAGAAGGGAAGTGGGCTGGCCACTTGATGCCCAAGCATGTGGTTTGAAACCACTTTTCCCTGACCGAAGCTGATGCCAAAGTTTAAATCTAGATGTCTCTTTACCTGGAGAGTGAATGGGACAGAAAGTCCTGAGGGCTGTGAGTGCTGACTAGGGAGGCTGATACATGTGCAGAGACCAGTACCCTTTGCTTTCTTAGCAGAACAGGGCATAGTAAAGGAGTGAGGACGGAGGAGGGCAAAGCTTGAAAAAACAGCCCTCGGGGCACCGTGCTCCCTGCTGCCACCTAGTGGTGGGAGAGGAAAACACCGGGCCATTGTTCCAGCATATCTAAGTCAACTTTTCTGATGCCCAGCAGGCTGCCTGGCAGAAACTGCCCTCTGCTGTGTGATCAGAGCACAGAGGCACCTCGGGGTAAAGGCTCTATCCTGTGTGTGTGTGTGGGGGGGGGTTCTGCAGTGATTCTCAAGTGTGTGTCCTGCTTTCTGGGAATACTTTAACATTCTACTCCCTTTGGAGGTTGGGGATGGTAGGCAAGAAATCAGGTCCTTACCAAGCCATCCTTAGTACTGGCAGTGAGGAAATAGTGATATGCAAATGGGATGATGGGAAACACAGAACACCAGCTTCCTCAGAGGGACAGGATTGCCAGAACACTCCAGCCTGACCTTCCTGCTTAGTATCCCTCTCCCATACAGTTTTTACTGACCCCTATCCCCAGTTAATCACCATCAGGTAGGCTCACCACACATCCAACGCTCACTTTCCACAGCCTGCTCATCCCATAACACTCCTGAGTACCAAACCCGAGAGGCATTCTTTAGACTACAGACTCTGGACTTTCAGGGAGGTGCAAAATCAGTTTTCCAGAACTTTAAAAACGAGAAAGAGAGAGAGAGAGAGAGAGAGGTAGAGGGCACTGAACCTAAGCACAGAACTGTTTGCCAGACCCTTGACAGTGTGTGTCTGGGTCTTGGGATACAGATAATGTTTATTCTTATCAAAACACCATGAAAATACTGTGTTAGCGCATCTCGTTGCTTCCAGGAAGAAAACTCTTTGTGTAAATTAGTCCTCAGATTTCTCTTCCTCCCCAACTCTCCTAGCTGATCACTCCCTTTTCTGTCTGTAAAAGAAGTCCCCCAGTCTTTGCCAAACCAATCAAAATTATAAAAAAGACAAATCTACCACTTATGGCCACAAAAGGCCCTCTATACAAAAATGCAAGGACACTGGCTGTTGACTGGTCTTGCATTTGCATATTCACTTAAGTAGCCCTTCACGGGACAAAGATCAGCTTCTCTGGGCTCAAGGGAAGAAAGGTACCCTCTGCTCTTCACATTCCTGCAGCACAGACCCGCACAGAAGGCTGCTTGCTGAACACATCTGGGAGACTGCTCTTTGCTTCTCCCACATTCTTCCTGCTACAATGACTGTAGAGAACAGCTCTGCACCAGGCATGGGAACTTTCAGACCAGAGGCCCTGCCGGAGCTCCTGGATATTTACAAGTGATGAGAGCAGGGGAAACCCATCTCCCTGTCCACTGGCTGACTGCATGTCTATCTCCCCTGACCCCACAAGTTCCAGTTTGTCCATAAGAACTTTATCAAAGGCCTGAATCTTCAGTGTGCTGGGGTGTTCCTTCCTCCACAGAGGCAATGTGGGTACTGTCATTTCAATGTGTTGTCCAAAGGTTCATCTGCTGGAAATGTATTCCCTGAATTTATATGTTGAGTGTGTGGAGGTAGAGGTTTGGGAGGTTAGAATTAGAAGGGGTTGTGAGGGTGGGACCCTGGGATGGTATTAGCGACTGTATAAGAAAAGGAAGAAGGGCCATGAGGATGGCTCAGTCAATCAAGTACTTGCTGTACAAGGGTAGGACCTGAGTTCAATCCTCGGAATCCACATAAAAGCTAGGCACAGTTCTAATTCCAGCACTACAAAGGCAGGAGGGCTCACGGCTCGCAGGTCAGCAGCCAAGCTATCAGAATCTGTGAGCGTCAGGTACAATGAGAGACCCTGTGTCAAAAAATCAGGTGGGGAGCAAATGAGGAAGCAAGCACGTGTCAGCCTCCACACGTGCACGGCACACATCTACAAGAACCTAAACAGAGGAACAACCCAGACTAGAGCTAGCATCCTCCCTCTGTCTCACCCCGAGATGCCTTTGTCATGTAGGACGCTGCATAGGATGCTGTGTGGTCCTCACTGGAGGCCGTGCACATGCCGGCCATGCGCCGTCCTCTGTCGATGTCAACCACTCTGCTTGGTCATCAGCTTGACTGCATTTGGAACTGGCTAAAACTCTTAAGCGGACGGCATTCCTGTTAGGGATTTTTGCTTAATTTGAAGTAGGGAAATCCACTTCCAACCTGGATCTTTGAGACAGGAAGACAGGCCTCTAATCTAGATCTTTTGAGCTGAGAACACCCACCTCTAACCTGGGTCACACCTTCTGCTGAAAGCCTAGGTAAGGACATGGAAATAAAAAAGCTTTTGCTCTTTTCCTGCTTGTTCTGGCCTTGCTAGGAAGTCCACCCCTTCACTGGCATTAGAGCCTACTTCTTTAGGATTTCAGCATACACTAAAAACCAGCCGAGACACCCAGCCTTGTGAAACTGAGCAACTACTGGATTCTTGGACTTTACTTTCACAGCTAGCCAATGCTGGACTGGCTGTACCGTAGCTTGTAGGACATTCTTACAAATCTCTCTCCCTCCCCTTCTCTCTCTCTCTTTCTCACTCTCTCTCTCACACACATACACACACAGAGATGAGAGAGAGACTCTTCACTCTATGAGTTCTTTTGCTCCAGAGAACCCTGTCTAATACAGGAACTTAGTCTTCCCCAACTCTTGAACCAAGAGCTAAATAAATGCTGTTAGCCACAGTACAGCACTCAATTATATCCTGAGGGGACTCCAGCCAGCATGAGTGTGGCTGGCGATCATGACTCTGACAGGCCTTGCCCTTCTCCCCCGTTCCCTCTGCCTTGCTAAAAACCGTTAGATTACATTCCTAAAGCTAGCCACCAAGGTCTGTTCCCTTATTTGGCTACTTCCTCCTCTTGGGGCTGACTACCAAGGTCCAGCTATCAAAGTATTGAAGCCCAGCAATCAAAAGCCCCTTTTGTCTCACCTAATTAACATGCCCAATTAAAATTAAACACTTCAACCTAACGTGGAGTTTCCCATTTTAACTTTTATAAACTGCCATTTTCCTATGGGCCATGTCTGTCTCCTCTCTATCCAGAGGCAGTCCTTTGTCCTCTGGGACAAATACCCCTGCCTCATCTCCCTTCTTCCCTTGTCCTTTGCTCTCATCCTCTATCTCCAGTCTTTGTGTCTTATTCTCTGTCCTCTGTCCCAAATAAATCTCCTTTGTGCTGAGAACTTGGTCTTGAGGGTCTGAGCATTTATTTTTCCTTTCATCCCCAGCACACATCAAGGGAGGCTCTCACATCTACTGACCACCTGCTCTGTCTTAGGCACAGCTCCATCTGCAATTCTTTTTCTTTTTCTTTGGGGGGGGGTGGTTTGAGATAGGGTTTCTCGGAGTAACAAAGCTCTGGCTGTCATGGATTCACTTTGTAGACCAGGCTGGCCTTGAACTCGCAGAGATGCTCCTCTGCCTCCTGAGTGCTGAGAATAAAGGCGTGTACCACAATGCATGTGCAGCTCTTAACAAGGACTTACAGATCACGTTGACCAAGGCTCAGGGCAATGAGTGGTGTACACAGCTGGGAAACAGCAGGTACTCTCCTGGGCCTCTGAGATGCCTCCATTTCTATCCCTTCCCCCAAACCACAGGATGTCAAGGGCAATCCCAGAAGCCCCAGAGTAGTGTTGCAGGCTGAGTGAATGCTATCGTATAGCAGGAAGTACTGGACAGAGAGGAGTGCCGGGAAGATGGAGGACCCTCCAAGGGAGAACAGCAGGAAGAGGGGCTAGGTCTTTCCCTTTTCAGGACCCGAATGTGTGGTGAGGACTCGTAAGGTCAACAAAACTGGCTTCTGAGGCAAAATGCAGTATTGAGAGCAGGAGGCATTCTCAAGTGCACTGTGGTATAGAGGGCTGCGATAATAGCTACCCAGACACTGAGAGTCCTAAAACAACAGGCACTCTGTCAGAGCTCTAAAGAGCAGAGGTCTGCAAGATGCCTGCAGGCCTGCTGCCTCTGAGTCTCTGGGAAGCACCCTTCTTTCCCTCCACAGTTTCTGTCGGCTTCCTACCTTCCTTAACACCCTTCGGCTTGTAGGCCGCAGCCTCTTTCTCCACCCTCAAAAGGCTTCTGTGTGTCTCTGTGTCCCACACCTCCCCCCAAGGATAACAGATACTGAATTTAGGGCCTGCCAGTTTGGATTCAGTTTAGCTAATTGCATATGTAAGCATCCTACTTCCAAATAAGGTGAGACCAAGGTGCCAGTGGGCATGAATTCTGGGGAACACTATTCTGCCTGGGACAGCAATCTCCCTCCGTTTGTAGCTGGGACCCGTATGTCCGCTTATTCCAAAGTCAGCAGGAACGCTGGGTGCCAGGTCGAAGAAGGTCTCAGTCTGCTGTCTTTCTGGAACTATACCCTCCATTCCTGACATTCTCATATTCCAGAATAATTCTGCTCCCTTTGAAAGTGTTGAATTACTAGCATATATATATATATATATATATATATATATATATATATATTAATTATAATCATTTACACCTGGGCATACACTGCAGGAGATGTTTGGACCTGACGAACAGTGGTTAGAAAGGGACTTTCCCTGTGGGGGTCTCTACTTCTATAGGTAAAATCCTTTGTTTCAAAATAGACATTGCATGAGCCAAACAAAATATGTCTGCAGGCCAAAGTCAGACATGGGCAATGAGCCCTGGCATGCAGCTCAGCTTTAGCCTAAGAGCTGGGCTCCATTTCTGGTCACTGTTTGTCTCCTCCCACACCCTTTCTGTTCCTCGACGATTGCTCCTTCACTGGAGTCACTGAGGCAGACACCTCTTTTTTATTAATTATTATTATTTATTACAATGTATTCACTTTGTATTCTGGCTGTGGCCTCCCCCATGCCCTCCCAATCCCACCCTCCCGCCTTCTTTTCCCCCACTCCCCTCCCCTAGTCCACAAATAGGAGAGGCCCTCCTCCCTTTCCATCTGATCCTAGCCTATCAGGTCTCATCAGGACTGGCTGCATTGTCTTCCACTGTGGCCTGGCAAGGCTACCCTACCACCACCACCATGGGGAGGTAATCAGAGAGCCTGCCACTGAGTTCATGCCAGGGACAACCCCTGCTGCCCTTACTAGGGAACCCACTTGGAGACTGAGTCTACAGGCTAAAAAATCTATACTTCTAAAGAAGCTAAACAAAAAGGAAGACCCTAGGGAAGAGGCTCAGTCCTCATTCAGAAGGACAAACATGATAGACATCAGAAGCAGGAAAAGACAGGGAACAGGACAGGAGCCTACCACAGAGGACCTCTGAAAGACTCCACTAATCAATGTATCAAAGCAGAGGCTGAGACTCATAGCCAAACTTAGGGCAGAATGCATGGAATTTTAGGGGGAGATAGAAAGACCTGGAGGGGACAGGAGCTCCAAAAGGAGACCAAAAGAGAAAAAAAAAAAAAAACTGGGCACAGGGGACCTTGCAGAGACTGATACCCTAACCAAGGACCTTACATGGAGAGGACCTATAGCCCCTGCTCAGAGGCAAACGCCTCTTAAAGGCCACACCCCAGGCTCAGAGAATACTGATTGGGTCCCCTCCTTGCAGAGAAGTAGGCTCAGAGCACTGCTCCCACAAACCATTCACAACCTATCCTCAACAGATTTTGTTTTAGCTGGTCCAGATGGGGGCCCAGGATCAGTATTTCTAACACGTTCCCTGGTGTGGTTGACAGAACTGACCCATTAGGCATACACAGAGGATGGACCTAACGGGCAGCCTGGCCCCTGAGTGCCTGGGCTAAAGCTTCCTAGATGGAGGACCCTAAGAATCCCTAAGGACTTGGATCCCTAAGGTAACCCGGGTCATTCAACCCCCATCTTCTAATCCTTTGCCACCTTGCTCCCCACATCCTAATTTTACCCAGGGTTTTATATCCACCTTCATTTTGCACTGGCATGCACCACACCTCCTCTGTATACCAGCCTCCTGGTTTGGCACTTCTGAGCGCTTTGTCCACACTCCTTGCTAGTCCAAGGTTGTGGTCTCCATCACTCGCCAGGGTTTCTGTTGGCCCCTGCTAACAGTGGTACCTGGAGGAGGTCTCACTGGGACTGGAGCCTGACTTTGAAATAGTGACCGTTCTGTGCCTCAGTTTCCACATCTACAGAGCACACGGGTGCTGTCCATTCATTGCAGAGTCAGGATACACAGTCACTGTGCAAGCTTGTGAGTGAGGTGCTGTGTGACTGTGCAACTCAATGTGTGATGGTGAGATCAGGGTAACTGCAGACCGTCATTTGAGACAAATGCCACTTTTTGGGTCTGGAGGACGCAAAATCTGTCCACTAGCCATTTTGTAAACTATAATTAATTGTTGTTAACCATAGTTCCTTTACGGTGCCATCAAACGCTCAAAGCTATTCCTCTTCTCCAACCACACTCTTGGCTGCACATGCTGGGGATTCACTCCCACTCTTTCTGCAGAGAAACTGTCCCTTTAACGACCTCATGCTGTTTGTGTCCTGCAGAGATGTGAATTAGGAGACAGACTCTTCTCCTTTGCTGTCCCAGTGACATGGGCAGTGACACCTGAAGGAACAGCAGATGGCCTTTAATTCTGGCAGTCAGCAGACACATACCCGGACCTGGTCTTGTGTCAGCTGTGTAGGACCTCACAAAAGACAGGCAGATCTGTGAACAGCCACGGAGGTCGGTGGTTGAGTGACTCACATAAAGTCAGGAAGTGTCAACTAAACTATAATATTATACAGCATGCATATTTAGACAACCAGATTGCCAGGCCATAGCTTTGGTGGGATAATAGAGACGACCCCCAACTACTTCATTTTCTAAAGATCTCTTTATTTATTTGATGTAGATGAGTGCTCTATCTGCGCGTACACCTGCACCCCAGAAGAGGGCATTTGATCCCTGTGTAGTGGCTGTGAGCCACCATGTGGTTGCCAGGTATTGAACTCAGAACCTCTGGAAGAGCAGACAGTGCTCTTAACCTCTGAGCCATCTCTCCAGCATTCACTTTTAATCATTATACAATGTATTTTTAATAGACACAGAGGAATTGTGTGTTTCTGTGGCAGCCTGTGTGGCCTTTCATTTCAGTGTGTGATGGTAAATCACGGTAACCGCAGATCACTTCTTTGGGTGGAAAGATATTCAGAATCTCTCCACTAGCTATTTTGTCCTATTTAATTAATTGTTGTCAGTAATAGTTGTGCTATCAAACATCAATTATTATGGGAGAAATTATTCCTCCCATCAAACTGCACAGGCTCTCTAAACCTTTCTCCACCTCTTCCCAGCCTCTGACAACCGGTATTTTATTTTGCTTTTCCTCAAGATCATCTTTTTAGCTCCCACAAGTGAGGACACACTTATTTCGCTTTACTTGATGATCTCTAGTCCTGTCCATGTTGCCACAATGACAGGATTTCATCTTTCACAGAAAGTGCTTTCTGATTGGCCTACTCAAGACAAATGGCTGTTTAATCCTCTGATAGAGACCATGACCTCCATTGTAAGGATGGAGGTGAAGGCCATTTTCCATGGTACCCTCCCTGTAAAACAAGGTTCTAGCTGAAGGTCTCCGATGTACTGCAGTGGGATTTGTTGGGAGCTGAGACCCTTGGGGAGCCATTGCTGCAGATCATGCTGAGCAAAGCTCTCAGCAGGAGAAACAGAGAGCTGAAGTTACTGGTCCAAGTTCTCCCTCCCAAACAGTGACGAGTTAGTGATGTGAGTCAGGCCTGTCTGATTCCAAAGCCCAGACTCCTCACCACATATTCTCCTTCGACCCCCCTTCTTGTCTTTTTGAGTGTTTTGCCGAACACCTAGCCTCTGCTAGGAGGCACCCTGAGCTCCTCCTCTTCATGATCAAGCTTCCCAGTGTGGCTTCTGTCATCCTGCAGCTGCTAGCACCTTAATGTGGCTAGTCCAAAGAAGCAACCAAATATAAAAAGTTTTTTTTTTTTACATTTATGTCAAAAACTCTGACATTCAATTTGATTATTAGGAATAATTAAGTATGTTTAGAATAACCTTGGGCATGCCTGTACTTCTTGAACTCCTAGGAAATCCAAATCTGGAGTAAGAACTTCTGATGAAAATTAGTATTTAAATCCATGACAGAGTGCTTAACCCTAAATGGGAAATCTATTTCCTTCACACCAAGGAAGATGGGAAAGGAAAGAATGAGAGATGGGAAGGAAAGAATGTAAGTGCCAGATGATGGGGAGATGTGCAGCTAAGTACAGCTCCTGGACATGGCGTGACTCACCCACGAACTCACTGAAGCTCCGGTCTCCTGCACAAGACTGGGCCTGAGCACATCTCATCGTCAGTGGGGCGCTGCTCCCCAAGGTGTTTTTGGTAGCTTACGCTTGCTAGGGGAGGGGTGTCATTGTCATTGGTGGTGTAGACACTGATCCCCACCAGCACCCCTGCCACCACCCCTGCTCTTGCAAGCAACCCTGATTAAACTCAATGGCCCACATAGAGAGAAGCCGGGGAAATAGGCAAGACTTGCTGGGACAAAGATGGGGCTGCTGAGGTAGGGTAACGGGGGAATGGAAACAATTGAAATTAGCTACATTGATGTAGGAAACGTGTGAAGAACAAAAATATATAAAAGGGAAGGAGAAAACAAAATTTTGAGTGTCCAAATCGAGACCCACCCAAAGTGAAAAACTCATTAAACTTAGAAAGAAAATTAAAATAATTTAGTGGGGTCTAGAGGTGTGATAGAGGATGTACCAGCTTGCTCCAGGCTCTGGGTTCAACCCTGGAACCCCTCCCCACCATTTCACTAACGTTGGAGTGATAATACTTGGAATCCCGTGAGCTGAACAAAAATGCTATTAAAAATACTTTTACCTGGCATTATTCAGTTTCTTCTTTTATGGACGGTGGCTCCTAGCAAGCAATCTAGTGACAAGCACAACTTTGCTTATGGGTGTTGTTCCCCAAAGGACATCAACCTTGGGAGTTTCTGGCACCAGGTCCTGTGTTTAGCTTGAGTCTAAGACAGTAGGAGGCCAGACTGAGAGGCAGGAACGTGCAAGTGACTCCAGAATTTGCTGATTCTCCCACACTTGCTGGTGGGAGTTCCTAATTCCATTTTTAGAAATGGCTCAGTATCTGGTGGTCTGCAGGCTAATGCAGTGGGATTGCACAGGGTCGGGCCGAGATGCATGCTGGCTGGTACCAGGTGCGGAGATAGGACCGTATCAGCCTCCCTCCCTGCTTGGCCCACTGCAGTAATCAGAGTTGTTCCTGGCATGTCAGACACACAGTATCACTCTCCCTCTACAGAGTACTCGCTGGTGCTGGCTCCCCGTCAAGGTCAGGTCTTAGAGATAGCAGAGTCCAGCCCTCCAGGCTCTTCTAAACTGCTGGCTGGATCAGGACAGGCAGCTGTGAACTCTAGGCTGGAGGGCAACCTTCAGCAGTGGTCAACCTACCCAGAATAAGTCATCCACCTCCATGACCCCAGAGCAGCTCCTGACCCCTGAGCAGCCCTGCTGCCTGGTCCTTCGTTACAGCTCCCAATATCTGGTTGATTCTGTGTGGTCCTATAGCTTTCTCGTCAATTCTTCCTTTGCAGGCATTAGCTAGAGTTAGCTTCTGGTTCCCGCCCCTGGGATCCTTTATGAAGTATGCTGAGCAATGGACACTTGAGATCCCAGCCAGCTACTTGGCTGAAAGCCCAGGGTTCTGGTCTACATCCATCAACCGACCTACTTCTCTGTGGAAGCATCGTGTGAATGCTGCAAGAGGGAAGTTAGCAAGGAGTTTCAGCACTTTACTGGCTAGTTAATTCACAGCATCACATGGGGACTGGCCTGCCTGGTGCCTTTCCACGCTCAGCCCCGAATGCCAGAGCAGGCCCCTTGCTCCTTGGCCCTTTCTTGTGGGTTTAGAGGGAGGTCTAAGCTGGGCTTAGGGGAAGAAACCCACAATACTAAGAAGTCCTCATGGGATCAAGTGTGGGCACAGGCAGGAGACGGTTTGCCAGGATATTGCTGGGGTGAGAAAAGTCTAATGGAAGATGCAGCCTCTTTGTGGAGGACCTGGCTCCTTCAGGCCTCAGAGGGCTGATCAGAGACAGGGCTCTGGCCTAGAGCTAGCTCAAGGTGTAGCTCCTCTAGCCTCTGGCTCTGGGATAGCAAACTATGAGGTTTGCTGAAGTGGAGGTTTCTTGCCCATGGAGTATTAGCACAGGCTAGTTCTAGGTGAGCTCAGCATGGCAGCGGGTGACCTCCGTGTAAAGAATGCACACAATAAATATTTAGCTGTCTTGCACCCAAATCTTGTCCTACAACTTCAGAAAACCAACAGCTATTATTTATTAATCATGAAGAAGTCATGCTAATTCTGCTTTTGAGCCCTACTCTCCCAGGCCAGCACTGGGAAAAGGTCCCCCACCCTTTTGTTTTGTTTGAGACAGGGTTTCTCTGTGTAGCCTAGCCTGTGTAGATCAGGCTGGCCTTGAACTCACAGAGAGCTGCCTGCCTCTGCCTCCCAAGTGCTAGGATTACAGAAGTGTGCCAATACACCCGGTAAGGGCTCCGCTTTTCTGTTGCAACTTCGAGGGGTTCAGAAAAGGACTATGGTTTTTGGACCCAGGTGTTCATCTGACATTTTCATCTGTAGTCACTGAGAGCTGTCACTCCCCTTACCTGCTTGACGGCAGGGTGTCTGTCTGGGTCAGGACCCAGTAGAGGTCAAAGAATAACTTTCAGGAGTCCCCGCTCCCCAACACACACACACACACACACACACACACACACACACACACACACACCATAAAGAAGTTCATCTTGGATCAAACTCAATTTGCCAGCTCGGTGTCAGGCATTTTTAACACATAACCATTTCACTGGTCCCATTATCACACTTCTGCCCCAGGAAAACTCCCTTCCCTCACAGTTTCCTCTTTGCTTGGGAACTTGACTTGCAAGAACCACAGTTCTTGCCACTTTATCCAGGAATCCCTAATAGTGGTACCCACATCTGGGTCTTCCCCTCAATATAATTCAGCCATCACTCTTTTTTTCTGTTCCTGTTAGCGTATCTTGTTCTAGTGTGTGTGTGTGTGGGGGGGCAGTGTCTGCCTTCCTGACTATCTGCTTGACCCTCACAACTCTGTGGTAATGAGACCGTGTCTCTGTGACTTTTAGGTAAATCACTCCTTAAGCAGCATTGGCTGGTCTATCAACTTTCATAAAGCCAGCCTTGTTATCACTCCTATGCTCACAGAATCCCTCACACTGATGTAAGGCCATGTGACTTCCTTATGTCTAACTAGCTAGAAGTAATAAAGCCTCTTCCAGGACTAGACCAGTGCCTAGCCTGAAGACAACCTGGATGCTCAGACAAAGCCTGAAGGCAGGAAGATGCATCGTGGCCAACTCCCTGTCAGTCAGAAGTGTTCATTGTTGACTTTAGATAAAAGACAGGCAGTTCTGTTGTATCAAGATCCTATGACTTGCAGATGGCTACAACAGTTAACCCACTTCTTTAATATAAAGATAATATATTATATACTTCTTTAAAGGCATGGTAGTGCATGCCTTTAATCCCAGCACCTGGGAGGTAGATGCAGGCTGATCTCTGAGTTTGAGGCCAGCCTGGTCTAGAGAGGGAGTTACAGAACAGCCAGAGCTACACAGAGAAACCCTGTCTCTCTATACAGATATTATATCATATGTGATATCACATCATCTATGTCAATTAGCAGTTAACCTAATACGAAGGAGCTAGAACTCATGTGAAAGTAGACAGGTATCAACTGAGTTATTTTCCTTGTAACTGCCTCTGAACCCTCGTATCCTGAGAGTTCCAGCAGTGTCCTTCTCTCTCTTCTCAGCTGTGGGGTCAATGATCCCATGGAGGCTTTGCCTTCTGTACTGCTTGGGAAAAGGATGCTTTGGGCCAGGTGTGCAGCTGCTCTCCTATTTGTATCACACTCTAATCTGATTCACCTTGTCTGGTCACCATGAAAACTACAGAGGCCAGCTGCAGTGGCATATGCCTTTAATCACACAGGAGGCAGAGGGAGGTGCATCTCTACGGAGTTTAATGCTAGTCAGGTTTATGTAACCAGTTCTAGGCCAGACAAGGCTACAAAATGAGACTCCATATCACACCGCCCCAAAATACACATATTAGGCAATCCAAGCAAGAGAAAAAGTGCTGGCAAGCACACTTTCAGCATCCCTGAACTTAATACGTAGTGACCTGAGTGTTGCATACACTGAGTAGGCGGGCATGGAGCCATGGACCATAGCCAGACAGGAGGAGGCCTGCTGACATGCATGTGCCCAATGCCACCGTCCTCCTGTGCCCTGCTCAGTGGCTGGACCTGTGGTTCTCCGGCTCTTTGTCATCAGAGGTGACTGAAAGGGTTGCTAGGAGATGCTTGAAGATGGCCTGCAGCACAGGAGGGGTTTTTACCATTGGCGGGTTTGTCCACTAGATGGCACTCACAGCATTGTTGTTTTTAAATGTTGAGTTCAGTTCCCAGCAACCACATGGTGGCTCACAACCACCTGTAATGAGATCTGGTCCCCTCTTCTGGAGTGCAGGTGTACATGCAGGCAGAACACTGAATACAAAAGAAATATTATTTAAAAACTTTTTTTTTTGTTTCACAGCTTTCACTTTCTATGGGGTTGAAGGCTACAACAGGATCTATGAATTAAATTTAAGTAGAGGATGAAACATATCCTAAGAATGATCACATTTCCAAGGGCTATCAGGTTTTTCTTCTTGGCAGATGAGAGTTCCCAGAGCAGAATGAGGGACTGTCCCAGGCTCCTCCTGACGGGCCCTGTGCCTGCCAGAACACTGTCAATGATTCTTTCCTTTTTCCTCCGATCCTGCCATTGATTCCAGGGACACCGGAGCCAAGCTTCAGTATTAGGTGTCCTTCTGTTCTTTTCATCTCTCTATGCCCAAGACCTATCACTTAGGCACTTTCAAAATGGTGGGGAAGGTCTCCCCATACAGATCAGCCCTCTCCTACCCAGCCTTTCGTTCGTCCATTTCAGTGCTCGGAGACACCAACATGGTCCCTCACAGCCATAATTGCTTTCTCTGCCCCTAGGGAATTGGCCTCAACCTAGGAAGCAAGGTACTTGACTTGTCTCGAGCTCAGGATAGCAATGTCCTCGGATTCTTAAGGTCAGAAGTTGTGCCATGCTCTCCCCAGGGTCCCTGCAGACCAGTTCAAGATCAGGGACATACCAGGAATTACTGAGTTGTGAGTGAGAAGGCTCATTGAGTTTCGTATGGTTACTCAAACTTCCCTTCTTTTATTCCTTTTTTCCTAGCCCATGCTGGCCTCAAAATTATAATCCTCCTGCCTCAGCTTTGTCATAGTGGACATTACAGTGCTCACTGCCATTCTGGGCGCAAACTTTATTATTATTGTTATTATTATTATTATTATTATTATTCCTTTCCTAGTCACAAGGCCCCCGCCTGGAACCTTAGTTGGGAACTGTAGCCACATAAAGCTCAGCCGAGGGGTGGCTGACCTAACGCCTCAGGGCTGCCACACCTTTATGGGCTCCAAAGGGAATGGGATATTTACAGCTGTAGCCAACACCTCCTGAGTCCCTTGGGGCTAGGTTGTAGGATGTCCTGCGGAGCCCATGGGAAGAAGGGAGGAAGGCCAGCCTCCCCAGGGTCCCCACCAGCACTGGTGTTCAGTTCTTCCTGCACATGGATGTGCAGTGCTCAGAGCCCAAAGGGTCCCTTGCCCACCACTTCTGCCTTTCCAGGGTGACCTCTGTACCTCCCTGCTTGAGAGCTCCCTACTGAGCTCTCAAGTAGGCAAAGCAGTATTGCAGATGTGCGCAGTTCTGAGAACCACATGAATCTGGTGCTTGGTCAAGCAATAGTTTCTGTGCTGGGAAAAGAGGTCCTTGAGCTTTCCTTCCTGACATCAGGGCCCCAAACCTCACAGCTGAAGATCAAAAAGATTCAGAGTCAGGTGCCCAAGTTCCAAGGTAGCCTGGGTGCATGGCAGGCCTAGGTTTGGGTCCCTACCAATTCTCATGTTGAGTTTTTAAGACACAGTGTGAGGTATTAAGAGGGAGTTCCCCTGGGTAAGATAATCAATCCTCATTCAGAAAGGCAAACGGAACAGACCACAGAAGATGGAGAAAACAGGGAACAGGACAGGAGCCTACCACAGAGGGCCTCTGAAAGACTCTACCCAGCAGGGTATTAAAGCAGATGCTGAGACACATAGCCAAACTTTGGGCAGAGTGCAGGGAATCTTATGGAAGAAAGGGGAGATAGAAAGACCTGGAGGGGACAGGGGTTCCACAAGGAGAGCAACAGAACCAAAAAATCTGGGCTCAGAAGTCTTTTCTGAGACTGATACTCCAACCAAGGACCATTCATGGAGATAACCTAGAACCCTTGCACAGATGTAGTCCATGGCAGCTGAGTGTCCAAGTGGGTACCCTAGTAAGGGGAACAGGGACTATCTCTGACATTAACTGATTGGCCTGCTCTTTGATCACCTCCCCCTGAGGGGGGAGCAGCCTTACCAGACCACAGAAGAAGACAATGCAGCCAGTCCTGATGAAGCCTAGGGTCAGATGGAAGGGGAGGAAGACCTCCCCTATCAGTGGACTGGGGAAATGGCATGGGAGGAGAAGAGAGAGGGAAGGCGGGATTGGGAGAGGATGAGGGAGGGGCTACAGCTCTGAACAAAGGGAATAAACTGTAATAAAGAAAAAAGAAAAAGAAAAAAAAAGAAACACTCTAAGTCTATAAAAATTCAAAAATGAGGGGGTCCCCCAAGAAGCCATCAGGTCCAGAAGGCTCTGGACCCTTACTCTGGACTGATCTACTCATGGATTATCACCATGGGTCTGTCACAAAAGCTAGCTTTTCCTGCATCTGGTACTACTTTGCCAGGTGATGTTTCACAGTTACTTTGGAGTTCTGCAGATTCCCTATTGTTGGGGACACAAAGGTCCTTGCACCCGCACATCACTAGGGAAATCAAAAATGTTAAACACACAGAGGCCTCTCCTCTCCTTAACGGAGAAGATAAAATACCTGTTTTCCCGCCCAGAAGGCTAGGAGTGGATTTTGTTAAGACCTGGTGACCTTTTTGCTATCTGTGAAGGCAGCCCTCACCCAAATTTCCCGGCATCATTATCCCGGACTCTGCCTCGCTAGACTGTTACCCATCCTTAGGGGAGATGTCACACGTACTCTATGGCCTGCTGACCTTTACGCTACCTTGGTGAGAGACTATGCTAGATTCTAGGCCTTTGCTAGAGCCCACCCTTATGGTCACACGTGGTTTACACAGGAGTTTCTATGTAGTCACACAGCTCTATTGTTCATATGGAATTGGAACGATTGAAGCTGGAAACTTTGCCCCAAACTGTAGTGTGTTTTAAATGTGCTGACAATGAACCGCTTGGCATTAGACTCCCCAAAGTCTGATTGACAAAGTCAATCATTCTCATCTCTTCTTGGGTTCTCTTCCCTGCCTAGATACCTGCAGGGTCTCCCTCATCCTGTATGCGAGAAGGTGTGGCCCCTTCAGCCTCCATCTCCTGGTCCCCAGGACATGATCTGAACATAGTTTTATTAGTTGGAATGTTTGTGTGTGGGGGTGACCTCAGGCATGAACAATATGTGTGGAGGTCAACTATTCAGAGTCAGTTCTCTGTTGTTGCCTTAGGAGATCTCAAGATGGAGCTCAGGTGGTCAGGCCTGCACAGGAGCACCTCTATCCACCACACCATCTTGACAGCCCACTTTTCTTCTTTACGAATCTCCCAATCTAGGATTTAGTTGTAGCTACAAAAGACAAAGGCAGAGAGCTTCGGCCCTGCTCCTAATCGGCTGTGCACCGGGGCACAGGTCTCTAAGGTCTGTTTCTGGAAAGCAGGTTTAAAACAGGTTTTAAGTACTGTGATAAGCAGAACAATGGCTTTCAAAAATGTCCATGTTTTTACTCCCACAACCTTATGAATATATTGCTTTATGTGAAAGGCAGAATAACAGGGTCACAAAGCATCCATTTTCCAATTCCCATAACCTTATGAATATGCTGATTTCCGTGACAAAAACCTCCTCCTTCCAGATAGAGAAATCCTAACAAATAGTTCTAACTCAGATTAGGAGCACGGCACTGGGGACTCCCAACTCACCCTTGGGACACATGGCCAGTGCCTTTCTGTCAATATGGACCGAAGGCCCTGAATTCCACCGAGCGCTCCTGGCCAGCTGCTCCCCAGCCCCAGAGGCTGCACCCCAGACTTCCTTTCCTGGGCCCTTAAGTCCTCAGTGCCCCAGGTAATAGTGTCCCCTCTTCTCTATTGTCCCTGCAGACTTGTGGTTCCTGTCTCACAGTCAACTAAGCCTTTGCTTTTTAATTTGTGCTCCAAGACCCACCTGTCTATACCTTCTAAGCACAACTTTAAAACCAAGACTGGGACTAAAATCATGCGCCTGAGAAGTGTATATTTGTACTTTCATTCTGCCATGTCTCCCAGAATCCCCAGGATAGTGGCCTTCAGGTTTCTGGCCGCAGCCTGGGCCCAGCTTACCCCTAGGTAGACAGCAAGAGCCATGTTATTTCCTCATGGTGTTTGGGGTGCTTCCTACACCTCTCTGCGGTTGTAAATTTACTGACCCACAGACTGACCCATGGAGTGTCTTGAACACTCAGGGCTTCCCAGAGGAAGTATCTAGCCCACCCCCTGCAATAACTCTTCCCATCACGCTGGTGGTCTCTTTCCTCAAGTCTCTGCAACTGTCCTCAGGGACCTCTGTCCGCAGATGTGAGACAGGCCAGAGATGCCAGGCTTAACCCCAAAGTGTGTATCTTTCAAGGGCTTGCTGGGGGAAGCTGGTGAAAAAGCCACCCATCACCCGGATAAGGCACCTTTGAGGCCCTCCATACACCACCTCAGATGGCCCAGTGAGACAGAGCTGTCATTACATCAGTCCACTTCCCTAGCACATCCTGGCTGCTCCTTTCCCTGTGCCCTTCCTCACGCTCTGGCGGACCACCTCTAGAACACATTGCCCAGGTCTTGTCTCAGGCTCTGATTCTGGTGGAGGACAAGGGAAATAAACACCCTGGCAAAATGGGCCCTGCTGTAACAGCAGGGCTTGCGCGATATGTAAGTACTTAGCTCAGTAGGGACCACATTGAACAATCTGGAACTGTAAAAAACCTCTTCTGTAACTGCCAATAGGACAATGGGTCCATGGGGATTGTCTCCTCCTGTCGCACTGTAATTCTTCTTTGGGATTCACAATAAGTCTATGGTGGCCTTCTGAACCGGCTGACCCTTGACGGTGAACTTATTTCCAAGTGTAAGTTTGTAGCTTCACCGAAAGGGAGTGGTTCTCAACCTGTGGGTCAAGACCCCCTCGGGGAATCAAAGATCGGTTATCCTGCATATCAGGTATTTACACTACAATTCATAACAGTAGCAAAGTTACAGTTATGAGAAGAGCAATGAAATAATTTTATGATTGGGAGTCACCAGAACATGAGGAACTGTATTAAAGGGCTGCAGCACTAGGAAGTTCAGAACTACCCCCTAAAGCATCTTTGTTTACTTGCTTGGGCTTATCATGAGTGTAAAAAAAAAAATCCACATTTTCTCTTATCCAAGAAGTAATTATCTAAACAACAGGCAGGATTTTCTGATTTCTTCCCCCCAGTGTTTTCTAGCTTTGGCCCATATTTCTCCCTTAGCTTGGGGACACTGTCAGTACTCCTGAAAGAAATAGAATGGTGGGAGCAGGAGCAGAGTCCTGCTCCAATGGGGCCTCCAGGAACCCCCTCACACACACCAGCACCCTGGGCCTACCTGGTGTGATCTCAAACAGGTGCTTCCCTGGGTCCTCAGGGTCTGGAAGAAGTTCAGTCACTTGTGTCCCTTGTAGAGAAATAAATCCCTGAAATGGAGACAAACACAGAAAAGAAACCTGAGAAGTCTGGGAAAGGGCTCCTTGGAGTCGAGGGTGGCACTAGAAAAGAGCCCAGCCTTTCTCCTGGCAAGGGAGGCTGGGTACCAGGGGGGAAGGATGTGTGCCCTTGCTGCTGCCTGGGACCAGGCACACACAGCTGGAGGGTGGGGAGGGCTCTTCAAATAAGGGGTGGGCTCAAGGGATAGGCCAGGACGTCCAGGTATCAGACTGGGGAAAGTAAGACTCGGGCCGGGAAGACAGAGCTGGGTGCTCCTGCCATCCCTTGCCTCCCCATTCCAAAGGCTCACTGGGGTGTGCTGGGCCAGTAAGAGTCCATGGAAGAAAAGCTAGAGTTTGAGAGCCCTTGAGGTGACACAGGGGACAGACAGCATCACAGACCTATCTGAGTTCAGCTTGCCATGGCCAGGCAGGATGAGGTTTCCCTCTTCTCTTATTTTAGTTTTATTTGTGTATTCAATTAATTATTAAGAGATTATCGTTGCGGCGCTGGGGGTCGAACCCAGAGCCTCTCATACTCTCGGCACATGCTGTGCCATTGAGCTGCATCTCCAGCCTCATGTACTTCTTTACCTACAGGACAGGAGTCACCAACATATACAAAGTCACCAGCCTAGACAGTGCCATCTTTCCATCACAGGCAAGCACAGTTGTCCCTTGGAATTCACAGTGTATTGGCTCCAGGACCCCTTAGATGCTTTCTCTGAAGCTCAGTCTCTATGTCTGTATAACGGGACAATGACCCTCTTTTCTCCTCACACTAGTTCCTCATAGGGCTGTTCTGAGCAGAGATAAATTCGATGCTTGGGATGTCCTGACAGTAGGCCCTGGCACTGCGTGTGTGCTTGTTTTAAGACACGGTCTTAGCTCTGGCTGGTCTGGAACTTATCACGTAGAGCAGGCTGCCCTTGAGCTCATAGAGATTTGTCTGCCTCTGTCTCCTGAGAGCCATGATTAAAGGTCTGTAGCACCATGTCGAGCTGAGAAACATGTTAGCTAAGGAAATCTCTCTGTATGTCTGGGCTCCACACCCAGCTGGGGAACATATCCATGAGTCTGCACTTGCCCAGGTAGGAGGCTCAGTGTCTGCTTCACCACTTCCCATCCCTGCTTCTAGGCCTGCTAACAGAAACTCTACTCTTAGGCCAATGCCATCTCAGTGAGTCCTCATAATGTCCTCATGGGGGACTCTATGTCCTGTTACACAGATAAGAAAGGTGAGGGAAGGAAAGGTGAAGCATGAACCTGCAGCTGAGTCAGCTCTTTCCAGGCAAATCCTGGCCAAAGCAGGGTAATGGGAGCCTTATGTCTGCTGGTATCGCTTCAGGGACATATGGAAATGCCTCTTCTTATTTAAGTAACATCAAGGCAGAATGGGATCGGTATCCACAGATGCTTGCTCTAAGGAAATTATAGCAGTAAGTCAGGGATCCAGCTGGTAATTTCTGTAACTGAATTACTGGTTGCATTCTTGCTAGGGAACCTGGGGCTACAGGGAATAAATTAGGACAGCAGCCTCAGGGTGCGGGAACGTGTTCATTAGAGGGCGTGGGCGAGGTCCATCAACTGGGTCTCCGCACTTGCTGTGTCTGTAACCGGCTCTGTGATGGGTACTTTGCTGTGCATTTCCCCTCTGCCTCGATAACTGTCATCCACACAATGGGATTAACAATATCCTCACTGCCATTACTTTCTACTGAGGCTAAAGCGAAAAGCAGAAATAGCTTCTGTTGTGGGAAATGGTGCCATGTTCCTGGCTCCTATGCCTACATGATTGATCTAGAAGCCCTGTGGGGCAGGTGCTGCTATTACTGCCTCCCTGCACTGGAGGAGAGAAGTGGAGGAGGCCAAGTGCAGGCTCCCGTCTCTGCTGCCAGCAAGGGTAAGCTGGGATTGAGTTCTCACTCCCCACTCCACTCCCCACCTGTGTGATACCAGCTTCCCACCAGCGCAGCTTGCTTCCGAGAAGCCGCTGCGGGAGAGCCAGAAGGGCACTTTGGGATCCATCAGTTCCTCTGTACTTCAGTGAATCTCTATACGGCCTCATCACGGCAAGGGACCTTGGCACCAACCTATGGCTCCACCGAACATCGCATCCCCAACCTTCCCACAAGTCAGGGGTGAAGCTTTGATCTGAGGGCATAGGGAGGGGGTGGGGCAAGGTGTGGTGATCTCACAGGTCTGCTCTCCTGATAGGCGGTGCGGTACCGTGTTCACACTGCGGTGAAAGTATCTGTAAGCACCAATCATCCCTTGTGCTTGCCTCCCAAGCTACGCCAGAGCTTGTTGGAACACAGAGGTCTGGGCTTGTGTGGTCTGACAATAAAGGAAACAAAGCACCAGTTTATATGTTTGGCATCCTCTGTAGTACACAGTTCTTTTTCCTTTGTGGCCAGTCACACGATGTCACTGAATGTGGGGTTGGGAAGGGATTCGCTGCAGTGTTTGCCTCACACGGTCACCTCAGAACACAGAGCACAGTCAATGGAGCCAGTTGAGAAGGGGAGCAGATGAGAGCTGATTTCTTACTTTTGCTATTTTTTTTTTTAAGTACAACTGATTTAATTGGGGTCCTGGATGAATTAACTGCTCATCACGGCCCATCTGTTCAGAGTAGCGCTGGACTCCGCCTTGGAGTTTTGAATTCTACAGTTCTGGAGAAAGTAGCTGAATTTGTATTTCTTCTCAATTTTCTGATGTTGGTGGCCCCAAGAATATGCTTTGAGACCTGCTGGTCTGGAGTTTAGTCCTTACCTAAATTTGTGTCTCCCCCCCCCAACTACCCGTAGAATAACAACTTCATGGGGCCACTGTGACAAGGCCACGGCTGGTGATCTACTCCAGAGAGAGGGGCTTTGGGTGAAATCCTGTGCCCCAAATATGTGGGCCACAGGGACAATGAGTATCTGCTTCTGTAGGGCAGGAATATGGAGATGGATTTGTTGAATAGTCTCAAGGCTTTATAAGGAGACAATCAAAATACAGAAACCTGAAAGCTTGAAGGAGACCAGAGATATGCTTTCAAGTTGCCTCACTCGGTGGAATCCGTAAAACATACCCAGACTCCTGAGGTACAAAGCACGGTGTGAGTGCGTGACGAACGCAGCAGGGGGGTTAACTAAAATCTGACTCTTCAGAGGAAAACATACTTACTGAGTTTGAAAACCAGAATCCGGAGAAAAGATAATCTTAGAAAATGGACAGAAGGGCTGGGAATTGAGGCAGATGCACAGAGCACTTGCCAGGTGTGCGGCAGCCTGGCCAATGGCCCTCAGGACTGAGAAACAGTAGTTGTGATGATACTTGCCTCTAATCACAGCCCTTGGGAGGCAGAGGCAAGAGGGTTAGTAACCCAAGGTCATCCCAACCCAGGACATCCTGGGCTACATGAGATCATGTCTTTAAACAACAACAACAACAGAAACATAAGGCAAAATATTGGTGTTATATGGAATGTTTTCATAAACCAAATATGTCTGTAATTAGAGTCCTTTACAGAGGGGAGAAGACTGAAAAATGTTCGGAGAAATGGTCAAAACCAAACGCATAGATTCATAGACTCCATATTGTTTAAGTACAAAAACCACACTGAAATGTACCTGAAACCATATCAGAATCCAAAGGCTCAAACCCAGTTATGAAAAGAAAGTCCTAACAGGAGCAGCAGAAGCCGGCACAGTGTGCTCAGTGAACAAAGATGAGGATGGCAACAGATTTCTTACCGGAAACAACGCAAATGAGAAGTCTGCCTACCAACATGTTTGAGGTGTTAGGAACACACACGTGTGCAGTAGAGCAGCAACAACCACAACAACACACCCAAACGCATAACCTCCAAAAGCTTAGGTTAAAGAAGAACCTCTAAAGATATACAAAAACGGAAAGAATTTATCACCAGCATGCTCAGCTAAAACAACTGTTAGAGACACTCCCTTAGCAGGAAAATCAGGTAAAAACAAGAGAAGGGTGCCCTGTCTCTGCACTCATCAAGATGGTGTCAAAGTCTTCGCAGTGAGACAAAAGAAAGGAATAAAAAGGGTTACCAAAGGAAGGAAAGAGGTAAAATTATCCCTATCTGCAGATGACATAAATCTGTACTTAAAATATGCTACTGGCTGCACTAGGAAACTTTTATTATTTTATTTTTATAGCATATTTGTTGTGTGTGTCCATGTCCATGCTGTGTGTGGAGGTCAGAGAACTTGTGAAAGTCAGTTTTCTGCTTCCAGAAAACTTCCAGATCCATTGAAGACTTTCAGTAAAGTCACAGTAAACAAAATTAACATAAAAATCGGTTGCCTTTTTGCATACAAATAATAAACTTGCTGAGAAATTTAAAAAAGAAAGAACTATCCCATTCAGCCATAGCTTTAAAGTATAAATATAAGAAAGGAGTTAGAAGGGAGAAAAGGGTAAAATGATGCAAATACAGTGTGTTCATATATGAATTTCTTGAATAAAGGTTACAAACACCAATGGATAAACCTCACCGAGAGATGAAAGACTCTTACAATGAAGCAATAAGATAATGACAAAGTGGCCAGAGAGATGGTTTGTTTGGTAAAATGCTTGCTGTGTCAGCATGAGGTTCTGAGTTAGATACTCCAGAATCCACATAAAAAAACCGAGCATGGTAATATGTGCTTGCATAAAAATCAGTTAAAAGTACATTAAAGACCTTATTTTGAAACCTGAAATGCTGAAACCACTAGGGGAAACACTCGAAAATATTAGTACAGGCACTTTCTGTAAAAGCCTGCTGGTGAGTTGGATCTCCAGAACCCATGTAAAGTTGGCCTCTTTAATCCACATATGGGCCCCCTCTCTCTCTCTCTCTGTGTGTGTGTCTCTGTCTCCCTCACACACATATACACACACACACACAACACATATACGCATATACACACACTTTATTAAATGGTAAGTAATTTTTTTGAAACGAGGCTGGGGATTGCATAGTGGTTACAAGTGCTTGTTCCACAATCATGAGCACCAGAGTCTGGATTCTAGCACCCACATGACAAGTGACAAGCCAGGCTTCCCCTCAAATGCCTTTAACACTAGCTCTGAGGTGGGGCAAGGACAGGAGGATCACGGGGGCTTGCTGGCTTCCAGCCTGCTTGAGACATGAGTTCAAGGTTCAGGGAGAGAACTTGCCTCAGCAGAACAGGTGGGGGTGATAGAGGAGGGCTCCTCTTTGGCCTGTGCCTTGGACACAATTTCTCCCCTGCTGCCACAGCAACACATCTGTAACCACAACTCCTCCTCTTCATGGGATAGAATGCATTCATTCCTTCAGGTGATTATGGCAGGGACAGCTTTGAGGCCAGCCATCGTGCCCCTTAGACTCTATTTGGACCATTGGTCTGTGAATCTACTTCACACATATATTCTATGAAATCTAACAGTGGTCCAAGCATTTTCCTCCCTCCTTCCCTTCCTTCCTTCCTTCCTTCCTTCCTTCCTTCCTTCCTTCCTTCCTTCCTTCCTTCCTTCCTTCCTTCCTGTTTTCCTGCAGTACTGGAGGTCACACTCAGAGCCTTGAGTGTGCTGGGCAAATCTACTACCAAGGCCCTTACCCTTCAAACCAAGTAGTTTTGATGAAAAGTTTTGTGTGTAAATTGAAATACACAGCATGCAGATTTCAAAAACAGAAGGAAAAATGTAAAGTTTCTCAGTAATTTTATATGGTATCACAATGAAATAAAAGTATTTTGACACGCTGGCATAAAGAAACTTTGTTATTAAAAGATAACTCAATAGAAACGCAGGCAAAGAGTAGCAAGAAATTCACAGCACTAGGCAGTGGTGGCACACACTTTTAATCCCAGCACTTGGGAGGCAGTGGCAGGAGATTCTCTGGGTTCGAGGCCAGCCTGGTCTGCAAAGCAAGTTCTAGGACAGCCAAGGCTACACAGAGAAACCCTCTCTTAAAAAACAAAAACAAAAACAAACAACCCCCACGGACATGGTGTGAGTAAGAGGTATGCACATCTTCCTGTACTCACCAAACTGTTGTCTCTAGATCTCTTACAAAACCCAGCACAGCGGGGATGCTCTGCAAATAGTTGTCATGTAATATTGTTTGGAGAATGGAAACAAAGAAAAAAGGCTCTACGTGTCCACATGAGCACAATTATTTTTCTTCTCCAATGTTTTTAATCTGCAGTCAGGTAGATTCACAGCCTCGAAAGATGGAGGGTCAACTAGATTCAGGAAGGGCACAGAATTCTTATACCTCGGGAGGGGGTGGTGAGACATTTTTTAATGTTCAGCCCTATGACATTTTCATCCAGATAAGAACGTTTAAATAATGTTAAGGTTCTAAAAAACAAAAAGGCAGTTAGATTTGTGAAGCCCCTGAGTAATGGGCTGTTGGCATGTGTTTCCCAAAGCTGCTGGCAGCACATCCCCTTCCTGTGTCAGGAGCAGCCCTTCTGCAGTCTGGAATGTCCATCCATCGTGTCCATCCATCACTTCTGAGCAGAGAGCCACAGCCTCTTCATCTGCGAACACTGAGTGTGGCAGGCTGCTCAGCCTTCCTCAGACCAAAACCAAATGGTAACATCACTTCGCATCCTTTGACCAGAGTCTATACCTAGGCAGAACTCTGCCTGCCTGTGTCTAGTGAGACCTCTCATACCCAGGACCTAACTTGTGAAAGACAAACAAGCATCACATCAGAGATGGGACGGGATCACACAGAAACAACCAAGCTGTATCCTCGGAGAGGTCAGGGCTCAGTCCTGGCCCACTGCTTATTGCTACTAGGCACTGGGGCAGGACTTACCTAGCATTTCCCTCTCTGTGGAATGTTTCATGGCATCTTCTTCTAGATGCCTCTGGAGCTTTGGGGTCACACTGGACCTTCAGTTGGTACTTGTGTCACCCACAGAGTCTAAGTATTCTGCTCAGTAATGTGGAGGTGTTTTGAGGATTTCATGAGCTAACTCTTGGCCAGCTCTGGGTCCAGAACCCGGAGAGAGTGTTGTTGTGATTAGTGAATTACAAGGGCAAGTTTGCTTATGATCAAATGTACTAGGACATAGAATATTTGCACACACACACACCATTTAAGGACTATTACTGGTGAGGTGTGGACACGACTCAGGAGTTACAAGTACTGGCTGCTCTTCCACAGGATGTGGGTTCATTCCTAGCGCCCACACTGGTGGCTCACGGCTGTGAGCTCTGTAACTCCAGTTCCGGGGGGGTGGTCCAACCCCCTCTTCTGTTCTCTACAGGCAATGTACACATGCAGTGCAGACACATATGTGCCCATACACATAAAACACGAGAAATGAATTTTAGGAAAAAAGCTATCATGAGGTTTGTTAACATTGTCGTATTATCCCTCACACAGGACTCAGGAAGATGGCTTCATAGGCTCAGGCCTGATTTTCTGACCGCTAGAAGTGAAAATATTTCCGTGGGTCTCCTTGTCATAATACTTCACTGTCATGAAATAAGGTAGGATGAGGATTGGGGGGGGGTCTGAGCTGGCAAGAACAGGGTCCTTCTTTAGAGTGTATGATGTGGTCTGAAGGGGCTCCCCACAGCCCCTCAATCTGTCAGGATCCTGAGGGTTGCCTTAGTGTTGGAGTCTTTGCAATCTTAACTCAGTGCAAACAGCAGAGGGAGGCTTTCTGGGGGTCTTCATTTCTCTCCTTGACAGTGCGAAGAAACCACTTCTGAAGCCCCTCTAGTGACGCTGATGATAAGCTCCTCACAGGCCAAGGTTGGCAGGACTGCACACAGGCTTTTAAAGAGCAACCACTCAGGTTCCTTATCCGGCATAATTCTGACGAGGCCTCAGATCCATCTTCAAAAGCTTTACCCATCTGACACCTCGCCAGGAACCAGACCTCTCCGAACTTGACATAAATAATACAAACCTAAAGGAATCTCATTGCCAAGTAGGGAAGCAGCCTCCCCTCCCTCCTTATCATCCAGGTCTCTGGCCAGGAGCCACCCAGGCAGGCACAGTGAAGAGCAGAGACAAATGAGTGCTTCGGAGAGATGCTCACCTCCCTAAGGAGTGTGGGGAGGGGGGGAGCTGTGTGTGTGTGACTCGGTTGTCTGTTTTCAATAAGACTCCTGACAGTTCAGATTTCAACATGGACCCCAGTGTTCTCCTCATCCACATACCAGGACTGGCCTAGAAAACACTGTGCTTCACACACTGTCTTGGGGCTTCTGTTTTCTCAGGAAAATCTTAGACCAGGGTTGGGGTGTAACTTAGGATCTGTTCTGCAGACATGGGGTTTTGGGTTCTCCACACCTTCTAATTCCCCAGCAGGTCACTTCTTGGGCCATCCAGCTCAGTTATGAACCATTGGAAAATCCAGCTGAGAGTGATGGATGAGTCAAGACACTGGGCTTTGGTATAGCCCTCCAGGACCCTCAGATCTTAAAGCTAATACTCTCGCCCAAAGCCCCAAGAGGTGCCCTTTCCAAGGTGGGAAGGTCAGGCTTGTTCTACAATTAGTTATGTGATAACGCTGAACTCTAAGCTAGACTTCACGTGCCCTGACTCACTACAGTTCACTCTGGGGGAATTCCCTGCAGTTGGAGGCATTCTGCTGGCTGTGGACGTGGTTGTACCAATGGTCACAACAGGCACCCTGGGATTTCCCCCTCTGCCCTCAGCCTGTCACTGTGAGGGCATTCGAATGTCTATTGCCATGTCCGTGAGCTAAGGCTCTTCCACATTGGGAAGAGTGTGTATGGAGCCAGAGCTCATAAGTTCCAGCGTCCTGTGTTAGGATGTCGAGTAGTGTCCCATAGTGCTATGCGGCTAGCGGAGCAGAATGCTAAGCCAGTGATTTCCTAAACTCTTTAGTGTTTATCCTTCCCCAGCAGGAGGGGGAGAGGCAAAAGGCCATGCTGTTTCCTAACAGGCTGGGGGAGGTTCTAGTGCCAGCAAATCTCTGCCTACGGACTGCTGCCGAGAGGTCGAAGGGCGGGAGCACCTGCTGCTAGTGGACCAGGGAGGGAGTGATGCAGCACTAACCGGTCTGGCCCTTTCAAACATGCCCACGACCTTCTCTCCTTCTTCCCTCTCTTCCTTCCCTGCTGGGTCAACCTGGGAGGCCAGAGAGACAGCTGAAGTCAAAGCCTTCCACAGCTGATGTTGCTCCACAGAAAGGTAAACTTTTGCTATGTTTATTATAGATGATCTCAGAGAACGTTAGTGTTGGTTATTTTAACTAATGACATACTATTTTGAGAAAATAAATATTGATGTTGTCTTGAACTACTTACTCCTACAACACACACACACACACACACACACACACACACCATGTATACACATACACACACTCAAAAACGTTCATACACACACATACACAATTCACAGACATGCATGCATGCACACACACACACACACACACACACACACATATATATATATATATATATATATATATACAGACACTCATGCACGTGCACACACATGCACAGTTTTAAACAGTAGCACTATTAAATATTGTATTTCTACATTGGTAAAGCTTCTTTTTTTTCTATAATTTTATTTTTCTCATTAGTTATAAGGTAAAGCTTCTTAATGAAACAATAGTCCCCTCTTACCGCATTTCATTTTCTGCAGTTGCCATCACACACAGTTGGCTGAAAATATGAAGTGGAACAGTCCAGAAACAAACATTTCAAACTGTGTGCTTTTCAGTTAAACAGTTTGATGAAATCTCAAGCTTTCCTGTCCCATGACACATAGCATGTGAATAATCTCTTCTTCTAGCATATCCATGCTTTATGCTATCTTCCCATCTAAATTAGGATTTCTATTGCTATGATCAGGATCTTGATACCAGGACCAAAAGCAAGTTGGAGTGGAGAGGGTTTATTTCTTGTACATTTCCACATCCATCCGTTATTGAAGGAAGTCAGGGCTAGAATTCCAGGCAAGAACCTGGAATTAGAAACTGACGCCAGAGGCCATGGAGGAGCATTGCTTACTGCTTTGCTCTTTGCTCATGGTTGTCTCAGCCTATTTTCCTATACAACTCAGGACCACCTGGCCAGAGGCGGTACCCACAGGGACGTGTCCCTCCCCCCATATCAATTATTAATCATGGCGGGACTTGGAAGACTTGCTTACAAGCCAGTCTTATGGAGGCATTTTCTCAATTAAGATTCCTACTTTCCAGAAATATCTAGGCTTGTGTCAAGTTGACTGAAACCAACCAGCACGGCTCCTGTTAGCTACTCAGTGGCCATCTTAGTTCTTAGGTGGACTGGTATGCACAGTAGCTGAGTTCAAGAAACCCTTATTTTATAATGGCCTCAAGTGCAAAATTTTATTACAGAATGATATTTTAATTATTCTACGTGATTTTCTATTGCTATTAACCTACTGCAATGCTTCATTTGTAAATCAAACTTTAACACTTATGTGATACACACACACGCATATTTAGAGAGAGAGAAGAAAAAGCCTAGTGTATATGGTTTCTCTATAGTTTCAGGCACTCATGGCGGGGGTTCTTCAAATGCATCCTTTGTAGTAAAATCCTACTGAGGCTGAGGCTGAGACTCTGAGGTGTATGGTGCTGCTAGATGGGAGGTAGCTGAACTATTCAGCAGACAGGTCAGTTCCTATCTCTCATCCAGGGTCAGCCTGTGAAGGGCCTCTCCAGGGCAGTGTGAGGTCCCAGGAGTATGACTGCAGATCACCTTTCTTCTAGAATCATCGGATAAGGTGGAAGCGTTTGTCTCCTGACATGCCTGGAGTCTGCGGAGGCTCTGGAAGAACCTAAACTAAGCCTAGTCCCTCCTGCCACTCATGGCGTATGGTAGCAGTGTCACAGATGAGGCAGCTGGGCTCAGAGACAACCAGCATCCTCAGGCATCTGCTCCGGGCTTCTCTGGACCTGAGTGGCTCTTTACTCGCCTTCTAGACCTTCCCGGAATTTTCTCTGATGTAGGACTCAGGTGGACATTGGAGTTAGTTTCTCCCCCTGTACTCTGCACTCAGTTCTTCAGGGCCACCCCATTGGGTTTGGAACCAGAGCTGGGAGCCCTTGGTGGCGCTGTCTCGACTTTGTCCCCACCATGAGGTGCCTACAGGCACAGTCTCTCCATCACTCACACGCACTGGACCACAGGCCTGCTCGTCCTCTCTACTGTTCTCCACCATACTTTTCTGGGTTGCAAAACATTTCCCAGATGTTTCTCTCCCACTCTACATCATGGTGTAGGCATGAAGTGTACCCACAAAAGGCTTAGGTGTGAACTCCTGGTCTCCAGGTAGTGATATCGTTTTAGGACATGGTAGACAGTGTAGGAAGCCTAGCTGAAACAAGCAGGTCATGGGGTGTGCCTCAGAAGGTTGACCCTAGGCGCATCCCTTCTCCTCTCTCCTCCCTGCCTGCCATGTGGTGAGTAGCCTCTGCCACACTAACCTGCTGTCACTGTCACAACATTCTCCGTCACCACAGGCTCTGAAGGACAGAACCAAGGACTACAGGCAGCACTTAGGTGTGAACCCAAATAAATCCTTTCTCTCTCAAGTTATTTATGTCTGATATTCTGTTACAGTGACACAAAGTGAATTACTCTATAATGAGCACACTGTTTTGAGGGCAAGCCTGTTGGCCTATATGGGACACCTCATTGTCATCCAGAGTCCAGACGGGCAGTAGAACATCTTAAAATTTTTCTTTTTGCTCAGAATATACCTTAGGGACTCAGTTGAGTTGAACAGCCCACCTTGAAGCGAGTGGGAACCCTCCCTTGGCTGGAAATGATTTTGATCCGACAGGGTTTCTGGAAAGTACAACAGCAATGCAGATGCCCTGAAGTATAAGGCACTGCTGGGAGGAGAGGCTGCTGCACTGCCAATGGACCAGCTAATAGGAGACACACAGGCTAATACTTTTACACTGAACTGTCCAGCTGTGCCTCCCTGATTTGCTGAGTTGGCTGCAGCCGAGAGCATCAGCTTCATTTGGCTGGGCCAGACAGACCCCTTCTCTAACTTCTGCAAACACTACAGTCTCTTTAGGAAATGTACCCATTTCTTGGCAGCCAAGAGAAGGCACCAGCTTGACAGAAGCCATTTCCATTCACCTACTTTATGCTGATAAACTACAGCTCAGTAATCTACCAGCACATTAAGGAGCTAGAATGACTGAACACAAATGCAGAGTCAGTTATGCTCAGCTAAGCAGTGAATAAAGTACACTTCCTTGCCTCCCTGATGCCATTCAATTCATTTTTCTGCACAGTAATTGACAAAGCTCGTAGCTTACAGACAGCCTTTCAGCTATTACTGTAAATTAACTGGGTTCACCTTAAAGCCGAAGGATCGATGTGTTGTGAGAGGGAGGCCCCCAAGGACTGGAAGCTCTGTGCTGAATTAAATTAGCAGACCAAGAGGAGCCCGCTTCATTTTTATGAATGGCCAGGGACACTGGAGGAAACAAGAAAGCTGGGCTTTGGTTTTGTTGGAGATGGTCTTTCGATGTAGCCTTGGCTCCTAGGCTCCCGCTCCCTCCCATCTCCGTTCTGCGCTTGCAGAGGTCAATTTTAGAAGATGAAGTGGCTGAGTAGTGACAGTTCCCTTTCCCTAGAGTGTGGCGGCATATTCCCATTGTAATTATCAATCATGGTATTTATAATTATTATAATTATATAATTGAAATGAATATAGTCACAGCTAGTACCGCTGTTGTCTTCAGAGCTTCCGGAAGGTGTAAGACAGGTTTTAAGACAACTTCATTCATGATTTTTCCTTAACATGATACAGGTAGGGAAAATTGTTTTAATTAAAATTTGTTTAAAAGCAAGCTGCTGAAATTGCCTATTTGAGTTTGGTGAATACAGCTTTTCTTGATTGAACTTGCTTGATTAGAGCTCAAATTCAGAAAGTTTCGGTCCTCAAATGGTGGCAAATGTGTAGGGATCACATAAAGAAAACGTGAGTTCTCAGATTTAGACCTAAATTATTGATACTATTTTTTTTAAATAAGTAATTCTTCACCAAAGAGATGTTTGAAGTTGTCCCAAAGGGCATTTTAAACATGGAAAGAGCTACAGTTTAACTTCCCTCTGCCATGCTAACAGAAACCTATCAGGGTCAGTTAGCTCAAGGTCATGTCTGTGTCCACTGCTGAGACATCCCGGTGGCAGGAGGGCTGCTAAGGATGCTCCTGCGCCTCTCCTTTAAGCTCCGAACACTGGGCTAGGGCAGGGTCTGCGGTGGGACTTTCCTGCTTGGGGGGACGTGGCGAGCTTGTTCATCTGCTGTGGATGGAGACAGCAGGAGGGAGGAGGAAATCAGAACAAGTTCACTGACTAACTATGACTTGTGGGAGCTGCCAGCCCCAAGGCCCCCATGGTGTTCACTGTCAACTGGGCCTCCTCGGAGATGTTCATCAGGCCCGGCATGGAGCCAAGGGTTCAGGTGCCCTGCACAACATGGCAGCTGAAGACCGTGACGGGCACCACCAACTGGAATTCTGAGAAAGTGCCTGCTCTGGACAGGGCCCAGAGCTTGCCAGCTTCTCCTCTAGTCTCAGGTTTGACTCAGACAGTAGGCAGCTTTGGAAAGTCACCCGGGTTTAGCTGGTCTTCATTCCTTGCGTCTTAAATGGTCCCCACTGACCTTTTGACCTTGAGAGCCAGAAAGACCCTCGGAGACCATCTCTGTTTAACCCTTTCTCTAATCTGCTTGGTCAGCCCCAGGGACCGGTGCACACCTGCTCCTGTGGAGCGAGCTTGTTTATTTGCTTGTATGAGGCTGAATGCTTTAAACGGTACTCTCCCCGGGATTGCCTTTCCCCAGGTGATGTACTAGGTTGTTTTTTCTGATCCTTGGGAGTTCACACTTCTCATTTTCATGGATCCCTGCTCCTGCCACCCTGAAAACGCAGTGTTTGAGGGGACTGTCTTTCTCCAGATGGACCTGGCCCTACCATGGTTGAGCCCAGCAGGGCTTCCCCTCCCCTGTCATAATTTGTGTGCATTTTGTAACAGGACTGGAGGGTCTCATCAGATTTTTTTTTTTGCAACTGTATCTCACTATTAGTTTCTACTGAGCTTTCAGCTAATTAAAACCCACAATTGTGCTTTATTTGACTTTTAAAAATGCATATGTGCATGTAAGTGTCTACCACATGTGTGCAAGCATGCTCAGAGGTCAGAAGAGGGTGTCTGATACCCGGCAGCTGACTTAGCAGCTGCTGTTAGCTGACCAACGTGACTGTTAGACTTTTACTACATTTTCAGTCTTTCTTAACCACTGAGCCATCTCTCCAGTCCCTGACTTTATTATAAAATCTATTATATAATATTTTTGTATATTTAAAGATAGAGTCTACTATGTAGCTCATACTGGCCTTGAACTTTTGATCCTCCAACCACAGTTTCCCAAGTGCCAGGATTATAGGAACGTGCCCTGACTCTTGGAATGCGTTTTTAACTATCCACAATTATATCACTCCCTTTTGTGGGATTAAACAGCTGTTTTAAACCAAATGTAGACCTTTCCATTTTATCTTAACAATTTTCTGTGAACCCAGCCTGTCAATGCTAGCTGCCAGAAATGTCCTTTGCAGCTTTGCAAATTTATTACCCATGTCTTTCTTTGGTTTTCAACAGCATCATAACAGCATGCCAGAACAGTGATTGAAAGAGCTGGTTGCAGATTCACACTATTTTCTCAGAGTTGTGGCCCCAATGCTTTCTTACTTGTTCTACGTGTCATCATCTGGCTAGAAGCAGAGCTGGCTACATCTGCCCATTTCCCAGGTTTTGTAAACTGGGAAGAACCATTTCTAAACTGTGGCAGTTATCCTCTGCTTCGTGACAAAGCACCCTGTCTTAGTGACTTGAAAAGAGTGATTTCTGAGTCTGCAGCAGGGCTCAGGGGACAGTTCTGCTCCACGGGGTGTGGTGGAGGGTCACTCACACAGCTGCACACAGCTGGTAGCTGCCTGGAACAGAAGGCTCAAGGCCTTAGTCATCTGGCGGGGCCCTGGGAGCTTCCCTCTGCGGTGTCCCTGACCTGCTGTGACCCGTCCAGACATGGGCACAGCTTGACTTCTCGGAGGTGGGGACTGGGATGCATGCAGTGTCATTCTGGTCATTCAAGTCACTCATGTCCTCTGGACATGCGGGAAGCGCTCCTAAGTGTGAAACTATTTCTCCAGCTTCCAACATTTTCCATTTAAATCACAACAAATGTCTCCTGGGAAAGCCCAAGTCCAGAAAGCCACCTATTTTTCCTCTCTGGTAAAGTGACTTGCTGAAGTTCAGATACCTGGTGTCCACGGCAAGTGTCCTGGTCAACTTTCACTGTCAAGGTGACACAGCCTAGAGTCATTTGAGGAGAGACTCTAAGTTGAGGAACTACAGCATCAGACAGACCCATAAGCATGTCTGTTTGAGATTGTCTTGGTTGTTAATTGATGTAGGAGGGCCCAGCCTGCTGTGGTTCAAGGCAGGCAGTCCTGAACTACTTCAGAAGGCTAGATGAGTACAAGCCAGCAAACAGCATCCTCCCCCGCTCCTGCTGGACGCCTTTGACTGTGATGAAAGTTCCTTGCCTAGCAAAGCTCTCACTGAGGTTGAACTGGCTTTTGCAAGCTATTGGAGCACCCATCTTCCTAGACAAGCTGTCAGGCCCCTCCCACCTGCTTCCCTCGTCTGAAAGCGAGATGCCACCTTCTCTGGAGGTGAGGTGGAAGGAGGTGCTCCTAATATGGCCACTTGAGCTTTGTTTGGGGTTGAAAAGCTTGGTAAATGATGGCCCGAGGAAAGCGGCATGTTGGCTGTATGCTGGAACATTCCTTATGTCTTTCAAGCTATGGGACTGCTTGACCTTCCCAACCCCATGTAAGGTTTCCCCCCTTTTTGTGAATATTTCTTTTTGTTCCAATTGAACATTGTACTTAGCTTATTCTACCTAACATATAATCAACATTACAAACTAAGATACATTTTTTTCTGTGTCTGTTAAAATAATATGTACCAGATGTGGCTGATGGCAGCTCAGTGTCCAAGTGGATTTCCTAGTAAGGGGAACAGGGATTGTCTCTGACATGAACTCAGGGGCTGGCTCTTTGACACCCCCCCCCACATCCCCCTGAGGGAGGAGCAGCCTTGCCAGACCACAGAGGAGGACATTGCAGCCAGTCCTGAAGATACCTGATAAGCTAGATGAAAGGGGAGGAGGACCTCCCCTATCAGTGGACTTAGAGAGAGGCACGGGAGAAGAAGGAGGGAGGGTGAGATTGGGAGGAATTGAGGGAGGGGGCTACAGCTGGGATACAACGTGAATAAAGTGTAATTAATATTGAAAAATTAAAATTTAATTAAAAAAATAAGTATGTACCACGGAGACTGTGGCAGTGCACACAGGACCTGCACCGGTTCAAACCGGAGGAGGTTCAGCCCTAAAAGGGGTGAGTGGACACAGGGCAGGAAGCTATTTGCAATTGATACCTGCTAGGAAGGGAAGAATCCGTTTCCTCCAATGGAGTCTCTCGGGCCGTACCAACCACGCCCCGGGCCCACCACGTGCAACGCAAAACGAACTCCTCGTTTGTTTGTTGTGGGACCTTAGTTTCACGTGGGCACTTTTCATTTTATTGGTTTCCTTAAGGATTTCTGATTGCATTAATGCGCGCCTCCACTAGAGCCTCTGTTTCCCATCCATCTTGTCCTTCTCTCAGCCCTGGGCTTTTACGCTAAATTTAAATCAAACTTGAAACCAGTTTTCTACTGCTCAGATTCTTGTCACTTACTATCCAGGAAAAGAGGACAGAAAACAAAATAAACAAAAAAGGCAACACAGAAATCTAGTCTGCCTGAAAGTGCTTCTCAAGTGTCCCAGCTAGAGCTGGCAGGTGCCTGAGCCACTCTGGTATCCCTCAAACAGCACAGCACCCCCACAGAGGCACACACCCACACTGCCCTGCCCACAGGTCCTTTCCCTGTGACTGGGGTTAGCGCTTTAACCATAGCAGATCACCCAACACTGGGACAGCGTTAAGGCCCAGCTCCAGATTCTGGCCTGCAGGCCGGGCCACATCCAGTATCTGGCTAACAGCTGCTACTTGTGCTCTGTGTGAAACCAGCCTCATGCTGTCCTCTCGGATCCTCCTGAGGTGGGCTGCTGCACACATACTGTCCATTAGGTCCAGGCCTGCTCTTCAGAGGCCATCGTGGGACTTGGTGGTCCTTGGTAGCCCCTGATGGTAGGTGACCTGTCTAGTCTCCTACCATCCCTTTTGTAATTGCCCGAAGAACACTGTAGGCCTGTGGCTCTGTTCCATTCTTTTCCTTGATTTCATTGTTTTCTCTTAGCTTAAGTGAATCATTACAGAGGTAGATGTGAGTGAATATGGTCTGCCGTGAGAAATTAAAATAACCCACACAAGTCTCAGCTGGCATTATCCTAACAAGTCATCCCCAGGTCCACACCCAAGCCTCACCTGGTGGCTTTGATCTGGCTTATTTGTATTCTCAAAATCCGAAATATTAATATTTCTGTTTTATTTCACTGACTTTGAAGAGCAAAGTTATTCAAGGAATAAAATGGCTCTCAACAATGCAACAAGACAGCGATTCATTCCTCCCTTGACAGGGTCAGCATCAGAACTTTAAACTGTCGCTTAATTGGGATTTAAAAAAAAAAAAATTCCGAAAGACCATGTTTGTGTTACTGTATCTTGGCTTAAAGCTTTAGGCATTATCTGCAGGATTCCAAGCACAGCCGGAACTGTTCTAGCTTCCTCGCTTCCCAACTCCTTCCTGCAAGCCCCCAGTACCTTCTGCTTCATCTGCCCATCCCAAGTGCGCTCCTGTGCTAAGGACCTCATGTGCGGTTCTTCCCTGAGGCCCTTCCTCTGCGTCTTCTTCCTTTCCCTTGCTACAGTTCCTGAGCAGACTGGAGTTGTCAGCCTGCCTCTTCTGTTATTTTTCCTCTCTTCCTGGGTAACTCAAGTTTGAAGTCTCGCTTCTCAGTTCTTACGTGAGGTTCTCCTCCTTGTGCCATCCACGTTTACACACTCTCAGAGGATGGAAAAGACAGTCCCCCGTTGTTCTGATGTGCTAACAATGAACTCAGAGCCTGGCACATGCCGGTCAGTGTTCTACCACTGAGGTTCATCCTCAGCCCTGTTTTTACTTTTGTAATTTTGAAAAGTAGCATCACTGGGCATGGTGGCATACTCCTGTAATCCCAGCACTTGGGGAGGCAGAGGCAGGTGGATACTTGTGAGTTTGAGGCCAGCCTGGTCTTCAGAGCCAAGGACAGGACAGCCAAGGCTACACAGTGAAACCCTGTCTCAGACAAAGAAGAACAAGAACAAGAGGAAGAGGAAGAGAAAGAAGAAGAGGAGGAGGAGGAAGAAGAAAAAGAAAAGTGGGCTCACTAAGTATCCCACTCTGGCCTTGAACTTGCAATACTCTGGCCTTAGCCTCCAGAAAAGCTAGGATTTCAGGCCCAGCAAAGACTTTTAAATATGGGGTTTCTTGCCCTGCCATTTTCTGTTTTTATTGATGACGTCTCCTCACCCGACTAGCTCTCCCCCTCCTTCCTCTCCTCCTCCCTCTCCTTCTGTTTTTGTCTGTTTCATTTGCCATCCTGCCCTTTGCTGCTGAGAAGCTGAGTACTGACAGTGTGTTGTGTTCCACCGGGCTCACTGCCCTAGCAAGCCCTGAATATTCCTCACTTTCCTCTCTGGGTCAGAGAGGAGCCTAATCCTTCCCGAAGAGCCTGGACCCTAAATGTGAAGAGAAAGTGGGGAATGGGAACCCAGTGCTGCCTGTTAGAGCTGGAGCATTAGTGTGAAGTGATGCTCTGCCCACACCTTTCCCGGGGACTAAACCTGTAATCTCATACCTGAGGGCCATCCAGGATGGGGCCACCTCCTGACACTAGGTTTGTCACAGTATCTTAGATCTAATGTGTGTGTGTGCTATGGAAGCACACATGCTTGTGCATTGAGCAGGTGCACAGGTGTATATGCTCAGGTCAGAAGCTGCTGATATCCAAGGATCTTCCTCTACTAGTTTTCCCCTGCGTTTTTGAGACAGTGTCTCTCACTGAACCTGGAGCTAGGCTCTGATTCAGCCAGACAGGCTGCCTTGGATGCCCTGGGACCCACCAGGGTCATAGCTGTGTGCCACTGTGCTCTGCTTTTTATGAGGGTTCTGGGTGTCGAACTCAGGTCCTCGGGCCTTCGTAACGGCACCTGACTGAGCTGCCACCCCAGTCCTCTGATAGCTTTTGAAGCTGACTCTCAACCTAGGCTCTTAGGTTTTGCTCCTCTTGCTCCATATCCAGAGATGACAGTTCCAGCCTGCTGGGACAGGTCTGTTCTGCCAGCCAGAGGCTCCCTGGCAGTCCTCAGTCCTGCCTGGAATCCACGTTGGCCAGGCACATCAGCTGCTTCTGGCCAGCCTGCCCTACCAGCAGAGGCTGCCTCCCTCCTCTTCACTCTGACCAAACATACATATAACATTTTAGGAAGGTTTAGGGAGTTGAAACAGCCAAATTAGATTTTCAAAATCTGTTGCCCTTACCTAAAACGCTGAATTTTACTTTATTTTTCCTTGACTAGGAAGAAATTTTGTAGTGTGTGCTCCCACCCCAGATCGTGGTGTTTGTAACTGCTCAGTCTGCTTTCTTTTTGTACAGCGTTATTGGTGTATATTTTCCACTCTTTTGCTTATTTATTCTTCTGGTTTTTAGGCCCAATGTCCCTGAGCTTCTGTCACTTAAGAGGCAGATAAATCTAGCTTATTCTTATTTATTATGAGTGCTGAAATGTCAGTACCTACTCTTGCTGTCCTGTGGCTTGCTTTGGGCTCTTTCTCTAGACTCACTGTTTTTCTGTCCTATGTTCTGGAGGTTACACTTGCCATTTCCCTCCTGGCCCATTTCTACCTAGTGCCAAGAAACTCACAGTTCAAGGCCTTAGATAAATAAAGTGAATCTCCAAGTAATGGAAGTGCACTGAGCTTGTTTCTAGAGCATGTGAGGAAGCTTCATGCTGTAAGAAAACATTTTGAGCGGAAGTTCAAACTGCTCCCTCCGAAAGATTAAGAAAACCCTGGACTCCTTCACCAGAGAAACTGCAGGGTCTGCCTGCTAGAAACCCTCCAGAGCATGCTCTGGGGAAGGCTGGAGTGTGAGGGCAGGTGTCAGGCTCTGGAAAGCACCTCTGCCCAGCCTTGTTTGTTTGTTTGTTTGTTTGAGCCCATGCAAGCCACCTGCCTCATCTCTGTGATGTCTGCTGCTGGCCCTCTTGGCTTGAGGAGCAGAGGAGGAGAGATAAAGGCTTTGAGAGGGAGCAAGGGGGTGGACTGATGCTTATCATGGCTGCTGAGCTCTGGACAACATCATAGGTGGTTGGATGTGCCCTTTCCCGACAATTACCATAGCTGGCGCAGGCTGTCTGCTGAGGGGTACTGACCGCCGGGCCATGCTGTCGCTATAAACAGTGAGCAGGGTATGTTTTCCAGGAACCAGATACTGAAAATTAGCCTATTACATGTACTTCATGAAATTAAGCAGGGAACTGTGGGTTGATTGTGACAGCAGTTTAAGATCACACAGTAGCAGTTAAATGTCAAATGGGACAAATAGTAGCCTTGAGCCCGGGAACCTATACAGCAGGGCAGAGTTTGTTATGGAACAATGGTTAGAAGTATGACAATGTCCCAATTCCCCCAGAGTGTCAACAGACCCAGAGAGTCACAAGAGGAGCTTTGAGCAGAGGCTGGTGTCTGTCGGGATGTGCTGGCTCCTAGCACAGATGTGACGTTCTCCCTGGAGAGGAAGGACTTGTTCTGGCTTGGCTTGGGTATAAGGGCTACTGAGGTATCCAGGCCAGTGACTGAGGGATGTGGTTATCACCAGTTAATTAATTAGCTGCTCCCACTAGAAGCTGTTGAGGTTTGGGAAAAAATGGTAGCAATGGGGAATTCTGGGATAGACATGTTCTAGAGCCATCTGATTGGAGGTAGGGATACTTGGTCTGCGACACGGGTCACTGTGAGGGAACCTGGAGTAGACAGATCTTCACCCAAGTGAGGGACCTTAGGACTATCAACAACTACATCACCAACATTACGAAGCACAGCTTCTAGAGCAAGCATCGTGGGCTGCGTGGAACAGGGGGTGATGGCAGGAACCCAGTGCATGGCTGTAACATTCTGGCAGTTTTTGTCACCGATGTCAGAATGACTGGTCATGGATAAGCCAATCAGAGAACACTATTGATGGGTCAAAGAAACTATAAGGAAAATGGTGCTGGGCCACGTTTCTAGGGAAGAGGGATGGATCAGTGGGGTCAGTAGAAGAAAGGTCACAGCAGGGTTATGGACATACATGATCAGATTTAAGGATTCAGTGAGCTGAAATTGGCCCTTGCTTATAGAGCTGCTAGGCAATTTAATTCCAAAATCATCCCTGTCAGGTAGGTAAAATTGTCCCATCTTGCAAACAAAACCAAAGCTGAAAGAAGAGAAAGTGAGTGTCCCAAGTCATACAATTAGCATGCTAGATGGAATTCAGATCCCCTTCAGATCTGCTTGACTCCAGACTTCCCGCCTGCCCCGCTGAACTCATCTTCCTTTGTCATTAAGCTGAGGCACTGAATGAGACCAGGATTTCTCAATCGGGACTGGAACCACCTTCATCCTGTTAACTGTAGTTTGGTCCACTCTTATGAGTTTTGTCCTACCTAGTTTCCGTTTGTGCTGTGGCCATCTTCCTAACTCAGTTTTATTTATTTGTATACTTATCCTTATGGTAAAATTTGCATAACATAAAGATCACCACTGTAGCCATTATTAAAGTATATATAGTTCAGTGAATTGAGCTCATTCATGTTACTATGCAAGACTTGTTTTTACTTTGAATGCAAACATATTTTGGAAAGGTAAGATAACAACCGTAGAATAGAAACCAGACTTACTCTCCATAAATGGAGGTAACCATTGGAATGCTTGAAGTGCAGGTACCAAGCCATTAACTGTAGCCAACGCCTTCTGTCACCTCAGGCTGTGACATGGAGACTGCCCTCAGCGCCATTTCCATTAAAGCAAGTGCTGGGGACATGGAAAAGATACAAACAAAGCAGACCAACACCTCTGACCTTCTCGGAAGACCTGGCACAGGCTGAGGAGTCATTTTCTCACTTTGACCTTGACATTCTCCTGCACCCAGGTCCACATCTTGCTCACATGAACGACTTGCCTTTCCCATGCTGTGGGAACCACAGAGATGTGCTCGGTCTCCTGCTCCACCAAGGCTCTGCAGTCTGAGCCTGAAAGAGGTGGCCCTTTCCAGCGTGGAGCACTGATAGAGAACACGGCTTGGGATATGCTCTTTATCATCTCTTCTGTACCCTTCTCCCAAGAAGTATAGAGGTTATCCTGCACTAACTGCAGGGTTAGCTCCAGAATGCTCTCCAAAAACAAAATCCAAGAATATTCATGTGTACAATGACACATTTATTCACATGTAACCTTTATATACTCTTCGATAAACTTGAAATCATCTCCAGGTTGCTTATAATAGCTGGTGCAACCGAAATGAAAATAGTTATTATACAGTATTGTCTAGCAGTTAATGGCAAGAAAGGAAAGTCTGGCCATGTTCAGTATAGATATAATCTAATATATTGCTAATCCGTGGACGGTCAGTGCATGGGTACAAAGGTCATGGTTACCTCTCTCAAAAATTAGGTTGCCCAAACCCTGCAGGCACGGCCCTCTCGGCAGGCACTCTGCAGGACACTCTGTTTTGGTGTCTACGTGGTACAGCTGTGATGAGGCCATGCATGCCAGATGGAGCTACTTGTTGCTCTGAAGGAGTGAACTTAGTCCTGCCTGAGTGGAAGGGAAGGCATTTTGAGCACACTCTAGATAGGGAGGTTCCCAGTAGCACAGGAAGATCCCCTGTGGAGGCAGAGACATCAGAGAGCCTCACAGTAGAACTTCCCTGTAATGCTAGTTTGCCCAGGAACTCATTTTCTTGGACAGTCAGAATGAAACGTGTGCGCACATGTCTTTGCTAGACACACTAAGGAACTGAGCAGGGAGCGCGAGAGTTGCTGCTTCTTGAGACAAGGTGGGGTGCACTCTACCAACGTTAAAAGGGAGCATTTTTATTTCAGAAGTGGGTATTGGAACACACATGGAGTTCGGGACCAGACTTGAGTCATGGCAAGCCAGCCCCACACGGAACACGCCCTCTCCTCTTGTCCCAGCGTAACACCCATGGGACACAGGACCTTTGAGCCTTACCTGGGGCTTGCTCTCATCTTTGTCTTTGTAGTAGAAGAGTTGATCCCCACGTAGCACAAACCATCGCTGCTGCCAGTTCTTCACGATGCTCCTTTGTTTCTTCAGCCAGCCAGCCTTGAGTATAGGGCCTAGCTTGTGGGGGACCAGGGGCCTCCCTGAGCTCCGGCTCTGTTCTCCCATCACCAGGCTCTTGGAGCGAGCTGGAAGATAAGAACGCACAGTGAGTGTGCAGACTGAGGTCCGTTCTCACTCCATCCTGGGGCCTAGGCTGGTAGAACAAGTTGGATTTACTTTTCCCTTGGGTTTCCAGGGCATATGCTCAGAAACAGCACGGGTTTATGCACTTGGGAGGAATATAGCCTTCCTTCATTAGTATTTGCCCTGTCCCTGGATCTAAGATTCTCTGCTTCCCCAGATTTATTCCTTATGGATAAATCCCTTTCAGGGACTATAATTCCTTACACCTGGTTTACCTTCCACACCACTCTCCTACAAGCTCAGACTGGTTATTTTTTGTTTTTTTTTTTTTTTTTTTGTTTTTGTTTTTTTTTGTTTTTTCATTTCTCCCCCTTGGCTGCTGGTGAATTCCTACTCTATCTTTAAGGCTCAATTCAAAAGCCCCCCTTCTTGGCCATTGGTACTGATCTTGCCAGCCTTGTCTCAGCAGTGTCGGCTTAGTGAGGAATGGAGCTGTCTCCATGCTAGCCTCCTCCACTAAGGGAGGATAATGCAATTCCAGACAATGAGTTTCTCCAGAGAAACTGAGGAGACAAACGAGGAGCTCTTGGGGGCAGCACAGCCTTGTTCCTCTTCCAGCACACAGCCGCCCACCTCCCAGCAGCACCAGCACAGAGCTGAACGTGTTGTTTGCATTTCAGATGGATCTGCTTTCTTGCTCCCATCTGGCTGCTGGGTCTGCCCCCTCCCGCGTGCTGCTTGATGCAGAATCAACACACACATTCCCGGATTATAGGTCAAAGACACTAATCGGTCTGGTTATGGTTTTGCCTTTCCTGAACATAATGCTTCTGTGAAAAGCATCATCTGTGGACTCACAGAACGCCTTACCCACCCTCATGGTGTTCCACACAAGCATTGCTTCTGACCAAGGAACTGGAGCCACATCAGCTCCACTGGCCTTACCATGTCCCTCACCATCCTGAGGCAGCAGGCCCGAAAGAAGATGGAATGGCCTTTTGGAGACATGGTTACAGCTAGTTACAGCACCAATTAGGTGGAGCAGCCTAAGGCGGGGTTCTCCAGAAGGCAGTATATGCTTTGAATCAGCATCCAATATACGGTGTGGATTCTCCCATACCCAGAGTCCATACCCCTGGGTCAGGAATCAAGGGGTGAAAAGAGAATAGTTCTACTCACTAACACCCTTAGTGACCCACTAGGAAAATTTCTGCTTCTTGTTCCTGCAACTTGAGTTCTGCTGGCTTAGAAGTTTCCCATCCAGAGCAGGGGAGGGCCACACAAACATTCCATTGAACTGAAAGCTCAAACTTCCCCGTGGTTACTTTGGGATTCTGAAATCCTTAAGGATTTAATCTGTTAAATCCTTAACAGGCTAATAAGGGAATAGCAGTGTTAGGAGGGTGATTGATCCAGATTACTAGGGGAAAATTGGACAGGAGATAAGAAAGATTGTATCTGGAGTATATCAGATCCTTTAGGGCATCTCTCGGGGCTTCCATGTCTTGTGGCTAAAGTCAATGGGAAACTACAGCAGCCTAATCCAGGCAAGATGACAAATGGCACAGACCCATCAGGAATGAAGGTTTGGTCACTCCTCCAGGAAAGGAGCCAAGACATGCTTAGGTTCTTGCTGAGAGTGATGAAATTATTGGATGGGTCGTAGAGGAAGGTAGGTATAAATACTATCTGGCCAGTTACATGAATAAGGATCATAACTCACATGAGTATTTCTGTCATACTTTGTTAAGAACGTGTTTGTACAAATACTTGTTTTCTTTCCTTGATTTTTTAATCATGTAATGTAACATCAACAAAGAGAATATCAGTTGTTATCATATTGAAGTTTGATACAATAAAAGAATGTCCCTCAAAGGACATTGATACCTAATCTAAATTTATAATGAATTTGCAGTTGTACAAGGTGTAGCTCTATCAGGAAGGGTATAATGTATACTTCATTTTCAGTTGTATGTGGGATAATTGTATCATATTGAGGTATTATTATGACCTGTTAATTGTTTCCATTTGGAAAGCAATCATGTCAGAAGGAGATATGATTGTTTATCAGGTTGACAAGGGTGGACTTGTGATGGCTGTTCTTGTTTGTTAACTTGACCATATCTGGGATTAACTAAAACCCGAAATGGCACATCTGTGAGGGATTTTATTCTTAATGAAATCATTTGAAGTGGGAAGACCTACTTCTCACCAAGATCGTTGAGGTGGGAAGATAAACCTTTAATCCAGATCTTTTGAGCCGCCTTTGAACTTGGGTCACAGCTTCTGCTGTAAGACTACATAAAGGACATGCAAGAAAGAAGCTTGCTTTCTCCTTGCCTGTTTGCTCCCACTCTTGCTGGCAAATCTATTCCTTCACTAGCATTAGAGCATAGTGCCAGATGAAACATCCCACCTCATTGACTGAGCAACTACTGGACTCTTGGAGCTTCCCTCGGTAGACAGCCATTGTTGGAGTGGCTGGACAGTACACACAGCCTGTGTGTAAGCCCTTCCAACAAATCCCCTTTCTGTATATATGTAGTTCATTCTATAATTCTGTTCCTCTAAACAAACCCTGACTAATAGAGTGGGGAAGGCATGGCAGCAGGGACAGGAGGCAGTTGGTCACACTGTCCTCTCAGTCAGAAAGCAGGGGTAATGAGCTGGTGTTCATCTCAGTTTTTACTTTTTACCCACTCTAGGACCACAGTCCATTGAATGGTGACGCCTAGATTTAAGGTTGTCCTTCCCACCTCAGTTAACCCAATCTAGGAACTCCTTCACAGACATCAATGTGCTCCCAGATCTTACCAAGTTCACAGTTAATATTAACAATTGAAAGCCCATACCTTGTCAGCCCGACACTGAAAGATGTTCTGTTAAAGCTATAATATTCCACTCTTCATCCTCACAGGCTCATGGCTATCTCATAATGAAAGATACATTCAGTCCAACTTTCAAAAATACTCATAATCTTTCAACAGTTCTAATACATTAAAAGTGCAAGCACAGTATTTTCTGAGAATCAGGAAATCTCTATAACATGAAAAACAAGTCAAGCACTTCCAGCGCACAATGCCACAGAGTAAACATTCTAGGAAGAGGGAAGTGAAGCTACAGCAGAGAAAGACTGGACCATGACAAGACCAAAGCACAGTAGGGAAAACATCAAGTCCTGCAGCTCCACGTCCAGCACTGGGGCTCATAATTGATCATCTAGGCACCAAAGAACATGGAAAGCCTTGTACCTCAAGTTCTGCCGTATCCCTCTCGGGCCAGCTCCAGTCTGTGCCTGCATTTTTCTTTGACAGATCTCTTGTGATCCTAATATCTTCCAAATCCTGAGATCTCCACTTCAACATAGGTTTCACTTTCATAGCTCTATACAATGAACTCTCCGGGCCTCACTGCAGAAATACAACCCCGGCTACACACCATCTGGCTTCAGCAGCCATCTTGGCTCGTTGGCACAAACTTCCATGATCTCTTCTCCCCCTCCCCCCACTCAAGTGGCATTTTCAGTTCAGGCTCCCTCCTCTGAACTTAAGTTGGATATTCACAAGAAGACAGAGTTTCTGATATATGAAGTCTTATCCTCTGGGAACCTTTCATATTGTTCTAGTATAGAGATGTAGAGTTCTCTTTAATGGCAATAATCTCTTCAACAATTATAGCTGCTTTTTCAGCTCCTGCCATGTCTGCAACTTTCCTCCTCCTTTCCCTGCCAAACAGCATATTTTTAAATATCTTTTTTCTTCACCCATTGCTTTCTCTTGCTGTAAATCTGGTGAAGATCGGTGAGCAGTAGCCATGATGCATGCTGAATGCTACCTTGCCTTAAAATTTCCTCCACCAAACAAATTAGCCCATTACTTTTTCATTCAATATCAACTTCCAAGGACATGGGTAGAATGCAGACAGATTGTTTTCCAGACTGTATCCTGATGGCTTACAGCACAGTTCCCAAGTGACTGTATTCTCTCCACAAACAGAGTATGTTTGTTTTTCTCAGCATTCTGGCCTTTCTCTCACTCACCAGAGTGATCCATTAAGCTCTCCTAACATACTACTAGGGCTTTTTCTAGTCCAAAGGCCTAAAAACTACTCATTAAACTTTATCACAGCAATAGCCCCATTCCTGATACCAAGTTTCTTATTGCATCTCTCTCCTGGAACCAAGTTTCTGTATTAGTCACTCTACTTTTTGCTGCGACAAGGTACCTGGCAAAAGCAACTTAAGGAAGGAAGAATTATTTTAATACACACTTTGGGGGTGCAGTCAAGGGAAGTCAAGCCAGCAGGAATGGGAAGCAGATGCTCGTATTGCACCTGGACTCAAGCACAGAAAGAGGTGGATGCTGGTGTTTAGCTTACTTTCTCATTTATGTTCAAGCTAGGACCCTAGTCAGTAGAATGCTGCTGTCAACATTTAGAATGGGTCTTTTTACCTCAAAGAACCGAGACTAAAATCTCCATCACAGCCATGCCAAGAGATTTGTTCATTCTAGAACTTGTCAACTTGACAATAGATATTAGCCATCATGCCATGAAGTCTAGTTGGAGAAATACAGACTTTGGGCAAAGACTTGGGTTTACCTCATGGCCAGCACTGTAAGCTCTTCTTCAGTCTACAGGTCAATAATTCCAGTCTGTACTGTCTAACACCTACTTCAAACGAGGTGGGAGAAAGAGAAACTGTCACAGAAGAGGGGAGATGACCAATCCCTGCTGAGCACTTGGCACTTCAACTGGCCTACTCACTGGTAATCATGGTGATGATGATGATACTGATAAAGGGAAGAGTATGGTGAATGACTCCCTAGATAATTCTTTTTCCTGAATCTGCTATCTTATGCCACACAGGTATGCTGGCATGCCACTTTCCCACAACCACTGGTGCTGCAAATCATACTTTGAGGATTCACACTCCAGAACTTAGTAGGCGCAAAATGATAGTAATTATTCTCTTTTGCTGGGTGGTTTAGCCAAGTGAAACTGCCTGCTAGAGTTTTACTAACAGTGAGGAACACCTGCTCTTTCCCTCTGCCCACCTAACTCATCACTCTCGATGGGGAAACAGCCACCATCCTGAAGTCTTAGCTTCCTAGGTCTCTTTTCTTGTTCACATGAGCTTCAATCTTCCCACAAAGTCCTCTTATGGCCCTGGAAAGGCTGCCCTTCTCTTTCCTGGCATCTTATGAACCTTGTCTGGGGTCCATGCTTTAGTAGTTTAGTGGTCCTGCCTTGGAAGACAAAGATCTGCAAGAATATTTTTTTGTCTAATTGGGGCTGGGCTGAAGCCCTGATGAGGCAGATAGAGATTGTGCCTGGTTGAATTGTATCAACTATTAGGAGGGACCTTTCTGTTCTCATGGTTATCCTCTTCCCTGACCTTATGTAAGCTCAAGCTGACCAGGCATAGACACTGGCTGATGTAGTTCTGAGGAGGTAAAGATGTTGGCCATGATGAAAAGAAAGCAAACATGACCTCAGTATTCCGGTAAGATATGAAAAAGGACCCAGGAGGAAACAGGACATGGGAGTCCCTCTGGTTACTGAGTTTTCTTTTCTGGGTTTCAATTTGCTGACCCTCTCTACACATTTTTCAGCAAGTTCAATAAAATTAAGTCATCAAATACGTGGATTTTGTGTGTTGATTGCCTGACTTCTAACTAAAGACTTGGCAGGCAGTGGTAGCCCTGTGAGTAAGGATTCTATGGTATGGGTAGATACTGTCCATTCTTAAATTCTTCTTTTCAGGTAATCTGCAAGGGGCACTGAGGACCTTCCCATACTTCCATAGAAGATGGTATAGATCCCTCTGGAGTCTTCACTGGGGAATGAAGCGATAGAATGTCTTGGGGCTGCATTCAGAGCTCTCTTTTATATTCAGTTACAACAGAATCTGATGCTTGCCCATTCCACCACACACACACACACACACACACACACACACGCACGCACCTTCTCCTCCTCCTTCTAGCATTCTGGGCAGGGCAGCTCGTAGCAGGAACTCAGCAGTCTCAGGGGCTAATCAGCATACACTGGGTGAGGCCTACAGATGCCAGATGGCTTTTCTAGGGAGGCTGAGCTTCCCAGGCACAGGCCCATGGATGCTAAGCCTGGTACCCTGGTACCATGGACAATAAGCGACTGTGTGGCTGACCATGCAGGCTATTGGCATACATGTCCCTTGACACGGCAACACAAAGAAGGGGGAGAATTTCACCCTGATGGTCAAGCTGTGGACAGCAGTCCTCTTGAGAGCTACAGGTAATGGAAAGCAGGGCCCACTAAAGCTACACTCCAGGGAGGGAAAACAACTCTAAAGTCCTGCAGTTCCCTAAAAGGCTTCTTCTTGCACAGGCCACGTTGACGACCAAAGCAGCATAGGTTTCTCCCTAGATGATCAATCACATAGGCATTACTTATGAGCTCCAAGGAGTTTCTCACGAGGAAAACAGCTATGGGTATTATTTCTTAACCATCACTGTTCCTGTCCTCTGCTCTTCCTTTAATCAGCTTATTCAGTTCTGTAAATATTTAAACGAGGCCTAGAATTAGGCAGTATTGACAGGCTAAGGCTTCAGAACTTACTGAACGTGTTGAGCAGGCCTGCAGCAAGCTAGGCCTGGGGAGGATGGTAACCTTTACCCACTTAAAGTTAGGGGATCTCTACTCACAATAGGATGTCACCTCCTTCTTCTCTTCCCCTGTTGACTTCTGTCTACCCTCCATCATAAACAAACAGAGCCCCAACAAGCACAGTGCAGAATTCTGAGCTGATGGTCTCCCTCGGAGTCCTCAACAATTAAAGGGAAAGAAAACAAAACAACAGTGTAGACTACTGGGCTGCAGATATTGACAGAGCCTCCAGGAAGAAGGAAAATCTCTACAGAGCTACCGAGCCAGGCTTTGGAGGGTGACCAGGATGTGAACCCACCCCAGGTCAGGGCAGGCTGAGCTCTTGATTTGAAGATCAGCACACACAGGCGTGGCATGGCTGTCCCTTTAGCTCACCTCACCACGTGCTGCCGGTGTCTGCTGTCACCACCTCTTCCGAGACAGCCCTTGCGACTGTGTCTCATCCCCACCACACTCCGCACTGGAAGACTTTGGCCTCTCCCAACATTGCTCTCACCAGACCCCAAAGGATGATTCTGGCCTCTGTCCCCTCGGTGATGGGATAATATCACCACCCCTCCCAGCAGCTTGTCTTCTCCACTCTGAAGCATCTTCCTGCTCACTTATGTACACAAGTCTCATCAACCGCTACTGGCTGTGACTTCCTCTGTCCCCTGGGGTCCCCTCACTGTCTTCTCACGGATGCCAGCTTGTCCCAGCTTCCCTGTCTCCCATCACGAGTCCTTTCCTTATGAACATTAGACTTTTGTGTTAAGCTGTCTACAGCTGCTCCACAGAAGCTCTCAGGCTTTTTTTGGCCCAAGTGTGAAACTACTTAAACCTGCAGAGCCTCCTCACTCTTCTAGGACTCCGCAGCTAGCTAATGTCATACACTGAGGTGCTGTGGTAATGTTCCCCCTCAACCCTGCTGGGTGATTAATTTCTAAACTCAGCTGTTCCCTGTGCTCTCCTTTCCTTCATCCTCCGTAACTGAGCCAACTCAGAATCCTTGCCTACGCAACACCCTGCAGGCCTCTTCCAAAGGCCTCTTCAGTGGCCAAGGAAACGCCCTGCTCGAATCTTGAATTCTCCCATTAATAAGTTTTATTTTCCTGTTTGCAGATATGAAAATGAGGTCTTCAGAGGCTGCAGCCATGGTTGGAGGCTGGCAAGTGGCGCAGTCTAAGACTCTTAGTTTTCCTGGCTTCATACCTAAGCACCAATACCTTCATCAAAGTACTCTGTGGTCCCTAACCTCAGGCCTAACAGTCTTTTCCTCTCTCCAAACATAGTAAGCATCTTGTGGTTCAGAGACCATGAGTCACAGCACATCCAGCATGATCCTGACCAGTCAACAGAACCACCTGCCCAGCTAACAGCTGCTGGGCTGTCTCATAACATATGTACACACTCAGGGTGCCCAGGCACCGGTCCAGACTACATCTACTCAGCCTAAACTTCTGGGGCAAAGGCTCAGACTCTGGATTTACAGGCTGCTGAGATGACCGTAATATGGTTACTACTCTGGGCTCATTGTCCACTGTAGGAGTCTGCTCCTCCACTCCGGATATGGCTCCTCCATGTGTCCTTCAGATGCCCCCGCAGAAGGCCACCTTTTTGCATTTCCCCTTTAGCCCTGTCTGAATAACAGACTCCTGTGTGACGTTGCCGTCTGTTTGGCTAACTACTGCTCCCTGGGGGCACAAGAATGCTGTATTCACCTCTGCACCTGGAGCTGTCCAGAGGATGCATTTCAGTTCAAGGGCTGATGGGATCTGAGCAGCACCTCTGCCCAGAGCAGAGGGAGGTAAGCTGGAGGAGCGGGAACCAGAGAGGAGGCAAGGGGACATCTGGCACTCTTCTGGTGGCGGAGTGGGGGGCTTTCTGTGTCCCGTGTGTGTGTGGTGTGTGTGTGAGAGAGAGAGGAGGCAGGGAGAGACAGACAGATAGACAGACAAAGGACTGGAGAAAGGCTGCAACATGCTAGTTTGCAGATCATGCAGGAGGTACTCAATAATAATTGTTACAATAGGAGCAACAGTTGCAGTTCGCATGGGCTTAGGCATTAAGCCTAAGCAGACAGTGGAAGGACAGATGGACATAGGTGCCTGTGGCTGCCAGGGCTGAGGCCAGGTGTCCACAGGAGTCATGCTGCTCATGCTACGCGTGAACCTTCATTTTTTTCATGGACTATTTATTTTTTACACAAGGCTCCTTGCTGCTTCCATGTCACTATGTGCAAGCTGCGGTCTGCAGATGCTGAGTCAGTTGCCTGAAGCCACAGTACAGGCAGTGACACACTCCGCTTTGGAATCTGCATTTGCTGGCTTCAGGGCCAGTGTCCCTACTCCTCAAGAGACTGCTTTGGGCCTCCATGACCTCTTTCAGGAAACCTGTGCAGGAAGAAGGAAGGGACTGTGAGGAGAATCCTGAGAATTCTTCCAGTGGACGGAACGGGTGGTGCAGTGTTCAGGAGACATGTTAGACCCACAGAGGCCTCGAGGAAAGGCTGAAACACAAACACGTGGGGTGAAGGAGCAATGAACGCCTCTGGCTTCTTGTTGGATGATGTAGCAAGAATGGCTCTACAGAGAGGAACATCTACTTCCCTGAGAGGGAGCGGGGGAAGAGCAAGAAGGAAGAAGATGGAGGGGCTACAGGGCTTCGCACTATAGCACCTGTATGTGACAACACCACACGCAGATATGCATACACACCCACACACATACATGTAGGCACACACGCGCACATATACACATGGGTGCGCACATACTTCTCAAAAGAACATGGAGGACTCTTTCTGGAACAATCCCTGTAAGGACAGGAAGACGATGAAGGGAGTTCATGCCCATGGCTAAAGCCTCAGATAGGGTCAGGTGGAAGAAGGAGTCAGACAGGGAGGCTCCACAGGTTCCAGAATGGAAGTCTGAGCTCAGGCTGAGCACGTGGGTGCCTCACTTGGGCTCATGGGAAGCCATGTCGGATTGGGGCAGAAGGCAAAGAGGTATCAATGGGCTCTGGGAGGCATCTTACGGCAGTGACCAGGTCATGTACCTGGAGGTTCCAGAAACCACCTGTGTCTCTGTGCTCAGGCTTGACTGTAGCCATCTCCACTATAGCCTGGAGTTGCCCTGAGCCAGGGTAGCCTGGCACAGACTTTGCTGGGCACTCCATCCACATCTGCCACTGGGTCAGGTGAGGGACCATGGGCTGCTCTGGTTGCACTAGCTCTAGCCCACCTTTCCTGAGTAATAGGTAGAGAAGGCATGGCTTCCTGTCTGTCTGAGATGGGAGAAAGAAGAGCCTCAGTGTTTGATGAGGGCTGGGCTTGGGTGGGTGAGCAGACAGTGGAAGGACAGATGGACATAGGTGCCTGTGGCTGCCAGGGCTGAGGCCAGGTGTCCACAGGAGTCATGCTGCTCATTCCTCACCATGATCCAGGTTTCTCAAAGATGGGACCGACAGCAAGCAGTCCTTCAGTCACACAGCATTGTTCGGATAAGTTGGGGTTGGGTCCTGGTTACTAGGGACTCACAGTCCTTCTTAAGAGAGCCACAGTAGAGAAAGGTACTTAAGAGCCGGTAAGAATATAGCTTCCCTTGGCCAGGATTGCCAGGAATAAATACACAAGTTGATTCACACTCAAGAGGTGAGAGCCCGGTGCAATCAAGTGGGATAATAGTTCCAAAGGTCCTTTCCTTCTTAGAGTAGGTGCCGGGCTGCGCTGGCCCACCCAGGCATATAGACAGCACCGGTACAGGTCCAGAGCATAAGGAGCAGATTCATATCCTGCTCCCCGCAAGGCAGTGCTGCAGCGGCTTCTCACGGTCAGTGAGTTTAAGCGGTCAATAGATGGTACGCAAAAGAGGACAGGCCAAAGACCGATGGGGACAACTGGAGGCATGGGTCTCCGTCACCAGGGCAGAGAAAACTGCCTCACCACGCATTCTTTACGCAAAGTTCACAAAGTCTGGAAGCGTCGTAGCAGAGTAGCGAGTGGTTTGTAAAAACTGTACACTCTTCGTAAGCCTGCAATTCTGCTTCTCCCCCTCTCCCGACACACAGAACCCCCAGTCCAGGGCTGGTGACGTGAAAAAATGCCCACAGATGAAAATGTAAAAGCTAAACGACACTCATTTGCAAATGGCCCTGTGTGTGTGTGTGTGTGTGTGGGGGTGTCATCCCTTGTCAGACCCACATTGGAAAGAATTGGAGATGAATGGATTTGTGCCACTGAACGTGGCAAGGTCCCCTGTGTCTCACTGTGCTCTCGGTTCCTTTTTCAATCCTTTGGAATACATTTCAGTCTCACTTCACAAGCCTCCACCTACCTAAAGGTCTCCAGTGAGCCCCCATATTCCTCAGTCCCAGGGTCAAGTCTGACCTCTTATGTCTTGGCCACTCTGCAGCATCCCATTGACCCTGCCCTCCCAGACAGCGCTTTCTGCTCTGGAGTCCCAACATCACCCTCCTGCCCTTCCCTCACTGGGTGCCACCATGCTATCTCCAGATCGCTCAGATGGCTCAGCTTGAGAGCTGAGGGCTGCTCCCTAGAGCCACTTCTGTCTACACTGTGGCAAGTATTTAATTGTTATCCATGTTCAGTTAAGCAACTCTGGACCTGAGATCAAGCGTCACATAGTCCATGTAACAGTCTCACTGTCATGAGCTGGGAGTTCAACTCTGTCCTTTCCTGTCCTGGCACCCATTTCTCTCATGGCCTCTCTGCCTCAGTCAGTGAGGCCCACCATCCTTCCTCTGTCATGACTGTCCTCTCTCCACACCTCCCTGCTCTGCACTCATCTCTTGCAGTGGGCAGCCAGGGAGTTTTCAAAGAGAGCAGTTAGAACAAGATGCTCAATTGAAACCCTGTAGAATCCCCATCATCACTGTGGCTCGTGAGGGCCCTAGGGACCCAGCCTTTGGACTCTACAGCCCTTGTCAGAGCCCAGCCTCCAACCATAGTGTCCTCTGCAGATGTGGCTGGGCTCAGTCCTGTGCCCTCCCCTGACACCATTAGAGCTTTCTCGGTGTCTCCACTCCCTCACTCTTCATTTCTCCCATAAATGCCTTTCTTCTGAGGTCAACACTAATATGCAACTAACATGCAAACTCTTCACCTCTCTCTTTACTTTAAAAATCTCCTTGCCTTTCAATTTCACTGTAACATTGATAGTCACACCTGTGACCCTCTGGGTATCTCAAACCCCTCAGAGACTCAAGCCCCTCATACAAAAACACAGTACTCTGCCTAGGACTGACACAATTCTCCCAGACACGTTCATTCTTGTCTAGATAACTTATAATACCGGGTACAATGCAGATCATATGTCAATACTCATCATACGACATTGTTTAGGAAGCAGTGGTATGACAAAGTCTGTCCTCTTTATCACAGGTGCAGGTATCCCCCTTATTCTGCAGTTGGTTGTATCTGAGGATACAGGACCCACAGATACAGACACCTATGCTTAAATACTGTTATGGAACTCAAGGAAAGCAAGTTATAGAACATTACAGGAAACATAAACCCCACAAAAACTGAGAAAACCCCCAGCCCCAAACAGAAGACATCACAATGTGTTTTGGGGGCCCCTAGGTTTTCCTATAGAACAAGGACTTCTGAAGAACATAGCTCACCTCACAGGTCGTGTGTGTGAAGGGAAGAATGGAGCTGTGATACCGTATGGGTTCCAACATATTTCTGTAAACTACACTGAGGCATTTTAAGTGAAAGCTGCGTGCAGGGGAGCTGGATCCTTTGAGATGTTTAAAACACCAACAGATCACTAGCTCGGTAGATAAGTTTGAGTTTTTCCTGTGACAAGCACAAGGCTTGGCTGTGACCACAGCTAAGAGCAGCAAATACCCAGTCTCTATACCCAGTCTCTGCCTGCGGGAGGAACTAGGTAGGGGATAGGCTAACGTCACGCACATCAGGCCGCAGCCAGCAGACATGGGCTGGAGGAACTCTGGGCCTGTCCTGTCTCTAAACCTTCTGAGGACCTCAGTTAAGGGGCTGCCAGCTGTACATATGTCTCCATAGATGAGTCCTTGGCGTGCCCGGGTTTCCCTCGGCCTGTAAAGGGGCTTAGTGTGGGCCAGCACTCACTCACCTGGGGTGACCATTGATGCTACAGAATTCTGAGGATGCTCAAAGACGCCTTTCAAGTCATAATGTGCAGCTGTGGCAGCTCTGCCCAAATTCTCTTGGATCCCTTTTCGGATCTTCATGCTCCCTCTCTCCCAGTGGGCTTCACTTTAGACACAGTCCACTCCCGGGAGGATTCTCGGCATGGCCAGATCGTTTCAGGACTGCCCTTCAGCTGCTGGAGTCTGATTTACTCCAAATTGGGAGAACTAGGAATGCCTGGGAATTTATGTCATCCTCGGCAGGTAACCCTTGCACAAAAAGCTGAGTTCCCTGGGGCTTAGGCAGAGACCTCCTTTTATGGCTTGTGCTCCATTCCTCCTCGAGAACCCTTCCGGTTCCCCAGCTCCCTCGCTTCTCCACCAGCACCTTTAATGAAAACTGCGCGCGAGTCCCCTTTTCAAGGCCTACTTTAGAGACCCTCACCGGACACATTCAATAGCTTTCAGGGGCTTTTGAAAAGGCAGCCCAGCTGCAGCCGCCATTGACCCATCTGCCTCTCTCAGCCACATGTGCTGGGGCCGGGCAGCCTGCACACGCCTGAGGGTGTCTGCTCTGCAGCTGTCTAAGAGCAGCAGTTCAGTACTGGGCAGCAGCAGCAGGAGAGCACAAATGCAGTGATTTATGAAAGTCGATGAGATTGGAAAGTGGGCTGAGGAAACAGCAAGACGAATCTCAGAGCTGAATTGATTTAAAGGGTAAGTATTGAGGTCTAGAGATTGACTGAGAGGAGAGGGGTGAGGTAATGGAAGGGCACTGGGGAGGGGCCAATGGGACATTTATAAAGTTAATGTTATTTGGAGCCAAGGCTAAGGGGTTCTGCCGGGGTCCTGTGCTGTCCCAGGAGTGAGCTCCAGTGGCAGATGCTTTACTGCATGGTGACTCTGAGAGCCTCTACTGTTTTGTTGTTGTTGTTGTTGTTGGTGGTGGTGGTGGTGGTAGTTATGTTTGTTTGTTTGTTTGTTTGTTTTGTTTTTGGCTGTTAGCAAAACAGGGCTGGGCTCTGTTTGGACATCTGTCCTTCCTTCATTTTCCCAAGGCCCTAACAATGGGACTGACTTCTCTGCCTGGAGAACTTCAAGGTAACAATGTGTAAACCTACTCTCCAACCCCATCAATGGAAACCTTAACTTATAAAATAGTAATGAGGCAGCCTGGAAATCTGGCAGCTTTTCATAAAGGTTATTTTAAAGATTTGAAGAGTCAATCCAAGATTACATCCTTAAAAGTTGACCTCAATGGCTCAGCTGGCCTGCTTTTCAGCTAGGCTGTGTGGTGCAGAGGCGAGGGGCTACCCGGAAGGCCCTCTCTTTACTTCCTGCAGGTGCATGGCAATATTCGACTGCATTCAGCACTCATCTCCATGTATCCAGTCTTTGAATGTAGGGCCCTTGTATGTGTTCAGCACTGGGGGAGGACACCTGCCAGGCAGAGCTAAACAGGGGACACGGCGGATATCTTGGCGTGTACAGAGGGAAGGGGAGAGTGAAGCAGGTGATGCCGAAGTCAGGCTAGGAGGACACGGCAGCTGGAGGAGGCACAAAAGCCCCAGCTGAGGGTGAAGCAGAATGAGTGGATGAAACGAGGGCGCTATATACGGTGAAGGGCATTGCCCAGCAGGAGAACATGAAGAAATGGGAGTGGGCAAGAAGACAGCCCATAACTCAGTACAGCTGGTTTGCTCCTAAGCTCTTAATCCTGACTTTGGAGAAACTATTCCTGAGCCCCCATCAGGATTCTCAATTAGACTTCTCCCACCCACTGCTTCTGTCCACACAATGCGGAAGTCAAGGGCACAGTTTGTTTGGTGGTAATGTGTGTGCAGTTGGAGACTCAACAAACAGAAACCTGGAAACATGGAACTACAGTTTTCTACTATTTCCTAGCTTGGTAGTTCACCAGAGGAGTCTCAGACTTCCACTCATAAAAGGGAGCAAAACGCCAATCCTGACTGCTTCCTGGACTGGAAAAGATGGAAGGACAAATTGCCTACATGTGCTTAGAGAGCAGTGCTGTGCCTAGTGCTGATTCTCAGCCCCTCAGGCCGAGCCTCCCGAAGCTCCCTTCTCCTCTTCTGAACCTTGTCTGGGAACTGCTGGCCCAGGAGCCACTGGGGCTGACTGCTTCCCTAACCCATTCACCAACAGCCGGCAGTTGGTGAATCGATGTGATTCAATATCAATTATAAGTTTCATTTTCTGCCTGCCTACAAGCCATTAGCTCAGATCAATATGGTCCTCTACCATTGCTTAAGCAATCACTGGAGTTGTTGATGATTTCAGCAGATGCAGAGCCTGGTCCCAAGCTGCCCATGCCAGGGAGTCAAGGCAGCATTCTGCACCACGCCTGAGCCAACTTAGGCCTTGAAAATCACTTACTGTCCTCTTCAAACAAGGTCATGGCTGATGCTCAGGTTGTCTGGGGCCTCAAGGACAGGCTGGAGTTTCTCTGGCCCTCGTCTGGCAGTACTTTTGAGTATCTATTGTTACAGACATTGATATCTTCTTTGCAGGAGAGAAACCTGTTTTCCTGTCAACTTGTCCGATGGGTCTTGAAAAGAGAGCAAAAGGAGGAAGGATCTTGGGTCTCTAGTGTCTGTCTCTTGGACACAACGGCCTTCTCTGCTGGCACATGGGCTTCGGGTAGCAGCAGTCCTTGGCCATGGGAGAGCTAGGGAACAGATGGGAGTATATGCCCTTAGCCTACATCCTTAAATACTCTGCTTCTTAAAGACTATGCATGGGTTATGGCGAGTTGGTTAGCTGCTTCTAGTCTGCAGCTGGCACCCGGGATAGACTGTCCAAATGCAGAGAAGCCTGGCTGGCTGAGGCCATCTGCTCTGAGAGTGGCCCCCTTTGACTCCCTCATCCTTTGTGCATAGTACTTGGGAAGCATCACTGCTACTTTAGGAAAACAGTGAGACTAGTGGCCTGGCCTTTGCTTGTTTTTAAGTAAAATGATCCCAGAAAAATCTTCATATCCAGGAGTGCTCAGAGTTGACATGGCACCTACTCGGCATAGACAGGGAAGGCCTGGCTCCAGGACAGAAAGGGCACAAGTGAAGTCACTTCCTGAGATATGCCAGCTCTCCAGTCATGTAAGTTCTTCAAGCATCAACAGTGGGTATTACTATCACTGCAAGCTTTGAAAGTACTGAAATGGCATGGGTGAAGAAGGGGGAGGGAGGGTGAGAACGGGCAGGGAGGAGGAAGGGGCTTATGGGGGAATACAAAGTGAATAAAGTGTAATTAATAAAAAAAAGTACTGAAATGATCAAATATGTATCCAACCCCAAATGCAGGTAGGAGGGGAAGGTTCCTGTAACTTCTAAGAAGGCTCTATGCACCCATGCCCAACATCTGGAAGTCAATACAAAATAGCGGCCAAATTTGGGGTTCTTCAACATCATGCACAGGGCAAGCACTTTTGCACCCATAGCCAACACTGCTGGAATATGCCCCCTATTGCCACCTGGAGAAGCAGTGGCCAATCCTAACCCTGACTCTTACTGGCCTGTGGCTCAGTGGGAGTGCCTTCCAGTAAAATCCACTTGAGATGGCCAGGTCAGGGTGAATGGCATGACCTCACCTATCCTTTTGTTTCCTGCATCGGTGATGGCATTTCAGTCCCTATGGAAGGGAACAGGCACTTGGGGGATTTGAGTCAGCAACAGCTGAGAGACCATTTACCTCCACCAGGCACAGGCACGGCCTTATTTTGGAGGAGGCTGCTTGGGTTTCAGAGGCCTGGATTCAAGCTCAGGATGTCATGAGTGCTCTGACGTTTGGCCACTAAGCTCCATTTTCTCTCCCCTTCTTAAGGCTGGTGACAGGAGTGAAATCAGAGTTCATGTGGACAGAAAGCCCTGGTACACCCAGCACATTCCAAACCTTCCATAAAAGAGAAGAAAGATGATGTGGGTGTAGTGAGACCAGGTGTCCATAGTGGGAGTTGTACTCATAATTCCATTTGTACAAAATTTAAAATGCTTAAGAAAACACCCCATGGTGATAAAATCGGAAAACGGTCATCCTGGGAAGATGCAGGAGGGACTTTCTTGAATTAAGGAAAAGGTACTGTGTGTTGACCTGGATGGCAGTCATTGGGTGAACACTTAAGCATTTTATGGTGTATCAGTGCCTCTTTATCTTCAGGGAAGAGGTGGATGCCTCAGAACACTAACACAAGTGAATCCTGTCGAAACCGTTTTCTTCTCTAGGTACAGACATCTATGATAAAGTTATTAACTTCTACCTTCTCACACAGATTTTCTCTGACACACTAATTTGTTTAGTATCACTCCTCTTGTGCCTTGGAGCCATTATTCAGCAAAATAAGGATTGCTTTAAAACAAGCAATTGTGTTACCATGGCTACCAGTTGGCTATCCAGGATGTCTTCTGAGTGACTAATGGGGAGATTGCACATACAGTGTGGATACAGTAGACAGAGGGATGATTCATGTTCCAGTGAGAAACTGTGAGTGTGCTACATGCTACAATTGGAATGAGAAAGCAGTGCACAGTTTAAAATGTATCAATTCTTTACTTCTGGACTGTTTTTACATTTAATTTTGAAACATGGTTGATCACAGGTAGACGGAAGCACGGAGACAGGTGAACCATGCATAGAAATTATGTCTCAGTAGAAACCACAAACTCTCTAAACAGTAGTCAAAAAATCTTACATTGTACCTTGAGGCCACTGTCATTCAGAGATCCTAAAATTGGGAGCTTTTATTTCCTCTAATCAGATTCCCTGGGTTTGTTCTGAGCCCTGTGCTGACCTGGGCACTTCTGTGACTTCGCACTAGTCCTGGAAGGCACATCTGGGAAAGCGTATTCTCTGTGTAAGGTAGAGGATCTGGGCATCAATGGAAGATGTATAGGGCTGGCCACGTCTATCATCAGAGTAGAACTAGCTACGAGCAGCAGTGCCAGGGCTGGCCTGGATATAAGGACCCAGTCAGATGAAGGAGAACCATGGGTTCTCTTCTTTCCTTTATGAGTCCAGTTGTGACGTCTCTACACGTGACTGACCTCTGGCCTGTATCCTGTGTCCCACTTAGCTTTGTGCCCCTCATAGCTGAGAGTCACCTGAGAGGAAAGCCTCAACTGAAGAGCTGCCTAGATCAGACTGGCCTGTGGGCGTGTCTGTGGGGATAGTCTTGAGTACTTCCTAATTGTTGTAGGAGAACCTAGCCCACGGTAGGTGGTTCTGGGTTTGTAAGGACACTATCTAAGCATGAACAAGTCTGAGTGAGCCACCAGGCAGCATTCCTTCATGGTTTCCACTGCGCTTCCTTGACTGTGAGGGAGCTCCCTGGTCAGAGGTAACAGCACCTCGGGGAATAGCAAGCAGTTATGCCGGCAGGCTTCTGCCTTGAGTTCCTGCCATCACTTCTGCAATGACTGTGACCTGGAAATGTAAAAGGAAGTAATCCTTTCCTCTCCATATTGGTTAGGGTTTCACCACAGCAACAGATTGAAACCAGAACACTAGAACCTCTACCCACCCCAGGGATAGCTCGCATGCACCCCTCCTTGGCATAGCTCACCGAACCCTCTGCTGTCTTCCAGCCCCTCTCTGAGTGCGGTGCAGGCAAAGCCAGATGCTCTGTCACCCATCTGACTACATTTCTTAGGCCATGGAAGTGATCTCTCTTAGCATATTTGGCCCACATGAGCATATACAACACGGGGTCATCATGGCCTTTTATGGAAAGCACACCACTCAGGGCTAAGCGATCAGAGAGGGCTGTGGACCCCCACAATGCCCTTAAGAACACAAACCTCCAGGATTCCGGCCAGCTGGTGTGAATCAGGTGGCTTGTGGGTTCTCATTTCCTGAAAACATGTCAAGTATCCCATAGGCCTCAGGCATGACTCCAGAACCCATATTCCTCACTTTCTACCCTTACTCCAAGAGGAAGCCACCTTTAATCTTTGTACGGACAAAAGCGCAACACAACAATAGTTTGGTCACAGAGGGGGTCACGTGTAGTGGTGGTACATGACATTATTATCTGAAAATTCTCAAAGCTAGAGGCGTGGTAGCAGTCATAAAGTTGTACAAAACACATCGCTCACATGTATTTGTGGTGATGCTAGTGTTGACCACTTTTGTGCTCAGTAGCATGACAGCGCAGGACACACAGCTATGTGTGCTACATAATATTTGATAATGGTTAAAGCTCACTGGGCATTTGTGTACTTAGTGTCTACATATGTGATCGTTATTTTAGAGTATACCACATCCAACTTTTCAAAACAGCTACCTGGGGCACAGAGAGCACTGGATTCAGTCCCCAGCACTCATTTGGCAGCTCACGGACACCTGTAAGTGTAGTTCCAAGGATCCGGCATGCTTTACTGGCCTCTGAGGCCACTGCACACATGCATTGGAATGCATACCTGAAGATATAACATTTACACCCATAAATAAATAAATACATGTTTTAAAAAGTTAAGGGTAAATCCTGTAGAAGTCAGTGGTATTAATGAGCCCATCCAAGAGAGGCTGGTGCATGTGACGGTGGGTGTCAGCTTTTGCCTGTGAACCTAGCCCTTAAAGGCCAACCCATTTCTCCAGGCTTATACGCGATTTTTAACAAAAAAGTCTAGAGTACACAAAAATTAAAACTAGAAAAAAAACCTCATATAACAAGGGTACAAAGAATATTTCAGTGCCATTTTACTTCGTACTTGTGTTTAAAGCTGTCAAAAAGTTTCAAAAACTTTAAATTTAAGAAGTTTATAAAGTAAAATGTCATGGTAAGCTAAAGTGAATTTACTATTGAAGAAGGAAAAATGTTTTTTCTTTAAATCTAGTGTCCAATAATGTGCAGTGAAGCCCTGGGTGTCCACACTCACGCTGCAGTCACTCACTGACTCACCCAGGCCAACTTCCAGTCATGACAATCTCCGTACACCACCTCTGCCCTGTAGAGCTGTCGCTATCTGCCTTCCACACTCTATTTCATTATAGCTTTTTATACTTAGACATGTGGCTACTGTACTGTGATTGCCTTCAATCATATAGAAAACATTACATAATTCTGTAGTGCAGGGACAGTAGGCTGAGGCTGTGCCAGGTACCCACCGAGCGGTCTGTGCGGATGTGATGTTGGCAGAATGATGGCATCGTCTAATAATGCATTAGGATGCATCCCTGTCACGGGGGATACAGGACTATAGTTTTTCCCCCTCGTGGTTACCACATTCTTAGACAGTATTCATTTATTGACATATCATGATTTTTCCTTTTTAAGTGCTATCTATTGACTTCTTAACTATGGAAGAGGATTCACACACACACACACACACACATACACACACTCCCACCACACACAAGCATACTCCTCATTGTTCCCATACAACTACATTGTAAATTGCATTAGATCAATATATAGAACTTCCATCATTAGTGCCCTGTGATTGTTAGTCCCTTAGGAGCTCTGTACTATACATCACTGTTGTTCTTCTTTCCGATATTACCCTTTGTTTTCCTGGAGTCGTTCTTGTTTTTATGTTTGCTCAGTTCTCTGCCAGGCCTTGTTTCTCCAGTGTTAAACACTGTATCAGTCGCCTACACCCAGCCTTTGTTTGTTCAAAGGCTCTGGGCACTTTAGTCAACTTCACTGCATTTTGTAACTCTGTAGTGTAATTTACAGAGGTCTGAGAATAGTTTGGGTAAGGACAAGTAAAGGACTTAGCATTAGTGTAGCCATGAGAATTAAAGAATTACAACAAAAGAGAACATAACAAATGTAAGTTTACTCTGTTGTGCGGAAAAATCCTAAGAACAAAGCCACAGACAGACTTCACTCCACCCACCAGCTCTCCCCTGCCATCCCACATTAGCTAGATTACTCATGAAGGCAGCTGGGATTGCTACTCTTGCTATGGAAGTTAGCCACAAAGGCAGAAGCTCCAAAGGAAAATAATTGAAGGGATGGTGACACTAAATAAAAATATAGACATCTGAAATAATAATAATAATACCTCTAATAAACAACTAAAGGGCAAGTGTAGACTGGGTAAATGTTTGTAACACATATGTCAGTCAAGGGTAAGGACAGATTTCCCTGAGAACTTCAATGAGTTAAAGCAGAGCCTCTGAAGCTAAAGCCTCCCCGTGACTGATTCATTCATTCATTCATTTGTAAATTCAAAAATATATTCTGAGCACTTACCAGGAACTGAGGGAATCACGTGGTTCAAACAAAAAAATAGTCCTCACCCTCATGAAGCTTATTGTCCCGTGCAGGTGACATATTTAATGTGTAACTGCCACGCAAGGAAAGACTGAAGAACAGAGGTGGAAAAGGAAAGACTGAAGAACAGAGGTGGACTGCGCTTGCAAGGACCCAAACTGGAGTAGGGTGGGGCAGGATTACTGTAATGGGAAGAGCTGAGCCCTGGAGGGTGAACAGAAATTGAAGGAGTGTGTGTGTGTCTGTCTGTGTGTGTGTGTGTCTGTGTGTGTGAGAGAGAGATAGTGTGTGTAAGAGGAAGTCTAGAGGGAACTCAAAGGACACAGAGAAGTCGGGAGAAGGTCAGCATATCTGGGACTAAGTGAGAAGAGGCTGGATGGAAGTGAGTTGGGCTGTGAGAAACACTCAAGCCTCATAAGAACTGTGGGTTTTAACATGAAAAAGCGGTGGAGACCGCGCAAGGACTCCCAGGTAGGGAGGGTGGGAGAGACAGCTGGCAAAGGTGTACTTTACATTTTGGATGATGGCTTTGGCCAGGTTAGAAGTTAAGACGGCTGCAGAGGGCTTGGCCTTAGATGATGAGCTCTTTAGGAGGCATTCTTCAAACCTGTGGGTGCAGTGGGGCAGGCCCCAGCACCCAGCAGTAGCTGCTGAGGTGGGATGGTGTCCTGGGGTCTCAAGGAAGCCACATCAAGACTGGTGAAATCACCAGTGACAGAGGAATGGGAGAGAGGCGTCAACCTGGGTACAATCAGGACAAGTGCCGAGAAGCGTGGAGAGATGGAGAGGAACCAGACCTAGTTCTTCTCATTGAAGCACCCTGTCTCACAGCTGCAGGCAACTAGCACTCACTCAGGTGCAAGCTGAGGAAGGAACACGGAGGCGCAAGGGTGGAAGGCATGATGATGGGCGTTGGGGTGCAGCCTTGTCCCCGAGGCTCCTCCTGACTTTTTAAAAAGAGTTTATCTTATTTCGGTTTGATTTTTACGGGTATGTGCCCCTAGACATTATTAAAAACTTCTTTTGAACTTTTTTCCCCCATGTTTTTTCAAGACAGGGTTTCTCTGTATTGCCTTGGCTGTCCTGGAACTCCCTCTGTAGACCAGGCTGGCCTGGAACCTGGAGATCTGCCTGCCTCTGCCTCCCAAGTGCCAGGATTAAAGGCATGTGCCACTACGTCCAGCTCCTCCTGACTGTTCAAGGTACCCTCATCGCTCCAAGGGGAGAAGACCTACCTTGTGCTTTACATCCTAAAGAGAAATAGCTGTTCTGTCTGTATCAAAGAACACATGAGCTTGTAACCTGCTGTGGTTTGTAAACATAACTTGTTTTTCCTTTGTGAGAGTTGGTAGGCATAGGGTGTGCTGTGTTTTCCATTCCCACCCTAAGAACAGGGCAGTAGTGGGAACAAGGGTCGGTGGGAGGTGAGCCTGCTGTGGACAGGGTCTCAGGAAGGCCTCGCAGGGGCTCAGATCCAGTGGGAATCTAAGTGAGCAGAACAGCAGCCCCTGGCTCCACTGGACAGTGTGTGTGTGTGTGTGTGTGTGTGTGTGTGTGTGTGTGTGTTCCTCATCTGCCTGTAGGTTTTTGGAAGCTGAACTCACCTACGGAAGGACAGTTGACCTACGGCACGCTGGGCTTAGGATGTGGTTTCTATTGAAACTCACAGAGCCCAGCCTCTCACTGTGGCAGTCCTAAGAGGCGACGGCTTTTTAGGACATAATAGTCACGGGGGCCTCCTCCTAAAGGAGAGATTGGGTTGATGTGCTCCCCCAAGAGTAGGCTGGTTATGGTGAGCCTAGCACTTCGCCTCTGTCTCCCTCCATCCTTCTTCCACACATGTCCATTCCCTTCTGCTTTCTGCCATATGAGGCTCTCACTGGAAGCTGAGCACATGTTAATACCACATTCTTAGACTTCCAGAACTGTAAGCCAAATAGCCTTTTTTTTATAATTGTTCCTTTTAATATATATATATATATATATATATATATATATATATATATATATTAGTGTGTGTATGTGTGTGGAGGGGGTTAGAGAATGACTTCTGAGGGAATTGCTTCTTTCTTTCCACCACGTGTGTTTGGGGGTTGAGTTGCGGTCATCAGGCTTGGCGACAGATGCTTTTTACCTGTTGAGCCATCTTGTCATCCCTGAACCTTTTCATGAAAAAATGACATAGCCGTAGACGATGTAGACTAAGGCAGTTCTTTCTGCATTTAGGTAACTTGCAGCGAGGCTTGGGAAGTTCTTAATCCTGACACCTCCCGTCCCTAGGAGATGATGAGGACTCCTTCACGGTGATTGTCACCTTCACCTGATGCTTCAGCGTTGGCCTGGTTGAAACTTGCTAAAGAGTCAGCAGACAATGTGGCTACAGAGAAGGGACCCCAGAAACCCAGGTATCAACAGCCAGGCCCCAAAGCCCCCTGAGCCGGTTGTCCATGTCTGAGCCTATTACCTTCCTAAAGAAGAACCCTGATCTTTTCCAAGTGACACAACACTTGGACATATTTCCACATAGGTGTGGCCTGGAAGAGTCTAGTCCAGACGGTGGCTGGACAGCAGGGCTAAGGTGAAGGCTCCTAGGGGGTCACACAGACCCTGTCCTGGTACTGAAAATTTTAAAGAGGGATGAATTTTGATGAAAATCCTTCCGTCTACCAGAGCCCAGTTTCTTTATGGCACACAGATGTATATTTCCTAATATGCTGCAAGTCTAATCTGGTTCCTGGCCTGACTGGAGTCTCAGGCTGCACACACTGCCTCCTTCTGCTTTCAGTTCTAGCCTCACTAGTCCAGTGTGCCTGCATGTATATATATACACACATATATACACATACACACGAGAACACACAGACATACACACAGACACACATAGGAACTACACGTGATGGTCCCCACTCCCAGCCCAGCAGCATGCTCAAGATCAGTTCCCTGTCACAATCCTGTGAGAAAATGATTCCTACATTAAACTGAAAACTACCCCAGGAACTTAAACCTACCACCATCTAACCGGATGATATGGCCCAGTAGAGAGGGACCCTCAACCTTGGCCCTCCTGGCATTCGTCCTGAGCCTTTGTCTTGGGCACTGGGGACGTGTTTAGCAGCATGTTAAATGTTAACCACAGGATGTCCGTAGCACCCTCAGTTAGAATTCCTGAAGGGAGGAGGATGCTCTTAGTGGAAAGCCACTGAACTCATATGTTTAAAAGAAGTTCGGTGCAGAGAGGGAAATGGCTCATCGGGTAAAGTAATTCTTGTCATGCAAGAATCAAGACCTGAGTTTGGATCTCTAACTCCAAGAACAGAGCTGGCCCCACAAAGTGGTGTGTGTGTGCATGCTAAGGGTGGGGCAAAGAGGTAGATCTCTGGTCAGCCAGCCTAGCCAAATCAGGGAGCTCTCTGTTCAGCGAGAGACTCTGTCTCAAAGAATAAAATGGAGAACAACAGAAGAAGACAGCTGAAGCTCACTTCTTGTTTCCACAGGAGCATTGCACGAGAGCACACCCACCCACACCCACACTCATGAAGTTTGGGATTCACAGACAGGCTCCTTTGCTGAAGCACTGGTCTCTTTCTAGCCCAATAAGATTCTACAGAAATATAAAAGCTCTAAGATGAGCATGTTGGTCATGTAAATAATCCAGTGCCTGAACGCAAAGCCAGAGAAAAGGGAAAAAATGGGTGAGATTAACTTTAGTAACGTGCTTCCTTAACCCACTGTCAGTATGGCCATCTTAGCAACTTATTAGTCGAAAATAATCGTTAGTGGAGTCATTAGAAGCTGGTGTGTACTCTTCTCTTTGGACCAGTTATGTGACAAGTGCTCACTGGCCTCGTGCGAGTGGTGGCTGTATCTTCAGACAGAAGCTCAGGGAAGGAAACAGCTTGCTTATAGGAGTCTGGCCTGCCTCACCCCTCAGCCATCTTTAGATTATTCCTCTGCCCTGAGCAGAGCCAGGCAAGCTTGTCCTTTGCTCACTAGGCTCCCAAGTTACACTGCACCCCAGCAACCTACAGAGGAGCCTGGGGGCCAATGAACACACCGGGAAAGTCACCCAAGTGCTGAATGAGAGGGAGCATCCATGAATCCATGAGGAGGTACAAGGATCCCAGGTCCGTAAGCCCCCCCCCCCCCCCCCCCCCCCCCCCCGCCAGCTGCCTCTGAGGAGCACTTCCATGTCCCACCCATCTCACTGGTCATCTGAAAAGGCTGTTCCATCTCTCTAAAGACAGATGTTTTCCTCAGAAGCTACACTCCTGGCCAAGAAGTTGCTGCCCAACAGAGCAGGGGTCAGTGCTCTGTTTCTGTTCCTGTCTGGTGGCTGGGTCCCCGGGACACTCTGCCGGGACACATGTAGTCCTGGACTACAGATCACTATCTCTTGCTTTATTGGATTGTTTTAGTATCCGCCCCACCCCCACCCCACCGGCTTTCCAACAGTGCAGCTCCTGGGGATTATTCTGGCATAAAGGTAAACTGGAGACATGCTCCTCTCCTTCCTCCCTGCTGGCTGTGGGGAAAACTGCTCCCAGCAGGCTGGCCTCAGACTTGAACCAGACTCTGCTAAGCCTGGGAGGGTCATGTCAACTTTTACTGCCAGTGAAAAGCAAAGTTTTCCTCCAGTTGCCACCTGTTTACCTTTAACAGAGGTACCGTAAAACATGAAATGTAGGGCGGAGGTGCTCACCACCTAAGCGCTTTAAATAACCACCGCCCTGTGGGATCTCAGATCTGACGCCCACACAGCACTCCCCCCCGCCCCTCGGCCCCAATCTCACTGGAACCGCACACCCATAGGCTTCCTGTCCAGGTGCCGCAGCCTCAGAGCACCTTCCCCACCTGCTACCGGCAGGACAGCCCACCGGAGTCCGCGCGTTTGCCACGGGAAACACGCTGTGCGCGCGCCCAGCAGGCGGGAGGAAGTTGGACTTACCCCTCCTGGCCTGTCTGATCTTTGGGCTCAGCATGCTGCAGCCACCTGGCCGAACCCGCTGGGCCGATCATGCTGCCATCCGCTTTTCTTTCCTCTTCTTCTTGGCCAGCGGCCCTTCATGCCCAGCTCCTTCGAGCCCTGGGACCACTGGCGTCACCCACTCGGCTCCCTCTCCTGGCTCCAGCTTGCCTTGGACTACATAAATCCTAATGCATTATTTATCCATTCCAGAATTAATTTCCATCCAAGGAGACCATTAAAGCCACGATGATCTGTGGTCATCAATCACTGGCCAGGGCGGGGCCCGCCTGGCTATCCAGTTCGCGCACGCGGGGCTACCCAGTCCTGGAGGAGGAGGCGGGGTCTTGGGCTTTGAGGCGGGCAGGTGGGCGGAGACATCTGAAGCTCTGTGGAGATTCCCCCGCTAGCTACAGGTCCCCAGGCCCAGCGGAGGCCGCCAAGAGGGCAGAGAACACATAGCACCACGGTTGGCAGGGCCAGCACACCCTGCTAAGGAGAATGAGAGGGATCCCCCCAGGCCCAGCCCAAGGGGAACCGGCGTCTCAGCTCCCTGGCTTTCTTGAAGGAGCTGGCATTCTGGTGTTATTCACATCCTCAGCAAGGCCACTAGGAGAAAGAGCCCTACTGAGGTTATCAACCACCTCCTTAGTAAAGTGACAGAAACCAAAACCAGCGCCTGAGGAGGGTTAACTTACTGTGTTGAGTAACAGATCTCTGCTAAAACCAGCATAATCCATACTGGAGCCTTTGTTGGGCCTACACCTCAACACCCTTAAAATCACTCTAAACATGCACTCAATAACAATAGCTCTGGGTTATTAGGTGCCTCCCGTGTCCCATTCTCTCACAATTGAGGAGGGTGCTCTTACTATTCTGTGTTCACACTGGGAACATTAATGTCAAACGACTGGCTGGAAGTCAGCGTGTTGCTCAGGGATGTCATCGGCACAGCTCATGCTCTTTTGTTTTTGTTGCTGTTGCCCATTTTTGTTTGGTTTGGTTTTGGCAGAGTCTTGCTATAAAGCCAAGGCTGGCCTTGAACTCTTGATCCTTCTGCCTCACTCTCCGGAATGCTGGTTTACAAGGCATGTCCCTCCAAACCCTGGTTGTAAACCTGCCCTTTTCTATCAAGCCAGTCTCTCCAAAAAATGCCAGCCGTGGGCACGGCTTGGTAATAGCTCCCACCTTGAGAGCTATTGGTGGATTATAATCCAATCACTTTGTGCTCTGATAGCCACCTCATATGTCCCCTTAACCACTGAGCCTAAGGTTGGGTTATTTTGAGCTGTGTTATAATCATCCTGCTTTGAATGTCCCTTGTCCCTCTTCCCCCTGTGTAGCCCTCTTCAGGTTTCTGTGTGTCTCATGTCTGGTGATTCTCCAGTGTAACATTGGCAAGGTCCTGGGAAGCCTCTGAAGCAGGGCAGGAAGGCTGGGAGAGTCTGGACTGGGGGAGGAGGAGAGGGATGAAGAACGAGTGGCAAGACTGAAGGATGTGGTAGTCCCACATCCAGGTTAACAGGAGGGGGAGCCCACAGAGAGCAGGCAGTCTCGTTTGGCTTCAAGCCACTTCTTCTAGTCTTTGCTTGTGCCTTAGATAGAGAAGTGGGTATTTTGATAGAGCATCCAGGGCCTTTCATAGTCCTTCCTGCCTTCCCCTCTGCCCTACGCCTTGCTGCTGCTGAACTTGGCCATAATCTAGAGCAAGTCCTCTGTGCTGGTCACATGAGGGCCCCATGTGCCCCCTTTCATATGCAGCCCCTGCTCTCACTCTCTCTGGAAGCTTTCATAACATTGCTTCAGCTCCACACGCCTTGTCATGCTTTTAACACACCCCCTCTAGAACCGTTCTGATCCTACCAGCTGGGGGAGACAGGAGGCGCTTTCCCTGAGCCCTTGGTCACCTTCCTAGGACTGGCTTTCTTACCTTCCCAGCCATGAGCCCCAAACTACCTCATAAAACCCCCGTGAAGGATACTGTGCATAGAGGATGGGGAGATGGCCCGGTGTGTAAGATGCCCTACCATGCAAGCACAAAGACAAGATTCTGGATCCTGAGAACCCACATAAAGCCTGGGTAGGCATGGCAGCCTGCCTGAAGTCCTAGTGATTGGGAAGTGGAAGCAGGGGATCCTGAGGACAAGCTGGTTAGCTAGACCAGCCAAACTGGCAAGCTCTGAGTTCAAGTGAGAGAACCTGAGTGATGGAGGAAGACATCCAATGCCAACCTCTACCAAACACACCCAGGTACATACGTGTGTACCCACACACAGGAATACATACACATGTGCACTAAACACACACATAGACACACATACAGACACACACACAATACTATGTATGAACAGATCATTGCATAGATCTTCTCCTTTAAGGCCAAGTGCAATCCAGGTCAGCTAGGGACAGAGCCCACCCTGGAAGGATGAGAGAATACGGAGCTGGACAAATCACATGCTGACACCAGGGTCACAGGGCAAGTCCCGTGGCCAGTGACAGCATCTTGAGCAATCCGGAAACCATCTGTGAGTAATGCAGCCTGGCCATTCTTCCCCTGAGCCAAGGGCCAGCAAATGCCAGAGCCTTGGCCCAGGGCTACTCATGATTGTTTTGCTTAAGAAACCACCTCGGGAGCTTTTCCTGTGCAGCTGCTTCCCAAGGACTTCAAATCACCACTCTCACTGCCTGCTTTTCTGGCATTAGAGTCCAAGGAAGAAAACCACAGGCTCTGGGCTCAGACTCAGAAGGCAAGCCCGGAAAGGGCAGGAGCTGATGTGATTGGGACCACGGGGGTCAGTGGCTGGAGAGCAAAGTGGCTCCTCTTCCATTCTCTTGCCCTGACCCCAGACTGCTCCCAGCCCTGCTGATGCAGGATTCACAGGCAGCAGCCGGAAGTGGCTGTGCTGCCTTTCCATGCAGCAGTGGACATTGGAAGCCCCCAGATCCTTCCAGGGCTGGAGCGTGAGAAAAAGGGCAGGAGTAAGGGATGTATTGATTATGAAGACTCTTAATAGCTTGTATTTGAACAAACAGTGTTATTCCTCTAGGTGTAAGCTAAAATCAGGAAAGGGGGTTACTGGTCAGCATGGTAGGAGATTCTGGGAGTGCTCTTGACCAGTGCAGCCTTTACCCCACCCCCACCCCAGCATTGTGATTCCTGGGGCTCTAAGCCTAAGCTTCTCTCCTGCCTCACACTCTTCCTTATTTTCTTTCTAAGGGCTGCTCTGGAGCAGGCACTGAGAGTGTGAGGGGACTGGAAGGGGCAGCTGTCTCTAGAAACACCTGCTAAAATGCACAATTGTAGATGGAATTCCTGCCCATCAACGCACTCAGTCCAGAGCTAGGGAGTTTCAGGCTGCACCCTGGAGACTCTGCAGAAGAGCACCTGCTTGCCATACCACCACTGCATCCCATTTCACTGATCTCCTTAAGCAGTGTGTGATGCATGGCCTCCCTGGGCTTGCAAAATCATGACCTACGTGCAGCCAGGGCAAGGAACCACCGCCTTAGAAGAAACTACACATGCCTGGGGTCGGGGCTACCAAGGTGGCCTTTGCCTGATGCCATCCCGAGGGAAAGGTCTTTTTATGGAGAGGTACACGTATCAATCATTTATCCAGCTAGAATGAACCTCCAGCTCTAAGGAGAAATCCCTTGCTTGTAGAGCTACTGGTGCTGTTGTTTAATCTGTGCACTGCACACAAGTGTCCAGTAGGGGGCAGTGGAGGCGGGAGTTGAATTTGGGCTGGACCAGCAAGCATTGAGAGTGGCAGCTAGAAGAAGGAACTCTTCTCTAATTTTCACCAAGATGCCATGAGGACAGTGGAGCCCCGCATCCCTTTCCCAGAAACTCCTGGGCTTTAGACAGAAGCGTGCCCTTGAAGACGCCAACGTGGAAACAGTGCAGACCTGGCTCTCCACCGTTTGTCTCCAGGCACCAGCACCACCCTTCCCTGCCGGGCTGCTTAGAGTGCCCTCTGTCTCCAGCTGTGAGGAGGCTGCTGCCCCCTCCTGAGCCTGTCACTCAAGGCCATCACTTCCCACTCTCCTGCTGCCTATCCAGTGGGGTCCCAGCCAGGCAGCTGGCCTTAATCTGTAAGGAAGCTCATGGTTACATTTTTAATAAGTTTGCAAAGCCAATAGTTTAAGATGGGCACCATCAGAAATTGAACAAGATAAACTTTTAATTGAGTAAATTGTGTTGCAAAACTTATCACTTCCTAATCCATTTGAGTCACCCATATGGAAAATACCGTATTTGCCCGCTGCCATGCAGACCTCGCCGAGTTCAGCGCTGTTATGCTAGAAGGAGCCACAGCACGGAAATCAGGCAGCACTAACTAATTCAGAGCATAGGAATCTCTTTTCTCTTTTCATAGCCCTCTGATCCATGCCAGAGGCCTGCAGGGACCTGCCGCAATGTGGGGGAATATATGCCTGCTGCCCAAATGGGCACATCGCTGCCCCCTTCCCTACCACCCTTTCCTGTGCCCCAGTCAGTGTGAGTCCCCTGCACTGAGTAGAGAATGCCAGGTTTCTACCTGAATCAGCCTTCTCCCTCCTCATGGACGCTCTGTGTTTTCAACAACCTACAGGCAAGTGTGGTTGTAATCTGGTCAGCATATATGAGCAGAAGTGATGTGGCTTCTCCCAGGCCTGGGATAGAGTGCTCTGCCCCCTGACGCCCTACCGAGCTCATTTCCATTTCCTGGTCAGCTAGGATCAGGTCTTAAGTAGAAAGCGGGGAGGGCCATGCAGTCTGAGTCCTGAGTGGCTGTGTGGAAGGAAGCCCTCCCTGCCAGCCTGGAAGCACTCCACATGGATATGAAAAGCGGCAGTGAATGCCCATTGCGAGGCTTATTCCTTGGCCGGTCCTCCTTGTAACTACATAGCTGATTTTCCACTGGATCTACAGTTTCATCTGCTCTTCTTTGCCTGAGAGATTTTGAAACACCCTCCAGTGTCAGCTCTGTGTTCATCTCTATGGCTAAAGTGGGTCACCATGCCTGAGGCTCCATAGACTTTCTTCTACAAGCCTGGATGTGTGTATGTATGTCTGTGTGTGTTGTGTGACAGACAGGCAAGAGAGTTGAACTGCTGAATCTCTTCTATAATTTAAATACCACCTTCATACAAATTATCAGGTTGAACTAATGTACTCTTTCCAGATTTTTAAATTGAAAAATTGTGTGGTATTCATCAAAGGTAAAAGTTTTGGGGGTGTTGCTTTGCTGGTACTATGGGCATGTCCTTCATCTGTGTTGTCACTGGGAGGATGGGAGCTGAGGGCAGGCATCTCTCCCTGCCTCTTTTCTGGCACTGATCTGCTCATTGCTGATCTTTTAATTAGTATTGTCTATGTGTTGCAACCCATGGTACACACTGCCATTCATAGCCAGGCCCCCGAAAAGGATCCAGAGTCTTAGATCCCCACTTTTAATTAGTTGTCTATTTAGGGTCTTGGTACCCAGGTCAGGATAATGATACAGCATCCAAAATCACATATCGAAAAACCACCCAGGCAAAAGGAGAAGCAAGGCAAGAGGAAGAAGCACAGAGCACAGAGGCTTGCTTACAAAGCCCCTCAATTATGCTAGCTGGTATTCACTGTCAACTTGGAGCTACCTAGGAGGCATACTTATCTCTGTGCATGCCTGTGGTTTTATGTCCAGGGAGGACAAATTGAGGGAGGAAGATGGACTCTGTGTACAGGCAATGCTATCCCGTGGGCTGGTATCCCAGACTGAAAATGAAGGGAAAAGGGAGGCAGCGGCCATGTGTTAGCATTCGACTCTCCCTGTTAGCTGATCTGCCAAGATGTGAGCAAGCTGCCTCTTACTATCATGGCTTCTCCGGCATGAAGAACTTCAAACTGTGACTCAAAATAAGCCCTTCCTCCTGTATGCTGCCTCTCATCTGGTGCTTTGTTGCAGGGATGAGAAGGAGTAACACAACCATGACCCAAATGTCCTTGCGAGACCTGCAGCCTTATTCCCCAGAGGAGAGGGCTTAGGTGCAACCATCTGGTTGAGACACAGTGGTTTGTCGTGTGTCAATTTCATCTTTACACAACATCTCTGCCTGCTGGGAGCTGGGCTACTGGATGGACCTGGCTTTGGGCAAAGGGAGTCAGACATGTGTTCCATGGCCTCGTGTTGTCATTGCCTAGGGCTTCCTCAAGAAGGACGAGGCTTTGGTTGCTACCACTTCACATGGCCATTGGCTGGGAGCCTCCCAAGAATAGAAAAGCAGGAAGCGGGCTGAAAACCTGAGTGTGCTTGTTTGAATGAGAACGTCCCTTCATGGGTGCATGCATTTGAATACTGGTCTTCCATTTGGTGGAACTATTTGGGAAGGATTAGGAGATGTGGAGGAGTTTGTGTCACTAGTGGGTGTTGGGGGCAGAGCTTGGAGGTTTCAAAATCTGGAGTATTCTCAGCTCTCTCTCTCTGCCTCCTACCTTTGGAAAGGATGTAAGGTCTCAGCTACTGCTCCAGAGCCAAGCCTGTCTGTCAGATGTCATGTTTCCCACCATGTTAGCCGTGGACTCACTCTCTGAAACCGGAAGTTTCCCCAAAATTCCTATAAAATACCTTGGTCAAGATGTCTCTTCACAGCAGCGGACTCTGAGGTACACCCCAAGAGAACACATAGCGAGTGGCCGATAGCTCACCCTGTTCCTGCTCCCAGGCAGCAAGCTCTTTCTTGAAGGCTACCCTGTCTACACATGAACTCCAGAGCAGAGCTCATGTGTGTCGCTTTTAAACTTCTGTCAATGTCAAGTTCAGGACAAATGCTTCTCAGCTAAGAGTCTTTGTTTAACTTGGGCGAGTACCTGGGCCTCTGTTGCTCTGAGTGACTTTCGGATTAAGAATGAATCCATACAGCTGCAAATTCTTTTTGTGAGTTTCTCAGAGCAGAACTTTCTGTGTGCACACCGGGCCACTAAGAGAGCTAGGCAGGGAGTGGCTGGTCTGTAGGGTACCTGTGGCTGGCCTACTCTATTGGTCAGACAGAGAACCTAGTTCTACCAGTCTGGGACTGAGAGGAAGTACGGAGATGTGTTCTGTCTCTCCAGCAGAACAAGGTGTCCCTGATCATGGGATGAGGATACATGGGGAGTCCAAGTGCCTGTGCATCATTCCTGAAACAGGGTGTGGCAGAGAGAGGGGAAGGCTGCCACCGTGGGCTGCTCAGAAGCTAAGAGTAGCCCTTGATCTCACGGGAGTCCAGTGAGGGTCTGAAGTGACTTTGCCTCCCTGAATTCAAGGTTGAAGGTTATGTTTGAGGTAATAAAGATTCACTGTTTCGGTTAGTTTTGCATCGTTGATTAACAGCTGTGGTCCCCAGTGCAAATGCCTGCCTGAGGAAGAGAGGCCAGGCCCTAAGCAGAGGGCAAGAATGGATTGCCCCTGCGCTCCCTCCTGTGCTCACTCCTCTCCCACAACCCCTCTCTCCCCATTCACATCTTCCAAGACGAATCCCCTCATCCTGACTCCTCTGTTTGCTTCCATTCATCTCCCTGCCTTTGGCATTTTTAGTCTATCCCTTGATGGCACCTACCTCAAGGCCACAGACATCCCAGTCTTTTGCTTTCTTGGTTAGAACTTGGTTGCTGCTGGACAGTATCCATCCCATCCATGACTTGGGGAAACTTCCCAGATCCATCTTCGGAACCCATAGGGAACTGGTCTGCTTTGCCCCCAATAGGCAGTCAAACATAACTAGATAACTCAGACCCAGCTAACCTGGACAGAGTTGACCTTATAGCCTGCAGCAGGGAAAATGTTATGCCGTGACAACCACACCCTGCAGCAGGGTCGGGGCTCCCTGCTTGTCTGTACTGCTAGCATGTAAGCCCTCTATAACCACTGATGCTTCTGACCATTTGCCATGCCTGTTTCAACTCCCAAAGAGTAGCCTTGTAGCCTTCCAACAAATTCCCTTTCCTGCCTTTAGCTGCTTTGGTTGCCTTTTCATCGGGACTGAAGCCTACGTCATATTGCTCAGTCCAAGCTTGCCTGTTCCTCTTCTGTCTGACCTTGTTAATCTTCTGAAACCAGCACAGACACACAGTCTCCCCTTATCCATTCTCGAACTGAAGTAATTTCCTTCCCTATTTCCTTGGTTGTGCTACCAACTTCATCTCATCCTGGAAGCCAGAGGCCATCTTTCCAGATCTGGCCTCTCCAGCCCTTCATTCTGTTTCCTCAGGAGACTCTTGTTGGTCAGCATTGATTGTGACTTCCGCTCACCTAAGGATGCCTCTGAGTGAGAGGCTCCCAACAAGCTACTTCCATCACAGTCTTTATTGTATCCTGATGTGTTTCAAACCTAACTGGGGCTTAGCTATCTGTCCCTCATCTCTGCCAGGGTCTAGTGTTCGCATATTGCTTTCTTTGCCTGGTTCCAGGGACTATTAAGCTCCCTGGCCATGAGCCAGTATTCTCCAACATATAGTTTGTACTCAAAACCATGATTTAGTCTCTGTGACCACTACTACTGACATGTGACTAAATGATTTCCTGGCAGGTCACTGAGCATCTACCTAACAAATTCTATGGGCGCCCATTTTGTTAACAAAGCAGGCAGCATAGACAATAGCATGGTAAATTTGTAGCCTTAGCTCTGAACTCAAGCCCAGCACGGTTCTGCATGGCTTTCTACCATTGCCTCAACTTTTCTCATTTCTTGGATCATGAGTAGAGCCAAAGAGGCAACTTCAGCCAAATGTAAGTCATTCTTGCTAGTCCTTAGAACCAAACCAGTCACATGGAGTCCCATCCATGGGGTGTGGTCATTAAGTGGAGAGTTGAAAAGAGACTTAGATGTAAGAATGTCAGTCAGAGGAGAGTGCCAGCTGGGATTGTAACTGTGGTAGAACCACCAAGAAGAATGTGAAAGTAAAAGAAGCCAAGACCAAACTCAGAAAGCCTTAGTACCTACAGATTGTTGGAGGGAGGTTTAGCTAAGTTCCCTAACAGCATAGGCAGAGAAAGTGGGGAGAACCCAGTCAGGGTTCTGGACAGGAGAGGCTGGTGTCGCAAGAGCAAAAATAAGGAGCGCTTTCAAGCGGTGGCTTACTGTGTGGTGTGCTGAGGAAGGGCAGCAGTGGAAGAGGAAAGAGGATAGTGTGCAGAGGACAGGGCCTATGACGCCGTGTTCAGCCCAGGAGTAAATTCTCTGTATGGGTGAAGGAGAAGGCCAGGATTTGCCATTACCAGTAAATTCCAGTTCTGACAATGTTAAGAACTTCCTACTCCCTAAGCCGTCTCGTGGAAAAACCAAGACAAGACACAAAAACATTGAATAGACTATACAAAACGCATACTTAAAAATAAACAGTGGAGGTGGAGTAGTGGGTGGGGGTAAAGTGACGCCACATGATATCCACGTAGAAAGTGTCATTTTCTGCAATGAGTACACACCAAGTAAAAAAGAAAAAGTAAACAGACAGCTGAGAAGTGAAATCATGGAGGAACTTTGAATGACTTTTTCCTTATACCAGCAACAATGATAACAACACAAGAGGACAAAAGCTGGCAAGACAACAGTTTAGATCAGCAAAACCCTCACAGAAACCTCAGTCTCCATGCCAGCATTGTCACTGTAGGGAGTGAAAGTGCTGTTGGGGCTTTGCCTTGACCTCACCAACCCAGGATTCTCCTATGGACAGCAGGGAGCAAGGGGTTCCCCTCAAGCCCTGTCAGAGGCAAATGTTTTGGTCGCTGGGGTCTCAGGCAGTAGATAACAGGACAAAGATTAACCTAACATAAAGCTTTGGACAAAAGGCTTGGAGATGAGATGTGTGGAGAGAAGAACTTAGATAAAGTCAAACATGTTGAGGCCATGGTGGTATTGATGTTTTTGCCTTGTTGTAACCAAAATGCCCGGTAGAAACAACCTAAGGGATAAAGGTTTATTTTGGCTCCTGGTTTCAGAGTGATTTCAGTCTGTGGTGGGAAAGGTGTGGCAGTGGGAGCATGAGGCAGTGGCAGTTCACATAAAGGTGACACGGAAGCAGGGACCACAGATGAAAACCAGGGTATAATTTCAAATCAACCTACTTCTGCTTGCCAGGAGCTACTCCCAAAGCCATGATGGCCTTCAAGAAAGTGCCATGAGCTAGAGAACAAGCCTTAAAAACAAGATGGCAGAGAACGCCTCAGATTCATACCACGACAACATCCCTGCAGAGGTGTGAGCTGTCGCTTCTTTGTGGTCTTCAAGCTCTTCTCAGCATCAGGTAAAGAGTAGGGCAGAGCTATCAGCTGTGTGGTGGAGTATGGAAGGTGGGTACCAAGACACTGTGGAGACCAGAGTTTCCATGCAGTGTCTCTGTTGATCTCTGTTCAATTGCCAATTAGCCTCTGAGCTAACGGGATATACTTCAATGGCCACATGTGAAAAAAAATAAGTAGGTTACCAAATTAGTCCATGAAACCAACGAGCAGGAGCAATTATAATGAGCAGCATCCACAGATCCAGGAAGGAAAGGAAAGCCCGAGTCCCCGAATTGCCACAGCGAAGTGGTGATTATGGCGGAGTACAGGCAGCACCTTGCTCTGGGTGTGGATGGCAACCCCAGACTTTGTCAGAATGGATGTGGGCAGAGGAAGGCTCTCTGATGCACTCCTCAGACTTCGTCCACTGCCTCTGTAAGAATGTCAACACCCTTCTCTTGGCCATTGGCTTCCATCTTTCCAACCCAGAATGTAGTTCCTATTCCTGTGTGGTGCTCGCACAGGCAAGATGATTCCATCAAGCGTACAAGGATGGTGAGCAAGAGGGTGAGAGTGGCTTAAGCAAAAAATGATCAGAGATCCATCTGAAGCAATATGGGGCAATGGGAATATAATTTATGGTTTAGCACTATGTGGCATGCCCAGTCTCTGGGGTTCCAAGGTGCCTCCGAGACAGAGAAGAGGCCATACAATTGGAGCCTGGAAGCTGAAATACCACCAGACCATCCATGCTTCCCTAAAATTTGGCTCAGGCCAGACCAGAAATACCAGTGTATTGGTGTTTTGCCTGAATGTATGTCTGTGTGTCAAATCCCTTGGAACTGGAGTTACAGACATTTGTGAGCTGCCATGTGGATGCTGGGAATTGAACCCAGGTCCTCTGGAAGAGCAGCCAGTGATCTTTACTGCTGACTCATCTCTCCAGTCTCTATATTTTTATTTTATTAAAATTTTAACTTTAAGCAAAAGGTAGAGAAGTAGTTGTTCAATGTGATCCTCATAAGAAAAGAAAAAGAATAAAGAGGTCTAGTGCACAGTCCAATCCTTTTTGGAGATGCTGATGTATAGTTCAAATTTCAACAGAGAGAAAGAGTGAACCTCATCTTTTGTTAAAAGAAGAAAAGCCTTTGGCCCTGGAGAGGCTACTTGCAAAACATGTGTCAGTGACCTAAGCCAGCAACCTCCAGCTAGGTGACATTGTCTGATCACATCTGGGGACTATCTGGGTCCTGTTTGGTGCCTGACAGCAAGGCTGACATTTTCCTTCTGCCCTCAGCCAGCCTTGGATGAATGTCCTGATGTCTTCCAGGTAAGGCTGCTGTTTGCCACCTAGCAAGGACATAGAGACCTGGGGTGTTGTATGGCAATGGCTGGCGGGCAGCAGCTTTGAGTGAGGGTAGTTATGTGGCCAGGATTCCCACTGGATCTCTCTCTTTTTTAGATTAATTAATTTATATATCCACTTTACATCCCAATTATAGTCCCCTCCCTCCTCTCCTTCACATCCCACTCTCCCTCCCTTTTCCCCCTCTCCTCTCCACTATTCCTGAGAAAAGGAGAACCCCCTCCCCCACTACTAACCCACCCTAGTACATCAAGTCACATCAGGACTGAGCACAGCCTTTTCCCCTGTGGCCTAGTCAGACAACCCCACCAAGGGGAAGTCATAAAAAATCAGGCAACAGAGTCCGTGTCAGAGATGGCCCCCATTTCTCTTACTAGGGAACCTACATGAAGCCCCAGCTGCCCATCAGCTGTATCTGCATGCATGGTTCTTGATTGGTGCTTCAGTCTCCACAAGGCCCTCTGGGTGCAAGTTAGTTGGCTCTGTTGGTCTTGTGGAGTTCCTGTCACCTCCAGGTCCTTTTATCTTTCCCTCCACTTTTCCACAAGACTTCCCACTCTTTGCCCAATGTTTGGCTGTGAGTCTCAGCATCTGTTTCAATCCTCTGCTTGGTGGAGCCTCTCAGAGGAGAGTTAGGCTAGGCTCCTGTCTGCAAGCATAGTATCGTGCCATTAATACCGTCAGGGGTTGGCTCTCTTCCATGAGGTGAGTCTCAGGTTGGGCTAGGCATTGTTTGGACATTCCCTCAATCTCTGTTCTAGCTGTACCCCTGCACATCTCATAGCAGGGTAAATTTTGGGTCAAAGTTTTTGTGCATAGTTTGGCATTCTCCCTCTACTAGGAGTCTTGTCTAGTCAGTGTCCACTAGGAGTCTCAGCTGGAGTCACCCCCATATCCTCCTTACCTGTTCTTACCTCCTTACCTGTGCTTACCCTGTTCTTAAGCCCCACCGGATCTCTTAGAAAAAGATGTTGTCCTTTGTACAGCTAGACATCCAACAATCATAATAACTATGGATTAAATGAGCGATTGAATCATCCCAGAGTGCCTGGACTGAGGTCAGGGATTTGAATGGCTGTGGAGAGCTGTATGCTTTCTTCCAAATAAAGCCTATGGATAGGATGACTAATCAGAGTGGGTCTCTGGGGGCCCAATATGGTGACACCTCCCTCCCCCTCACAGCACTTGGAAGTAAGAGGGTGACCTGGGCCACAGACCAAGCTCCTGGTTAACAGGTTAACAGTCACTATGGTGGGTCTGGGCGTCACACAGCCCTGAAGAAGCAGCCAGCACAGTGAGTCCCGGGGACTCACTTGCTCTCACCCTGCTCAGAGGAAGTCAAACTGATCACAAAATACCACTTCCTGAAACTATTAGTGGTTAGGGTGGTTTTTCTTTTTCTATTCGAAACAAGATTTTTTTAAAGCATTGGGCCACGTGAGTAGCTCTCGGTTACTCATCCTGAGTCAGCCCTGACATCCAACACTCTCTGGGTCACTGCTGAGTATGGCTGGACCCTGTCCATGCCCCTGCTCCTTCTTGAAGATGAATATATGAATGCCATGTGGCAGGGTTGTGAGGACCAAATGAAAGGAGTTAGGCCCTCGTTTCCCAGGCAATGGCTGCTCTAACAGGAGGGCCTCGAGAATAGTCTCACACTCGATTCCTAGCATGGTGCTCATTGGAAGCTCCTGAATGACAGGAGGGAGGGGAGCTCTTTTTGCTTTTCAAAAGTTCCTGAATCTATTAACAATTTTTTATTTTGTTTATACTTATTAGTGGTGTGTGTGTGTGTGTGTGTGTGTATTGTGATGCATTTCTCCCGTGCGAAAGTCAGAGGGCAAGTTTGTCGAGCTGGTTCTCCCTGTCCACCTTTATTTGAGTTTGGGGGACCTAATTCAGGGCATCAGGACTGTGTGGCCTGGCACCTGAGTCTCTGTTAACGCAGCCATTCTGGAGGAGTGGGATCAGGTTGCTCGATCAGTTTAACCACCAGGAGGGAGTGGTCCTATCTGCTCAGTCATGCCTTTGCTGCCGCCATGAAGTCCCTCCATGATGGGCTTCAGTAGAGCTTCCGGGTTGGCGAAACACGGAGGTTCTGTGGACGTGGCTCACCCTGAGGGCGTGCGGCAGGCCCCAGCCCTCCCTCAGGGCTCTGCCATACGGTTCTCCAGAGATGTAGCTCTTAAAATAAATCAATGCATTCTTGAGTTTTGTGAGTCATCCTAGGGAGTTGTTGAAACTGAGGGGGGCAGTGGGAAACCGTGAGGACAAAAGGGTGGGCGGCTTAGGCACCCGCTCGTGAGGGGCGCCAGAAGCTGGAGCAGTTCTGTGAGTCTGAGTGTAATAGTCTATAGTCCACAGACTATGTGCTCACCCTGGGTAGTTCATGTCAGACAAGACTTGAACTGGATTTTTGGCTACCCTGCTGATATTGGAGAATGTGTGAGAGAAAGACAGGTGTCCAAAGACAGCTCTCATCCTTCAAAGAAGCCAGCTCCTGAGTGTGGGGCCACAACCACAGCCGCAGCACACAACAGGTGCTGTGTGTGGAGCAGAAACTCAGGGCCATGGAGAGCTGGATGCAGCAGGGATGGCTCCTGCTGTAGCAGCTCCAGCCTCTAAACAAAAGTTCCCCTGCACTTCAGTGTCCCCTGAGTTGCCAAAGGGCATGCGGTGACTTCTAATCTAATCACTGCAAGCACACGTGCACGAGCCATGAGTGAAGCTGGGTACTGTTGTCCCTGTCCGTAAAAGGCCCTGTCTGGACTCGAGGTGCTGGTCCTGTGTGTGAATTACCTGGAGAGTCAGCCTTAGGGAAAGGATAGACACGGCGCCCTGACAGAGGGGAAGCGAGCAGCAGCTGCAGCTGAACTTTGGCTCTTCCCTCTTCCTTGCAATGGGCAAGCTGATCATTCTTGAGCATCCTGAGACAGAAGATGCTGGTTATCCTTAGGCTCAAGACACCCCTGCTTTCCAGCTCTACACATGATGTGGCCAGGAGCACAGCATGCGTGAGCAGTTATTAGCAGTTACTGTTTGCTACGCACGTGCCACACAGCAGGTATTACACATGTAACAAACTTCTTTGTTACTTCATATTGTAGAGGAAAATGTGGCCCAAAGAGGGCGCACAACATGTGAAAAGTCATTGGCTAGGAGGTGGCTAAGCTGACATCTCAAACCCAGCTTTGAGCAATGCTAGATGGCCCCTGGCAGTTTCCACGAGGACAAGGCCTCCATCCTCACAGTGCTGACCTAGCTCTATGGGGAAGAGTTCTCCCCTGGGAATTTCTTACTTAAGCTGTACCTTTTCCCGAAGGAGTAAACATTAATGGTGGGTCTTCCGGGGCTACAGAGCTCTGCCCTTCTTGCTCTAACACAGGACAGCTATAACAAGCCACAAAGATACCAGCGGTCAAGCGAGGCTGCTGTGTGCTCACGTTCCCATCTAGCTCCTCCTCAACCACAGCGTCCAGTCCCCCTGCGATGCCCATCTCAGTCCACTTCCAAGGCCCAGCTTTCCAACTGCCTGCAGGCTCCGTGTGCACTGGGGCACTGCTGACAAATGGGCGTGGTGACAAAAGCCGTGCACGGGGCTTGAGCTGGTTAGTCAACTCAGTAGTTATCCACTGTGTTCCTCCTCAAAGGGGAGAAGCAGAGTCCTTTCTCAGAGTCCTCGGGAGATGGTAGCCGCCATTTCTGCTTCCTGGGGTGGGAGTTCAGAGTCCTTGGCACTCCCCTAGGCTGCCCAAATTCTTTCCATAACCCTGAAGCAGCTGGTAGACGTCATGTCAGGCTCCAGGTGGAGTTCCCTATGTCCGTGTCTACACCATTCCACTCTATTTTTAAAAAATCTGCAAGAGGACTTGGCGGCGGGGGGGGGGGGTGTAGCTTAGCTCTTAAAGTGCTTGGCTTGTGAACATGTGGGCCTGGCTTTTACTCCTAGAATCCATGTAAAAGCTGGGCATGGTTGTGTGTGCTGCGAGGTGGAGAAAGATCTTTGGGGCTCTCTGCCCGTTCAAATTGCCCTACTTGGATATGGAAGACCCTACCTCAAAAAAGGTGGGTGGCTTCTGAGGAAGGATACCTGAGGTTTTTTCCGTACCTAGAACAACACACACACAGACACACACACTATAGCTCTCAGTCAGAGATTAACAACAGTCTTATTATCAGAAAAGAATTCCTATGAATTCAAGGCTCACCCTGAGCCCTTTGTAAAATTTGCCTTTTATTAGATATTCTATTCTCACTTCAGCTCTGGAAGGGCTGGTCTAGCATCCTCTTTTCCACCAAAATGAACAGAATAAAATGATGGAGTAAACATCAGTGAGCCGACAGAAGCGGGCAGATGCGGAGGGTGAAAGACAGAAGGCTTGTTGTGTTTTTAATTTCTCCACCCACCTCAGGGATGTTTCCCCAGCTGGGCAGGAACAGAGGTTACCACAGGAAGCTGGTTCTCTGAAAAAGCTGCTGACTCAGCCCTCCGCTGGCTCCCTGGAGGGCAGTGTGCCTGGCAAAGTATCTGTCTAGACATTTGCTGAGGGTTCTGCCAGCACTGTTTCTTGGGCACAGTTTCTTCACGGATCTTCAGAGCTGAGGCAAACAAGAGTGCTGACCCAAGTTCCCTTCAGACTCATACACAGGAGCTCCAAGCCCCAGAATGTGCCTGCTGGATACTGGGCTCTCACAGCGGTGGCTGAGCTACACGAGGCCATATGGTGGCCCTAACCCAATCTGATTGATGTCCTTAGAAGGGGAGTATGTAAGAACACAGCCGTAGACAGAGGGATGACCACAAAAGGCACGGGGGGGGGGGGGGGAGGATGGAACCTGAAGCCAAGGAGGGGAAACAAAGGCAGGAGAAAGCAAGCCTGCCAACACCTTTATCTTGTGGCCTCCAGAACTGTGAGAAAGTAAGTTTCTTCTTAAGCTGTCCAGGCACCACTACCTCTCTCCCGGCCCCCTTCTGTGAGCAGTGACTTCCCAGGGCGGGCTTCCAGGAAGGACTGCTTTAAGATAAGGCACTTCACCGGCTCTAGAGTTACTTTCTCTGCCCACCACTTCCTCTCACTTTTGCACTGGACCAGTGTCCCCTGAGCCCTTCCACACATCCTGAGGTATCTAGTTCACACAGTGTCCTAAACTGGTCGGGGGGAAGATCCCTGGGTGAGGTGGGTTGTAGTTTTGGCAAAAGCATGAGTGTTCACACCCATGTCTTTGGCTAGCTCTGGCTTTCAGCTGCAGTTACGAGCTCCCTGTTGGGTGAGCTGACTGCTGACTTTCAGTTTCAGGCTCCTTTTGAGGCCGTGTGAATGAATTCAGTTCACTGGGGAATGGGTGCTGGGAAGCCATCGCCCTTCTGCTGGAGGTTTTCAGGCCTTCCTCAGAGTCCCTGCACGGGAACTGTGGGTACAGCAGTTATCTCTCCAGTGCCTCAGTGGTGGCCTTCTTTTCTTCTGGCCATTCTCCAGCCACAGTCCTGCTTCCTGGCTCATCTTCCCAACCCACCACCTCCCTCTCGGCCCTTGTTTAAGATGTGTTTGGGGGAGACCCACATTTATACATGGCTGCACCACTGTCTGGGGCTCTGTTTCCTCACCCGCAAAAGAGAAGCATTGCCATCCCAGGGCCAAGTTCACCTCCTGGAGTGAGCTGGAAAGAGGACAATGTGACCCCCGTGTTGTTGTTATCATTTCTAGTTTGTTTGTAGCATAAAAAGTAGAAGTGAAGAGGAAAGGAAACAAAACTGTACCTTCTGACTCAGTTCTTACCAAGCCAGCATCTGGAACTCAGGGGGCAATGCCACCGCTCTTCCTACTGCTCCTCACACAGCCCCTGGAACTTGCCAGTGGCCTTCTATAGAGAGTTATCAGCTAAGTTAGCAAACTGTTGCACCTAACTGATTCCCAGCACTAGAGATAATCCAAGATGGCTGGGCCTGGTGGAGCGTGTCTGTAATGCTGAGGTACTCAGATGAGACAGTGGACTCACAGGCTACAAAACAGCTGAAGGAAAAAGACCAGGCTTGCAGAGATATGAAAAACAGCAACAAGCGTTTCTGTCAATACAGAGATGCATTGCAAGATGGAGACGGGAGAGACAAGAAGCAGGAAACTTATTTGAAAAATAAAAATTTGATGGAAAAGTACTATTTTTCACATATAACAAGCTTAAAGGATCCCAAGGATGGGGGAGACATTCTAACACCCATGAGGATGTGGACAGACAGACCTTGTAAGGGTTGGTGCTATGGGACAATGAAATGACAAAATTTGCAATCAAACTGTTGAAAGGCAAAACCAAACCAAACCAAATCAAACAAAGCTTGAAGATAGGAAGAAACAGCCCGGTGACGGTGACGCGGGGGAGCATCGATGTGATGATGAACAGGTGACAGTGCCTCTCAACGATGAGAGCTACAAGTGGAGGGGTGTGGCCAAAGAACTGAAAGGAAAATGAAAGCTGTTAACCTGTGCCAGCCTATGTCAAAGCTGACTCTCAAAAATGAGCAAGGCAAAGCAGCAGCCTGGTGCACGGAGGCAGAGAAGGACGTGCTGGCAGATCAAATGACCACTGGCAAAACGACGGCCACAAAAAGGAAAAAAAAAGGAAGATTAAAGGAAATATTCTACAAATGTATATTTTTGTTTTACACTATTTTTAATCTACTTTAACTGATGCATAAAAATTCTATATGATTAAATTGCAGGCTTCTAATACGGCTAATGTGTGACTTGGGGAGAAAACTGCTGGGGGAATTCAGAGAGAAAAACATACCCAGATCTACATCATTCACGAACAATAGTGAGATCAAGTCACATGTTCTCTGTGTGAGACCCCTCAGAGCTTCAAAGTCACAAGCGGGAAGGAAAGTGATGTGCAGAACCAAAGCTGGGAAGCCAGCTGGAACTGGTCACATCAATCCACGATCAAAGAGGTGCTGAGAAAAGAAACATAGTAGTCACGGGGATTAACACGTGACCACATCAGCAGGCTGTGATGGCTTGATCCGAAGAGGCCCTACAGACTTAAACAGTGAAAGGCTTGGGACCCAGCCTGTGTCGCTCCTGGGTCTGAAAGAGGTGAGCATTTAGGAGAAAGAACTCAGTCACTGGGGGCACATTCTTGAAAGAGACAGCGGGGCTCTGGCTCCTTCTTCATTCTGACTTTATTTCCTGGTTGCAGTGGGTGAATGGCCTGGCACATCCTCCTGGAAAGGTACTGTGCTGCCAGGGACCCAGAGCAAAGGACAAATGACCATGACTTTCTCCTTTAGTAAACTGATTTTAAAACAGTTATCATCATCATTGTGTGTGAATGTGAGTGTGGGCCTGCCACAGTGCTCATGTGGATGCCAGAGGCTGGCTTCAGGGGTCAGCTCCCTCCTCCCACTGTGGATTCCAGGGACCGAACGCAGCAGCAAGTACTTTCACCCATTGAACCACCTTACCAGTCTGCAAATGCTCTCTCTCTCTCTCTCTCTCTGTCTTTCTCTTTCTCTCTCGTGTGTGTGTGCTGGCATGCACATATGCATGCATGCACATTGTATGTGTCAATGTGGGCTCCTGTGTGTGTTACAGTATGAATGTGTGGAGATCAGAGAGAATCTGAGCTATTAGCTGTCCCAGCACCCCACACCTTCAGCCACTCCATTTTGTTTCAGACAGGGTCTGTTTATTTTTATTTTTTTCCTCTACTCTGTATACCAGGCTAGGTGGCTGAATATCTTCTGGGGAGCGTCCTGCCTCCACCTCCCATCTTCCTACAGACGCAGCGGGATTCCAGAAGCTGGTGCGATGTGTCCAGCTTTTACACATCTTCTGGGGATTAGAACTCAGGTCTGCATGCTTGCATGACAAGAGCTTTTACCTATTGAACCACTGCAAAGCCCTAGCAAGTTGATAAGTTGATGTTTGTTTTTTTTTTGTTTTTGTTTTTGTTTTTTTTTCAGGCATTTTTCTCACAGTGATAGGAGACTAACACAGAAGGGGCCATAGATATCAGTGTATACATGCCTAAGAAGAGGGCCTCAACACTGAAAAAGGCAATGAAATAATAAGACTTGAGAGTTAAATAATAAGGTTGTCATCCTCCAATCTCAATAACTGAAGAACATTTAGAAAGGCCACCGGGAGCTTCCTAAGAGACTCAGCACATCACTAGTTTGGCTTAATGGGCACACAAGGCATGCAGCACACAGATGCATTTTGTTCACAGGGACATTTGGAATATTCTCCAGGGTAGATTATGTGCTAGGCTATAAAGTAAGGTCTGATAAACTTAAAAGTTGGAATTATACAAACTACATTCTCTGACTATACTGGAATTAAATTAGAAATAATAACAAAAAGGAAATTTGGAAATTGTCAAATATTTGGAAGCTAACACAATTTTAGCTTCAAGTGTTACCATCAGGATATCAATAACACACATTTCTACCTAAAATCAAGCCAGACTCAAAGCTAAGGAAGAGGAAGCCATAAAGATGAGAACATAAATTCACACACCACCGAAACAGAAAGCAAAACGTGAGAGAGAGAAAAAAAGTCTTTGAAAAGATTAATAAACTCAGCAAACCTTTAACAGATTGGCCAATAATAATAACAAAAAGGATCAGGAAGGAAATAGGAAACCTTGAACCAATTCTATAGAATCTACAGAGGCCTGTAAAGGAATGCTGTGAACAACCTACGCCAACAAAGTGTGGGGTACCCACAAAGCAGGCAGAACCCCAGAGCGACAAGGATCCAGTGTCCTGACCAACGATGCCTCCAATTCCTTCACCAAAGGAGTGTCCCAGTTAGTTTTACTGCCAGCCCGACACAGCTGGAGTCCCCTATGCAGCTGGAGCCTCAGCTGGACAATGATCACACTGCTCTTGGCCGCACCTGGAAGAGACTGTCTGGACTGGTGCTTGATGTTGAAGGGGTAGCTCACCATGAGTGGCACCATCCTGGGGAGTTGGTCCTGGGCTGCTTATGAAAACCAGCTAAGCATGAGCTAGACTGAGGCAGTTAGCAGCCTTCCTCCATGGTTTCTGCTTCAGCGTCTGGCCTGACTTCCCTCAGTGATGGACTGTGGCCTCGAAATCTGAGCCAAATAAATCCTTTCCTTCCCGGGTTGAGTGTGGTCATGGCATTCATCACGGCACAGAAAGAAAACTTTGACCATGTGCTGGCTACTTTTATGTCAGCTTGACAAACTAGAGTCATCTAAAAGGTGGGAACCTTAATTGAGAAAGTGCTTCCATAAGATCTGGCTATAGGGAATTTTCTTAATTAGTGATTAATGTCAGAGGTCCCAGCCCATTGTGGGTGGGGCCATCCCTGGGCTGGTGATCCTGGGTTCTAGAAGAAAACAGGCTGAGCAAGCCGTGATAGCAAGCTGAGAAGCACATTCTCCATGGCCTCTGCATTAGCTGCTGCCTCCAGGTTCCTGCCCTGTTGGAGTTCCTGTCCTGACTTCCTCTGGTGATGAACAGTGATGTGAATTGTAAGTGAAATAAACCCTTTCCTCCCGGTTTGCTTTGGTTATGGTGTTTTGTCACAGAAATAGCAACTCCAGCTAGGACAGACAAAGAAAGGGGATTGCTTCCCAGCTCACTCTTTGAAGGCACTGTTCTGAGGTCAAAGCCAGACAGGGGATGGTACAGAAACCTGCTGCCCGTCATCCCTCCTGAACGCACACAGCAGTGCCAGAGCAGAAATGCCAGCAAAGTAAATTCCAGTAAGATATAAAAATATAAACAATTAGCGAATAGGATAGACATGTATGTCTATCCCTTCTGGTAACATAATAGGATCAAGGACATAAACTATGTGACGCTCCCACAAGGCACAGCAGCATCTGACAGAGTCAAGTAGCTCTGGCCTCCTGCTACAAGGAAGGTTCCTGCAGGTCCTCTGGCACGATGGTGGTGGTCAGAGTGATGCTGTAAGGTACAGCAGAGAGATTTAATTCCCCAAACAGCACATTTGTCCCAAATCTCTGCAAGCAACAGTCAAGAGCAAACTTAATAATATTCTCCAGGTGTGATGACTAATCTGCGCTGTCAGCCTGACCACATCTGGAATCAACTAAAACCCAAGCATCTGGGCATGCCTGTGAGAGATTTCTCTTGGCTGGGTCATTGGAAGTCAGAGGATCCACCCTCAATCTGAGCCACACCTTCCTGTGGCAGCCCACATGGGAGGACGTGGAAGAAGGAAGCTCTTGCTTTTTACCTGCTTGCCCTAACTCTCACTGCAAGTTCACGCGCCCTCCTGCTGAGGAAGGTATTAAAGCTATCTAGCTAGCTTTAGAGCCTGCTTCTTTGGGATTTTGACATAAACTGAAGACCAGCCGAAACATCCAGACTCTTAAACTGAACAGCTACCGGATTCTTAGATTCTTGGCCTTTCTGTTGGGAGACAAGCATTGTTGGACTAGCCAGACTGCAGTCTGTAAATCCCATCTATATCAGTCAGTTCTGATGCTGTGAAGAACCTGACTAAACCAGAATCGGGGGGTTGGAGTGGGGATGGGGTTTGGATCAAGATTGGGAAGAGAGAAGTTTTCTGCACAAACATCTTTCTTTTCTGAAGCCTTCTGTGAAGCGACATCACCATTTCCCCACCCCCTGAGGCTGCTTAAGTGTCCTGGCACAGAGAGACGTATCGGTCAGACCTGCACAGCAGCTAAATCCGCACAGACAGAAAAGCAGATTCCTGCCTGTTGGGGCTGGAAAGGGGACTGCTTAGTCGCTGCAGGATGACATGGGTGACAACAGGGCTTATCAGCTAGTCTGTGGGGCAGCCACACTGCATGCTGCGTGTTTGGACAGCCACTGGATTTTACACTTCAAAACAGCTAACTCTCTGCTGCATGAATTTTACTTTAATATAAAAGCGGATACCATCTTATTCATTAAACTCTCATGTAACACCTTCTTTGTCCCTTTCTCAACAGGTTGGCACATGACCTCCAGAGCAGGGCGGAGAGAAGGGACGACAACAAACCATCATGTCAGACAGATCCACAAAACTGGGGGCTTTTCCTATGGCGCTGGATGACACTGTCACCCCGCCAGAGGAAAGCAGCTGGAGTGCGCCAGGTACCATGACCCTAGCTGCCCCCAGCCCAATTTCTCCCCAGAGGTTCATGCGTTGATTCAAGTGGAGCTTCCATCTAGAATCCAGCCCAGGGCTCTGAGCCCAGTTTTGGCTTCCAGCCCACCCAATCCTGCCTCTGAGAAAGAAGAAAGTTTCTCCTCACCCTAAGTATGCTTGCTTAGGATGGCAAAGGCATGGCTGGAGTCTGAGCCCCTGAGGCTCTGTTCACTTCTTCCTGATATAAAAATGTGACATAAAAATGTGCTGAAATCTGGAGTCTGATTAGGCAGAAGTCCCCAGAGGAGGACGGGGACTTTGAAGACTCCTCCAGTTTCTAAAGCAGGACTTCAGGCCCTGAGAGGACACTGATGGCATCTGTTTCCGGAGTTCAGAACTCAGGTCTAGACTACCAGAGAATACTACCCAGCTACATACAGAACGAGCTCCTTTCTGCCTGGGGTCCAGCCAGTGCCCACACATTTAAGGGCAGCTCCTGAAGGATCTAGCACCTCTATGAGCCAGCATCTTGGTGACCCAGCACTTCTGTGAGCGAGCACCTCTATAACCAGGCACCTCTGTAAGCCAGTACCTCTATAACCCAGCACCTCTGTGAGTCAGCACCTCTATAACCCAGCACGTCTGTGACCCAGCACTTCTGTGAGCGAGCACCTCTATAACCAGGCACTTCTGTGAGCCAGCACCTCTGTGAGCCAGCACCTCTATAACCCAGCACCTCTGTGAGCGAGCACCTCTATAACCCAGCACCTTTGTGAGCCAGCACCTCTATAACCCAGCACCTCTATAACCCATCACCTCTATAACCCAGTACCTCTGTGAGCCAGCACCTCTGTGACTCAGCACCTGTAAGGCTCAGCATCTGTATGACCTTTTGACCCAGCACCTTCAAGACTCAGCTCTTGAAGGGCCCAGCACTGTCAGGGCACACCTGACCGGCATCTGCCTGTGCCTCAAACAGACAATAGGCCCACTGTGGCTAACTGCTGCCTTCCCAGAACTTCCTGGGGCAACTCAAGCATTGTCCACATCTTTCAGTTCACTGCCAGGCTGGATTGTTCTCTGGCACAAACAGAGAAGCCTTGGGATGTACAGCTTTCTCTGTGGAGGCTTTACCTAGTGTCCAAGCAGTCTATGGACACCATGGTCCTCTCAGACATCAAATAAAGTTAGAGTCCTTGGCCACTGGTGCCCAGGACCCCTGACACTTGCTGTCATGCTGGAGCCTGTTTTTCAGGAATACATAGAGCAGATGCTGAGCTCATGACTGAGTGCTGCGTAACCAGCTCGTGCTGGGGTCTGAAGGAAGATTGAGCCTCAACTTCATGGTGCCCACAACCCACCAGACCAAGGAGGCTCTTTCGGTGGCCCCGAGAGACATCAGTCTCAAGCAGGAAGTCAAGCCCACAGGCAGTCATCCCCCACACAGAGCCAAAGCCTTACTGAAGTATCTGGCAGCGAAGGTTCTTCTTTTGCTGGAAGCCGTCGGCAGCATCTCTAAGCTGGCAGTGTGCAGATTTCTCCCGTATCTTCTTTCGAAGGCAGCAGCCACATCCTCAGGCAGACAAGCTAATTCCTGGTTTCAGTAACAGGCGATCAGCATCTATAGTAAAGAAATATATTTAGAATGCCCTTTACATTTGCCTGGATTTCAAACATGAAGCCTGCTGTGAGGGACCAGTTTCTTTGTGGAGCATGTACCTTGGGGATCTGAGAGCAGATTTGGGGAAGTCTGAGTATCAGTTCCTCATATCTGGAGAATGGGACCAGCAGTGACAACCGCCTCTCAGAGGGAGCATATGCCAGATGCGTCAGCGGAAGCCAGGGCACAAGGGCTCTGTGAGCCAAGAACCCTAGCTGCTAGATTTGATTCTTTTTTTTTTTTTTTTTTCAAGGAACCAGCACAGACCTAAGGGGATATGTGCAAATTGCTCTGAACATGCTGGGTGGCTCCTGGCTCCCACTATGGCCTCTGGGACTTGTAGTCCAGGGGCTGGGGTAGAGCCCAGGAAAGCTCTGTCACATCCTCAGGGAGCCACTTCTCCATTCTCCATTTGGAAATCTGTCTTCACTACAACATCATTTACAGTTGTGGAAAACGGGTGCAAACACACAAACAAACAAATACAAATCTTGGTGATAACTAGCCGTGTGGCACTTCTGCAGCCATCAGCATCATTCACACAGCAGTCCTAGACTTCAAGCAAAGCTGGGCTGTCAGGTGACAGAGGCTGCCTGTCTCAGTACACATGACGTGACTGCAGATGGGGGCGCACCTCCAGATGTTCTTCCCACCCACCTTGTCTCCACTCTGCTAACTTCTACAAGCTGAGCTTGCGTCAGGCCTGAAGTGACAACGTGAGCACTGGCGGATCCTTCCAGCCTGGTCTGGGGGAAGCAGAAATGCTGGAGAGGTAGGGCTGTCGTCAGCCCATCACCCATTACCACGCCACAGAGAACGGAAGCTTGGGGCTATGGACTAGTGGCGGGCATTCTGTGGGTAGTGCTGGGGCAGAATGCTTCTGGTCCACACTTTAGCATGGGGACACAGTTCCTGTCACTGACCGGTCCCCAGGAAATGGTGGGGTAGCACCTGGAATGGATAGAGCAAACTGTCTTTGGGATACATAGCAGAAAGAAGGAAATGGTGGCTAAGCACGAAATCTAAAAGGGCCCAGGCCCAAGATGTCAGCATGACCTGGGACTCAGGAGTCCAGAGCACACAGCTGAGCTGGGAGCTTCCAGGGCAGAGATGGAGCTGGGACTAGGCAATGAGGACCCTGGATCTGGTACAGACCTCAGCAACCCGGACACACCTGGAGTGACATCTTCATTCTGTCTTACAAGAATGCAGGGCTTGGAAGCATAGGTGGACTGGGGCAGGACTGGAGACCCTGTGTGTGGGACAGCCATTATAACAAGACTTAGAATGAAGATTCTGAGCCTACACCCTGGGTCCATTTCCTAGCAGGTCATGAAGCCAGGTGTCTGTAATCCCAGCACTCAGGAGGCAGGGGCAGAGGATCCGAAGTTCAAGGCTATCCTCAGCTACACAGCAAGTTTGAGGCCAGCCTGAGCTACATAAGACACTGTTTTAAAAAAGGAAACAAAACGAAAGTCTAAAGGTAAAGTTGAATTCAAGAATACAAGGGCGCGTGTTGGCTCCTTTAGCCTCATAACCTGGGTGGCAGGCACGGCTGGAGCCAGCAGGTTGACACTGTCAGCCAAGCCTGGTTGCTTTCCATCCAGTTCTGTTTGCTTCTGGGGTGTTTCCTCTTCCCCCTCTCATCCCCCTCCCTTTTCTCCTCCTCTTCCTCTCCCTCCTTCTTTTTCCGTTCTCCCCTCCCTCCTCCTCTCTTCCCCCCTCTCACTCCCCACTTTTATGCTGGAATCAGCCTCAGGGGCTAACATTTGTTCTCTCCCACCAGGCGGGAGGAAAGAGTAGATGGAAAGAATAGACATTCCACTCTCCGAAGAACCAAGGGGCGTCTTCCCAATCCCCCTCAAATTCCCTTTTTCCTTGATTTCGGCATTAAGCGACCCCCTTGAGACTGAATCCAAACCAGTAGGGTGTGCTAACGGGCTAAAGCCAGCCGGGTCTCATCTTACCTCAGGAACTGGGTGGGGCTGGCTTTCACAAGACCAGAGAAGGCAAGCAGAGAAGAGAGATGGGTGCTAGAATAGACCCTGGGAGCCTTGTCTGTCCCAAACACCTATGCTACTGCGGGGTTGCAGTAGAGAGGGGTCACCTCTGTGAAAGAGAAGAAACTGCTCTGTAGCCCTCCACCTCAGCCTTTTCCTAACCCACCTTTCTAAGCAAGGTCAAGGGCAGGCCACACCCAGCCAAGCCCAGGACAGCTGGGGCTTGCCTAGAGAGTGAAGTGGCTGCCTCCCTGAGCATGACTCAGCTCTAGCCACGGCTCTGCACCATGCTCCCAACAGACCGGTGTGCCCTGGACTCGGGCCAGGGCCCCTGCGCCCTACATCACCCCACCTGCAAGTATTAATAACAACTGGCATAGGGCTGTGTACTGAACACGTTTACCTGACACCTGACAGCAGCCGGGGGAGGCTCTCACTGTGGAATCGCGGTGATCTGAGCCAGACAGCAATTTAATGTGACCTAGGAGGATTTTAAAAGTCCGTCTTTAAAGCATGAACTCACAGCCTGTGGTCTGGAAACTTGTGCAGCTCTGGTTTGCCACTCACCCCTCACAGGGTCGAAGCTGTGTGTGCAGTCCTGGCTCACCTGGACATCACCTTTGCTCACCTGGACCTGAAGAGCAGGCTTCTCTCTGCCTTTACATCAACTTCCGAGGGCTCCTTCTTCGGCGTCTGGAGGGAGGACTCTCTTCTTCTACTGCCCTCTTCTCACCCCGTGGGGTCCCGGCCTTTGGCCCTGCCCTGGGCTCCCATGGGACAATGAGCCTGCTGGCAGGACCAGGGGATGCAACCCAGGCTGAACATCATCATCAGACAGGATGCAGATTTCCCGTCTCCTAGGTGCCTCTGGGGATGATGCTCTGACGGCAGTCCTTGGCTGGCTGCTTAAGGCTGCAGCAGCCTCAGCAGCTCTGAAAGAGTTCCCCGTGAAAGGCCGATCTCTGTGGGGAAGTGCCTCACCAAAGAGGGCCTGGGTTGTCTGGTTTGGAGTGCCCTCTGGTGGTGTTTTGGTGCTCTGCCCCAGTGCTTCGGGATCTTGGTCTTGCTCATTTTGCATTCCTCCTACGTTTGGGGGCAGCTTGAGTGGGTCTGTGCTTCCCTGTGGCCTCACCTACCTACACTCTGCGGACTGCTGGAGAGTCGTGTGGGACTCCTGGGGCTTACATAGATTCTTGTTCCCCTCAGATCCCAGCCTGCTCTATGATTGGGCCCTGAGAACTGCAGCAATAGCCCTCAGGTGGCAGAGGGCAGATATGGCTGTTTCCCAAGCCTTAAGGCTCACTGGGGGCATTTAAAAGCCAAGGCCCAGGAAAGAAGTGGGAAGGTGGCCCCACTGCGGATGCAGAAAGTACCCTTCTGCCGGGATGCACCAGCCTCCCACTCACCAGGGCTCAGCAGAGGCATCACCAGGCTTCCCCGCTGATTAAGCTAACGAGGACGGTGGGATGCTAGTCTTGACCACATCGACCCCACAAGCTGCTGGCAATCTCAATGGAAAACACTCGACTATACAGGAGAAAGAACTCAAGTCTGCCCAGGCTTGCTAGAAAAGGTGGCTGGGGTGGCAGAACAAAGGAGGAAGGCTGAGATGAAATTGACTTTGATTCCTGTGGTGGACACAGGTAGCTCACTGGGTAGTTTCCCAGCCCTAACCTGAATAGGAAAGAAAAGAAGCAACATACAATAATCCAACCAGAATCCAGCCAAAACCAAGAAACAAAAATTACAAGAATAAGCAAAACTCTCTCAATAGTAACTATAAATGCAAATGGATTCAACTCTCCGATGTAATAGAGCAGCTGATGAACTAAAAACTAAACTCCAGTTATCTGTTATCTCCCTTAACCATACTCTACAGGCAAAGAGACACACAGATTGGGAGTTAAAAGGGGGAAACCAGCCTACCAAGCAACCAACCAACCTACAGGCAAAGCAGAGCTGAAAACAAGCTGACACATACCCAATAAAGTAGACTTCAAATAAAACTAGCCAGAGAGTTGGGCATGGAGGCACACGCCTATAATCCCAGCACTTGGGGAGGCAGAAGCAAGTGGATCTTTGTGAGTTTGAGGACAGCCTGCTCTACAAAGCAAGCCCAGGACAGCCAAGGCTACACAGAGAAATCCTGTTTTAAAAAATAAATACTAGCTAGAGATAAAAGGCCACTGCAAATTAATAAAGGGAACAATTCATCAAGATCAAATTATATACACCAAAGTTTAGATCCTCCTATTTCATAAGACAAACACTAGTAGACAAAAAGAGCCTGAGACTGAATAAGAAGCTGACCATAGGGCAGCGCCAGCATCCATCTCTCTCTGAGACCTGACTATATATGCAAAGTGACCAGTGTCCTCACCTCTCCCCGACTTTAGGCTGACAGCCAAAGTGAGACCTTTCTTTCTTTCTTTCTTTCTTTCTTTCTTTCTTTCTTTCTTTCTTTCTTTCTTTCTTTCTTTCTTTCTTCCTTCCTTCCTTCCTTCCTTCCTTTTTTCCTTCCTTCCTCCCTCCCTTCCTCCCTCCCCCTCCCTCCCTTCCTTCCTCTTTAATAACTTTTTATTGGTTCTTTGTGAGTTTCCCACCATGCACCTCTGTCCCACTCATCTCCCCCTCTCCTCACACCCATCCTTCACCCTTGCAACCTCTCTCGCAACAGAGAGAGAGAAAACCCCACTGTGGAAGCTGTAGGGCCACAGTGTGTCCCACAGCGTACCCCTTTGTCCATGCTTCTTTGTTTTCAAATTTTCATTGCAATGACTCATTGGTCTGGCACGAGGCCTCTGGCTACTCCTACTCTATCAATACTGGAACCTCACTGGGACTCCTCTCAGGATAGTCTGTTGTTGCCCTGTGTCATGGAGATCCTGTAGTTCTGGATCTAAAGGACTCCAGCAGTTCATCGATGGGGTAGATAGATTTTGAGGTGGGCCCCTTCAAAGCTGTGGCTCTGGGCCTGAGAGGTATCTGAGCTGGTCAGCCCGCAGGCTTTCCTGCTCTCATGGCTTTGGGGCTGGCCCATCTGCAACCCTTGCCACCAGGGCCAGCTTTTTGCTGCTGCTCAGGAGAGGTACAGGGCCCAATTTCCTGAGTGTTGCAGTCGGTGAGGGACAGGGCCAGCTCTCCCACCTGTCATAGATGATGAAGGATGAGGGAGGGGAGGAGTAGTCTCCCTTGGCTGACCCACTGCCCAGTAGATAAGAGGGCCAGATGTTCTGCACTCAAGCCCTTAGAACTGGTCCAATTGCAACCGCCACATCCAGGGCCATCTTTACTGTGCTGCCCACGTGAGGTGCAGGACCTGTTCTCCTGAGTGCTGCAGCAGGTGAGGGGAATGGAGGAGCTCTCCTACTCTCACGACCCAGGGTCAGCTCTCCCACCTGCCATAGGTGGCACGGGGTGAGGGTTGGAGAGGGTGTCTCTCCCTACCTCATGCTGCTGAATGGCAGGCAAGTTGCAGGGCCAGCTCTCCCATGCTCACACCCTCGGGGCCAGCTCACCCACATCCCACCGCTGCCCTCAGGGTCAGCTCTACTGCTCTGGTGAGGTGCAGGGCCGGCTCTGTGCAGCAGGTGAGGGGCAGTGTTAGTTTTCACGCTCTCATGACCCCACCAGGGTCAGCTATTCTGCCTGACTCCAGTGATGAGGGCAAGAGGGAGGGGATCTCTCCCTCTACGATTCCACCACACAACAGACAAGAAGCAGGGTCAGCCCTCCCGCACTCATGTCCTTGGGGCAGGCTCACCCACAACACCTACATCCAGGGATAGCTCTGATGACCTTGGGGCCAGCTCTTCTGCCTGCTTTAGGTGGCAATGGGCTGGGAGTGATGGGCATCTCTCTCTTGCCCATGTCATTGCATGGCACAGACAAGTGGTGGGGCCAGCTCTCCCATGCTCACACCCTTGAGGCCGGCTTGCCAGTGACCCTGCCACCAGGCTCAGCTCTACTGTGCTGCCAAGGAGAGGTGAAGAGCCCATTCTTCTGAGAGCTGTAGCTGGTAAGAGGCAGGAATAGCTCTCCTACTCTCATGACTCCAGGGCCAGGTCTCCCCCCTGCAGTTGGTGGTGGGGGGCAAGGGCTCGGGAGGTATCTCTTCTCTAGTCCATGCCAGCACACAGAAAACAAGTGCTAGGGCCAGTTCTCCCAAGCTCGGATAATCAGGCTGGCTCACCCACGAGTCCCACAATGTGCGGGCCAGCTCTCCCCAATACCGCAGCTGGCAAGGGATGGGGTCAGCTCTCCTGCTTTCATGACCCCAGGGCCAGCTATCCCATGCTGCCCAGGTGAGGGCTGGGGCCAGTTCTTCAAAGCCCTCAGACATCAACATGTCCCTTGGCAGCAGCTCACACCAGGGACATCTGCCTGGCCTTTGGTGGTAACAGACCCCTGTTTCTGCAGGGCCATGGACTCAGACATGGACCCTGATGGCAGCACAGGCCAGGACTCCACCATGGTCCCAGGTGGCATCACCAGCTGCTCATATCAGGCTATTTCTTGCTACCCTTGAGTCTCCAGTTCTGTCTTTCTTTATTGTGCCCACATCCTTCTGTTTCTCTTCCATTTTTTCATCACTTACTTGTTCCTCTTAGTGGTACCCAGGGGTCTCTGAGTGTCTGGGGTTGTCTCAGGAGTGCTATGACCCGCTTGTGCATCTTGGTGCCAGGCAGGCATCATCTCGTGCATGGTCTAACTGCTGCCCTGCCCCCCAGGCCTGCTCAGGGGAGGACTGGCGGTTTCCTCAGGCTAGCTCCCTGTCTGAACCCCATGGTGCCAGTCTGGTGGGGTCTTGGGCTCCCTTCTTGCCCTTCTTGCCTGGCCTGCCCGAGTGGCCCCTTGCAAGGGTACTGGTGGTCATCTCAGATTCTCTCTCTCTCTTTTTTTTTCTTCAGGGAATGGTAGGCTACTAATCATTCAGATGTCCATAGGCCAGACTGAGCGTAGACATAGCCTCTCTCCTCTCTGCCACCTACTGACGCACATGTGACACAGCAGCCAATTTCTTGACTTAGTCACAGCAATGGGAAAAGTAACTTATATGGAAGTAGCTTAGATGAATGGATAGAGAAAATGTGATACATACATGCAGAGGGATTTTATTCAGCTGTGAAATAAAATTCTGGGTTTGGGAGAGAGCTTGGGTGGTAAATGTGCTTCTTGTACAAGCATGATGCCATGAGCTTGATCTCTGGGGCCCATATAAAACAGTGAGATGACATGTTCTCAGCTTTCGTACGTCAAGAAGGGAGGCTGAGACAGGAAGATGACCTGGAGATGGTGGGCCAGCTAGCCGGGGCTACCAGCATGGCAGGCAAAACAAAGCAGGAGGAGAAAATGGATTCCCCAAAGCAGCTGTACTCTGACCTCCACACATGTAGTCATGGCCGATACAGGCCCCACCTTTCTCCCTTAATTATACTCACATGTGCGTGCACTTACACACATATGCACACTAACAAAATAATAAAAACTGAAATCATAACATTTACAGGAAATAATAAGAGAGTCAGAGAGACAATACAGGATGTTTTCTCTCTTATGCATAGACATGCATATGAGTATTTATATATGCATATGGATTTACATATGCACAGGGCATATCATGCAAATGTAAATGAAGGAATGAGAAGTGGGGTGGGAGGAGAATATGTCACTTCCCCCCTGATGTGCAGTCTGTATTAACTACAGATTGTATAGTTCTACTCTGATGCCATCTATATGGAAAGGAGACTATTTGGCACGAGAAAGGGAAGAATTGAAGTCACAGTGTCACACAGGTATAAAAACATCATAACAAAACTCAGATCTTGCATGCTGACTAAAAACAGTGTTACTAATCTGTGAAGAGAATGGTAATCATGAGATTTTTCAGGGAATGGGTGAATCTGGAAAGTATAAGGCAACGGGAAACTCAGAGAGAAAAAAGTAAGCCCCATGAGCTCCCTTTGAAGATCCTAGCCCACAATGTATTCATGTGTGACTGGCATAAGTTTGGGTGAAATCTAAAAACCTAGAAAGAAAACCACAGGAGGGAGTAATGTTTGTTGATGAAAGATGGGAGGGGGCAAAAGGACACAAGGAACAGGAAAGAGGCAGTATCGGGGAGAGGCTGCAAGGAGGAAACAAGGGTTCCAGAGGAGCTGGGGGATGGAGTAAGGAGAACCACAAAGACACACTTTACTGAATGTCATACTAACAAAGTATGTGTGGGTTAGTGGGTTCCATTGTAATAGGAACAGGGACTGTCTCTGACATGAACTGATTGGCCTGCTCTTTGATCACCTCCCCATGAGGGGGAAGCAGCATTACCAGGCCACCGAAGAGGACAAGGCAGCCAATTCTGATGAGATCTAATTGACTAGGATCAGAAGAAAGGAAAAGAAATCCTCCCCTATCAGTGGACTTGGGGAGGGGCCTGCATACAGAGGGTGTAGGAAGGGAGGGATTGGGACTGGAGGAGGGAGGGAACCACAGGGGGGATACAAAGTGAATAAAGTGTAATTAATAAAGAATTTTTAAAAATGTTATAAAGGAAAAAGATGCTGCTGACTGACATACTCAATAATCTTGACTGCAATTGGCAATCATGGCCACAAGATGGACCCCTCAGCATGCTGTTTAGGGTGTTTATGCTGGGCCTAGCCGGGAGGAGGGATAATCACGGTGGATTCACACTTAAGGCAAGGTCAGTTTCTCACTTGTCCCACTCTGGGCCAGGCAGCAGCTTTGGCTTCAGCTCTAGTGCGACAGTGCTTCCCAGTATAATCTCTAAAACAGGTTGTGGCAGGTGGATCAGAGCATCCTGGGGCCGGGGAGGGAGGGGCGAGGGAGGGGAGTGAAAAATGGGGGCCAAGCGGGCCTGGAGAAGTGCTGTCTCATCTCACTGTGCGTCAGAGGCCCGTGTGCACGCGGCCAGTCTCAGGTAGCCAGTAGGGTTAGAGGCCGGTAACATATGCTTTGGAAGGTGCCTTGTCTGATGCTCTGGCTGACTTGCATAGTGTGAGAAGGCCCAGATGAAGCTGGCAAACCAGAAGCTTCTTATTTAGCAGGGAATAAGCCAAAGTGAGGCCGAAACAAGATCAAGCTATGTTCAAACTCTGCAGGGATCGGATCAACACCGCACATGGAGTGACGTGGAGAAGGACGTGTGGAGCAGAGAAGCCTCCGGTGTCCCGGGCTTTAACTCTAGGACCATGGGCCTTATGTTTTAAAGGGTTGGGGCTGGCACACGGAGCCTGGACCGTGGGAGACAAGTGCTCTACCTCGACCCCCAACCTAGGGAACTGTAACGGAGACATCTGTGCCGCGCAGGTGTGCAGCTTGTTCTGACCATGCACAAAGGGGCAGGAGTCAGTTTCCTAATGGAGTTATATGATACAGCATGCGCAAAACGTCACCTCAACATGTATTCCTATTGATACTGTTGATGGAGGCACTTAAAACCTTCTTCATACTACGGCTTCTAACTCTGTGGTGTGTTTTACGTTTGTTCAATTTGTGTGCTAAATTTACGCAGGAAATATTCCATCTCTATTTGTATTTCGCAGAATTTTGAGTTGGGAGAGAAGGCTTGCCCTTGTTTTAAACATGTAAAATCCTTCCGGTCTGGGGCCGCAGGCATGGCCCAGTTGTCAAGAGGGTTTTTGTCTTCTACTTGTCATTGTAGAAGACCGGCTTTCAGGTTCCAGTGCCAACATCAGGAGGCCCACAGCTGCCTGTGACTCCAGTTCAGGGAGACTCAGTGTCCTCTTCTGGACCATGTGTGGTACTCAGACAAACATGCTGAGTCTACATATGTGACCAAAAAAAAAAAAAAAAAAAAGACGCACAACAGGCACACCAACACAGATGCACAGACACAAATACACAGGTACGTATGCACACAGACACACACAGCATCAATCTGGTGATCTTCCTGCTTCAGCCTTGGCCTGGTGAGATTACAGGTGTGATTACTGCCTTGCTTGGCAAGTATAAATATTTTTAAAAACCTTTTATTGATTCTCACACAGCATACCCTTTTGCCTACACATCTTTATTTGCAAATATTCATTGCAATGAGGAGTTGGTCTGTTTCGAGGCCTCTGACTTCTGCTAAGCCATCAGTACTGGATCCTCACCAAAACTCCTCTCGGATATCCTGTTGTGGCCCTGTGTCACAGAGATCCTGCAGCTTTGATTTTGCCAGACTGGCCCCTTCATGTACTCTAGCAGTTCATAAGTGGGGTAGATGTTGAGGTGGGCCAACTCAAAGCCCCGGATCTAGCTGAGCTGGTAAGCCGTTCAGTTCTCCCGTGCCCGTGCCACCAGGGCCAGCTCTCCTGCTTTGTCCAGGCAAGGGGCAAACGCCACAGCCAATAAGGGACAGCTCTTTGGCTTCCATGCTGTCCAGGCAAAGAGCAGGGTCAACATGGCCCCAGTCAGCAACCCACCCAGAGATTTCAGTGTGGCCTTTGGTGGTTACATGGGCCATGAACATTGACACAGATCTCTGCTGCTGCATGGCCACACACCCATTCATGGCCTTCAGTGGCTGCATGGGCTAGGACCTTGCCATGGCCTCAGGTGGCAGCACAGGTGACTCACACCTTGCAAAGGACACACTCAATAAGACAAAATGGCAACCTACACAATAGCGGAAGATTTTCACTAACTCCACATCTGACAGAGGGCTGATATCCAAAATATATAAAGAACTCAAGAAACTAGACATCAGCAAATGAAAAAAATCTAAAAAAAAATAATCTAAACAATTATCAACAGAGGAAGCTCGGATGGCTGAAATGTTCAACATCTTTAGTAATCAGGGAGATGCAAATCTAAACGACTCTGAGATTCCATCTTACACCCGTCAGAATGGCTAAGATCAAAAACACAAGTGACAGCACATGCTGGCAAGGATGTGCAGCAAGGGGAACACTCCTCCTTTGCTGGTGGCAGTGCAAACTTGTGCAACCACTTTGGAAATCAATATGGCAGTTTCTCAGAAAATTGGGAATCTGCCTCAGTACCCAGGTATACCACTCCTGGGCATGTCACCAAAGGATGCTCCATTCTACCACAAGGACACTTGCTCAGCTATGTTCATAGCAGCTTTATTCATAATGGCTAGAAACTGGAAACAACCTAGATGTCCCTCAACTGAAGAATGAATAAAGAAAATGTGATACAATTACCCAGCAGTTTAAAAAAAATGAAATTTTCAGATAAATGGATGGATCTAAAAAAAAAAAAATCCTTAATGAGGTAAGCCCAGACCCAGAAAGACAAACACTGCATATACTCACTTGTAAGTGGATATTAGCTGTAAAATAAAGAATAATCTTGCTATAATCTACAGACCCAGAGAGGCTGAGTAACCAGGAAGGCTCCAGGGGAGAATGCATAAACCTTCTTGGGAAGGAGAAATAGACTGGATTTTATGGATGGACTTGGGGGCAGGTGGGGATGGGAATGGAGGTATCAGGTAGAGGGTGGAAAGATAGAGCATTGAAAGAAATGGCTGGAATTGGAGGGTATTTCAGGGGCAAGGTAGAAACCTTGTGCAATGGAAATTACCTGGAATCTACAAGGGTGACCCTAGAAAACACTCCTAGTAATGGAGGATTTGGGGTCTGAACCAGCCATCTCATATAACCAGGCACGGCATCTAGTGGAGGAACTGGGACACCAAGCCAGCCACAAAAAACCTTTGACCTACTATTTTTCCCGCCTGCAAGATGTACTTGGTTAAAGGTGGGGCAGAAATTGTGGGAGTGTCTAACTAATGACTAATCCAACTTGAGACCCATGCCACAAGAGGAAGCCTATGCCTGACACTGCCTGGAGGACCAGGAACCAGAGACTGGACAGAACAGAGGCTTAGAACAGAACCAAACATTACAGGGGAAAAAAAGAAGAAAAGAAATGAAAGAAAAAATAATGTCCATGAAATGATGTTTAATGATACTCCACTATACTTGCAGCCTGGAGCTTAGCATAATCTTTATCAGAGAAGCTTCATCCAGCAACTGATGTGAGCAGATACAGAGACCCATCGCCAAACATTAGGCAGAGCTTAGGAAATCCTGTGAAATAGAGAGAAGAAAGATTGTAGGAGCCAGAGGGGTCAAAGAGAAGCAGGAGAACATAGCCCATAGAATCAACTAACCAGGGCTCATACGGGCTCACAGAGACTGAATTGACAATCAGGGAGCCTGCGTGGGTCTCATGTAGGTCCTCTGCTTATATGTTACGGTTGTGTAGCTTAGTCTTCTTGTGGGATGCCTAGCAGTGGGAGCGAGGCCTGTCTCTGACTCTTTGGCCTGCTTTTGGGATCCTTTTCCTCCTACTGGGTTGCCTCCTCCAGCTTTGCTATATGAAGATATGTTTAGTCTTACTGAAAAAAAAGATACGCCATGTTTGGTTGATATCTCTGTGAGGCCTGTCCTTTTCAGGAGAAAAGGTAGATCTGGGGGAGAAAAGAGGTGGGGGCACTGGAGGAAAGGAGGGAAACAGCAGTAAGGATGTAACAAATGAGAGAAGAATAAATAAAAAAGAAAAAAAATTGTCTACAATAGGTAAGTTTGTAGGACATTTTCTTCACTAATCAATGTTGGAAGGACCAGATCACTGCAGATAGAGTCATGCCCTGTGTTATTGGTCTTGGATGGTATAAGAAAGCAGGCTGATGGAAAGATGGCTCAGCGGTTAAGGGCATTGTCTGCTCTTCCAGAGCTCTTGACTTTGACTCCCGGCAACCACATGGTGGTTCACAAGCATCTACACTGTCTGATGCTCTCTTCTGGCACTCAGGTGTACATGTAGGAAGGAGCACTCATATACATAAAACAAATAAACAAAATCTTAAAAAAGAAAGAAAAAAAAAGCAGGCTGAGCCATTCATGGGTAGCAGGCCAGTAAGCAGCACTCTTCCATGGTCTCTGCTCCAGCGCTGGCCTCTAGGCTCCTGTCCTACTTCCGCTTCTGGCCTGTCTTCCCTCGGTGATGAAGTGTGACCTGAGAATTGTAAGGGAATAAATCATTTCCTCTCCACGGTGCTTTTGGTCACGGTGCTTTATCTTGGGCATAGAAACCCTAACCAAGCCAGTGTGTCTACAGAGGACCCAGGCTGAGTTCCTGGCACCCACATTTGGTGTCTCATGAACACCTGTAACTCCAGCCCCAGGGGACCTGTGGCCTCTTCTGATATTCTTGGGCACTTTGCACACATGTGCAAATGTAACATATGAACACTTGCAGGCAGACACTCATACACATAAAATGAAAACAAATAGATCTTTTTTAAAGAAGCAAGGGTATGTGATGGCTAACATAAAAATGTAAGTGTTGATCCCATTGGAAACCCCAAAATCGTGAACTGTAAAACCCTGTTTCTTGTTTGGTGTGGTTGAGTTTTACCACACATCTTTAATCCAAGAACTTCTTATTGTAAACAGGCGATTATGGTATGGTTCACCCAGAGCTAGCACACACTTTTAATCCAAGAGCTTTCTGTACACAGGATTTAATAAAGTTAACCTTAGGTCAAGAGGTGGAACAAGAATGCAGCTGACAGGGAGAAGAAGAAAGAGCTTTTAGCTCAGGCTCTGGCTTTAGCTTTGGCTTCAGTTCCTCAGCTCCCTGGCTTTTTGGGATTTGAGCTATGAAGCCTTGGGCTTTGTGTTTTTGGCCTTTTCCTCCTGGGCTGTCAGCTAAGCTAGTGAGCCTTTTGGGATTTTTCCATCTGGACTTGACAGAGAAGGAAGCTCAGCTGGGTACATTCTCTGCCTCTTTGAGCTAGCAGGTTTTCACTCTAGCATCTGGCTCTTGAGTCTTTATTGGTAAACCAGAATTGTTGGGATTTTCATTTTTATAAAACAACACATAAGTAAAATTATTTTTAAGAAAGTGAAGCTTTTATTAAAAAATGTAAAATAAATGCACATAGTAGTGGTTCTAGCTCCATTCTCCACTGATTAGCCAGTGTCAAGGGTGTCTGTGTTAAGAGAGGAAGTGAGCTTTTCAGTGTAAATCATTCCCAGGCTGCTGTGTAGGAACAACCAGTGTGGACACTGAACTGACATGTATGTGCCTATCAGATGTTCATCCCTGTTGGATGTGCATGTCTGAGAGAATTTGAACTTGGGGAGTGCCAGGATCCAGCCCAGTTAGGACAGGGCTTGAAGCTGGTGGATGGAAGAGTGGACAGGGGGGAATCAGATGAGGGACACCATATAGTTTTGCTTTCTGAGAGACAGACAGAGAGGAAGCACTTTTCAGTATGCCTTGACCTACTTGACAACCTGTGTCTCTCACAGGCTTTATTTATACACAAAATCATTTCCTCAGAGACTTTACTCATTGATTACACAGCCTTTTAGGATACATTTTTCTCCCTAAAACTCTTCCTTGATTACATAAGCATCTTAAAGTAAAAGGAACAAAGCAAACAAACAGCAAATCTCATGAGAACCAAAAGTTAACATTATGATAAAATCGGTTTTCTTTTAACTTGATGTCTTTTTTCTTAAGCTCAGTGTTGGAGAGCCTGGCGCTTAGAGAAATGCTAGACAGGATGGCTCGATTTGAGTGTGACTCTGTTTAAGTTTGGCGCAGAGTTAATAGACCGGAAGTTCTTTCCTATTGCCTGTTACATGGAGCTCCACTTACTATGGAAGCCCAGCCTCTCAGTGCCTTGTTTAATCCTTCCTTTCCTTCCTGTTTTTCTTTTATATTTAATGTAAGACCACCATCCTTTCCTTAGATCCTGAAAACACTGTACAGCCTTTTGCTTAACCAATGACAGTCTGTTCTTTGTTTTGCTACAGTATCAGAAAAGTCCTGACCTGACAGGTCTGCTCAGGAAGGCAGGCAGTTCACTGAGCCAAAGTGTTTTTCTCTGCGTCTTTGTCATGAACTCTTGTTTCAGTATGATTCCCATCTTTATCACCATTCTGTAAAGGGTAAAAGAACATCGATAGTCCTAAAACTGCTTACTTTGCCTTCAGGAAGGTACCAAGTTTTGCCATTAATTTATAATCAAAATCTCTTCCTCTCCATACTAGTTCCATGTTTCTGAAGCTGGATACAAAAACCTAATGCTTCAGTTAGTCAGCTTCTAAAATTTCTGTAAGTTTTTCTTCTTTAATATTTTTTCCTCGTATCTTCTGTTTTATACTTACTAATATCACTTACTAGTGATTTTAACTCATAAGTAACAGGTTCTATGGAATACTCAATTTTCTGCGTGGCTCTCTCCTAGTTAATTACCGTTAGTTTTCTCATTAACACGAGCTTTTGTTACACTATCCCATCTCTAGCTTTCCTCACTGCGGTAACAGTGAGGAATATAAAAAAGCAAAAGGTGGGTAGCGAATCTCCATGAAGGGCAGTGGATGGTCGGTGCTGGTCGTCGGAGCACTGGAACTTTGTCTAACAGTACCTTCAGGATGCGTGGCATTGCCCAGGGAGAAGCCAGAAATGGGTGTCTGCTATAATTGGAAAGAAGACCATGATATAGATTGCTGCTAAGATCACAGGGTCGGAAGACTTTACGGTAATTAAGTCCACATTTAGTCCCCCCTGGACAGTGAACCACTGTGTTCTCACCTGCACCACAAACCACGCCTCAACGCTGGGCCTGGCTCAAATCCAGGGCACTAGAATCCACTCCCCTTTTTTCTGGAGGGTGTCCACAGATCACCACGCACACATTTGGGTCAAGGGCCTGTGTCAGGCTAGAGCAGGAGCTCACCTTTGCGTGCTGTATGTGTGTGTGTATGTGTGTGGGTCTTATGGGCCTCTGTGGCATCTGGCCCTAGTTGGGACCCTTCTTGCTTTCCTGGACTGGTGACACTTTCTTCCAGAGCATCTGTGGACAGGCGGACACTTGGTATCTTTGTGGCAATTCATTGCCAGGTTCGTGCCTAAAGGGCATGTGAGATTCTCCAAAGAGGGGTGATGTCTGTCTTGCTCACCCTGGTCTCCACCTACAGGGCACAACCCATGGGAACCAGCTTAGGGACCTCGGGGAGTCAAATAAGAAGGCATCTTTGCAGCTTCTGCACGCTGAGCCCTGTGGTCGCAGTGTGTAAGGGACAACTTTTGGACTGCAGGGAGAACTTTTGGACTCAGGGCTCCTGGGTCGGGGAGCTGCAGCCTCAGTTAGCTGGTACTTCAGTGTCCCTTCCATCAGGACAACCCACAAAGGATGTGATACTCTTCACTGTACCAGCAGGGCTGCTGGAGGATAACCGGACACGCCCAGGGCCAGGCTGAGGAGGGACAGAGGTCACTCAAACCCACCACTCCAAACCCAGAGCATGTGCTCACAGACACACTGGAGCTCTTTAACTGACCGCTGGAAGCCAAGCATCTACTCTAGCATCTGTTGTTGAGTCTGAATGGCCGCAGCATGTGCAATTTTGAAGTCTTCTGAAATGGTCCCCTTTGGGTTGGCTCCCATATGCAGAGAATACCTCTCTACATAGGAATCTGCTTCTATATGCACCAGTAGCCTCAAGTTTTCTGTCACTTCTACAAGGACCTCAGGCAAATATGAAAATGCCTATTGATACTGGCTCAGGCCCTTAAGATGGATTAACAGCAAGAGAAATAAGGATATGTATGTATATATATATATATATATATTTCTTACAAATGTCTGGAAGCAAAAGCCCACCAGTTATCAGCGTCTGAGCTGACAGTCACACCCACCACAGTTAATAGGATTCTTACCTCCACAGCTTCTCTAGAAATGGTGAGAAGCTCTTGCCGAGAGCCCATATAGTTATAATGAAATTGCTCACAATTTTCCCTTAGAACTTGAAGTGAACCTGTGCTGATGTCTGAGAATTCAAATTTGGGCTGGTGCCTTGGTGGCTGGGGCAGAAAGCAGAAGTGGCTTTGCTTCTCTATCCCATCTTCATACTTCAGAATTGGGCTCAGGCTGACTGTTTCCCATCATCTCCTGGTGGGGCCCATGGCTATGAGTGGCCATATGGTTATGAGCCATTTCAGCCACGTACTCTATAGGGAACTGGTAGTGGGGACTCCTCTTGTGAGAATTACTACTGCCCTGCCCTCCTCTGCTCCTGCATATCCTCATCCATAGTTACGATGTCATTTTCAATCTCACAACCTCCCAAGAGGCCGTGAGAGCTCCAGGAGGCTGGTAGACGATCCTGGAGGGATGGCTTGTCCCCGTCTCCCAGCCTGGCTTCTCCTGTCCTCTGTTGCAGTCCTGTAGCCCGTAGACTACGCTGGCTCTGCGGAGAAAGAGGAAGGACGTTTCTGTTTGTTTCCTTCTGCTGACGGGGTGGAAAGGTCAGATAAACCCCTGAGAAAGTGGTATTTGGTCAGTGCTATTTTTTTTTTTTTTTGTGGTAACAGGCGACACTGCAGTTCATATCCCTCATTTAGCGTCTTCAGATAAAAAGTGCACAGATACACTTGGACCTGTACTGGACACAAATGCATGGTTTCCTTGTCATTCGTCTGGGTGAGAGGTTGTATAAGGACAATTCACGTGACATTTACACCTCATTAAGGAAGTCATCCAGAGGAGGTGTAGAATAGCTGAAGCCCTGGGTGCAGCTCCGTGCAGATCATTTTATAGGAGGGACTGGCACACCTGCGGATCCTGAGGACTGCTGGGGCTTCCTTCTCTAACCACCGTGGAAGCCAAGAGTCAAATTTGTCTGTCAGTCTGTGATCTAAAACGACTAGGTGTACCATAAGCTTCCAAACACAGTTGGAAATGTGGCTGGGAGTACAATGATCACCTAGCACACGCAGTGCTCTGGGTTCACTCCCCAGTAGGAAAAGAATAAATGAAATAAATATGAATAGATAAATAGAATAAATCAAAATAAGCTGAAATAAAAGTGCTAAATGTACCAGAGAAGTGCGGCATGCTCTCTTCAATGGGTGAAGCATGCAGCACTCTCCATGCTGCCTAGCTGATCGATTCTTAGTGCTTTTATTTATTTTTGCCAAACCCTTGGTCTAAGTCAGGCTATGGTCTCCACTTAACCATGATTTGACAGATGGGGTTGTGTCCCGATCCACACTGCTATACCCAACATATTTATAGTTACGAAATCTGACCTATAAGCTATCGGCAGAGATTTGCCATTCTGGTACATGTTATGGTTATTAAATGGAAGCCACTTCCATCTCCAGCTCCATGTGGCTTGGATTTCACTCCCTTGTCCATGGCACAAGTCACTTAGATGGTTTGGATAACAGTTTTCAAACACATTTCCTCAATTTCCTGTGCTTTTCACATTGTAGAGTCTATCGATACAGAACAATTTAAGTTTACTCTATTTTATTAGCATTTCTTCTATTTTCACCCGTTTTGCTTTTTCCAAGGCTTAGGAATTATTATTATTGTGAAAGAGAGGGTGGAATGATTTTAAGAGGCAGAAGCGCCTGTTCTCTGGACACAGCTGGATTTTTGCACATTTGACTTGAGACAGCATGCAGAAGACTTGGGCAAACTCAAGCCAGACAAAATTTCAGCCCAGAGCGTTGAAGGTGGGCCCCAAGTCCTATCCCTGGCCAGGGGGCTATTGGTAACTGATAGCTGGTGGGAGAGGGAGGATGAGGTGTTTTGTTGTTTGTTTGTTTGTTTTTAAAGGATGAGGCCTCTGACAGTTGACCCCCTTTAGCAAAGACTACACATCCAAAGAATTTGTGCTGTACAAACAAATTTGTTACGATTTGTTTACACAAAAAGGCCACAGTTTTGTGTGTTGGGAAGCTGGGAATGAATCTGTGAGGAGTTGGGGAAAGGGTGACTATTATCAAAATATAATGTACAAAATTCTCACAGAATTGATAAAAATGAGAAAAGAAAAAACTTAGCAAACAGAAAAATCTTTCCATCTTTTTCTTTTTTAAGTCTAGTGATCAAAATAATAAACCAAGCCCTCGTTGGTAGCATTTCCTAATTCTTATGGTGTAAATTCTCCGTGAATGGGCAATTTTAAGCTACCAACTTACGTCACTACACGTAGAGCTGGGAAGACACACAGCAGTCATCTCTGTGACTTGTATCCAGTGGGTGGACCTAACCAATTTAGCTCACAGAAATGTATGATTATTTGTATGCACTACCTTTGCTTTAACTACAGAATTAAATTCCACGGAGAGAACTCAGCAACTAAGAGTAGTTGCCATTCTTCCAGAGAACCTGTAGTTCCAGTCCCGGAACCCATATAGGAGCTCACAGCTGTTTGTTACTCCAGTTCCATGGGCTATGATGCCCTCTTCTGGCCCCTGGAAGAACCACACACATATGCTGCACATACATACATGTTGACAAAACACTCAGACACATAAAATAGCCCTATATGCAGAACAAGTAAGAATATTTTAGTTCACATAAATAGTTTTAACCATGGTGATATAAACACAATAAACAAAACAAGACAAGAGCAAGAAGAGAGGGTGGGGAGCAGCTCTGCTGAAGTCCTTGCTCTTTGTTGAGCAAATGTTCTTTCAACTAGATAGCTACAAGAATTAACATGATTATTTAAGCTCACAGATAAAATTACTGGACGCACATATATAACTAACAAAGTTTGAAAGTCAATTTTTAGAAAAGTGAAATAAAATATTATAAACCAGATAGGAGCCAGGAAAAGAAAGAAGACTGCAGACCTGATGACTTTCACATTTATTTTTCCTTCTCATTCTCCCTTCCCCTTTCTTTTCTCTTCCTTCCCCTCCCTCCTCCTTTCCAGGGCTGCAGATCTACCCAAAGGCCTCGTACATAGGGAAGAAAGTGTGCTCCCACTAAGCTGCATGCCAGGCCAGTTTCCTTAAATTTTGTCTTTGAAGATGCTGCCTGAAATGAGTAAGCCCTGAGGAGAACTAGTCACGGGTCTCACAGCAGCTGTCACAGGCTTTCAAGTCACTCACGGCTGGTGACCATTTGCCCAAGTGGAAGCTGGTCACAGGGGAAAGGCAAAGCCATTTCTTCAGTTCTTACAAATGGGATTTTGTTTGCCACATGTAGGAATAATTTCATAAATAAACCCCATTAAGCCGCACGCAGTATCTAAAGGATAACTTTTACTTCCTTCTGCCTGGATCCTATCTGCTTTGCACTAATCCCGTGTGCAGGGCCTTTTACTCTTGACCACATGCACCGTCATTCTACATGGCCTGAAGTAATAATTAATCCCTCTCTTGGCCCTCCCCCTCCCCCTGACAGCCCTCAGGAGGATTTGGGGTTGGTTCCACCAGGCGTCTGTCAGCATCACAGACACAGTGTGCCGAACACTGCCCTTGGCCACACGGTCTGTTCTTACTTCTAATCTCTGCCACTCGAGATTTGGATGTATAAGACAGATGTCCAGAGACCTGCCCTGTAGTGGCTTAAACTGGAAGGTCCCCATTCTCTACTGTGAAAGGTTGAAAGAGGTGAACCAGTATTGGCTAGTATATTGTACTTCCCAGCCCACACTCTACAAGTAAAAAGCCCGTAGAGGTAGATAATGCCAATCAAGTCTAGCTGGATACACAAAGGCAGGGCTCAATTGTCTCTTCTCCTCTGTGAAAGCTAGAACCGTAATAAGGAAAACATGAGGATCTGAAGGTAGGAGAGGATACATTGGGGGAAGGGGATCAGGCGTGGTTTGGGAGAGGGAGAGGAAGATGGGGAGTGAGGCAAGATGGAGACCATCTAAAGAGGTACTTATGTGTACATGAAAGTGTACATACAGTTAATACATATTGATAATTACATTGCAAAACAAAACAAAATCCAGCCAACAGGAAACATCTGGTCTTGTCTCGCAGTCACCTTCACTAAGATGAGGAACCTGCAGCCTGGACAGCCCTATTTCTTTTCCCAGACATTCAGGGAGAGGGCCAGAAGCAAGGAGGTGTTTCCCTCTTGTTAGGTCCTTGAAGCCTCTGGAAACGCACTCTACACAAAGTCTCTGATGTGCCCATACATGGGTCCCTTGTGACAAGTGGTTCAAGACAGCTGCTAGTTTTCGATATTGAATTTTGCAGAAACAAGGTCTGTGTGAAACCGTGATCAGTTTCTCCATTTCAGATGAAAACAGCCACAGTGCAGTTCAGCATGCAGGCCTCGGTCGGAGTATGTCCCCTTCTCCTCCGAGATGCTGTGTGGGTCAGCCTCTGTGTCTCCTGCTCCAGGCCTCCTGCCACCCTCTTCAGCACAGGCAAAGACCAGCTGGAAGGAGCCGATGGTGCAGAGCTCCTCTGGCAAGCTCTTTGCGGGTAGGCATGTGGGGGAGCCATGCTGCTGGCAGGAGAGATGGGCCAGGCCCCATCTGCAGTGCCACAGCCTCCCTCAGAAGCAAATGCCCTGGGACAGAGGGCTGTGCCAAGCAGAGGCCCCACGCATGAGTCAGATGTTGTCCATGGGGCAGAGGATGGAGAACTCCCTTCCTTTGCCCATTTCATCTATCTTCACCTAGTCCTGAGGGAGATTCCACCTCAGAGAGGCATCCAACCTCAACCAAGCTCACATATCTAAAAATGGAAACGATCTTGCTCTTTCTGCTCCATCACCCACCATATGCTACTCCCAGGAGATTTGCTAACCTCACACTGGGCTCTGCTCCTGTTACCAGCCTCCCAGACCCACTGAACATGGCTGCCAGTCCCCTCTTTTCTCCAAAGCACGTTGTTCAAAACAATCAATTCCTTTCATCCCTCTCAGCTGTCTGTTAGCACCTGCTGTTCTCTGGAGCCTGAGTGATGGTCTCTCACAGGGTCTGTGATGAAGAGTCCAGCGACTGGTTCCATAGGATATCAGAGGAGAAGTTCCCATTTCTCTCCCCAGGGTTTCTTGGAACTTGGGGCTGGGTGTTCTGGTCTGTGTACTGCAGCTGGATGTCCATGGCCTAGGGGATTTCTCACAGGCCAGAGCTGAACTACACAGCTCAAAACCTCCATCTCTAGACAGATTTCAGGTTTACATTTTGATTAGATCAGGTATTTACACATCCGAAGGAAGTTGTGGAATACACATGTCTTGTAGTTTGCTGCCATTCTGGGCTGCATTCTGTCATGGTTCTAGAATCCAGGGCTGGATGACTCTTGAAAAATCTATACAATGAGGCAGAGAGATCAAGGCAACAGAGCCTCTTGTTGCCTTCCAAAACCAAAACCCAAACCAAAACACATGCCCAGAGAGGTGTAATGGAAAAGGTACCAAGCCTCAGCTCCCCAACACCAGACCAGGGTTTGTCTAGACCATTCCTTAGGCTTCACAACCAAGGCAAGTCTTGCTTCTGTTCTTGGCCATTCCCTCTAAGATGGAGGAGCCACTGATCCCGAAACAATGCCCATGCACCTGTATTTCGGTGGTGTTTGGCTGTCACCAGAACACATTCTGTCCTTGGGTGCCATTTTACCTGCTTTGTATTCTGGTTACAATGGGGGTGGCAAAAATGAGCATAAGTCCATTCCACACTTCCGTGTTCCTATGAGTGTTCTCTTCCTTCCTGGCTTTCTGGGGACCCTCCAGCCACCTCCCAGTTTCTCCACGTTTCTTGTATGAGGGGGATAGAGAGCAGAATGGCTTTCTGGCCTGGAGTTCTGTGATGACCTTGGGATTTTTCTTTAGTTGGAACGTCAATTCTTAGTTTGGACTGGGGAGGACTCGCCTGTTCCCAAATGAAAACTGCTCCTGCCCTCTGGGAAGGCAGCAGCCAGAGTTTGAAGGGCTGCCCTTAGAAAGTCTTAGTGTTCTTGCTGTGGCCATGCTAGGTATCCTTATACCTAACTCAGTGGGGGCCCAGCCACAGGGTTTTGGGGCCCATATAAATATATCTATACCTATTTTTTTCCACTGGCAGAAAAAGCCGTAGAATGAGGCTGAGGATTTGAACTCAGGTCCTCATATTTGCACAGCAAGCACTCTTACCCACCAGAGCATCTCCCTGCTTTATTCTATAGCTTCTAAATGTAAAATGTTGTGAATATTGACACACAGTTCACTGTATTGATGAAACTGCTCTGAAGCTCGGGATAGAAATATTTTCATCACTTCAGCAATTTTCATCAAAACACTTTTTGGTCAATGCTCCTTACTAGGGTTACCACCATTTTACCCACTTGAGAATTTTGTTTGAAATGTGTTTTTTTTTATATATACATATTTTAAATTAATCAAAGTGACTGTGAGATTAAAGTGAATCAATTATCGTAATCTTTTGATTGATAAGCTGACTTATATTGAGTGAATTTACCATTAGCTGTTTACCTATTGATGGACATTTGGGTTGCTCCTGTTTTTTGTTTGTTTTTATAGGAAAAATAATAAAACTATTATGAATGTTCATGCACTGTACTCTTGACAATGGAGTTCCTGGGGCACTTGCACTTGCATATTTGTCTTTTAAGATTATATATTTTTATTCCTTGAGAATTTCATGCATGTATGCAGTGAACTATCCACCAACATGTTTACCTTATGAGCCATGGTGTCCACACATTCTTACTAGCAATGGAGGAGAGTAGGAGAGACCCAGATACCTCAATGTGGTTTTAATCTACACTTCTTTGCTAATTCGCAGTGTTGAACACTTTTCCATGCACTCTCTAGTCATTTGTAAATTTGGGGTAAAGTATGTATTCAAGGTTTTCACTTGTTTTTTGATGAGTTGTCTATGTACACAAAATTATTTAATGTGTGTGTGTGTGTGTGTGTGTGTGTCTTTTAGTGTAGACATCTATGTGCCATGATATACAAGTGACAGTCAGAGAATAACTTTGGGGAGTCAATTTCTTTTCCCACTGTAGATTCTGGGGAATGAACTGAGATTGTTGGGTTTTGGGGCAGAGCCATCTTATTGGTCCAAGCTGTTTATATTTTGATTATCAGTTTGTTGAGTGACAATGGCTTCCTTTTCCTTCTTTTTTCCTCCTCCTCTTTTTCTCCTTTTCTTTCTTCTTCTCCTCTTCTTGTTTCTGTTACTCTTCTTCCTCTTCTCCTCTCCTCCCTCTTCCTCCTTCTTGAAGGGGTAGAAACTCAGAGCCCTGTGCATGCCAGGCCAGTTGTCTGCCATTGAACCACACCCGCTCCCTGGGGATCTGTATGGGTTCTGGTTCTTCCTTGATCACATTTCATGTGTTTTCCTTTTCTAACAATGCCTTCTTTTACTCAGAAGGAAACATGGACGTGGATGAGCCTAGATGCCCCAGTCTTTCCCTCCCAGCGCCTGCTTTCTGGGCCTCCTCCAGGAAGTCTTCATTCTCATTTGAGCAGATACTTCTGTTTCCTCCTAGGAACATTATGCCTTTGTTGTTAGAGTTTATGTCTAAAACCCATACCAACACTGTCAAAGTTCTAATGTAATTCTTCACAGAAACATACAAAAACCTTGAAGTTCATGTGGACACAGAAGACTCAAATTTTCAGCAAAAATAGGAAAAAAAGTCCTTTTGATGTCAAATTTCAAAATATTATTACAGAGTCATAGTTACCAACAGTACAGCACTGACATGGAAACACACACACCGACCAGTGTAACAGGATATTGAGCTCAGAATAAACCCATGCAGGTCGGTTGATTTCTGCTTTATTTTCACTGTGTGTATCCATGCTGTTGAAGGAATTTCAGTTGCCTATTTGCCCCCTACCATTTACCATTCCCCTTTGAAGCCACCTCCTCTCTATATCCTCACTGTGGTTACCTTAGATTTCCTGGTCCTGAGAGGACCCTATCCTAGTAAGGTTTTATTGCTGTGATAAAATATTAGGACCAAAAGCATCCTGGGAGAAGAAATGATTTATTTGGTTTATAGGTTATAGTCCATCATCAGGGAAAGCCAAGTCAAGAACTCCAGGCAGGAATCTGGATGCAGGAATTGAAGCAGAGAACACGTAGGAATTCTGTTTACTGGCTTGCTCACCTCCTTTCTTATATGCCTAATTGCCAGGGAATGACATTACCCACAGTGGGCGGGGCCTTTCCACATCAGTCAGAAATCAAGAAAATGCCCCATAGCCTTGTCTATAGGGCCGATGGGGACTTTTTTCTTTTTTTCAATTGAGGTTCCCTCTTAGCAGATGACTCTAGCTTGTATCAAGTTGACAAAAATCTAAGCCATACAGGCTCTTTCCAACAGTGCCACATGAAGAGTGAGACAGTATAAAGAGTTAAAACAAAGCTTCAGCTCTTTCCTCCCACTTCCCCAAAAGGAAAACCGTTCATCCAGAACACATGTGTGATTGTGCATGGTGCTTCAGTTCCAGAGGGTGAGAGTGACAGCCATAAAGTTGATGAAAACAGTGGGATGTTAATGTTGCATAGAGCCAGGCACAGGGTGTGTTTAAAGAGGACAGTGACTTGCTGGAGAGAAGTAAACTCAAGGCCTTTGTAGTTCCTTCCAGTAAAAGAACATCAACAAACCCAGGTTACAGAGCAAACTACATTCCCTGACTCCAAAGCTTTAACAACAACAACAAACACCCAAAAACAAAACAAAACAAACAAATGCTATGGCAAACACAAGCAGAAAGATGGCAGGGCTGTTCTCACACACTCGTCAGCTGTTAGGGCAGTAGCAACATTCAACCTTAGTTCCCGTTCTTTGATTATTATATAATGTGCAAAATTAACATCTTTCTTTTATATGTCAGCGGAGGTTACAGATATGCTCTGCTACACCCAGCTTTTACGTGGGCTGTTGGTGAGCCAAACTTAGGTCTTGTGCTTGTATACAAAGCACTACCAGCCCCTGGAGTTCACGCTTGTTTCCACAGGCTCAGAGTACTTACATTGCTCTAGAGTGCACACAAAGCCTGTTTACACTGAAATACCGAGTAGTTCGTGAGATGTATCAAATATTCGTATTAAAAAAAATGTTCATATCACAGTGTACTGTAGCCTGCGTTGCTCCCCTCAGGGCTGTTAGAAAGCTCCAGTTCCTGTCGCACCTAGTATCATGGGAGAGGATTGGGACACACTTCTCTAGCTTGGGACAAGACTTAAGCCCCAAGCTGCATTAAGGCTTCTGTTGAACACACACCGCTTTTGCATCAAGGTAAAATGAATGCTTGTAGGTTGGAGCATGAAGTTGAAGACCATCTGCATATAATTTACTGGTGGCATAAACTCTAAGGTGCATGCTGCAACTATTTCTGAATACTCATACTGTTTTAAGGAAAGTAGAGAACATCCCTCCCCCCTTGCTGACTATCAGCAGTGCTTTTCTTTCATTCCTTAGAGCCAAGCATGCTCCTTTAGTTTCAAAGATGTCCTTGGAATTCCCAGTGTAAGCCTGCTGGAGATGCGCAGCCTCAGCTTTCACTTATCGGAAATAACTTTTATGCTCAATTTTCTTTATTGGCCCATAGAATTATGGGAATGGGTTAACTTTTTTTTTTTTTAAATTTTCCTTTTAGGGGGTTAAAATACCTTTCTCCTGTCTTCTTTTCTAAAATTTTGTTTATTTATTTGTTTGTTTTTGTTTTTCTTGGGCAAAATCCATTATTTAATACTGTGTCCTTGGTCTAGAAGGATCCACTCGGGGTTACTGGGCTCTCCTGTAGCCCTCTGATAAGAAGACTGGTTGGACTGTCACAGGAGAAAGCATTGTGGTGGGGAGCTCACAGGTGCATTAGACCATGACAGATTCAGAACACCAACAGTCAGAGAAAGCTTGGCTACCTCAAAGCAAAACAGTTGGTCATTGTCTCTGAATCACACATGAGCCCTACCCAACTTCAGCTCATCCAAACTCATGTGGTCATTCACATAACATTCTGTGCTGTCTCCTAAGGGAATAGGAGTGGGGTTTAAAGCAGGAAAAAAAAAGTGTGGTGGTGGCACACATTTGTTTTGTGGCTTCCCTTCTGTTCCAGCCCATGGCACAGCAATGCTCTCGAAGCCTGGGCGAACAGGCAAGGTGGCCGGGAGCACGGCAGAGAGGAGAGATGACCATCACCACTCTCACCCCAGTTGTGTCCTCAGGGAAGAGAAACCGGCCCAGATCTCAAACCCAAGGCTCCCAACTGCCACAGCATCCTTAGAAGTCATAGAGAGACGCAAAGACGGTGACCTTGGATACATGGTTAGCCTGGAAGGAGCGGTCCAGATACCCAAACATGTCAACGGCTACCTCCAGAGTCTGAGGCCCCTCCAGGGTCTGCACTAGGATGAGCTCCCCCGTTGTCCAGTCTGAGTGCTGAATTACCAAGTGGTCATGGCTGTTCTCACCCACGATCCCAAAGCGCAGGCTGTTTGGGCTCAGGATGTCTGGGAACTGAGAATGTGGCCATGCGGAGGAGCATGATGGGAGTCTTCAGGTTGGAAGGTAGAGAGAGGTAATGGAAGGAAGTGAGATGTCTTCACCTAGCTTATGTTGCCTCGCCCTCAGGACACTCGGGGCTGACATGCTGGAAGCCTCCTCCAGTGTTGATGCATGTGGTCCCCGGGGCACATGTGCTGTGGGCCCACACACTCATCAACATGGGTACTTCAGGAGACACCATGAAGGCTGGTGGGGGTCACTCTGCTGCTTTATTTTGATCAAGATTTTCTTTTCTTACGATTCAAAACACTTGTTCTCTAAGAATTTCATACTAGCATACATCTCCATCATGTTTCTCCCCGTCCAGATTCTCTGGTTGGGTTCCGTGTTTTCTTCTCATGTGCATGCTGTTTGTTTTCTTTTCTTTTTTCTTTCTTATTCTTGATAACTAAGTCTGATAAGTCCTACCCTTGCACTCATAGCTGTGGTGTTGGCTAATGGAGCACGGGCATGCTACCAAGGAGCACCCTGCCAAAGAAGACTGACTGCCATCCGTTAGCCACTGTTGACCCTTGGTAGCTCGGGAACACTATGGAAGAGCAGGTGGAAAGATTGTAAGACTCAGAGGTCACAGAGGACCTGGGTGAAACGCCGATTTTGGACATGACAGGACTGCTGTGCCCATTAGTTAGCGGCAGCGGTGGGTGCCTGCATTGGGGTTGCACAAGGTCAAGCCAGTCAACATTCCGTCATGGACAGGGGAGTGGCACACGAGCCTCCATTGTCTTCTAACTTCTGTTGCTTCGGATACAGCATTAGCTCAAGTTGCATCAAGTTGGTCCCTTTAACGTTTCTCCCCCTCCCCCACTGCTCTTTGGGTAACATTATTATTATTATTATTTTTATTTTCAGGATTTTGGCCATGATAAGACTAAGCATGTTTTCATTTCCTGTTACAATGTCCACCTCTGGAAGGAGTCACTCTTGCTCCCTTGTGAGTGGTTTCTGCATTGGGCCTGAGTTAGTTGCTGAGCACAAGTGTGACACACTGCATAGCCATTTCTCCCAGAGGAAAATGTGGAGTTATCAAAACTTTCTTGGTACCTACCAAACGCAACATCAAAATCAGAGGTTCCCCCCAGTCCTTTGTAAGTCCCCGGGCCCTGCCCTTTCCGCTACTGCCCCGCATCCACTTGGGCAGAACATGGTTTGCGTGAACGAAGAGACACTATGGTGCGAACACTCACTTTCTCCTTTGTGTGTTTCTGAACCTCACGCTCCTGCACCCGGCAGCCCGTGGCTTTCCCTCCCATAGTCTCCCTGGTGCCTGGCTTATCTGCAGGGATTTTGAGACTTTCTCTAAATTTCTGCTCCAACCTAGTCTTCCCCATCCTGGGGAGACTCCAAGAGCTCTGCTGGGGTCCTAGAAAGAGCCATTCTTTCATATTGGCCTTCCACATACCTGCTCCCATACCTTAACCATTTGGTGAAGGGAAGCGGTTTAGATTCCGTTCTAGGGATTTGAAATTGAATGTCAGGGAAGAGAGGGTTGGGACTGGAAGCCACATGGACACACAGCTAGTAAATAGCAGGGACAGAATTCAGGCCTGGGCAACCAGGCTGTACTTTCCCTTCTGTTCCTCAGTCCCACCTGGCTCCGCTTGACACAGTCCCAGGGGACCTTTTTGTGAAACCCAAGTCGCCCTGCTAGTCCTCAGTGAAGCAGCCCTGCCATTGGCTGGGGGCCAGCAGGGCAGGCATCTGCTGACTTCCCACTTCTGCTTTCTCCAGGAAACGAAGAGAAAGCCAGCACAAGTGATTCATAATGAAAGACTGTTGATGGCTGCCATGCGAGCCCAGGTCTTCTCTTCCCCTAAGCAGAGCCATTGGAGGCTGGAGATGGAGGCACCCACACCATGTGACATCAGCAGACTTTGAATGCCACCCTTCCAGGTACGTCTTCCTGCTCTTGGACAAGACAGGTTGGCCTAGTGGGGGCTGTTTGTTGTGGCAGGACACCCCACTACCTCCTACAAAGCCAACCGTGGGGCACATGTGTGACCGACCATCAGTGCTTCTGGGGTGGTAGAGACAAGGAGAGCTGAGTGGCAGGAAGTGAGTGGTGAAGGAAGTCATTGCGATCAGCCCCACTCAGTGCCTGGGTCACTGAGGGCTTTGTCACCAGTGGGCTTTGCTGAGCTGACCAGGCGTCGGCTCCTTCCTTACTCTCGGACCACAGGCTAAGTGGCTTCTCTCTAGGCCCTGCTTCTCTGGGCTCTGCTTCTCTAGGCTTCTTTAGGAGTGGGAGTCTGCCACATCTGGGGAAAACTAGCTCTGGCTTGTGCCGGCTGTCGAGGTATAGAGAGGGGACGTTGGCGGCGACACTCCCTCTCTTAGTGCCTGTGTAGTTTCTGAAGGGTGGCACATCCACCCTGGTCCTCAGGACAGCGGAGCAGACCTGCTCCTGCCCTTGGCTGGCCCCACCCTGGCCTGTCCCAGGATCTGGTAAGTACAAGTCTCTTTAGATCTCATTTCCTCACCTGCGCTGTCACACTCATGAGTGCCAATATTTCTGCATAAGCAGGAATGGCTGGCTCCCCGAGGATTGGTTCTCTTCTCCTTCAGAATCCAACCCTCTAAAACCCAATCCTTTGCCCCAATCTCTCTGGATGTGCTAACTAGAGCATTGTGTCCTACCTTTCTAAAGGATTTTTCAATTTTAATACAATTGTGTGCATTTAAACCCATCTAATTGCTTGGTGGACACTCGAAATTGGTCAAGGGACAATGAACAGACAGGGGCCCGTGGTGCTCGATGCAGTGACATAAAGTGGGTTGGAGGTCAGTGTGCAGGAGGGACAGGGAGGGCTCGTGACTGCTGAGAGGAGACTGAAGGAGCCCAGGCCTGTACTGTGCCTTCTGAGAATTGCTCTTAAAAGGCCTGACCGCTGGAGGTGATTGGGGTGAAAGATGTGCCGGGTACTAGCCAGGGAGGTAGGTGTGGGCTCAAGTGTGGGGAGATCTGCCTGTCCACCCCCACTATTCAGTATGAATGCCTATGGGCCTGAGAGAATTTTATTTTCTCTTTAAACAAGAACATTATTTTACTGTTGTGTGTGTGTAGATGCGTGGCCTGCATGCACATCCGGGCATCCCTGTATGCAGTGCTCACAGAAGTCAGGAGAGGGCATCGGGCACCCTGGCACTGGGGTTACAGATGGTTGTGAGCAACCGTGTGAGTGCTAGGGATCCTACTCCTCTAAAGAGCGGCCGGTGCTCTTAACAGCGGAGCCACTCCTCACCCCCAGGAGCATTTTTAACACTGAACAGAAGGGGGAAACAATCTTTTAAAGGTGCAGGGGGCAGAGGGTTAAGAATAACTAGACCCAATATGCTTTCACCCTAGTTTTGTTATTAAAGATCATCACGTTTTTGAGGTCCTTTGTGCACCAGGCTTTTTCTTCAGAGGCTTTTCTTCTGGTTCCCCAACAGCTCTAAATTGTTTAATTCACGCGGTTTGATTGGGAATGTCCTCCACAGGCTCATATATTCTAATAGTTGGTCCCTGGTTGGTGGAAGTAGGGAAGGATTAGGAGGCGTGGCGTTGCTGGAGAAGGCGAGTTACTCGATGGGCTTTGAGGTTTCGAAAGTCTCTCTGTTTCCAGTGCGGGCGTCTCTCTCCGCTTCCTAGCTGTGTCTTCGGATGTCAGCTCCCAGCTGTTCCTGCCACCATTCCTTTGCTCTGACATCCCGGGTTCTAATCCTCCGAAACTTTTAGCCCCAAATTAAAGGCTTTATTTTATAGTTGTCTTGGTCATGGTGTTTTATCACAGCAACAGAAAAGTAACCAAAACAATGTATGACTTTATTTTCTACATTCTTCAACTTCATTAGCCTGAAGTTAAGCATAGTATGTGAGTGTGTGTGTGAATGTGTGTGTGTGTGTGTGTGTGTGTGTGTGTGTGTTGTACACTGTTTGCATGAATGTGTCTGTATAAGTGTGCAGGTGCCCTTCCTCGCGCATGTACATGTAGTGGGCGGGCTTTGACATCAGGTGTCTCTGTTGCTCTCCATCTTTATCTTTGAGACCAGGCCTCTGGACCTCGGGCATGCCCTTTTGATAGGCTGGCTGACCAGCAAGCCCAGGGGAGCGGCCTATCTCTGTCTCCCAGACCAGGGGTGCTGCTGGGCCAGCCTTACTGTGGGAGCTGGGAAACTCTCCTCAGGTCAGCGTGTTCGCACAGCAGGCAGTTCTGCTCTCTGAGCCATCTGTCTAGCCCGAATGAAATCTTACTGAAGACTTGCTGAATGGTCTCAAAGCTAGCTATGCTTTTGAAATCTTTTTGCATCGCTGCACACCCCTTTAATTTGTTAGTGTCTAATCCTGGGTAACATTCTATTACATGAACATAGTTCCCTGAGATTTCGCTGGGGGGCATGTGAGATAGTTCTAGATTTCCCCCCCATAACAAGCAGTGGTTCCATGAGTATTCTTGTGCATTATGCTAGAGTATAGGTAGGGACTTCTCTAAAGTGTGTATTCCAGAAGCAGAATTGTGTCATAGGCAAACTTCTCATCAGCCTTAGCGTTTACCCTGAAGATTGGTTCCAAAATGCCCCTCACGCTCATCTGCAGATGTTAGAGTCCATCCTACAAACTGGTACAGTGTTTGCATGCTGTCTATCACTCTACTCCTCCATGTGTAGCTGAACCCAAAGGTGTGGGGCCTACAGATCCACATCGTGGATCATTTTACCTGGACCATCAGCAACACAGCTGCTTCTGTTCCACATTTTCACCAACATTTGATAGTAGCAATATTTTTAAAATGCGCTCTAGCCTTTAATTTTTTTAGTCCTTTATCAGGCCGGAAAGCAGCTTTCTCGTGTGCAGTGTGGGTTAAAATATGTTATTTTTGTTTGTTTTTTGTTTTTCAATTTTATTTTTTGCGATTTTTTGTATATGAGCACCATATTTACATTCCTCCCATCTTCCCCTCAAACCCCTTTCCAAAATCTATAGTCTCCTCTCTGTTTGTTATTGACATATGTGTGTGTGTGTGTGTGCACATGTGCACACGTGCACGTGGGTGAACAAACGCATGTATGTATAGTCTACTTAGTTATTTAATGTTCCTCATGGGTACATGTCCAGGTCTGACATCCTATGAGGGAGCTCGTCCTTGGAAGAAACTGTTCTCCCTCTCTCAGAGCCACTGACAATCTACAGCTCTTCTTGTAGGAGTGGAACCATGTGGGACTTTTCCTGTCTATGTTGGCTGGTGCTGCGATCATGCTGGTCTTGTTCAGGCAACCTTATTGTTTAGATTCACGTGCGTGATATTCCTGTCGTGTGGAAAGGGCACTGTCCAGCGCAGGCATCCTGGGCCTCTGGCTCTTCTTCGGTGATTCCCCCTGAGCCTTCAGTGCACGGATTGCATTGTAAATGTGTCATCAACACAGGGGTGGGGCGCTGCACGATCCCTCATCCTCGGCATTTTGACCAGTGGGTTGGATTTCTATGGTGGTCTCTGCCGCAAAAAGAAGCTCCCTCGATGAGGGCGAGAGCTGCATTTTTCTGTGGTGTAAATGTATGTTGTTAGAATATAGTTTGAAAGCGTATTGGCTTCAGAAATGACATTTAGCTCTCTTTCCATAAAATTCCAAAAGTGCAGCGACTCAGTGTCGCGGTGTTGTATCGTTTTCTTCCCGTGTGACATGTAAGGATGCGCTCACTCAGGTCTATTGACACTTTCACCGCCTTCACACCCTGGAGTCCTCCAACCCTCTCAGTGTCCCTCCTCTCCTCAGAGTCTCTCTTCTCTACTTGCACATCACTTACGTTGTCCTGGCATGGAGAGCCAAGGCTCTTAGTCGCATTTGCTATGCAAGAGCTCTGCAGTCCGCTAGATCACCACTCACACATGGCTCTGTTTATGGCTGTTTTGTCAATTTGTCTATCATTCCCATCACGAAGCAACAGTATTTCCTGGAAGCTTATTGTAAATCTTCATATCTGGAAAGGATTTTGCTATTATTAACTTTTTCCAGTACTTCACTCTTCTGTATAAATTTTAGAATCAACATATTGAACTCAACAGAAAAGTGATGCTCATATTCAAATGAAAATAGGATTCAGGGAGAAGTGCTGTCTTCATGCAGATAACTCATCCAGTTCATGAACATGGTTTGTCTCCCTATTTAATAAAGTATTTTAAAATATTCCAATAAAATTTTATGCCTTTTCTCTTAAAGGCAGAATGCATTTTGTCTAGGTTGACTCCTTTATGGCTTTTATGTTATATCATGTCAATGTTACTAAATAAAAATATTTTTGCTGCTGTTGCTGTGTTCTGGTATGTTATAACCCAGTTGTTTTGGCTCATATCTGGAGAAGAGGTTGTGGAAAAAAAAAAAAAAAGCAAGGCTTTGGAGCTTGTGCAATATTGCAGGCTGGGGTGATGGTGGCTTGCCGCAAAGTGATAGGAGGGAGATAGTGTGAGTTGGTTAGATTTTAGACACCGCTTTGAAACTGGGGTTTGAACACATTCTAAGTGTAGACTGTGGGAGAAAAGGCAAGTGGAAGATGAGTTCACAGTGTCAGGGAGACTGGGATTGCCATGTGCAGAGCTGGGTCAAGGGCATAGGTGGAGATTTGGGAGACAGTGGTGGTTCAGGAACATGAGAGTGGAGACAGACATAGATCTGAAAATTGAGCACTTGCCTTCCCCAACCCTAGTAAACAAGTAAACAAGGCAGCTTGGCAAACTGGAGCAGAAGGGATGAGCTTCCAGAGTTCATTGCTGGGACTGCACTCATTTTATTTACAAAAAAATGCAACACTTTTGGATTTTGTATCCCTCCAAGTGTTTCAAAGCACCAGTGTTCAGACAGAATGCTGGCTCCAGACAATACTCGTTGGCTGTTGGTCCCATCTGAAACACCTGAACATGACAAAGTCCAGATCTGTCCTATCAAATACAGGAGACATGACATGTTTGAAATGCGGCCAGTACAAATTGAGATGTGCTGTAAATTTGAGATGCACAAGGATATTATGAATGAATATCAGAATGTGAAGTGTTTCGTTGACACTTAAAAATGCTGGTAAATAATAAACTTGAACTATTTTAGACATGTGATTCTAGAACCAAGCCTCTGCAAGGTTTTAGGATTCACCTCCCATAATCAGAAAGCAAGGGTGCTTAAGTCATTTACATAAAATACCATAATATTTGCATACAACCCAGTCACACCTTTTCATATACTTTAGATGATTTAAAATATCTAACACAATGCAAATGATTTGTAAATAGTTGTACTACATTGATAAGTGAGCAATGACAAGAAAGTCTCTCTCTCTCTCTCTCTCTCTCTCTCTATATATATATATATATATATATATGCCTATTTACAGATGCAAATTTGCATGTACTATTTTCTTTTCCAGATGTAGAGAACCTACTGAGAAATATATTTTTAAATTAATTTAATCTATTTTTAGTTTTTTTTTTTTATGGTGGCTACCAGAAAATACAGATTACACTCTTAGCTTGGGCTTACCAGTTTGCTTTATATTTGTACTGCTTAGTGCCTATGCGATACTGAGTAATTCTTGTCCCATGGCTTCTATGAGGAATGTGATTCAAGAAGGATGAGAAGCCAGAGAAGTGCAAAGCCGCCAGATCCACTTAATTCTAAGTATTGATGCTAAGAATGAAGTTAGAGTCTACAGTAACCAGACAGCAGGTTGGAAATCATCTAAACCCCTGGCTGAGATTAGCTTCACCCCCATTCTACAGAGGCAGAGAGAGAGAGAGAGAGAGGAGAGAGTGACTCTCAGACAGTGACTGCCTTGATCCTAGTCATACCTGATTTCAAAGCCCGTGCACTTTTCGTTGAACAGTGCTACCACCACAAGGTCGTAGGACTAAGATTTTGGGAGGACAGTCGCCTTGCGGCAGAACTGTGGCACTTCTCTGCACTTTGGTCAAATGATTAGCTAGGCCGTCCCCTAAATTCCCGGTCTCAGGTGACGGGAGGGAAACAAAGTCACTGCGGAAGGGGGCTCCCTGACACACAGTTACGACAGTGGTGGTGACACTCGGGGTACCCAGATACTAGGTCATGGAGGAGGCAAGACGGTAAAGGAAGAGGGAGATTCAGCCTGACAGTTTAAGGACAACGACAGCAAAGCTTATGAGATAATGTGGGCAGTTACTCAATTAAGCTATCTTACCTGTCAGTTACACAGTATGCTTGGATGGGGATAGAGAATGCAAAGTACATTTTATCATGTTTCCTATTTTGGCATTGTCAGAAAACTTTCTAAATACATGTTGACTAATTTTTTTTATTCCTTCTCAAGTCTCTGGTGGGGTTGAAGATATATTTCCACAATTAAGCTTAAGTTGTTTAGAATTTAAGAAAATACTTTCATATAGGTAATACCAATAAGGATAAAAGTTAATTTATAGAACTCTAAACTTGTCAAGATAGGATAATCAAATACTTTCTCCTAGGCTGCCAAATGCACATGGACTAGACATTGCACATGTAAATCTTACCCAATAGTTTTCATAAGTTTTATAATTATTATTGTATTAAAAGAAAAGGAGCCTTTTATTGGACTTAAAGGGGGGAAATGTTGGTATAATGTTCTTATGGAATGTGTAGAGTTTACCCTTGTTCATTCAAATGCTGATTTCTCTCCCCCACTATCTGGTTTCAATCTAGACATTGCATTGTGATGATTATTCTAAGCATCACCTGTCTCAAGTTTGTGTAAACATGCCACCATTTGTTCTCAATAAAACAATCAGACAATGCTGTGCAATGGAGAGAATAGGGTGGGACATCCTGGTCTGGCTGGGAGGAGAGGGAAGTGAGTGGGAGGAGAGGAGAGCAGAGAACAGCAGGGGAGGACTTGGAACCGAGAAAAGAGATGAATCGGACCTAAGATATGACTAAAAGCAAGTGTAACGCTGGAGATTCTGAATGGGAGGAAGCTATGTGGGCTTGGAGGTTTAGGATGGAGTAATCATTGTCCAGCATTGTGCTCTAGGTTAATTAAGTTAAAAAAAAAAAAAAAATTGCCCGAATAATACTCTAGTATCAGTTTTTTGTTTTTCTTTAATTTTTGTTAATTACAGTTTATTCACTTTGTATCCCACCTGTAGTCCCCTTCCTGACCCCCTCCTAATCCCACCCTTCCTCTCTCTTCTTCTCATCTGCCCCTCTCCCAGTCCATTGATAGGGGAGGTCCTCCTCCCCTTCCAGCTGACCCTAGTCTATCAGGTCTCATCAGGACTGGCTTCATTGTCTTCCTCTGTGGACTGGAAAGGCTGCTCCCCTCTCAGGTGGAGGTGATCAAAGAGCCAGCCCGTGAGTTCATGTCAGAGACAGTCTCTGTTCCTATTACTGGGGAACCCTCTCCCTATCAGTTTTAAATATATAAAACATCCTTAATTTTAGTTATTCTTCCCCCAGTCCGTCCTCTGCCGTACCCTCCCACCCCTCTCACTACTTAAACCTTCCTCTTCACTATCCATCTTCCCTCTTCATCTTCAGTGTTGTACTATGACCCCCCTTGAGATCCCTCTTTCCTCTCTCCACCATCCACGGTCCATCTCTAGTTTCCTGGATTCCACAAGTGCTTCAAATTAAAAGCACAAATTGAAGGATTTGCCAGTAAGGACCACGAATGAGTTAGAATATATGATGCTTGTCTTTCTGGGTCAGCGTGACCTCACTTAATGTATTGTTTTCTAACTCAACCGTTTACCTGCACATTTCAGAGTTCCATTTTTTATTACATCTGAATAAAATGGTATTGTATATAGACACCGCATTTTCATTATCTAGTCATCAGCTGACAGTCTGCTAGGCTGTTTCCACATCCCCGCTGCCGTGAATAGAGCAGCGATGAACATGGCTGAGCCTGTGTCTCTGTAGCAGGAAACAGTCTTGTCTATAAGCTGGGTCACATGACAGATCTAGGCTAGGTTTTTGGGGAACTTCCACACTGATTTTCATGGTAATGCACAAGTTTGCCCTCCCATCAACAGCGAGTAAGTGTTCCCCTTCCCCCACACCCTCGTCAGCACTTTTCTTTTGCTTTCTTGCTTTTCTCTTTTCTTTTTAAAAACTTTTTACTGATTCTTTGTGAATTTCACATCATGCACCCCAACCCCACTCATCTCCCCCTCCCCTTGTACCTGCCCTCCTACCTTGCAACCAATCCTGACAACAGAAAAGAAGAAATCTCCTTGTAAGCTGCAGTGTGTCACAGTGTGCCCCACAGTGTATACCCCTTGTCCATACTTCTTTGCTTGCAAATGTTCATTGCAATGGCTCATTGGTCTGGTACGAGGCCTCTGGCTTCTCCTCTATCAATACTGGAACCTCACTGGGACTCCTCTCAGAATATTCTGTTGTTGCCCTGTGTCAGAGAGATTCTGTAGGACCTGTCCCTTCCTGCACTCCAGCAGTTCATTGATGTCAGGGTGGGCCAACTCAAAAGCCTGGACCTGGGCCTGAGGGTTGTCTGAGCTGGTCAGCCCACCGGCTCTCCTGCTCTCATGCCCTCGGGCCAGCTCAAGGGCAACCTCTGCAACAGGGGCCAGTTCTACCCTGCTGCCCAGGCAAAGTGCAGGGCTGGTGAGGGACATGGCCAGTTCGCCGGCTCTCATGACTCACCTTTTTGATTGGGGTGAAGCCTCAAAATAAGTTTTATTTTTTATTTCCATGATGGATGGTTAAAGATGGTGGACATTTAAAAATATTTCTCAGCCATTTGTATTTTGTTTGCAAACTCCCCGTTCAGTTCCAGAGCCCACTGCTTAATTTAGTTGTTTGTTTTCTTGTTGTAGAGATGCTTTTATTGTCTATGTACATTCTGGACACGAATCTTCTGTCATGTAGATCTGGCAAAGCTTCTTGCCCACCCTCTTGGCTGTCTCTTCAGTCAGTTAGCTGTTTCTGCTACAGCAGAGTTGTTTAATACTTGCTGATTGCTGGTTCCATTTCCTGGGCAGTTGGGGTCCTATTCAGAAAATCCTCACCGGAACCTACATCCTAAAATGCTCTTTTTAACTCTTTCTTGTAGCGGTTTTAGAGGTTCAGGTCTAACACTGAGACCTATGATCCATTTGGAATTGTTCAGGGTGATAAGTAAGGATCTAGTTTCGTTTTTTTTAAATTTTTTATTAATTACACTTTATTCACTTTGTATCCCCCTGTAGCTCCCTCCCTCCTCCCCTTCCAACCCCTCCCTTCCTCTCCTTTCTCCAAGCATGCCCCTCCCCAAGTCCATTGGTAGGAGATGTCTTCTTTTCCTTCCTTCTGATCGTAATCTATTAGGTCTCATCAGGAGTGGTTGCATTGTCCTCCTCTGTGTCCTGGTAAGGTGCCCCCCGCCTCGGGGGGCAGTGATCAAAGAGCAGGCCAATTAGTTCATGTCAGAGACAGTCCCTGTTCCCATTACTATGGAACCCACTTGGACACTGAACTGCCATGGTCTACATCTGTGCAGGGGTTCTAGGTTATTTCCATGAACGGTCCTTGGTTGGAGTATCAATCACAGGAAAGAACACCTGTGCTCAGATTTTTGGTTCTGTTGCTCTCCTTGTGGAGCTCTTGTCCTCTCCAGATCTTAGTATTTCCCATTTCTTTCCTAAGATTCCCTGCACTCTGCCCAACAGTTGGCCATAAGTCTCAGCGTCTGCTTTGATAGTCTGCAGGGCAGAGCCTTTCTGTGGCAGGCTCCTAACTTGTTCCCTGTTTTCTCTTTCTTCTGATGTTCATCCTCTTTGCCTTTCTGGATGGGGATTGAGCATTTTAGCCAAAGTCCTCCCTCTTTTTTTTCTGCAGGTTAAAATCCAGGTTTCTTACAGCATCATTTGTTGACTGTGTATGTTTGGCTTATTTGCTAAAGATCAGGTATCAGCAGTTACATATATAAACAAACATATCTATGGTGTATGTGTGTGCCAGTACATTGTGCTGTAGAATAACTTGATATCAAGGATTTGTTCAGCAGTGTTTTTATTGCTCAGGTATGTTTGGACTACATAGATCTCTTGTGCTTCCACATGGATTTTAAGATTTCATTAGAGAAATTTCTTTGTGCAGTGGATGGTACTTAATGCAGAAACTCACAGCTGATCACCACGCAGAGCATAAGTGTCTGTGCAGGGTTTAGCCATAAATGGGACATCTCGCTCACACATCCCCATCCCCAAGGCTTAGAAATCACTGAAGAAGAGGGGGAGGAAAGAGTCTAAGAGTCAGAGGCCTGGGAGGACCAGGGTGAACCAGTGTGTTCTGGATACAACAGGACCCCTTCACTCATGAGCTCACAGCAGCCTGTTCAAAATGAAGCCAGTGATCACTAGCATGTAGAGGATGGGATATATAGGACTTGCCACCTACATATATGTATATGTATATGTATATGTATATGTATATGTATATGTATATGTATATGTATATGTATATGTATATGTATATGTATATGTTTTGTCTGTGAGGAGATAACATTCAGGACTTGATACGTAGTAGTGTGTGTGCATGTTTGTGCTGTGTGTTTGTGTGTCTATGCTGTATGTGTCTTGCTGTGTATCTGTGGGGTAAGTGGGGCATGTATGTGGTATGTGTGTGCTACGTGTGTGTATGTGTGTGAATCTGTATGTCTGTGGGGTGAGCAGGGGTGTATGTGTCATGTATGTATATGTGAGTGTCCACAGCTCTGACCCCTGGATACCTATGGCCAGCTTTATGGTTCCTGGGGGAGAAAGAGTCAGTTTTCTTTAAGGGCATGGCTTGTGGGAAGTCTACCACACTCCAGCAGGCAGCCCCACACCCAGGCGTATATGGGCAACATAAATTGAACTGGATGGGTTATAAAAAAAAATAAGAGAAAGGGACAGAAAACTGGAGAAGAATGAGGTGTGCCCATAATCAAAATATATTGTGTGAAATTATCAAAGAATTAACAAAATATTTGCAAAGCTGTTGATATACTTAGTCAACAATGAATAAGAATATATACACATGGGAGAAAAAGAAAATTACATGCTGGAGGCTGGCTAAAATATGTAGCATCAGTAATGTCTACTTGTGTCACAGTATCACAGAGCCCACACCTCTGCCCCTAGCTCCCTGGGCCCATAGTTAGAATCAAGGAGAGAAGCCTCAGGACAGGTTAGGTTAAAGTAACCATGGCAAGGTCGGAGGCTTTGCATCTCTGTCCCCTGTGCCTCTGCCTCGAAAACACAAGCCTTTTAAGAGAAGTAGGACAGCCTTTGGCAGCTTCTGCCAGGGATGCTTGGGAGTGAGGCCTGGCTGAGCACTGTCTTCACCCTCAGGCTTGGGTGGGAGTAGGGGCAGGCAGGAGGGGAGAAGAGGTAGGGAGAAGAGAGGGGTCAGGATCTGTGCCTGAGCAGCAGCTCTGAAGGAAGTGGGTAGGGCCTCCTAGGAAGCAAAAGTGAGAAGAATTACAATTTCAGGGAGAAGAGGTTCTTCAATCAAGGGTGCGCAGGTACAACTTCAGAGCCATTACCCTGCCACCAAAACGAGGGGCTGTTCCTTTCATAACAGGCTGTGACACTAAGTACCCAGGCAGTGCTTGGCAGAGAGGAAGAAAGATCCGTGCCCTCCAGAATGATTGTACCTCTGCACTTGGCAAGAAGGGCATCCTGACCACCTGCCCAAAACAGTGCTTTCATACCAAGAAATGTTCCTTTGCTCACATAATTTAAGATGCCTGAATAGATTGATTTTTGATGGCCTTAATATGATTCATCCCTAAGATATGTTAATGAACCATAGTGGCATTTCATAATTGATAGAAACCTATTTGAGGAAATACAAGCCCTAAAGAGAAATTCTGTTCATGAGTCATGAGAAGTAGAGAAGAAATTGAGGGAGCCCCTGGTTTTACAGTCAGTGTGGCGACTGTAAAGGGACTGGGGAACTGGGGACTGGGGAGGGAGGGGTTACTTCTGGTTTCCAGAGGACTGCTGCTGGCTACGTGAAAGGAGAGGGTCATGATGGGCAGGTTTGAACAGTTTCTTTGCTCAGAACCCACTGGGGATGCAGTGGGAGACTAGACAAGAAAGATAATGGGTCAATATTGCCTTAGGCTTGAAGCTTGGGATTGTCCCTGGAGGATTTGGGGAGCCATGGGTATATCTAAGTGAAGCGGCTCTAGAGGATGGATCCATGTGCCTAAATCTGACAGTGTAGGATGGAGTTTGCCATGGCAAGGTGGAGGAAGGGCTGTGAAGCAGTGATGGACAATATAGCATCTGCCCCTAGCTTCCTAGAGACACCCCAGAGAAATGAGGCACCCAGGCTCCTTCAAATCCACTTGTGTAGCTCTGTATGGGTCCCTTGGCAACTCCCGTTTCTCTTGGGTCCCACTCTCTCACCTCCTGGGCACAAGGAAAAATTAGGTCTGGCATAAGAAATATTCCTAGTACATTAAGAAGTTCTTGTGGGAAAAGAAGAACTAAACATTCTGGCTAAACAAAGATGCAGCTCTCAGAGGAGAAGGCTGAAGTCTGTGAACAGAAGCTTATTTACAAAGCAGACCTGCATGGGCAAACAGCTCCTTAGAGAACATCTATTCAAGCACTGGGGGAGGTGGGTCGGGGCGAGGTTGTGGGTTGGAGGTGATGGTGGGGTGTTACAGGTGGGAAACTGAATCACAGAGGTGGAGAGACTCTGCCCAAAGCTCAGGTCTGATCTTATTTGGCTAGGAATGCATCATGGGTAAAAGTTGGCAATGTGGAAGTTGATACACATACCAAGATACAAAACCAGCCCCTTCTGCAGGATATGGAGAGTTCCTGTATTCAGTTGCTGTTGCAAAAACCACAGAGGTGTGTGCTGGCCTCCAGTGCATCGTGGCCTGGAATCAGAAAAGGGAAGTCTTCAATGTTTAGAAGTTTCTGCAGACCTGCCTGGTTCCTGATAAGGGTGATCCACCTAGTCTTTAGGGGGAATTCCAGAGTGTCTGGAAACAGCCTGAACGGCCTCCCTCTTCTGAGGCCTGTGAAGCAGATTGTAGGACCCTGGCTCTGCTGCTCTCCTCCTAAGGTATGTGTGGCACTTGGCTTGGGTAGGGAGTGGGAAGCCTTGTTCACTGCAGGGGTGTGGGGAGGCACCAAAGGGTTTGATGGGATCTTCTGAGAGGTCAAGTCCTGTGGTGATCTGGCCCTCACCATGTTCCACCTGAGGATTTGGACATTCACAGCCCTTGTGCAGTACCACTGGGGATCCTCTTGCCTTGCTCCCTGACTCTGCTCTTTAGTATGGCCATTTGTTCCATCCCCTGCTGATGTGTTGCCTAATGTAATTCCTAGTCTTTGGGACAGCACTCCCATTCCCAGGTGCTGCTCATTCTCATGATAGTAAATCCTTACATCCAGCCCTGCCTTGGAAAACTCTCAGACTCACTTGTGCACGACTTTGTGACATCATCCAGACCAGTCCTCACTGGGGAAAAAAGACACCATTATCCTGGTCCTTGCTGGGAGAAAACCTGAGATCTGCTGGATCCAGTGGCCAGGCTAGGAGGAAGTGATGTAGGAGAACAGTGGGGTCTTGGGTGGGACCGGGACAGTTCATCTTGCTTTGTGGCTGGACCCTAAAAACTATTCAAATATCACAGTGCAGAATGAGGGAGGGGCTATGTCCTGACTGCTGGTGTTGTGTGAAGGCTGTGGACAAAAAGGAGGGCTGCTTTTTGGACAATGAGTGCATGCTGGGCTTAGGAGCCGATGTCTGGGCTTCACAACAGGGTCTTCCATGGAGCAGAAGAGGCCTGGAGGAAGCTCCTAGGTCAGCATGCAAGCCGAGCATGCTCCTGCAAGCCTAGCAGATAGCTTGGGCTCCAGATAGCACATGCTGCTCTGGGCCCTGGACCGTAATCTACAGGAATTCCAAAGCTCTTGTTGACTCTGCAAATTCTCCTCATGTTCTTCAAACTGCCATTCTCCTATTGTCTGATCTAGTTACTGAGGCTCATTTGTGTGCCCATTTTACTTTAGAGACATCAGTTCTGCCCAGAGTTAATCATTTTTCAATCAGTAATTGATCTCCCATCACCCTTTTGATCCAACGCCTGCCACAGATGTGGCAAATGTTTCTGACTTCTCAGGCTGGAAGAGATTTCATTTCTCTGCAAAGGACTGGGCTTTGTGAGCACACCTTGGGCTGCTGCTTAATGACCCCCTGGCAAAATGACCTCTGTGTCCTCATCTTTACAGAAAGGAAGGGAAGGGCATGCAGTACTGTAGGGAGAATTAAATCATCTGACCATCAAAGCTGGTGACACAGGCCCTGTGTGGAAGAATGAAAAGGAAAGCAGACAGTCACGGCCAGCCCCTCTTCTGTTTTGTAGCTCCTGGTCTAGAGGAGCTTCCTTAGCTCTTGGGAGGCCTGTGATATAGGTGGCAAGCATCTCTATTCCAGGAGCTTTCAAACTGGAAACAGCCACAGGCACAAAAGCGGGGGCAAGATTTTATCTCCTGTTTTATGCAATCAACATTTTATCTCCAGGTGTCGCTCTGCAGTGGAATGAGGCCCAGGGTCCCCTCCAGCAAACCATTGGGGCTGCTCAGATGCCTTCTTGCTCCATACCAGTGGTTCTCAACCTGTAGGTTGCGACCCTCACAGGGGTTGTAGATCAGATATTTATATTACAATTCACAGCAGTAGCAAAATTACAGCAATGAAATAATCTTATGGTTGAGGGTCCCCACAACATGAGGAACTGGATTAAAGGATCGCAGCATTAGGGAGGTTGAGAACCACTTCTCAGGACTATCTCTCTCCTACAGCACCTTCTAGCATCTTAGTGCCAAAGGATGGCAAGTCACATCTCAAGGTCTGCCTGACTGTAACTCAGCAGAATGTCAATAAAACTCAGAACTCAACTCAGGAATGGCAAGAAAATCTCCCTTTCCCTCTTTCCCTGTTTTATGTATATGTTAGTGTGGGTATATGCCCATGTGTGCATGTGCATGAAACCGGTGGTTAACCTTGGGTATTGTAAGTGACGATTAAAACTTACTATTGATCTATCTTTTAGTAAAGCTGCTGTTAATCCTAAACAGCTGTGTAACCAAATCACCACACAGAGACTAGGATTTTTTAATTAACCTAGAACACAATGCTGGGCAATAGTTACTCCATCCTAAACCTTCAAGCTCTCATAGTTTCCTAACATTTAGATTTCCCACATTATATTTGCTTTTTGTGGTATATTAGATCCAGTCCATCTCTCTACCTCGTTCCAAGATCCCTCTCCTGCCTCTGTTCTCCCAGCTCTCATCCATCCCTCTCTCCTCTTCCTCTGCCTCCCACCTTCCTGTCCTCTGGCTCCTCCCTCTCTTCTTGCTTCCTTTCTATTGCTCAACATTGTGGCTAGTTGCTTTATTTTGGCATGTTTACACAAAGTTGAGACAGGTGATGCTTAGAATAAGTATCACAATGCAATTGTGATTGAAACCAGAGAGTCGGGGAGAGAAGTCAGCATTTGAATTCTGGGTAAGGTGTATACGTTTCAAAAGAACATTATACCAACACTTGGGTGTCTTTCTTGACTGCTCTCCACTCTATGTTTTGAGGCTGGATCTCTCACCGAAACTGGAGCTCATGGGTTGGGCTACCAAATGAGCCCCAGAGGTCTGCTTGTCTCCATCTTCCCAGCACTGGGGTTCTAGAAGCGCCCTGCTGCTTCGTCATTTATGTGGGTGCCAGAATGGACCCTGAGGTCCTCCTGCTTGTGTGACAGGCTCTTTACCAGTTGAGGCATCTCCCCAGCCCTCAGAATGTTTCTTTAGCAGGGAAACACCAGCGACTTGAAAGACTTCTTAGGTTCCTGATGTGTCCTTTCAAGATGGCAGCTTGGGGAGAAGAGGCAGGAAATGTAAATGTTTCAGTTTTTAAAAACTGCCTGAGCTTATTATTTCTAGCACCTCTTTAAACATTGCACTTGTTGCACACACACACACACACACACACACACACACACACACACACAGAGAGAGAGAGAGAAAGAGAGAGAGAGAGAGAGAGAGAGAGAGAGAGAGAAAGAGAAATTAAACAAACAAACAAAAATCTTTCAATGTTGTCTGTGGGGCGATTGCCTTGTCCTGACCCTATCTCCAGAGACTCCTTCAGTGGCCTTCACCTTAAACTGATTCCTTTCTCTCAGTAGGAACCAGCGTGGGAGCTTGCCTATGGCACTTGCTCCTCGGTAAAGAGACCATATTAGTGGTTTCTTCTTGATGATTGCTACCCTGACCGACCTCTCTGGTTTTCCTTCCCCTGACAAACAGAACTGAAGTAGATGCAGGTTAGGGTCAGAGGCAGAGGGCTATGGCCACAGCTCTACATCTGAGTCAGAAGCTAATTTCATGGATCCGTATTTGATAGGAACTTCTGTTTCTCAAAAATCTTGGTGTGTTCCTGGGAAGGTGAGTCAAGTGTTTCAGTTCAACAAACCAGCTTCTGCAGCCAGACAGGATAGGCAACATCTGGTGCTTGCCAAACCTCACATCTTACACTCTTTGGCAAGTTTGCTGTTAGACAGGGTCAGTGTTACTTGGTAGTCTTGGCTGCCCTAGAGCATGCTATGTATACCAGAGTGGTCTTAACTCACAGAGATCCTCTTGCCTCTGCCTTCTGAGGGCTGGTTCTAAAGGTGACTGTCATCAGCACACACGTTCTTTTCCAACCTGCTGCCTTGTCTCTCCACTGTTTATTTCTGAGATGGGGTGCTGTTTGGGCTGGTAGGTGGACCCTATGAGTGTGGCCACAGCACGATTGAGCTATGGGGTAGTACACATGCTTCGCAGGGCTGCGTGTTGGGAGGGGGGCTACAGTATGGAGATGGGCCAGCTCTGTAGGACAGCGGTGTGACAGGCACAGAGCGTCTCTCAGTGTTTGGGGAAAGCATGTGGAAATCCTAGAGTGAGGACAATGAGCATGTTCCAAAAGGGACTCAGGAGAGAGAGAGAGAGAGAGAGAGAGAGAGAGAGAGAGAGAGAGAGCATGTGTGTACATGGGCATGCGCGCACATGTGCTGTACAATCAACATGGAAACTGATTCCTTCTTTGGCTCATGTATTCTTTCACGGCATGTGCCCTTGCTAGTGAGGCCATGGAAAGTAGATAGGACCCCCACAAGGAAGCAAGGGGCAAGAACAAACCGGAAACTGACTGCAGAATGGTGTCTATGGAGGGCTCTAAGGAGCAGTCTAGACAGATGGTACCCACGGCTCCTCACTTTGAAATACAACACACAGCTACAAACTACAGGGAGGTGTTTGCTTCATGCCTGTTGTATTTGCAAAATCAGCAGGATTTGAACTAAACTGGGGGTGGCAGGGGAGACAAGAGGAGGTAACAAGAGGGGGAACAAGATCAAAGTGTGCTATGCACGTGTATAAAAATGTCAAAAAATTCAGTATTTTGTAAATGAACGTGAGCTCATAAAACAACTGGGATTATCCAAGACAGTTTGCCTCTGTGCCCAATCCAATGGTGGTGAGAAAAACTCCCAGAAAACATGATCAAGAGCCTTGAAAAATCTGCTACTTTTAGAACTGGCTGTTTTCTTTTAGAAAATTAGAAAAGTATTAATGGTGGTCCTCTGTGCCCTGATTCTTTCATCCAGCATAATAATTTGATATTTATATTTATCAGTTTGTTCATTACATTTTAAATGGGTTAGCAATATTTCACTGCATGGATATACCACAACTTTTTTTTTTTTAATCCATTAAAAAAAAAAAAGGAAAAATGATTTCTGGGAATAAAGTCTGACTTAGCAGTGTCCCGTGGGCACACAGATTTGTGCCTAAGCAAGTTCAGAATGTTTGTGGGGGATAGTTAGTTCTGTCAGGAAATGCAGAGACAACTTGCAGTCCAGTTTTTCCTGCTGTGGTCAGGAGTAACAGACAGGCCTCTGAGTTTGAGATAAGGATATTTGAGAAGGCAATGTTGAGTTTTGGGAGATCTTTGTGCAGGATGCCTAGATTTTACTTCCTAGTTGGAGTGCGTGCCACTCCAGACAAATGACCCACAAGCCAGTGCTGTGCTGTGAACCATCTCTCCTGAGATGTTTGACAATGAAAAGTCAAAGACACAGAGACAAGCGACTTCTGGGTAGGGGCCCCTACAAGGTGAACCAGCTGTAGCTGCTTCCATCTCCAACACTCTTGTTCTTTTGTACCCTGACTTGAGGGTGCTGGCCTTCATAGCTTGATCCTGTATATACATATAGAGGGGCCCCAGCAAGATAAGGGTATCAAGGGTCATTTTGAGGACACAGTCCTCTAAAAACACCAACTACCAAGCAAACAATGAGGAGAGCAAATGAGAAACCTCTCCTTTCAGACTTAAGTGTTAGAAGTTACAATTTAGGTATAAATACATGCCTATTAAAAAGTTTTAAGAATTACGAGTGGCTATGGTTGCATAATTGTTTTCTGTTCACTCCCTCTCTGAGGCCAAATCTTGCTATGGAGTCCAGGCTTCATTATCCAGCTCAGGCTGGCTTTGAATCTGCAATGCTTTTTCCTCACCTTCCCAAGTACTGGGACTGCAGATATGTGCTCCAGGCCATCCTTAGCTATACATATGACATTTAAATACCTAAAAATATGGTTCCAATGCTACATATGGGTATATACACATGCTTATGTGCCAATTGTAGGTTTATATGTAGCATATATATCTTTAACATAGAAATTAATAACTGAATTGTGTGTTGTATGAATTATATCTTAGTTAACACATTTTTTTTTTTTATAAAACACCTAAGACTTTGCAATTTAAAAGATTTATTTATCTTATCCTGGATCCCGGATCCTCTGCAAAAGCAGCGAGTGATCTCAACCTGTGAGCCATATCTCCAGCCCCCGACTTTTTGCTTTTAAAGAACCTCATGCTTCTACTGCTCAAATATTTGCATCTTTTGCATTTCTGCAGTCCTTTAGAAGTAGATAAGCCTGAAGTAGCACCAGGCTTTAGCAACAACCTGATGTACAGTCTCCTCAAGCCTCCTGCCCTGTGGGTTTCCTTAGGAATCCACAGAGAGGATCAGAACACCTGCTCGGCGGCACTGCATCAAAGTGTGTGTAATGAGTCTGCACAGTGCCCGGCACAGGCGGTACTGTTGATTGGATGTGTTAGTCACATCTAAGTCTGAATATTTTTGGGTAATCCTTCCTCATTTGAGTAGGGTTCAGAAACTTAGCTAGGTGCCCTCCCCGAAGCTGAATTGAATAATGTTGGACTTTTCTCCCAATCAGTCATCAGGAAGTGACATAGAAGGATTTTTCGTTTTCAGTTGTTGTTCGGGATTCAGATCTACTTTGCCAAGGATGGAGGCTGAAGATCTTTCAAAGCCTGAGGACAGACCTGAGGACCCAGGTTCCCGAAAGGAAGGCCAGACCCCTGCTGTGAAGCCTGAATTTCCACTAGAAGGGCCGTGTCCTGGACCCACTGTCCTCTGGGATATGCTTGAAAACAAATTTCTGGAATATCAGCAGCTACTGCACAAGAACCCAGAAGAACGCCGGAAGAACTTGCTGAGCCTTCTTCCCCTGTTCCTAAAGGTCAGAATCCAAAATTTGATTTAATTTTTATTTGGCTGTAGAACTATAGCTATTTGCGGGGTACAGCGTGATGTTTTGAAGACCACCTGGTATTTAGTAAGCTGTATTCAGCTTTTGTTTCTAGTGAGGTCATGCACAAGTCACATTTCTAGCTATCTGGAAACACATGCCATTGCTAACATGGAGGCGCCGCTGCTCTTCCGGACCGTAGGCTGACACAGTGCTTTGAGGATACTTGAGGGATGGCTAGAAACAAAGCTGGTTTGACTATCAACATGACTGGTCTCTGATGAGCCCAGAGAAGGCTTGTTCTTGAGTCGTTATAAAGTACCATAAACAGCATGGCTTATAAACAATATGAAAATCACTTTTTAATTTTTTTGAAAAAAAATTGGTGGATATAATAATATCAGGAACTGGACAGTTGAAACTCCCAAAAGTATATAAAAATCCCTGAGTTACTTCATTTGATGGAGGTGGAATGTCTAAACTTGACTCTCATTTTGGGGCTAAGGAAAAATAAGGTGACCTAGAATGTTCTTTGAATGAAGGCAATGTACACACACGAGTTTGAGTTGCACCTGCTTGGAAAGGAATTATTTCCTGAGGTGTGGGGACATGCCTGACTGTCCCCACAGTCAGAATAGCTACTTTGTCAGTCAGACTAATGGAGAAGGGGGTGAGCCTTGTGCAGGTCAGGCTTGGTGAAGGTTAGCACTCACACATGCTTTAACTCAGTGAGTCTCGAGAAGGGCAGAGGAGCCACCAACCGATGCAAGATTTTGGTTATCGTTTTGGTAAGAGGAAGGCCTACGGGGAGTCTGAAGGAGATGGAATTCTGGCAGGGGCAGACCTGAGAGGTGAGTCAGAAATCAAGTTCACAGGCTCTTCCCTGTGGTTGGGCTCATGACTCCTTTGCACATGAAGAAGAGTTCTCAGCCAGGCCAGAGTCAACAATGTCTTAATCCTGACCTAGGGTTTCTCTCTCTCCCCCTCTCTCTCTTTTAATAAAAAGATTCATTTATTTATTATGTATACAATGTTCTGACTGTGTGTACACCTGCATACCAGAAGAGGGCACCAGATCTCATTATAGATGGTTGTGAGCCACCATGTGTTTGGTGGGAATTGAACTCAAGACCTCTGGAAGAGCAAACCAATGTTCTTAACTTCTGAGCCATCTCTCTAGCCCTTTCTTTCTTTTTAGTTTCACCTTGTTCTGTTTAGCACTACTCGAACTACACAAAGATGGCCACTGACTTACCATGGTTTGACTCATGATACTTCAGCTTTATGTGCAAAGTAATATGCGGTCACCCACAACTGGATTTTAGATTTAAAATTCTTACCTTCTCTGAGGCTGGCAGTGTCCTCTCTCACTGTGCTGGACTGAGGCCATTGGTCCCAGCTCTTGATCAGCTGAGGTACCACAGCTGACCACTGATGCAGTGCACGCTCAGCAGGCCTGCTATGTTTGGTGTATTTTTATTTACAGTGGGTTTATTGGGATGCAGACCCCTTGTACGTCTAGGAGCAGAATAGAAACAAAAGGCACCTGAAGGAAAGTGATGCCCCAGGTTCAAGCACTTAGCAGGTGGCAGAAATAAGACCTTCAGGTCGGTGTTGTGATGTCAGATGGACCTAGACAACACTAACCAAGCTCTGTCTGACCCGACACTCAGCTAAGTGTTTACAGTTCGCATCATAAACCCATGGATGCTAATATTGACCAATGTTAATACCAGCTCTGTAAGTGAGGAAATAGAAGTCTGCAGATGTTGAGCAACCAGTCCAAGTTCATCCAGTTGTTATCTGGGAGCAGAGCTGAACTGAAAGTCTGTCTGAAGTCAGCATTGCTAACCACTGGGCTCCCTTGCTCAGTGCTTGAGTTTGTAGGGTGGGGCCTATCTGCTTTCCCTTTTTCTTGGCCCATAATGGCACACGACGCAATGACTTTGTCTGTCTAGGGCCTTACTTTTCTCTTGGTAACAAAACCGTTACTCCCTGTACACACGATGTTTCTGATGCTGACTCCAGGGTGCTGAGGGCAGGAAAGAGGTGTTAATACATCACATAGGAAGCAACACGGGGCCAGTGGCTTCTGCAGCACACACAGCCAGGTTGTCAGGACTGCTGTTCTTCGTCTGAGCAGAACTGTGGCCTTTGGATTTTGACAACTTTCTCCATCAGAGGATCTCATCTTCAGTAGATGGGAAACACTCCAGGTCATTCAAAAACACTGTGATAACAGTTACAGGACCAATGCTGTAGGCCTCACTGATGAAGACTGTTCTTAGCATCTGTGCTTTGAGAAGAGCAGGAAGGAAGGCAGAGAGGGCCCAGAAGTGATTGTAAAATCCCCCAGTGTCTGGAGCTGGGGAGGTACACTGGGGAAAAGGGGGGTCTGTGGATGTCACGCTCTGTGAATGATCTCACACGTAAGAAGGGAGGTCTGCTCTATGGCCATACCACCCTGAACACACCCAATCTCGTCTGATCTCGGAAGCTAAGCAGGGTCAGGCCTGGTCAGTAACTGGACTGAAGATGGAAGAAGGGAGGTCCGTGTTCCTTCTTTTTTTAATATTTCTTTTAACTTGTGAGACTATAATATAGTTGCATCAGTTCCCCTATTCTTTGTCTCCCTGTATACTCTCTCATATACTCTTCCTTGCTGTCTTTCAAATTCACAGCCTCCTTTTTCATTAATTGTTGTTTTACACACACACACACACACACACACACACACACACACACACACACAGCATTTCTTTTTGTTTCAGTAAAAGCTTTGGTATACCACCTTAAAAAAATATAAACACACACACATTCCTAAATACAGAAATATACCCGCTCACTCTGTGTAATGCTACTTCTCTGTATATGTTTGCAGGCCTGGCCATTTGGTATTAGATCACCAATTGGTGTGCTCTTCCTGGGGATGACTGTTGCTCCTAACCTAACATTCTTTAGTTACCTTAGTTCTTTGTTCAGGTTTGGGATCTCTTGGACTTCCCCTTGTCCACATCAGTATATCTATTGCTGTGTCCTTGTTCATCTCGTGCTTAGTGAGCCATGCTGGTGAGACTTCACGAGTGTAGCTTCTGACATTTCTAGAAGACACAATTTCACAGCAAGCTCCCTGATCCTCTAACTCTTTACACTCTTTCTTCCCTTTCTTCCTCAATAATGCCTGAACCTTAGGTGTGGGAGTTGCATTGGAGCTGTATCCGTTAGGACTGGGATCCACAATGCTACCTTTACTGCAATCTTCTTCTCGAATCTAAGTGAGTTTTGGTGGCTTGGCTAAAAGAATAGGGAAGAAAAACATTTATCGGCATAGGCTCGGGAGACTCATGTGGCTACCTCTTGTCACTTGGAATGCTAGACACTTACTTGTAGAGTGTTGCTGCCAAGCAGAGGAAGATTAGACAATCCCGAGTAAACAGCCCTGTGGACAGGAATATGTTCATTCATCTCCCATCTCTCTCTCTGTGTGTGTGGGGGGGTATGCACGCATGTTCACTCTTAACTAACTACTGATTGGCGTTTGTATCATTAAATATGGTCGTTTCAAAATTAGATCTACGACACTTGAATAAAGTAAGTAACACTGAATATAACCACAGAGACAACCAACAGTTATTTTCTAGTGTGATTTCCAGAGGGGACAGGAAAGTCAGCCTCTCTCCTAGCTCACTCCTGAGTCTATTTCTACCTTGCAGTGGAGACCGGCCATGGTTTACTCTCACCTTGGGAGAACTGCAGCTTCGTTGTTTTAGCAGAAGCTTTGCTCTACCTCTTTTACTTCTGTTTTTAATTTACAAATGATGTTGTCCATGGTGTCACACCAAGCAGGAAGCCTTAGGAATTGCCGAAACTCAATGGCAGACCTACCAGACCACAGCTAGAGTAACAGTACCATGGTCAGGCAGGAAACCCAACCACACTGTTTGTCCTGAGATGCTGAGGTTTCCTCCCATCTCTTCATGAGCTTTTGTCTTTGTTTATTTTCCTTTGGAGATCATAGCATCATTTTCTTTGTTGCCTGAGAAGAGAAGGGACAGCCACAAGGCATGATGGTGCAGCTTAGTAAATAAAAGTTTTTTTGTTTTGTTTTGTTTTAAATATTGAGCAATATTCTCTCAGCATGCAAGTCCCAGTTTGGAAAAAAAATTAGGGTCTTTTGGAAGCTGCTTTAACTCTTTGGGGTCTCCATGGTACCATTCAGTGAATGACTGGCTTTGTGCATCAAACTGCACCCTGGCGGCCTGAAAGAGTTAAAGCAGCCTGGAGAAAGCGCCCATCACAGTCCCAGGAAGAAGCTGTGCCTTGGGAGCCCTGGCTCTGAGTACAATTACTGCTCAAGTCACAGTGGTCCTATTTGCTTTATTGTCGCGTGCCTCCAGGATTCCCACTGCTCCCGAGACAATATCCATGCTCCAGAGTCAATGGCCTGAAAATTGGTCTTTGAAGGCTTGGAAATACGGGGAGGAGGTAAGGAGTTTATTTGAAAGTTTGCGCAGCAGAGTTCATGGTCCTGGGGAAGGACAGTATCTTACCTCTGAAATTCCAAGATCAGAGGACTGTTTTCCGTCTAGAGATAACATGTATGAGTGACTGCTGGTTTCCAGCTGTGATAGTTATGGCTATGAAAAGGTTACTTGGTTGGGCTCCTCGTGGGTGAAAGAATTCAACTCCTCCTCTTCCTCTTTCTATTTTCCTTCTCTGTCTTTTTCTCCTCTCATTATCTTTCTTTTTGAACACAGTCTCATTATGTAGCCCAGGCTGGCTTTGAACTTGTTATCCTCAGCCCGTGAGTGCTGGTACCACAGGTATGTACCACCATGCCTGTCTGAAACAACTTAACTCTGGAGGCTGAATTTTAATAGATTCTTTTGCTTAATCCCTCCTTCACTCTATTCTAGTTTCATTTCTATTGCTATGACAAAATGCCCTGACCAAAAGCAACATAGAGGAAGAAAGGGTTTATTTAGCTCATAATCCCAGAATGCAGTCCACCACTGAGGGGAAGTCAAGGCATGATTAAACTCAAAAACTCAAACAATTAGCCACATCACATCTCCTATCAAGGCCAGAAAGAAAAGAAGGCACTCATGATGCCTGCTTGCTTGCACTTGGCTTTATCCTGTCTTCCATGGTTTGAAATCCCTGCCAGGGGAGTGGTGCCGTCTACAAGGGGCCGAGTCTCTATCAGTTAACAACCCAAAGAAATCCCCACAGACATGTGTACAGGCCAACTTGATTAGAAATATTTTCATTCAGGCTTTCTGAGTCAAGGTTGTGGCAAGTTTGACATTTAAAACTAGCCACCACGCTCCATGTGTCTAAAAGTAGCGCCAACTTCAAAGCCTGGTTCGAAGGTTAGTGGAAATAAGACCATGATATTATGCACTTGGGCGTCATTATTATTGTACATTGTGGGTATTGTGATAACACCTGTCAAATGTTTGTTGAAGACAAACTGTGTCCAATAGCCATCAGCAGTTTTGTTGTTTTATCAAAGCTCTGAAGCATTATCATATCTTCTTTCATTTACAATCCTTTGCCAGTTAGGTCGGTATGTATAGACTAGAAAATTTAAAATACAAAACAAAACAAAACAAAATACAGTATTTAGCTCAAAACGTAGCAGAGGAATCCTCACCACCTAGTACATAAGAGATGGAGGGGCTTATTATGGTTTACAGTTCCAGGGCACAGCCCATCAGAGGTCATGGCAGCTGGAATGTGAGGCAGCTGGGCGCATTGCATTTCCAGTCGAGAGAGAGAGAGAGAGAGAGAGAGAGAGAGAGAGAGAGAGAGAGAGAGGAACATTGTTGCTTCATTCCCTTTCTTCTCATTACTCAGTCTGGGCCTAATACACTGAGAGATGATGCCCACATTTATGTGTGTCTTCCCACTTCATTAACCCAGTATAGAAAACTCCTCAACACTCCCACAGAGATGAGATGCCACGATGTCTCCAGATCTTGCCAAGTGACAACCGAGGCCAACCACTGCAGTGGATGATGGGTGGCTTTTTGGTTATACCTGGGGCAGGAAGTGGAGCCTTTGGATGGCTGGAGGCAGGCCAGGTGACTTTGGTGCATGGCTGGTTGCATTGCGCTCTCTAACTGGAGTCTGTTCGTTGCCTTTCAGGCCTGGGAACACTCTGTGGGGATTATCTGCTTTCGCAGTCTCCAAAGGCTGGCAGAAGACGTGTCTGACCAGCTGGCCCAAGAAATACAACAGGCACTTGCGGGAAAGCCCGCAGGTAAAAAAAGAGAGTCTAGAGTGCACGAGCGCACAATGGCGAATAAAGTTGGCTGCAAACCGACCCTCCTCACAAATTCCTTGGCTCTCTTCTGCAAGGAGAGTGGCATGGACCTGGGAAAAGGCAGGGGCACAGGAAGGGGCTGATCCTGTGACACAGGCACATGCAGTCCCAACATAGAGAGTACACATGTGTGTGTATGCACACACACACAGAGAAAGAGAGAAAGTCATGCCAGACACACTCCATCCACAGACACACAGTCACATTGTCACTACATGAGCACACATAGACACATTGCACACATAGACACAAAACATAAAAATTTCACACCGAGATGCTCATAGTCACACACTTAAGGCACACTGTGCACCGCATACATTCTGCATACCACACACAGAGACACTCACACAGATTCTGCATTCAGATATCACACACACTTCCACATGGACACAGTTATGCTGTGTGCTGCATGCATAAACCCCAAACAAAACTGCTTTCCACACACACACACACACACACACACACACACACACACAAACAGCCATCCGAAACACTGTCCGTTCAGACCCTAAACATGTGTGCTCTGCACAAACAGAGACACACTAACAGTCATGCTATGCACGTCGCACACACCGCACCACACGCAGAAACTATACATTTTTTGGATGCACATGCACACAGAAAAATCTCACACACAGAGAAGAAGAGGCTCCCAGGTCATACACAGAAAGTATATGTATGGATACAGAACCTCACATAGAGGCACGCCCAGAGAGCTTGGTCTGGTTAAAACACTGAGGCCAGAGAATGCACATTTTATTTGAGCTCCTGATTAGCATTCTTCCGTCACGTGAGCTGGCCCCTGGAGGCTGGGCAATGTGCCACAGGGCCTGTGGGCTGAGGGACAGGGGAAATTTCAGGTGGATGGAAGCTTGGGCCTGGGATAGATGGCTGGGTCTTCAGCAGTGAAAGGTGTTGGGTGATGAACAAAGTGGGAGTGAAAAGTCTGGACTGTAGAGGTCCAATTGTGGAGGGGCTAAGTTAATACTCATGGCAATAGGGAACTATGGATGACTATTATGGGTAATAAAAGCTGCCCCCTCCAGGGTTATTAATCTTGAGGAGGGTAATGTTTGGGGCATACTCCAGTAGCCTTGAGGTATGTGGGGAAGGAGGCCTGTGCTCTGCAGCAGGACACAGACTCATCTTTGGGGAAGAGGAGGTCCTGGAAGCTGGGGGGAGAGGATGCATCACCAACCAGCTTTTGACATCTTGCAGAGCAAGCCCGGGCTGCAGTTGGGCAGCTACTGCGGTGGAAGAGTGATGTGGATCAGGATGGCTACCTGCTCCTAAAATCAGTGTATGTGCTCACGGGGACAGACTTGGTGAGTTCTGGGCCTCTCAGGTGCCCCCAGGTACCCCTATCTATGGACAGAGAGAGTTAAAGTCCAGCACAGGGCAGTGGCCTGTCTCCTCCCATTGACTTATCCAACTCCCTTCTCCCTTTCTGCTGTCATACATGGACTCCTGGGCCGCAGGTTCAGGCTTGGGCCCTGCTTTCTCAGTGGACAAGCCGTGTGCAACCACAAGCCAACTACTTCACTCCTGCCACTTGGCTGTGCCCTCTTTGTGATCTTAGATGCTGGGTTAGACAGTCCTCTCTCATAGGGTCAGTGTGAGAAAATTTATGGCTGAATTTACCAACAGCTCCCTACCAGTAAGGGCCAGGGTGGGGGTGTCCCATGCATGGGGCCTATTAGTCCTCTGGGGACCCTGAGCTGGATGATGGAGGCACATGGAGAAGACAGGCTTCCTGTGTGGAACCCCAGTGCATCACCCCGGAGCGCCTGCCCTGGGCTCCATGTTCCTTCCCAGCTGGTCCGGCTGGAATGAGGGTCACCTCTCGGCTCTAAGTGTAGTGTGCCCCACGCTGGCCGGGGTTGTGTCCTCTCCTGACGGAGCTGGGTGTCTCAGGCCACCTCTTGAGTGGTTAGTGGGTGAGAGGCTAGTTTCCTCTCAGGAACTCTGGCAGTTGTGATCATCAGTAGAAATGCCCAGAGACCCTTGCAAGATGGGCCAAGAGATGCACAAAGGCAATGGGAGTGAGAATCTGTGTGTAGGGACCATGCAAGGGACCCGTAGACCATGCAAGCTGCTGCTGTGGGGTGCAGCAGCCCTCAGCATGCAGTGTTAGGTAGGTGATTGGATGTCTGTGTGGAGCTGGGCTGGTATAACCTGTCATGGCTGTCTGAGGCAGGTTGACAGCCTTATCATAGATGCTAGCTGTAGGGGGACCCCTGACTTGTACTCAGTGTTTGTCCTTGGGGGTATGTGTCTGCAGTCTAAGCGAGACTTTATGTCCGCAGAAGCAGACAGCCCTGAAGCAGTGAGGGAAGTTAAGAGCTGTCTGTTGAGGAGGACAAGTGTCAGAGGGAGTCAAGAAAAACCAGGGCTCCACTGGTCAAGGGAAGGAATTAGCTTTCAGAGAAGCAGTTCCTATAGGTGGGTCCGTGGTCACCTGCATTTCCCAGTCAAGGACAGCGAAGGCGGAGGTGAGGGGAAGTGGCTTTTCTACAGTTCCACAGATGTGGGGCTCCATGCAGGTGAGAGTTACCTCTGCCCCCAGTGACCTGTGATCTTCCCTTGCAGGAGACTCTGGGCAGAGTGGTGGATTCAGGGCTTCCAGCCCTGCTCCTGCAGTGCCTGTATCTCTTCTTTGCGTTTCCTGTGGAAAAGGATGAGCTTTCGGAGAGCGATGTTCAAGGGCAGAGGATATTTGTGCAGGTGAGTAAGCAGGGCCCTGGCCTCCTCTTGCCCTGAGCTTGCTTTGCAAGGGCCAGGCTCTTGGCTGCTCCCGAGAGGTTTCTGTCTCGGCCTTAGTTTCCAAGCGCCTTGTCTTCTCTGGCACAGCTCTCCCTGTGTCTCCACTCTGCAAAGCCTGGGTGGCCGCAAGATGATTTTCCCTTTTTCTCTTCAGGGCATCTATGTGTCAACATCCTCATTCCCCTCTGCTCCCTGTGAAGAGTGGGGTCCTCCCCCAACTTGGCTCCCCTCACCACCCCAGACTTCCTTCCACCTGTGCTCTCAAGTTCCACCTCCTCCCTGGCGTCTGGAAGGGCCTCTTTTACGGACCTTTCCCCTCAGTCCGACTTGCAAAATAGGAGCCAGCATTTTCTAAAAAAGTCACAGGCACCACTTGATTCATCACTTCTGAGAAGTGAATCACTGAGTGTTGTCATTCAGCACTGCATGAGTATCAGAGAGTAGAGGTGTGCGGGGCTCCGATGGTTCAGGTCAGTCAACCGTGTGACTTCTTGATATGCTCAGGAGGCACATGACTTACAGGAAGCTGTTTTTGTAAGCAGGAGCAGGATGCGTCTTTCCTAGCTGGCTGTGTGCTCAGTGCTGGCTGGGGATAGAGGACGTTCCGGCACACTATCCACCCCCTTCTGCTGAGGAATGGCTGTCAATGCAGCCGAGAAGCCAGGAGCAAACTGCCATCGGAGAGTCCTACCTAACCTCCTTGTTTTGTGTTCCTCCCAGATGCTGCTAAACATTTGCAGCGAGTCTCGGGGTCTGGAGGGACTTCTCTCGGGAAGCGAGCTCCAGTCTCTGCTGATCGCTACCACCTGTCTGCGGGAACACAGCTGCTTCTTCTGGAAAGAGTCTACCTTCTGTGTGCTGCGGGCAATCTCCAAGGCTCAGAGCCCCAGCGTCATCCAATACATGCGATGTAGGTTCCAGGAGACCAGGTGTGGGCTGGGGGGGTCATTCAAGGGGTTCCTTTAGCTCGGAGCAAAGCTCCAGGGCCCACGGGCTCTGTCAACATCGGTGCAGGTTTCTGGAAAGAAGAATCGAATGGCCAACCTGCCCAGGACAAGACCCTAGATGGTGTGACTCCATTTGTGAAAATGTGTGCTGTTCCCCTCTGAGCGTCACTGGAGGAGGGGCGAAGGGGGGACTCATTTACCATGTGCCTACTCCCAGACAGCATGCAGGGCCTGCCCATTACATCAGATGTTGGAGGCAGATGTTGGCATGGGGAAAGTGGCACTCAAGAGTGATAGAAGATCTTGATAAACTGTTTTTAAGCAGGGGCATGTCTGACTCCTGCACCTTAGGGCCTTGTTGGGGGCATGTCTGGGGTGAAGGCTGGAAACTCTGGAACCACAAGCAGGCTAGAAACTCTGCCGAGTGATCTCACGTCCACAATCACGGGAGAGCCCTGCTTGTCTCATCTATAAGGCGGACAGAATGATAGCGTTGATTGCCTTGCACTGTTATGATTTCCAGTGGGTGCTGACATACATGTACCTAGACAGCACATGGCACATTGCCCTCAGCTTCCCATCCGTCACTTGGGTTTTTATTGGAGATGAAATGCTTTGTGAGCCAGTTCCATTAGCTCTCTCAGGGGCCCTCCTTAGCATTCCCTGCCACTGCAGGACCCACATAAGCTCCAGATAAGCATGCAGAACTCTGGGGCTGCACACCTCTAAAAAGGACGCCTCCCACCCCTCTGCTCACCTCCCTCTTCCCAGTGTTTTCTCAGCTCTCCCAGTTGAGCATGGCAGCCATCTTGGAACACAACATTTCTTGGGTTGATCCCGGAAAATGGGCATTTTGGGCAAAGCTGGGTTACTGAGCGGCTAATATCACCTGCATGTTCACAAATATGTGGCCTGTGATTTGCCTTCTCTCTGTAATAAGGAACATCTACTGGTTAGAATTGGGAAAGCCCACCACGCTTTTTTCTTTCTTTTTTTTTTTTTTCTGTAAATCAGTCCTTGGAGGAGATGCCATTGGGTTCAAATCCTTCTGTGAGTTCAGTCTATGCTTATAGTTGAAGCTAAGTTGTGCCTGGACATTTCAGTCTCCTTCACCCTCCCCATGGCTAGAGTCTGAGTGGGCTAAGGAAAGGCTGCAGGCATGGATCACAGGGGTCTCTGACTGTTGTCTTCTGCTGACCAAGCCAAGGCTTCAGAAAGCTTCCTCCCCAGGACCACTACGTCTAGAGGCTTCTTACGGGTATGGGCACTCTCTATAGGCCTGTGGGGCTAGCAGGTGCTTTGAAAGGAGCTGGCCTGCCAGTCTCCACCTCATCAACAGCTACTCTTGGGCCCTTGTTAGGCCCTTGCCACAGGGCCCACGTTAGGCACTTTAGAGTCCTTACAGCTGAGATTCTGATCCTGCATCCTCTCAGTTCCACTTTTGTGACTTTCCTGCCTCTTAGAAGAGTCTCCCACTCATGCAAATGCCACTCTGAGGGCATCTTTCTTCTGACTCAGACCTTCCTGTCACTTCCCACCGCTCCAGGTGCCCAACAAAATCCGTGGCAGGCTCTTCATGGGTAGATCCCACCTCCCCTTTTCCCCACAGCTCACACCTCTGCTTGAATGCCCTGGCTTCTCTCAAGTTTCCGAAACATTCCCTCTCCTTCTGCCACCGTCCGCCTCATGCACTGCTCCTTCCCGGGACTTCTCATCAAGCTGATTTTTGCTCAACTCTCCATGCTTGGCTCTGTGTTGCTTTTTAATGTTTTCCCACAGTGCTCCTGTCTTACATGGCATCTCATTATCTAGGGACTAGGACTCTCTTACAGCTTGGGAAGGAGGAGCTCACAGTCTGGCCCCCCTCCAACCCTGGTGTCAGTTGCTCTCAGGAAGGTCCTTCCCACAGGGAGCCTCTTCTGGAATCCAAGAGCCTGCAGAAAATATTCTCAACTTACTCTCACTCAAGTCTTACTGTATAAGTTGAAGTGGAGGTAGATGGGGGGAGAAGGGAGAGCAGCAGCAAAACCTTATGCTTCCTGGCTCAGCAGGGCGGTGCTTCTCTCCCACAGCTGCTGACTGTGTCCGACTCTCAGTTCAGAACCTCTCCAAGTTGGCAGACACTCTCCCTGCACCCGAGGTGAGCGAGGCTGTGAGCCTCATCCTGAATTTTGTGAAGGACTCCTACCCCATCTCCTCTGCGCTGCTCCTGGAGTTTGAGAGCGGGGAAGGCTACCCTCTGCTACTCAAGGTACTGCTGCGGTAAGTGGCCTGGTGAGCGGGGAGGGAAACGTGACCCACTCGAGCTGTAGTGCTCAGTGTTGTCTTGATGCTTTGGTGGGAGACAAATAGCAAGAGTGTTTCAGCATATCATGGAATTCAAGGCTCCTAAGAGCGTGGTAGGAAGACCTCGTCCTGCAGCAGTAACTCAGCATGCAGAGAGACATGGAAACCATTTCTTTAGGGAATCAGTGAGTGACAGTAACAACCACTTCAGCTAGTCCATTGAATGGCACACAACACCTGCCTGTTGCTGGCCTGACTCCCACCTCTTAGAGCCCATGGGAGTCGCTCAGATGCTTTCTGGGGTCTGCTGAAATATACCCTACCTCAGTGTTTGGAGGGCTGTGTAGGAAGCACGCCATGCCCCACCTTCAGCTCTCCACCACCGTTGGAACGGATGGGTAACTACCCCATAAAGTTGTCCTCTGTACGCTTCCACTCCACGCTCTCACAAACCCCCGGTACAGTCATCCGGGGAGACAATCACTGAGAACGCCTCTCAGTGAGCTTCCTTTCGCTTGCCACCTCACAAGGCCTGTTCCCTGCTTGTTGTTTCTGAGATCAACCCTTAAGTGAAGGCCTTTTCTCCCAGACCTATGAACTGTGGGAAAGGCTTCGTGCATCTGGGGCTGGATCAATTTCTCCACTCTTTGGGTTAGGGTGCCTAGGTGTTAGCATGAGCACTGGATGGAAATAAACAGAAATCCTTCTGTGGCCTGAGCTCTTCCACTGAAGCTGGGGAAGCTGCTTCGGGACAAGGCTGTGTACATTCCTTTGGGCTTGGCTTGGCTTCTCCTCAGTGGAGTGGACCTGAGCAAGGTCTTTGACAGACTTCATGATAGAAGCATGCTTCACATGCACTGGAGGAGATTTGGATGAGAGAGGCTGAACGCTCTCAGTGAAGAATCTCCATCTCTACAAGGCTTCAATAAAGCAAAGCTGTCCTTCAAAGAGATGTTAAGAATAAATGTTTTAGGTATACCATTCCTGCACAGTAAGCAGCCTGGTTAGTGGCCAGATGGCTGTGGACACTGTGGTGCCCTAGATAGCATTTTTTATATGTTTCCTCTGTTCAGTAGCTGGGCAGCTTTTCCTAGGCTTTTTATAGAGGACAGAGGGAAACCAGTGTAAGGAGGTGGCTGCCCAGCTTACTGCCTTCTCGCCCTACCTTTCCAGGAGCCATGTTTCACGTGCTCCTCACTTGTAAAGGGCAGAGCCGGACAGACTCCAGGGGCCCTCCTGCCCTATAAATAGAGAAAGACACCTCCTGACCATTGTCAGGTAAACATGGACGCCATCAGCCATAGGCTGGGCATGAGGAAGACTTCAGAAATCCACATCTTTCCCATGCTGTCTAGGTTTTCTTTTTCCTCCCTGGAAACAGCAAGCCTTCCATTCTGGAGGTGCCCTCTGCTCTGTGAGCCTCTTAAGTTCTTGCCTTTTGGGAATCCAGCCACAGAAAGCAGCCGTTCTCTAAACAGGACTATGCTCCCTCACAGGTTCCTCTGTGTAGCAGTCTTTGCTCACTGACAGAGCTCCAGTGGACATTTTCAGCAATGGATCTTACAGAACCAGACAAATACATGTTTTCTCATCTACATACATACTGATAATCAAGCTGAATCTGTAAATTGTTCACAGTAGGAGGTTAACAATAATTAATAGCAAAATACTATATTTATATGGTAGCCATATTATAACAAGTTAATTTAAAGTATGACATTTTTATTTCTGGAATTCTTAGTTGATCTCTCTCTCTATGTGTGTGTGTGTCTGTGCTTTGAAATTTTATTTTATCTTCTTTTATTTTGATAAGGTCTCATGTAATGCACGCAAATAACTCAGGCTGGTCTCAAGCTTTCGATACTATTAAGGACGATCTTGAATTTCTGATCCTCCTGCCTCCACCTTCCGAATTTCGGGATTATAGGTAAACATCACCACAACTGCCCTTATACAGTGTTAGGGATCAAAACCAGGGCACCATGAATGCTAGGCAAGCACCCTACCAACCGACCTACACCCCAGTTCTAGTTGATGTCTTGAGGCCACAGCTGACTAATGACAATAGCACTGTAGAGTGCAAAGCACAATAAGAGGGAGTCAGAGAGATGGCTCAGTGGTTAAGAGCCCTTCCTTGCTGCTCTTGTGGAGGACCATTTTCAGTTATAAACACCTACACGGTGGCTTACAGCCACCAGTAACTCCAGTTTCGGGGGCGCCGGCATCCTCTTCTGACCTCTGCAGGCACATACAGTGCAAATATATCCGTGCAGGCAAAATACTCATAAAACACTCATAAAACAGAAGTGAATAAATCTGATTGCACTTCACTGGTGGAAGGCTGGAGTTTGCATTGGAGCGATGTTTATCCAGGGCCCTCTCCTCGCCTTTGGTGCTGATTCCTCCCCGAATGGAGACCTTCTGGTCTTTCTGAGGAGGACTGTATGCAATGCAGCCACTCCCTCCAGGAGCTGACCCTGTTTTTCCTGCAGGTATGATGGGCTGACCCAGGGTGAGGTGGAACCCCACCTCGAGGAGCTCATCGAGCTGGTGATGTGGCTGACAACTTGTGGGAGGGCAGAACTGAAGGTGTTTGACAGTGTCACTTATCCTCAGCTTGAAGGCTTCAAGTTCCATCTCGAGGCTTCTGGTGGGTCCTCCTTGCGTCTCCAGGTAACTGGAGAGTCAGTCTTATGTCCCGGAAGGCTCTGCAGGTTTCTGATTCCATTTGCACCTGTCTATCATGCCACATGGTCTGATGCTTCTGTGACCTTCAGAGACATAACCAGACCCATGGACATTAAATCTCCCCTTAACTGACTTTCCACCTGTGAAATTTTAGCTTTGCGACAAAAAGTTCATTTTGTGTAGCAAGTGGAGGAAATATTGCTTAACAGAGGCAAAGCTGCATGGAAGCATTGGCAAATGTTTGACCTCTAGTGGGTCTGTCCGGAAACCCTGCACAGACATCCCACTTAGGAAAATTTGAAGGCTAAGTCTGAGTTGTCTAGGTTGAAAGGAAGGGGAAGAGTTTAATGGCACAAAGTACTGAGCCAGGAAGAAACAGTGGTCTGAAGCAGCTGGGTGGGTCTGGAGATGCAAGCAGGGGCAGGAAGTGACAGGCTGTGAGGAAAGGCTGAAGCCAGTAATGCCGCAAGCGCCAGGTGGAAAAGGGCATTGGGTGGGACTAATGCAGACAAAGAGGATCAGATGTGATTGGCAGGAGAGAGCTCCAAGTTATTAGCGAATTCAAGGCAGAAAGGGGGCTTTGGACCAGAAGTTCTGGGGTGAGAGAGAGTAAATGGGAGGAAAAAGGCCAAGTGGGTAATGAAAGTGCATCCATTTGCCTGTCTAGAGGACAACCTGACATTGTACCGTCATCTCCATCATCTTTTGGTGGTAGTTGGTGGAAACCGAATCTCCAGGCCCGGCTGTGCTCAGTGGAAGTGTGGTGTGGATCGTCACTTTCCCGTGATTTTAAATAGGAAGAAACTGGTTGGATTGCTTCTGATTGATCTACCTCAATAGATCCCCAAATCTCTACCTTAACGTGCATCTGTAGACAGGGCAGTTAATGGGCTCTCATTGCTCGGTTCAGAGTGGCAGGAGCTGCAACACTTAGCTTCTCTTTGGAATAGATACAGCCCTGCAGCCCCTTCCCTACCACGATGGCTGGAGTCTTGAGATTTCCTGCATGTGTACTCACTGGAACTAAAAAAGAGAAATGTCAGATTCTTTGTGCTGCTGAGAACTCAAGCATGCATTTCTAGACAGGCAGGGAGCTAACTTGCAGAACTGTTTTTTTTTTTTTTTCCGCCTCCAGGGGTGACTGTTAAAAATCTCCAGGCCTTCCAGGTCTTGCAGAATGTTTTCCACAGAGCCAGTGACGCTGTCCTTTGCACCCAAGTGCTTTCGGCCATGAAGACCATGTGGGCCTGGAACCCTCGAAATTTCTTTCTGCTGGAGTGGACACTGCAGCCCATCTCCCAGTTTGTGGAGATCGTGCCCCTGAAGCCCACCCCCGTGCAGCTGCGCTTCTTCCAGCTGCTGGAGACGCTGGTGTTCAAGCTCCTCTACGTGCCCCATGAAATCCTGGCGAAGGTGCAGCGTCTGATCAAGGAGAGTCCAGAGCACCCCTGCACCCTTGTGGCCTTGCAGAGCATCCTCAGGATCACCGCCAGTGACCAGCTCTTCACAGACATCTTCCGGGACTCGGGACTACTAGGCCTGCTGCTGGCCCAGCTCCGGAAACAGGCCAAGATCATGAGGAAGTCAGGTGCCTCTTCAGAGGGGTGGGGAAGCAGGCTGAAGTGGTTGTTAGCTAGGCGGGGCCTGCTACGCTGCAGAGTGACAGAGAATGCAGTATGTGCATCGTGCTGTGGTGGACAGAGAGAGGAGCTCCGGGGCACGTAGCTTCGCAAAGAACAGGCAGTCTCTGAGTCTTCCCCAGAGGTGATAGGGACAGACACCATTTTAAGTGAACTCCAGAAACTGACTCAAGGAATTCTCAAGTTATTGTTGAACATACTGGTGAAAATCATCAGGGAGTCTGATCCTTCAGTACGGCAAGGGGATAGTAGAGCCTGTAGTGGCCTGGGCTTTGGGGGCCCTTTTGGGGTCTGCTGGGGTGTGGCCTGTGGTCTCCCACTGAGAGTAGGTTTTCAGAGCCCTGCTGCCCCAGCATGCCTCTTAGTCTTCAGGGGCTACACACCTACTTTGCCATGGCTCATGCTTGCCCCACTGGGGACACTACACATGGAGCTTTGAAATCCTCATCTCCAAGGATTTTCAGACAGGAGCTAGGTACAGCCTCTTTTCTCCATTCCCTTTAGTTTTATCAAATCTTTTACTCCCTGCTGCCCTTGGAAGCCAGCCTGGAGGGGGGTCAGCAGGACACAGGAATCCAGCTGCTCGCTTCTCCCCACCTTTCCCTTCTCTCCATCCCCTTTGCTTCACTGGTGGGATGGGCCCGGGAGCTTCTCCAGCCCCCGCATGCTTTTGGAATTCAGCATCAGACTTTAGTCAAAAGGGCTCAATCTGTCTGTTTTCTGTTTCTTGGGAAAGAGGAAGCTGATGGAGAGTGTGTTAGTGTGGGGACCTGTCAGTCTTGGCGGGAAGCATGGCTGTGGTATAAGCAGGATGATCTTATCCTGTTACCTCACGTCTACGAGGCCATTCTCTCCTCTGTAAAATGCAGTAGCTATGCTATCGGCCTTGTAAGAATTAAAGGGAAAGCACTCAGTGTTATGTGCGGCATGTAAAAGGTGCCAGGAATTCTCACACATGTTGCTGTCCCTGTCGCTTCAGTCTTGCTCTGTAGAAGACGAAACCTAAGCACCTTCAGGAGTCCAGGGAAGAGCTGAGTCCTACCCCAGAATGTTTACAAATAGGATCAGGATGTAAGACAATGTGTTTCCAGGATGCTTCTGTGTGTCTAGGCCTTTAGTGAGACCCAGCCTTGGAAGCATTGTGCCTCTATACTTCTTTCTCTTGCTTGGTAGTTTGGGTCTGTTTTCCGTTACTATAACAAAATGCCATAGACTGGGAAATTTACAAAGATAGTTTATTTGCATTCCGATGATATAGTCTCAATGCTACCTTCCCAAATAGAAGTTTATTTGGCATATGGGTCTGGAATCTGGGGAGTCCAGTATCATGGTGCCAGCGTACGGAGATTTTTTTTTAATTTTAATTTTTTATTTTTATTATTAATTACCTTTTATTAACCCTGTATCCTAGCTGTATCCCATTCCCTCATTCCCTTCCAATCCCACCCTCCCTCCCTCATCTCCTCCCTGCCCCTTTCCAAGTCCACTGATTGGGAAGAACCTCCTCCCCTTCCATCTAACGCTGTTTTATCAGGTATGGGAAGATGTTCTTGCTCTAGTATAACACATAAGGAGCATAGCACAGTGAGATAGATCAGTCCTGCCAGTTTATACAGCCCATCTTCATGACTTCATCCAATGCTAATTACTTCCCAAAGGATGTAGCTCCAAGTACCTTTAAGGGTGAGTGAGAGACCCCCAGCATAGGGCTTTGGGGAACGCCTTCTAACCATAGCTACCTTCTTGCCTTAAGTAGCCTCCTGCATGAAGTTAACACAGCCGCTCCCTCACTTTCCTTGTTGTTTATAGGGAAGGCAGGACACAGTCTCACTGAGTGGCACCCTAGACAGACGATGCCTTTCTAGCAGCTTAAGATCAGATCCTCTTTTCGATCCAACCCCAGACTTACAAACATTCCCAGAAGAGTTTAGCTCCTCCCGGGAGCCAGTGTTTCCAGTCTCAGTGCTTTGCATTTTTAAATGTGACCTATTGATTCTTCTGCACTCCGCGTCTGGTAAATAAATTCTTCTTGTGCTCATTCATTTACTTATTTTGATTCTCCAAATAGAAGCTAAGCTTGCAATTTGTTTCGGTACTTTCCCAGCACTGGGGATCAGCAGTGGCTGAAGAGACCAGGTCTGGTCCTTAGGATCTAATGGCCTGTCTATCTGTTCCATATCCCCTCATGCCGCTTTTTAGCTCAGGCAATGAGCTAGCAACTGTCTCTTCTAGATACGTGTGGCAGGCTGTATGGGGAAGGTCAGGGTGGCAGGGCTTGCTTTGTTATCAAGAGTGGTGTTTCTTGGAGCGTGGTTGCTGCAAGAGATCCATCGGCCTTACCTGGGAGCATGTTAGAAACAAGAATTACGCAGCCTCACTCAAGTCTAGCCCACCAGCTCTGAGGAAGGTACTCAGCATAATCCTTTGACTCTCCAGATTTCCGATATGCTCAAGCTGGAGAGCCACTGAGGTTAGGGTTTCCAGGTTGTATCTTCAGAGTTGGGATGCATCCTCCCTTCTAATGGAAGCACTGCACTCATGTCTCCGTATGAAGGCAGGACACCAAAGGAGGAAGAGGTTGTGGGTTGTGCCGTGGAGACTTCGTACATATTTATTGACTCTTAAATGTGACAGGAAAGAAAGAGTCTAATCCCGGTGTGAAGGATCCAGAGAGGGAACTCACCTGTGTGATGCTGAACACTGTGGTCACACTTCTGCAAGGCTCTGTTCGCAATGCAGGTAATCATAGCTCTAACCTTACCCCGTCAGTCTTCAACAGAACACGAACTATGAGTCACCTATGACAGTTCAAAGGTGATCCAATAGTTGGTAACAGCATGGTGGCTAATGTTCATGTCCTGGTTAGTATTTAGTGATCAGCTGTAAAATATACAACTCTGTTGACTCTTGTTGATATTGTATAGTAAAGTTGGTGGATAAAGAAATGTTGCTTAATATAGCATTTTCTAAATTAATGAGGCTACAAAACTCCTTTCCTTTCTTTTAAAGTAAAATGCAGTGTCACCCTGCTTCATTGAGTAGAGATGCCTTTTATAAACCATAAAGTGAAACACTAAAAACATTAATCCTTCATGTTTTTCTTTAAAAAGAGATTTCTCTCCACAAGGAGAGCAACAGAACCAAAAAATCTGAGCACAGGGGTCTTTCCTGAGACTGATACTCCAACCGAGGACTATGCATGGAGATAACCTAAGACCCCTGCACAGATGTAGCCCATGGCAGTTCAGTATCCAAGTGGGTGCCATTGTAATAGGAACAGGGACTGTCTCTGACATGAACTGATTGGCCTGCTCTTTAATTACCTCCCCCTGAGGGGGAAGCAGCATTACCAGGCCACAGAAGACAATGCAGCCACTCCTGATGACACCTAATTGATTAGGATCAGAAGGAAGGAAAAGAAGACCTCCTCTATCAGTGGACTTGGGGAGGGGCATGCATGCAGAGGGTGGAGGAAGAGAGGGATTAGGATGGGAGGAAGGAGGGAACCATGGGGGGGGATACAAAGTGAATAAAGTGTAATTAATAAAGAATAAAAAAAAAGAAAAAAAAAGAGATTCCTTTTTGTATATCAGTATATGGCACGAAGCAGATACATAGTTCTGCCAACAGATTTGGTGATTTAGATACAAAGGACACTGAGGCCCTTGTAGAGTGACTATGCTACGTGGAAAAGCCTGCTATTCCATTTTAGCACAGGAAAGCCTGCAAAATTGTGCCTCAAGTCCTGGTCAGAATTCACATTTCTGGGCTGACTCTCAGACATTGGATTGGTAGTAGATGGAGGTCAGTCTCAGGAATCTACTTTTGAGCAGGACTCTCAGCATGATTTCCATTTAGAAGGAGTATGGCTATGATTTGAGTGTCATGACTCAGGACCCTAAGGGCATAAATCCACATTAAGCTCTTTGGTCAAGTCAAAACTGAGTCTTTACTCCATGAGAATGAATCCACATGCCAGTCCTTGGCAAGAAAAGCCTGAGATTGCCTGTAATAAAAGAAAAGCATAATTAGATTCCTTTAATTTTCTCCCCAGGAAAAGACATAAGAAATTAAATATGTCCCTAACTTAAATTCTGGTTTGTGTTCTATAAACTTTCGGTAGAAGATAGGATTCCAACCCCAGGAAAGAAGCTATTCTCAATTGATAGCTCCTGGGAAAGGAAAAATCAGTTTTGTTTTCAATGGAGTGACAGCGGGCACATCAAAACACCCTAGGGCAAGCCCCGCGCTCAGGAGTAGTTGGCCAACAATACCGACACAACTCAGACTCCATGTTTTTGGGGGTATTTTTGGATATTTTTTGTGGGTTTTTGTGGGTATTTTTTTTGAGAAAAATATCTAAAATTGGGTAAGTAGGTAGGTAAGTTTAGGAGGGGGAATAATATGATCAAAATATAATATATAGAATTCTCATAGAATAAGCACATTGAAAAAAGAACCTTAGCAGAGAGGATAAAGAAGTGGTTAGGGAATGAAGGTAAATAGATGGGCCACTCAAAGGCTGTATAATACATGGTTATTAACTTTAGTCATTATGTCACACCATGAGTCTTTTGAACTTATTTTATCCTATCTTGAACTTTTGCCCAAGCGAAGATGTTAGCAATTTTTTTTTCTTCCTCAAAATAGAATTTCCACCGATGAAGAATACAGTTTTTCTTCTTAATTCTTCAGCACCAAAGTTTCTCTTTCTAATTAATACATTATGGGTGTTGATAAAACCATTTACCAAAAGAATGAAGTGTAAAGTGCTTGGGAAGTTGAAAGCGAAAGCCTTCTTTGTGATGGAGTTGCAATGCCAGGGTCCACCTTTCCTTAGCCCTGTCCTCTGTCTTGTCCCCAGTTGTCCTTAAAGATCACGGCATGGTGCCCTTCATCAAGATTTTCCTGGATGATGAATGCTACCGAGGGGCCTCACTCAGAATCTTGGAGCAGCTCTCAATCATCAATGCAGAGGAGTACATGAGCATCATTGTGGGGGCTTTGTGTTCGTCTACTCAGGCGGAGCTGCAGCTGAAGCTGGATCTTCTCAAGGTGAGGTCAAGTCCTTTGTAGTTGGCTTTCTCAGGTCCATGCACCAAGTTATTTGCCTTTGTTCATGCACTGGTCCATGGTGTTGGGTAGGTAGATAGTTGTGCCAGGCAATTTTAGCTGCTGTAAGTAATAAGTACCATATGCTTAGCTGCCTGACAAATAAGTTTCTTGAGACAAGGTCTCATGTAGCTCAGGCTGGCATCAGACTCGCTATGTAGTCAAGGATGACCTTGAGCTTCTGATCCTACTGCCTCCACCTCCTTAGTTCTAGGAGTTCAGAAATCTGGCCTTAATTTTTTTTTTTTTTAAATGGAGATTCCACAAGTACTTGGGATTGCAATTCAGGAACAGCTGTCACTCGGGGACTTAACTCAGCTGAAAGATAAGGGGAGACAGGCTAGAGAGAGTGACATAAAACATCTCATTCAGGCTGTGAATTAGCATGCTCTAGCTTCTTTTCAGTTTTCTTTAGACAGACTTTTGAGCAGGACTCTATCAGCTGCAGGGGGTGATGGGAAATGTAGTCCTTGGACAGTCAGCAACTATCCAGCACCACTGTATATCATGAAAGCGGGGTGTGAGTTAGTGGTGGCCTGACAGGTACTCTGTTGACTCTATTTACTGAGCATCAACCAATGATCAGGTCTGGTGAGAGCTCTTGGGACACACACGATGATGAGACATAGCTCTTGCTACTTGGGAGCTTAGGAACCCATGCTCATAGTACATGAGTGCTGATCCAGACCTCAGGGAGGGAGGGGCTCTGCATAGATACTTCGTGTCTATAGGAGGCTGTGTGAAGAGGGTAATGGGAGAGTCTGTTACAGTTTAACCTGGTCCGGGAGCTCATAGGGGAGAGTGTGTAGCTAGAAAGGAAGCTAAAGGGACCCAAAGCTGCAGGGACAGGGGCACAAATGGACTACCAAGTCTGAGTTATCACGTTTGTATGGTACAGAGAAGTATTATTTTTGTAATATTGCCAATAATTATCAAATTATCCTAAAGTAGTCAAGAAATATATACTATGTTAATTTATCATCCTTTTATAATTTTTTGCTTTATTCTTTTGTGCTTTATTTCCTTTATTCTTTTGTGCTTTATGCTTTTTAAACATTTTCTTTGAGAGCTGGTGTGATGGTACATTCCTTTAGTCCCAGCACTCAGCGTGAAGTGGCAAGCAAATCTCTATGAGTTCAAGGCCAATCTGATCTATACAGAGGCCCAGACAAGCCAGAACTATAAACATACTGAGACCCTGTGTTTAAAAAAAGAACAAGAACAAAACAAAATGAAAAACCTTCTATTTATTTCTTGTCTTTTCAGTTGTAAGCCTGAGTCTTTAATGGCTGTGTCATCAATTGCTAGTTAAAAAAACAAAAACCAAAAAACAATTCTCTTTAGTTTTATGCTGTTTGAGTGAAGGGACATAAATGCAAGTATTCCTGTGTAGATTTAAGCAGAACTTGTCACCTCTGTGTATGACACAACCCAAAAGAAACATCTTCTTGTTTCCTGAACTTGTCATATCTGGTTCCTGAGGAACGTTAGGAAAATTATGAAATTGCTCTGACTCCAAACCTAATGGGTTTGGCATTGGTTCTCTCTCCACTATCCTTTCTAATGCATGGAGTGTGGAGTTGGGTCTTTGTCTCCATTTCTCTGCAGAGTCCATGCTAGACATTGAGGGAGTTATTCCTGTTGCCACATGGCCTCACCTGAAGAACTAGGAATAGCCACAGAATCCCAAGAGGCTCCAGGGAGAATGACTCCATGACCATACTTATGAATTTCAAGGATGATAAGAACTCAAGTAGTGATTTAATTACAGTGCAAAAAGTGAGCGAAAGGAAATAATAAACACAAAAGAAAGATGTAGGTCTTTTGAAAGCACATTAATGCCATAATGATGTGAGCTACGACAAAAGTAGTGAATGCTAGAGTGAGGCTTTATGGTAGAGGGTTTACCCAGCAAGCAGGAGGCCTGGAAACCCACTACCTACCACCAGAGAAGGGCAAAGAATTTGTTGAAAAGTAGTGATGGGAAAGACCTGAGATTAATATGGGCTGGTCCTCTCCTGTTTGAAACAGAAGCATGCAGAGGGCTGCAGAGACTACTGTCACTCAAATGATAAGCCTGGCAGCTGAGAATGGGGCAACTGCTCCTTGATGTCAAGCTTCTGTTAGATGGATTTGAGTGTTCTGATAGGAAGCGGGAAGGTAGAACCACAACCGGGACTTTGGTTTTCCACTGGGTAAAAAATTATTTCTGATATGTTCATAGTAAAATCTAGACTGACCCATAGAGAAGAAAGCTACGTTCTGACTCTTCTGGGAAACAGAAAGGAGCTTCCCATCCTTCATGGAGGGCGCTCTGTCTTGTTCAGAGAGAGTTCATCTTGTTTACTCTGCAGCCCAGAGGCGTCTTATTGGAGTGCTAGCCCCTGGGTAATAGGACGGAACTTCTAGAATTAGCAATGCAAAGCCATTATGGTGTTTTACAGATTCAATATAATTTCAGAATTGCAGCACCAAGAGAGTTCATAAGGAATGAGCCTTCTGTGAGCTCATTGAACAAAGTCAGAGCCACAGGCTCCCCTGCCGCCTTCTCACTCCCAGGCTCTGCTGGGCAGTTAGGAGGCCTCAGGAGCTGCCGACACCCTCAATGGACTAGGACTGCTACACACTGCTGTGCGGTGGGAGAGAGGGGTGGGTCCCCAGAGCCTAGCCTGGATTCTGAGTACATGAGTAGTAGCTAGTGAATGTTCCCTGAAATCGGATGTGGGATCTGTGACTGTTTTAAAATCATCTGAGAGATCCTTGCAATTTCGCAAACATCCACGTGAAACAAGCTCTCTTTGGCTGGATCACTACTTCAGACCTTAAAGGCTGGCTGTGCCCATGCATTGGGTTTACATAGAGGGTCAGAGAGAGGATGAGGGGACCCATTATGGAGTGTTGGGGGCCAAGGCAAGGAGGCAGGCGGTGTCCTTCCCAGTGAGGTTTGCAATCTCTGGAGGCCACTCACATCGCACATATGAGGACCACCTCAGAGTCGATGTTTCCAGAACCCAGCGGCACCTCCGCATCAACACCAAAGCTGTGCGACTACACCACCAATTCTGGCAAAGGATAACTAAGTTAAAGGATAATGTAAGCAAATGAATTTCCTCCCTGTGGCCAGGGGGACTGTGATTGGGTTATGCACAAATTCAGATTGATTTGCTAATATACATTTAGCTGTTCAACTCTGAGCTTAATCACATTACCTCACCAGTCTTCCAGCATGACACATGGAAAATTATGAGGAATAACAAATAATAGGATGTGAAATAAATCCTGTTAGCCCTAACACAGTTAGCGCCATGCAGCAGACATCCATTTTATAGATTCAGGCCAGAGGAATACTAACTCAGAGCCGATGACACCATAACTGAGTTAAGGACGAGAAAATGCGCTTAAGGCTGACCTTTCTTGAAATGTGTCAGCCCTATCCTGATTACTTTGACTTCTGTTGATTCAATTTATTCTTTTCTGCAGACTCGGAACCCTGTGTGATACATTATCATGCAAAGTTGAATGACAGTAATGGAGACCCCTCCTCCTAGGGCCCCAGCTCCTGACTAATCATTTCCCGAAGTCCCGAAATATTTATTTTCCTTTATGATAGAAATGTTTCTCTTTAGTTGCTATGAAATTAAGCCTTTGTAATTGGATTTTGGACTCTTTACTTTATGACTCTGCAAATATGAAATTAACCCCATCCCAAGAAATAATAGAGCAGTCTACATTCTAATGAGATTACCCCCATTTTAGATAATGACCCAGAATTTAATAAATCGAACAAAGCAACAATTAAGGGCAGCCATTACTCCTCCCCCTCCCAAACAGAGGGAAGAAAGTAGCCATCTAGGTAGACACCCACTGAGAAGCACAGATCATGGGTAAAGATTACTGTTGGACTGATTATCCTGTAAAATATCTGTTCTTACCACTCATGGAAGGATGGATGGAACTCTTCTTAGCTATGTCTGGCATCAGGTTGGACCACTGAAATTTGCTTCCTGTGGAGACCAGGGGATGTTCCATGGCCATCCAAGTGCTCAGACAAAGAGCTACAATGTGTTAAGGCTTCCGCTTTAATCATTCTTTCCTCTTGCATTTGCTTTGGCCTGTGCCATGTGACAAAAGCTCTTTCTTCATTCCTTTTGCTTGAAGCCTTCCTCCTAGTGGTCATGAGCCACTAGAAGCTCTCATAGAAACTGTTTGATGTCATTACTTATGGGTTTTCTAATGTCTTGGTGACTGACTTATTTTTTTTCATGGCATGTATCGCATGACCAGGCACAAAGTCAGTCTCAGAGAAGTAGACTGATTTGCATGCTCATATGCTGTGTGGATTATCACTTAGAAGGAAGAGGCTAAAACTTATGCCCATTTCATAGTTAGTTTCCTCTTTAGCTGAGGAAATACTTAGTTCATGCACAGAGGGGTTTCTAGAGATAATGGCAGGTAGCTGTGACTGTCTATAAGACAAGGGCCTTGGGCAGTGTGTATCGTGAGCTTTTATATTTCCTGAGCATCGCCCTTCTGGGGTAACCTTGTTCTGACCCATGACACATACTTCTCTTGAAGGACTTGTCTGTGCCTTGTGCTTTTGAGCACAAGATTTCTCTGTCTCTTGACTTTTCACCTATCAGGCTTTGGTTCGTCATCTTAAGCCATGTGATTAAGTCACAGCATTGGCTCTTGGCCCAAAGTGGGAGTCATTTTTTTCATTTTTGGCCTTTGAACTGTATCTTAAGCGTCCAGAGTTGATTCTGAGCTATGTCCCTTTCCTTGATTCAGCACAGCGTTAACTTTTTAAAAGAATAAAGCACTTGAAACCTTGAAATAAAGCACTTGAAATAAACTTGAAATAAAGCACTTTCCAGAGCCTACTACACAAAGGCCATCCGCCATCCAAACGCGTGATGGCCAGTCTCAGATGGGTTCCAGTGCTATCTTTCAGGTCAATGCCCAGGACCATAGGATTAAATATTTGTGTAAAGTTGTGCATACCTATTTCATTCCCCCTCTCCCTATCTTTCCTCTTTTCTTTCTTCTCTTCCATGTGAGGAACATCTATTATGCAACAGGCACTTGTGGGCAGTGAATGTACTTTTCAAGTGTTCTGTGAAGGTTTTATTTTACAGAGAAATAAATTTGCCTGTAGACAGATGTCTCAGCCACCTGGAGGGTGGTGGATCATGTGTGTGCTCTGGCTACTTGAGCTAAATTTCCCACGCAGGGTCTAGCCTGTCTGCTACTCAAGCAACTTGGATATTATGATTTATAACTGTATAATCCTATGATTTATAACAGCAGATAGTTACAGTTAGGAAGTAGCAACAAAATAATTTTATGGTTGAGGGTCACCACAACACGAGGAACTATATTAAAGGGCCACAGCATTAGGAAGATTAGGAACCACTGCTCTAGAATGAGTTTTGACCCTAGCCCACAGGTTTGTCCTGCCTTCTGGAGAGCCTCATCTTTACAACCTGCTTCTGGGCACAGTGCCTTTCCTCTCTCTCCTCATGTGTCAAAGCCCTGCTGCTTGTGTGGAGAAGGAGATGAAGACTAAAAAGCCGAAGCTGTACCATGTCACTGTGTGTCTTCTTTACATTGGAGGGCCAAAACTTGCCTCACTTAGAGAGTTAAATGCAGCTGAGTTCTCCTGGGATAAGTCTACTGTGGCTCCTTATCAAATTGAGTCCCAGTTTGGTAGAGAGCTGAGGCAACTTTCTCTCAGGTGCAGTCGTGTGTGTGTGTGTGTGTGTGTGTGTGTGTGTGTGAAGAGTTTTGTTGTCAGAATGGGTGAGGCCTAACTCTAGAGCAGTGGTCCTCATCCTTTCTAATGCTGCTACCCTTTAATATAGTTCACCATGTTGTGGTGACTCCCAACCATAAAATTACTTCGTTGTTACTTCATAACTGTAATTTTACTACTGTTATAAATCATAATGTAAATATCTGATATGCAAGCTATCTCAATTGTGACCTCCCCTCCCCCCAGAGGAGTCACAACTCATAGGTGGAAAACTGCTGTGAGGGAAACACATTTATGTAAAGATGGTGGCAGGTAAATGGACCTTGAAAGGGTTTTAAGGAAAAGCACACGAGGGCATCCTAAAGTAATAAGAACATGAGCAAGAGTGACATCACAGTGTTTAAGAACTGCCCACCTGGCTTGCCTAGTTTCTGCACGGGGGACAGACAGCACTGCTCCTGGACAGATGTGCTTGTACGTGGTCCCGACTGCCTGCTGGATTTCACTCATTTCCTTTGCTTGCTCTTTCAGTCTCTGCTCCGGATCCTGGAGACCCCCAAGGGCCACGCTGCATTCCGCGTCTCCAGTGGGTTCAATGGACTGCTGTCCCTGCTCTCAGACCTGGAAGGGTCCCTCCAAGTGCCTGCAGCGCCAACATGGGGTGCAGTGTCCCCCAGCCGGACCCTGGAGCTGGTGTTGCACACCCTTTGTGTTATGTCTGCCGCACTGCACTTGGACCCGGTCAACGAGCACTTCTTCAGGAGCAATGGGCTTTTTGAGAAGCTGGCTGAGGACCTCTGTCTGCTGGGCTGTTTTGGGGCCCCAGATGAGGGTGGTGCCCAGCAGCACTCTCCCTCTGACATGCAGAGCAGACCCTTCATGGATTTGCTGAGCTCTGCCTTTTCCTCCAGCTGCCCCTTCCCACCCAGGGTGCAGAGCTGCCTGCAGATCCTCAGCTTCCTAGAGAGCATGGCCAGCGGCACCCTCCACCTGCGCAGGGACCTGACTGAGCCAGCCAGGGCTGTCCACGAGCCTTCTGTGGATGCTCAAAAGGGAGAGGCTGGGGGCCGCCAAGGCAAATCAAAGCAGTGGCCAGACCTGGAGGAGAGGTTAGAGTGGGCAGGCTGCTTCTGTTGTGGGTCACCAGAGTGTCTGTCATTATTTCTTTCTTATACAGATGTCCCTGTGGATTTAATGGGGAGGGAGGTCAAGATACAGACTGCGTGTGCCAGAGAGTTGACAGGCTTTAAGTCACTTGGGAGGCTCCAAGCTCCTCTATCTTGGGAGCTTATAGCAAATTTGACCCAAGTCAGCCTAGGGATGGAAGAGTCTGTGAATTTGGACAAGAGCCTACAAGGCTTCTGGATGCCTGGAAGGCAAGAGCAGGTCTCCATGAAGACAGCCTTTCTCCTCAGGGTCCCTCTGTGCTCCTGGGCATTGTGGTGTTTACGTGGGTCTTCCCGAGTGTCCAGGCTACCTTGGCTTCTGTGGCTTTGTCTCCTTTCAAGAGTGCTGCCAGGGGAGTGGGTGAGCTCTTTCAGCTTGTTAGGACCCAAACACAGGGTTCAACCACAGGGCTCTTCCTTGTCTTTTGTGCTACATCCACTTTTCTTAACATAGACTGCTTTCCTCTTTCCACAAGCAACACTTCTCACTGACTCAGACTTGTGCAAAACAACATTTGACTTTAGAAGAACATAGTTCCACTGCGGGAAGGAATGTGAGATCCATTGCTACCCATTTTGGAGTGGGAGGGGAAATGGGAGATAATTTCTCAGTAGTGGATGTTCTCTTTCATTTCGTACAAGCAACAAAGACCGATGACTTTAACTCTCTGGTGATGTCTATATTTGGAGACACTACAGTTTGTCCTGAGAAGGTCCCCACTTTCCAGAGGCGAGAGTGATGGCTGTTAAATCTCCATATACTGATACAATCATGAGACCTCTTTTGTTTTGTGGATCATTTGGTCTATTGAATTTTCTCTTTCTAATCTTGCATCTTGTCTGTGGTGATACCACCGCGAGCATACCCACTGCCTGACCAGCTGTTCCTGGGAGAAAGTATGCTTTTTACTATGTTGTCCAGGCTAGCCTCAAACTTCTGGGCTCAAGATAACCCCAGCCTTGTGTGTTTCCAGGAATGCGGGTGTGTGTCAGCAGGCCCAGTTGTACTCTTAGCATCTCTCTTCTGCTAGGTTGTCCTGCCTCTCATCTCAAATGACCTGCAGAGTGACTTCCTTGTCTCTCCTTCCTCCGGCATTTCGGCCGAGGTTCATTTTTAATTTGTCATTTGAACGGTGTTTGGCATTTCTTGTTTCTTTGGCCTCAGTGTTCTGTTGCCTTCTGACTTGTCCTTATTATTCTCTCCTTTCGGACTTATTTGGGAATCTTTTTCTTGCCTTGGGTGGTTAGGAGACTTGTCTGTCTTCCTTCAAATCTGTGCGTTTCTCTGCCTTTTGTAGTCCACGTTTGGTACCATCGGTGTTTTGCTGTTACACAGTGTTGTGTTTTCCTGCTTCCCTTGGTGATCTGTGCTTGGTGGCTTTGAACTTGCAGTGTGGTAGACCAGCCTTGCTTACCTTTTGCTGTTCACTGCTACTGTAGGAAGACAAAGCTGACTGGATTGTTCTGTTTATAATTAATTGGCTTTAACTGCACGGACATAAAGGTGGTAAATTTTCATAAATACGCCATATGGGCATGGAAAGAACGCACACCCTCTAATTGTTAGAACAATGTTCAATTTTTGACTATCAAAATTTGTAGTTTTTCCCATGTCATAAAATTGTTAAGTCAGCTTGGCATGTCGTTGTTAAGAAAAACCCATTTAAAACCACCATAAGGAAGAATATGTATCTATTAGTGTTTTAAAATGATTTTTAATTCTCATACGAAATGTTTTTATGGCAATTTCATATACAAGTTGCTTTTGGCTGATTCTCTCTTTCCTATTTCTTTTTCCATCTCCCTGTCCCATCTCTTACTATACCTTTTAATCCTCAGCACCCATTCTACTTTTATATCTCATGTGTTTTACAACTTTCCCCACTCTTCCTGAAACTCTCCTACCCCCCCACAGACTCTTCTAGTTTCCTTGTCTCTACTCACATTTACCACTATATTCATATATATATATATATATATATATATATATATATATATATATATATGAATAAAGAAGTACTGTCTTTTGAGCCTTGGTCACCTCTCCTAACAATGTATTTTCGATCCATTCATTTTCCTGAAAATTTTACTTTTCTTTTTGGCTGAGTAAAGTTCCTTTGTGCACATGTATCACATTGTCGTCATCCATTAATCTGTGAGACCTCGAGACTGATTTCATTTCATTGCTATTGTGAATAAGGCAGTAGTAAACATGGGTGTGACAGTATCTCTTGTGGGACACAATGTCCATTGAGAATATGCCTAAGAATGTCATCACTTGGTCTTAGCTTAGTTCTATTTGTCATGTTTTGATGCCTCCACATTGATTTTTGTAGTAGTTTTACAAGTTTTCATTCTTACCAGTAATGATTAAGACTCCATTTCCTTTCAGATAGTTGCGAGGATTTGTTACCAGTTTTTGTTTGTTTGGCTTGGTTTGTGTGTGTGTGTGGTAGCTATTCTGAATGGAGTGAGATGGAATCTTATGGAAGTTTTAATTTGTATTTCTCTAAAGGTAAAGGATGTTGAACACTACAAAAATACTTATTGGCACTTTGTATTTATCCTTTTTAAGAACTGTCTCTTGGTTAGCTCATTTTGTTGATTGGAAGTTTTCTTTATTTTGTGTGTGTGTGTGTGTGTGTTTTCAGTTCTTCATGTATTGTAGATACCAACCTCTATAAAATAGAGCTGGCAAAGATTTCTCTCCTATTCTGTAGGCTGCTATCTTTTCAGTTTGATGACAGTTCCTTTTGCCATGGATAAATTCTTTAATTTTATATAATCTCTTTTGCCAGTTCTTGGAACTATTTCTTGTGCTACCTAAGTACTGCTCAGAAAGTTCTTGCCTCGACCTATAACACACTTTCCTCTAGCAGTTTTGTATTTAAGGTTCAAATTAAGACATCTTATTTTGAATTGATTATTTTTTAAGGTGAATGATGCAGATCTAAGTTCATTCCTCTTCAAGTGTATATCCAGCTTCCATTTGTTTTGTTAACTTTGCATTTTACCTAGTTTTCCTTTGTATCTGAATAGCTGAATTTTTAATGCAATGTTTTCCATCTATTAGCATTCAGCATATATTTTCTATGCTTGGTCTTCCAGTGTTTGCCATGAAATTTAACAGGCCTTCTCAAAATGTTTAAAGTTAAATCTTAGCTTCGTCTTCTTTTGTATCAATACAGAAACAGCTCTAGAGTTCTCAGCACTGCTACTAACTTGTATTTAACTGTTGATTTGTAGTTAGTTCTACTTCAGTTAACGTCTCAAATCTGTTATCTATTGTTTTTATTTGAGGTTTATTTAGTTTTATCTATGTAAATTCCTATACCTCCTATTTTTCCTTGAACCTACACCTTTTAACTATTATTTTGTTTTTCAGTAGAACACCACTGGAGTGTTTTTTTTTTTTTTAATTTAAGGTTTATTTGTCATACACTCTCTTAAATTTTCTTAGTCCAAAAAAATATTTATTTCCTTCCTAACTGCTGGAAGACAGTTCGCTTGGAGTGCACGTTGGATGAAGAGTGGTTTTCTTGAAACGTGTAAAATGTCCCCTTACCTATTGGTTTCAATAGTGGCTGCTAACTAATTGGCTTTTCTTTAGAAAAATGTTTGTCAGCACCAAAAAAATTAATTTTTCATCTTCTTTTGGATTCTTTGAAGAACTGCACCATTCCTGATTTACAGTTTCACTTCATGTATCTCGGTTTGGATGATTGTAAAGCTTCTTTCTGCCTGATATCCATGGAAATTGTTGTCCATCATCAATTCTGCATGTTTTTATTGCTTTTTTTCTGACCTTTTGTTTTGTTTAGTTTTAATTTTCATTTTTTAATTTTAATTACAGTTTATTCACTTTGTATCCCAGTGGTAGCCTCCTCCCTCATTTCCTCCCAGTCCTACCCTCCCTCCCTCATTTCCTCCCATGCCCCTTCCCAAGTCCACTGTTAGGGAGGCCCTCCTCCCTTTTCATCTGACCCTAGCCTATCAGGTCTCATCAGGACTGGCTTCATTGTCTTCCTCTGTGGCCTGGTAAGGCTGCTCCCCACCACTCAGGGGAAGGTGATCAAAGAACCAGCCCATGAGTTCATATCAGAGACAGTCCCTATTCACATTACTAGGGAACCCATTTGGATACTGAGCTGCCATGGGCTACATCTGTGCAGGAGTTCTAGGTTATCTCCATGCAGGGTCCTTGGTTGGAGTATCAGTCTCAGAAAAGACCCCTGTGCCCAGATTTTTTGGTTCTGTTGCTCTCCTTATGGAGGTCCTGCCCCCTCCAGGTCTTTCTACCTTCTTCTCCTTTCATAAGATTCCTTGCACTCTGCCCAAAGTTTGGTTATGAGCCTCAACATCTGCTTTGATACAGTGTTGGAGAGAGTCTTCCAGAAGCCCTCTGTGGTAGGCTCCTGTCCTGTTTCCTGTTTTCTCCCTCTTCTGATGTCTGTCCCGTTTGCCTTTCTGAGTGAGGATTGATCATCTTACCCAGGTTCTCCTTCTTCTTTAGCTTCTTTAGGTGTACAGATTTTAGTATGTTTATCCTATAATTATACTACTAATATCTACTTATGAATGAGTATATACCATGTGTCTTTCTGCTTCTGGGATACCTCACTCAGGATCTTTTCTAGTTCCCACCACTTACCTGCAAATTTCATGATTTCCTTGATTTTAATTGCTGTGTAGCATTCCATTTTGTAAATGTACCACAATTTCTGTATTTATTCCTCTGTTGAGGGGCATCTGGGTTGTTTCCAGGTTCTTGGTATTATGAATAAAGCTGCCACAAACATGATTGAGTGAATGTCCTTGTTGTGTACTTGAGCATAGTTTGGATATATGCCTAGAAGTGGTATAGCTGGATCTTGAGCAAGTGCTATTCCTAATTGTCTGAGAAAGTGCCAGATTGATTTCTAAAGTGGTTGTACAAGTTTACATTCCCACCAGCAATGGAGGAGGGTTCCCTTTTCTCCATATCCTCTCCAGCATGTGTTGTCACTTGAATTTTTGATCTTAGCCATTCTGATGGGTGTAAGGTGAAATCTCAGGGTCGTTTTGATTTGCATTTTGTATGTTGAGCATTTCTTTAAGTGTTTCTCTGCCATTCAATATTCTTCTACAGAGAATTCTCTGTTTAGCTCTGCACCTCATTTTTTAAATTGGATTACTTGATTTGTTGCTTTTTAACTTCTTGAGTTCTTTATATATTCTGAATATTAGCCCTCTGTCAGATATAGGGTTGGTGTTGTTTTGTTCTCTTGACAGTGCCCTTTGCTTTACAGAAGCTTTTCAGTTTCATGAGGTCCATTTATTGATTGTAGATCTTAGAGCCTGTGCTGTTGCTGTTCTAACTTTTAAAAAATTATGTACTGTAGCTTTTTGGAGCTAAGACAGATTTGTACCTTACTAACCCATCCTGCCCTCCGTGTCTCAGCCACTATGTCTTTTCTTCTCATCATCTCTTGGCACTCTCTCTTTTTCCAGTTTATTTGGTTCTCTTTCCAACGCACTAGAGTCTCCTATTAACTATCTAATCTGATGAATACCAACTAGCTATTTAGGCTTTGTTTCAAAATTTAAAGGATGCACACACACACACACACACACACACACACACGCACACGTACATATGTACGTGCATATGAGTGTTGCTTGGTCTTTTACAAATCAACTTTATGGTCTTATGGTACTTTTCCTTGCCTCACGTTTATGTTCCTTTTATTTCTTCAACCACATGAATCAGAACAATTTTATCTTCTGTGTCTTTTGAGAACCCGCAGCTGTCACTGAAGGTTTCTTGTGTGGGATATGACTTTTAATTTGCTCTTCTAGGGTCTTCATGAAAGTAATCCCTCCCTGGCTCCCTTGAGTTTCTGAAACTATAGAAATGTTGGCTGGAGTTGGTGGCTGTCCTGTATCAGCCAGGCCAAGCCAAACTCCCATGCTCTGCTCTCTTGACCTTGTGTGGGGAAAGGAAGCATGTATTCTCAAGAGATCCAGAACTCCGAGTTCCAGGGAAGCCCTCGGAGGGGACCTCTGCTCCGGTGACCTAATGCCGCATAGGTTAACTTGGTGTCTTGGTCAAGAAGCTTGTTCAGTTTAGTCTACCAGCTCTTGGGGGGTGGGCAGAGTATGTTTGCTAGCATCAGATATCAGTGAGCAAGTGAGGAAAAGTGGTAGAACACTGAAGACTGTCCCTAGGACTGAACTTCAGTGTTTATTTTCATTAAGTTTCCTCCCACATTCTAGAATTCAGTGAGGAAACAGAGCCTGAGAAGGAGGAACACAGCCCAAGGTCATGTCTGAGAGTCAGAATGTGAAACCAGTTGACTTCCAAAGTGTGCGTGCGTGCATGTGTGTGTGTGCGTGTGTGTATGTACACATGCATGCTTTTCGTATGTTTTCTTTCTGCTTTTTTCCTGCTGTTCCCACAATAGAGGTGTTGAATTGCCAAATCAGACTATCACTGTGGCTTGAGAAGCTGGTGTTTAAAGTTCAGGCTCTCTTCTACAGGGTGCACGGCACTGCTTCTTTATAAATAAGATATGTCTGACACCACCCAGCTTAGTGAGTAATTTCAAAATTTGTGAAGAACTAAATATTAAAAATAGAACAGTTTCCGTCAGTAAGACGTATGGTTGGCCTTGACCTTTTTTAGTGTTTAAGAGCAGGAAGTGAAACTCCAGCTCCCTGGAGAGCCATGGGTAGAGGGCAGGGCCATTAGCGGGCTGGGAATCACAGACAGGCTATTGTCTTTGCCCCATACCTGACATGGAATCTTCTGGGGCAGGAGGCCTCTCTGCTCTCTTCTGTAGTGCCAACCATATCTCCAGGGATGAGAGGAGGAGGCTGTGGGAGCTGGAGTCGGGCTGGCTCTGTGCCTTAGTGGTATGTTTCTTGGGATCACTGTTTATGTCTGCCTGTGCCTCACTTTCTGGACTACATGGGTGACCCTGGTGAGGGGAGGGAAGACCACAGAGCGTTAGGGGCAGTACAGCTGATGCTTTCTGAGCATGTCTGTACCATTCACCTCTCTGGTCTTTTCACAGCAAGAGTTCATTTGACCTGTGTAACGTCTACCGTTTAAGGAATCTTTTTCACAAATAGAAAACACAAATTTCCAAAGAGATGAGTGAGCGGGTGAAGGACCTTTCCACCAAACCTTGTGACTTGAGATCAAAAAACAAGCATGCGAATGTATAGATAATAAATAGAAAAATAAAAAAAATTCAAAACTGGAGACAACATGAAATGGAAGCTATGATGGCATCAGTCACTAATTTTTCTTAGACTGCTTGGTGTGGCCTCCCAGTCTCCCTCCCCCTGAACTTCCTCAGTGTCAATTCTTGCTGAGGGGAGAGGGGCTCCTGGACTAGGCTCTGATAAACCACAGGGTCTAACCTTTGGCTGGATTCTCATCTATGGCCCCTACCTTCAAGTGACAAATTTGGTTTCTGATTTCTGCTGCTTTGAGGTCCCTTTCTTCCTCCCTCTCTTTCTCCCTCCTTTCTTCCCTCTCTCCCTTCCTCCTTTCTTTTCCTTTATTCTCTCCCATTACTGACTCTTTTTTCCATCCCCTCTTTTTCTTTCTTTTCTTTGTATCCCCTTCATTGGGACTGAGGCTTTGAGAGCAGCTTGAAAGCCTGCTAGCTGTGTTCACCTTTGTTATTGGGAGGGGACTACCTCACTGTGAATATGGGCAACCAATCAGGTCACAGCATACCATCTTCTTAATGTGCTTCTGAATTTAGCTTGTAGCTCTGTGGAGCATTTTGTGACGGTGTGCAGCTGGGACCTTGGTCTGTAGTTTTGTTGGTGGTGGTGTGCTTATCCAGCTGTGGTATCAGGGTTACACTGACATCATAGAATGAGTTTGTCAATGTCCCTCCCCTTCATGCTTTGTGGAACAGCTTGAGAAACATCAGTATCAGTTCTTCCTTAAAAGTTTGGCAGAATTAAGCTACAAATCTGTCAGTGTAAGCTTTCCTCTTTATTTATTTATTTTTAGAGATTGTAAAATTACATCTATGTCTGTTAATTCACTCATTTAGTGTGGGTCCGAGCTCGTGTACATGCATGTGAGCACACATTCGTGTGGAGATCGCGCTTGTGGGAGCTGGTTCTCTCCTTTTGCCATGTATGTTCTGGAGATGAACCTCAGGTTTTAATGCTTGGTGGCAGCACTTTCGTAAACTGAACCACCATACCAGCGCTGGACTTTTCTTTGTGGGGAGGTCTTTTGTCTCTTCTGTTTAAGTTATCAATACTTTCTTGATTTAATTTGGTAGTTCACGCACACTTAGAAATTTGTCCATTTCTTCAGTGTTTTCAGTTCTTCAGGATGTTTGGTTGCTTGGGTGATTTGGTTCCTTTTTCCACACTGACCTTTAGGAGTTTGCTGTTTGACTGTGTCGGGCACGTAGGCTGTTTGAGCTTAGACTTTATTTCTTGAGTAATGTAAATATTTCACCTGGTGAATCTTCTCAAAGCAATGCTTTGGCAGTATCCCACAGATGTTTCCATGTGTGCCTTTTCCATTTCAGCTTGAAATACCTTTTTTTTTCCCTTGAGATGTTGGGGAGACAGCTCAAGTTGTAAAAGTTCTTGCTTTGCAACTATGTGAACCTGGGTTTAAGCACCAGAACTCATGTGAAGAAACACAAACCAGAGCACTGACCCTGCTCATAATCCTAGCAACAAGGACTTGCGTTGAGAGAGATGTGTCAATGTCCCTAGAAGAAAGACGTGGTACTGTCAGATCCATTTCACAGCTGGGCTATGTTGGGCTCAGATACGTCAGTTCAAGGTCATTCCATCATTACGTGGTACACTGAGAATTTGGACCAAGGTCTGTTTTAGAAAGAAAGGTCTAGAACACTACACAAAAAGAGACCAAAAGAGGTCATGTCAACACGTGCCATTTTCCCGCTCTTCACAGGATGGATGAAGGTGACGTCTCGATCATGCATCCTGGGATCATCTGCATCATGGTGAGACTGCTGCCTCGGTTGTACCTGGACGCCCACCCACAGGTACCTCTTGATGGGCATGTGTGCTTTGTTTCTGTTACCTGGCTGGTCTATGGAGTGCCCACTGCTGTGAGACTTTCTTTGTTCCTGTGTACTGTGATTAGAAGAGCCATCCCTGGGCAGAACCTCTTGAAGGGTGATGTCAGTGTGTCTTGGACCCATGATGGATCTGTGACCACCCTTCGAAGGGCATTCAAAGCAGTCCTTCCTGCGCGCTAGGTTATCTTCTAAAAGCAACAGGTGAAAAAAAAACCCACATAGTTGAAGGTAGTTGGTTCAGCTTTGCTTCATTCATGAGGACATCTGTTTTAGGAAGAAACGACAGCCAGTTAGTGCTCATGCCATCAGAACATAATAGTGACATTGTACAAATTTTGCAGTTCCTCTGAAACTTGAGAGAAATGGAGAGAGAGAGAGAGAGGAAGAGAGAGAGGGAGAGAGAGAGAGAGAGAGAGAGAGAGAGAGAGAGAGAGAGAGTAATCTTACTGGTAGCGATGACTGGTCTTACTAAGAAACAGTAGTGTCTGGTGTAGGAGGTGGAAATAGCCCTTATATGGTCCATGTTTATATATGCCCTGGTGACATCACTTATTTCTGTTCTCCTGGAGAGCAATGACACAGAGATGCAGCATAGTGGCATGAAATGTACTGGATAAATGGACTACAAGGTTAGTAATAACTGTGCCATCACAGTCCCTGGTCATGGGATGATATTCCGTCAGTGACAGACTGCATGTATCAGTGAGTCCTCAGCTTCCACTGCCTGGGGATGGGGAGTCCTCTTAGGTTGTAAGTGCACTTCATGATGTTCATACCGTAAAGGTGGCTTACAGTAAACGGTAAAGGTGGCTTACAGTAAACGGGTGAGTCCCTGCTTTTTTTTTTTTTTTCAATGCAGTTTATTCAGGAACCTTGAACAATCCTCGGACCCTGGGGAAAGCCACAGCTTAAATAGCCTCTGGGTAGCCAACCCAGGCGTGCCACGTGGGCAATGCAGATAGGTCCACATACATGGAAGCAAGCCAGAGCCTCAGCCTTAGCAAAATGTGGAATTGCTCGTGACAGAGAGCACTCACCATCGGGAAGGTGGAAGGCGGAAACCAGCTCCATCTTTAAGGCATAGCATTCCGCAGCTCTCTACAGTTTCCCCTTTTTGTTTTAGACGCATCCAGCAAGAGTAGAGGTCTGATCTCTGATATTAGAAATAAATTGGGACTTTGTACCGATGTTCATTTAGGTGTCATCCACCCAAAGAGCATCAGACCCGTCTGATACCTTTTTCTCAGAGGCGGGACCTGGGGCATCAACCCGCATGCAATCAGACATGCTCTTCTCTGGGTCCAAAGTGGCTGACCCTGAGTGCAGTGCTTAGCCTTGCATCCTGAGCGTAACATTTTAGCTTTTTATGGTATCCAACCATGCTTGGGGAGAATGTCCTGCTTCAATGGCTGTAAAGGCCTGAATGATCATAGCTGCATCACACTGTTGTGAGACTCTAATCTTGCATATATACCACAGGCAAACCAAGGAGACCAACACCAGAAGGCCTGCTAACACTCCCATGCCTGCCCATTCCTTCAGATGATTCATGGCTGCAGCAATCCATGTTGATAATCCTGTGGCTAGTCCTGCGTCCACTCTGGTAGAATTTACCGTGACAATGGCCACTCTCAGCTGCTCCATCGTAGTATCGAATTCTCCAGTCCAATTACCTAAAATATAGCTCGACAATTGTTTAGACAGATTTGCAGCACAGGAAAAATTCTCTAAAGAAACTAAGCAAGAGAGAGGACCCTAACTAAAATGTCCAATCCCCATCCGGAAAGGCAAAGAGGATGGACATCAGAAGAAGAAGAAAACAGGAAACAACCTAGGAGCCTACCACAGAGGGCCTCTGAAAGCCTCTGCCCTTCAGACTATCAAAGCAGATGCTGAGCCTGATGGGCAACTGTTGGGCAGAGTGAATGCTATTTTAGGTAAGAACTGGGAAATAGTAAGAGCTGGAGAGGACAGGGTCTCCACAAGGAGAGCAACAGAACAAGAAAATTTGAACACAGGGAACTTCCCAGAGACTCATACTCCAACCAAGGACTATTCATAGAGATAACCCAGAACCCCTGCACAGATGTAGCCCAGGGCAGTTCAAAGTCCAATTGTGTTACATAGTAATGTGAAGAGGGACTGCCTCTGACATAATCTGATTGGCCTGCTCTTTGATCACCTCCCTCTGGGGGGGAGCAGCTTTACCAGGCCATAGTAGAGGACAATGCAGCCACTTTTGATGTGAACTGACAGACTAAGATCAGAAAGGAGAGGAGAACCTCCCCTATTAATGGACTTGGGGAGTGGCATGCAAGCAGAGGGAGGAGGGAGGGTGGGGTTGGGAGGGGAGGAGGGAGGGGCTTATGGGGGGATGCAGAATGAATGAATGCAGAGTGTAATTGATGAAAATTTAAAAAAAAAGGGAAAAAATAATTTAAGAACCTTAAATGACTTTCAAAAGTGGAGGAAAACATGGAGTTAGTCAATTGGCATGGAGCACATCTCGCCCCTGGGGGCAATGGTCTCCTGAACCTACTCAGACCTTGGACACCACCACTGCTAGTTCTAGAACTGACGCAGGATGTTCCAACGAGGGGGTTAAGGCTTCTCAATATTTCCTATTATCCCACACCTGTTTGTCTATATCCCCCATTTTTATTCATTATTAGCCAGATAGAGCCAAGTAATTGTGGTAATGATACTTGCTTTTTTGCCCAATGCTGGAATGCTAGTAAATTTAGGTATGCCCTGGTTACTCGCATGCCTCACTGGGTGCCTGTGCCCTTTGATGCCCCTCACGCTATAACTCTCTTCAGACAGAAAAGGGATCTTGGAACTACAGCCACCATTGTTACTACCATCTCATTGGCGGCTGTTGGAGCTACCACCGGGGCATTAGCCATGAGTCATACTGGGCAGACTGCTCAGACCCTGAATAATCATTTAGCCAATGTAGCTCATGCCTTAGTTGTACATAAAGGAATTAATGCTCAACTAAAAGGAAGCTTGATGGTGTTCAATCAGAGGATTGACCTCGTGCAGGAGCAAATTGATACCCTATGGCAAATTGCTCAACTTGGCTGTCAATGAAAATATACTGGACTTTGAGTCACTAGCATATAACATGAGTCCCTGCTTTTAAGCATCGCATAATAGCATTTCTCATGACTCTGTGAGTCAGGAGAGATGAAGGGTATTCTCCTCATGGTACTGGCTGGAATGGAAATCCCCACAGTGGTTTCTCCACGAATGGATCCACTACTTTAGAGGGCTAACACATGAAACAAGGGGCCACTGAAGAGCCAGCTCAGCTTGGTTGTCTGTCTGTCTTCTTGTCTCAAGCTGTTATTTTGAGTTTCTGCCAGAAGGACATCTGCATCTGGCCTCTGTCTGTGTCTCTGTGATGGTTCTCAGAAGCTCAGCAGCTCAGGGCTCTCAAAGGCACACAAGGAGAAACTTCTAGAAATTTTTCTGGAAATTCAGGTCTGGACAAGCCAACATTGTAATGTTGTAATGTAATCCACAGAGTTTCATCAGTCCAAGTAAGTCACTCACAGGTCCTGCTTAGCCACAGTGCAGAAGGAAACAGACACCCCTCTGTCGATGTGAGTGCTGTCGCGTGTGCCCAGGAAAGGTGCTCTGGCAGGTTGGGAGACCAGCTTCCTTCAGTATTTAATTGACAGGGTAAAGCATTGTACCCTTAAATTAATGCCTTGTAGCCAATGACTTGCCTGAGGGCTGGAGCTTTCCTTCTTTACCTTCACGCCCAACACATGCTTTTCTTAAGCATACTGGAAACTCACACACCTTGGATACTCCATGCCATGAATGCAATGTTAGCCATCTTCCCACAAGTTCTTAAAAGTTCCTTGCTCCATTCTACAAGTGTTTGAGGCTGGGGAGAGTTGCGTGGCTTCCTAAGGTCATCCGGTTGGTGAGGGAGAAGATCTGAAAGTCACCACAGACTCAACCTTACTACATGCTCAATGATTAGGTTGCTGATCCTTGTAGCTCCGACAGCGTGCAGAAGTACACACTGGCATGGCGCGCCCTTCAGCTGTTTAATACAGAATGTTTTCTGAGAATGGCCATGCCAGGGGTCTGGCTGCCTTGGCAATCACCCCAATGGCTGTGTTCTGCAGAATCCCACTGCAGCGATGGACAGGGAAAGGACAGAGCCGATGGACAGAGGGCTGTCCTGCTGCTATTCAACCCCTCGATGTGGCTGAACCTGGCATTCAGATGTTTTGCTCACTCTGTGATATCAACCCCTCAAATTAAGTATGCAAACAAGAAATCCATTTGGCACGATCCTTTTCTTCTATTCAGGTCAGTAAGTAACTGAGGAAAAGTCCTGATTCATCTTCACTGTTTCTCAAATATGCAAATGAACATAGTGATGCATTTTCTCGGATATTTTCTGCAGATGCCAAATCAGCAGCTATTAAAAGTTGGGTAATTACAGTAATTAATTTCTGAAAGGGGGGAATTGTGGAGGGAAAAATCCTCACACTAACAGATAGAATAGTAAATCAAAGGAGAAATGAAACACACAAGAAACCGCTGAAAGCAAGCTGATTCTAAGCTTCTGCATGCCTCGCTGTAGGGAGAGGAGTGGGACATCTCAGTAGATGGCAGTGTTAGGAAGGGCTGGAGAGCTGCTCTGCTCAGCAGCTGAGGGCCTGCAGGATCCTAACACCCACTCAGCTCTTCATCTTACTCTCCCACTGGCTGAAAAATGGGTGGCACCAGAGGCTCCTGCTTAACAGACTTATGGGTGTTCCGTTCTGGTTTATTTCTGATCACAGTCAGATTAAATTTGTTCTATGTGCAGCCCTCAAAAATGCCAGTACTGCAGGTGACTCGTGGAAATGGATATCCAAGCTCTTTCTTTGCCTCATAGCATTTTTGCCCATACTAAAAATTGGGAGGTAGGAATTTAGTTGGGCAAATGACAAAAGAAAAAAGAAATGGATTTCAAGTCAGTTTCTTGGCCTCAGAAAAAATCCCAGTTCAATTGGGAAGATGCTTTTCTTTCCCATCATTCTCAGCAGCTGCAAGGTTCTGATACTGCGAGGCTGTTGTTGTGGGCTGCAGCTCTGAGCAGCTCAAGTGCCTCCTCATTTCCTCCAGGGCTGTGGCCTTCAGTCAGTTGTTGGCAGAGTGATATTTACTAGTGCACAGGAAAGCTTTTGTTCTGAGAGTGGGAGGTCAGAGGCAACCGGACAGAGTTGTCTGCTGGAGCAACAACTGGGGTGGATTTGCTTCTAAAAGTAACTGGAATCTCCTAGCTTTTACCTCTTGTTATTCAGAGACAAATGGTACCAGAACTCATGCTCTGGGTTTGAGGTTAGAGAGGCAGAGGTCACAGGAGCTAGTGAGACAGTACTGAGCTGGCTATGAGAGAGTTTATCTACAGGCATAGCGAAAAGTATGAGCACTGGTTTTAGGGCTTAAGGAAAAGGCATGCCCAGTCTCATCAGGAGAGTGGGGAGGGGCCCAGACACTGAGACGTACAAAGGAAGAAGCCTATTTGGTTTTGTTCAGCTGACCTAAATGACGTGAGTGGGCCTGGGAAGGTCAGCCATGGTTTCAAGAGCCTTGCCTGCCAAGCTAAGAGATTTGAACCACTGTCAGTTACCAAACATTGTGGCCACCAATCCTTCTAAATTTAATGACCACATACTCTACAAGGGTTATGCAGACAGTAGATCACGGTCAGATCTCTCGTGTCATCCAATGATCACAGACTGTGGGGAAAGTTAGGTAACAACTATGACCTCTTACTCAACAATATCATTATTTTTATGACAGTTATGAAGATGAATGAGTGCCAAGGCTGTTGCCATCTGAGCAGAAAAGACTTTAATCCAATAGGGGAACCAACTTAGCACTAAGACATATTTATGTTTTTGCATTGAGAGAATTTATTTTTTAATAATCATTATTATTTTTATTTTTTATAATTTATTCACTTTATATCCTGATTATACCCCCCCTTGTTTCCTCCCAGTCCCACCCTCCAACCCTATTCCCATCCTCTAGACCACAGAAAGGGGGAGCCCTCCTCTCCTACCATTTGACTCTAGTCCATCAAGTCTCATCAGGACTGCCTGGATCCTCTTCCTCTGTGGACTGGCAAGGCATCCCCACCAGGGGGACATGATCAAAGAGCAGGTAACAGAGTCCATGCCTGAGAAGATCCCTGCTCCCCTTTCTAGGGAAACCACATGAAGACTGAGTTGACTGTAGGCTACAGCTGAGCAGGGGGTCTAGGTCCTCTCCATGCATGGTCCTTGGCTGGTGCATCAGTCTCTGCCCCCCTGGGCCCACATTTGTTGGCTTTGTTGGTCTCCTCATGGAGCTTCTGTCTTCTGAGTCCTTCCATTCCCTCACTCTTTCTGAGACTGCCTGCACTCTGCCCAGAGTTAGGTTGTGAGTGTCAGCATCTGCTTCAATCCGCTGTTGGGTGGAGTCTTTCATAGGACATATGTGTTAGGCTCCTGTCCTGTTACCTCTCTTCAACCTGTTCTATTTGCCCTTCTAAATGAGAATTAAGCATCCTCCCTAGGGTCTTCCTTGATATTTAGCCTCTTTAAGTATGTGGATTTTAGTATGTTTATCCTGTATTATATGTCTAATATCCACTTATAAGTGAGTGTACACCATGTATATCTTTCTGGTTCTTGGCTACCTCACTCAGGATGATCTTTTCTAGTTCCATTCATTTGCCTACAACTTCCAAGATTTCCTTGGTTTTAATAGGTGAGTACTATTCCATTGTGTAAATGTATCACACTTTCATTATCTATTGTTCAGTTGAGGGACATCTAGGTTGTTTCCAGATTCTGGCTATTACAAATAAAACTTCTATGAACATAGTTGAGCAAATGTCCTTCTTGTATGGTAGAGCATCTTTTTGGTATATGCCCAGGAGTGGTATAGCTGGGTCTTAGGGTAGTACTATTCCTAGGTTTCTGAGAAAGTGCCAGATTGATTTCCAAAGTGGTTGCACAAGTTTGCACTCCCACCAGCAATGGAGGAGGGTTCTCCTTTCTCCACAACTGTGCCACGAGCTGCATGTGCTGTCACGTGAGTTTTTGATCTTAGCCATTCTGGTGGTTGTAAGATGGAATCTCAGAGTGATTTTGATGTGCATTTCCCTGATGACAAAGAACATTGAGCATTTCTTTAACTATTTTTTGACCATTTGATATCCCTCTGTTGAAAATTCTCTGTTTAGCTGTTTCCCATTTTTTAATTGGATTACTTGGTTTGTTGCTGTTTAACTTCTTGAGTTCTTAAATATTCTGGATATGAGCCCTCTGTCACATGTAGGGTTGGTGAAGATCTTTTCCCAGTCTGTAGGCTATAGTTTTGTTCTGTTGACAGTATCCTTTGCTTTACAGAAACTTTTCAGTTTCATGAGGTCCCACTTATTAATTGTTGATCTAAGAGCCTAAGCTGTTGGTGTCTGTTCAGGAAGTTGTCTCCTGTGCCAATGAGTTCAAGGCTCTTCCCCACTTTTTCTTCTAACAGATTTAGTGTGTCTAGTTTTATGTGAGGTCTTTGATCCACTTGGTCTTTAGCTTAGTTCAGGGTGATAAATGTGGATCTATTTCCATTTTTTATACATATGGACAATCCAGTTAGACCAGCATCATTTGTTGAAGATGCTATGGCTTTGGCTTCTTTGTCAAAAATAGATGTATGGTTTCGGTTTCTTTGTCAAAAATAAGTGTCCAAAGGTGTATAGGTTTATTTCTGGGTCTTCAAATTGCTTCCATTGATTCACCATTCTGTTTCTATGCCAGTACATGCAGTCTTTATTACTGTTGCTCTACAATACAGCTTGAGATCAGGGATGGTGATGCCTCCAGATCTGTTATTGCATAGGATTGTTTTAGCTATTTTGGTTTTTTTTTTGTTTGTTTGTCTGTTTTTCCATATGAATTTGAGAATTGTTCTTTCAAGGTCTGAAAGAATTGTGTTGCTATTTTGATGGGAATTGCATTGAATCTGTAGACTGCTTTTGGTAAGATGGCCATTTATACTATGTTAATCCTACCAATCCATTAGCATGGGAGATCTTCCCATCTTCTGATATCTTCATAAGTTTCTTTCTTCAGAGACTTGAAGGTTTTTTGGATAAAGTCTTTCACTTGCTTGGTTAGAGTTACAACCACGATAGTTTATGTTTTTTGTGGCTGTTGCAAATGGTATTGTTTCCTAATTTCTTTCTCAGCCTGTTTGTCTTTTTCATACAGGAGGGCTCCTGTTTTTTTTGTTTGTTTGTTTGTTTTTTGAGTTAATTTTGTATCCAGCCACTTTTATGAAAGTGTTTATCAGCTGTAGGAGTTCCTTGGTAAAATTTTTTGGGGTCACTATCATATCATCTGCGAATAGTGATACATTGATTTCTTCCTTTCCAATTTATATCCCCTTGATCTCTTTTAGTTGTGTTATTGCTCTAGATAGAACTTCAAGTACTATATTGAAGAGATATGGAGAGAGTGGGCAGCCTTGCCTTTTCCCTGATTTCAGTGGAACTGATTTAAGTTTCTCTCCATTTAGTTTGATGTTGGCTATAGGTTTGCTGTATATTGCCTTTACTCTGTTTAGGCATATGCCTTGTATCCTTGATCTTGCCAAAACTTTAAATATGAATGGGTGCTGGATTTTGTCAAATGCTTTTTTGGCATCTATGGAGATGATCATGTGCTTTTTTTCTTTCTTTCAGTTTGTTTATATGGTGGATTGCATTGATGGATTTCATGTATTGCACCACCCCTACATGCCTGGGATGAAGCCTACTTGGTCATGGTGGATTATATGTTTGATGTGTTCTTGGATTCAGTCTCCAAGTATTTATTGATTATTTTTTGCATCAATGTTCATAAGAGAAATTGGTCTGTTATTCTCTTTCTTTGTTGGGTCCTTGTGTGGCTTAGGCATCAAGGTGACTGTGGCCTCAGAGAATGGGTTTGGCAATGTTCCTTCTGTTTCTATTTTGTGGAATAGTTTGAGGAGTATTGGTATTAGCTCTTCTTTGAAGGTCTGGCAGAATTCTGCCCTGAAACCATCTGGCTCTAGGTTTTTTTGTTTTTTGGAAGACTTTTGCTGACAGCTCCTATTTCCTTAGGGAATATAGGACTATTTAATTTACTTATCTGGTATTGATTCAACTTTGATAAGTGGAATTGACCAAGAAAATTGTCCATCTCATTTAGATTTTCAACTTTTATAGACTTTTGAAGTAAGACCTAATGATTCTTTGGGTTTCCTCACTGTTTGTTGTTATGTCCCTCTTTTCATTTCTGATTTCGCTGATTTGCATAGTGTCTCTCTGCCCACTAGTCAGTTTGGCTAAGGGTTTTTCTATCTTGTTGATTTTCTCAAAGAACCAACTCTTGGGTTCGTTGGTTTTTTTGAATTATTTTCTTGGTGTATAATTTATTTTTTTCATCCTGAGTTTGATTATTTCCAGCCAGCTACTCCTCTTGGGTGTGTCTTCTTCTTCTTCTTCTTCTTCTTCTTCTTCTTCTTCTTCTTCTTCTTCTTCTTCTTCTTCTTCTTCTTCTTCTTCTTCTTCTTCTTCTTCTCCCCCCCAGGGCTTTCATATGAGCCATAAAGTTGCTTGTATGAAATGTTTCGAATTTCTTCTTGAATGCACTTAGTGCTATGAACTTCCCTCTTAGCACTGCTTTCATTGTGTACCATAAGTTTGTGTATGTTGTGCCTTCATTTTAATTGATTTGGAGAAAGTCTTTAATTCTCTTTTTTTTATTTCTTCCCTGACCCAGTTGTTATTGAGTAGAGAATTGTTCAGTTTCCATGTGTGTGTAGGCCTTTCGCTCTTTCTGTTGTTGTTGAGGTCCAGCTTTAGTCCATGGTGGCCTGATAAGATACAAGGGATTATTTCAATCTTCCTGTGTCTATTGAGGCTTGCTTTGTGACCAACTATATGGTCACAATTTTGGAGAAGTTTCTGTGAGGAAAGGTGTACTTTGTGTTTGGGTGAAAAATTCTGTAGATGTCTGTTAGGTCTATTGGATTCATGACATCTGTTAGTGTCATTATTTCTCAGTTCAGTTTTTGTTTCGTTGACCTGTCCTTTGGTGAGAGTAGAGTCTTGAATTCTTCCACTATTAATGTGTGGGGATTAATGTGTTGTTTCAGTTTTATTAATGTTTATTTTACAAATGTGGTTGCCCTTGTATTTGGGGCATAGATGTTCAGAACTGAGATGTCTTCTTGGTGGAATTTTCCTTAGATGATTATATGAAGTGTCCTTCCTCATCTCTTTTGATTAGTTTTGGTTCAAAGTGTATTTTATTAGACATTAATGGTTACTCCAGCTTGCTTCTTGAGTCCATTTGCTTGGAAAATCTTTTTCCAGCCCTTTACTTTCAAGTAATGCCTATATTTGTGACTGGAGTGTGTTTCTTTTATGCCATTGAGTGTATTTAAATGAAATATAATCATCAGGTTTTAAGTGAGTCATTTGGTGAAGGGATAAAATGTGAAATCCTTGCTTTCTAAGTTAGTGTTTCTAAATGTGAACCCCTATTAGGCATAGAAAGCTAAGCTTTGGTTTTATATCATAAATTTAATACTGACCTAAAGGTTTTAAATAACTCTTCACTCTAACAAATTTTGATATAAACATATTATCTTTAATGTAATATATGTAATGTATCTTTATATTCCACAAACCTTCATACAACATACATTAACTTTTCAGCTTTGTCCTCACCTTTCCTTTATGGAAAGTTACTTACATTAGGAATTTTACTTCACCATTCAAGGTCCTTCCTTATGCAAAAGCATTTAACCTCCTTAACTGATACTTAGAACTGTTGGCATCATTGCTACTTGATGGCTCTTTTGTCTCTTAGTTTTCCTTAAAATCTTAGGAAACTTAAAAAAAAAATAACATCATAGTCTAATAAAAACCCAGGAAGCTGTTGCAGATACACAGGAAAGGAACATTGATGGTCCTGTAGACATTTTTGTTTTTTTCTCTACCAAAAATAATTGAATTAACTGATTGGTTAAATATTTAAAAGTGTTATAACATAACAAGCACTCAGCCATTGCTTTTGCTATAAAGTGTTAAGGCTCCACATGGGCCCACAAGGGAACTTGAAACAGGATGAAGTGTGGCATCTCTTCTTTATTTTGTACCTCTTTTACTTCAAGTCAGACACGTGCCCAACTCAGAACAGACATGCAAATCACTCAAGGCATGACTGCCTGAGTTTATTTCTTCTTTCCTGAAAGCCAAAGACACAGAAATGATTGTTTCAAAGCTTCTGTCACTTTGGACTCCAGGAACCACTGAGATCCCCAGGACAGGCCATCATCCATGTGAGGCAGTTCTCCTTAAGGATGAGACTGTCGCTTGGGGCAGAGCTAGCTTCTCTGCCCAAGAAATGAGGAATCCTTTGGACCACTCTAAAGCACTGTAAACAGTGATCAAGAAGACCTCATTTTTCAGCAAGACTGCACAATTATGAGTATCTCTTCCCTCTTTGCCCAATTCTTTCTCCATTTAACTATAAAGACCAGGTCAGTACCCTGAATATGGGCACCTCATTAGTGAAGCCCTTTTTCTGTTTCCCTCAAAGCATCACATTGAACAAATCTCTATGTCCAACCATCATATGCCTCTTTAGTTGACATATTGTGACCTGTGGCTGAGCCTGACCTGCCATCCAAGTTGACACCTTTGCCCTAAACTCCCTAAACTGTTAAGCCATGAACTACAAGGAATTTGGGTTAATTTAACAACTTCAGTTTATGGGAACACTCATAAGTTTTTGGTTTTATGTGAACAAGGTGTAAACACCCCAAGGACAAGGCTATACATAATGACCATACATTAAAAAACAGGCCACTGCCCCTTAAAGGCATTAAAGCGTTAGAGGCATCGCTTGTCATTTTTAATAAACAACTGATCTGATTATTTCTCCCATAGGATTAAGCAACCCTTAATTCTAAACCTTCACTTCCAAAGGCATGACTCTTAAAAGACCCAAGGAAAAAATTGCATCTCTCTTTGTTTTTAAGAAAAATTGAATTGATTTATTATTTGCATACATTAGCTAGCATGCATATTCTTTACATACCTTACCTACACACGTCAAAGGGAATCTTTTTTATTATAATATTTTATTTTAATTTTTATTAATTACAGTTTATTCTCTTTGTATTCCACCTGTAGCTCCCTCCTTCTTCCCCTCCGAATCCCACCCTCCCTCCCTCTTCTCCACCCATGCCACTCTCCCAATGTACTGATAGGGGAGGTCCTTCTTCCCTTCCATCTGATCCTAGTCTATCAGGTCTCATCAGGAGTGGCTGCATTGTCTTCCTCTGTGGCCTGGTAAGGCTGCACCCCCTTGAGAAGGAGTTGATCAAAGAGCAGGCCAATTAATTTATGTCAGAGACAGCCTCTGTTCCCATTACTAGGAAACCCACTTGAACTGCCATGGGCTACATCTGTGCAGGGGTTCTAGGTTATCTCCATGCATGGTCCATGGTTGGAGTATCAGTCTCAGAAAACACCGTTGTGTCCAGATTATTTTTGGTTCTGTTGCTCTCCTTGTGGAGCTCCTGTTCTCTCCAGGTCTTTCTATATCTCCCTTCTTTGATAAGATTCCCTGCATTCTGCCCAAAGTTTGGCTTTGAGTCTCAGCATCTGCTTTGATACTCTGCAGGGTAGAGTCTTTCAGAGGCCCTCTGTGGTAGGCTCCTGTCCTGTTCCCTGTTTTTCCCCTCTTCTGATGTCCATCCTCTTTGCCTTTCTGAGTGAGGATAGAATATCTTACCCAGAGTCCTCCTTCTTAATTAGCTTCTTTAGGTGTACAGATTTTAGTATGTTTATCCTATATTATATATATAATATTCACATATGATGAGTATATACCCTGTGTGTCTTTCTGCTTTTGGGATACCTCACTCAGGATGATCTTTTCCAGTTCCCACCATTTACCTGCAAATTTCATGATTTCCTTGTTTGTAATTGCTGAGTAGTATTCCATTGTGCAAATATACCACAATTTCTGTATCCATTCTTCAACTGAGGGACATCCGGGTTGTTCCCAGCTTCTGGCTATTACAAATAAACTGCTACAAACATGGTTGAGCAAATGTCCTTGTTGTGTACTTGAGCCTCTTTTGGATAGATGCCTAGGAGTGGTATAGCTGGATCTTGAGGAATCACTATCTCTAATTGCCTGAGAAAGCACCAGATTGTTTTCCAAAGTGGTTGTACAAGTTTACATTCCCACTAGCAATGGAGGAGGGTTCTCCTTGCTTCACATCCTCTCCAGCATGTGTTGTCACTTGAATTTTTGATCTTAGCCATTCTGATGGGTGTAAGGTGAAATCTCAGGGTCGTTTTGATCTACATCTCCCTGATGACTAAAGGCACTGAGCATTTCTTTAAGTGTTTCTCTGCTGTTTGATATTCTTCTACAGAGAATTCTCTGTTTAACTCTGTACCCCATTTTTTAATTGGATTACTTGATTTTTTTTTCTGTTTAACTTCTTACGTTCTTTATATATTCTGGATGTTATCCCTCTGTCAGATACTAGGTTGGTGAAGATCCTTTCCCAATCTGTAGGCTGTTGTTTTGTTCTGGCAACAGTGTCCTTTGCTTTACAGAAGTCTTTTCAGTTTCACAAGGTCCATTTATTGATTGTTGATCTCAGAGCCTGTGCTGTTAAGTGAAAATAAAGAGGTCAATGGAGGTCAACTTCCTCCTATGCGAAGTTAGGTTAAGGTCCCCTGTTTTAGTAGCTAGTCTGAAGAGGGAGGTACCCATTCAAGGGGAAACTTTCAATTCAGTAATAAGTGTTGGAAAGTTCAAGGAGCTCTAAGTCAGCTCAGGGACACCACGATCAGCTTCATCTCAGGGAATGAACAATCTCAGGCTGTCTTGTCTCCTGCTCTATCTTATATAACATCATAACAATCTTTTCCTTTGATACTGAATTTTGTTCTGTTTTGGGTGCTCTAAAGAAATGAGTTCAGGAAAAGTGATAATGCCCGAGGTCAGAGAGGAGGGTGGGATTGAGAAAAATGAGATTCCTTAGAATTTCTCATCGGTCTTCACAAAGCCTCTAAAATTTTCTTACTAGTTTTCCATTTCTTTCTTTGCTAAAGCATCTCTCTTTTAAAATGTTTTCTAATTTCTTGAGATTAGCCATCTCATATTTTTTTTTTGCTTCCAGAGGTTTTAACATTACAATTAAATCTGGTTGCCCATTTTTGGTCTCTACCTAGGACTTCTAGTTCAGTGTGGACAAAACAAAGCAAAAACAATCTGAAATGTCAAATGTCTCATATTTTTTCTCAAACACTCAAATTGTTGAACTATCACTGAACACAGAACCTGCTGGCATCACACTAGTCTTTCTCTGAACATTTACTCCTTCCTTGAATTTCTGTTTCCACTTTTAGCATCTCTCTAAATTTTTCTTTTTTGGAAATTATGGTCTCTCTGCTATCAGGTGTGATGGGAGGAGCTCCCTTGGGCTCTCCTCAAGGTCTGCTCCTCCCACTCTCTGGATTTATTTTACACATTTAGGTGGACATAAAGGGGCCCAAGATGGTGGGGTAGGATTCATTGTCTTGCCTAGGCTGTCTTGTGTCTTGAGGAGTCCCCCAACACCCCCATTCCACTGGGCTGGAGGGAGCAAGTGTTCCTTATTCTTTAGTCTCTTCATGATCAGGCATTTCATGATGGATATTTCTATCTTCTCTCCTTTCATTTTTAGTCTATGTGTACAGGCATTTTGCATGAATGCCTAGCGCCCATGGAGGCTGTTGGATCTCCCTTAACTAGAGTTACAGTTGTTAGCCACTGTATGAGTTCTAGGAATTGAACTGGGTCCTCTGGAAGGAGGGCCAGTGGGCCTAATTGCTGAGCCATCTCTCCAGCCCTTTGGTACTCTGTATTTCTAAATTAAAGTTTCCCTTAGTCAGGAGAGGGAAGCAAGCAGAGTTAGATACTGGGAAAATGGAGGGGAAAGGGGCAGACTGCTAGCTAACAACAGTTCTGAGAAATGCTTTTACAAATAAAAGGATGCTCATCAGTCAGCTTAGGATAAACCACTGAGCTACCATCAAACAGAGAGAGAAGCCCAGGCCTGGGGACATTCACTCACTCAGACAACATGGATGGTTGAACTAGAACCTGTGTTGGTGCCTGTTGCTGATCCAGATGGCTCCTTTTATGAAAATGGCTTGTCTTTGGGCCTCAACCAAGGGTCCCCTCAAAGAAGTAAGAAGTAGTTTATTCTGAACTAAATGTGACTATTGCCTGGGAACACAGAGTCAGTGTTTCTTGAATGACACGTTCCACTATGAATACAACCAGCACTGTGACCATCAGAGCCCACATGCCGTTATCAACACTGTATCTGCCAGATATTTGGGTGAGGATGGCAGGTAGGTGGGTTACAGCAAAGAAAGGAAAACCCTGTATCAGTTTTAGAAGCTATTTGATGACATCCTTAGCTTTTGCGTTGGTGTAAGCTAATGGTCTGATAACTTAATACATTTCATAGGCTTTAGCTGATAGATGAAAGGAGTTAGGTCAGATACAAAGATGGTCAACAAATTGACTTTTAAGGGGATTCAAGGCATCCCAACCAATTTTGGCTCTGGATCTGTAACATTCCAACTCCACAATCATGAATATTTTAATCAGTCAATGAGCCTTGTACATTGTTCAATACAGACATAGCTTTTTACCCCTGGGATCTTCAGACAGCAATTGGAAAAGTTAACATTGTTGCTGAGTGCTGGGTATTTATTCCCAAAGTGAGGCCTGGGCCAACTTGCTGTTGGCCAGGTTGCCCTTTTTGCAAGAGGCGTGGCCATGGGAAAGTATGGAGAGCAGTGACCCACCCAGATCCAGGCGATTTGGAAGACTGTGGTCTATCTGCAGTCTGAAGTATGAGTTAAGACTGAGTTAAGCGTCAAGTGTGTCCCAGAGACCTGGTGGCTCTGAACAAGGCCATAGCTGTGGAGGCTTCCTGCATAGTCCAGGTGGACAGACACAAGGGACATGAGCTGCATTTATTTGTGAACTCATTTGTGCCTAAGTTTGGAAATGGCGTCATTTTTCTGGAAGTTGCTATGAATTTCAAACACTTGAACTAATCATACGGGTTTCAAATAACTAAAATATTGACAGTGCTAAAAGCTATGGACAGCATGACGTGAGGTTGGGTGATCGAAAAGAGCCACTTTCTCCAACAAAGAACTTTGTAGAGATCTGTGTTTGTTACTGTATACTGCAGTTGATATTTTCTGTTTTCTGTCTTTTCCACTGAGCCCAACTTTGAATATTTCCATTATTTTCTGGTGAAAAATTTTAGGCTCTACTCAAAATCCAGGAGGCATCTTGGGGTGATCTATTAAGCAAAGCAAATGCACCCGATTTTACATGGAGATGGCTAGGAAGTCTCAGTGGGCCTGGCTTGATGGGGTAGGTGTTAACATCAGGCAGGATTCATGTGGCCCACATGGCAGCTGATCATTCTTCTAGTTTCTTCAGCTCTCTTACTCTGCCACTTGCTGGTTTTTTTTTTTTTTTTTGCACCTCAAGTTCAGCTACTCAGATTAGGTCTAGGTCATGGAAATTACAGACTCAATTTCTTGGGACCAGGAATCAGGGGAAGGCATGAGACAGGGAATAGAAGTAGGAAGGCCTCTAGCCACGGGAGGTAAACTTACCAGGTAGAGTTTAACTAAGAGGGACAATAAAACAAAAGCAAACTCTCCCTAGCAAACCAGGCACTTCTGTTTGGTCATCTGTTTATGTCTCTTCTGAGGGACCAAGTTCTCTTCGATACAGTGAAGGCAGCATGTACAATGAACATTGACTTCAGAAGACAGCCTGAAATGGCCCTTGTCCTGACATTTGTTATCGTGACCTAAGGAGACTGATGGAAGCATTTCTGGCCTCGGGGCCTTACCTACAAAGTACGTAATGGTTCCCATTGAGAAGAGCAGTGGAGAGGGAATCTGGGAGGCTGTAGCAATGTGCCCTCTATGTACAGGCTCGGTGTGCTCCTCACCCTGAACTTCCGCTCTCACAGCTGGCTCCCAGGAGCTGAGGTCATGGCACACACAATCCTGCCATGTTAATTGGAAGGTAACGCAGCTTAGTCAAACATCAGCCAGCTTACGGCTGGAAGAAGAGTGATGGCCAAGAGGAGAGTGGAAGGTCCCTACCAACCAGAGTGATGAATCAGAATTCAGCAGGGTAGACATCAGTTGCCGGGCCTGCACCTGTGTCTCATAGGCTGCCTTTAGCCATGTGCTGCAAAGAAGCTAGAATGTGGACCATCACATACTTCAAACATAAAATAACTACACTGAGTTTTTTTTTTTTTTTTTTTTTTTTTTGTAACTTAGTTGTGCGGTTTGTGGACACAAACTTGTTACAAGGTAACTTTGTTTTGCAACATCATAGGTTAGATATGGCTGAGGACCTAATGGTTTCACAGCCTTCCAAAACGCACCATCAGTTGTGTGGGAACCAAGAGTTGCAACACAGGAGTCTGTGCAGAACACGGCACATTCAGTCCAGGACAGTTAGAAAAGAAAAACATTTTGTGAATGTGAGATCCTAGGCTTCTGCTTTCAGAAAGCTTGACCTATATTCAGTTGCAGTCTAGAAAGATGGAGGTGAATCCAAGGCTCATTTATTCACAGCTAGCTTGGGTTTAGCGATCAGTCTGTCCAGGTACGGCAGAAAGGACACTTTTGACATGGATTCCGTTAATCCAATAGAAATTATATTCTCACGTGTAGCTCTGTTAGCTTGATAGAACCTAGACTCATCTGGGAAGAGAGTATCAGTGGGAGACTGTCTAGATTAGGTTGCCCTGCGGCATGTTAGTCAGGGGAGTCTCCCGATCATGTTAATTAATGTGGGAAGACAGGCCACTGTGGGTGGCTCCATTCCCTGAGCAGGCGGTCGTGGATTGAACAGCAGAGAAAATGAGCTGAGCACCAGGATATGTGTGTTAATTCATTCCTCTCTGCAGTTCACCTTGCAAGGAAGCAGACCAGTTGCTTTAAGTTAACTGCTGTCTTGATGTCCCGAAAAGGTGGACTGCAACCAGGAAATGTGAGCCAAAAATCCCAAGGGGGAAAAAAAAACAAACTCTTCATCTCTTAATTAGTCTTGTCAGGCTATTTTACCATAGCATCAGAAAAGAAAACTAAGATACACTTAACCCAAGACCACAAACTCCCAAGCTTAGGATGCTATAGGCACACATGAACATGCCGTGCTGGTGGGACTGTAGCAAGATGTCAAATTCATGCCATGGGAAGAAAGAAACAATTCTAAGTAAGCAAATGGGGGTGGAGGGACAAAGCGACTTGCCAAGTACTGTACTTCCGAGGGCCCCGTGCAGCCCTAGCGTCCTTCTTACAACCCTTGGTAACAGCAAGAGTGCATGTAACAGAAAACCTGCTGCCTCCCTCCCCAAATGAGAGATCTCAACCAAGCTGGAGCAAACAGCTAACCTAAACATGGATGACTAAAAAAGCCCCTGGCTCTGGTTCTAGAAGAAGCTGGCTTTGGGCGTAGTGCCTTTACGTCTGTGTCAGTACAGCACTGTGGACCGATGGGCTCAACACGCCCCCCTCCTTGAACATGCTTAGCTGTATCAGCCAGTGTTCCGTGAAAGTAAGAAGGCGAGGGAGGCTTCAGGCTTTGGTAAGGAGAGGAGACCGTAAAGCTTTTGATTGTGGAGATGATTATCTCATCTCTGGTAAGGCCATGTTGGCTGATGGAGGGAAGCATGAGGGAAAGTGAGCCAATGGAAGGAAATTGAGATCCCACAGGAAGTAGGCTAATTCTGTCTGCTGTCCTAACTCCAACGACTCATCAACTTCCCAAGTTCCCTTCTCTTGGAGGTCCTATCACATCTTACGCCACCTTCCTAGGAACCAAGCAAACAGCACATAGTCCCTCAGGGGACAAGCCACGTCTAAATGATGTCACCCTTCCACTGAGACCCAGTTCTTTCTAGACTCTGGGACTTATTAATGTGGACCAGGAAGAAAGTTGGGCAGAAAAAGGGAAATAAAGAAGAAAAAATACTCCAGGAAGGACTTAAGTCTTGACTGTTAAGTGGAGAAAGTAGAAACGGACTTAGGGACACCTCACAATTGCTTTGTGAATTAGCTTTGAGAGTCCAACCGCCAGCCAGCCTGGTGACCCTTCCCCTTACCTTAGTCCTAATTGAACCACCTTCCCCTTTCCTGCGTTGGAAGTATTATGCGTTAGGGAAATCAATCCATTTTCAGAGGGAGAAACCAGACTGGTTTCCTGCTACTGCTCATATTTTCACTAAAACCCCACTTTACTGGAACCAGCATTGAAAAAAGAAACCAGCACATTTTATTCAAAACAAGACAATATTGGTATTGATGGAGCTGCAGTGATCATGAAGACAATCAATTTTGCCTCCTCCATTATGGGGTATCGAGCAGTTTTGGAGTGAACTTGTGGCAACATTAGACAGAATCAGCATTTCCCCTTTGAAAACTTGTTCTTTCTTTTCCTTTTTGCATATTTAGATTGTAATTATACCTCTCTGGTTGGGGGAAGGGAGTGAAAACACACACACATACAAACAAAGTCAAAGTCCCTAAAGCAATAAGTAAATACTTACTGGTAATGAGAAATTGGAGATTGGAGACATTTCTTTTTAATTCTTATTAATAATACATTCTGATATTATTTTTGCATCTTGCTTCATACAGACTGTCTCCCCAACTCTCACCCTAAATTAAAAGTGTGCAGTTACCAAATGACAGCCCATATTCTGGTAGAGACAATGGTCAAGGCAGGAGGAGGCATGGTCCCTCTCTGCTGTCAGGAGCACAGAGAGGAGATGACTTTCACGTGGATGCAGCTAGAGAAAGAGCCTCAGAAGAAAGATGTAGGAAAACGAGTCAGGAAAGCTGATGTGTTTCCACATAGAAGAGGTCTTGGAAGTACCAGCAATGGTTCTGCAGTCATCTTACATACACCATCTTCAGCATCACTGCTTTTAGATCCTGGCCCCTGTTGGGCTAAGCATGGGTATCAGCAAGCTCAGACCACCAGAGATCACATTTAAAGGGAAGCCTGCTATAGTTTAGGAATGGCTTGAATATGCCCCTCAAGGGTTCCTGTGCTGGAAGCTCCATTCCCACTGGGGTGGTGTTGAGGTGGTGGGGCCTGTAAGAGGTGGAGCCTAGGGAGAGGCCACTGGGGACACTGCCTTTGAAAGAAAATAGCCAGCAGGTTGTCTCAAAGAGGAAAATGGGTTATTTTGTCATCTCTGGCTTCCTGTCTCACCTTGTGATCTCCCACCCTTGCTTCTGTCCTTGCCATAGTGCCATCAGAATGTGACGCAGCCAAGTAGGTATGCCATAACCAGAGTCAAGCACAAATCATGGCCTTGACCCTCCAGAAACACAAGCTAGAAATGTGTGTGTGTGTGCGTGTGTGTGTGCGTGTGTGTGTGTGTGTGTGTAGAGTACCAGCAATCTCACTACGATAACAGAAACCAGGCTAATTCTAACCATCTTCTCTCCATGGTGAGATATGTCTTCAGCACCAGCTAACAGTGGTATTGACAAAATAGTGACATTTTTGAATGGCAAACACCCTGCTCAGCAGGGAAATCATTGAAGTCTCTTTGACACGGTTGTATACCTCCAGCTTTTAAGACAGAAGTATTACTAAGGGTAACTTAGACAGGAGACATTGAATGGCTTGAGGGAACTTCAGGGTAAAAGAGCTGGCCACACAAGTCTAAGGGCTCGAATTCCTGTCTCTGTCTCTGTCTCTGTAATCCCAGCATCCCTCCTGCTGGGAGACGGGAGGCAGAAAGAGAGAACCCCTGGATGCTTGTGTGGCGGTGAAAAACACAGCAAAGAGACCCTGTCTTAAGATAGAAGGCGATGACAGATGCTGACGTTGTTCTCTGACCTCCACATACGTGAAGTGGCACGCCGATGTGCTCCTCCAGACACACGAGGGTGCTCTCTCTCTCTCACACACACACACAGACACACTCACACACACCACGCACCACCACACGTAGGGAAGGGAGAGAAAAGAAAGGGGAATTACTGAATGTGTTAAGTTCGAGACAGGAGTTACAGGGGCCAGGCAGGTAAGTCTTGAGGTTGGCTGTGGGAACTATTGTTTTTTTTATATAGCTTGTGCTAGTGGCAAATAACATAAATACATTCTTTCCTTGTTGAAACCCACACGCTGCAAAATCGCAAGCCAGCCGAGTACCAGTGTTAGTCCTTTCTGTCCTTCAATGACAGGAAGATATGCTTGACTGTCTTTTGGCGCAAAGCTACTCAAATGGCTGCATCTGGCAAGAAGATGATGCAGTGAGGTGATTCTGAGAGTGAAGCCCAGTCACTTGCCGTGTGGCTCCGAGTAACTTGCCTTCTCTGAGCTCAGATTTCTCATATGGCATTGTGATTACACAGTCTATTCGTGTTGGAACCCTGAGAACATGTCCTAAACGCCCAGGAGTTACCGATGCCACAGGTAAAATGTGGCCCTTAAAGTAAACATCCTCCCTTCTACCTTTTACAATCCACGAGACGTGTTCAGGGCTATGGGAATCGTCTGCCCTCCCAGACATCGAACCCTGTTATTGCATGTCCACTACTGTGTACCGACCATCTCCCTGGCTTCTCACCCTTGTCACCTTTGGTCCATGAATCTCTTGAGAACAGGCAGTGTCTGCCTTACCAGTATAGGGCCCTTAGTACCTGTTGGAGGAACAAGAGAAAGAAAGGAGTGGGGAGGTTCCAGGAAACCTCTGTAGAGGATGGGAGTAGCAAATGTCTGTGACTTGGGGAGACCAGCTGCCAGTCTCATGAGAGAGGTGACACAGCCGGCCTCTGGATCCGCATATTCCAGGGATAGAAAATGAGGCATGCGTCCTGAGCACGTGGGCTTTGCTTCATGTCATTATTCCCAATTGAGCAGAACTTTGATGGCGCAGCATTTGTACTGTACTGAGTATCCCAAGTCATCTAAAGGCAATTTGAAGGTGCAGGATGATGTTCATGGGGTAAGCGGAAACACCATGATGCTTATATAAAGCACCTGTGGGTTTTGGCATTGGCGGTGGAGTCCTGGAATCCTTCTGTCGTGGGAGGGTTGGAGATGACTGCATTTAGCCTTTGTGGTTCCTCCCAGCTTCACTATGCTCTCCTAATGCCACCTCATTGGCACTGGAGTGGATTTCTTAAACCACAAACTAGAGCAAAGATTTAAAATACAAAAAGGGTGATGACGCCTCGGGTCATTGTACCAGGAAGTGGAGTCTGGGATCAGAACGGGTCTATTGTGAGCTGAGCACTCAGGAGATGGGGGACCGGGACTCACAGTGGTGCAGGGGGAGGGCTGGGTTCTTGCTTGAGCCAAGTGAAGGGCAGTCTGAAAAGGAAATTGCACCAGAGTCTGGAGGATGCTGTCCTCACAAGATATGTTCTGGTGTGCTTGGGTGTGTTCGTGTGTGTGTGTGTGTGTGTATGCACTTGTGTACTGTTATGCATGTGTGTATACACATATGCATGCCTGTGTACATTAGGTGTATACATACATATGTAGGTATGTGTACATATGTGCTCCTGTGCATGTATGCATGAGGGAATCTGTGGGCCCTGGGCAGTTACTGTCTTACAGTGGACACCCATCCAGAGCAGGGGCATTGATAAGCACATTGCTCACAAAAAGTAGAAAGTCCCTTGTAACAAGGTCTAACTGATAATCTTTTCACTTGAAACTTTATCTTCTCAGAGTAGAGACTGTCCTTTTTTATTAAGGAAAATGCAGGCCCCTGGCCCTGGGTCTGTATCACTGGAGGCCTCATGCTTTCATGAAGGAAGGAGATGACAAAAGAACACATTGTCCTCACTCAGATGACTGCTTTGCACACTTTGTGCTCCCTGTGCTTTGAGGGATGCAAAGAAAGTGAAGGATCTTGAGCCTGAAAGAGTAAGATGGGGTGCCATGTCTGTGGAACACAGTGTGCTATGGCTAAGAGAAGGCCAGAGAAAACGCCTTGGTGTGGAGTTTATGACTAGCTGCCATGTCAACCTTCAGGATGGTGTCTGCCAGAGCCGGTAGTGTTGTCCTTATCTCTGTCTCCATCTCCCTGTCTCCTCATTTCTGTGTCTCTATCTCTCTCTGTGTGTGTGTGTGTGTGTGTGTGTGTGTGTGTGTGTGTTTGTATTGACTGTTTTTGGCTCATTCAGCTAGGGTAGATCCTACCTTTTGTACTCAGGGCTACAAACTAAAATGTAGAAATCCAGTGAGTGAATCCAGCGTGGGGATGTGGGTCAGCTTAAGTGGCCACTCTCCAGGACCAGTAGCTTTCCGATAGAAAGCCATAAATCTGTACGACAAGATTTTCCCACCTTTCATAGAAGCTGTGTATTTAGATTTTGATATGAAATCTTCAGATTTTTCAGTGTTAGCAATCAACTCAGAAAGTTTTCCAATTTTTTAAAGATTTATTTATTTATTATGTATATAGTATTCTGCTTGCATGTGTGCCTGTGGCCAGAAAAGGGCAGATCTCATTATAGATCTGCTTATGAGCCACCATGTGATTGCTGGGAATCGAACTGAGGACCTTTGGAAGAATAGGCAGTGCTTTTAACCTCTGAGCCATCTCTCCAGCCCCAAGTTTTCCAATTTTAAATGGTTCCAACCACACATTTCTGAGGACGACCCAGACTCCCTCCTGCCTCTGAGCAGCCCACAGTCTGAGTTGGTGGCTGATCCCAGTGGCTGCCCTTCCTAGCCTGTCATTGCAGGTGAGGCTAGCATTCAGAAGAACAGCTGAGACAGCTGGGGTAGAAGTGGCTGTGGGGGGAGGGGGCACAGGTGGCCTAACGAAGCCACCCAGAGGACATTCTGCTCTCCCAGGCTTACAGCTTGCTTTGGTCACCTCCTAGCTTTCTGAGGAGATCCAGTGCTCTATGGCCAGTCACCTCTTGTCCCTGGTGAAATCGGAGAAGAACCGCCAGGTCATGTGTGAGGCAGGGATGCTCCAGACACTCATGACCTTTTGCCACAGGACCCTCAGGACGAGTGGCAGTGTCCTGCATTCGCTTCTCATCAGGATCTTTGAAAAGCTCGGTTCCCAAGCCATTGAGCCAGATGTGCTAAGGTACTGCATGTGCTAAGCATTAAACACCATAGTGTCCATGGCAGGATGATGGGTACACTGTGGACAACCGAGTCTATGGGCCAGGTATCCCCACTCCCCCTCCTCTCCACTCCAGCACCAGATGTGTATGCACACAGACAGACACAACCTCATCTGGAATGCTCTGGGAAATGGAGGTGTCAAGGATGAAAAGATAGAACTAAGCCTCAAGGCCTGGCCTGGATCCACAGGCCAGATTGCAAAGAGCTGCACTTGCAGTGGCAATGGCAGAAGAAACAGGAAGGGGACCAGAGGCAGGACTCCACTGAATCCTTCAGAGGAAGAATAGAAAAGTCTTGGGAGAAGGGACAAGGGAGGCAGAGAAGGGACATGCATCATGCAAGAAAGGTCAAGTCTCTCAAAACCTTTACTGCCCTGCAGCAGGACAGGGAAGATGGCCCAGGTTCACACTCACCAGACTACTCTTTACAAGGGAGTAGAGGGACAGAGAGTTACCCCTCCAGCTGGGTCTGGAACCCAGGAGCTATGCTCTTTTGGACACTCTCAGCCGGGCTAGACCAGGCCACCAAGCTAAGCACACAGGAACTCTCCTTAGAAACCTGTTAACAGTGTGTAGCATGAGGCCTCTGGCTTGAAGTTCCCAGCTTCACCAACTCTGAGCTGGATAACAAGGCAGGGACACACATTTCTGGGTGGCTTTCAGGAAGCTTATTTCAGGGGTGGGGCCATGAACCCTGGGCGTCCAGGGAAGCCGTCTGGAAAAGTTTGCCTGCAACATATCTTTATCTGCCTCTCTTGATGTTATGATATTCAGACAGTTTCTAGGCTTCGGAATTCATCCACCTCAATCAGCTGCTGGGAAAAGCTTCCATTCATCTCACAGGCATGAAGATGATCCCGGGTGCTCAGGTGAGGAGAAAGAACTGGACAAGTTGAGGGGGTGAAAAGTCAGCATTTTTATTCCTGAGGAGTGATTGTTTATCAGATAGAAAAGTGGGCAGATTTAAAAGGTGACTTTTCCTGCTGTTCAGTGGGGCAGATGAGGTATACTGGAGGTAGGGATCCCTGACCCTTTCCATCCACAATCACAAAACAACTGTCCTATTTCCTCTACAACCCATGGGTACCACATGTGCAGAGGTGAGCAGCAAAGCTTTTCGTAAAGTTCATGGCTTAGGAGCGAAGTACGGTGCCAAGAGAGAAAGCACTGGGATGATGTCCATCTGAAAGCATGCCATACCAGAGAACCAATTTAGAAGAAAGGACGTCGTAGACACCTTGGATATAAGATTGCACAGAGCTCTGAGTCAAGCAAAGGGCAGCTAAGAAGCAAAAATAGAGAAGTGGGCTTGGAGCTGGCAGCCAGAGGCAGGCTGATACAGAGGACAGTCACTGTAAAGCCAGCAAGGGATGCCCAACAGCAGCTGCAAATGCTATTTCAGAAGAAGAAACACGCTGGAATTAAAATGAAAGGTCCCTTAGAGCTGACTATTGCCACCATTCCATGACATCTACATCAGCAGAGTATGGACTGAGGGTCCTTTTGGTTTTGGTGGCATTTGCAGGCTGTTCCGTCAGGCTGTGGCAGGTGCATTCAAGATATTGCCAGAACAGGAGTGAATCACATCAGGCAAGGACACACCTTTTCCTTGTTTTCTGCCTCAGGGTCATGTGCAGACTCAGTTGAGAAACCTACAGATGTCAAACCACCCCTTGGAGGGTCTCAGGATGTCAGGTCCTCATGGACCGCCCAAGATTCAGCCACAGCCCTTCAGACAACACTGAGCCTCATCTCCATGACCTCCCCTCGAAATCTTCAGCCTCAGAGAGCAGCACTGACTCCATCATTTGTGGAATTTGACATGTCTGTGGAAGGTTATGGGTATGGAGGACTCTCATATATTTGGAAAATGACTGATTAGTATCCCAGTACCTCTGATGATCTATAACACCGGCTACAAAATTGTGGCCTCCGCTGATTCTCATTGCTCAGGCAGAGGTGTGTTTAAGGAGTAGATTCCCCTCTCTCTAGTGAGGAAGGGCAAAGTGTCTAGACTTGAAGGACCAGAGCTCTCCTCTTCCCTATTGTATCTGCTTCTAGAATGTTCTCCATCTTGTCCGGTCTCTACTGAGGAGACATTCTCTCTGGGTATTCTTGGAAGCCTGTGGACTAAGAGTGCACATGGCCTCCTAGCAGTAGGATGGAGCAAGGAGTTGTCTCAGGCCAGATGATTGATGCAAGGGATTGGCATGCGGTCCAATGACGTGCAACACTTCCTTATTTCCAGCTGTCTGTTTATTCCAACCGTGTCTACGATCATGGGGACCAGCACAGAGCACTCCATCTCTGGGGGGACTGGATCAGGTAAGCATTTTCCAAGTCTTTGGGTGGCAAGGAATCTGGTTTCAGATTTCTATGCTCTATCTCCAGAAGGCACAAGTCTTCCCTTAGTCCCAACTTTTTGCAGACGAGGCCCCTTCACCCTACTACATCTACTCACAGTCTCTTAAAGCAGGTATCCTACTCATCATTGCACGGGCTCATCCCACAGCCAGGGTCTCAGGTAGCATTGCCAACTATGAAGAGGCTGCATCCAAGTCTGAGCCATTGTATGGGATCCTAGAATAGGCTGAAATGGAGCCTCAGAGGCTGTCAGCTTTTTCTAGAGAGGGTGTAAGTACCTCCATCAGGAGAAGGTCAATCATGGTAGATGGTTGCTTGATATCAGCTTGGAGCCTGGGTAGGATTTTCAAAACATCGCACCAAGCTGACAACATACTGGGGAGGGTATGCAAGTGCTCAGATGTGCCCGAATCCAGCCCTCCCTACTGTCAAAGCCAAGTCCCAGGTTTCAGTGAGAACATGGTTTCTCTAACAATTTAGGACCAACTTCCTTTTTGCGGGTGGTACCAAGTGTGCTAACATGGCTGCAGATGCTGAGCTAGTGGGAACAGCGGCCCCATCAGTACTGCCAACCCTGCTACAACATGAGAAGATATGGGCTTTCCTTGGACTAGGTCATTTCTCTGTCCTGTCCAGCGGGAGTTCAACGGGTTCCTAAGGAGGGGGCGAAAAGAATGGGATAGGAAAAAGAGATGCGAAGGAGAGCAGGTCTATAACCTGATCTCACTCTCGTTTATTTGAAAAATTTCACACAACTTTATAGGGAGAGGGCAGGAAGGGGAAATGTGTCAGCAAAATAGTTTACAAAACATAACAGGGTGATTAATGATGATGCAGAACACCGCAAGAATGTTTACTAAAAGAGATACTACAAGAATGTCAGCTACTATATCTCAAAAAGTCTAGCCTGAAGAACCCATGTCTCATAAGTTCCAGAAACATACATTTCTCACCCACGACCTTGTTGCAGCTGTCTGTAACTTTCCACTAGCTGGTCTTGGCTCCTGGCATTTCTCCACCTTAGGTTTTGCTGAACTAGTCTCCTCACCTCTGTGGGGCCTAAAGCCTGGCTTTCAATCAGTTGCACCAAGTCAGATATTGATAAGCCCCAGGACAGTGACTTCCCTGTCCCCTTGGCAAGAAAGGCTGCGTGGACTCAAGGTCATCAGGAAGACCACAAACTGCCAAGAACCTCTTCTGGCATGAGCAGTGAGAAGCCTCCCATGCCGGGAGTGTGGAGTAGGCCAGACACAGAGCTAGAACCTGGTAGACAGCCCAGCTATGTGGAGTTGGAGCGGCCTGGCATCTCAGCTGGCTTCCTCAGCAGGACAAAGTCTGAAGCTGTGCTTGTGCTCCACCCCCAGGTGCTCCCAGGACATTCCCTCCGCCGGCAGGCCTCACCTTCTCCTGTTGGTTCCTGATCAGCCGTCAGGCCACTGCCATGGAAGGCCACCCCCTGCGCCTTCTAACCCTGGTACGCCACCTGGCCCGGACGGAGCAGCCTTTTGTCTGCTTCTCCGTCAGCCTCTCCATGGACGACTTCTCCTTGGTCGTGTCCACAGAAGAGAAAGAGTTCCAGCCCCTGGGTAAGGCCTGGGGATCCGAAGCTTGTGTGGGCCACAGCTGGGGAAGAGACCTTCTGTGTCTTCATCTTTTGAAACTGCTCCCTTGGCTTCCATGCTCCCTTGGCAGCCAGCTTTTGGCTTGTGGTGACAGGTCTAAGACATGTTTGCCATGTGCCGCTGTGGTCTGGGCCCCATGGCTCTACAACTCATGCTCATTGGCTTTCGAGAAAACTAGTTCTGCCCTGACAGGAGGAATACTGGTGGGACTTGAAGTTTGTCTCACTGGACCACAAACTACATCATTAGAGCCAGGTTTATGAAGAACACACTCAGCTTAGTTGGGGCTGAGGTGGCCCTAGACCTGTCCACAAATGGCCCTAATTCAAAGGGTTGACAGGAACTCTGTGTGGCAAGCTGGTGACTCCTCCTGGCTCTGCCCTTCAGACTTGTGCATATTCCCAAGATTACCTGCCTTATGGCCAAGCCCAGATACCTTCAGTCATTATTCCTGTGTATGGATAAAAGTCACCGGCTCAGAGCTAAGTGTATGGAATGTCCCGAGAATGGCCACATTCTTGGCACACAGCCAGACTGCTTGGCTCCTTCTCTCAGGTCACCTGACACACGCCATCACCCTGGCACTCAGTGGATAGTGCCTGGCTGAAGCCTGCTGGAGCTGACCTTGGGTGATTGGCCTAAGCTCTTTGCCTCAGGGTAGTGAGTGGGAGCAACGACAGCACCGTACCTCACAGGGTTGTAGGCTGGTTAAATGAGGTGATACTATAGCTATGCTCAGCTCATGTCTGGTATGGAGTCTGAGCTCAGCGGCTGATGGTGGCAGCTAATGGTGTAGGCGTTTTTTTTTTTCCTTAATGGAAGGGAGTATAGTCTGGTCTGTATCTCCACAGAGGTAAGGGCCATGTGGACTGACCAGGGATACAATCGTCCCCAGTGCTTTTGGGTCTCTGTAGCATGATGTCTCATGTGAGGTCCAGTGTTTGCTCTCTTTTGCAGATGCCATGGAGCCTGAAGATGAGGCAGAGCCCTCCGCAGGCCGCCAGCTCCAAGTCAGGTGTGGCCAGCTCCTGGCTTGTGGCCAGTGGTATCACCTGGCTGTGGTGGTCAGCAAAGAAATGAAAAGGCATTGCACCGTTACCGCGTATCTGGATGGACAAGCCATTGGCTCAGCCAAGGTCAGTGTCTAAGCCGAGTTGTTGGTGCCTTGATATGATCTGACAATTACTCACTTCCCCATTTTTACTTGTTATTTGTGTGTATGTGTGTGTGTATAGATGTGTGTGTGTGTGTTTGACTTTTTAGACAATAAAGTTTTATTTTGGCGTGAGAAATTTGGCTCATGGTGTTGTGTATGTAATATATCACATATATTACTTCGATCAGCTCAGGGTCAAGCACTCTCTTCCTCTACCCTGTTTTAACAGATGTTGTATATTCAGGCCTTACCAGGGCCTTTCCTTTCAATGGATCCATCTTCATTCGTGGATGTTTATGGCTATATTGGGACCCCTAGAGTTTGGAAACAAAAGTCATCGTTAACCTGGCGTGTTGGGCCTGCGTACCTCTTTGAAGAAGACATATCAGTGGATACTCTAACACTTATTATCAAGCTTGGCCCTCGGTACTGCGGTAACTTTCAAGCTGTGCACCTTCAAGGTATGGAGTGCTTTGATTTATGATGATTCTGCTGCTATCAGTTTTTAAGTGGGCACCCAGTTATTTATAGCATGTTTATAAAGAATAGGCTCAGCGCGGGTCAATCATTAGGGAAGGCCTTAGTAATTGGATCATTATATATTTACAACCCAAGAGAAACTGTCACAGAAGAGGAAATGACAATATCCTTTATGTTTCAACTCCACAGCACCTAATGGAGGAGGGTAGGTGAGTAATACTGTCAGCAGAGAAAGGGAGGGGATTGAGATAAATAAGTTACATTCCTTTTAATGAAGATGCTTTTTAACTAAAGTATACTGTTGTCCTCAATTATTAAACAGGCAGACAGCATCCCCATTTTCCTTATTGATTGTTGGCTGTTCAAGCAGAGAGCTTGCTCTCTGAGCTCTGCCAGGTCCAGGGGGTCAGTTTCCATCTGGAAAGAAAGACAAATGCATCTGGGTTGAAGGCCTTGTGTGCGGCTAAGGGCGATTGAGTGCTGCTGAGTGCTCCCGTTTCCAAGACCAGGTCTTGTGTGAACTTCATTTCCTGTGGCAAACGGCATTGAGCAGAGCAACTAGTCCAGGTCTGGAGCCTGCGTTTCACTGACTCTGTATCGGCACAGGGGTCCTTTATTAGGAGGCTGTTGTCAGTTACCTGGGGCCCAGAGTGCTGATGCTAAGTCGGATATTCACAGTAGCTATGCAGCTCTTAGGTCTGTCAGCCCCAACACCTTTCAGAAAAAGTTACTTAGCAGCTTGGAAGGGAAGAGAGAGATTTGACAGATGTTTCTCCTCTCGTAGTCTCCCACCGAAGCACCTGCACTTTCTGAAAGAGTCAATTGTCAGTCTTGAGAGATTGCCCAAAGTGTTGGTTGCTGTCATTGTTTTGATTTGGTTTTGTCCCTATAGGGTCTCACTATATAAACCAGGCTGGCCTCCTACAGAGATCCATTTGCTTCTGCCCACCAAGGGCTGGAATTAAAGGTTGCGCACCACCACACTGGGTCCTGCCCTGGTTTTTCTATTAAGTATCAGACAAGCATAGGTGGGGTAAAATGTTTCACACACAAATATGCAAAATGTAACAACATGCAGACATTCTTCCAGTGATCCCTCTGCTGCGTGGCAGTGGGTGTTTAAGAGTTGGGGTGTCAATTTCTTTCTCAAGTAAAAAGAGGCTAGAACTGACTAGAAATATGCTGTTGTAGGAGAAGGCCCAGATGGTGAAGCCACGCCCCTCATTGCAGAGGAAAGGGTTTCCTTTGGTCTTCATGTATCCAGCTCTTCTACCACAAGCATCCTGAGCATCAGAAACACCTACAATGAGGTGGACAGCCGTCTGATCGCCAAGGAGGTACAGCTTCCTACATCGCTCACTCTTCCCCACTGCGGCCTTCTTCAGCTTCCATGGCTTCAGTACCTATCCTGTGCTTGCTCATTTGTGGGTGGATACATACACAAATATCACACCTCTAGATTCATTTGCTAAGACACAGCCTGCTTCTCCACCAGGACTCAGCCTTTTCTTTAAAATTGCATAGAAAAGAATATGTGTGCTCTCCCTGGTGAAGAACTTGAAATACTTTTAATATCATTTTGATTTTGGAAACTCAATTACTGGCCTTCCCTTTGGACACTACCACTCTATGAACTCTGAAATGTGGATGGGTGGATGCAGTTTTGTTTTTAAAATGAACTTATAGAGCAACAAACAAATGTATTGCAAAGAAAGATGCTAGGTAGCTTACCATTTCCTAATTCCTGCAGAAATATCTCTTTTGGGTTCAGTGCTGACATACGTTGCTTGGTTTGTTTGTGTGCTCTCCACTCTCATGGACAAAGGGCCCCCGGATCAGAATTGAGGCCCTGGAATGCACCAAATGGCCTTTGTGCCTTCCTGCATATCCCCTGGTACAGGAAGGCAGGATTCCTCTCCTCCTGGGTTTCTGGAATTAGTAGTAGAAGCTGGGCCCCAAAGAGCCTGGACTGAGGAGGTCTTGGTAGTAGTACTTTATCATTGCTGTCATTGAGGTCCTCGTCATTGGCCTCCTCTTTTTGGGGGATGCAGATCGTGTGCTTACTTTACTTACAATTGTACCACAGTTGGGGTGTGAGACAATGATCCCACATTTTAGCTTCAGCCCCCAATATTGTCCACTCTATCATCCACTAATTGTCACATGTCCAATGCCAGCCTTGGGCCTTGGGATGTCTATCCTCCAAGGGCTCCTGAACAGCATTCTCTTTCCCGAGGGTCCCATGGCACTAATTGTTGTGATTTCCTCTAGATGAATATTTCCTCCCGCGATAGTGCCACTCCTGTGTTCTTGCTGAGAAACTGTGCTGGACACCTCTCAGGGTCACTTCGGACTCTTGGTGCTGTCGCTGTGGGCCAGTTAGGTAGGGCAAGCACCAGACTCTGCTTTGGGGAGGAGGGCTTGTGCATCCTAGACCTCTGGGGTGTGGGAGACAAGATGGAATGTCCTGGGGAGGTCTTTCGAGAAGGGCCAGACTTGAGAACAAGCTCAGCCAGAGTGTGAACAAAGAGTGCGGCTAAGTCAGTGTGCTGCATCTGGTTGGTGAGCTCAACCCTTGACCCCATGGTATCCCTGCAGCACAGGGGCTTAGCCCTGGAGCACAGTGTGGCCTGTGAGCAGGAGCCATGTTGTATTTGTTTGTGTAAAGAGCTCCAGTTTCTCTTCCTAACTTATCTCAGTTGCACGGGTCCTCTCTGGCTGTACATGGCATAGACACAGGCTCTACATGGCAGAACTGCTGTAACACACTGACGACATACCCTCTTTGGTTCCCTCAGGGGTGAGGGTGTTCCATTCCAGCCCAGCTGCCAGCAGCCTGGACTACATTGGGGGACCTGCCATCCTCTTGGGCCTCATCTCCCTGGCAACGGATGACCACACCATGTATGCGGCTATGAAAGTCCTGCACTCGGTTCTGACCAGCAATGCCATGTGTGACTACCTGATGCAGCACATCTCTGGGTACCAGGTAACCCAACCCTCTCTGCTTCCTCGGAGCTTCCCAAAGGGGTGTCACCCTCAGCATGAGCTTCTCTCTGCCTGGTAGTATTACTCCAGGTCAGGAGTGGCATCTGGAAAAGTCTCTTAGCAAGCTTTGCATCCCTCACAAACTTGCTCACCCAGAACCGAGGCTGCTCAGCGATCCATGATAGAAGTGCTGCCGCTTACATGGTCATAGCAGAGGAGTGTCTGGTGACAGCCAGCTGCAAGGAGCTCTGTCTGGGCCAGCTAGCTCACCTGTCTGCTACTGCAGCATTCTCCTTGATTCCAGAATCATTTAGGATTACCTCATTCTGCTTTTCTCACAGGGGCTGAGAGTTCAGATTATAGACCCAGACTGCTTTGAAATTCTGCCTCATTTTCTAACTCATTTTTTTTAACTTTAAAAGAATCATTTACATCCCATCAGTCTCCCCATCTGTAAGATCTGGACTTTCATCCCTTCTATCTCTTGTCTTATAGTGAGGATTGAAAGATCTCATACAAATGAAGGGCTCAAATTAAGCCTGACAGGGGTCACTGTTCAGCGAATATTAGCAGCTTTGCATTCTTAGCCTCCTGTCCTGTGTAAAACAGGACTACTAGCAGATGTGCAGATGGGGATGATTGCGTGTCCTGAGGTCCGGCGAACTTAGAAGAGTGTCCACTCACAAAAGTTACTGCAGACAGTTCACTGCCCTGACTATCTGTAGTTGATAAAATGAGATTTGATCTTGCCCTCCAGCAACTTCCTGCCTGGCTGGGTGTGGCTTTGAGAGGAACCACAGAGAGAGGGACCAGAGCTTATTTGGGGGAAGAGGTCAGATTGCAGATGTTGTCAAAAAAAGTGACCAGAATAGGGTGAAAAGATGTCATATCTTTGTTGATTACAGGCAAAGCTTTCAGAGGGCACATAGGAAGAGTAACAGGGGTGTCACCAGGGAGCAGCAACAGAAAGAGTGGGCTTTGTTAGAACCAGGAGGAGGCCGTGTTGTGTACACCATGGTCTGAGTCCCAAAGAGATGGGTGATGGCTCAGATCACAGCAGGTGGCTGGATAGCATGGGTTTTATGTCACCAAGATCACGAGAACACAGAGCTTTCTGAGAAGCATCTTTCTCTGCTCTGAGGTGCATTTTCAGAAACAAAGTGTCTTGTTCGGATCCCAGCGTCTTCGTCCTGGAATAGATGCTGCACCCTGCCTACCTTCTGGCATAATAGAATGACACAGCCAGGGGCTGCAGCCTGAAGCGAGGCTGTGTGATCTGGGTGTGGACATGTGTTGGTTTCCTGGAAATGCTGTAGCAGTGACAAGAGGTTGTGGCAGTGAATGTATAGATCCAGTAAGAGATGAGGAAAGGCCTGGAGAAATGAGGGGTGAGAGCCAGCGTGAAAGAAGAGGTTCTTGCGGGAGGCCACATCGCATAAGCCCATCGAGACAGCCGTAGGAAGGGAAGGTGCCACAGAAATTGGTGTGTGTGTGTCTTGTGAGAATGCAGAACTAACCATGGCGGTCCAGGAGAGCAGGGGTGTGGTCCGAGAGCAGGGGTGCTGTGGGAGCTAGCCGTGACAGAAGAAAGGGGTTCAATGACGCACAAATTCCACTGTGCATCTCACTTTTGCAGATCTTAGCCTTTCTCCTGAGGAAGAAGATGTCCTTCCTAAACCACCGCATTTTCCAGCTGATCCTTTCGGTGGCGGGCACCGCGGAGCTGGGTTTTAGGCCAGCTGCTGTCACTAACACATGTGTCTTCCGGCACGTGCTCTGCAATTTTGAGGTAAACTGGAGCCTGGCACCTGGGCTTTCGGGAGCGTGTGTGTGAGAGAGTAAAACACAATGAAAACACCTGGAGTTTATCCTTCTTTCACAGTCATATTGATAATAGGTGGGAGAAATCACAGTAGCTTTGGAGCTCTGTCCAAGGCTTGGGTTACAGTTTAATCCTGCTGTCTCTGATGTGTGTGGCGTTGGGATGTGTCTGGATTGCTCTGATCCCCCTTACTCTTTTCAGATAGGGTCTTGGTATGTAGCCCAGGCTGGCTTTGAACCCATGATATTCCTGTTTCAGCCTATCTAGTGCTAGGATTCCAAGCAGGCATCACTATGCCCTGATCCTTTATGCGTATTTATGAACCTGAGATCATTTTTTTCTTTGCAAGCTTTCATAGGGGTTAAATCTGATAGTGTCTTGAAAAGATTTTAAGGCTGTGAAGCACTATCTGTATGTGAGGATTAAAGACAATATCTCTATCCCTTTGGATGGTACTTGGCTGTTCCCAGTGTCCTTTTAAAGAATGACCTGGAGGTGCAGGTGGGACCACTGAGGACGAAAGGAAGGATCAACAGGCTGCTGGGTGGACCAGCTCACCCCAACTGTAGCAGCATTTACCAAGTGCCTGGCATGTCTCCTGGATACGCTAGGAGATGCCATGATGTCCAAGACCCAGGCCCTCTTCACTGCCAGAAGGACCAAGAAGACACCTTGCCACCCTTTCCCAGTTCCACAGAGAGGCAGAAATGGCGTTTCCGATGAGTGAAGGGCAGTTAGAGTTTAGGGACCAGGAGTTCTGGGCTATGTTTGCAGAGTTCAATGGAAAAGGCCTTGTCAAATAGAGGGGTTATTTGCAAAGGCTCTAGCATGTGAGCAGCCCAGGGAGAGATGGGTGGTGAAGGTGTTCTTGATTAGCATTCAGACCCACAACGAGGCACCAGGCAGTGGGAGAGATCCTTGGGATTCCCTTTAGAGATGCGCTCTGTGCCTGCTAAGTGCAGGCTTGCAGCCTGACCTCCTCTCAGACTTGCAGCCCCGGCTACAACCACGCTTTGGTCTTAATCACCACCTGCTCTCTCTTCCAGCTCTGGACAAACACTGCAGACAACCTGGAGCTTGCTCTCTTTTCCCATCTCCTGGAGATCCTTCGGTCACCAAGGTTGGCTGGGTTTCAGTAGCCCTAGAGTTACAACTAATATCTCCAAACAAAGAATGGGGCTAAAGGGGCGGGACAAGCAGTGGTACTGTCTGCCACTTCCTAGAATGCTGGTACCCACCTACTCCTGAGGGTGCAGTGGGACAGCTCTCCCTCCTGTGACAGACTTGGACCTCAGGAGACAGATGTTGGGGATTCAGAGGCCTCTAGCCCCAAGGACTAGCCCGGGATTAGATGAATTAGGGCTCAGCAGCTGATGAGTATGACCTGAAGAAGAAATAGTTGCTCTAGGCCACAAATTGCTCTCTGTCCATTGCCTCTCTAACCAGTCACTTAGAGTTGCCAATGGCAGAAATAAAACCGCAACATGCTAAGGAAGGAAGAAGGGATAGAGAGGGAGGAGAAGGGATAGAAGAGGAGGGGCTGGAGGAATTTTGTTAAGGAGTTCATTAGTGTAAGTGAAGGGCACAGATCCTCAAGGCTGCTGGGGTACCACACGAGCACCCCTCTCTGCCCTCCCTACTTTTTTTTCTCTCTGCCTGCTTCACTTGGGCAGGCATTTTATTGTAACAGCCAGGTGGCTGTGGGACACAGGCTTTACTTCATAGTCCTAGGATAGGGTTGAGTTCTGCTGGGCCACTGTGGTCCCATGGCTAGGCCAAGAGCATGGCTTTACCTCTCCTCAGGCTGAAGAGTTTTAGTGAGAACGTACTACCAATACATAAGGGCTGTGAAAGGAGAGAGGAGGCAGCAGAGCCATGAGCTACCCCTTGCCTGCTATCCCAGTAACCGTTAACATCTTCCTTGTTTTCAGTGTTTGTGAATAGATTTTCATTCAGGCTATTACTGGCTATCTATTACTGGGGCCTAGGTGGCCCCAGCTTTTGGGTGGAAAGTCACGGGTCTTTCCTGTCATACAGTTCTATGATCTGTGACTGCCTTGGGTCTGTCCCATTAGTGTGTGGGCTGTAGAACTTTGCAGAACTGAACATGCTAATGTCAACAAGAAAGTTTCAAAGGAGCGATCCCACCCATACCTTCCTACCCTCCCTCTGCCACTCTCCACTTTCTGTACCTGTTGCCTAAGCAACAGACATTACCCTTGTGGCTCTTGTCTTTGGAGGAGTAGAACTTACTGGAAATAAGACCATGATTATCCTGAGGAGGGGGTGTGGGTACTTGAATTCCATCTTTCTCCTCGGCCTCTCCACCGAGTGCTCATCCACTTTGTGGTTTGGGCTGGGCAGGAAGATCACACAGGCAGACGGGCTCTGCAGGCCCGTGCTGCCTTTGCCGCTTGTTGGGAAGTGTTCTTGGGTCACATGTGCGTCTGCTGTCTTTGCTCTGGGTTTTCTGAAGCCAGCATTAGTTCTCCCTGAGGCTCAGACTCCAAGTCAATAATTGGGTTTGTCTTTAAAGGCGGTTTCCGGGGACTGGAAGGGACAAGCAGCGCATGCTCTGGCAACTCTGACACTTGGCAGACACATACCTGAGGGGGTGTCTGATGGCATCTTGACAAGTTGCCAAGAGAACGCTAGTGTCAGAGAGCCATGGAACAAGCCTAGCTTGGAAACCCTTTTTAGAAGAAACACAGTGAATTTGGTTCATTCCAGTAAAAGCTTTTACTGCCTCTCTCCCGGGCTCCCCAGGGAAGGACCCAGAAATGCTGAAATAGCCCATCAGGCACAGCTGGTAACCAAGCTCCTATTCCTCTTCAATGAGCCAAGCCTGGCCCTGTCCAAGGTCTCCACCATCATTGCCATTCTGGGCTGTCAGCTGAAGGGCCACTTTAACATCCAGGACTTACTCAGGTACTTCAACAAGCTCCCGGGGTGAGTGGGGCAGGCGAAAGAGCCTGGGATTATTTTACAAGGGAATATGTCAGCCTCCCCTGCCCGCCCCAGTACTTGAGACCATTCAAAACTTTGTAGAAAATTGTGGTCAGGGGCAAGCATTTGGACAAGAGTGGGTTTGCTTGATTCAGGGTGGAAGATGGCTGGTTTCCTAGCCTCTGGTGCTCAGGCACCTGATCTATGCCTGAGAGTTCACAAACACCCACTCCCATAGTCAGTATTCGTAGCAATATTCCTTTGGCTACCTCCTGCTGGTTTCCCTCAGTGGTCAGCCTGTTCCACATTCCACTCTTTCTCCTTCCTGCCTATCTGGAAATTTGACCTGGAAGAACCAGAGTCAACCTCTTTGATAAATCTTGACAGATTTAGAAGTTTCTAGAAACACGATGTTGATCATGGCAAAACGCCATGTCCCTCAGATTTTCACTTTCTGCCCCACTTGAATGGATCGTGTAGAAAACCCTAAACACAAATGCAGAGGGCACAGCTGAGACCACTGCCTAAGCCCTTCTCATCTTGCTGTACACAGGGTTGGGCTGTTTGTCATATACACCCTCAAGCCTGCATCAGTGAACGAGAGACAGATATGCCTGGATGGAGCCCAGGACCCCTCTGTACCTGGTGAGAGCCTTCTTTTCAGATGTGAGATCAGATGGTTGTCAAGTCACCCAAAAGCACATATTGGGGATACTTTGCATGGAAATAAACTGTGGGAAAAAAAGGGAAATGCCCACAGCTATGATGGCCCAAACAGTGCCGATTCCCCTCCTTCTCTTATAGAGTAGTTGTTTCCAGTCCCACTAGGCTTGATTTCTGACGTCCAAAGGCTTCTCATAATGTACAGTTTGTGATGTGTTTTTGAGCCAGGCTCCTGTTCATGCAAAACAGCTGCCCTGCCTTGCTGAGCCTCGGTTTGCTAGGAGGGCATAGCACAACAACTATAAGCATTTTGTTCTGGGCCCTTGGGATCCTCACTGTCGAAGATGGGACCATTTAAGTGTACAGTTTAACTAATTAGAGGCTGGAGAGACGGCTCAGTCAGTAAAGCACTCAGCACACAAGCGCAAGGATCCGAGCTTGAATCACCAGCATCTACATGATAAGCCAGATACACCAGCCTGTAGGTCTGTAAGCCTAGTGTGGGGGAGGCAGAAACAGCTGATCTGTAGGGTTCTCTGATCAACCAATCTAGCCAAACCAGTGAGCTCCGGAGTTAGTGAGACTCTGACCTTGACCTCTGTCCTCTATCCACATGTACACACATGTGCATGCATACACACATGTGTGTTCATTCACATAAACTCCACTGCATGGAAGTAAAACAGTCTCACCATCGTAGAATAGTCTCTGGGGCATCTTCTTAGGTCAAGCCTCAAAAATGGAAATTGCTATTCTCATCTCTCAGAAGATAGAGCTGAGAAGGTCAGTGAGATTAGGGTCTTAATGAGAGATGGAGCCAGAATCAAATAGGGAGGAATGTGTCTCTTCTCCAAGCTTCTGCTGTAGGGCATGTGTTCTTTGAATGGGCACAATGGGGCACACAACAAGAGCCAGAGAATGAGTGAATGGACAGTCGGTCAAGAGTGATATAGTTGGTCAGACTTCCTGCTCACATGGATTTCGTACTGAAACTTTTATCCCTATATCATTTTTTTTTCTTGAAACAGGGTTTCCCTTTTTCACCCTGATTGGTCTATGTAGAGCAAGGCTACCCATGAACTCACAGGGATTGCCTGCCCATGCTTTCCAAGTGCTCGCATTAACGGTGGGCCTCACCATGCCTGCTAACAGTCTTTAGTTTGAATCTCTGTTAAACATTGTTACTGTGTCCTTTAGAGTTTCTCTGATGCTTGAAGGGTCAAGTTGCTTCTCACTGAAAGATATTCTTTTACTTTATCAGTGTAAAGATTCCCACCTCCAAGAAGTTGTCCCCCAAGTAAAGGGAAACACAGCAACATGTTCCAAAGCTCTTTTTAAGTGTTGCACAGAAGTCTAGAATTCGATGCCAAGATTCTGAGCCCTATCTGTGGCCCAATTCCTGAGTAAACTAAGTATTTGATGAAAACAGTTGCTTGCTGTAGCAAATATTATGCCTCTTTACATCCGTTTTCTCTCAAATCTAAATTTCTTTCTTTTTTTTTTTTTTTCTTTAGCTGGAAGCCAAACATCTGGAAAGACAATCTGGCTTAGAAACCAGCTGCTGGAGATGCTGTTTGGTGTAATATCTTCCCCCCAACTTCATCTGTCCTCTGAGTGAGTTGGCCCGGGTTGCCTCACACAGGGTGGGGTGTTAAAACCTTCTCTTAATGAAAAGCTTAGCATCCCCGAGTCTGCTGGCTGCGGCGTGTCCTGCTCTAGTCAGAACGAGGATAACATTCTCTCCACCCGATAAACCAGACCTTGCCCTGAGATATAGCCTGATGCAAATGTTCAGTGAGCTCAGAGAATGAGAAACAGATTTGCTATCATTTCAATAAATTCTTTTTATCACCGCTGTATCCTGTAATGGCTATTGTTTTGGCAGTTGTGACAACTGCGTCTTTGATGTCTTGTGCTTGGCAGACAACAGAATGGAGCGATGGTTAGCCTAAACAACATCTATCATAGAGAAGGTTTGCCAAATTCCTGTGCTGTTCACTTAGAGCTCTAGTTAGTTCTTCCAACTTGGATCAAAAGAAGTAACTGCCTTCAATTAACTTTCAAAGAAATGTTTAACCACAAAGCTGATTGCATTACTTTTTCCTGCTGTCTACCTGAGACCCTGTATTCATTCACTTAACAACTATTTGTTGAGTACCTACTGTATACCAGACGCTGATCCTGGCTTGTGGGATGCAGCCCTGAGCTAGTGGCTTTGCTCTGTCTGAGTTTATAAGTCAGTACGTAGGTGTGTTAGGTGATGTGGTACGGAGGTACTCCTCAGCAAAGAAACGGCAAATAGTGGCTAATGACTTCCCCGCTGGGGCAGGAGAAGTAACTCTGTGGGTGAAGTGCTTGCTTCGTGAACATGGGGACCTGAGTTTGGATCCTTAGCATTCACATGAAAGTCGGATGTGGTGGTCTATTCTAAGCCCAGTGTTGGGAAGGGTGGTGGAGGTGGATACATCTCAGGAGGTCTCTGGACAGTTAGTTTAGCTGAACTGTGAGCTCCAGGTTGAGTGGAAACCCTGTTACCAAAAATAAGCTGAAGAATGATGAGAAAGACAACTGACATTAATGTCCAGCTTGCACACATGTGCACACATATAAATGTAACATACACACATATAATACACACACAACACACACATATACAGTACACATACAGCACACATACAATACACACATATACAATACACACACACACACATACACATACACACACACACACACACTGTAAGACTTTACATTCCTAGAATCAAAGCACAAACTGGAAGGGGCCTTAGAGGTGAGCGAGCCTAGCCATTTCTCTTTCCATAGCTTTGGAAGAGACTTTATCTGGTGTGTTTCTCAACATCTGAACTCTGAAACCTCAACCTAGGACTAGCATTTTAGCTCTTTCCCCATGGCCCCAAGGAAGTTCTACAAGTTTTGTATGCCTCCTTCTACTCAGTGTGAGACTGAAAATGGTCATTTTCATGGAGGCCTGCGGTGAGAATAAAATGAATTGACAGATGGGTCCGAGAAGGGAGCTTAGGATATCATGAAGATTTGATAAGCTAATCCTCATCACTATCATTACCACCACCATCTCTATCACCGTCACCATTGCTTTAAGCACCGTGACCACCATTGCCATCACCATCATAGTTCCCGCCATTCTATCATCACCATCGTGAAATGGCAGAGCACATTAGGAGCCCTGTCAAAGCCATCCAGTTGTTTAGCACAAAGACAGTACTAAGTGGGAGGCAGTTTCTTCACTTCTAGTCTGGTGTTGACTCATTCCAGCAGCCAGCAGCCAGCAGCCAGCACCTCGGTATGCCTAGTGAGGCAGCTGATGCTGAGAACCTGCTTGGATGCTTCTCTCTGTGACTCTCAAGTGGCGGGGGCTCTTACCCTCTCAACTGTCCTTCCCAGACAGGCTTCTGACCTCCCTGCCACCCAGTTCCCTCCAGCAAATCTAAACTCAGCACTTTAAGTCCATGTTTGAGAGTGACAGTTCACCGTGGCTAACCACTGGACATTTCCAACTAGATCAGTTTTGACTAGATACTTTAAAGACAGAGGTAAATAAATTGATAGTTTAGGTTACTGTGCTGACAGGCCTGAAGTGAGGGGGCGAGCACAAGCAGTAGGGGGTGGGGCTGCAAGGAGCACACATCTCTCCACGCTTGTGCTTGGGTTCCCAACTGCCCTAAGAAGCTCTGGCCTGTTTGCATAGCACTGTTAACGGACGAGCCTATCCGCTGTGCAGTGACCTTGCCAGGCTTTTACTGTGTTCCTTCAAAATACAATCCACATTTCATCTGCAACAGCCAAGCACTGCCTCACTTCCCTGTCTGGGGTGACTTGGTCTTTTTCTGGCCACACCTCTTGCTCATGGAATGAGAGATGACTGCCTGCTCTATTGCCCCTCTAGGTCAAAGGAACAGGTGTTTCTGAGCCTGGGCCCCGACTGGTTCCTGCTGCTCCTACAGGGTCACCTGAATTCCAGCACCACCACGCTGGCGTTGAAGCTGCTGCTGCACTTTCTGTCATACCCTTCCCTTCGTGGGCGATTTAGAGATGGCCTGTCTGCTGGATGCTGGGTGGAGAGCAGCATGGAGGGTGTGGACATTGTGATGGGTGAGTGTGTGTGGTGTCTCCAGGAAACCATCACTCTTTTGTCCTGGGTGGGAGTGATGATCAAGCCCTACCCAACCCTGCCCACTTGGGACCTGTGTAGCCTTGTCCCCTAGGCCTGTACCCACATCAGCCCTTGCCCTCTGGAATGACTCATGGCTGAGTCATTACAGAACCTCATGCTTATTCGCTCAGGCAGGCTGCCTTCCGCCCTCTACTCTTCTTGCCTGTTGGCACACTAGCACATTGGTTCTTCTCCCTGGATGCCCATTCTGATGGATGTAGACTTGTCTTTCATGTCCCAGCTTGCCACTTTCCCCAAGACAGGAGGGGGCCAGCCTAAGTTAGAAGATCGAATCACATCTCTCTGCTTGTAATGGCATCTCTCTAATGTCCATCATAATTCATAAGCACATTTTAACTTATATGAATTGCTTTATGCCTGCCCTTCCCACTTCAATGTCTGTTTCATATGTGCCTAGAACCTGTATGTCTTTTTGAAGTGTGATAGATCTTCTGTCCATACAGGGTTGCCTTGTTGCTTTTTGCATAGATGTTTGTTTTTTTTTTTTGTTTTGTTTTTTTTTTTTTTTTTTTTTTTTTTTTTTTTTTGAGACGGGGGGTTTTTCTGTGTAGTCTTGGCTGTCCTCAACTCACTTTGTAGAGCAGGCCGGTCTCAAACTCACAGCAATCCACCTGCTTCTGCCTTTCTGAGTGCTGGGATTACAGGTGTGTGCCACCATGCTCAGCTTAGTATCTGTCTGTTTGTTTAGTGTCTGTTTTTGATGAATGAGTAGATGTATGGATGAGTGGGTGGATGGATAGATGAGTAGGCAGATGGGTGAATGAATGGATGAACATGTTAAGAATTGGCCAGAAATGATTGTGAAACATTTCATATGCTCCTGTTGTGCCTCTCCTACCTCATCAATAGACAATCTGAAGAGCCGCCCTGCAGTGCCCGACCAGAGTCCCTGCCTACTTCCTGGGTTCCGGGTCTTGGATGAGTTTCTGGCCTCCCATGTTCTTATCCCGGAAGTGTACCTCATCGTGTCCTCCTTCTTCCTCCAGACACCACTTACAGAGCTGACTGACGGGCCCAGAGTATGTTTTGGGTGCACTCCTGGGGAGGGGGGGGGGCACACTTGGCTTTCTGAGTGCATATGATTATGGCTGTTCCCTAAGATTCTCCATCCCTCTACTTCTTCCAACCAGAACAGCCTGACCTGCTTCATCATCTCACATCCTGCACTCCTGGCTAGCTTTTAAACCCTCCCACCTCCCCGTTAGACTTTCTTACCTTCTGTGGTCTCTCCTAGAATACTGACACGGTTAATCTGATCTTCCTCTTTGTGGACATGGTTAGGGAAATCACAGTATGCTAGGACTGCATCACCTTAAGTCTCAGCTCTGTTCATCAGAGGTGCTCTCCCTCCACTGTCACTCGGAGAGGAGGCTTCTGATTTTTCTCATTCCTTAGTGACTCGCAAGCACAGCATTTTCCTCCTTTCCCTTAGCTTCTCTTTTTCCCCTGACTCTTCCCTCACAGACCTTAAGCATGGCCACTCAGACCAGAAGCTGCTCCTTCATCCACACTTTTGGTCTGCTTCCTCCCCAATGCTCTTATGAACTTCTTTGCTAAATTTTCCAAAGAAAAGCCCACACTCGCTGCACCATCTCGCCACGTACCCACTCATACACTCGGTTCAAGCCTTCTTGGGCTTTTATACCTACCAGGTCAGATGCAGACCCCAGCCAGCATCAGGACCCCTTTAATTTGATTGCTTAACTGGCCTTTCAACATACCTGCTCTTCCTACTATAACTCTGCTTTCGTGTCCACGAGAAGACAGCTGCTATGTGCTCACCTGTCACATCTGTCATGAGTCCTTATTCCTTTCTCCCACTGCCACTGGCCACTTCCTGCTGATAGCCCTAGACAATTTCTCTATTGTGCCTCATTGCATCTTACATAGAATCTACACTCTAAGGGATGATGCCTTGTTAAACATTGAGCAAATGGGAGACAGTCTTGACTTTTGACTCCTCTCCCCAGGTACCTGATGAATAACAGAACTGGGAATCATTTCTTAGGTTTTAGTTGTACTGAACTGCATAGGAATAGAAAAAGGCATGGCTAAAACATTCAGCTCATTGCATAGTCCCATATTTTATGGCCTGGATCTACATCTTGATAGATAGAAGCAGAATAGATCACTTCAGCACAAAGTTCTGAGCATGCTGTTCATAGCATTAAGTTCATAGAGACCCAGCGTTTTTATTTCTCTCTGTATTATGGGAAACAAACATCTAAGGGTGTAAGACCTGTAAGAGACACTCTACATATTTTATTTCACTTGATATTTAAACAATCCTGTGGGAGTAGATAATGTGAGTTTTCATTTCATAGAGAATGAAATTGAACAGCCAAGAGGCTAAGTAGCTTCTCTGAGCTATTAAACGGGCAGTGTTGGGCCTTCTGATTCAACACCCAGCTCCTTCTCTGCACTTTCCCTGAACTTTGGAATCCTTGTCTTCTGTCACCTCCTTGATCATACCCACTGGACTGGGTTGGGACATTGAGTACTTTTGAGATTAGAGCTTGGGGCCTTGTGCATGGTAAACAAGTGTTGCCCTCCCCCCCCCCCCCCGCTCTGTACCCGTAGCCCCAGGAACTCTCCATGTTGCAAGTTTCTGGTAGATCTTGAACCTTCTTAGAGGTGTGTGCTTCTAATGCACCATCCAGTGGGCTGAAAGATCGACAAGGGCTAATGAGCTAGTCTGTTTCCGTCTCCTCTTGTTTTTCCGTCTAGGTGCCCCTGGAAAATGTGATGCGCCTTCCTACCTTCCTTTGGTGGGAAGCTCTCCTTACGGTTCTTCTTTCTCCACCAGGAGAGCTTGGATTCGATGCTTCAGTGGCTTCTACAGAAACATCACCAGCAGGAAGTCCTCCAGGCGGGGCTGTGCACAGAAGGCGCCCTGCTGCTCCTGGGAATGCTGAAGGCCATCATAAGCCAGGTGAGACCTGCTCCTTACACAGTCTATGAGGAGGTTCCAGTAGGAAGGAGTATGGATGCTTATTTTGTTCCAGAAACTTCCTAGTAATGCTGCCATATTAGTCCGGTCTCTGTTGTATAGAAAAATGCCTGCTGCTATGTAATTTACAAGGAATTGAGGCTATTTTAGCTCCCAGTTCTGTAGGCTGGGCAGTCTGTGAGCATGACACCAGCATCTGCCTGGCATGTGGTGAGGGACTTCTTGCTGTCTCATAGTGCCGTGATGACATAGAGCAATTTTGCCAGCTTGGGTCACTCTTTTCCTTCTTAAAAGACACAAATGCCACCATGGGAGACACCTAGACGTTCCCAAGGCACTTTATGCACTCCCCACTCCTTTAAGTATGTTTTTCCTCCCTGGTGACATTTCTGAGGAGACAAAGATGTTGATCTTCTTAAGGGGTCATCTGCATAAGCACAGGTGGCCTTGCCCAGGAGATTCTTGTGAGGTAGAGGCCTGCCTCAGTGAAAATGGATGACCTGGCGCAGAGCCTTTTGGCACGGGCACTCTTTGATTTTTGACCTTCAAGGTCCAAGAGCAGTGGGTGGAAGGGATGGTTAGATCATTGAGGCAGCCATGATGGATGTAGGTTATTTTGTTTGGGAACAGGTAAGAGGCAGAGGAAGTCAATTTCATTCTGCAGACACCAAGCCTGATGGGAGCCTTGATTTTGTGAGGAGAAGCCATTGTTCTTGTTAAAATGCTGTATAAGTATTGTCTTTCACATGAAAAAAAAAAAAAACTAGAAACCCAAACCTAAAAATCGTCTGGCACCCCACCCCCACCCCAACCCCAGGTATGGCCACTGTGAGCTACAGTGGAATAACTGGCAGGCAACTTTAGGAGATCATACTGTGTCCTTACAAAGGTGGAGTCTCAAAGGCAATTTCTTTTTATTTCCCCAGTATTTTGTGGACTTCTTTTTTTCATGTCAGTAAAGGAGAAAAATGTCAGACTTGTGTATGTATGAAATACGCATATCTGCAGCAGACACGTATGGTGTTGCTTCATGTATTCGTTGTTATCCAGTATCTGTAGTGCACATCTTTGCTTTGTAGCTTGGTGACGTCTTGGGTTCAAATTCTGTGGTGCGTGTTGGGCATCAAAGCACACCTCATGCCTTTTTGTTTGAATGAACTCCTCAGGAACATTCCAGTAGGCTTTGAATAACCCCCAACCACACAACACGCATCCCCACAGCCAGTGCTCGCTCTAACACTCATTTTGTGCAGAAAGGCTCAGCCCGCTCTCACAGTCTCAGCAACATGGCCACATAGACAATGGTTCCACAGATGAGTTCCTTAGCATTAGGTCAAAACCATATTATTTTACCTTCTACCAGTCTCTCTCTTTCTCTCTCATGCATGCAGATGTAGGTATGTAGAGAAGGCACAGACCCCTCCTCCCGTTGTTTTTTTTTTAACTTAAAATTTATGTGTGTGTATGTGTGTGCATATGTGCAGGCAAGTGCATGCTGTAACATATGTGTGGAGGTTAGAAGATAATGAAGATCTTTCTTGCTGTCCACAACTGCATCTTCCAGACTGACTGGAAGATTGCAGACTGACTCGGAAGCTTCCGGTCTCCTCTCTCTCTGTAGAGTGCTGTACTATAGATGTGTGCCACTGTAGCAGGCTTTTAACATGCACTCGCACACCAAACTCGGGTCAGCAGGTGTGTGCAGCAACTGTCTTTACCTGCTGACGTCTCCCTGACATGCATTTTGTCCTTTTAAAAAATAGCTACTCTTTACTTTTGCCTTAGCCATAGTGTTAAGTGATCATGTGGTTCTGGGTTTTGATCAGTTTCGTGTGATTCTTTGCATGTTTGTAAAGATCTCATTCAACCCTCCTGTTCTTAGTATCAGTGTATTTCCCTGTTCTATTCACAAATTTTCATTTATGGTTTTGTATGAACATTTATAAATGCTGTTGAGCTGAGATTTAATTCCATTGTGTCATTGTGAGGTTTGATATTGGTATTCTACTAGTCTTAAAATAAAATACGGAATTTTCTTTATATTAAAAATGCTAAATTTCCTAGTTCTTATGTTATTTAAATGTAAGTTTCCTGGGTCTATAGCTTTTGACCTGCTTGGAATTTTAGATACTTCTTGACCACTCAGATTGACACTCAAAAAAATAATTTCCCTACTATTCTCTTTCCATAAATGGTTCTGTATAGTCAGCTTTCTCTTACTGTAACAAAACCCCAAGATGATCAACCTACAAAGATAAGACATTTCTTTTGGTTCACATTTTAGAGGCTTCAGCTGGTGAGTAGTTAGTTGCCTTCTTGCCTTGGGGCTGTGAGAATAGTTCACGGTGGGAACGCACGAGGGAGCCAAACTACCCACTTTATGGTCAGGGTACAGAGAAGAACCTGGGGCCCCACAATTCCCTTTCGGGCACATCCCCAATGACTCAAGACAAAGTTTTTAAAGTTTCTAACACCTCCAACAGTGCAAATTTTTAACAAACGGGCTCCACTGGGACATGGCAACTTGTCCCTTCTGATTTATTTCCTGCATGATAGTTTCCACATTCCTACTCTATGGTTTGAGGTTTGTGCTTTCTTTCCACCACAGTTTTTCTATTTTTTAAAAAGAACCTGAAGGCCTGTGGCTTTATTTTAAGAATGCCATCTTGGATATATTGAGCAGTATCCTGATTTATTTATATCACTTTCTAAGACTGTTATATTTGGCATCTTCAATTTTGTTATTTCCCAGAATTCCTGTGGTTACATTTTAAAAGATCTCTTGATTCAGAATCTAAAAGTCCATGTAGCTGAGAATATATATATATATATATATATATATATATATATATATATATTTACATTCTTTATCTTTCCTAAATTATTCATTCTATCTACTGGAGAACTAATATGCAATTAATTTTTAGGATATCTGAGATGTATTTTTTTTACTTGTAGCATAATGAGTCTGTTATCTAACCAATCAATATTATCAAAAATAGAGCAAAAGAAGTGACAACGTAAGTTCATTTAAAACTAAAAAAATGTTGTAAAATATGCTGAAGGAAATGAAAGTATAAGGTTAAACATTATAATGCATTGCAAGCACATTAAATCCACGTGTTACGGATATTAGTTTAACATGCAAATAATGGGGCAAAGCCACTCAATAATTGATCTACTACAACAAACATACCTGTTATGAAGGTGAAATTTGGCAATTTAAGTAGATAATATGCTACACATGGTAAACATTTAGAGGAATGAGAGACAAAGTCTGAAATTTAATCACAAGAAGAACTAACACTTGCCTATGAGTCGTTTGGAGTATGCTGAGTGTCAATTCTGTGAGTTGATATAGCTGTGCAGGGAATGAGCCTAAGCTTGAGGCTGGTCAGTCTGAAGTTCCAGGTGCCTGTTCGGAACAGCGAGAGCTCACACAGTGGCTGAATGTCTTGGCTGGGGTTCTGGTTGACGTCTACATGGGCAGCTGAGTATGTTAGACAAGGGCTGGCTCCAGGAGACGACTGGGGTCACTCAGGACTCAGCAGGAGGAGGCCCAGTTGTGTAGCCTGGACCACAGGAGAGGAGATCACAGTGTGGGAGGAAACTCAAGCCTGGATAGGACACTGCGGATCAACTCCACAGCACAGCGCAGCATAGAGCACAGCACAGCACAGCACAGCACAGCACAATGCATTCCAGGCTCCTGGCTGGCAGGGATAGGCCTCCTCAAGCCCTACTCAGACAAGGTGGGCTCCAGTGTGGTTCAGGGTGGAGTCCCTAGTGGGGAAATTGGCTGTGAGCTGAGGACTGACAGGCACGTTCTGCCCTGAGCCCAGTGTGCTGAGTCCACTAGTGCAGGGATGGTGTAGGGACACAGTGCACTCTCGCAGACCTCCTAGTCTCACTCTCTTTGTCTTTCACCTACTGGGTGTTCTTTGGGAGGGTGAACCTCTCCAGGCCTCTGTGTTTTTAGCTGCAAAACAGAGGTAACTATGAACCTATTCCCTAAGGTTTTAGGGTGAAGGAAGGTGTCTGTGTGTGAAACACTGAGAACAGTGTCTACACCTGTTTTGTGACCAGCCAGCTTAGGCAACTGCCAACAGCATGTCATATGGAGTCTCTGGAAGGTACCGCCCATATTCCAGCTCCTTGACCTCTCAGGAAACCCCTGGTTCTCTGTCAAGCTGCTGTATGCTGTGTCACATGCCATGTCTCACAGAGTGTGCCCTCAGCCCCCTGCAGGCTCGGGAGATAGTGCCTGTGATCAGACAATCCCCAGCAGTATTCTCCAGTTCCTCGGCCTGGTGCACCGCTCCTACCCCCAGGACCCAGCGTGGAGGGCCCCTGACTTCCTCCAGACCTTGGCCATCATCACCTTCCCTCTGGAAAACCAGAAGGTAGGTCTTGTCTTGCTCAGAGATCTCAGGGTGGGCAGCTGTGGACATCATCCTTCCCTGGTGAAGGTCCAATTACCACCCTGCCTCCCAAAGTTAAAACGCACGTTGAGCTGAACACTGAATAAACAACATGGGTAATTTCCTGGATGAGGGGCAGCTCAGGGTCAGTTTCAGCTTCAGAGTCCTGTTTTGTTTTTTGTTGTTGTTGTTGTTTGTTTTTTGAGACAGCATTTCTCTGTGTAGCATTGGCTGTCCTGGAGCTCACTCTGTAGACCAGGCTAGCCTCGGACTCACAGAGATCCACCTGCCTCTGCCTCCCAGGTGCTGGGATTATTGGTTTATGCCACCACCACCCAGCCCAGAGTCCAGTTTTTGTTTGTTTGTCTGTTTGATTTGGATGTTAGAAATCTTATAATGAGATACTTGATGATAGTTCAAGTTCAACACCACCCCTGTGTTAAAAACAAAACAAAACAACTAGTATCCCATGCAGGGGCCTCCTGCCCCTGTGCTATGAACAGAGAACAGGTGGTGCCATTGTCTTTCTTTCCACCTTTTGTTCTTAGTACCTTGCTATCTTCAGGCCTCTTGGACTAGATACAGGTCTTTTCTGGGCAGTGGGTTTGTGAGGGCCCAGCTCAGAGCCAGATGGACCAAGAAGAAAAAGGAAGCAAGGATCCACCTGGGTCTAGAAGACGAGATCTTGAATCTTGACTGCGGGAAGGTTAGAGCAGAGGCTTTGAGGCAGGGAACCAGTCCCAGAAGATCAAAGGTGGGTGAGTCAGCTGTGTGGGCTCCGGTGGCTCCAGGGCATTGGCCAGCTGAATGAAGGCAGGAGGGTGAGACCTGAGGCAGGGGATCAAATGCAGGAAGAAGGGCAGAAATCTATGTTTCCATCCTCACTGTGGTGGATCAGGAAGCAGAGACCCAGAGGGGGCCGTGATGTTTGTTTGCAGTTTGTAACTTTAGCCAGAAGAGCATGTGAGAAGCAGGACCTCTGACCCCTGACCTTTACAGAACTGAGCATGGAGTCGCTGCTCATCACCACATGCTAAAATTGTAGTGGGTGAGTGAGGTGCCCTGAAAGCTCCTTGCAGGGCTGTGTACAACACAGCAGTGCCCATGCTGAGCCTCCCGGGGTACAGGCCTGAATCTGGTGCTTTGCGGAACCCAAGTACCAGATGAAGGCAGTGACAAGAGATTCAGAGAACCAAGTGTCCCTCTGTGTCCCGGGGCTGAGTGCTGGGGTCCTGAGGCCCATCTGGGCAAAGGTTGGCAAGACTGAGGAATGCCACCTCTCCCAGGATTAAAAGGGGAAGTCCTCCAAACCTGTCTCCTCCCCGTTACGGTCAGCTTAAAACAAACAGCTGTCTAGCACCGAGGAGGCCAGCCAGTGCTCCGTATCCGTGGGCTCTGTGTTTGGGAGTGTTACCAGCCTCAGACAGACAGAAATACCTTCAGACACTAACATGTTTCTGTCTGTCCCCAACATGTGCAGATTTTTTTCATTATTATTCCATAAACAATACATGGTAATAGCATTGATGTTACATTAAGCTCTGCCACTCATGTGGCGATGATGAAATTTCAGGGGTGGGGGTGGGGATTTGGGCAGGAACTATGCAAATGTGCTTCCATTTTGTATAACAAGAGTTGAGCATCTGGGGAGTTTGGTATCTTCAGGGGTTCCTAGAATCAATATCCCACAGATGCAAAGGGACAGGATAATTTCGTTTAAATAAAGAGATTAAACATTTTTAAAGAGATTATAAAGACTAGAAGAGGAAAAATGAGAGAGTGATCGCACAATGGTTTGACCAACTCACATAAACTCAAGCAACTCACTAGAAAAGACTGAAAAAGCTGAAAAGACTCAAAGAAGGCACAGCTGGCTGCAGCTGGGTGATACCCACATGCAGGGGCCTAGTGAGATGTGCCAAGCAGGGAGAAGAGTCCTTCAGGCTGCTCCTACCCTTCTCAGTGGGTCTTAGGCAGGGAGCCAGGCCCCTAAAGCCCGTGGCCTGACACTGTGACCCCGGAGCTACCTCAGCCTGTGTCTTGGCCAGGTTTGGCGTCTGCTGAGTTGGGGGATTTTAGCCAAGTGCACTCTGATTCAAGGGGCTTCCTTCACACAGTCGCCTGCTATCCTTGGGGGAAGAGAAGGAGGGAAGGAATGTCACTCCCTCTACAAAGTCATCTCTTCAGACAAGCATCCCAGTGGGCCAAGGACAAGCCATCTTAGCGCTTCTGCTCTAGTTTTGAAGTGCTCTTCATCGTACCTCTCGTCTCAACCCTGCCAGGCCTTTGTTGCACAGACAATTCAACAGAACCTCTTGCAGGTGGCCGGTGGCCAAAAACCTTCCATTTGCTGTGAATTTATATGGCATCTTTCCAGTCGAGGCCGCACGGAGCTAATTAATGCAGTCACCACCTCCCTAGGTGCCATTAAATTCATTTTATGGCTTAATTAAGAATGGCTGCATTAATTTTATGAATGAGCAAAGGGAGGTGCCAACAGACGAAGGCACATGAAAAGTTCACGGGTGGGAGTCAAGAGTCCCTGGCCATGTGTCCTTGGGTTTACTGTTTGGCCTCTTGGCATCCCCATGTTGTCCTGGGCTATCTAGAGGAATGAACCATGCATGTTTTTTTGTTTTTGTTTTTGTTTTGGTTTTTTTTTTTTTTTTTTTTTTTTACAAATCTTTAGTGAGAACCAAAGTGCCAGATGGCTTTGGAGATCTGGGAGAGGGAGATCTTGGAGAGATCCTCTAGCACTGCCTCCCTGTCCTTCTCCAAGGGTGCCGCCTGTCAGCATTAGCAGGGTTGGGACAGGTGGAGGGCTGGGGACTCAGGACAGGAGCTGAATCCCTGAGCTAGAATCGCCATGCCCAGTATGGCATTATAGACCTCCTTGCTGGTTTCTGACTCTGTGGCTCTCAAAGTGAATCTCAGACATCTGTGGCCACCTTACAAGCGGTTTGTCTCCAGGCCAGTCTCATGCCTCAGCAGCAGAGGTATCCACGCTGGAGTGGGGTAGACTGGAAGAGGGTCCTCTCACACTGAATGGTGATATGTGGACAAAGGCTTCCACGCAGGGCCAACCACGCTGCGGTGTCAAATGTCTTCCAGGAGATGATGTCGGAGTCCTCTAGAAACACCAGCAGTCCTGGGGACAATGCTGAAGCCAGCAGTGCTGCTGAGGGGCTCCAGGCTTCTTTCAAATCACATCCGGTTCGGAGGCAGCTGAGAGACTTCATGCAAGTCCTCCTGAGGGAGCTGCTGCTTGGAGTGTCCAGCCCCAAGCAGTGGCTGCCCTTGGAAGTGCTCCTGGAGGTAACTTAGAAGGGCTGTGGGTGGGTGGTGGGAAGTTGGAAGAGACAGACCCTCAGGAGCAGGGAGTGACCAGATGGCACTCCTGGTACAAGCTGGCTATTGAGAGATTGGCCATTACTACTACAGTGACCTGGTGTGGGGCCTGTGAACCTCAGGCCTTGGTGGAGCAACAGATGGATAGATGTGAGGTCCTTAGATGCAGAACCTGAGGCGAGGATTTTGTGGAAGTGATTTGTAAGTGTGTTTTCAGAAGAAGAGGAAGAGAAGGCAGAATTCTGGGACAGAAGCTTGTTTAGAGATGGTCTCAGTTCAGAGATGGTCTCAGTTCTGGTCCCTAGGGGCAATGGCATGCTGTGTCCCAGAGACACATGCCAGGTGGCCATTGGCTGTGAACTCCTCGGACTTGCTTCTTCACCCTGGGAGAAGGGTCACCTCCTGGGTCATCAGAGGACAATGCCTCAGTGCCTCAGAGAAAGGCAGCTCTGGCCAGTCAGCAGCCCATCTTCACCAGTCGGCGAAGAGATTTGGTCACGAGGGGACACGATGACTTAGTGGCTGCCATCTCAGTCCTGGACCATTTTTTAGGCTTCTCCGGATGGCGCCACCAGCCAGCAAAAACGAGACTTCCAGTCTGAAGTCCTGCTTTCCACCATGGACATATTCTATGTCACAAGTGCGGGTAGAATTCCAAACCTAAGGGGTAAGTGGCTTCTGAACTCTTCTCTCTTCCCAATGTTGGGCAGCTCACTGGGACAGCAAGATCTGAGTGTCACCTGGGATGTACGCTTCTGCATGGCTCTTAAGCAAGAGTCTGTTGAAGTTGGAGGGAGAGGGATGACAGTTGCTATTTTTCATGACCAGTCTGTCATAGTTGGGCCATTATGAGTTAGAGATTCTTTCTGTTTTCTGAACCCAAATGAGTGTTCTCTGACTTCATCAGAAACCCAACTCATTTCTTTGGGAATATGATTCTCTGATAACTCTTACCATAGCTCATGACAGAGTCACTGTCCAGCAAACATTTCTTTAATGAAAGGCCTGGATAAAGATGCTGCTGCCATCCTTCAACACTTTAAATCCTCATTCCAGGATAGTTGAGGCTTCTTCTCAAAATCAAGCCCATGTCCCACCAGTGTTTTCTGAGTCACAGACTCCCATGTGACGAAGCTGGCCTCTAGGGTTTTCCCATGCCACACCTTGTGGAAACCTAATTGGTGTCTATCTCTTTGTATCTGGCACAGAGGAGAGGAGGGGACAGTGTAGGCAGAGCGTTGACATGGCAACCCAGTGTTCATCCTGCCTCTGTCTCTGGAAGGCAGTGTGCCTGGGCTGGGGACCTGGGCTGTGCACAGAACAGTCTTAGCTAACTCAGGATGATTCTAGGGATCATCTGAGATCTCCACACAACGAGGTCAACATGCAGCCTGCTGTGTAAATGAGTTTGTCTGTCTGGTTTATATTATGGCTTTTTCCTCAGTTGTCCTAGTTTGCTTTCTCTGCTGGGATAAAAGATTGTGGCCAAAAGCAACTCGAGGAGGAAAAGGTTTGTTTGCCTTACACATCCTGATCACAGTCCATCACCGAAGGAAGTCAAGACACGAACGCAAAAAGCGATATGGAAGAACGCTGCTTACTGGCTTACTCTTCATGGATTTCTCAGTTTGCTTTCTAATGCAGCCCAGGACCTACCACTCTCAGTGGTCTGGGCACTCTCACACCAATCATTAATCAAGAAAACACCCCACTGACTGGCCTATGTGCCAATTTTATGGAACCAATTCCACGATTCATGTTCTCTCATCCCAGATGATTCTAGCTGTGTCAACTTATCTAAAGACTAACCTACACATCAGTCCAACATGACAGGATGGCCTTGGGTCCCTTCTCATCTGCCTTGAACATCCCACTCTCTCATTTTCATGTCAAAGAATCCTCAGAAGAGACATTCTCTTGCTTGACTTCTCATTTCCCCCGATTTATATCACTAACTGGCTTAATTAAGATCAGTTTGCTTTGAATAAGTATGTGTTCTCTGTGTAACCACTAGAGACTCCATCTGCAGAACACTGGGGTATACACATGTCATCAAGGACATGGTCACCTCAAGGGAGTTGTAGACTGTGGGGTGGAGAAGTCCACCAGACTCTAATCGCAGTCTGTCTCTTTACCCCACCCAGGCAGTAAGGAGCCCCAGCCAAACACAGAAGCTGCTACTGTTCCTTCCCTTGCAAACATCTCCTACTTCACCCAGAAGCTGGTCGAGAAGCTGCATAGTGGGATGTTCTCATCAGACCCCAGGCACATCCTTCTCTTCATCATAGAGCACATCATGGTGGTAAGAAGCCATGTCCCAGGGTGGTAAGAAACTTCCTGCTGATGGACTGGGAGTCTTCCTAGTTCAGCTGGATCTTCTGTCCAATAGTTGAAATAGAATCCAAGAGAGATAGAAAAAAAAGGTGGCTCTTTAAAGGGCAGGGCATGCTTGGTAGTCACTGCGTACTGTGGACACACAGTCCTGCTTTCCTGCCTTCTGCATTCCGCACCCACAGCTTTTAGCTGTAGTTTGAGAGGTGCAGATAGGACAATGATGAAAACACAAACCCTAACCATCAGCAGTCTATAAGCAAATGGAGCTCAGCAGAGAAATATGACACTAGCTGTTCTGCTCCAAGGGAACCCATCTAATGAGCTATCCTGACAGAATGAAAAGCTATTCATAATTGACTGGGTCCTGTTGAGCCAAATGGACCTGTGGAGCTAGCTACCTGTGCTAAGGCTCCGTACTCAGGCCCTCTGCAGCCTCCCCTGACTTGTTCATGAAGTAAATAAAGTCCATTGGTTTCCACTCTTTTAGGAAGAGAAAGGCAAAGCCCAGGTCTTCCAGGTGGGCTTGACCCTTGCTGACCCCTAACCACTCTGATCTCAGACTCTCCTCCCTAACGTGAGGTCATCTAATAGTCCTACTTTATGATGTCATGCCATTGAAATGGAGTGGTACATTTAAGTATATAGTGTATATAACATTTAACAATTGATATAATATTTAACAATATGGGACTGTTGTTAACTACTCTTGTAATTAATAATATTGTTGTAATTATTAATAATGTACCTGTTTTAAAACATAGATGTTAACAGCATATTTTCATATACTGGATGTCAGCCACATCACCAGTGTTTCAGAAACCTGAGATTATTGAATCCATTTTCCAAAATGTGGCTGTGGTCAGCTCTTAGCTTCCTCTTCTTTACATGAGTTTCTTCTTGAATTCTGCAAATTGCCTTTATTGATACTTCTCTTCAGTAGAGGCTCAAGGGTGTAGAGATCTAGTAATAGTTCAGATTGTGCCATTTAAGAATATATTCACTCACACTTCCACGCATTTTTTCCAACAAAATCCTCCCAACTATCCTTTCTCCTTTCCTACTCTCCTACTGAATTTTTTCCTCTTTCCATATCCCCCTACTAATTTCATCTCTCTTTTCTTTGTAGCCCACTTTATTTAATTATAGTTCACGTGCATGAGGTCATGGACTACTGAGGAATGTGGCTCCTCATCTCTCAGCAGCAACTGACTGTCTAGACTTCCTCTGGCAGAGATGGGAGCCTTTCAGAGTCCCCCCCCCATCTATGATGGGTGTATGCGGGCCCAGCTTGTGCAGGCCCTGTGCTAGGAGCCACAGCTGCTTTGAGTTCTCATGAGAGATACTCATCATGTCCAGAAGACGTTTCACAGAACTGCCCATCCTCCAGCAGCCTTACAGACTTCCTTTCCCCCTTGTGCTGTTTCCTGTGCCTTTGGAGGGTTGAGCACTCAGTTGCCATGTAGTCTCCTCATACTGATCAGTTGTGAGTCTCTCTGCATTAACTGTTGCTTAGTATACATGCAAGCTTCTCTGACTGTGTAACTATTTCCTCTTCCTCTTCCTCTTCCTCTTCTTCTTCTTCTTCTTCTTCTTCTTCTTCTTCTTCTTCTCCTCCTTCTCCTTCTTTGTTTATTTTATTCAAGATAGGGTTTCTCTGTGTAGCCTTGGCTGTCCTGGACTAGCTTTGTAGACCAGGCTGGCCTCAAACTCACAGAGATCCTCCTGCCTCTGCCTCCCTGAGGCATGCATCACCTTGCCCAGCTTCAGCGTAACTTCTCGATAGCATTGTTTCTGTGGTAAACTGGGTCAGTGTGTAAAACTGAACTGTTCGTGAGTATGTGCGTGTCTTATTTTGGTGGTGCAGGTCATCGAGAACCCATCTTCCCAAAAGGACACTGTCATGAGTGCGTTGTACAGCGGTTTGAACAAAGTGATCCTGCACTGCCTCTCCAAGCCCCAGCAGTCCCTGTCTGAGTGCCTCGGCCTCCTCAGCATCCTGGACTTCCTCCAGGAGCACTGGGACATCATCTTTGCCACTTTCAATTCCAATGTCAACTTCCTCCTGTGCCTCATGCATTGTCTTTTGCTGTTGAACTCGAGGAGGTAAGAAGGAGGCCTCCTGCTCTGTGCCAGCGGTCAGTGCAGAAAAGCAAGTCACAGAAGGGAAGGCTATATGGTGGAGGGCAATTTTTGTGAAAGAAGCTTTCTGTTTAGCTGGATAGCTGCAGTTGTGTGTGGGGCTTGATAGCCAAGCCCTCCCCAAGTCCATGTGACTGAGCAACTAGAGGCACCAAAAAAATAATAATAATTTACCTCATTTCCACAATTCTAAGACATTTAATTGATTTCATTTTTTTTGAGGCAGAAGATGCAAACATTAAGTGTAAACATTGATTTTTTTATATAGCCATATTTCAGAAACATTAATATTTGATAAATGCAACCTTAGTGTGGAAAAAAATCATAATTCAATGTACCATAGAAGTGAGGAATAATTTTCTTCACAGAAAACTATACACAAATATGTATGGAGTTCAGAATACCAACAAACACGCTTGTCTAGGAAACACTGACCAACTGCTGCTGAATAAGCCCCTGTTCTGGAAACCCCATTGAATCTATGGGGCTTGACCTTTTGTGTGTTCGGCTCATCTTCCTGCCCATTTAGGTTGAAGGCATCTATTCTTTCACCGGAAGTGCTTGGGACCAGATGTGTTTTATATTTTGGATTCTTAAAAATTTTTGTAGTATTTGTATATCTGTCTATCTATATCTACACACACACACACACACACACACACACACACACACACGCACACGCACACGCACACGCACACACACACAGGCTATACATGTATATGAAAATGAAATATATTGAGGTTAGTTCCTAGAAGTAAACATCACGCTTATTTATTTCAAATATACCTTACATGTATGGCCTGAAGTAATTTTGTCCACTATGTCTAATGCATGTTTGTTTCTCTTGGTAACCACACATGGGGTCAAGTAGGGAGTTTTCCACTCACAGTGTCATTTTGTTTTGAAAAGCTTCAGATTCTGGAATCTTTTGAACCCCGACTTCCAGGCTAGGGATGCTTGGCTATACTGTGCTTGTGTATGGGCCTTCTCATCAAGAGAGCAGCGTTGAGAAAGAAGACAGTAGGATGTTTGAGACTTCCTCCTGTCTGTTGAGACAGGATCTCTCGATGTAGAACAGCTACCTCACACTCACAGCAATCCTCCTGCTCCAACCTCTAGAGTACTATATTGACACCAGTAATGCCTAGTTTCCCACTCTTTCTCCCTGTCTGAGGTTTATTTTTGAGAAGTAGCTTAGTCTGACCTCAAACTTGCTATGTGGCTGAGGTTGGCCTTGAACTCCTGATCTTGTTGCCTCTACCGCTAGGGTCCTGTGATTATTTGCATCAACCACCATGACCAAGGTGACCTTTCTTGATCATATTTATACCAATATAAATTATAAGTTTAATTATTTGAATAAAAAGATCTCTGTAAATCCTGAAGCTATTCTTGTTGAACATCAGTTATCACTGGTGCTGATTCAGCTTAACACTCTCTAGAAAGCCAATCATATGCAAGGTTATTGTGCCAGTCCTCAGGAGGTTAAAGCAGCAAGATCATGAGTTCAAGGCCAGCAAGGATGAAATAAAGGTCTTGGGAAGCCCAGGAGAAGCTTCCCCTCCAGAGCAGACACTTATCCCTCCATTTTTTTTAATTTGAAAAACATCCATTTTCAGCATATGGTTAAGTCTAGAAGCTTTCCCTTGTCTCTTTATGTGGTAGCCCAAGTGAGAGGACCAGAATTCCCTTTTGCATATTGAAAATGGCATCCTCTTCAGGACTCTCTATAGAACATTTTATTCTCTAAATTTCAGCAATGGTCTTTTTTGTATGTAGGACAATTTTTATTTCTATGTTTGCTATTTTAGATTTTATCTACAGGTTGTAATTATTTTTTTTTCCACTCAGAAGGCTGAGCAGAGCCTCTGGAGAAAAACATGTGGCACTAATGTGAATGGGGCTACCACAGCCTATGGCTGCTGGAGAGTCCAGTCTATGAACCACTGGGCTCCCTTTAGAACTGGATGTATCTAGTGTGGGTCCCTGACAAAATTAAAATATGAAACGTGCATTTAAGACTGTCTGCTGTTTTCAAGATGCTAATAACAGAGTCATTCACAGTGTAGGACCCTGTGTAGTTACATGCCCTGGAAACTAGCCCTGGCTATGGGATGACATCAAGGTCCAATAGAGGGCCAGTGCTGATGACATGGCAGAGACACTAAGAGATGAGTCATTAGCTCTGCTGGAGGTGCAAGTAGGATTTCACAAGCTAGGGCAACCTATAATGATAAGGCATTTTTTTTTCCTGCTTCCTGGAAAACCGTTGTTCAGTATCATCCATGGACTCCATCATGGTGTGTGTCCTTTAAAATGACTCTGCATACTTTTCTATGTTGCTATGTCCTGAGTTTAAGGGGTGGCTTCTTACAAAAAGAACAGTCCTGAGGAAACTTGCATTTACAGTGGAGTTGTTCTTGTTTTCTAGTTATCCTGAAGGTTTTGGGCTGGAGCCCAAGCCCAGAATTACTCCTTATCATCAAGTCTTCCTTTCTCCAGTTGAAGAAGTGAAAGATAAGAAGGAAGAAGATCTCCCAAGTTTGAGTGATGGTACATTCTGCTAGGTTCCTGTGTGGGGTTGGGGCAGAAAGCAACAGCTGCAGTATTGCATTCTTCTGTTGATCTTTCCCAAGTGACGTAAGCAATTAATGTGAAGGAAAATCCCAGAGGTCAGGAGCAACTGTAGAACATTCTAGAAGGGGGTGGGAAAGCACAGCAAACTGAGACGAGAGGCAAGTGATCTATATAGGCTTGAGACAGGATCGAAAGGAATGTATGAGGGGATACATATATAACTGGAGGGTGGAGGCATGGATGAGAGGATGGAGGAGTGGGTGGGAGGACGGATGGGGTGATGGAGGTAAACAAGGTAAGATAGAAGAATGGATAAAACGACGGAGAAAAACCTTGTCTTACTTCAATCCCTTGGATCCTCACTCTTAAGTTGAAACATACATGCCATCTCAATTAGTTCAAACCAGTACCAGTACTGTCAGCTTTGTTCCACAGAATTTTCAGTTTATATAAAACACACACACACACACACACACACTAATGCACTCACTCACACCAATCTCATCCATGTGTTTAAGGACTGCAATCTATCTTGATTGAGAGGTCCAAGCTTCTGCTGCTTGATATGAAGTCTGTTCCAACTTGACACCTTGTGATATAAAATATCAGGATGAGCACATCTGGGCTACAGTCAGAGAGACTCCTAAGCCTTTCCAATTTCAGAAGTCTGTGGCTTTAAACTCCATACTGAAACAGGGTCATTTATAGCATGCATAGCCATACTCTCGAATTTGGTAGAGGTGGGAAAGTTGCCCATCCATGTAGGATAGCAAAAAAGACCCTAGGCCTGGATAGGAGCTCTGTCAGCAACATGCTTACTGAATAAGCACAAGGATATGAGTTCTGATCCCTACTGATCATGTACAAAGCAGACCACAGTGGCAAACACCTGGATCCCAGCATGGGGGAGGGACACACGAGGATCCGGGAGCTCATTGGCTAACCAGTCTAGCCAAGCCAGTAAGCGGATTCAGGGTCAGCCAAAGTAAGGTAGATAGTGATAAAAAGACATCTAATACTGGTCCCTGGCCTCCACATATTCATATGTCTGGATATACCTGTACACATGCTCACAGAGAGGGACAGGGAGGAAAAGGGAGAGAAAGAGGGAAGAGAAGAAAAGGGAGAGGGAGAGGGAGAGGGAGAGATAGAGGGCGAGGAAGAGAGAGATACTCTAGCTTATCTTCAAAGAGGAGCCAGTAACTTAAGACTGGAGGAAGTTCAGACAGTTCAAGGGACTGGAGACTTTGGTGTCCCAGACAGAGCTAGCTGGCCTGTATATGTGTCTAGGTAACCCAGGGCACTAGAAGGGCAGAGTCTGAGAAGCAGATTCACTGTGAGGAAAGATAACTGGTCCACCTGGGCATAACCTTGCGTTTGGGCTCCATTCTCCACTGAGACCAGCATGTCTAGGAAGGTTGGGAGGCATTTCTTAAAATAACCCTTTAGCTACTGAGGAGTCACAGAAGGGATGCCAATAGTATCAGACAAAATTGGGGATTGGAAAGAGACTCCTTGATCCCTTGATCTCATTTTCTAGATTTGTGCATGAAAGGCAGGTAGGACTTAGTGGGGGGGTTAGTTAGACATGGGAAAAAGGAAGAAGCCATCTTACATGGATGTTGGTAGCTTTGGCTCTACACATACTGACTTCTGGGGGAGCAAGCAAGGTTGAGGTGATCATGAAGACATCAAGAGTGTCTTGTGTCTTGTGGCCCTCTCGACCCTGTGTGGGGAAGGCCACCTTCACAGCGTTGTGTACTCTTTTTGTTAGTCCAGCACAACATCCAGAAGTCGGCGCGGACACTCTGGCAGCAGCTGGTGGCACAGAGGCGACAGACACTGGAGGATGCCTTCAAGATTGATCTCTCTGTGAAGGCTGGGGAAAGTGAAGTGAAGATGGAAGAGATTACCCCTCTCTGGGAGGAGACGATGCTCAGAGCCTGGCAGCATTACTTAGGTCTCTGTCCACTCAAATCAATGAAAACTCAAAGAATGAAAACTCCTGGGTCTTATAAAACCAGATCTTCCAAGGGTCCATTCAGGGCCGGCACCCTTTCTCCTCAGGGTTTTATCCAGAGACAGGGCCTTTTCTGTTTCATACCTTTTGCGGGTATGGTTTTCATCACTGACAGATTTCTTCTTGGTTCTCACAAAGAATGTGTGCTGTGTTTGCCTGCTGGGGAGAAGGAAGGCTGGAAGTACCAGACAAGCTGGCAGCTTGCAACAGTCTCTCAGAGGGACTATTGGTCACTTGTTCAGGGCTCTGGCTACGGCTTGAAAGATTGGAGCACTAGCTCTGGCCCTGATGATCACCTGTCAGCTTTGAAATTTTGCCCCCAGCTACACAGCAGCCTGGAGCCTCAGTCTATGTGCTGTCACCTCATGAAATGAATGACCGTTCTTAAAGTATTAGCATAGGAGTGACCAAATATTTCACTTTCATAGTTAGCAGCTCAGCAATGAGATCTTAATTTTGCTTGTAGGGGATTGACATTCAAAATTAATATCCTTTTTCAAAGCCTTTCCACATGACAAAAGTTTACAGCATCTCAAGTGATAGGTGTTTGCATGTCTGTTCTCTTATTGTCCTTATCTAACTGGCTTTCCAAATCGTCCTGGAAGATATGTGTGCATATGTCTGTCTTAGTCCATTTGTGCTTCTTGAATAAAAAGTATAAGTTTAATAGAAGTTCAGTTTTGTAGAGTTCTAAAAAGTAGGAAATCCAAGATCTGGGTGTCTGGTAAGGGATCTGTCCGCTTTCAAGTCAGGCCTTATTGTGATCCTCCAAGGCATGGAAGGACAGAGAAAGCTTGAGCCAGTTTCCTTCAGCCCCTTTATTGGGCATGAATCCATCCACAAGGACAAAGCCTTATGACTTTGTCGCTTCCCCAAAGACCCTTCCTAGCATCACAGTAGGGATATTACAACATGAATTTTGGAGGGGACATACTCAACCTGTAGCAGCACATTCACATCTAATTTGGAGTCACAATATCACGCCAGCGAGAAGCGCAATGAGGTAAAACACTTATGCCCATGCAGATATAAAGGGATACAATGCCGAGATTGACTCTGAAGCTCTCTTTGGATAGCAGTCATGTACTGAACACTTTAAATGTTCCAGGTCCTTTAAGTACATTATTTTAGGCCGCTCTGATGACACCCAGTGGGTCTGAATTCTTCCATCTCCATTTCATACTATGAGAACACTGAAGTTTGGTAGCTCTGGGAAGTAACCATATGTCCTTATGTCTTATGGAGTCAGGAGTTTGGACTGAGTCTAGGGTCCCACAGGCCATATACATTTCTTAGTAGAAGGAACATCTAAAGATGCCAGTGTGAGCCTATAGCATGAGCTGCTTCTCTTTGGCAGAAGACATGCAGCATCCAGTCCCTACAGAGTCCTTTGCCAGCTGTGGAAATGGCGTGTGCTCTTCTGTCAACTTCAGTTTTGACAGTTTCCTATTTCCTCCCACAGCATCTGAGAAGAAGTCACTGGCCAGTCGCTCAGGTATCACATACCAAAGCAAAGGGACCCGGTGGAGTGGGAGTCTGTCCTCAGCCATGAGACTGATGCCAGGGCGGCAGGCCAAGGACCCTGAGTACAGAGCAGAGGTGAGTCTAGACGCCTTGTCCTGGGAGAGGTCTCAGGCATCTCCAACCCCAGTTGTGATGTCACCTCTCTGCTCTCTGCCACTGGGTATCAAATTCCACGATCTCTGAGTGCTTGAGGATGGGCATGTGGCTTTCCAGTTGGGGCTATGTGTAAAAAAGCCAAGTCTAAAGCTGGTTTTAACTGGCAACAAGATGAGGTGTTCTTGGCACACCTACATTTTAAAAACGAAATTCATTTTAAAACAAGGAGAACAGGTTTCAAATTTTGAAATCAAGTACACTTTCTTACACTGCTCGCCCAGTTGGAATAGGCACAGAACGAGCCACAGGCACCGATACTAAAGAATGGGCATGGAAGGTTCTGGAAGGAGGGAATAGACGGCTCCCCCATTTCACACTGCATTGAAACTCAGCAGCCTTCAGACCCCACATCCATCACTCATCTCCACGAGCTGCCTTTGTCATTACCAGAAGGCACGGTTCTCAGGTACATATGTACACTGTGATGTCATAAGATAAGAGCATCAACTATTTGCCCTGGGGTCTGTTTAATTATTTTTAAAAATTAATTTTGATTATTACAGCTGATTACACCTCAGTGAGCAATGTAATTGATATTTTCTAATGTATCCCAAGGAACATTTTGTATAACACGCTTTTTGTTGTTGAAGGTTAAAGACTCCGTTATTGGTTTTTCCCTAAATATGCCCACATCATTAGTCCCTCCAGTGAGGAGGTCGCCATCTGGAAAAAGCAGCATGGAGATATTATTCAGGCACGAGTGCATGAAATTGGTGTTTTCGCATCTTCTGTCTCTCTTCTGGAAAGAAGAGGCTTGTAATTAAAGGAGTTGGTACTGAAGGAAGCATTATTCATTCGGTGTTGTTCCTTATCATGTCAGTGCTGACAGCTCTATAGCACTGATAAATTGTTCCTGGGAGTGAGACATATGAGGTAGAATTCATCATTTCTCGTACCTCTTTCCCTCTTCAGGAGAATATGTGCTCTTCCTGACATGGAAGCTGAGATTTGAGTCCAGGCTGGTTTCATAGATGTCACTTATTTTGATAGATGTTATTTCTTCCCCCTGGGCCCATCACAGTCCCTTTTGGGATCCAATCAGGGTGTCATCATTTCTAGCATGGTGAAGGCCTTGAGAGTTGGATAGAGTCTAGAGACTTGGCACAACCAAGTCACTGGACCCCCAAGAGTCAGCTCAGGGTATTCTGGAAGCCACTTAATCGTGTCCACTGTCTGCTTGGAGAATTTTGGGTGATATTCTGGTCAGCCATTTTTCTCCACAGCAGGGGATATTGCTTTCCTGCCCACTTGACTTCAGATGTCCTTGTTTCAGCTGAGAAGCTGCCTTTCCACCTGGCATAAGAAAGATTCATTTTGGTTGGTGGTTTCCAAGAGTTCATCCCATGGTGCTTTGGTCCATATGCTTAGGCAGAACACCATGGTAGGCAAGGATGTGAGACAAGGATAGACTTCATCTCCTAAAGTTTCTAAAACTTCCTTAAATAATGACACCAGCTGACGACCAAGCACTTGCCACAGTGAGCCTACGAGGGACAGTTTGTGTTCAAACTTCATCAGTAAACAAATACCACTCTTTTTTTTTTGGCAGATGCACTGTCATGGCATATAGCATTCATTTATATCATGGGAAGTCAGGTGAGGGTCAGGTAAACAGGAATGCTCTGTATTGTCTCCACAGTTCTAGAGATCTAAAGTTATTCCAAGATACACAGCAAAACACCATCTACAGACATACATGGAAAGAAAAGCATTGGGAAGTGGAAAAGCACCCTGGACCCTGGGAGACACTGGGGATGCGTGCAAGGGAGGTTACTTTAGGTTGGATGCAAGAAGGAGAGAGGCTTGGCAGGCAGTGTAGGGCAGAAGCACCAGGCAGCAAAAGCCCAAGGGTACTAGCAGGAGCAAGACAGGGACCAGTGTCAGATAAGGTGCAAACGATCATGCTGGATGTATCCATATGTGCAAGGTTGAACAAGGGTGTGTGGTGGGGTCTTGTTCATGCACAGGTTAAGGGTGATGGTTCCAAGGCAAGAGGGTGTCCAGGGGGTGTCCATTGTTTAAGTAGGAAAGGACACAGCAGCAGTGGTTGAAGTATCCAACGTCAAAGAATGCAGGAAACTTCTGCTACCCAAGGCTGAAGACAAAGCCTGCCAAGGCCAGAGGAAATAACGGAGAAGAGAGAAAGTCTGGCATGTGAAAGGAGTGAGTACAGCTTAGAAGAATCTGTTGGCAGTGAGAAAGGTGACAGTCAGAGGATGGGAGGGGTCCTTAAAGAGGCTGGAGTTCATCTGAATACATACATCTACCAATTCATGTCTTTTTGGGTGGACTATGAGCAGGACTTCACCTTGCTTGTCTCTGGGAAACCACACACACTGTCTACCTGTGCATAGGTACCTGTGCAAGCATCCACCAGCCCTGTAGAAGGAAGGAGACCATCTTCTAGTTTCCCGTCAACGCTCTAGCAGGAGAAGGGCGCTCCACAAAGTGCTGACCCTGTGCCTACCACATTTCCACTGAGACACAGCTGCCCCCACTTCTAGTTGCTGTTTTCAATAGCATAGTGAATGCTGAAACCGACTTGTGTAGGGAAAGACGGGCTGTGTGAAGTTTTCACCGGAGTTGCTAAAATACCAAAGATGAGCTTTTTTGTGCAACATTCATACATGTGCTTTGCCACGACCAGAAGAGCATTTGAATTTGCTCTAAGTGCATTCAGGGTCCTCTAAAGATTGTCCTTGTCCACATATGCCACTTGTATCAGGATCCCCACAAACATCACCAGTAGCCGTTCTTGGGGGCCTTGGATAATCTGCCACTCAGAGTGCATCTCCTATCATCTCTGTCCCTGATCCGTAGATAATGTCTCCCTTGGAGCAGCCTTACCTATAACCAAGGACAAGATGCAGCAACCTCACCCCCCCAAAATCAGTGGCAGCTCCATTGAGGGACACTCTTGCTAATGTCCTTAGCAAAGGAAATGACACTCGTGATGATCTATCTACTCTAAACACTTTCCTCCTCACTTCTTCATGGAAAACTTCAAACATTCACACAAGCAAAGGGAACAATGCTAATGAGTCTCTGGCCTCAATCCATCACTTCTAGCTCTTTCTCCTCCCTGCCACCCCACTTTCCCTACATTTTAAAATGTTTGTGTGCACTTACCTTCTCCTTAAAGAAGTCACGAAACTAAAAAAGTAGTTGTGGAAGAGAGAGTGGGTGAACAGAACTGGAGGGTGTGAAGGTGTGGCTCATGGGTTCCTTGCTGTCATATTTATTCTCGTGCCCTCCTGATCAGGGCTGAGGACTCTCCTGCTGAGGCTGAGCATGAAGGAGGAATGCAGTCTGCTGGTGACAGCTCAATCTTCTAGGTTAAAGCCTCGGCACCTCTGTAGCTAGGAGAGAAAGTACTGGAGGCAAGCCTCAGTCTTCAAACTTCTGATCTCGAGAGTCCAGGGTTAGACCAGATTTCTCAAAAACAGCTAGAATGGGCTTTGAAATAAAGTGCATTATAGTGTAGGGAGTAAAGCTGAGAAGGAAAAGGCAATTAGCAGAGCAAGTCAGTGCTTTCAGATGTTCAGTGTGTAAAGAGCCAGAGGCAGAGGTGTTGAAGAGCTTGATGAAAAAATTGCGAGAACTGGAAACCCACAGGGCTGTCCCAGTGAGAACTGGAAACCCACAGGGCTGTCCCACCGAATAGTATTACGTATATCAAACATAGAGCAAATGCAGTCTAAGGGTTGTGGACAAGTTAGGATTTCCACAAAACGCAAGCATGACTTGATGGATGTTTTCTTGGAGCAGGTAGTCTAAAGTTGGGAGAAAATTAAAACACACCAGGACTTCTAAAGTGGAGGTGCAGAAGATCTAGAGAGAGAGGTGACTTTGGTGACAAGTGCTCACTGGAATGTAGAAGAGGAAATGCTCACGCTGTGCCCACAAGTCAGGAGATGTGTAGGATACTGGAAGCCAGAGAACAGCCATTGAAAACTTGAACATACAGATGCTCTGAGGAATGACTGGAAAACTTGGTTGTGGGGGAAAACATTGAGAGCATGCAATTAAATAGGGCTATCTGTTAAGGAGTAAAACCATCCACAAAGAAATGTGTGTTGTTTTTTTGTTTGTTTGTTTGTTTGTTTGTTTGTTTTTGATGTTTTAGTGGTATAAACACCATTACTAAGACCTGGCAAATGGGATCTTGGTTTCCTTAATTGTGGTGGGCAGCACTGTCGAGGATTCATTCTGATAGCAGATGGTAGGACCTGCTGTCATGGAGACAGTACATATGAGACCAAGTCATCTCACGAACAAGACAAGGAAATTTCATTTATGGGGACTTGAACCAAAGAAACCCAGAAATGGCCAGAGGTGGCCCGGCTGCTCTTTTGAACAAAGAAACGGAAAGCTTTTAGTTGATTTGAGGGTGAGGCTAAAATTTGGTAATTTTCCAGTGGTCGTGGGCATATTTTCAAAAGGTTTGGCTTGGTATGTGTGTGAGTGCATGCATGTGTGTGTGTGTGTTTGTGTGTGTGTGTGTATGTGTGTGTGTGTGTAGGTATAGCATACTGACCTTAGGGGTTGTAAGCTTCTTTGCAATGCCTTCACCTAGAACTTTGGAGTCTCTCCTGTTGGTAGTGTGGGCACCTTACAGGGACACCCTTATAAAGCCCAACAAGAATACAGGACGTTCAGTGCTTGTGTCCAGGACTACAGATACCGCCGAGTCCCTGAGTCCCCTCTGTTGCCAATGTAGCCATCTTGCATAAATGTGCTGGTCTGGACCTTGCCATATGACTGAGCAACTGTAGGTGTCTGAGCTGAGAAAGAACAAGTGTAGAAGAAGCAAGTGCCAGATCCAACAGGGGAACAGACTAAGCTCCCTCTGTGTGGAAATGGGTGACTTGTTTCTTAGATGCACGGCAGGCTGCAGGTTGTTGCTGGTGTGGCCCAGCACACTGTTTGCAGACCACTTTCCCCGAGGAGATGGAGTGCATGAGCAGTGATGCAGTTGCCTATGGCCATGATCAAGGAGCTTGCATGTACAGGTGCTGGGCTTTTCAGGACTGACAGCTCAGGGGTTCACGCCAGCATCAGCACCAGCGTGCACAGGCTGTGGTGCCGTGGCATCAGGATGACTACGATGCCTCTAGACAATGGGGATCTGGCTGTTCCATTATCATTTTACAACCAATGTCCTACCCGGAGTCGTTTTACTCTAGCACACATCTGTAGCTGTAGTTTATTACAACAGACCTCTGTCAACAGCGGCAGCAGCCCCACCATGGTGTCAGCACCCAGAATACTGGGAAGATCAACAGTAGGCTGAGCGACGGCGCTGACTGGCCTCTTTCCTCCCCATTTTAAGTTTTACTTGTCACCGTTTATCATAAGCCGGTTACAGGAATTTGAAAAATAGGCGTAAATGAACAAAAGCAAACACTGATACCTTTAATGATGTTTCTTCACTGAGTACATCATTTGTGAGACATCTTTATCTTCATAATAGAAGGATAATTAACATCACTAATTATCTAATTAAGTTCATTAAGCATCCACCAACAGTGCACCGTGAAGTTGACATTATGCTCCACTGTCAACAAATGCCTTTGATTTCTTAGGAAGTAATTAAAATGTAAATTAGCATGCAATTATATGCACAGGGGAAGTTTTGAATCAGATCTTCATTTCAAAACTGCTTAGAGCAACATCGTTTTTATTTTTTTCTTCTTCTTCAATAAAAAGAATCATTTTGCTATTAGCAGTGAGTATTAAGGCTGCTGTTGTGCTGTTCCATGTTTGAATTACAGCAAGGACCGTGCACCATGACACTCGGCTATGTGTTGAGAGATTTATTCTGTGCACAGCGATTTTTTTTGAGGGGGGAGTCATTTCATTTAACGTATTTGCTTATCGTTGCGCTCTTGATGCTAAAAATATTACAACTGATTCTTTTCTTGAAAAATGTCCATAATTCGTATTCTAAATTCTCTAACCAAGCTTAGTTTTTGAAGACATTTTCGGGCCAACATGTATTTTAAAAGATTTATTTCTTGTATTTTAAGCGCCTGAGTGTACATATGTGAGTACAATATGAGTGTGCAGAAAGCATGGAAGCCAGAAGAGGGTGTGGGATCCCCTGCAACTGTAGTTACAGGCGCCTTGTTAGCTGCCCACGATGGGTACTGAGAACCCAAGTCAGGTCCTCTTTATAGGCAGCAAATGCTCTTAACATCTGAGACGTCTTTTTAATCCTATTTTTACGTATCCTTTCTGTCAGTTATGTTTGGGGACTGTAACTAGTGTTTGGAGGAAAGCAGGCTACAATAGTTCTTCTGCCTACTCAGGGACAAGAGAGTACACTCATGAAACATGTGATCCGGTGGTTCTTGGTTCCGAGCTTACATTCTCCTGCTTTCTTTGGGTAGCCTGTGGTTTCCAGTGCAATATTAGAACGGAAAAGAGCTGACGGTAGGACTGAAATCAGAAACCTCCTGAGATTTCTGAACCATCATGGTGTCCCAGACACCTGATGGAGGAAAAGCTCCCCAAGAAAGAAACCTCTTTATCCAAAACGCCAAAACTTTCATCATTGGGGTGATTGACATTAGATCCTGGAATGTCTATCTCCTAATACAGCAGAAGGTCCAGGGTACCTGATATCCTCTCTGTTATCTTTGTACACGAATTTCTGTACCATTTGAGGATTCAGTTGAAGCCATCGGATTCATTGGTGTGGAGTCTCTCATTCTGATATTAGATTGCTTCGACCTCTTCTTGGATGATGACGATTCCAAAGCTGGATATGCTGGATTCAGACCTTTCCATTTTAAGTGGATTTCAGATGAAGGCACAGAGCACAGGGGCCTGAGGCTGTTTTGTTCCCATAAAAGGTTCAAGGCCATGGCATGGCTGTGACTAGAGCCCACTGAAGCACTGACTGCCCATCACTGTGTGTGTAGACCTGGTAGTTGAAGCAGAGTGGCTGGTTTTCTAGTGTTCATGGTGTCATTAAATGCATATTGAATGACAGCGACCCTGACATGGCTGGCCAGCATGAACAAAGAGCATCACTGTCCAGGGTTCTGATCTGCATCCAAGGGTTCCACAGAGACAAGATGCAGTCTATCTCTGGCACATGTTCTGACTTCTCCCTGCACTCTGCAGAAAGCTGTGAGCTATGCGCTACCTACCATGCACTTAATGAAGGATGGCTTACTTTCATATATCCATTCAAGGCAGATTCTCCTTAGCTCATTCATTAAGCAGACATTGATTAGCCAGCAAGACTCAAAACTGACCAGGGAATTTGCAGCCAAAATCAGATAATGCCGATCTGATGTGCTTACCCAATATGACTTTATGTACCATGATTTTGTCTTGATTTACTCTTAAAACTTCTCTTCCTATACCCTGTCTCATTCACCATGTAAGCTTGTAAACTTCACCAACTAAATAATCAGCATTAGCGTAGCTTCCCCGGTAACAACTGCTTGCCGTCTTCTTCGTGGTTGCTCATATTCACCCTTGTCTGGTCTGTATCTTTGCTCAGATAACTGTCATGGTACCCCATGGACTCTGAAGGAACTCATCTCTTCGGGTATTCTCTCAATCATTAGCCTTTCACAAACACAGGGCAAGAGTGCAAAGCCATTAAAGGGAGCAGGCACAAAGGCAATGCATTAGTCAGTGGCTCGTTCTCTACCTGCAGACATCACTGCGTATTGAAGAGTGTATCCTTTCTAAATCATCCTTGTAGTAAGATTTTGAAAATCAAAATACTTGAAATTATTTGGTCTTACCATGCCTAAAATCCTTTTGAAAACTGAATGCGGCCCTTGAAAGGATAATCAGTACCAGAGATCGCTCTAAGGTTCTGAAGTTTGCACATGAACTTCCTTATAACCTTAAAACCTGAAAACTGGAGTTATGTTTGGAGCTAAGTGACCTCATCCGAGGAAATTAGGCTTTATGAATTTTGGGGTGGGGTGACATACATTTTTGTTGATTTCTCTAAATTCAAATTTTCAAAACTTAAATGTATTCATCAAAGCAAAAAAAAAAAAAAGCTTTATTGTTCCCAAAGACAGAAGTGTCCCCAACTATATAAATGATAGAGCGGCAGATGGTCGTGGAGTGGAGAATCAGGCTGAGGCCCTCCTGAGGCGTTGCTGCCATTCACAACCCGCTAGACGCCCCGCTAGCAGCCCGGCCGCTGGGGCGCCTGTCGCGTGAGTTACAGCGGCGTTCTCGCCCTGGGACCCATCTATTATGAGAAACCATTTTGGTTAATTAAAAAAGTCTTTCAAAGTCTCAGAACGGGAAGTTCGGAAAATTTCTTCTTTGCCGTTGTTGATGGGGGTTGGTGAAAACTTAGCTTGTTGGCCTGACAAAGAAGAAAGGAGAGGGTGAACACAGAGGACAATATGGGGAGAGGAATAAAAAGCCTTTAAGTCTGGTCTTGAGTGGGCTGAGTGTTTTGAGACTCGGGGGTCTATGGGTACAGTCTCCCACCTGGTCCTAACAGAGACCATTAAGGCAGTGGCTGAGAGCACTGAGTAAAAGGAACAATGCAAGCGAACAAGCTTGGGTTGGACTCATTTTGATTCATAGACTTTAACATTAGGGAACTCAGTCTACAGACTGGTGACAATGGAGCAAAAGAGAAAGGAACTTTTTCTCCAAGGGGAGTCAGACTGAAAGCCAAAGGGAATGAATGGTTAAGAAGTTACAGTAGAATAAAATAACCTGAGGAGAAATGTATGCTCTGTCAGAGAGTTCTAGAAGGCTTCTCAGGAAAGTGACAACGGCAAAGAGAAAAGAGCTAGTGGCAAGGTTTTAGGGTGAGAAGGAGATTGTATGTTGGGGATGTAAGCAGGCCTCTTTGGCTGAGTGTAGACATGGGGTGGAGGTGTGGACAAGGAGGAGAGTGAAAGGAACCAATGGCCAAGAATCATCTCCAAGTTCTCCAGGGTCAGAGAGGGACATATTTACCTGTGGGTCCTTTTACTTCTATGTCTCTACCTCCATCCATCTCTAGCTGCCATTGCTCTTCTCCGTTAGTCCTTCCTCCAGCCTTCTACACACATTCATTGGTTTCCGACTGTGCTTCAGACTCTTGGTTAAGGCTGCGGAATGCTAAGAGCAACAACAAAGCGTAGTCCCTGATGGTAGAGGCCCCACCTTTTAGTTAGGTAAAATCACTGTGGCATGATAGGGGGTTTTGTAAGAAAACTAGGGCCTAAGCAGGGTCAGGAAGAACTCAGCCTGAGACTTGGAGGAGGAAGAGGGTGTGAATGCAGATTGGCGAAAAGACAGTGGCCCCTAAGCGACAGTTACGACCATCTGCCTATGGGCCGGCTGCCAGTTTGGAATGACCCAAGTACCGTGTCTACTTTTATGTATTTATTTATATTTTGACTCACTCTCTAAGGTATTTATGATACATTTAGATGAAGATGCATTCAACAAAGAAATGAGTTTAGAAAACATAACAGGAGAATGGCTTCTGAGCAATCTTGATCATAACTACGTGGTCTATAATGACTTAAGTCAAGCTTCGACCTGGGCCCAGCTTCCTGGGAATCATTGCATGCCGGGAGGTTGGAAAGTCCCCTAACTATACTCCTACTAAGATGCCGGGCCTTGGCTTGAGGCTAGGGGAACAGCAAGAACACAGCAGATGGTCCCTGCCTAGCAGCTTAGCCCTGCCCAGCTCACCTTTACTCCCCTGCTGTGACTTTTTAAAGTTCATATCCTTTGGTTGTCCTGTCACTTACCAAAAACCATCCTGAGGTCTCATGAGGTTTGGAATAGACGCAGATCCAGAAGCATTGGGGGAGAACCCCGGTGCAGCTAGCTTTTACCACATTTCTCACAATTCCAAGTTTATCTTAAGCCCCGCACAGTTTTTGCTCCTGTTAGATCCTCCCCTTGGTGCAATAATCCACTTTCTTCCCTTGGGCATTTGTGGTCCTCCCTACCTGGAGCCTTCTTCTATTGGCCAATACTCTTTCCCATGCTTAAAGAGCACTGCTACTTCTGACAGCCCGCCAAACCTTGTCTAGACTGACCACGACTCTAGGCTGCTTCGTCTTAGTCTTATTTACTTTTCTCAGAAGAGTTTCAAGCCCATTTAGAAAACTGTTGTGCCCTGCTCATCCCTAAGGCTCTGGAGTCAGCACAAGGCCCAGATCCAGAGAGGCTCTTGATTACGCATTCTTTCACCACAATGGCTGCCCCTGTGAGGACCCAGACAAAGGGAAAGGAAAGCTGGTTGCTGACTAGGTGACTTGGACATCTGGAGTGAATCAACAGTGGGCATTTACTAGCAAGCCCTGGTGTGGGTCTCAAGAAGGCCAGGGTGAGCAATTTTGCTGAGGGTCCTATGGGTAGGGTTGTGCCTGCGTGTGTGTGTGTGTGTGTGTGTGTGTGTGTGTGTGTGTGTGTGTATGTATGTATCTGTAAATGTTGCTCAGAAAGCTCCATCTGGAGCCCTAGGTGGCAGCCAGTGCTATCTTGAGAATTCAGAGCAAAGGTCTACGCTGAGGGTGGAAGCAACTGGCAGGCATGACTAAGGGTCCTTGGTAAGTGGAAACAGGCATCTTCTGCAGGAATTCCAGCCCCCGCTTTCTTCCTGTCTGTGAAATGTCAGCAATGGTGTTCAGTGCTTCAGAGTCAGGTGTTACTTGGAGAGAAAGCGCCTCCCTCCACAACCCAAACATCCAAGTCCCCAGTCCTTGACCTTCTGAGCACCGACATTGCTCCCTAAGTGGGGGACTTCACCCCTGACTCCCTTTGACAGGTTGTAGCCCCCACATAGGTGCACTGAAAATACATCAACCCACGAGGCTATGGCTCACGGGAGCATAAATCAGTCTGTGGTTCATAGGCATCAATTACCCACAACGAAGGACCTGCAAACCCGCTAAAATCTGCCAGACTCAATAACTGTTTACATTTGTATGAAGGGTGTACACACAGCTCAGGCCATCATAAGAAAATGCCCTGTGTGGAGCAGCCTCGGCTACACATAATTACTGTATCACTGGCCTGGGAGCTTAGCAGAGGTCCGTTTGTTTTCCTTGGGAGCTTTCTCCTGTGCACTTGGTGTCTCTTCAGCTCATAAGTAATTTGAGGACCCAGGGATCAGGACACTGTTCAGTCCCTTTCAGTGTCTTAAGCCTCAGGACATGTTTCCTTGAGTTGCAAATTCCCGGGCAGACCCGATGTTCATCTTTCACTTGGGTCCCTTCTTAAAATTCCTAAATGTCTGCTCCTCTCTGAGGAGGAGTCTTGTGAGTTGTGACTTCAAAGACACAGAGAAAACAGGCTGGTAGGGATAGGCCAACCTTGTCACATTTCCCAATTCTTTGAGCCACACACAGGCTCTGACACCCTGAGGAGGAGGAAGAGGAGGAAGAGAAGGAGGAGAAGGAGGAGGAGGAAGAGAAGTTTGGCCTACTTCCTCAAGGAACCTTGCTTCTTGCAATTTTGAAGCCTTTATTCTTGGCTACACTAGAGTGCTTTTTTCCAAGTAGTCATTCTCCACGTACTCAGGATGATTGAATTTAATAAAAACATCACAGTTCAAAAAAAAAAGACAAATTAGAACCCACTGTTCATCTTAGAAATTAATATGAGAGTGAGTTTAACAAGAGATGAATTGCGCTGTGGTGAGTCAGTCCCTCTCCACCCACTCCGGGCCCCAGTTGTTTGTCATTATTGCTGGAAATATGATTATTACTCTGGTATTGCTTGACATTTATTAAGAATCCAGGGGCTGAGCCTCCACAGCAGAGAAAAGTGCAATTATCTGGCCACTCAGGGTAAGAAACTCTCTTGGCCTACATCATCCAAATAGAGGTCCCCCCAAAGACCCTCAGCCATAACTGGCTGCTGCAGAGCCCAGGCTGCTCCTGTCATCTTCACATTGGGCAGCTAAGTGCACACAGACAGAAAGTGCACTTGATTTGTCAACGAACGGGGGAAACGTTACATGAAAATTTTTTCTTTCTCATTAATTGCTTCTATTATTTACCCTCATCCAGACTGTTCTAAGGACTTACAATCCAAGGTAACTATGTCAGCTTTATTTGCAAGATGTGAAATATACAGCCATCCCCTTCGTCCATGGTTTTGCTTTTTGGGGTTTCAATTACCTGTGGTCTAAAAATGTTGGATGGAAAATTCTAGAGGTGATTCTGAAGTTTGAAGTTCCACACGGCTAGAGTCGGTGGCATTTGTGTGATGAAGACCTTCCCATGCCTTTCTGTCCTGCCCAGGGTGTAAATCCCCCCTTAGTCTGACATCCCCGTGCTGTTCACACTTTCTTGCCAGCTACAGAGTAGCCTCCGTGGTCATTTGATTTCTTTGTTAAGTTCAGCCGTCTCTGGACCTCAGCGATCAAACAGACCACTGAGCCATACACTGCTTGTGTTTAAGTAACTTTCAACTTTGCTTGTGAACAAGCCTTCAACACTGGCCAGTGGGGCTGGTGACTCACATTGCCAGAGAGGCCGATAAAGTGAAAGTTAAAATTCACCCGTGCTCACACACATCTACCTGTGAGATGGCGAAGAGGTGAAGGTTTGTCTGTAGCCATCTGTCAAGGTCAAGAGTCTAACATTGAGACATTGCTACTGACTAACCCCAGCTTCAATCTGTCTTCTCCATTTTACTATTAATCCACGGTCACCAAGGAGCCTTGTATATATATGTAAAAATATACATATATGTGTCTTCATTATATATATTATGTTTTCATTTTCTTTTCCATGTGGATGTAATTATTATTGTTTTAATTGTAATTTCCTGTTTTCTATTCTCACTAAAAAAATCTCAACATGGCAGGAGTATAGTCCCATGTCACTAAACCTTTATACACACACACACACACACACACACACACACACGAGCTGCAGTGAACCATTGTGTAGAGCATCTGGTTAGGGTGATAAACGGAAGCTTTAGTATAGCCTTAGCTGCGGAGACTTGTGATAGTCTGTTATATGAACAGTCCTCAATGGCTGCATAGTATTCTGTGGTGAGGATAAAGCATCCCTCTATGTGGACATATGTAAATTGCTTCATTTTCTGCTTCTATAAATAGGTTAGTAAAAAAAAATATGCCCACTGAGTGTTTGTGCCGATATATGATGATATCCTTGGAATATGGACTATGAAAAGAGTGGTCAGAATATTAAAAGATAGCATGACGCTCAGCTGCGAAAAGCCAGGGCTCATAACAGTAGCTCTGCACCAAGAGTCTGAGTTTTGGACCTCAGCTGTCAGCCTTTCCCTTTGTGAGGCCAAATGTGATTAGAGGACTAATGACCCTTTGCACCAGCAAGCACAATGACTCCTCAGTGGAGAGTGGGTGTTTTCCGTTTGGACAGTAGTGTCATGTCACTAGCAACTGGCTGGGCCCAGGGGTTCCCCTGGCAGAGTGACATCATCCAGCTGTGGCCAGTGACTTAAAAATGATTTCTAGGTGGGATATAATCCATTCCCCATATCAAAATCAGGCCTGTCTCCTGGAGCATGTGCTTCCCTAAGGAGACACAGAGAAAGCAGGGCCCTGGGTTCCTTCTTTGTCCCTCCTAAAGCCTCAGACAGCCTTTGGGGGCCCTTTGTTCTGCTTCAGAGGCTCTTGAGCTCTTTAACAGACTGACAGTTGCTAAGCAAAGGCTATTCAGTTGCAATAAGTGACACAAAACTCCGCTTTGAATTTGTCCCTAATCAATGCGCCCATCCACTGTTGTCCAGGCAGATGGGCCTCTGCCCTTGAATTGACCCAAATCTCCTTACTCTTGTCCCTGCAGCCTGTGGATAACAACTTTCCAGGTCACAGAAGGACCTGAGGTCACAGACACTTGATTTCCGTTTAGGGCTGAGGAGATGCAGCAGGTGGAGGTGTACATGGGGAGATGTTTGTGATGACAGAGTCCAGAACTCATCTTTATTTTCCACTCTGCCTGCAGTCACTCATCCTCACTTTGCCTCAGTGTCCAGCTCAGCTGATGGGAGTAATAACACAGGCTTATGAGGAAGATCTGCACACGCGGACCCTTTTATCAGCTGTAAAGTTCTATGTGCCTGTCAGTAGAGAGGACAGACAGCGTTTGGCTTCTCCACACCCTTAGACAAATCACTGATGTGCTCCTGCTTAGTGCCCTCCCATTTGCGGTTCTACTCGCTACTCCTTCTCAGCTTTCATGGAGAAAGCAGAGCCACCATACTTCCCTCTCTGTACGGGAGAAGGAAACTATCAGGTAGGAACCCTCTCACTCTCCAGGTGACACTAACATCTACTCCATATATATATGCACTGTACCCCTTCCCTCTAGTATCCAGACAAGAGGAACCTCTCTTTGCCATTGCTCATATCCTGTGCTGCCGGGGACCTTCCTTTCGCCTTGGCTTTTTGGCCTTGTCCTTTCTATCGCCATGTTCCCCTCTGCCTACTAACAGACTAATATAAACAAAACAAAGTATAGAACACATCTCATCATGGAAGCTGTAGTGTGTCACAGTGTGTCCCACAGTGTACACTTTTGTCCACACATCTTTACTTGCAAATGTTCATTGCAATGAGTCATTGGTCTGGTTTGAGGCCTCTGGCTTCTGCTGTGCTCTCAGTACTGGATCCTCACTGGCATTCCTCTTGGGTAAAGATGAAGACAACTACCAACGAATGTCAGAATTTTCCACGAGTGTAACTTTGAAGAGAGTAGCTACATCTATTGGTCCCCACAACTGAACTTCTTCACAGTTCTAGCATTTTGCACCCGCATGTGTCTTTGGGTGACAGCTTTGAAAGTACTTCCACTCCACAGTCCCATTTCAGCTTCATGCCACCTTAGCGGGCACACCACGGAGACGCTGGCAACTTTGTGTAACACAAGATGGATTCAGTGTTAGAAAGATTGATCCATTCATGTAGTGTGGCTGCCAAAGGCCAGAAACCAAGGTGTCTTAATTCCCTGCTTTCTGTCCCCACACTCACATCCTGCAATACCAGGCTAACTTTTCTGTCCTCTTGCTGAAGTGGGTCTGCCTGGGCCTGTCCCTTCCTCATAAGCCCAGAGCAGTCGGGCAAGGTCCTGCTCTTTCTGACAGGTCGCACAGTTGCTATCAGAAGACATCTGCCTTAGCTCAAGGGTCTCTGAGGGTACACAATTCCTAGTTCCTATTCCTCAAGCACCGTGTTTGGAGGAGGTCTGGGTTCTCGCTTGGATGCAGCAGCTGTCAGTTATTCGGTTCTTACGTTGCTTGTATTGCTCATGAGCATTGGTTCACTTAGAAACGCACACAAATGAGGTAGCCGAAATATTGAGGAACATTTCCCAAACAAAATTAAAAAGAAAGAAAGAAAGAAATCACCCTACACTCATTACTCCAGAATTGGGTTTAAAAATTATATTGTTTTTCTACTTTGCCAACAAACACTTTCTATTTTATTGAAACATAATATACATGGAAAATGCTCAAATGACAAGTATGCAAAGTAAGTATTTTAACAAAGAGAACATACAGTTGCCACCCAGATCAAAAGCACAAGGTTAGTAGCTCTCAGGGCACCCATGTCCCATTCCAGCTAGCAGCCCCTCAGCCCCAAATACTGTTTCTCTTCTGATAATGAATATCATATAGTACTTTCCCACATTTAAAGTTTTTATATTAATTAAGTGGCAATGTGTATATTCTTTTGTATGTTTCTTTCATTTTGAATTATATCTATAAGATTTAATGACATTATTGCATGCAGCTGCAATTAATTTTCTTTGCGGTAAATGGATTCTCAATTTCTTTGGTCTCAGAAATGCCTCACTTTCTTAAAAAATATTGAAAATCAAGTAAAAAAATCTTTGTTTACATAGGCATTTATTGCAATGGAAATTAAACCAGAATTTTTTTAAATGGTGTAATTAATTCGAAACACTAACAGAAAACCTATTGCCTTTAAACATGAAAAATATCTTGAGTGAATAATTATAACTTTCAAAATAAAAGGACTGAGAAAAATTGTTATTTTATATTTTAATAAACACTTCTCATGTCTAACTGTGTAGTTGAGAAGGAAGGAAAAATTTACCAACCTTTTTAGAAAATATAGGCATTTTTCTTTGATAGTACACCAAGACACAATAAATAGAAATGTTTTTAAAGCTCACCTGAAATCTTAGTCAGTGAAATAGTTCCACTTTGTAACATTAAATTGCTCTGGTCTGCCTGGCACGTACAATAATCTATATTGTGTTTTGGAACATGCGTTATAGTATGTGTGTCACATACATTTGAAATATTGGTCTCCCGAGTTGTGTCTGGCACTCGTTGAGACATTTCATTAAGTAGTGTTGCCAGCAGGATTTTGTCAACTCAACACAAAACCTAGACATATCTGGGAGGAAACCTCAATTGAAAATAAAAAAAAACCAAACCACCTCTAAGTGGAAAGAGTGTAAGACTCAGACATGGTGATGGAGGACACAAAGAAAACAAGGCCCTCTAAATTAACATAATCAGATCACATACAAACTCACAGAGACTGAGGCAGCGTGCACAGAGCCAGCACTGCTCTTCACTGGGTCCTTTACAAATATATTATGACTTGCAGTTTAGTGTTTTTATAGGATTCCCGAGTATGTGAACAGGTGGGTCTTTGTTTCTTGTGCCTTCCCCTGGGCTCCTTTCCTTCTGTTTGTTTTGTCTACTTCCAATGCGTAGCTTTTGTTTTATCTTATTTTATTTTATTATTATCATCCCTTTGAAGCCCGTTTGTCTTCTAATAAGAGACAGAAAGAGATGAATCCAGATGGGAGGGGAAGTGAGGGGAAACTGGGAGGAGTAGAGGGAGGGAAGCCATAATGATATATTGTGTGAGGAAAAGTAATCTATTTTCAATATAAGAAAAAAATGAGATGAAAAAAGGAAAGAAAGGAAGTCAGGCATCGAAAGAGAGAGAGAGAGATGAAGGAAGAAAGGTCCAGGTTGAAACCTTGGCAGAAAGGGATTTTGCAAGAGATTATTTACAATGGAACCATGAGGAAAATGTTGTGTCAGAACCAGAAAAACAGGCTGCTCAACACTGCTGGCTCTAAAATAAATAAAATCCAGATTTAGACTATTTTAAAAAAACACCTCCATAATGTTGGTCTGTAAGTACATCTATAGTACATTTTCTTGACTAATGATCAGTATGGAAGGGCCTAGCTCACTGCGGACACTGTCACCCCAGGGCAGGTGTTTCTGGGTGCTGTAAGAAAGCTGGGTGTGCAAGTCGTAGGCAAACAGGCCAGTAAACAGCACTTTGCTGTGGTCTGTGCTTCAGTTCCAGCCTCTAGGTTTCTGTCTTGAGTTCTTCCTGCCCTGACTTACCTCAGTGATGGAGAGTTTTAAGGTGAAATAGACTTAAGAGTTGTAAAGTGAAATAAACCCCTTCCGTCCAGGTTGATTTTTGTCATGGTGTTTTATCACAGCAATAAAGAACTCATAAGACACACAGTATGGAAAAGGCATGCTCAAGTCACCAGCCATCTAATCAGAAAAACCTTTGGCTGTTGAGAAACGGCAGCATTCACAGGGACAGATGCAAGTTTTCAAGTGTGCTGATACTTAACGTCTCAGGTTTGATCACATTCAGTAACAAATGCCGCCACTTGTTTTGCTGGAGATGGCTTGTTCGATCGGATCATTTCTAAGAGCATAGCTGCCAAATACTAAATGGTAAATAACTGTGGTTTTGTCCATCGGTCATTCGTTCAAGTATTAACAGTGCTGTTCTGTGTCAGAAGCTCACAAGCATGCTAGCAGCATAATCACTACTTCCTGAAACAGCCATCAGCTGTTTTGGTGTCCAGTCATGCTTTATGTTGACTTCCCATTTTAACACATGGGCTAGTAAACCAGTGGGCTTGAGAGTGGAAATTTTACAGAAAACCCACCTTTAAGTCTTCATCCTACAGATGTCTCAAAAATGAGGTTGTAAGAGCCTTTACTCATCTTCTCAGCTTCTCCATCTTGTTATCAGCTGCCGAAAGAGGTCAGGAATACAGAAAGCTGGGTGTAATTCTTTTTTTCTTTCTGCCCTGTTTCCTGGATCTTGATTCTTTTTTTTTCTCTTTTTTTTTAATTTATTTTTTAATTCTTTATTAATTATACTTTATTCACTTTGTATCTCCCCTGTGGTTCCCTCCCTCCTCCAGTCCCAATCCCTCCCTTCCTCCACCCTCTGCATGCATGCCCTGCCCCAAGTCCACTGATAAGGGAGGTCTTTTTTTCCTTCCTTCTGATCCTAGTCAATTAGGTCTCATCAGGAGTGGCTGCATTGTCTTCTTCTGTGGCCTGGTAATGCTGCTCCCTCCTCAGGAGGAGGTAATTAAAGAGCAGGCCAATCAGTTCATGTCAGAGACAGTCCCTGTTCCTATTACAATGGCACCCACTTGGATACTGAACTGCCATGGGCTACATCTGTGCAGGGGTCTTAGATTATCTCCATGCATAGTCCTTGGTTGTGGAGTATCAGTCTCAGGAAAGACCCTTGTGCTCAGATTTTTTGGTTCTGTTGCTCTCCTTGTGGAGCTCCTGTCATCTCCAGATCTTACTGTTTCCCACTTCTTTCCTAAGATTCCTTGCACTCTGCCCAAAGGTTGCCCATCACTTGTACAACCACTCTGGAAAGCAATCTGGCACATTCACAGACAACTAGGAATAGTGCTTCCTCAAGATCAGCTATTCCACTCCTAGGCATATACCCAAAAGAGGCTTGAGTACACAATAAGGACATTTGCTCAACCATGTTTGTAGCAGCCTTATTTGTAATAGCCAGAAGCTGGAAACAGCCCAGATGCCCCTCAGTGGAGGAATGGATGCACAAATTGTGGTATATCTGCACAATGGAATATTACTCAGCAATAAAAAACAAGGAAATCATGAAATTTGCAGGTAAATGGTGGGATCTGGAAAAAATCATCCTGAGTGAGCTATCCCTGAAGCAGAAAGATGCACACGATATATACTCACTCACATACACATATAATATAGGATAAATGTACTAAAATATGTACACCTGAAGAAACTAATCAAGAGGGAGGACTCTTGCTAAAATGCTGAATTCCTATCCAGAAAGGCAAAGAGGATGGACATCAGAAGAAGGAGAAAAGAGGGAACAAGTCAGGAGCCTGACAGAGGACCTCTGAAAGGCTCTGCCCTGCAGACTATCAATGCAGATGCTGGGCTCTTGATTCTTTATGCTTTGGACACCTTGGTGGACTTAGAGAACAGCTCTCCAGCGCCCCGACCACCCTGCCACCCCCATATAGCCATAAGCCCGACTAAACTCAGCTATTTAGAGGCTACTTTCTGGTTAGCAGCCAAAGCTCCAGTTCTATTTAAAAACATGCAAAGGTCTCAAGGCAAAAAGCAAAAGCGTTAATATTAAGCAATCCTTGATAAGTTTTCTTTCTGTGGATCAAGTCTTACCTCTCTTGGCTGTATCTCTCCAGGTTACTTAAGAAACATAAATTTTGGTAATTATTCTAAAGAGGAAGGCTGAGCCTACCACAGTTTAAAAAGAAAGGCACACCCAAGCGTGAACACGAATGTATTGTGTTAGCGGATCAGCAGAGGCAAAATCACTGTTCACAAGCTTGTGAGTGGTTCTGCCCGTGGAGCCTGTGGCAGCTGGCAGAGTGGAGGCATGGATCCCAGTCTCTCACCATCACTAAGCTGCGATTGCCTTTCTCTCTTCTCCAGGATTTTGTGTCCTGTATAGAGAATTACAGAAGAAAAGGACAGGAGGTGTATGCATCGCTGTACAAAGACTACATGCAGGTAAGAAACAGAGTGTATCTTCTCTCTACACAGCATCCTTGCAGCCACCTTAGGTTAGGGAAAGGAGGGGAGAAAGAGAATGGAGAATCAGAGGGCCTTTGTTTTAAGCCTTAGAGAGCAAAAGTCAACAGCTGATCATCAATGATGGGTTCACCTTTCTGGGCTCACACAGTGGGCACAGCACCCACAGCTCAGCAGCAGAGAGGCTGGCACCTCTTCCTGTTCACACTTGTGCTCAGTCACCAGGCCACTGTGGGTGGATGCTGGGAGCCCATGGTGCCTTGAAACGGGATGTGAGCTGAAGGCGTGATGACAGAATGCAGAGCTGGGTCTCCTGTTTGGATGGCTTCACTACCGGGGGAACTTTCATATTAAATAACTTCACAACTCAGTAGCTACCTATAACGTATCCTGGGGATTTAGCAAGGAAATAAGTGACTTTAACAAAGGATAGAATTTAATTTGGGCTACTCAGATGTTTTATTTGAGTAAGGGAACATTTAAGCTGAGACCTGTAGAGAAAGCTATGGGCTGAAATATTTTAGGAAACACAGTTTTGGCCAGAGAAAAATGCATGTGAGGATCCTGAGCGAGGAAGTCACCAGGTGCCCTTGATTAACCAGAAGAGCCTGTGCTAGGAGACACAGAGTGACTATGAAGAGGGGGCCGAAACACAGAAGGTTCCTGTCACATTAGGGTTTCAGTCCTAAATGCAGAGAGCTATTACCAATAGGGGCAGGTTTAGACACAGCATAAGCACCAGGAGTCATTTCTGTGAGTGCCCCAGAACACTCTTAGGCCAGTCAGAGCACTGTATGAACCCCAGGCTTTCCCTTTCCTAGGTATTTCATAACCATGAGAACTGAAAGAGCAAGGGTTATGCCGTCAGCCAACAACTGGTAAACAATAGATATTCTACATATGGTTATATAATGGCTAAGAAGTGGGGCTTTAGTTGATATTAAACATAGAACATCTTAAATGAGCAATGACATGCAATATTAAAAGTTATCAAGCTCTTAGTTTCAGAGGACTGTGCCTCTGTCAAAGCCTTTGCCTGTGCTGAAAATACAGCATTTACAATGCCGTCACTCTGCCTTGAAGGTGACAAGGCTCAAACTGTTATGTTCTTCCTTGAGAGCACAATGGGTGAAAGAAATCATTAGCACATATGCTAATCATGCAGTGGTGGAGTGGGGGAGTCTCAAAGGTTGAAACAAGGTGCCCAGGTGCTGGGAGCCAGCATAGCACTGATCTCCTGGCCTACGTCTCAGGGTTGGGAGCCCAGGTCTGCCTTGGCATTTCTGGAGCTGTGCAGCCTACACCCAGCTTACCCAGACATCAGGCCCCTCAGGGTCCCTTAGAAGCTGTCACAGGGATCAGCCAGAACAGCTGGTACTTGAGCCAAGGCTTTATCATGAGCACTTACCTTGCCCCAAGATTGCAGAGTGTGTTACATTGCTAGAGGATGCCTAGGTAACATTTGGGTACTATCTGTGGCTGTGGGACAGACTCTTGAACATCATCAGTTTATCCTCTGAACGGACTTGCTGATTTTGTCGCTGCTAAAATATTCAGTTATCACTGAAAGGGAAAATACACAAATTTAGGTTGCATCTTTTATTTTTTTAATTTTTTTAAAGAAAACCCTCTTTACACTTGGATGATTTTGAGGGGAAAAAAAATCAGTACCTCACCAAGAGCCATAACTATCTGTCCATTTATCTTGGTGAGATACTGATTAAAATTTTGTATGCATGTATATACACATATGTATATGTAAACACATACACACACACACACACACACACACACATCTCAAGAACCTGGGCCACTAATTTCTATCTAGGAGAGAGAGAGCTTTCTAAGTCTGGGGTTTCTAAGTTCCTGCTGATTCTGCAAAATCGAAAGTTCCTGTGGTCCGGACGGGGACTCAACAGAGGTGCCAGCCAAGAAAGGAGGCACCACTCTCCTGAAATGCCAACCTGGCTCAGTTTCATAAGTGGGACCTGCCTAGAGTTCATAAAGTACTTGAAAATTTTGTGTGATTTACTGTTGGTTAGGATTTTTCTTTAAAAAAAAAAAATCAGCATTATTTGAAGGTATTTCATGTTTCCAAGTCTTTAAATATTTAAAATGCTTCAATATTTAGAGGAATGCAGATGGAATCGCTGTCTGCTGGAGATAATGGGGTCTGGAGCACTCACCCCACTTTTCTGAGGGCCAGCACACTTTTTCAGCTCATATCATGTCCATAAAAGTCATCCTGAAACTCTAGTCTGTTCATTTTGAGATACAGTCTTGCTCTGTAGCCCTGCCTGGCCTGGAACTCCTTATGAAGACCACAGCAGGGCATGGTAAGCTCACAGAGATCCACCTTCATCTACTTCCCCAGTGCTGGGATTAGAGGCATGAGCCACCGCTCCTGGGATAAACTTGAACCGTGACACAAGTCAGTGTTTTGAAATCTGATGGCTACTCATGGTCAGCTTCTGCTAAGTCAGTGGTTCTCAACTTGTGGGTCATGATCCCTTCAGAGGCTGAACGACCCTTTCAAGGGGTCTCATATCAGATATCCTGAATATCAGATACTTATATTATGATTCATAGCAGTAGCAAAATTACTGTTATGAAGTAGCAATGAAATAATTTTATAGTTGGGGATAACCACATGAGGAACTGTATTAAAGGGTTGCAGCATTAGGAATGTTGAGAACCATTGTACTAATGAACCCAAGGAGACCCTCTCCTAAGGAGTGGACAGTAAAGTCAGGGGACAGTGAAGTCAGGGGACCTCAGTGCAGAGCTTCCAATAACAAGACTTCTCCATCCTTCCCTTTACCCTCCACTTAGAGGTCCCCAGAGATGGATGGAGCCCAGAGCATTCCTGCGTATCCCATCCAGTGCCCGGAGGCCATCCCAGCATTGGTCATATCCATAGATACTGCTCTATCACATCTCTGCTGGCATTCCTTCCTCCTCTCTGACTTGTTCACTTGCCCCTCTCCTTTGTCCAAGCCCTGTCCATTATCTTCCCTGCACAAGCTTGTCTTCCTGATCTGTGCCTGGACCATGATGTGATGGACAGATGTGCTTCAGCCTGCCTTTGCTTCCTTCAGCTCTTTGTGAGATGCTGGTCACCCCCAAATGCCCAGGCTCCTCATTTGTGAGGAGCTCCTCATATGTGCTCTCCTTTGGGCTACATGGGGACTGACAGGCTGTTTCATTTCTATCCCAGTCTCTGCCTCTTGACGTCTTTGTATAGCTTCTTCAGGAGCCAGGGTGAGGGCATCATCTCTAACTGGCTTATAAAACTGATAAAATGATGAAGAACTCAGGAGAAAGGTAGGCTTCAAGCAGAGCCTGATCCACATGGCCAGCATCCATCCCCTCCCTCCTTTCCAACTACTTCTTCCTTTCCTCTTCTTCTCCACAATTCCTCTTTCCCTTTCTCCTTCCCCTCTTGAACCTTTCACTCTACCACCCCTCCCCCACTTTATTTCTCTCACACATTTTTTTCTTTCATACATATACACACAAATGTGTGAGATTGCTGATGAGTTTGAAGCTCAAGGACATAAGGATAAAAGGGAAGGTGTCTGGTAAGCTCACTTGCTCATCAAGCCTCATCCTGAAATGAGATCACTTTCTAGTTTGTCCAAAGCTACCCTCAGTGTCAAATCACATGTCTGTAGGGCTGTCCATGCCCAGGGAAAATGCCCTGTGGAGACAGAGGGCCAAAGACACTCCCTCTGCTTGGGCTTCAGAGAGCACCATGCCAAAAGCTTGGATTAACACGTGGGTGCCTTTCCTTTCTGTTTATGTTAAGTTTTTGAAACATCTGTTGCTTCCATTATAATATTTACCGGCCTGTTTTCTGAAAAATGAACATTTGGGATAAATGCTATCAAATATTTGAACACCTACAGAAGTTCATTTGAAGCTGACCCTGCTGCTCAAACTGTTTCTTTTCTAGGTGTGGTATGAATCTTAGTAGGACTTACAGAAACAGTGAGGGCTGTTATTGTGCCCTTCAAAAGCCTTAAACTTACACAGCAGTAGATGATAGGGAAGTAAAAAACCATACACTCAAACCAAGGATTACATGAATATCAGAATATTTGCATGTACACTCGAGGTTTCTTTTCTTTGACTGTTCTAGAACCCTTACACACCCAAGAATCATATGACATTAGTATGTAAAGGTTCTCACACACCATGCAGGCCAAATGTGTCACCTAATCACTGTGGATTCTGAAGTCCAGAGATGAGAATGACTGGCTCAAGTCAGCAGCCATCACGGGACTGTTGGTCCTCACTCTGCCAGCAGTTTGGGTCTCCTGGAGGAGCAAGCATTATTTCAGAATACAAAGGCTATGGAAATCCCACATCCATGGAACCCACTGCTGCCTGCCCTCTCCCAACCGTCTGGTGACTTAGAAGACCAAAGGCTGCACAGTTTTCTCCTTCCCCACCGAATCTGAATGATCTTGAAGATGAGAAATAACTTTTTTCTCTTGGCCTGGTCCAGAGAGGATGTGAATAAGCCTGAGGCCTACCTGGAGGGCCATCTTTCTCCACTAACAACCACAAGAGCTTTGGGGCAGGCCTACAAGGGTAATGAATGTGTCTAAGTGTGGTGTTGTATTTCTTCTTTGCAGAGGTGGAAGAGCAGCAGCATCAAGGCAGCCACAGCCTGGGCCAGGATGCGAGAACAGCTCTTTGGGGAGCTGGGATTATGGGGCCAAATGTCAAAATCCACACCCTGTGCCCAGTGGGAACTGGACAGAAGGGAAGGACCAGCTCGCATGAGGAAACGTATCAGACGTTTGTTTTCATGGGAAGCGCTGAACCTTGGAGGGCACAAGGTATGTGCTCGGTATGATGGGAAGTATGCAGGGAAGGAGCTATGTGTCATTAGAACCCCCAACCCTTCCCAAGAAGACAGACTATACCTAGATAGGTTAGGGAAGTCCTCAATCTTATTCTTGAAGTAATTTAGCTGCAGTTGGGGACAGGCACTAAATAACTGGCCCCATCTGGAGCCTGAATGAATGGGTAGATGAGTGGGTGGGTCACACTTGTTCAGCCCTGACCCATCACCACAAGGCAACCCATAGAACTCCTGGCCTGGCGGTGCCATTGTCTTCTCACATGAGTCTTTCGTCATTGAACACTTGGTGTCTGTACTGCTGGTAGTTATTGCACAAACAAATCCTGTAATAAGTTTCACAATGAAAAATCTCTCAAGCTCAGCAGTTCTGTAAGCTCAAGCCAATGGCTCCTTTAGCACCCAAGCTGTATTGGCTTTCCAGGCAAAGGAATCTGGGCAGTCTCTAGGGGTTGGCTCTTCTGAAGCTTATATAACTAGATCATCAGATATATACATACATACACACACACACATGTATACACACATATATATATGTGTGTGTGTGTATACATGTATATATGTGTGTGTGTTTGTGTGTGTGTGTGTGTGTGTGTGTGTGTGTGTGTGTGTGTATTGCATTTTAAGGGCTAGAAGACATTTGGCTTTATTTAATAGTAGAAAGGAAAAAAAACTAGCAACAATTTTTCATGTTCTCATGGAACATTAGTAATTTAAAATAGCTTGAAAGGCAGCCTTCTGGACACTGGGATGCTGGATATCCTGCCCCCTCATGCATTCTAAGATGTGGTATTATTTTTGTTCTCCAGTCTACTACCCCAGCATCTTTATCTGTACTCAGCCCCCAGAAAATGTAATGAGAAAATTATATTTAATTGATTCAGTAGATACTTGTATTTTAACTGTCATCATTGACTGGTGGCATGTAGTTTTGGTTTTTTTTTCCTCAAAACATTTTTTTTTTTTTAGGATTTGGGGGAAGGAGAAAAGGCATCTTGCTCACAATGTGGGCGACAATGCCAAGGCTTGGCTCTGTAACTTGGTCACTTGTCCCTGTGGCTGACCAGCCCAGATCCTCTTCATAGTGACCCCACACGCAGACATCCAGCGTGCTGTCCAATCCCACCCCGGCACCTCCTTCAGTCATTGCCATCAGTCCTACTTAAAGGAAGACTGCAGTTTCCACTCTCACTCAGAAACGATCAACACGTGCATTTTACATGATCCTGTAGGATTTGGCATAATCTTCCTTTGTACCTGAGTCTAGAGTAACTGGAGGGGACTGTACACATTGACATCTATCTGTGTATCTGTGGAAAGGCAGAAGCACAAACAATGTCTGGGATTTATTTTGTCTTCTCCCTGGTTCTATTTCAGGAGAGCCAAGACAGAAAGGGTGATGTTTCTCAGACAAATGCTGAAAACCAAGGTATCACGTTTTTAAGTCTATCTTGTTCTCTTCAATAATTACACCTACTGCTGATTTTATTTAATACCTCACCATAGATATTACTCTGTGTGTGTGTGTGTGTGTGTGTGTGTGTGTGTGTGTGTGTGAGAGAGAGAGAGAGAGAGAGAGAGAGAGAGAGAGAGAGAAGGAGGGAGGGAGAGAGAATGCTGAGAAACAGGAGTAGTTTGCACACAAGCCTTTCAAGACTGCGTTTCAGAATGAAGGGAATTTACTCCAGACCCAGACCTGTGTGAGAGGGAGAGTTGTTAGTAGCTTAGAATAGTAACTATGGGTGCCTCTACCCTATCTATATTGGGTAGACTTTAACAGTGCCGTAAATCAATTCAAATACATGTTTAATGTGTGATCAAACATGTAGAAGGATAACAATATGTATTAGAATAAAAGTGGATGGTATTTGAACTCTTCTAATACAAAACACAACCTACATGATAGTCATCATTTACCTCAGGCTTAAAGACAGTGTTGTAGAGTCATTTCTGATTTGCTGAAAATCTAGGGCATCTAACACACACACACACACACACACACACACACACACACACACACACACACACAAGAGAGAGAGAGAGAGAGAGAGAGAGAGAGAGAGTTTCAATTTTGTGTTTTCACTTATGACTCCGTCTTTTGATCAGTAAAGTCATATCTTTTGAATTCATACACGCAGCCTGTGAGTTCTTGGATCTTGGGGATGGACAGTGGCTACTCCTCACGTGGGGGCAGCGTCTCTGCATGGATAAGCCTGGCTTGCCTGCTGCCTGCCAGCCAGCGGTAACAAAAGCCCAGAACTGAGAAGCTCAGGTTCCGTTCAGAGGGCGAAGCTGGTGAGGACTAGCTCTGAGAGCAGCAGGCGTCTTCATCCTTCCAGATGTGAGGTTCCCAGGTTGGGAGGTTGTCAAAGAGCTGAGCTTTGGCACAAAGAAAATGGCTAATAGCTTTGCAGTTATGAGAGACATGCCTCCTCCAGACATGTGCTCATCTGCGACTTGAGTAGAGAAGGCGCAGGATGAGAGTATCCATGCTGTCATCTGCTTAGCTTAGATCCAGATGTCCTGGCTCTGGACAAACAAATCTAGAAGTGAGCAGAAAGGACATAAAATAGCATATTTTTTGTTGCTCAAGCCATCAAGTCTCTAAAGAGCAGGGGAAGGACTAGTTGATTATGAAATAGCCACACAGCAGATATCACTCAATACCATTTAAGTTGTTGAAAAAGCTTTAAAATGGATTGGGAAAGTACTTATGACACAGTCTTGAATGAAACTTTGTAAATGTAACATTATTCTTATGTTAACAATCACACGTACACACACGTTCAGAAAAGACTCTGGAAGCGGTTTAGTTACTTTGTGAACAGTGAGGGTGAACACACTGAGGCAGGAAAGACCTTTCACGGTACTCAGGAAGACCTGCTTTACATCCCCTCTACTCCAATAGTCATATGGCCGTGGGCAAAGTCCCAAGCCTTATTCAGATTTTTTTTTTCATTTGCAAACTAAGATGAGATACTACAGCCGAGACAGGACTATATAGAAAAATGGCACCAAAACGTCCCCGAGTACCTACTGGAAACTGACACTCTAGGACATACATGTGTTTTTCTTTTCTGTTTATTAGAGCCTCATGGCATTTCAAACTCCTTCAAATAAGATGTTAGAAATTCTGTTGTTTAGAAATATCAATGACACTCTTGTAGAAGAGAGAATGAACAGGTTCAGAAGGAGCAAATCCTAGACAGACCTAAAAAGAGATGTTCCATTGATCATTGAGGATGGACTTTAAAATGTTGCCTTGAATCAGTTTGATAGCCATAGAGCAGCCAGGCTTGCCATACCCTGTTGACCAGCTTGCAGGAGTGTAGCCTATAACACAGGTCAAGTGGCTGTATTCGTTCTCAGGAACAACGGAAGGGCACACTGACTGCTTCTACTCCAGGGCCTGACAGTTCCTCTCAGCGGCAAAGGCTTATGCTGTTTGGGCCCCCATTACGATGCCATATTGCTCACACCAAGACAATGTGTCCAGTTTTCACTAGTGCAGATGAGCTGACTCCAGAGGAAGCTGAGAGCAGGCCGGACGAAGTGGGAGTGGATTGCACACAATTGACCTTCTTTCCTGCTTTGCATGAAAGCCTGCACTCAGAAGATTTCTTGGAATTATGCCGGGAAAGACAAGTCATTTTACAAGAGCTGCTAGATGGAGAAAAGGTAACACATGGGCAGAGCCACAGTAATTCATTGAGACTGTCTGACAAGACAGAACTGGATATCATCACTCATCTAGGAAATCCCCAATAATGTTCACACCTGTCTACTACATAAAAGATGAGCAGAGGCAACAGGCTCCTAATTTCTATGGCCTCCCATGTGCCCCATGTCAAAACATCTACCAGATGAGATTCAAGCTAACAAACTATTGTATAAAATGTCTTCTAAACATTTCCGTTGACTTCATAGTAGTTCCTGGTCCTCCCATCAAAATCTGGCTGCCCTGAAGGGCCAACCTACACCTGGAGGGGTACTATGCTTTGACAGGTCCACCAGTATGTCCCTTGGACATCACTGAGGCCCAGGAGTGAGTGGGGATTAAATTGTGCACAGTGTTGTGCATCTTTCAAAGGACTGTATGGTGACAGGCCGGAGCTGATGGGCAGAAAATTTTGGGTCCTAGCAGGTGGTATTTGAGCAACCCAAAGTATTACACAAGTCCCTGGCAGGGCCAGAGGAATGTGTATTAACTTCAGATTGCTACAAAGAAATGATTAAGAAAGGTTACTTCCAAGCACAAAAAGTTGTTTAGGCTCAGAGTTCTACAAGCTCTGGAGTGAAATCTGCTGGGGCCTGCAGCATGGTGGGAAAGTGTGCTGACATCTGGAGCCAAGAGAGGAAGGGACGAAGGAAGAGAGGGAGGGAGGAAGGAAGAGAGAAATATACACACTGAAGTCCCATTAGGCCCTTCCTGGGTACAGCCCCAATAATGTATGTACCTCCCACTGGGCCTTACCTCTTAAAAGCATGTTAGCATCTCCTAATATTGCCACCCCTAGGGACCAAACCTTGAGACCCGAACCTTTGATAGATACTCATCCAAACTATACCAAGCAGCCATCGGGGACAAAATAAAGCTGGGGTCTCAGGAAAGGGTCCTTTTACACAAGTCTAAAACCAGAATGGAAGATGAAGCACATGTCTTAGAATAAACCAGACACAAGTTCAAATCTCTGCTGGCCACATGCTGAACGGTGCCCAGCTAACCGCTGTGGACCTGCTTTCTCATTTTCCCCTGGAGCTGTTAACGTGCATGTCATACAGTTCTGGCCAGGTTTAGATGGTGTCACAGAAGAAACTAATTGAGAATGGTGCACACAGGAGAAACTCAATAAAGACTATTCTCTTTTTGAGTAGAAACTACATTCTCCCATGGGGTGGCATAGGCAAAGGAGATAATCCAACCAAACACGAGGAGACAAGGTGGAGCCAGCAAACCTTGTGAGGACAGCAAGGAAATAAATGCATGAGACTGGTATCCAGACTTCCCCTGAGCTGGGGAGGGTAGACCTAATTGGGGCCTGCTGAGTGAGTAGGCTGAGTTTCTGGGAACTCAATCCAGAGGGCAGCCATGGGCATGGGCATGGACATTTCTTATGAACAGCCTTGCAAGGACTCCTAGTGGTGGTAAAGCTGGATTGCTCTTTCCCAGAGTTGGATAAGAGGGCTGGTTTGGAATGCCTGGCCACCAGACCCAGGATGTTTCTGTGTTCATTGTAGCAAGCTACTGGCTTTGATCATCATAAGGGCATATTTTCCTGTAGCACTCTACCTACCTGATCCTTGCACTTGATACTCCACCTAATCTCATCTGCTCCCTGTTCTAAAACCTGAGAACTCTCTCTATTGCCTCCTGCATTAACTGCCACCATTGCTACTACTGACACCCAAAAGTACCTTCATCTGCCTACCTCTGTCATTGCTGATTCTCATGACCCCAGGTACCTGACACACACACACACACACACACTCACCATGACCCTTAGCTGAAGACTAATTGCTAGCAGTTGGCGTCTATCAACATAGAGCAAGCTCACAAAGCTAAATGAAGTTTAGGTGAACACCTAGTCAATTATCAGTGCTAAGAGACCCGTGTTTTCTGAAGAAGCATCCTTTTGTCTTACCTCCTTAAGGGACTGATTATAGAAAGCAGCAATTTGCTGAGAGAGGGGTAAATGTCCTCCCCAAGGGATATTTTCCAATGCCTGGAGACAGTTTTGTTGTCATGACAGGGGCCTGGGATTTGCTACCAACCCCTGGAGGTCAGAGGCCAGGAATGCTGCCCCACCCCATGCGTATGGTGAGGAGACACTGGGGGATGAAAGGAGCATATGGGATGGAAAGCAAGTGCCAGCTGCCCCCTGCTTTCATCACGGGAAAGGGAGGTTGGCTTCACACTCTCCATCTTGATTCTTCTCAATGCTTTGACAAGAGGAGAATCACGCAGCTGGGGGTGGTAACACAGACTCCTAACTCCAGCACCTGAGAAAGAAAATATATAATAAAAAGTGAAACAAAATAAATAAAAATAAAGCTGAACAATAAATAAATGGGAAAGCTGCCTTGCAATGCTTTGTATTAGTTTTCCATTGATAACAAATGGATACGAACTTAGTGACTTGAAATGGTGCACATTTCCTCCCTCAGGAGTCCAGCTGTGGGGATGCTGGTAGAGTCTCACGGTAATGGGGTACTGACACTGGCTGCAGAGCCTTCTGGGGGCTCTGGGAATGCATTCCTTTCCAGGCTCATTCAGATGCTGTCAGACTTTGGTCCATGCCTCTGTATGTCTGGGGTCTGATGGCTGTTCTTGACAAAGGCCTGCATCCCTTGCCCTGTGGCCCCCTCTCTCCGTCTTCCCAGTTGACAACCAGGGTAGGTCAAAGCTTTCTTAGCGGTGGATCTCTGCTTCTGCCTCACCAGCCTCTGCCTTCTCTTCTGTTGCTATTCTCGACTGGACTCTTACGCTGCTGGAATCAGGGCTCACCTTGGTCTTACCAGATGATCCAGGAAGCTCTCCAGAAGTCAGCCTCTCTCTGAGCAGATGTCTAGCCTAGTTGACGTATTGGGATCTCTCAGGAGATGTCTTTGGATTACAGCCTGCTGCACTGGGTATTCCCAGTGCACACTATTCAACTAATGCTCATATTCAGCTTCTGGGAAAACTCTATAGATACCCAAGTGTCCTTAGTCTCCCAAGACCAACAGGGTAGTGGTGGTCATCAGCTCTTCCTGGGCACAACTCTGGTCAAGCAATGAGGTTTCTTGGCCTAGCCCAGAGGAGTCCCAGCTCCAGCCTCTTGCAGCCAACAGAAATCCTTGACACATTCCATGTGTGAGAGAGTCTTGCTTTTGCTGTTGTAAGGTTTTCTCAGGCACATGCATCACCCAGTGACAGCTTTCTTGGGGTCTCATCGTGTAGACTAGGATCTGGAACACACAAGTGACTTCCTTTCCCAAATAGATGGCAAGCAGCAGGGACTTCGTCCTCCCTGGGGTTTTACTTAAGCTTCAGTCTTTCTTGGCCTCCCAGTCATCCAGCAGGAAGCTGTCACAGTGCCATTGGCTGCAGCAGCAGGGGTCCCCAGAATGTGCTTGTATCCCAGCAGGGGTAGAAATGAGTGAGGGAGCCTAAACCGCTAGCTCCCACTTAGTGCTTTGTGGGTGGGGGAGAGTGAAATCCAATATCAGCAACCTGGAACTGGAAGCAGACATCTGTACAAGATGGTTTTCATCCAGGCTGAGCATCGGTGCTTTGCAAGTGGTACTTGGATTTGTTTTATTAGTTGTGCTTGATGCCTACTGCATAGATCACATTCCTGGTCTCCAAGACATAGTTCCTGGTCTATGGTGGCCATAGCTGTGATCTATGGTGACCTCACCCCTGGTGTACCACTTATCTGAGAACTTACTGAGCGTAGTCTTACCCCTAGTCCACCATGGCCATAGGCTTGGTTTGTTGTGGCTTTATCTGTGGTCCGCCACAGCCTGATCCTTGGGCACTTCTGTTCTTTTATGGTCTTATCCCTGGGCCACTGTGACACTGCTCTTGGTTGGTCCACCACTGCTTTTGTCAAACATGGAACTAGAGTTTGAGGAAGGCTGAGTGGGTGCAGGGATCTTTGAAATATGAACACACTCCAGCAAATATAAACGGAGTTTATCCATGTCTTCACAAGACACCAGGCCTCCCACATTTTAAAATTTCTAAATCAATGCCTCCTTGGACAAAGCATGACAGGATATTCATGTTTGCACCTCAAACTACTCGTTCTTCCTTCCCTCTGCTCCCTCAAGACCCTATTTTTACTCCTGGAGACCCCAGGGCACAACTTTTTTCTAGTGAACCTGGTGGTTTGTCTCTGCCGAGACCTTTGGAGTTGCAGGATCTGTCCCAGACCCAGGGAAGTCACCGCCCTGGGATTCCAGGGCGGCTTCAGCAGAATTCATTTCCTTGTGTGATCAACGGGGCCCTAGTAGCCTCCAGCAATACCTGAGAAGGTAATTATTCTGTTACTCAGCACTGCCTTTGCATCATTGATTAATGATTCCCAGAACCACAGCACACTTCCCTGCAAACAGCTCCATTTGTCGTTTGTGTGGTGGATTTAATGCATGTTAATTGTGGGCCTGTCAGTCACTGAATTCTGAGCATAGCATCTCATACTTTCCATTCAGCTTCTGGATCCATCTAGATTCAGAATTCCAAGGGTTGCTTTCTTTTTGCTGTTTTGTTACTCTCTTTAATTACAAGACAACCTAAACAACTGAATGTTGTTGTTTTTCTCTTTAACATACAAACTAAAAGTAAAATGTGACTTTGACCATGGTAACCAGCGGAAAGGGGATGCTTTTGTTCTGGACAGCACCTCTCACATGCTCTCCCCAGGTATTTTTAACTAAAGCTGCTTGCAGGACGTTATCTAAGAGTATTAACTTTGGTGTATTCAAACTTCTTGTTTTGGTGAATCATCCGGACTTGGTAAAAAGCACAGTTGCCCATGTCATCTCTGATAAATGTTCTCTGAGGCCTTCTATCACATACATTTTACACAAGATGATTCTTGAGTTGAGCTGTATCTTGCCTTCCTCATTTCTGTATATGCATAAGCTCGCATACATGCACACATACATATATTTACATACCTGCATACATATGGCCGGCCTTTTACCTAATTATTCAGAAGTGCTTCTTACACACACACACACACACACACACACACACACACACACACACACACTACCCTTCATAGAGCCTTGGGGTCTCCTCCTTGTGAATTCCTTTCTCCCAGGCAGCCTTTGCAAAGACACCTTTCACTGCATTTTCCAAAGCCTGTCATTTCCTACCCTTGCCGTACAGCAGGCTCATTTAAACCATAAACCTCTTGAAGGCATGATTCTATTCCTTCTGTGTCTCCAGTAGGTGGGGCACTTGCTAATCCTGCTTTGTAAAAATGATTGAAGGTACAAGTAGACAAGTGTAACCCAAGCAATATGCTTAAATCAGATGAAACAGTTTGTTCTCTGCCTAGTTGGTATCTGTGGCTCACCTTCAGAATGTGTGCTCTTCAGATCATCTGCACCGGAATCTTTTAGGTGTGTTCTCAGAATGCTATTTCTAAGCCCCAAGCCTGCACCTTCAGAAAGGAACTTTCAGGAATGCAGCCTGGAAATATGGAATTGGTGCAGAAAGCTTGGTGACTCTTGCATGAGCTACTCTTCTTGTAAATGTCTATTGGTTAGCTTTTTGTCACCCTGCCAAAACACTTGAGGAAAACAACTAAAGAGAAGAAAGGTTTGTTTTAGCTTAGAATGCCCAGAGGTTTGGGCTCTGCTGCCTTGGGTCTGAGTTAAGGGCTGAAGCATGTGGCAGGGATTGATCTCTCACTGTTTGGTGAGTAGGAAGCTGAGAGAGAACGTGAGCAGCCAGGGCAAGCTATGCTGTTCAAGGAAAGGCCCAAAGTGACTTACTTTCTCCAGAAGGCAGGAAGTGGCAAATGTATTGGTGGACTAATACATTCCTTAGGTCCGAGCCCTCATAGTCCAGTTGCCTCTCAGCCATTGCATCAGCCAGATGGCCACCAAGCCTTTCACACACAAACCTTTGGAGCATTTCGGATCTCAATAGACCCTCAAGCCCACGTTCATATCACTCAGAGATCCTGGCCAGACACACTGTCAGTCAAGTGCCAATAAGCTCATCCTTAGTGACGACGATGGTGGGCACTGGGCTTTGACATGTCTTTGGACTAGTGGTATGTTTCACAGTCTACTGGAGCAGGGGACAGTGTCAAAGTCAAAGTCACTCTTTCCACCTGGTCCTAGAGCCTGCCGAGAAAGGAGGGAGGCTTGACTCAGCTGCTTACCGTGGGAATGGCACAGCCTGGCAGGCAGAGGGCGTTCCTGCTCCTTGTCTCAGAGAGAGACGCTCTTAAAGAGACCCGGCACTGTGCCTCTGTGTGTTTGCTGTGTTGATGCAATCAAACAAGCAGAACGTCCACATTGCCTTAGGATTCTCTTTTCTCCCTGCTGGCGTGACTGATGATGTAGGTACCTGTCGCGCACTTGGAGAAAGTAGATACCAGGGTTCACGGCAGTCAACACAAATAGGAGTTTTGCAGCCTGTTCCCTTTTTGGGAGTTTTAATTTAGTTTTTTTTTCCTCAGCAATCTTTTTTTTTAAAATCGGCTATATAATCAAACTCTCATACCTTCAGTTGCTGTGTCAATGAATTAAACAACCACCTGTGAATTAAAAACAATTTTTTAAAGCACTGTCTGTACTAAGCTTTTGCAGGCTCCAATCCCTCCATTCTTCCTTAGACATTATAGTGCAGCAGTGCAGACAGTTTTGGCATTATATTAAGTATTATAAATCACCTAAAGAAGCTTTAAATCAATAGGGGAGATGGAAAGGACTCAAGTGTCTGTGGAACTTGGTAGCAGTGGACAGAGGTTGTGGAAGCATCTCCAAGGTTGCCAAGGGAGGATTGTACCTGATCCATTTGCTAGTCCTAATAGCATGTGCTGAGAACTCAAGAAGGGGTCACACACAGAAGAGAGAGAGTAGACACATGGGCAGCTCCGGTGACAGCTGCCTCCAGGGACCTCTCCAGGCCTCGGCTTTCCACCTAGGAACTTGAGTGTGACAGCAGACGAACGGTGCCACAGGCAGATCCCAAAGATGTGTGGTCGACCTTGCCCTTCCTAGACACACCTCTGAGGCCTTGTTCCGGGGCCATGTGCTCTAGTGAGCTGCCACTCAGTGACTCCTGCTGCTGTTGTCCTTCGCAGTTCATCTCTAGGCTCTCTAGCTTTCCAGACAACCTGTTGGTCGTGGTCCGCAGCTGGAGGTGTATTTACTTTTTTAGTTATCCACCCACTGGGAATGGCCATATATCTTCTAGCAGGTCTTTAAAAAGTTCTCCTGGATAAGCAAAAGTTCCCTTGTCTGGAGTGATCAATAGCATCAAGGCATGAGGGACTTCTCAGTCATGAGTAAACACGGATGGGGCCCTCCCAGGGCTCATTTAAATGGAAGAGCAGGTAATAGTTCACTTGGGCTCATTTTCTAGTTTTTAAAATGCCATTTCTTTTCTAGCAGGATCAATTTTTAAGCTATTAACCCACTCTCTTTACATTTTTCTTGTGGTTTGGTTTATTCTAGTTGTTACTTAAGCCTCCCCAAAGGGAAGCATCAGATCAGATCTTGGCATGTGCCCCACTGCAAGAAGTGTGGAGGTTTTAATGGAGGTGGTACTGAGGGGAGGGGAAGAGATTCTGGGATTGCCTAGGCCAGCCTTGGTACTGTGGCTTTGCATATCACCTTATGAACTTGAGGATGGAACCTCTGATTTTCAACTGTAAAAGATACAAGAAAAATAGTTTAAATGGTTTGGAGTAACTCTCTGCTATCTGTTTGTATTGCGATACTATACCAAAGGACTTGAGGCTTGGTTGCTTTATAAAGAAAAGAGGTTTCTTTAGGATTATGGTTAGCACCCTCCTAACAATGCTGGAAAGGCATAAATTTAGTGCCGTTCTGCAAGGGAGCAATTGGCAATAGCTGTGAGAATTGAAAACACACCCACCCTGGGCCTCCAGTCTTCCTAGGACTTTATTCCTCAGCTGTATCTGTCAATTCAAAGTGACATGTGTAGCAGGAGGGTGGAGGTGGCTGTCAAAGCACTGTGCATGTCAAGCATTCGAAAGCAAGTGACTCCATGAAAGACTGGTCAAACACACTGCGTGGGACCTGTCTGCAGCCATTAGTGAAAGTCAGACAAGTCGACAAGAGGCAGTTAGGAGGGGCTCTGCAGTGGGCTGCTCAGGGAGAAGACTAGCCTTAGCAAGGTAACTGGAAATATGGTGCTTGTGTAAAGACAAGGCATTCAGAAGACCATCAGGGGTAACAGGCATTCCCTGATTCCTGCCCTGGTTCCCCTCTCGTCCTTATAAACACACTGTAGGATGAAACACCCTCACACCACAGTGCACTGAATCCACCAAACAGCAAACTGATTTGGTCTATTATAAAGCCAGACCTGCCTTTCCCAGAGGCCTCACCAACTCAGGCTGTGACGGCTGAACTGAGCCTCAGCTTGGGTTTGGCTGAGACGGACCACAATGCTGGTGATTGTGGTGAGACTTTTACTTACTTCTCTAGTTTTGGAGATATGGTTTTCATTTGCGGTCCAGGCTGGCTTCAAACAATCCTCTCAGCTAATTCTCCTGGCTTAGCTTCTCAAGTAGCTGGGAGTATAGGTGCATGCCTCATTCAGCCCTTAGATCACCCTTACACTCCCCCCACACACACACTTACACACACATGCAGACAAACACACACACGTCCCTTCCTTGCCCCTGACTTTAGCACTGGCATTTATAGGTATGTGCCACATTCAGCCTTTGGGTCCATCTCTCTCAGCCACTCCTGCTCCTTCACACTTGAGTGCTGGCATTACAAGCCTGTGCCACCACTGCCTATCAGTTCTGCATTTGAAAGGATGAAATATCTTGAGAAAATATCGACCTTGGCCTTATTCTTAGTCTCTTTAGTTTTCATTCATCAGTTATCCATTCATCCTGGAATCTGAGTCATTGTCACAGGTCAGAATCGTTAGAAAACCAGCTAGGATCTCCCCGTAGATATGTTCTCAGGAAGTGTTGAGGAGTGGGAAAGTCAGAGCTGGCTTGGTACAGTTGTGATACAAAGCTGATTACACCCAAGCAGTGGCTCTGAGTGGAGGCAAAAGGCTCCTAGCCTCCTAACTCCATGCTGACCTGTGACTAAAGGCAAGTTGTCACTGGGGAAGGATATGATCCTGACCCAGGTGCTGCCTGTCAGTGAAGGAATGTGGGCATTGGTCCAGGAGCAAGAGTCAGTATGGACAACAAGTACCCTGTACCCACACTTGCCTTGGCTTTACAGTGAGAGCAGTACCAGGCTTGCATTTGTTCTGAACACACCTGTGCTCAGCTACTTGTTGACCATTACCAGCTGATCCCTGAAAAAAAAACTTGTCTCGTTATGAACCGGGGTGCTTTGTTTGTTATGGAGCTTTGTAATGGGAGGGAAGGACTTGGACATGCTTAGGACTGATACATCATGTACATGCTTATACATCAGTTGGGACTGATCACATCGGTCAGTCCCAACTGATGTATAAAACACTTTCCAGCATAGGGCTTAGGGAGCACGGCAGAAGAAGGGGGCAGAGAGACTGCCAGATCCAGGACATTTGTTGTGAGATGTATCTCCTAGAAATACTGGAGGCTATCCCCAGAAAGTTCATCAGCATGACCACCCAGACACGAGCTGAACAAAGACAAGAGCAATAGACACACTGATGTGGATAGGAAAAGTGCAAGAGGACTTATTCCTACACAAAGAACTGCAGGCAACTAACTAAGAAGTGCTAGAGCAGGAGAAATCGTCTTCCCAGGGAAGAGCACAGCAACTGGTTATCCAATACCAAATGGTCAGCCCCGAAAACATACATACGAGTGACATTATACGGACAGAGTGTGCGCTTATGTGTCTCTGTGTCTGTGTGTGACAACAATTAATGGCAACAGAAGGTTTGAATTAAAAAAAAAAGCAAGGAGGGATATATCAGAGGATTTGGAGGGAGGAAAAGAAAGGGAGAGATGTTATAATTTTCATCTCAAAAGATCTCTATATATTTTTTTAAAATGTCATCCAGATGGTTTGATCAAGGTGGTTGTGTCCACGGGTAGATTCAAAACTACACAGGGTGTAACTGAGCCACATGGGTTGTGGTTGGGACAATGTGGCCTGTCATTCTTGCAAGTCACTACCACCGTCGCTTCTAAATGTCCCATGAGTGGCTGGTCCTTGGCCCTGTCCTTCACAAGAACCCAGGGCACGTTTCCCACGCATAGGGTCTGACTCTGGCACCCTGTGTTCCTCCAGGTGTCTCAGAAGCTCCCCCTGGTGATCGTGCAGGGGCACCTGGTCTCAGAAGGAATCCTGCTCTTCGGCCAGCAGCACTTCTATATCTGTGAGAACTTTACTCTTTCCCCCACAGGCGATGTCTACTGCACCCGCCACTGCCTATCCAAGTGAGTTCTCCTTTCCCCCAGGGATTCCTCCAAGCCCTGCCCCCTTCCCGTTCCCTCTCTTCCCCTGCCTACTGTTTACTGTGGGCTTAGAACCACGGGATGAAAGAGAAGCCATGGCTGTGGCTCTCCAAAGCCAGCCTCCGGGCTGGGTAAAACATGGCCGCTCTGAATGTCTTCCTACCAGGCATTGTGCCACAGCACTTGGGGACCTGCCCTCAGGTTATTTGGATAACAGGGTACACATTCAACAACCGAGACAGTGGCTGCTGCCCATAGGCAATACAGACAGGCTTCTTGGAAAAGAGGTTGGAACACACTACCATTCTAGAACAAAATATATATGATGGGTGGGGGGTGGAGGGCACTTTCGTGACCAACGTTGGGAGACATCCTGACATTGATGTGATAAGGGAGAGCTGCCTGAGGATGTGGCTAAGCTCTCACAATGAGCGAGATTTGGATTGCACTTTCTGAGCCACTATCCGGCTCGGGTGGCACATGTGTTACACCAACACTCAGGAGGCTGAGGCAGAAAGATGGCAACCTGGAGGCCAGCAAGGGCTATAGGTTAGAATCTTATCTCAAGAAAACAATGCAAAAACAACCAAATGAGGAAAGACGCCGGGTTTCCTACCTTTACCCCAACTAGTAGCAGACATCATCAACAGGAAATCTTAAGGCCACTCTGTAGTGACGAATGTTTGGTATTTGGGGGTTCAGCTATCTCCTACTGACTACTCTGTGCTCATGAAGGACAACCACTCAAAGTCAAACTTACGGCTTTTTGAAATTTGTCCAGTTGTGTGTTTCCTCATGCTCCTTGCTCTTAAGAGATGGAGAGTTTTGTTGTTGTTGTTGTTTTCACTGTGGTCTGCAAAGGTTCCTGGGTTGACAAAGCAACTTCTTAGCCTGGTGACTTTTAAAGTGGCTTACTCCAGGTCACCCAGAGGGATCATTAGAACACAGACTTCTGGGCTCTGTCCTCTCTCTGGTTCCTAATACAGTAGGTCTGGGAGTGTCTGATATTTTGCCAGCTCCTGGCTCAGGCTGATTCTACTAGTCACCAGGGACCAGACTTTGAAAACCCTTGTTTTTGGATGTTGGCAAAGCAGTCAGTCTTGACCTCTCAATAGCAAGAACTGTAACTCCCAGCCGTCGTGATTCCCAGCTTGTGTCAGGAAGCCAGAGCTAAAGGGTATGCAGAAGAGTGCATGCCAGCCCACCCTGTTTACATTAGTGCTAAAATTTGCTTTTTTATACTTACTAACGTCCTCTCTGATAATTTCCATCTTTTATTCATACCAAAACCTCTCCCATTGCTCCAAGTCTTTGATGATTTTCCAAAGCTGGAGGAGCATAATTAATACTTGGCACACTCATCTCATCTTCTTGCTCATGTTTTATTGATAGTGATCAATACGGACAGTGGGTCTGCAGGCTGGCCTCTCTATGCTGATGGAAGCTCTCTGCTCTTTCTAGTTGCTCAGCATGCCCATGTAATGACATGCACAACCCATCGCTTCAGGCTTCACCTAGGCTTGGATTGAACTGGCCTTAGATAAGATACTATTGATCAGTTACACTTTGTTTTCATCATCAAGTTGTCTGTCTCTGTGCTTGTAATAGAAGCCCCGTGGTCGGGCATTTGATTTCTAGTGGCAAGAGTGACTTCCCATGTCTGGAAACATACTTTTCTAGACTGCATGTAGAGTGCAAACAATTTGGGGTGTTTGCAGGGAATTGCCGAGGTATTTTTAGTCACCCCAAGAACGCCCAGTACCACCACCACTGCCCCAGGTCTCGTCTATGGCCTGAGAAAATGCTGTTACTACTAGGAAAGCAGCTCTCCCAGCCAGGCTCACAGATCATGTCAGATCAATGGGGATTAGGCCTTATTTTGACCATGGAGACTAAGGAAGATACATAAATAAGCCTGTTAAAAATAAAGCAGGGTCAAACTTGAAATGCTTCTTTAAAAGCCATCAAGTTGAGCACAGCAGGGCATTAGACCTTGGAAGAGGCTCACTGATGCACCACAAAAATATCTCCCAATAAAGCCCCAGAACACTGTGGATGCCCCGTCAGTGACTGGACTCAGGCATGTTCTGCTAAGGTGAAGAAGCTCTGAGAGGCTGGGCTCCTTGTTATACTGGTTTCCCTTCGGAATGGTTAGTGGCTGCATTCATTTATCTGGGCTGTCAAGAATTAGGTGACCCAAAAGAACCACAGAATTTTATAGCTAAGCAGCCTTATAATCTAAAAGGATGAATCAAGGTGTCAGCAGGAACCCACTGTCTCAGCTGCTCAAGAAGGAAGACCTCCTCTCCCCTTAGCTTCTGTTGTCTGGGCAATCTTTGGAACTCCTTGAATTGTACATAGACATATTGCTCCAACTACAAAGCTGTCTTTTGCCTCATGTCTTCACAGATCTCCCCTTTTATGAAGTCATCAGTTGTATTGGATTAGGACCCACTCTGGTGACTTGGACTTGATGGCTTCTATAAATGTCCCATGTTTAAACAAAGTCCCACTCTGACATAAACATAACACTTTAGGAAGTCATAATTTTACCTTAAACAGTATCATCCACTGGAACCTTCCAGGTCATGTATGGAACCCGTTACTCTTTCCATGTCTGTGAGCAGAGTTGGGCATCATTTCTCTGTTGAATTCAATTCTGCAAAGTCACTAAACACCCATAGTGTGTGGGCATCGCGGTGGCTCCACAGAAACAAAGATATAAGATTTATGAAGAGTATAGATCCCCGAGATTGCTGTCGCAAAGTTTCAGCATCATTCTGACAAAATTTAGTGACCTCAAATAGGGGCAAACTGGAGTATATTTTATTTTGAAACCTACCTCAGCTGTCAAAGAGCAAGCCAGTCAGTGTCACAACCATCATTTACCTGACATAGTGGATTTCTCTAATGTAACTATTAAAAGCTATACCGAGGTCACTCTAGCCAATTTAATATGTCAAGATGGCTGCTTGACATATGACATATGAAGTAGAACTCTGAACAGCATCCTGTGAACTGTAACAACAGGTCCACCTAACGATAAACAGAGACCAATCTGTTCCTTTCTTCCCGTTCACCCTGGATGTCTCAGCATTGATTTATTGAGCATGATATGTAAGATGCATGGTTGTCCAAAGCATCCAGTGACACCTATATGAACACTGCATGTGACTGACCTCAACCTGGACTTCTAGCAGTGAACTCAACAATGGACATACTTTAACTTTTCTGAGGATCCGTGTCTGCCCATTCTGTCCTATATAAATGGTTACGCAGCTCCTACAAGCATGAGGGAAATGTTTGTTTCTTTTCTCCCCATGTCCCCAAGTTCCAGGACACTTTTCTTCAGGTTGCCGACATTTCACGGGTGTCAGTTATAGAATCTATAGCATGGGGTAAGCTGAAGGAGGGAAGCTATGGAGGAGCTCTGCAAACACTCTGAGGTGGCCTTGCTGTGTCCAAGGACACTGCCGAATGAGCATGGGTTTAAGAGCCAAGAGGACCTGGGTTTGAATGCAGTAACAAAATGTAACCTTGGGGGAAGTGTCACCTCCCAAAAGCAGCTTCCAGGTTTGTAACTGGAAAAGACCATGGTGTATGTTCAGGGGAGACTCATCTAGGATCAGAACAAACACCGGGCAGGGAAGTACTGAGCAGCTAGGGTGCATGACAATCACTTAACAAGCATGCACGGGGCTGAGGGGCAGATGAGGACACAGAAGCTGTGAGCAAAGGCCTCTACTTTTGTCAGTGCTGCACAGGAGATGCTGACCAGCTCTGTGGTGGAGCTAAGGTGCAGAGTGTTTTCTGTGGGTTTCATATCGGGGGTCTATGGGGCACAAAAAAGATTAACAGCTGTCATTCCCACCAGAGCTTCGTCTAGATGATGTTTGGCTTAAGCAAAGGGTGGGAGGTATGGTTATCACCCTTGCCTCTCTGAAAGTCAGAAATATTTAGAAACAGCTCAACTTAGACCCAGCAGCGGCTTTAGTAGTGCACAAGGAGTCTCGGTCAGAAATAGCTTCCTGGCCCAGGCTTCCAAAACAAAAACCACATTTTCTTTTTGTTTAGCTCTACAGCAGTGTGGCTCTGAGCAGAGGGTCCAGGAAGGCTGCTCTGAGGAGGGCCAGGAGGGGTTGCAAAGAGCCTGAGTTTGCATCTTTAAAGATAACTGCATAAGGGGTACCCAAAGAGTCCTGAGTTCCATCCTGTCCTACAGGGACCTTCAACTAGACATGAAGGTTTAAGCTCTTCGTAATATGGAACCTGGACTACCACTGGCTAGAGGGGAAACTCCCACTGGGTGTGTGACAGCCTGACTGCTCTCAGCTACAGAACTGTTGCATAGGGATCTCATGGGTTCCTCTAGAAGCTAGCATCAGGAGGTTCCCCCCATATCTCCACCTTGGCCAGGGTTCCTTCACCTCTGGCCTCACTAGGCCTGTGATCAGAACATGACTTCCTTTAGCATTGATGTGTTGGGGCAGGTATCATTTATCTTAAAGGGAAATTTTGTCAGAATGGTCAGAGAGTTTGTGGCGGTCTACACACAGTTTAAGATCAAAATAAAATCTAAATAAATGCAAATAACCTGGCCCTGTGGCCTAGCTGTTCAGAAATGGAGCTGGCTACGAGGGAAGTTCATTTTATTTCACATCCAAGTGGGTGCTGAAAGCACCCAGCTCACCTCAAGCTGCGCTGGTGACTCAAGCACACAGAATGGTCACTATTTCGAGAAGTGTTTGTACAGATCTGAGGTTCTCTTCCCTCTCTACTTGCTTCAAAATAGGCAGGCTCATTCTGAACCTTTCCGTGGAAAGCCTCCTGAGATCCCTGTGTGATCCCATTCCTGGGCTGCCTTTTGCCTCCTAAAGGCTCCATGTCACATGGGGTGGTGCTCCAGTCGCATGTGTCATGGCTCTGCTCTTTGGCAGGATGCTGCTTGGCCCTCTAAGGCCTAGCTTTTGAGAATTTAGGAGGCTATCAATCCCTTTATCTCAACAAAGCCTGTACCTTGCAAACCAAGTGAGTCCCAACATCCAGGGAGTTCTTTCTGAGATGTCTTATACCATGTCTTTATCGGTGGATCTCTATCTTATGACACATTCAACAACTCTGGGCGGTCTATCTGAAGAGCTCCCAGGGTCACTACTGATGTAAGATTGGGGAGAAATGGGTCTAAGGTACCAAATAGCCATGTGATGTAACAAATTTTTAGACCTCTGAGCCCAGGGAGTTTTCTCATATCCACAGCTCTGCACCCTGGATCAACATGACTCTACCCCAATGGCACTAGTACTCTGCCTACTCTTCAAGGGCAGAGGAGAGTAGGTGTGGAGAAGCACTCAGCCTTTCAGATCATCAGAGGCCAACAGAACAGTTGGCACAACTGTAGCCCTCCTCCAGTGTACCCCTGAAACTGTGGGGCCAGGAGAGGAGCCTATCAGCACTTTCTCCTATGGGTGTCCACATGGGTGTATCTTGTTTCCTTTTCAGCATCAGCGATCCCTTCATTTTCAACATGTGCAGCAAAGACAGGTCCACTGACCATTACTCCTGCCAGCGCCATGCCTACAGCGACCTCAGAGAGCTCCGGCAGGCACGCTTTCTCTTGCAGGTTAGTTGAGGGGCTCTGACCTCACCCAGGGTGTAAGGAGAGGGTTGATTATCATGACACAGGTGAACCAGGTGTCATCAGAGGCACCTCTCTGTGATCCCTCATGTCTGCTACATACAGCCCAGGACTCTTGTGGAGAAACAATGAGCATCACTTCCCTGGGCATCCTCCAGCAACCTCAACAGGCTCCCTGCCCAGACCATTAACTGCTGGGCTGTTCTTGCTCACTGGCTCTTCTAAGAATCAGCATCTTCTCCCCATTCCTTACAGAAATACACTAATATGGATAATGCTTCTAATCAGGTTTAAGAAGAATGTCAAAACATGATTTTAAGAATTTGGGACATCACGAATGCTGATGATCCAGAAGCATCCTGAATACATGTCAGCAGTCCCCACTCCTGACTTCCCCCGGAACTTGCCTAGCTCTGAACTTATTATCTCCCAGGTCAAGTGATTTAGGGACCCGATGACTGTTCCCTCTGATACATCTTCCAGAACCTCCCCACTGCCCACAAAGGCTTCCTATGTGCTAAACAGAGATGGGAGCTGCTGTAAGAGAGTGAGTTCAGCCATGATCTCCTGCGCCACTTTCTGCATAGATTCAAAAGTGTCACCTGCAGCATGAGCGGGAGGAAGAGCTCTGGGCCCCAGTGGCCTACACCCCAACTTATCTCGGTCAGTCTGACTTCACCGAGGGCAAGGCTGCTGCACTAAGGCCTTCAAGGCAGCTTCAGGACACAGGGAGATGAGAGCCTAGAACAAGGAGGCGGCCAGGGTTCGTCCCTCTCTGCAGGTTCTGCGATAGTTCCCAAGGACAGAAAGGGGCACTGTTTAACTTGGAAGAATCTACTAAGGAATCCTTGGATTTGTGGCTTCATTTGCGGGTGTGTGGAACACTTCAATTCCTCATGTAATCCTCCTGCAGCAACGTCATTATTCTCTAAATCTAAAGCTCAGAGAGACCTTTGAAGGGAGTAAATTCTAGGGAGTTCCAGCTACCCTGCAGACCATGGTCTACTCAGTCCTTTTCCTCCATCATTGCTACTTTTGCCTGATATTTTGATTCTTATTTTCCTGACTCTGATCTCTCTTCAAAAGGAGAGAACGGAGTGAGACAGGGAATGGAAGAATTCCCCTCCAGGAAGATTCCAGGCAAGGTGGCTGCTCCACGGCTTCATCCCCGTTATGTTTCCCTTGATCATTTCTCCAGGCCACCTTACCCTCTAGTCCCAGGCAGCCGTGCCTACCCCTTCCTACACTGTACATACAGCACTGAGCACATGTCAGGCGCACAGTCTGTGCCTGGTCCTTTCCTAGGCTCTCATGCTTGTCCTGCAGCTTATACATACAGTTTGGTGTCATCCTGAATGTGTTTCCTTCTTCCCAGGAATTAGTGGTTACTGCCAGGTGGTTGTCTTTTGGATGGTGTGGAAGTCAGAAGTGGGAGAGCATCTGTGTCTCCAAGAGGCAGGGTGTCTGAGGGAGAAACATTTATTATCCAGTTCTGGGTTCTCCCAGGAGAGTTAGAGCCTGCCACTGAGGGGATCTGGGTAAGCTGGGTAAACTCTAGGGACTGGATTCTGCTGCCTCATCATTCTCTCTGCAGAGAAAAGCAACTCATATTCTTGTAGGTCTTGGTAGAAAAGGACTTAAGGTGCCCACGTAAATATCCCTCCTGCCAGGATAACCAGGCTGGGAGAACTTGCTGATCTCCAGGAGAAGCAGGTTGTACTTGGGGCTGGTTGCATAACCCCGGACCCACCCAAGTCTGACGCTTGACCCTTTATGTCCAGGCTTCTGTCACCCTGGCTTTCTCTTCAGTCCTGGGAATTCTCCCCCTGCCCTGATGTCATGTCATCCCTATGGCTCATCCCACATCGGGAATTGTGGTATCTCTTATTCCAAGTCTGTTATATGAGTAGCTTGGAATAGACGGAAGGGAGAGAGAGAGAGAGAGAGGAGAAAGAAAAGGAAACAACCAAAGAAAAGCAAGAAAACCATGTAGAGTTTATTCAGGCTTTATAGTGTGTGGCCACATCAGGGTGTCTCAGCAACATGCGTTTGGGGAACACCTCAGTGTTCTATGTCTACAGATGAATATGCCATGGTGGTAGGTGGAGAGTCATCCCTACACCATAATTTCTGGTGAGGTGATCCTTACTTTAGGAAACCAAGCCCATGACCAAGAAATGTCATGCAACTCGAGTGTGCAACTCAGCATGTCTCCCTTTGCCTGCACTTCACCCATCCCGCAAATGAAGCCTTCACTTCCTGTCTCCCCTGCAGATGTCATCTGTGGCAGCATCCACTGACCAGAGCCCCACTCACCCCTCACCCTAGGTTCGGCTAGAGAGAGGTTTACACTAACCACAAAGGCTTCCTACCACAGTGACCCCCCTTGGGAAGCAGCCACCCACGCCCTCACCCAGGGGCGCCTCTGTTCTGGGAGGCATCATTCATAATGACGTATTTTCTCTATACAGGATATTGCCCTGGAGATCTTCTTCCAGAATGGGTATTCCTGGCTCCTCGTCTTCTACAACAATGACCGGAGTAAAGCTTTCAAAACGTAAGGACTGAGAAATTCTCATTTCAAATAAATGTTCTTAAACCCTTAACACAGAGAGAGATATTTCCCAGCTCTACTCTGAGGAAAAGTGTTTGCACAACCCATAGCAAGCAGAACTTAGGTGAAATACAGGAAGAACTTTCAGACTTTGGGGACAATGTACAAACAAAAACAGAGGAACCTCCTTGAGTGACTGAAGGGAGAAAGCCACTCTGAGGCAGGCTCTTTAAGAAGCTGGTATGTAATGGACCTGCCAGAATATTTTGGCTGTATTTCCTAACTTTCCAAGTCTTTTTTTTTTTTTTTTTTTGGCTTAATCTTTCTTTTGGATTCCAATTGCCAATTTTAGGCATCCCAATTTCACATTTCAGTGGAAAGAACTCCAAGCCCAAGTGTCTTTTCTAAGAGAAGCCTGCTGTTTCACTTCAGCCCCTTCTCCGAGTAGATGAATCAATCTCAGCAACGACAGTCAGTGTCTGAATTTTTAATATGCAAAGTTATTTATTTCTATTGTTACTGAAGCCGCAGAGAAATGGACAGATGTGTGGAAAAACTAGGCAGAGACAAGGGCAGAGTCTTGGTCACCAGCCGAGCCCCCAGAGGTGGAGGAGCAGGTGACCTCTGACCCCCTGAACTAGGGAGCATCTAGCTTTACTTTTCTGATTCAGTAAGTGACCCCAGGGCTAGTTGCCACATTCAGGACTAAGGACTTGGAGGAAAATGGTGCACAGGCTTGTGTCTGCCAAGGACACTTCCATTTAAATCATGTAACTCCTGTTGTCTGAATGGGTTGAGCAGACACTCAGTGCTCAAGTTGCCTCATGTCCCCCCTCTGTACTGTGGCATTTCCCTTCTGCTACTCTAATGGCATGTTTGAGATAACCAGTTTATAGGAAGTAGTTTATCTGATGTCACCTGTTGGAGGTCTCAGTACTCAACCAGTTGATGTCATTACTCTGCGCCTGTTGTCAAACAGTGCATGATGCTAACAGCATGTGCCAAAGATATCACCCCATGGCAGGGAAGCAAATGGGAGCCAAAGGAGGCAGTGTGGGACCCACAGTCCCCGAATAGGACCAACAATGACCTACAGGCCTTCATTTCATCTAATCTCCCCACCGTCCCATTCCAATAGCAGCACCCTGGGAACCATGCCTTTCTACAGGGTCTTTGAGGCACATGTACATTTCCAACATTAACTGAGCAGGTGCTCTAATGCAGACTGTGTGCTCTAGGAGACTTAAGATAACCTTTGAGCCCACAGTGATACACAGGAAGGTGCAAAAGTAGTTGTCAAATTGGTCACTGAAAGGTAAGGTGGCTAGGCCCCCAAAAGGACCTTCAAACCCTTTGATTCAGTAACAATTGTTTTCTGCCATTGTTATTAACGGATCTAGCTTGTGTGATGCAAGAGGCTGCCAAAGGTGTAGGTACCTTATAGGCACCTGAGGCCCAGTGACCAGGAATGCAGGGCAGGATGGAATGAGGGGCATGATGGGGCAAGCAGAACTACCAGTTCTGACATTGTTTCTCCTGCTGGCGGGAGGGCTGTGACTCTGCTGATGAAACTATTTCCTTTTTTCTTTAGCTTTTGCACTTTCCAACCAAGCTTGAAAGGGAAAGGCAATGCAGAGGACCTCTTCGACCTAAGGTAATGTTGGGGCACAGAGCATGCTTTGTCTTCATTCTCCCACTCTGGAGCCATGCAAAGGGCACAGTCATTTGTTTGCAATTTTTTTTTTCCAATATACACAGGCTTGAATGGCAAGTATACCCTACCCTAGAAGGGTGAGACTTAGGTCCCAGACCTAAGACACTTCATTATGTGTATGTAAATATTCAAAATTCCTTAACTACCTGAAATTCGAACATTTCTGATTCTAAGGATTTTGGATAAGGGATACTCAATATAATGAGGATTATTGTGTGGTCATTATTATTATGTGGGTCATCTTGCTCTGGAGAATGGTTTTCTTCTCCCAAACTTAGCAGCACCTCTTCTGTAAGGACCCGGCTCCTTGGAAGGCCAATCTAAGATCAATAGGTTTTTTTCTTTCTGTTGAGAATGAGAATAAGAAGGTGGGGACTGGTTTTATCCAGATGTACAGGCAGTCTGTTGTCATCCCAGAAATAGTATTCAGAAAATTGTATTAAGAATGGACGGTTTGATCAATTTATTCAAAATATTGATAGCTTGTGATATGATATCTGGTACTCAACAAAGTGACAAGCAAAACCACCCCAGACTCCTTTATCCTTGTTGAGTTAATTGTATTCTCAAAAGGATACACATCTCAGTTTAGTCTGAGAAACACAATTGGGAGTGGTGAGGGAAGGCTTAGTCAGGAAAAATAAACAAATGAAGCTTGGTCAATGATGGATCCATCATACAGGGGGCCAGGAGGGAAACTTTCTGGAATTTGGGGGTGGAAGTGAAGCCCTAAGGGAGCTCGGCTAGCCTGGCAAAGGCTGCTGCATATGGCATGTAAGAATCTACTGAAAACAGATAAGCTTAATGGTGAGTTTGTGAACTTTTTTGGACCGGAATCTTTGTAATGATGTTATTTTTATGAATAACCGGGGTCAGGTTCAACAGAGGAAGGAAGGACCTGACTTGTCTTTGAGAAGAATTACCTTGGCAATTGGGTCAGGAATAGAGTATAGTAGGTCAAGGGCAAAAGTAGAGATTGCCTTGGAGCCACTGCAGAGACCCAGGAGACCAGTGCTGACAGTGGTCATACTGTGGACATGTGCTGATGGTGCATGATGGGATTTGATGACATTAGTGAGGGGTTCATGAGACAGAAGGAAGACTCAGAGGAGGAAGGTTTAGTACTGAGTAGTTAGGAAACATTGCGGGGACAGCCAGAATGAGCTTCAGAGGGTGCTACGTATTGCAAGCTTTATCTGGTACATGTGAATTTAGAGATGCCTGCCACACTTTCAGGAGGGGGCCAAGGCTCATCATGTAGACCATCAGAAATGACAAACTGCGAGTTTAAGGAGAAGGTCCTGATGAGACATAATTTGTAGTATTTAAACCAGGAGAGTGAAATCAGCACGTGAATGCATGCATGTGGAGAAGAAGTGGAAAGCTCTGCCTTGGACACACAGGGGATGGCAGGGAGGAAGCCCATAGGGATGATCCCACTAGGGGTGGAGAAGGAAGAGACAGAGAGTAGTCCAGACTGAAGGTGTGGGGAAGCTCCTAGAAGCCTTTTGGGTGCTTCAAGGTAGGAGTGGTCAGACATTATCAACAGACCAAACAGGATAAGAACTGAGGCGTGACCTCCGATCTTGGCAACATGGAGTCACTGACAGCGTTAATGACTACTGGCAGAGGCAGGAAGGACATTAGTTCTTTCACTAGCCGAGTGGGAAGTCAAGGAGAGTCAGGGCACTGTGCAGGACACTGCTGTGGGTCAACGGTGATGAGGTGGCTGCTGGCCAACTCTAAGGGACATGGTCCAATAGCTGATGAAGCTAAGCCTGAAGTGTTCGGGTCCACTGATATCACTCTTGGACATCTTACACTGTTCTCATGAAAGGCATATTGTCTTCACTTAGAGCTCTCAGGTCATTTCATGGTAAGCCACCCATATAAATGAATAGAAGCAAAAACAAGGACCCATTACCTCATGTGCCTGAAGAAAACAAAACAAAAAACCAGCTCATCATGTGTGGATGCCTCTCTGAGCTCTGAGTCAGCTGGAGGCTTGGCTGTTCTCCAAGCGAGGACTTCCCTTGGACCGGTTCTATTCTAGACAGGATTTAAGAACACTTTCGCATCTATGCTTTCAGCACTTTATGACCAAAGGAAGTCCACTTCAGACCACACACCATATACTGATTATTTTAGCAAACCATCCACAATTTTTTCATTTTCTTAACTTACGTTACATGCTCATCTGCGAACCAATCAAATTATTTCATTGGTCATATCAGGGCAGCATGCTCTTAGAAAGGTATCATATGAAGCATTAGTTCTTAGGCTACTGTCCTCAGACTCTTAAAGGGCTCTACCCCAGCAATGCAAACCCTCTACCTGTCTTAGTTTCTAGACCAGTTAGAGAGAAGGCAGACAGAGAAGGGGTAGGCAGAAAAATATAAAGGATGAACGGGCTGTGCCCACCAGCCAGTTGGGGATCCCTACAGAGCAGGCTGTCAGGTAGTAAGATGACAGTTCTCTGTAATGGGTCAAATGTTCAGAAACTTCTCGCTGGACCTTGTACTGGCACCTGTATGGAACAGCTGCTTTTAGTTCCACTGCGATAATTTTTCACATTATGGCAGGATCTGCCTGGGTCATTCTGTGTCATGTCTGGCATAGCCCCAAGCACGAAGACTTCTGTAGAAACCTTCTGTTGTCCACTGGGAACAGTTTATGGTGCTCTAGAGTTTATAATAAAACTCATTTTAAACACAATGTTCTATCACTGAAGGGTTTTTCTTCGTTTCCTTTATAAATTCTTCTTGAAAATAATAAAAGACAAGGAACTTGGAATATTAGTGATAAGAAGTTATGTAATTCCTACAAAATGGTGATCTTCTGTGACCAGTTATGGTGCAAAGGGACAATCTTAGCAGCCTGGAGCTAAACATCAAGTTCCCTTCTCATCCCACTTCCACCTTGAGTTTCCCTCCTCAGAGATCAGTGGAACTGACTGGCTCAGGGGCTAATATCTGTAATATACACGATTATTTTAGTGAAGCTCATTTCAGCTTCTCCCTGAATGTAGCAATATGGTTTCTGGGTTTCTTGATGATATGAAGCCCCAAGAGGTCCATGATGGAAGATGAAGCAATCCATCCCTCTCAGCCCAGGGAACAACAGTTGTAACCAGAAGTAAAACAAATGCTGACACAAACTCAAAATGAGTGTAACAACCAATACTCCCGCATTCAGGAGCTTCCAACACATTCTTGCAACTCCATGGAATTGGGGAACAGATGTGTGAAGGTCCAGGAATGGTGGGAAGCAGCCTACTGATTTATTTACCCCAGATGGTACCAGTGCCCAAAAAAACCTAGAACACAGACACAGAAGCCATGTATATTTTTAATCAAATGTCTTAGGATCTGCAAGGATACAATAAACAATGAGTATTGGAATTCACTGGGCTGAAGGTAAAGTGCTTTCCTGCTTTAAATGTGGTGTGGCTGAAGAATTAGAGCTCAGGGCTTACTGGGTATGCTAGAGTCAGATATTAACCATGCTACAGGGACTTGTAAGTTTGTACTAGGAAGATGTACAAAGATCTGCCTATTATTGAGTCTAAGTTGCACACTTTTTTTTAAAGGAATATCCTTAACTTGTTCATTTTTATTTTTTTACAATTTACTTATTATATGTCCTGATTGAAGCCCCCCTCCCTCAACTACTCCCAGTCCCATCCTCCCTCCCTCCCCCATCCCTTTCCCCTAGTCCAATGAAAGGTGGAGTTCTCCTCCTCTGCCATCTGCCCATAGCTTATCAAGTCTCCTCAGGACTGCCTTGATCCTCTTCCTCTTTGGCCTGGCAAGGCTGCATCACCAGAGACAAGTGATCAAAGAGCAGGCAACTGAGTTCATGACAGAGGCAGCCTCTGCTCCCCTTACTCGGGAACTTGCATGGAGAATGAGCTGCCAATCGGCTACATCTAGCAAGGGGTGTCTAGGTCCTCTCCATGCATGGTCTTTGGTTGGTGCATCAGTGTCTGCAGGACGCCCTAGGCTCAGAATTTTTTTAGCATTTTTGGTCTCCTTGTAGGGCTCCAGTCCTCTCTGTGTCCTTCTATCCCTCCCTTCTTCCATAAGATTCCCTGCACTCTGCCCAAAGTTTGGCTGTGAGTCTCAACATCTGCTTCAATCCCCTGTTGTCTGTAGCCTTTCAGAGGACCCTCTATAATAGGCTCCCATCCTGTTCTCTGTCCTAGATTCACAGGAAGATGCAAAACAGTAGTTACATGCTTCATTTATGCCCCACCCATGGAAGCAGGCAGTTTAACCACTGAAATATTAAAGCCAGGACTATTGCATGTCTACACCTTTTTTCACTGTGTTCAGATTCATGTAAGTGTCACTGCAATCCTCAGACACAATCCCTTGATCATTACAAAGACAGCTCTTGTACTGCCACTTCACTATCAGACCCACTCCTGAAATGTCTGCCTTTATTGGCTACTGGCAACTTCTGACCTGCATTTCACCAATTTCATTTTATCATTTAAAGACAGTTCTAAGTTTTTATTTATTTCTTTATTACAATTTATTCACTTTGTATCCCAGCTGTAGCCCCCTCCCTTATCCCTTCCCAATCCCATCCTCCCTCCCTCTTCTTCTATGCTCCTTCCCCAGTCCACTGATAAGGGAGGTCCTCCTCCCTTCCATCTGACCCTAGTCTCATCAGGACTGGCTGCATTGTCTTCCTCTCTCAGGGGGAGGTGATCAAAGAGCCAGCCCCTGAATTCATGTCAGAGACAGTCCCGGTTCCCATTACTAGGGAAGCCACTTGGACACTGAGCTGCCATGGGCTACATCTGTGCAGGGATTCTAGGTCATGACGTGTGCAGTATTTGGAGACTGGCCCTATAAAGCCTAAAATAGTGCCAGTAATATGTGTCCAAGTTGTTGCATGTTCACATAGTATGTTTCTTTTTAGTGCTGGCCGACACTTCATGTATGATGTCATACCAGAGTTTGTTCAGCCATTTGATTGTTCTAGTTTGAAACTACTACAAATAAAATTGACCATTTACATTTAGTGTAATGTAAGAATACAAGTTGGCCATTTTAATTTTTGTCTGTGTTTTCCTTGTTTAGTTCTGATTTTTTGTTTTGTTTTTGCTGCCTTTTTGTGTACAACTAAGTGAATAGTTAAATTCTACTTTGATTTGTCAATAGTGTGAGTTTATTTCTCTATGTGTATATATTTTTGTTTTATATCCTTTATGTATATAACTATAATGCATGTATTTTTCACAAGTTACTGGAGATGAGATTGTACCATTTTGAGTGACATGTGGGGACCGAAAGACTTTTAAGTCTTGTCTATTAATGTATATCTATACTTTTCTTAAGTATTCTCTTTACACGCATGCAGAAAACCACATTAAATATCTTTCAAAGTCATTTCACAAATAGATAGCCTAAAACCAAGAGAAACAAAGTAAAAGTTATAAAGTAATTTAGTGACTAGGACACTACCGGAGAAGCCTGTCTTCCAGAATGTTCACTGTGCCACTCTGTCTTCTAATCTGGGACTTTTCCTCTTCCGAATCGCTTATTTCTCTTAGCTGATTGGTCTTCATATGTTTTGCCATAAGCTACTCTAGGAGATGCTTGAGCGCAACCTGAGGAATGGAGACACAAGAGACTAAGGCAACTGCTCCAGGCCACCAGGGCAAAACACAGGTCATACTGAGGTCAAACCAGGGTCACCCAGGCTGTACCTGGCTCTCAGAAATGGGCACTACTGTCATTGAGGATAATTTCTGTTCTCCTTGAAGAAACAGAAACCCATGGCTTTGTGTCAAGTATTTCTAGGCTTAGTGCAACTTCCAGGGAATAAACATGGCAGTGGCATTTCACAGCAGGAAAGAACATCAATATTAAATAAGATGCAGAAGATGACTGTTAAGAGCTCCATCTCTCCAGTCTGTCCTCTGTCTGGTAGCCAGCATTTCCTAGCTAAAAATGGGTCTAACTGGAGTGCCTTGCCAGATAAATTAAAGATGTCTGCCTGCTTGGTTTTCAATCCTGAAGAAGTCCAGTGTACTTAAACCCTTTTCTAAGACACAGGAAAAAGCAAAAGTGTAGGAGGCACCTAGAGTAAGGATGGAAAGAAGTGTCATTGTGTATGCCAGCCAGTCAGAAGGCTGTCAATCTGGGAGGTGGTTCTGAGGATCAGAGATGAGCATGCTGAGAGGGCTAGCTTGAGTGGGGATGAAGACAACAGAGAGAGCAGAGGGAGGAATCAAGACACAGACCCTTTCTGGCATGGGCTGTGGCTGCAATGTTTTCCTTAACTTCTTTTCTTTGCTGACTTCTATGGATGCCTAGAAAATGTTAATACACATTCTACAGGGAAGGTGCTTGAGGAGGAGCAGCTCAAGTACACAGCACCCACAGAATGGCTGCTGCTCTCTCTAGGTCTTGTGAGGACCCTGAAATGCCTGCCTCAGAGAGGAAGAGCCTGTAGTCGTGAGCCTGGCTCCCTAATGGACTTGTCTAGGAGTCCACACACTAACTGGGGTACTAGAGGTTGAGATCCCTGTAGAAATCCTCATGCTTAGAATGAAAATGGTATGTCCTGAAAGCCTTGGCTAAAACACTGAATTCACCCAAGACCTCAGAAAGGTACGAGACAAGTAGCTCACAGACTCCAACCAGCCACTTCTAGAACACAGGTGCATCATCAGGTGCACTTTCAATTGCATGCGCCATTCAGTTCCACAAGTGTGAAGTAATTATCCACAGTTCTCCAGTGAGCTCAGAAGAAAATTGACATTTTGGGTTCTCCTGCAGGCCACAACAAAGATGTCCTAACACCAGACCTCTTCTGTCTTTGCATACTAGCATCAAAAACACAAATAACAATGACAAAAAAATTCAAATTTCCTTGTCAAGCATTTTCAAGAAGAACCCCAGATTTGGGTTCAAAAAAGAACTACAGAAGCCTCACAAGGGGATCTCAAAATGGCTAAAAACCACAATGGAGGAAGGAGCAAAAGAATGAAACCCCAGTGAGCACAGGTGTGAAAAAACTATGTCTGTCATTTCCAAAACATTCCCTTTTAAAATTTGGATTAATTAATCTTGCTTTTTAATTTTGGCTGCCATCTAATTCAGCAACCCTCCTGCCTTCGTCTCTCAAGTCCTGGGACTGCAGAAATGCTCAGCTTTTTCCATTTTATCACAAGCTAGGCAAAAAAGTGGTGTCGATGCTGACTAAAGGGAAAGAAAGGAAAAAAGAAAGGAAGTGAGGGAGGAAGGATGGAAGAAGGGAGAGAGAGAGAGAGAGAGAGAGAGAGAGAGAGAGAGAGGAAGAGAGGGAGAGGGGAAGAAAGCAAACAGGAACTGTCCTCATCTCTGCTTTCACCTATGGCCACTGAGCTACACACGGCAGCCTTAGAAGCTTCCCATCTGAAAAGCAGAACCATATGCTCTTCCTGTGAGGTCTGACAAATTTGTTACCAGACCTACCAACAATAGATAAGACCTGGTTAGTGAATTTATTTAGAGTTGTGCCTAAAACATGGAAAAGAGAATTCTAAGTGTCTTTCTTCCCCATGGCGGAGTTAGGACTTGTAGAGAAAAAGAAACAGCTTGGGGTGGGTGCCCTTAATCCAAGCACTTGATGGGGGGTGGGGAGGCAGGCTGATCTCTGCCAGAAGACTGTCCTTGATAAAAGACAGAAAGGACAAATCTAATTAGGAGAGGGCACCACACGGTGATCCCTGATGGTGCGGGTATTAGGAGTCAGGGTGTCAACAACAGCAGCCCACAGCAGAGCTCAACATCTTCAGACATCAGTTCTCCAGATGTTAGAGGTGCAGGGCTGGACTAAAGGATGCCCAGTGCTTCTTGCTGCCTTATTCTCTGGCTATTGTCCCGGTCTACACAGAGAATTCCTAGCCAGCCTAGGCTACACAGTAAATCCTTGTCTAGGAAAAGAGGAGAGAAAAGAAAACAAAACACAGGAAATACATCCATACAGACTTAGCTGTGGGCCCCATCAGCAGACCTGAGACTATCTTTCTCATGAGATCAAGGCTGCTTGATTGAGCATTTCCACTCCTGACAGATATTTCCTGTAGGGATCCTCCTGCCTAGGGCCCTGCTACAGTCATACACATCTCAGATACGAGACTAGCCTCATCTTTAGACGGGCTTAATAAATCACCTGCCATCTTAAAGGAAGAGAAGGATATAAAGAGAAGTAGCCACATTGAAAAGGATGTGGTGAGTGGATTCTGTGATATATCTTGCAGGTAGATATAGACTGTACACTCTACTTGATGGCATGTGTCACAAATATTTTAAAACAGACCCTTGAACACACTATTTTCAGTGATTGAGGGACTGCCAGAAAATAATCTGAACTGTGTGACAATTTGTTAGTCATCCAGATGCTCATCACAGATCTACTTCCATTAGTACAAAATTGGAAACAATTTGAATGCCCAGAGGAATGTACAGCTATGCATATCATGAGAACAACTGTCTTGAAGATGTTTACAATGTTGGCTCTAAAGACCATGTGACAACATGGGTTTCAAAAGAGGGTAGAAATGACATGAATACTCTAATTTTAGCCATGTGGAAACATACACAGAGAAAAATAACTAGGAAGAAAACATGCCACTGGCTTATACCATAGAACGGTAGACATGGTAAGCTACTTTATTTAAAACTAGGCTGTGCTTTGGTTTCTTTTGTAATGAAAAAATATTTAATAACTGGGGGAAACTACAATGGAGATCTTGAATCTAGATTATTCTGAAATTTTAGAAGTGTAATATGGAACGTTACAAGCTAAACGCCATGAAATGAACATGAGGAGCTAGAAGATAAAAGGCGCTGCTGGCTGTCATTTATAGTGTGAGGAAAAATCGAGCCAGTCCCCCACACGGAGGCCTCCAGGAGCTGCTCACTGGCCACTGGCTGCATAGCTTACCACCCTCTCAGCCAAGTCAGGAGAAAGGCCTATGGAGGTGTGAGTGAAAGGGACACTATAGGTGTGAGGGCTGCTTTGCAGTGACGGGAACATGGTCTCCACCATTGCTACTTCTAGTCTGATTCCTGACTCTGTGCACCAGGCTCACCTTCCTGGAGGAACCAATATCTTCTGAGTGACTATTCCCTGCTGCCTGGCTCAGACACCCACAGGTTCTAGCATTCAGCTTTTCCAGATGAAGAAAACAGACAGAAAGGAGCAAGGAACCCCAGGGAGGTAGCAAGAGAGGCAGAGTTGCCATCAGCCTTCCTCTGTCCAATTCCAGAATTTTTGGATTTTTACCTATGCCAGCCCAGCTCTGTGAAAGCAAATGCCCAAGAGCAAATTCCCTGAGAATGACTGTCTTGTAAAGTTCCTGACTTCTAACTTCCTTGGGTCAGAATGTCCTGCCCATCTTCTTTCAGTTTGACCTCTCTTCCAGCTTGCACAATGCCAGCCAAGCTTTTCTTCTCTGCACATGATCCCTGCGCCTACCGCGATGATATCCTCTCTCTTCCTAAGGGTCTCAAAAGGTACTGGGCATGCTCACAATCAATCAGGGTCTTTCAGGAAAACTCCTGGAGCAACAGTGCAAATGTAGCTGAAAGCGCTGCTTCTGGCTACTTCCTGATGATAGTGGTAACACCTTTCCGTCTCTGGGCTCTTACTGTCCTACAAACCCATGCTCTCAGATTGCTGCCTCTAAGGCCTAGATCCAAAATTTTTCCATAGAATGAGTACTACATTTGGGAGCTGCCAGTGACAGAAAGAGTATGTTGGTAGCATTAGTCTCCTGGGCCATGGTGGGCACCAGGAGAGTTCAGGACAGAAATGAGAAGGACAGATAGATGAGGGTCCTTTCTTGGTTCCCTGTGCTTGCATGTACGGGGATGTGCATTCAGAAAAGAAGTGAACTGTGTAGAACAAAATGGCAAGAAGCCAAAGCCCTACAATCAACCAAACCATAGTCCAAGAAGTACAGAATGCTGTTTTATGGCTTGGATGGAAAAGTTCTTACAGTAACACAGGAACCCTCTCTTTTCGGTGTAACCCACCTTCCTTCTCCTCCCTCATTTCCCCCTCCTGCCTCAGGGTCAGGGTCCCAGGTCACCTCCATTCTTCCTGGGAATCCTTGGCCATTGAGTTAGGTGAAACCAAATTGGAAAAGATGGCCTTTCTTGGTGCAGAGGGAGCCATGCTCCTGATTTTGTTCAACTTGTCCCTGGCATATTGGCATTTATGCAGGCAAGATGCACACAGGTCCTTCTCTTCCACCAGATAGAGGTTTTCTAGCCTTTTGATGGAGTCTACGAATACTTCTGATTCACCTCCCTTTGGGAAAGGGTTCCTCTTTATGTTGAGCTTCTTCAGCTTGGGGAGCTTGGTGATTCCGGCAGGGATGGAACTAAGCAGGTTGTCATGTAGCCCTACCTCATGGAGATCCTTCAGTGCCCCCAGCGTGGTGGGCACGCTGTCCAGGTGGTTGAGACCCAGGTTGATGGTGCGGATGTTCTTGAGCTGGTTCAGCTCCACAGGCAGCCCATTGGTGGTCAGCTTGTTGTTGCTGACGTTGAGGTAGAGCAGGGTGGTCATCTGGCCAATGGATTCTGGGAGCTTGTCAATGTAGTTGCTGTGCAGGTCTAGCCATCGTAGGTTCTGGAACTTGGAGATGGAGTCAGGGATTTTCCTAATCATATTCCGGCTAAGGTCTAGCTCGTCTATCTCAGTGAGGCGTAAGATACACTTGGGGAAGGTGGTGATTCCCATCTTGCTCAGATCGAGGCGTTTTCTCCCATCAAATGTCATTTTGATGCAATTCTTGGCCACACTGAGGGTGATCTTTTTGCCCTTGGGGCCTTTCCCGCCCTTGGCCATGGTCTCTTAAGTGTGGGAATGTATTTGAAGAATGTTTTTCAGAGTCGATGTTGATGAACTTGAGGAAGAAGTCACAAGAAACTGCTAGAAGGGAGGTTCTGATATGAACAGAAGAGACAACTCTAGTTCGCAGAGGGCGGCACACTACACTGTGATCCCTGATAGTCTAGAGGGAAACAAGACAAAACAGGGTGGCAGAGGGGAGTCAGGGCAGCTGGACTATCAGCCACACCTGAGGTCTTCAACAGTTCTCATCTCTTCAGAAAGTCATTTCCCAGATGTTAGAGGTGCAGGGCTGATGGATGCTCAGTGCTTCGCTCACTGGCTCATTCTCTGGCTACTGTCCTGGGAATTAGCCTTCCGACTCCAGGTTGTGTGTGTATGTGTGGGTGCACATGTGTGTGCCTGCATGAGTGCACACACACCCATGTATGTGTACATGTACTTGGTTATGTGTGACTTCACAGACTCTCACATCTAGAGTCTCCTTAGCATTGTCAAAAGACCATCCTGGGGAGGGAGGGGCTGCTGTTGTCAGAGCCTGGATGGAGGAAATAGAACGAGTGTTAAAAACGACTATCACATCGCTTTCACGTTTGGGACCCAGAAGAGCTCTAGCAGGCCTTGGTCACTCTAACTACGCAGTGATGAGAACAGTACAGGGCTTATCTTCACAGCAGTGCTCAGAATTCCGTTCCTCTCCCCAGGTGTGGGGAAGCCAGGGTGCACCTGGCAAACTTCTGGGGAATGCCCTTTCCTCTCCCCTGCCCCCCAGCCTCTCCCACTTCCCTCATGCTGACATCAACTATAAACTGTGCTACATGAACAGATACGGTGACAGGCACAAAGAGCACCACACAGAGCCCTAAAATGTAGACGGTGACAAAAGATTCTGGCCCCTGCATGCTTGTCTTAGAAGTCTAGTTCTGCAGAGAGCAATTTTCTTAAACTCTCTGCCTCAGTCTCCCTATTTGCGGAAACAGCAGTTTTATGGAGCACCCTCTGCGGTGTAGACCATTTAACACTGCATAGTGCTCGTGACGCGGGTTTGTAAACATTAGTTACTAAGAACCTATAGTGTTTCCACTCTTCAACAGCCCCAGTGCAGTCCCTGCTGTTCAGAGAGGGAGACTGAAGCTTGGAAGTGAGGAGGTCTACAGCTAGGAAGAAGCAGGCTCTGGAGCAGTGGCTCTCAGTCATCCCAAAGCTGCGGCCCACTGACACAGCTCCTCATGTTGTTGTGACCCCCAACCATAAACTTATTTTCTTGCTACTTCATAACTGTAGTTTTGTTACTGTTGTGAATAGTAATGTAAGTATCTGACAGGCAGAGTATTTGGTATGCGACCCCAAAGGGCTTGAGACCCACAGGTTGAGAACCAGTGCTCTAGTCAGCAATGGAACAGCACATGCACAGATAATTCACAGTCTGAACAAAAGCGAAAGCAAACCAACACCTGTGGCATGAAAGCAAAATAGTGAATCAAGGCAAATTTGCAGCCTTATGTTCTCTTGTTAGGAAGAAAAACCGGGGCAGGCAGAGAGACTGCTCAGCTCTTAAGAGCCTTTCCTGCTACAGCCTGCACAGGTTCAGCTCTCAGTACCAACTTTAGGCAACTTACAACCCCCTATAATCCTAGCTCCAGGATCCAGTGCCCTCTTCTGACCTCCACACTGAGGTGTACACACAGCCATAGACACACGCACATAATTTAAGTCAAGCATTGTCTTAAAAACAAAAGCAGAACAGAATTCCATCTTGACCCGAGGTATATGAATAAGGCAGAAGTTTGAGTGTACCTATCGGTATAATGTTGTAAATTGTAGGCAGTGAAATAATGCAAGCAAAAAAAGGCAGGTGATTAGAAAAGAACGAAGTGAAGACGTCTGTATGCACAGGTGACCTGACTGTCCACACAGAGACTATCTCAAAAGTTTTAGACCATTCTTTAAGCTGATAACTGACATTAACAAGATTAAACATAAGATTACATATACAAGATTATATAAACATGATTACATATGCATAAACATACAACCCCCCAACACACACACACACACACACACACACACACACGTCTACAAGTAATGACTGGAAGCTAAAACTTGAAAAAAATTCCCAAAAGGAAAATGCATGCATATTTTAGATATCTAATAATAAAGACTTCTATGATGAAAATTATGATACACCGACTTAAAACTAATATCTAAAGAAATGGGAAAACATAGCACACATGAATTAGAACACCCAATATGGTTTCTCCTGAAATTGGTCAAAATACCATGATTATCTTTTTGTGCTTAATGGTTTAATCCACAGAGCAAAATTTTTAATTTTTCAAGCCCATTTTTAAAAACATTATCATTTGAAGAAATGTACTTTTGCCAAACTACAGGTCATAAAATTTTTCTCTAGTTTCTTCTAAAAGTTTTATAGCTTACATTCATATCCTTGATCTACTTTAAGTTAATATTAGTTATTTTCATTAAGTTGTTAATGGTTTATTTAGTTTTGTTTTTAAACATATGGATGCTCTGCGGACAAATCATTAAGCACAAGAAGATAAAACCGAGAATGGAGGAAAATGTTTATCAGTCATGTAGGCAAGAAGGCATCAGAATAGACCAAGGCCTGTAATGAAAAAACGCAAAACCAACAGCACAAAGAAGGAGAGAGCATCCAGCATCGTGGAATGCATGGTAGTGAAACCCCAGAACACTTCTGCTATACCTTGTAAAATTAACCACCTCTCATCAGAAGATGGTTAGTCTCCTCCAGCAGGTTGTTTACTCCAGGGGAAAAAAAACTTACGTTCATATGAAAGCTTATTCTGGCGTTTATCAGTGCTCCATTCAGAACTATCCCAAAGGGGAAGGTACATCCTTCAGGAGATGGATTCCTTACACTAGACTACTGCTGAGCATAAAGAGATTGGTTGTGCTTACTACCTCTGTCTGTCTGTTATACTTTGTGTTTGCACTGAAATGGCATACCTCATCCCACAAATACCTACACTCAGTGACAAATAAAAATGCAACTTGTAATAAAATTTTGTAAAAAGAGCACATTTGCTCATGTACAACCACAGAAGTGACTCCTAAGAGCTGCCTGCCTAGAAGAAGTCACTAGAATGGTCTGCATGATGAGTGAATCCATTTATGTAGCTTCAGAAAACAGATCCGCCGTTTTCTGGGAGGGAGCATGGGCTGGGAACCCTAAGTTACCAGGAAGAAGTGTGTGTTTTTTCTGAAGATGGCGGAACTGTCTGGACCCTGCCTTGGGGACAGTTACATGGGTCTATATATATAAAGCCCAGAGACTCGCATCCCTGAAGGGGAGATGCTATGGTAGCTACATTTTAAGATGATTCTTTTTGAACTTGAAACTAATTGAAACTCTCTGGTCAGTCTCTGACTTTCTCCCTGTATCTGCTTGTTCAGCCTAGGTTGGGCATCTAGCACAGTTTCATGTGTGTGTGCAACAGCCCCGTTCTGGTCCTCAAAGAGCAGATGGCTGCGCAGCATCTGGGATTTTCTGTGAACGTAGAGAAGAGGTGTTCGCTTGAGTGAAAGGAAAAAAGTTGAATTCAACTCAGGAAACCCTATATACTTAGGATCACCTGTTTATCCATGTCTCTCCATGCTAGAGTGCCCAGATATACAGCAAATAGAATGAAGAGTTACTAGTAAAACTCAAGTTTTAGGCAAACAGGGGATAAATGTTAATTCGAATGTCTCAACTCTTGTGCAGTCTTGTAGTCGGAAGCCATTGCCCAGGGCCTGAACGAGTAGTAAATAAGATTGCCTTTGTGTGAGGACCAAGTTAAACCAGGTCCCTTTGTTTGTTCTTGCCTGAACCCATCTGTTTACTCACTAGTGTACGGGGCCTGCCCAGTGGCCTCTGAATGGCACAGGTCATAAACGAGCCTGCTCCTCAAGTCTAACCAGCTAGAATCCAGAGGTTACTAACCCTGGCCACCAGACTGCCCTGCATACTCAAAGGTTACCTGCCATTTGGTTTTCTTCTATTTCAGATAAATTCAAGCATGGGTTAGAGGGCTTCTGGATGGGAAAGGATGCTTCCATTAGATTGAGATCCAGTGAGACCAGCTGAACCTGTTCCCACAGCCCACCCATGCTGTGAGAAGAAGCCCTACCAGGTCTGAGTAGTGGAAGCAAAGAAACACCAAGGAACTGGCTATAGCACACTGTTCCATTAAGGTGCCTTTCCCCAGTGGGCCCTTTGGCTCTGCGCCTGATCATTAATCAACTTAAGGCAGAGTAGGGGGTTGGCTGGGCTAATGCACTTTGCCACCTCCCCAGTGAGCCTGGATCCCCAGATAGATCAAGCTGGGTGGGAGCATGAGGAATCCCCTTCCCTTAATGCATCTCCTCAAGGTCACCCTTCAGTAGCTGGGATCATCACTTGTGGAAGGACTGGCGAGCTGTGTTGATCAGAAACCCTTTTGATCGCCTAAGCTGCTTAGCACCACTAAAATCAGGCAGTGCCATGGCTCTACTTTAGAAGCAGAGAAATCAGGGACCTCTTCTCTAATGGGTAGATGGCATACCCATGGAATAGGAGAATAAACACTGACAGTAGAAAAGTAAAACAGATGCTCTTTCCACACAATCAAAACTTATCAATTAGACTGTTCTTATAAATTCATAGAAGCCTTCAAATATCATAGTGTGCAACTCACACAAGAGAAGCCCACAGTCATAGGGAGAAATATATATATATATATATATATATATATATATATATATATATAACAGATAGACATGCTATGGATGGGGGAGATGGAGGGAGGGAGAAATGGATATGTCATAGATTTCATTGCACCTGCATGGACTGGAAATCCCAGTATAAGAGGGTTCCGAGTCCTGTTTTCTTGTCCTCAATAGTTGTGCTTTCTACTTGGGGGAAAAGTGGGGCAGTTGGTCTCATTTTAATTTCTGAATAATTTTTCTATCCAGTCATTGTGAATGAAACAGCATGGAAGGACACCCCATGGATATCTAAATTAAAAATGTAATGGCAACCTATATTTTAATACCATCAAAACATTTGTGTCTTCAGCTCTAAGATCCTTATAGTTGCCATAATGCTAGTGCATGTCTGGTGCTTCACATTGCATTAGTCTTTGACTTCATTTTTAAGTAACACTGACTGTTTTTACAGGTTTCACATGTCTGAATAACTTCCTAGCATAGTATCACAGTAATTACTTCATTCTTTGGTTGATATATTAGATGTATGATAAACACATAATTGAACTGGACCCTCCAAATTACCACTGTTTCTCAGCCGTTGTTTGGAGGAAACCACATCACATGAATGAGATATGCCCTTGGCTTATGGGCTGTCTCTTAGGCAATGACAAGAACTTCCCTGAGAAATCCATTAATTCCAAAGTACAGATGCTTATCAACATGGCATAATGTTATTTCCCAAAAATCCCCTCCCCACTTATAAGAGAACAATGCATTGACTCTACCCAATCTCCCAAACATCCCAGCTCAGCCACACAGCACCTGTAGAGTGCTGGTGGTAGCTGTCCACCACTGAGAGCAAGAGGATCCTATGTCACACTGTCAGAGTGGGAAAACAATACAAATCAAAACTTCCATGTTCATGTTACTTTTAGTCCACTTGGAAGTCAAGAAGTCACAGATCTAATTGTCACACGTTGAGCACCCTTGGCACGGCATTTGTTCTTTTCCAATCACATTTACTGAGCAGGGAACAAGCTGGCTTACCTCCTTGTGTAGTCCCTCACATGGCTGCAAAGCACTCCCTTTGTTCTCAATCCCTTCCTTCAATAGGCCTACTCCAAAAAGGGGCTTTAGTCACTTAGGAGGTAGAGACACGGGGGTCACTGAGTCCCTTCTGCGCAGAACATGTTTCTGGGACTCCTCACAGATCTCCCCCAAATCAGCCCTGATTTCTGACTTAGGCACAGTCTGCTCTGGGGGAAAGAATTCCATTTGTCCAGCTCCCATTCTGGACCAGGGTTATGCGCTGTTTGTGAGCGTAACTGTGAAGTGCTCCGCTCTTCCTGCTAACTGCCTCCACCTTGGACAGCTGTAGACAGTGTGGATAGATCTTGCAGGGCCATGATCTCGGGGGTTCCTTATGTCTGTTGTGGAAGTACTTCCACGGGTCAGGAGTCATACACCATCACTGACTAGATGAGATGTGCTGAGGTCCTCGCTGTGAACACGCTACCAGGACCTCCTGCACCTCCAGTCTCCATAGCCATTACACCCAAGAGCAGCCCTGTGTATCCAGTGAAAGGAACTGAGACTCGGACCATCAAGTGGCCTGCCTCAGGTCGCACAGGGCACAGTCAAAGTCAATTCTAGATGATTCTGACAGCTGGATTTAAACACGAAGTTCCATTGCAACCTGCTGCCCCTCAACCTCCTTTGTGTTACCTGTGCTACAATGGTGGCAAATGTCCCCTTCAGGGCCATGATGCTGGCTCCCATTGACTCCACAATGAGGAGGATATTCTGGAATCCTAGAACTCCCAGAATGTAAACCCCTACCTAGCTCTCCGAAGCACATTAAGGCCATGCTACAACCCAAGAAGGTGAATTCTTACTAGTAGGTTCCATAACAGTGAGACCCAAGAGTTGTTAAGGGCCTCCAGATTCTGTGTTAAGGTCCTTAGACTCCATATGTATATGCATATGTATGTGTGTGTGTTTATATATGTGTGTGTGCTTATATACGTGTGTGCATGTGAACATATATGGTGTAAACTTTAGTAGTGTTTAATAGCATCAAGGGGGTAGTTTAACTGTTAAAAGCAAATTAGAGAAAGAGCTTTTAGAAGTCACACACAAATACAGCAGCTCAATAACTATGTGTACTTGCTTGCCTATGTGGGCAGTGATGAAGACAGGGATCTTGTCCATCAGCTCCTTCTGTACCCATGAACATCTTTTTATACTGAATGAGCTGAGAATGTAAAGAGAAGATTTTTAACAGGCACACCCTGGGAGAAGAAGCTAACGTCCTTCCCTGTCCCTGCCTGAGCAGCTGCACTCTTGCCCTGGAGAGTGCTGGGTGATTTTCTTCACACTAAAAGCTAGCCCTTCTGCTAGAAATGGTGGAGTATGCCTGCAAGTCCATCCTAAGAGGCAGAGACAGAGAGGATCATCACAAGTTTAAGGTCAGCCTGGGCTGCATAGTGAGAGGAGACCTCTTCTCATAAACACACACGCACGCGCACACACACCAAGAGGTTGGAGACAGACAGACAGACAGAGAGACAGAGCCTTCTGAGAAGTACCTCCAACCAGAGCCTATGGCCTAAGGCAGGCAGCAAGCTGTGTGCACACATCATCGTCATCTGCCGTCATCTGTCAGTTGATGCTCCCTGCCGCCCTGTTAATCTCTGCTAGTGCCATGTAGCCAAAGCAGCCCCATCTATGCTCGCTCTTTTCTCTGCTGGGGCTGTTCTCTTTGTCTTTCCTTCCATCCTTACACCTCGCCTCAGAATCAGGTCCATTTCTCAGATTCTTCAGGGAGGGTGCTAGGGAGTTGATGGGGTGGGGATGAGCGATCTGTCTCACACTGAGACTTGTTCTAGAATTGGAGAGGAGGAAATCTGCTTCCCATCCCATCCCAGAAACCTCTCCTAGTCTGGAAAATAGCAGTATCTACATGTGATTATCATCCATTGATTCGGCAGTTCTCTGGTTAATCTGGTAATGCTCTTCTGGGGCTCTTGCTGGGACCTTCCCCGTTTACAGCCCTGCCTGCCCACCCTCTATTATTTACTCCTCTCGGTGCACCAGCATGGCTTGGCATACGTGCTGCCTGGAAGCCACTATCTGTCAAGCTGCCCTCTTCCCCCTGGTGGGTAATAAGAATTCAACTTTTATTTGGAGCAAAAGTTCCCCAGGGGTCACATGGCCCCATAACGAAAGATTATGATTTCTTATTGGTTTAATAGCATCTATTTTGTAATTCTGGATGTACTCCGTTTTAATTGGATTTGTTAAAGGAACAAAAGGGAATAGGTGCCTTACAATTAAAATAAAATGTTAAGATTATTAGTTTAACAGACTAGAAAGGCCTTGTTCATCAACCACAAGTTCCAAACACACAAACCAGCCTGAACACAAGCAGAGGACAAAGGACCTATGTTAGACAGGGCTATCAGTCCCTGATGAGTGAGCTTCGGCGCCATTTCAGCCCAGTGCTTGATGCTCCACTGGCAGAAGTCCTTCCTTCTTTCTTTCACAGCCACTGTTCCCTGGTGGACCAGACAACTGGGGGTTCAGAGAAGCAGTATGGCAGAGTGGGTGGGTGCACAGAGCTGTTAGGCCAGGGGCTGACCACCTGGTCCCCACTCACCATCCAAGGGAGGCTGGAAGACTTGAGCCCCATGCACCTCGGCTTCCAAAGCTGGTAATAGAGAACACAGAGGCTCATCCCAACGGTGGGCTGAGATGCAGGGGAAGAGCATGGCAGCCTTGTGAGGAGTGGGCAGAAGAGCCTGGTCACTAGGTAAAAACTGCCAACGGTAGACCTATGACTCCAGGGTCCGTGCCAAGTTGAACCCTCCATAAACTGCAGCCTCCAGACACCCTCATGTATCATACTCGTTCTCAACCTTCCCAACACGGAGACCCTTTACTATAGTTCCCTGTGTTGTGGTGACGCCCCTCCAACCATAATATTGTTTCATCTCCATTTCATAACTGTAATTTTGTTGCCGTTATGAACTGGAATGTCAGTATCTTAGATGCAGGATATATGATATGCAACGCCTGTGAAAGGGTTGGTCGAACCTCCAAGGGGTTGCGACACACACAGGCTGAAACCGCCTCCTAGGCTTTATTTCATCCTGGAAGACAACGGACACGTGGACCCTTCAAGGTACACAGGGCCTCGGTGTCATGTGGGGAAGTGTGCAATCCATGCATTTGTGTATGCATTACCCAACACCTGCTTGGCCCTGGTACAACTAGCTTGAGTCATTCTGTTCTATCTATGTTAAAACGATTTCTAGAATACTAAATTAAAAAAAAAAGTTTTGTTGGTGGAAGGAGACTAGGCATGCCAATGTTTGTTTGATCACTGAATGTGATGGCCAGCCTCGGGTACGTCACTCAAGGTCAGGAATGCTTTTAGTTTAAAAAAGTTACAGATTTTTAAATTTGTGTGTGTGTTGTGTGTGCACCAGACACAGACATAGGCATAGATGCAGATGCACACACACACACACACACACACACACACACACTCCACATCCTGGTGGAGACTGAGGTAGGTGTTAGATCCTTAGACCTGGAGTTACAGATGGCTGGCCTACCTACCCTACATGGATGCTTGGAATCACACCTGAGTCTTCTGAAAGCAAGTGTTCCTGATCAGCGAGCCACCTCTCCAGCCTTTGGTGGCATGTGTAGGGACAACAGTGACTGTGCTGGCTTGGTAGCATCATAATTGGAACTGTTTTAATTGAGTTAAACCTAGAAGAGAAGGAAAAGCATCCAAGAGGGAGAAATGGTCTAGGGTGGATGCAGGAGGTTGGGATAGAGCAAAGAAATGATGCTGAGAACGGAAGATATGCACCCAGCTGTTGGGAATGCAGGGAGCTGTTTCTAAGACTCTTTAGGAAACAAAGACGAAACTCTCTGCATATAAAATAGAAGCAGTTAATATGTTAAATAAAAGATGATTGAATAATTATTGTATAGTCACAGAATTCATGAAATATACAACAAAACAAAACCTTTTTTTCTAAAAGTGCAAAAAGGTAAGCTGTTTTCGCTGTTAACAAGGAAGTATTAGATGCCCACATGAGTCCCGTGTACACATACAGATTACGCATACACAGATGCAGCAACAGTAAGAGCATGCAAGCAGCAACAATCGTACCCTCTGGAGATGACAGTGTTGGCTGTTGGCAGTTTACAGGTTCTCTGCAGTGTATATGCAATTGCACACACATTCACAGACACTCACACAAATGATACTTTTTATGTTGCACAAATCCTGGTGACTTTTGCTACTGTTTAAAGTATGTGTGCTCGTGTGTGTGTGTGTGTGTGTGTGTGTGTGTGTGTGTGTGTGGTGTAAGAGCAAGACTCTAAGATGTTAAACATATAAGAGGTAGACATGACTGTTACCAATAATGAGATGAGATGAACTATTACTACTGTGTTTAAGACAAATTTTCCGATCTCTCAGATTAGCCATGTTGGAGGCATCTGGTCTGTGCTTTTCCCGGTGTGTATGAAAGGACTATAGAGTAAGTAGCACCGACTGTCTTTGTCAGCCTGTTATGTGAGATATAACATGTCTGGGCTCAGTTTACTTATCTGCAAAATAGATGAGTACATTGTACTTTGTTAAAAAGAATAAATGAGGTGATTAATATATACTAAGGGGAGGGATGGGTACAGCGATGCCAACACCTGTGGACTGAGATTAACCTGGCAGCACCATACACCATTTTCTCCCTCCCACCAACGCTGCTGGACACTGCCCACTGGTCTCTTATGTCAAATGTAGGCCTGGGAAACATTCTTTGCAGACTCCTCAGCACTGCAACCTTTAAACACACACTGTTAATATCAACAACAATAGAATGTAAAAGCAGTTTACGGATGTAGTCACCTGCGGCTAAGCTCTAGAGTTTCTCTGTGGTTTGAGCTAATTATTCACTCATTCATTCACTGGTTCATCCATCCATTCATTCGTCAGTTTTCACTGGGGTTGTACTCTAGGTCAGGTGACGGCAGTGAATGACTAGGGCAAGCAGTGTTGTGGTTTTCATGGGAACACTTGCTGAGCAAGCAAATCAAGACAGCAGGGGCCGTTTCCTGTGGGGTAAAGGCTCTGCATTTACAGAGCGCTGAAGTCAGGGAGCAGCTCCTGGTGTGTGGGCGTGGCTAACTGCAGAGGTGGGATGCGGAATTCCTCTCTAGGAAGGTGGCATTTGCACTGTTACTCAAGTGCTTAGATGTCATATGAGAAGACTGGAGGGAAAACAGTTCCGCAAGGGATGGGAAACTGTCTCAAAGACAGATGTCCTGAGGGTGGGAAGAAACTTGGGGTGTTTGAGATGGGAGACCATCTGGAACAGAGAGAATGAAGAGAGGGGAAAACAGGATGTGGGCAGGACCTGACGCATGGAGGCAAAATGTCTAGGATTATGGCCCTGGCTACCCACTTCCTGCTAGCAAGTGACTTTGGCAGCAAGGGACTGCCTTTTCTTGACTCAATTTCTTCAGGTATACCAAGGTCTCAGGTTTATACAAAAGACATGTGGTATGAAAGGTGCTTAGTGAGAGGCGGCCACCTGGTCATGGGGCAGGTCTGTGTGTCTGGCTAGGAACAGCTGCATGCTAGGGAGACAAGGAAAGGGGGAAAGGGGAAAAGATAAAAACAGAGCAGGGCACCTCCCCTGTCAGGGCTGCCTTGCCTAGCAACAGTGGAAGAGGATGCACTCAGTCCTGATATAACTTGATGCTGGAGTGGGTTGGTGGGAAGTAGGGAGTTCCCTTTCTCTGAGGGGGAAGAAGGGGAAGAAGGAAGGAGGTGAGGCTGGGAAGAGAGAAAGGAGAAGGCTGTGATTGGGATGTAAAGTAAACAAATAAACAGAGCAGGGTGGCAGGAGAGAAAGCTAGTGCGTACCCAGAAGTAGGTTTGCTATCTGTCATATGAGTAGTTGATGGAGCCTCCTAGACTGTAAGCCAGACAGAGAAAACTACAAACCAGGCTGGAAAGTTCAGTGGCCTTGGCATTTCTACTCATTTCCCCTCCCTTCAGTGTGGTATAGCTTATGTCTCAATGCTTTGCAAGACTCATCTCAGTTAACCCAGGCACCTAACTTCCCAGAACAAACTCAGGGCCTTGACAGCCTCTATCAGGTCACACACTACTGACTTAGAGCCAGCATCTCTTGTTTCCACGTGCTGTGAATGTAGCTGCCATTTTGTTTTCCCATGGAAGTTTGACTTTACAGTGTCCTGCAATGCATTTGGCTTTCTGGGCCAAGAAGCAAACTCCTGATTCATCACTTTCTCCAGGAACTGGAGGGAGTTGAGCTATGTCCTGTGGGAATGTTTCCTGTTCAGGCCATCTTCTAGCCTCACGGCTCATCCTGGACTAAAAGGAGGCAGGTGTGGGCCACAGACCCTGCTATGGTATTAAGATGAGCCTGATCATCTGAGACGGGTAGAGAGCTGGGAAATGACAGCTGGGGGTGGATCAAATCAGTGACAAGGTGAGGTGGCTGCTGAAGTAGGTCACCTGTCAGGATGAGGGGTGGTTTCAGTTACACACCTTGGGTTTTGTAAGCACAGGCACAAGGAACCTGGAAAGATCACCTGGCTTTCTCTTTCCTACTACTCCCAACAACAGAATGGGGCAGTGTAAGAAGACTCCTCCTCCCAGCCCCAGGGGACCCTGTGGAGACCCACAAAGAAGCAAGTGACACTTAGCACCAGCACTGAAAAATTGCCAGGAGAGAAGCTTGGCCTTTCCAGAGCTTGTAGCAGACAGTGGCTACCTCAGCCCTTCCTTTCCTTCTGCTCTGGAGGCTGACACACAAACCCAGAGGACAATGTGTCTTTCTAGTCTGGAGGCCAGTCACTGCTCCCTACCTCCCCACGTGTGACTTTGTATGACTCTCTTGGCCTTTCTGAGCCTGCATTTTACCTCCCCCTGCAACGGGCCAGCAAAAGAGAAAACCAGCTTTTAGTCATGACCCCCATGTACTCACTGGTCAAATATCTCCCTTGCCAAGCTTGCTCAGGAACCTGAAGACCAGCCTGTGTCCCCAGCCAGCTGTCCTGACCAGGGCTCAGGGTGTGTAGACTCCTCTTCTAAATAATACATTAGCTGGTATCTGGGCTTTGTAAATGAGGCAGCCAGGAGAGCAGGCCTTTTGTGAGCTGCTTCCTCAGAGGAGAAGGAGAAGCAAGTTTGAAGCAGAACAATAGGCAGCCACCAGGGAGCAAAACCTTACCTGCACTTGGTTCTGAAGCTCCTGCTCTGTGAAACTTTGTCACCAGGCAACCAGCGTCTTGGGACATGGAGTTAATTAGCATAATCTTGCCACCAGCCTACAAAGCGAAAAGGACACAAGGCTGAAAGTCTCCAGGATACTGGTCTCCTGGGAAGTGGAAATCTAATGTGATCCAAACCTGTGACCCCCTACAGCTGGGTGTCCTCTCAGCTTCAAGCAGCAGGGTGGGGAAAGAGGGTGAGAGTTTCCAACCAAGAACCTTTCCAAGGCAACCACCCCGTAGACACCGAAAAGTCCGTGTAGCACTCTTGAAGGGACCTCCTCTTTAGTAGCATTCAGCTCCAGGACTGATCATTTCTTGTTTCTCATGTGTTTGTTGGGATTTTCTGTTCTTCCTTTGTGGGGAGGGCTGTCTTTGATGTGTTTATTTACTTTAATCTATTTAGTCTTTCTTGCAGTTTTGTTTTCCTTTTCACCTTACGGGATCACAGCAGCCACAGTGCTCATGAGGTCACATAAGTCTGCAGTCACTGACTGTTGTTAGTGACTGTTGCTGTGCTGTCTCTGGGATCTGCGTCTTAACTCAGGCCCCGGTCAAGCATGGCCTTTCTTGCTGGTGCCAGGGGGACACCATTAGGGAAGTAATGCTGCAGTTTCTGCGTGCATTTCCTTCAGCTCAGTGATTCTCAACCTTCCTAAGGCTCAGACCTTCTAACACAGTTCCTCACGTTGCCGTGACCCACAACCATAAAATTATTTCATTGCTGCTTCGTAACTACAATTTTGTTACTGTGAATTGTAATGTAAATACCTATGTTTTCTGATGATCGTAGACAACCCTTGTGAAAACGTCATTCGACGACCAAAAAAGTCATGGCCCACTGGTTGATATCCACTGCTTTATATTAAGTTCCAGGACTTAAGAAAACTAGCCAAACAAGTATTATCTTTATTCTGCGAATAAGAAACTTTGGGGAGAGCACAGGGAGTCTTATGGAAGAAGAGGGTAGGAGATAGAAGGACATGGAGGGGACAGGGGCCCTTGCAAGGACACCAAAAGAGCTAAAAATCTGAGCCCAGGGGATCCTTCAGAGACTGATGCACCAATCAAGGACCACACAAAGAAAGACTTAGATCCCCTGCTCAGATGTAGGCGATTGGCAGCTCAGTCTCCATGCGGGTCCCTGAATAAGGGGAGCAGGAGATGCCTCTGTCATGAACTTGATTGCCTGCTCTTTGATCACTTGCCCCTGGTGATGTGACCTTGCCAGGCCACAGAGGAAGAGGATGAAGGCAGTCCTGAGGAGACTTGATAAGCTATGGGCAGATGGCAGAGGAGGAAAACTCCCTCTTTCAGTGGACTAGGGGAAGAGAACGGGGAGAAGAGTAAGGGAGGGTGGGACTGGGATGAGTTGAGAGAGTGGGCTTCAATCGGGATATATAATGAATAAATTGTGAAAAAATAAAAAATTAAAAAAGAAGATGCTGTAAAAGTGACATGTGTAGAAATAGAAACATTGTAAATTTCTCTAACTGAACATATATTAGAAAAGCAATAGAATGGCTATCAATTAAGTAACTATTTTAAATCCATAATTAATCTGAGCAATAAAAATTTTGGAAAGTATAGAAAAGCAAAATGATCTAATTTTAATTTTAAAATATAAAGAAAATTCACTATTAAATAAAGATCTTGACGGCATGATACCACTACTATTTTATGTTTCAGTCTAAAGACAAAATGCATTGCTACATTTGTATAATACATGATTTAACTGAATTAACAAATATAAGTAGAAAAATTTTAAATATTCAAAAATTTACTACAGGGTATATTTATAATTAGAATATATGTATATGTGTGTGTGTGTGTCTGTGTGTGTAATTTAAGTGAGAAAAAATTGAAAAGTCATAAAATTAAGTCAAAACATAAAATCAGTACTTTTCATAATAGGAAATATGCAAGAAGAAAACATCTTCAAAGTACAGATACGTAAAGTCTTAAGGAAAGGAAAGCCAGGTGGAACCCTGGCAGCTGGATGTAGTCGAAGATGCAGTGAAATAAGTAGCTGCTATCCTTACACGAGGAGGAAACAGGCCTTAGTGAAAATCGAACAAAAATGAGATTTCCACACAATCTTCACCAGTCATCTTCCACGTAATCTAGACAGTCATCAGATTCTATTATTAGGTCTAGAACTGTATGCTAGGTGTTCAGGCTAGGGAGGGGCCCGAGGAAGCCATGAGAGAAAGATCAACAGTCTACCAATCCAAGGGAAAGTCTCTAGTTTGGAAGACTATACCTGTGTTTTTGTGGATATTTTTTTCTTCTTCTTTCTTCTCTATTACTTTTTTAAGGCAGGGTCTAACTCTGTAGCCCAGAATAGCCTGAAACTGTGATGTTCCTGCGTCTGCCTTCCCTGTAGGAGGTTTACATGTGTGAGCCACTATGCCTAGCTCGCCTCATTGATTTCTGTTGATCTGTTACCTGATTCTGAAAACTGGGGTTCAGGTTAACCTGTTAGCTTCTGAGGCTCAAACAAGGCAACGTGAAGAGTAGGTTTCCAATGCCAGCCTCTTGGCTTCTTGGTAGGTGACTACTCCTGTCAGACACTGTCCCAGCATCGCTTAGCATGTTCTTTCCTTATCCAGAGGACCTTATCAGGCCCAGAGTTGTGCAAGACACAGGCTTCCTTGTCCTGAGATGTGCAACAAACCCACCAGCAGAGATAGGGTTCCAGTTTGTTGACTTAGCACATTTTCTTCATTGTGAATTTGTGCTTTTTTGAAATGACTTATATCTTGAGAATCAGACCTCTCAGGTACCTACTGACCAGGTCTATCGTGTCTTTACCAATTTCGTGAGAGACAAAATTGTATGAGAGAAGTTGGAGAGTTGGGGGTGGGCATGGAGATGCTTCTTCTCTGACTCAGAAGCCAATGTTAAACTTGGGTCCCTTGTTGAATGTCTTCCAAGTTGGAGCTAGACCCAGCCTCCTAGTCCCTGAGGCAGGGGCTGGGAAAGAGACCCCAGATTCCCTCCTGGGTGGGGAGGATACAGATTCCAGGTACCCAGCAGAAAACTCTTGGTCTGGGGACTAACCCAACATCTCCAAAAGCCCAACTCTAGGTATCTGTTGAATCCTCTGGGAAAGATGTGAGTTCCTGGAACACAGCTGGGATTCTGCCCACTAACCCCTCCAGAAGACTGGTTTCCAAATGGTGTTGGGACGTTGGTCTTGTGGTGCTGTCTCAAGCATGCAGAGTCAAAGCAATACTGTAAAACAACCCTAGAACGTTTGATTGACCTACATACTTGGGGTCTGGAAGACCCCAACATTCCCTTAACGTGGAATGATCACAAATGGAAAAGCCTTGGTGAGAAGTCCCTCTGAATGAAGAAGGGAGGAGAAGCTGAAGGGGATCCAGCATGTAGTTCTTAAAAGATTGTCTTCTCATCTTTCAAAGTCATGTAGAAGAGAGTGAATAATAATGTCTAGGGACGGAGAAGAAATGAATTGGATATGTCTTCCATGAGTGCCAAGCTGGGCTACCTTCAGGCTAGACACGGTCACATTCCCTCATCTTCAACAGCTTCATTTGAGTCCTTTTATCCTTCTAAACCCAGCTCCAAGTTGTCCATGGGCCCAGAATCATGCCTCATAGACTCCTTGTAAACTATGACAGAGGTGGTTATAAATTATTCAAAAATCATCCAGAAAGTTATCAGCAGAACTGATACCTTCATCAGAAAGCAGTTCTCCACTCTTGCCACCACACTTTCCTTCCTTCTGGAGTAGATAGTCAACCTGCTGTGCTTGACCAATGCCAGGATCCATTTTCATATCACCTATGAGGAAGCCCGTGCCCCCACACCTGCTCCAGCCTTCTTCACACAGTAACACTTGCTCTCCATACTCATATGCAAGTGTGGCTCGTGTGTTCTAAGTGTGAACTAAGAAAGGCTCAGGCAGTCCTGGTGTCCCTGCTGTGTCCCTTAGTCAAACGGTGTCAATCAAGGTGAGTCCAGGTTTTCTCAACTCCAAACCCACAGGTTTTTCCACCACTGCCTCTCCCAAAACTCAGGAAGACTTTAGAAAGTCAAGAGAAACCTCTGACATTGTGTTCAATCTCAAACACACTTTATTATGATGGAAAATGCAGTTTATTGGTTAAATGATTTTTTTATTAATCACCAGGTATGTATAACAGTCCCATGAACTATTTCAAGACATAAGACTTACTTTACAAAGATATGATCGAGAAATAATAACACGTCAAAAAATAGGACTCACTTTTCATTGGATGTCTTTTCACCATTGGTAACTGTGTTCCTCTCTGCTGGTGGCAGAAATGATGGATCTTCCTTGAAGCTCATAGCCAATGTTCTTGGAAGTAGAAGAGGAAAGGATTTTCTCTCCCCAGCGCCATTATGCCAGAGAGAAACCTCACAGATGGCCACAGGCAGAGTTCTAGAATGCTTTTGGAAAGGAACAGTAGCAGAGTCACTTTTATTTCCTGAACTCTGAAAAGCCACATCCTGCCCCAAATACTCGTCTTTCACATTCTAAGATAAGTAAACTTAGAAAGCTTCAGCTTCCAGGCTCACATGCTCAGAGCACTGGAAGGCTTAGAACGTCCAGGGTTTTTCCTGACGGTTCCAAGCAGCAACTGCCACCAGTCAGGCTATTAGCTATCCATGATGACTCTGGCAATCCTCAAGAGTTGGAGGTTTTTTAAACTTTTTAAAACCAGGTCCTTCCTGCCTGAGGAACTCCAGCAGCCAGGCCCCTCCCCCAGACCTCTCTGTCATCTCTGGACACTGTAACTGTTACAAAGGTCATTTCCAGCTCCTCAATAGGACTCTTCCCAGATTATGCTAATTTAGGTGAAAAGTCTGATCAAAAAAGCCACCAATCCCTGAGCTTCTCACAGAAATATACCAATCCCAGAGCTTGAAAACCCACCAATGTCTGAACAAGAAAACCCAGCAATCCATGAGCCTTCCAAGCTCAGGACTTGAAATTCTCACCCTTGAAATCTCTGCCATAGAAAACTCCACCCCTTAAGAAATCCTATATAAAGGTTGTGTCTGCTCAGTTCCCTGCTGCCTTCTCCTAGGAACAGGGGCAGACAATCCTGGATTTGTCTCTCCACACTGTGGATTCTCCCAACAAATCTCCTTTATGAGATTTGCTGCCTGTTGTGACTCTCTCATCAGAAGAAGCCAAGAAGCAATGAAAAGCGGCAAATAAGTGGATCAAGGCTGAGGCTCCTGAGTGCCTCAGCTCAGCTGGGGCTAGCCTTCTCTGGAAGCTGCAATGCCTCTGCTGAGGAGGCTTCCTCTCAGAGATGTGTGCTTCCCGGACTCCCAGGACACTTTTCCATGCAAGCAGGAAGGCCAACACTGGCTCTGCCAGTGTTTTTATAGCCATCAGGACAGCCTGTCCCCCAGGACTATAGTGAGGACAGGACCAGAAATAGAACATGACACCCAAAAGAGAGTTGCTCCCTTGTAGAAAATCTATCAAGAAAACAAAACAACAGCAACAAAACTGAATGTGGAGGGTTGGATACTGATGGCAGATGATGTGTTGAGGATCTAATGGGAAAACAAGCTGCTGCCTCTGCCAGGGCACTTGTTGGCATCCAGGCTTGTTCCAGCTGAGGTATGGAGGATTCTAGAAGGCTTAGCATGGTGGGTGGCATGTGTGTAGGGTTGGATTTATGAACAGTTGATGAGAGAATGGGCAGTCAGAGGAGATGTGATATGGTTTGGCTTGATGGAGCAGAGATTTGAGAGTGGAATGGAACCCTCAAGGAGGTTGCAGGGAGGAAAACAGGTGGCAAAAGACAGCCCTGAAGCTGAAGAGTTGAGCTCTACAGATCCTTGCTCCATGGCAGGGGACAGGGCTCCTTCCCCACAGCCTTTCCAATGCTGTGTTTTGGTGCACTTTTCAATGCATTCTTCCAGTTAGACCAACCATTGCTGTCTCCTTGCTCTGCTTCGTACGCCTTAACTGCAGGAGTGTAAGATGGTGCAGTCTCTCAAGAGAATTATTTGACCATGAGATCATTTCAAAACTGAAAATCTTCCTTACTCTAACCTAGTGGTGCCACAGATAGAAACACACCCACATGGCACAGTCTTAAGGCTGTGACACAAACTCGGGGCAACGTGAGCTGGCCTCTGGGAGCCTGCTGAAGAAATGAGGTGGGCGGACCTGTGCATGTGACCTGAGTACATGTAAGATAATTAAAAGCAAAGTAACACAAGCATATGGACGTATGTATGGGAAAAGGTTTTCTGTACCAACACACCTAGAAACTTTAATTACGCTTATTGAGTTCAAGCACTCATTTATAGACCTATGCTGTATAGTTCCCCTCATGGTGTTTGCATTTTTTTCTGAATCACATATTTATATCTGGTGTCCAAAAAGTCATATGAGGCAAAGGAGGCTTAAGTAAGTTGGAGCAATGAGAATCCAGGAGGGGGTATGAAGGAGGTCCATGACCCCATTCTGCATGCTCTGGGGACATCTCCACAGGTCACACTTAGGACAACAGTATGTTATTGAAATGTGTTTAATGATGGTGGCTGTGAAGAACTAACCTTCGGCAGGGTCTCAGGAAAGAAGAGCCTAGACAGTGACTGTCTGTGCTGGCCTCTGAAAGCTGTTACATGTTTGTGGAAGTCTTGGGATTTCCAGAATGCCCTGTCCCCTCAAATCCTCTAGAAGCCCTATCTCCTGTATTTATGTTCATGTCTTGGGATATTTGGCCACACTATGTTTTTTCTGCGTTAACAGGAGACACCCAGGCTTTGACAGGACCATGCTGCAGAAGTGGCAGGTACAGTTGTTTGCTGCTGGTGCTGGGGTGCCAGGCAGGTGTAAGGAAGTTAGACCCAGCAGGAGGAAGTATGGCACATCCCCAAGAAGGAAGTCTAGGTTTTATAATTTGCTCTGACAAGCTCTTAAGGGTGGAAGATTTGTCTTTGAGCACTGGCGTAGGAAGTGGAGGATGAGTGGAGCCTCTTTGTGTACTCATGCTCCAGTCCCCGAGGGTGTGTACACAGAGAGCCCCAAGAGAATTAAACAAATACAGACCAACAGGGAAAAATCCTTTCCCAGAGCATCAGAGGGAGGGTGGTGAGGGCTCCTTTCTCAGTGACTACTCTCTTTCGGCTCGTTTTTCTAACAGTGAAAGGGTCAGCAATGAGTTCACTCCCAGCATTTGTGCTAACATGCAATCAGCATTTGAGTGTCACTCTTGGGGGTTAAGATCAAAGAAAGCTGTGCCCTTCACTTTGGATTGCTGGTCTACTTCTTTGGCTAACATAGCTTCCAAGATATGCTTCCTCCTTGGTGGTGGTAGCATTGGTGATGGCTCCTGCACAAAATGTGGACAAATAGCTTAGGTGCCACCTGCTTGCTCTTGTCCTGGAGTCTAGTTACCCTGGAGGACTGAGGGTTAGGTCCCCATGGACTCAGAAGGGTATCAGGTGTATTTAGCTTGTCTCTTTGTGTCTCTTCTGGCAGAAAAGGGAGATCAGCAATTTCGAATACCTCATGTACCTCAATACCCTGGCTGGAAGGACCTACAATGACTACATGCAGTATCCTGTGTTTCCCTGGGTCCTCGCTGACTACACCTCAGAGGTAAGGTGTTCCCCAGGACATGCTACAGGGTTTCTAAGGATCTGTCCCTATCGTGAGACACAGATCCTTGCTGTGAGGTTCAGCTCCCTGGGCCTAAAGCTGCTTGGTTCTCCCGAAGACATGGCAGTCTTTACCTGGTTCCTACCCCAGATCTACCAGTGGAGGGATCAGTACACCTGTGGTTACGTCAGTCAACATGTGGCTGACAGGAGCCTCTGAGGGTTCCCTGTCACCCTGAAGGAAACCGTTGCCCATCTGCTGAAATGCTGCTGGGGTTCAGCTGGGTCATGGAGTAGGTCTGGACCCTGATGCTATGGTTATCAGGGGATATGTTGGGCAGGGTTTAAGCACAAGTTCATGAGTTGATGGGTCAGAACGTGTAAGCCAAGGCCTTACAAATGTGAGCCTTCAAAATCGAAGGATCAACACACACTTTCAAAGTGGCGGTTACTATATAAACATTCCTGTTTAACACACACCTTGTATTTAAAATTGTGGTTACTTTCTTGTATAGAAATTGGGAAATTTGGAGGGGGAGCATGGAGATAGTTCAGTGGATTAGAGCACTTTCTGCATAAGCTTGAGTGTCTGAGTTTGGATCCTTAGTACCCATTTACAAAACGGCATGGCGATATGTCCTATAATTGTAGTAGTTGGGGCAGAGATGGGAATCCCAGGAACCTGTTAGCTAGCCAGCTTTGCCAAAGCAGTGAACTTTTGGTCCATCGAAGACCCTTCCTCTACCCTCCACCTGCACATACGATGGCACGGGCACCTGAACCCTTGCATGCCTGTACCACATACATGTAACCATCCCAACTCCCCAACCCTCACACACACGATTGGGAGAATCCTCCTGAACATCTGGGGATTGGGGGGAAATGAGGAGCTCTGGCAGCTATTATCCATCCTGACCTGACAGGAGCATCAGAAGCTGAGAAGGTGTTGTTACAAGCTTCTCCATCCCCTGGAAACTCAGGAGGACTACATCCCTTTGGTCTTGGACTGCTTTCTGCCAGCCTTTGAGGTGGTTACAGCACTGACCCTCGATCAAGAGGCTGTGACTCAGTGCTAGTGAAAAGAGAGCTTTATGAAGAAACAGCCCCTCATAGTGATGCAAGCCCCATGGATAGTCAGGGTGCCTCAACCCCCCCCAACACACTGAGCACATCTCTGAAGTGCTGCCAATCCCCACGAGGTGAATTCTCAAGGGCAGGAGCAGGACTAGCGTTATGTCTTAATTATCCAAAAGAGAGTGGACTCGGGAAAAAACGAGCATTTTCTTCTCACCCCCTGCCATCCCAAATAAATGATCTCTCAAAGCAGGCCCTTGAACTAGTGCAGTGAATTATGTAGTAAGAGCAAAGCAACAGTTAAAAGTCATATAGGCAATGGGAATCCTTTTGGAAGTCCCTTTTCGGTGCCTGGTGGTCATGTACTGATTTGGGTCAACTTGGAACAGGCCCAGCTTGAACTCAATCTTTCCTCCTCTTACTTCTCATCTCTCCCCTATTAAGTCTTTGTGAATCACTGGCTTCAGGGCCATAAAACTCCTGGTAGCCAGCTAATCACGACAGGGGTTCAGACCAAATGACAATAAACCAATAAAGGGAGCTATAAAACTAAAGAGCGTGGCTCTTGGGGCACCAAGGGTCTGGGGGAGTTAACTCAGCTGCACATCTGCCTTCTAGACATTGAACTTGACAAACCCCAAGACTTTCCGGGATCTTTCAAAGCCAATGGGAGCTCAAACCAAGGAAAGGAAGTTGAAATTTACCCAGAGGTTTAAAGATGTTGAAAAGATTGAAGGTGGGTGCATACCTACTTGATGTTTTTTATTACTAATTAATCCCACTTGATATTTGACTGATGTGTGCGTGTGTGTGTGTGCGTGTGTGTGCATGCGTGCATACATTCCCATACAAATCTACAGAAGTGTGTGCAGTGCCGTTCTCAACTTCTTAAAAAAAATAAGTAATGACCTAGTTGGTCACCCAGTCTACCAATGATTGTGCTTGAAGAATTCTCAAATCCAGCAGTTGGCATTGTGATTGGCATGAGAGCACCGCCTGGAAGACCTAGTCAGCAGTACTAAAGCCCAGGTGTCACCTTTACAAATCAACTAAGGGAGCAATGGCTCACCCGTTAAGAGTACATCCTGCTCTTGCCAATTTGGTTCCCAAACACCCTCATAGCTATTTATAACTATCTGTAACTCCAGATCCATGGTATATAATGTCCTGGTCTCTGTGGACATTTATGTGGTTCACTTAAATGAAGGCAAAACACTCATAGGTATCTTAAAGAAATCTTAAAAAAAAAATCTGTGGTAAGGTACACCCTGGGTGATTTTAATGGCCATCCTGGATGGAAACGAGTATGCTGAGAGGGGCCACTTCATATCTAGCCGTAGGAAGATAGAGGAGGTGAACTCTAGTGTTTCTGTATGACATGGTCCTTTCCATAGGGCATGGAAAGGAAACTGAGTTTAAGCAGCTTAACCTTTAAGCTATATAGTCTACCTTTGACTTGCTTTAGAACTCAGTCCTCAAACTTTGCACATCACACTTTTTGCCATATTTGTATGCCATCTGATCTATTAGTGCCTTAATGTTTTTCTTTATGTCTACTTGCTTCCTGGAGTTTTAAAATACTATTCTCAAGCACAGGGAAGCCTGTCTGCTGCCTTCTCGGTGTGTGTGTGTGTGTGTGTGTGTGTGTGTGTGTGTGTGTGTTTGTGTGTGTGTGTGTGTGTGTATGTGTGTGTGTTTGTGTGTGTGCACACAGCAGCAACAGCAGCAGCAGCAGCTCTTAAACCTATCCTTTCGTTGTAGGAGACATGACTGTCCAGTGCCACTACTACACTCATTATTCCTCAGCCATCATTGTTGCCTCCTACTTGGTCCGGATCCCACCCTTCACCCAGGCCTTCTGCTCCCTACAGGTGAGCTGCTGTCATTTCTCTGAATGCTGGCACATGCATAAACACAAGTCCCAGGATTGGATAAGGAGGGCATCTCCTCTCACAAAACTCACCCCTTAAATTGATGTTGGTGCCTATACTTGTAGCCAAGCTTTTCTTTATCATTAGTACTTGCACATCCACCCGGTTCACATAAAATAAATAAATAAATAAATAAATAAATAAATAAATAAATAAATTCCCTGGGAAAAAGTAATACAATTAAAAAGGAAGGAGAGTAGAAACTATTGAGACTGAAAAGATCACGGTCAAAGATGAGGAAAGAAAAGGGGCAATGAACATCAGAATGCATAGATCTATGCTAAGTAAAACCGAAAGGCTCCAGAGGACAAGTAAATTATTTGAAATAAGAAAGAAATCTAACCCAGGAAAAGAAACTGGTCATCTTATCCATCCATACACTACCAAATCATTATCTTGTCAGCCGAGGGGATGTTTGGGTTCTGGATAAATGACGGTTTCCACTCAAGCAAGAACAAACTGGAAAGTTATCTGCTGCTTAGCCCAAATTTGTGTCGTTTGATCTGGCAGGCCTGAAGGAGCTGGAGACAAGCCAGTGCTAGAGTACTGGATGTGCAGGATTTCTAAGCGAGAGTCCCTCGTGGCCAGCACTGGGACAATGCTGAGATGCTCGTTGTCTCTCTCCTCTATGAAATCCTCCACTGGAATCCTGAACTCAAGAAGTCCTTTCAGAGGCAGAGCTTGAAATGTGAAAAGCTGTCAGGTATCCCAGCCCAAACCAGCTCGCTGAGCTCACTGCAGAGTGAGTACACTACAGGGCTGAGTTCATGGCTGTTGTGATCACCACCTTACAATGGTCCTATGAGAGGAAGCCATGGGCCTCACGATCAGGGGCACCCTGAGCACACATGGCCTATCTCTAACAACTGAGCCCTATCGCAGAGAAGTTTCAGTGTCCCAGAAATTGTGAGCTTTGGTCACTCAGAAAACATTGACCCTGAGAGACAAGAGCCACCCTCAGTTGGCACTAAACGCTCTCCCAAAGGCAAGGTCGGGCATCTTCTCCAGGAAGGAGTGAACCCCCTCACATCTTTTGTTTCTTGGCACAGATTCCCTTTTCCTTGGCTATGTAGCTTGTCTAGACTTTGTTTAACCCCTTCTCTCTGGAAATTCACTCAAGAATAATAAGTGTGCTTCCCTTGGGTCTCTCTCAGGCAACAAGCATTTTAAGTAAGTTTAGTTTGGAGAATGAATGGTCCCAGAGCTGTATCCCATGCCAGGAATCTCATACAGATGTTGCTCATTAATCCATAAGAAATGATGATCACTGTTGCTGATGATAATGATGGATTTCGCTGCTGCTCCCCAGACAGAGAGCTGAAATAGTCAAATGTTCAGGATGCCTTCCCAGCTCCCCCTTGGCCCTCTCGCCAGATGCCTTAAAGTCAGGGGTCTCAGCTCTACTTGTTGTTAAGGGTCTTTCCATAAGGGAAAAAGATGGAGTAGAAAAGAGACAGGCTGTGCTGTGAGATTTGCAACCCAGCCCTGCCACTTAACAGATACAAATATCCCGTATGTTATGTTACCTCTGGAAATGAGGGTTGGCTATGCACAGACCACTGGGTCATCCAAAGAGCAAATGAAAAAAGTTGGAAGAAGCTCTTAGTTCTGGTCATCAACCACAATTACTTATCCTCTTTCCTCTGTGACAAACTGGATTGGATCTGAATAGATTTTAACTTGTTCAAGCAGGTCTCCTCTGGGCTAAACCATGTTAAGGCAGCCTGGACTACAATAAAGTACCTCAGAGCAGAATGAACCAGATTAAACACATCCTGGATTAAACACATCTAAGAATATTTGGATACTGCCTACTCTACCTCTAATCATTAGTGTAAGCTTATTTTAGCCTGTTTGTTCCACTAATAACTAGTTCAAGCTGGTTTGGGATGGTCTAACCCAGGGAGAGATTTTTTATGCATTTAGGGGGCACCTGTATTGTTAGTGTGACCGCACTGGGAATCTCAAATGTGGCTTAAGTTTGTCTTTGGCTGACTGGCCATTCAAGTTGGAATCATCTGTGATCTCTGTGTAACTCCTCTGCCCCGTACCAATCTGTCTTACCTTCTGACTTCTCCAGTTGATCATCACTGGCCTAAAGAACCAGCCATCTTCTGCCTTTTCCTAGAACAAAATAATAACTACAACCATTTTAGTTCTTAAGGGAGTCCTGGGTCCCACCAGATCTCCTAAGGAATGTTCTGGCATCTTTGTCTGAATTCATCTGCCTCCTAAGGGCAGGCCTGTTTCTTTGCCTGCCCTCCTCCACGGTGACAACAATTGCCTCTCCTTGTTGTCTCGTCCACCTGAGGGTCTGACTTCTAAGCTAGATGTGGATGGGTTGGGGGGTGGGAGGCTGGAGAGGTTCCAGGATACCTGCAGTGAGGCCTTGAGCATTTTCAGGAGACTGCAGCCAGTGTCTTCTGAGTGTTAGCATGCTCCCCATTCTGAGCCCAGCAGTCCCTGCCGTTCACCCTCCAAGGTGAGTTCAGTTAGAGTGAGGACGTGTGTGCTTCTGGCTGGGGCCTTAGGGCCCCCGTGTCCTCGGTTCCGCTATCTGATGTTGAGTAGACTATTTCATTTCTCTGGGATTTGCTTTTCGTATTCAGGAGATAAAGATGGGGGTGAGATGCACAGAGGTCGGTGGTATGAAGTACTGGAGTGACATGCCAGTGTGTGTCTGTGGATCTACCTCAGAGCACCGTTGCTGCCTCACACTGTGTGCTTGTGTGGCACAACTGGTGTGGCCTGCTGAGCTGCTAACAGGCTGGCATGGAGCCCTCTGGGCACTAAGGCTGGCCGAGCATGTGCCGGGCCCAGTGGTGTGGACAGCACCAGGATTTTCACGCACTCTCAGGACCTCAGTGTGCTGTGCCCTGGCTTTGTGTAAGGGGCTTTTTACACGCCCATGGTTAAATGCAACTACATTTAGGCTGTTTTAAGAACTGATGCTCCCTTAATATTGATGTGTTTATCTTCCTGTCCAAACTTGTCAATAAAAGGATAGATTTTTATAGTCTATCAAATACGGAATAATTGCTCATTCACAGGATTCGTTCCAGGACCCCTCTCCAAAACTGAAATCAGAGGATGCTCAGGCGACTTATATAAACTGCCACCGTATTTGCATAGAACCTATACATCCCCGCCATACTTTAAACGATCTCTAGATTACTTGTAATTTCCACTCCAGTGTAAATGTTTTGTAAACAGCTGTAATACTGTATGGCTCAGTAAACTGTGAGAAGACTTAAAGGTATTACAAACTTGAGACAAATATCTATTAAAATATTTCCAGTCTATGGTTGCATGTTTGAATGTGGATCCCTCAGATATGGAGTAGGAATACCAACTGTACATGTGTGTGTTAACTGTGGTCTGGGCAGGTAGAATACATGCAAAATGTGACCAGGCTTGTGTCAGTTGTATGCTTTGTTGTTCCTATACCTTTTTCTGGGAGGAGTGAACTACTGTATTCAGGGCAATGATAAGCCAAGCATTCTATAGTTCTCATGAGCTCTGCCTATAGGGATCTGGGAGCCTCCTGAAAGCTGAGTCACTGTGAGGCCACACCCCTGCTGTGGGACAGCCTTGGCTGTGTTTCTGTCCTAGCAAAAAGCAGCATCTATTCACAGGCCTGAGATGGGATCCAGCCTGGGTGGCGCCCGGCATGGCAGCCTGTTCCCAGCAAGGACGCAGTGCGGCGGCAGCTGCTGTGTTTAATAAGGAGTGGAAATAAAGCACTGTGCTAATTAAGTCCCACCCCTGCGAAGTCAGCCGTTACCAGCAGCGTGGAAGGGCTTTTCAAACTACCTGAGGCGAGCTGTCTGGGCTTGGTGCTAGGCAGATGCTAGCTGCAGGGAACTGAGAACCCTGGAGTAGGCTTAGCCTGTGCTGTTCCCTGCAAGCTTTCAGTAGGTATCAGGGTCACAGTAATAGGAGGAAGATAAAGAGCCCGAGTCAGCGGACATACCTCTGTGGACCCTACCTGATGTCATTACAGCTCACAGCTGGGCTACTGCCTCTGAGCCAAGTTCCTTGCCCTTGCTACCTAATACTGATTGGATGGTTAGGACATGGCTCGACCAGAAAACCTCCAGTCACCTCTGAAGGTGTTGCCAGGACATGGGGTCTTCTGGCCTGACAAGAATCCTTCAGGGTCTCTATGTGGTTTAATTTTGATGATGTGACTTTAGCTAGGAGTATTGGGAAGGCACCTGTGTCAGCACCTGACTGCCCCAGATAAGCTGGCCCTGACTTTTTCCTTGGTGGTTGTGTAACTGAGCTGCTGTTTCCCACCCTTTTCAGCCCCCTGACTGAGTGATGAGGATGAAAACTTGGCTGACTGGACTCCTTATCATTTGTTTGCTCACAGCAAAAAGTATGGTTGTCGGCACGCTTTAGAGGTTACTTGCTTAAGGGAAACTTCACGATGTGTGCAAAGGAGAGTGGAGGCTGCTCTGCGTCATACCAATCCCTACTGAGACCACGGCTGACTGGGGCCTGGGCTTCCCAAATGTCACCCATATAAATGTCATTATATTTTGGAATAGGATGTTGAGATGGGCTGTTAGCTGAGGCTCATGGGATGCACACCCAGTTTTCTGTTACCTGCACACCGTTTCCTCTTTAGCTGGTGCTCTGAGCTACCCTGACAGTGCCCTGACGCCTCTTACTTCCTGTCCCCATCCTAAAGACGCTTAACCTTTGCTACCTTCCTCTGTCCCTGTCCCAGGCACTGCAAGACCCTGTCCCCCAACACTCTCCCTTTTGTTTTCGATGATTTCCACTCCATTTCTCTTTATCCTTTCAGAGAACCTCTGGTTTTCTACCGTATTTCCTAAGACTAGGATCATCCCCTAGTCCCTGGAGTATACAGGATAAAAGATATAAGGCTAGGACTGGAGAGATGACTCAGCAGTCAAAAGCACAGGCTGCTCTTTTGGAGGACCTAGATTCGAGTCCCAGCACCCACAGGGTGCCTCACAACCTTTTGTAACTTCGGTTCCAGGGGGATCCATATCTGTGCCCTTTTTTGGCCTTCGTGAGTACTGCATTTATGGTGCATATACATATACAGGCAGACCAAAAAACTCATGCAGGTAATTTAATTTTTAAACATTCTAAAAAAAAAAAAAACAGAAAAAAGAAGAAGAAAAGAAAAAAGAAAGAGAGAGAGATTCAGAGCTCATGGATTTGGTACCGCTTTCTTTATGCCTAGCATGTCACCTGAGGGTCTATCTTGCTCTCTCTGCACATATCCACTTGGACATACACATTATTGATCTCACAGCCAAAATAATCACTGGAATTTCAGGAATGGAGGGGAGAAGGGACTAAAGAGATTTTTTTTCAAAAAATGTTTTCATCCTACAAGTAAGCCGTGAAATTCTCACCTGAGTCAGCACAGTGCTCTCTACCATGGCACACTGCCCGATGGGCAGGTAGTAGCTTAGGTCGGTGACACAAGCCAGCAAGTGCACGCTGCTGCGACACGCTTCTACACTATTAGGAGAAGTGCCTACAGAGCTAGGAGGCCATCAACGTGCTCATGGGACCAATTCAACTCTTTAGCTAGACTTGAGCGAACAGAACTGCATCAGTCCCTCTTGGAAGGGTTTCAGTATGAGAATATCTGGGGGCTGAGGAGATGGCTGGACAGTGTTGAGGGGGCACTGTTGTTGCAGGGGGCCTGAGTTTGACTCCTAACACCCAGGCTGGGCTGTTCACAACTGCTTGCAATTCCAATTCCAGCAGAATCTGTTACCTCTGACCTCCATTGGCATGAGCATTTGTGTGCGTAGACACACACACACATGATTAAAAAATAAACTTAAATAAGTTAATACATTAAATTAAAAATAAAGTTGATAAAAAAACTGACGTCTATGTAGTCATATGTCCTTGAACACATGTAAACCCTGAGTTTCTTTGGAGGATGTGCCTAAAATTAAATGTTTTTCCCCTGACTTCCTCTCCCTGCCCATGCTAAAGAGGGCTTTAGGAATGCCATGATTAAGGGCTTATCCAGGGACAGTGGCAAAGTACGGCATACACAAAAGGAGTGTGATCTTTAGTAAAGCGCATTATTTCTCAGGCCACGTCAGTTACAATCTACACACTTGCAAGAACCAACATTCCCCCTCTTTTAACTCAATGTCCAGAAACTGCCCTTGGCATGTCCTTGCCTCTCCAGCGCTTTGCTTGCAATTTTGATTTGTGTCTTTCACTATTGCTGGGTACTTTTTAACATTATAAATGAGCAAGTTGCCTTGGATTGTCTTCTGATTCCTACCATAGCCAAAATACATTTCCGTTTTCTCTCCATGCACATGTCTTGTGTGTGGGCCTTTTGTCTCTGAGCTCTGCAGCCTCTGTTTGGCTCCAGTGCCTCCTAGCTTTGACTGGCACACAGGAAATCATCCACCACTGAGAAGCTGTGACATCATTGGCCTTCGTGCCTTGTTTGCACTGGCCACTTGGATACACCTCATTCATGACACGCAAGCATAGCTGCAGGATGGACACAAGGACATATCTCAGAGGGGAGCTCCTGCCCATTACCATTTTTCTCCCCATCTCCACACGGCATTTTGCTGTTGTTTATCCATTTGGCAGCAGCCTTTCCTCCTGTGGTCACTCCCTAAGGCCAGACCACGCAGCTCCGTGACTCTGTGTCTTGACTTTTCCTCTGTCACTCTGCCTCCTTTGCTAGGAATCAAGTTCTGGCTAGGACTGACTGCATGTCAGCCCACACACTCACAATACAACAAAGCAACTCCACTTTTTCTTCCAGGGAATTTGGTGGGGTTCCTTTTTGTATTGCAGAAGTGAGAAAACCCATTAATTTTGAAACAAATGTATGCAAATACATTTATTAATATAGGAAATAGGAAAATCAGTTATTGCTTCCTTTATAAATAATACAGGCTTAAGTTTTAAAGATATTACTTTTGCTAAAATGCATTAGACAGCTGTGAAAAAAATAACATTTTTCTTTGTGGTAATATCTTTAACCAGATTTGTAGCACTAACAATATTTCCTATGTATATATTATTTTTATTTAATACAGGTAATCTTTTTATTACCAAATCATATTGTTTCTCAAGAGATTACCATCAGCACTTATAAAAGCTCCAAAGGAAAAATGGGACCAGGAAAAGACATCAATCTCTTACGATGTGAGGTTCAGGCTGCAGATTAAATACACAAAGCTCTTAATACATTTCAATGAGCGACTCTTTAGGTGCAGATTTATTTAGATTTCCCCCACTTCATTTCCATTTGATGCTGGACAGCGACTTCTAATCTTAACACAGAGCAAAGTGACCTGGGAGGGGCCACATCTTCAAGCTATGCATTATGGTTGAGACCTCATGGGGACCAGGGTATCTTAGTGTTCCTGTCCCAAGGCAGAAAATGACCTGTGGCTTACAATGGATCAACACCTCTAGCTCAGGAAATGAGCCACCCAGTCCTTGTCTGCTGGGTTGCCCAGGGGCGACACAGCTTAGCTCTCTACCAGGTCCACCTCACCCAGAAATTGCTGAGTTCTCTTCAGCCATCAGCCTCAACACAGTAGGCCCAGTTTGTACCAGTTCCAGAGATTTCCTTAGGACCTGGCAGGGGCAAAGCATGCCCTTTGCAGTTGCACCCATGAGTCGGCCCCAGCCTGGCATTCACTGCTTTGATAGCCTTGGGAAAATCAGTGCACCTTGAGCGTCAGTTTTCTGGTCTGCAGCATGGAAGTGCCAGCTCATTCCTGACTTCAGAACGCGTTCCTCCGAGACTGAATGGCTAGAGGGCGACACACAAGTGTGGCTGAACATGTCGCTCTTTCTCGCACAGGGTGGAAGCTTTGATGTGGCTGATAGAATGTTCCACAGTGTAAAGAGCACGTGGGAGTCTGCCTCCAAAGAAAACATGAGTGATGTCAGGGAGCTGACGCCCGAATTCTTCTACCTGCCCGAATTTTTAACCAACTGTAATGCGGTAGAATTTGGTGAGTAGAGACCTTGGGAAGACCTGATGAGCCTGGGGCCAGAGAGCTTGGGATTTCTCCTGTCGGCCTCCAGGGAAACACTGATTTCATCAGTCTTTTTTGCTGTAAAACTCATGTGGCCTTTCATAAATACAGTTCAGAGGAGGTGGAAATCCCTGTTGGGAGACAGAACATTGTTGCAAAAGTGGCTTCCGAGGAAGGAAGCTGGGTCCAGGCTCCCAGGAGAGCACCAAATACTACCTTGGGCAAGCGCCTTTTCCCTGGGATGCCACGGTTCCATGTGTAGTTAGATGGCACCCTGCTACCTAGAACTCTTTCTGACCATGTAGGGTTGCCTACCTTGGGGGTCCTAACCTTGTGACCCACCAGCCCCATTTCTGGAGTGTTTGACTGCTGGTGGCACATCCTCCCCTACCTCGCAGCCCAGGATGAATCAGGCCTCCTTTCTGCTTCAGAGAAGAGAAGGCACAGAGGTTTACAGGGGCCTGGTGGGAACCTCTGGAGACTGTGCCTGTACCAGCCTCTCCTGGAAATGGCTGTGAGGGTAAAGTGGAGCAACGTGCTGAGGGGATGTGTGGGGAAACACAGAGCTGGAGCCAGGTGTAGGCTAGCTCTCTAGCCAGGTCAGGAGATGCTGTGGGTGCTGTGGAAAGCACCTGGAGGCTGATAACAACATCCTTCAGGCCCATCCTTCCTTGCCCTCCCCCCTTTCCTTCAAGCCAGGCCATGTGAGAGCGTTTCCCGCAAAGCCTAACATGGCTGCCAGCCCTGGGCGTGAGGCCACAGTGCTGTGAAGCGCTTGAAGTCTCTCCAATCCTGGTTCAGCCTGATCAGGGTCCTTGGTGAACTTGGCAGTATTCAGGTTCTCCGATGCCTTGTGACAGGCACTGGGCAGAACTGGATAGACACAGAGGACAATTCCCAGAGGGCATTGTGAGGCTCAGGATGGGAGGTAAGTCAGGGGTGGGGGGAGTAGATGCTGAGAGGACAAGTATGACAAGGCTGAGGTGGAATACCATGCAGAGCTTACCTCTGCCTAGGAATTACAGCTGTGCTCTCCAAGGGAGATGTGACAGGCTTAGATGAAGTAATGGCAGGATCAGAGACAATCAGGTATCACTGAAGACAAGTGACCAGGTGGCACCTACTGTGTGTAGGCAGCTAGGGTAGATGTGGCTTGTCCCAAAGACAGGTTCTACGTGAGGAAGCAGTGTGTAGATTTAAGCTGAAAACAAATAAAGAAGTGGAACACTGCCAGGTACTGCGAGGTCCTGTGAAGAAAACAGTCAGGACCATAGTTTGGGAGTGAATTGGAGAGAACTGTTAGTCTCCTCCCCCAGGAATTGCTGGAGCTGAGCCGAGTGATGAGAAAAAGAGGCACAGCACAGCCAGAAAGCTTGAGACTAGAGGGAGATGTTATTTTATGTGTTCCATAAGTGCTCTAGAGAGTTCAAGCAAGGCCATAGCAGCACTGCTGAGCGCTGGTCGTGACTGGTATCATTTTGTCCATGTTGTATGCTTGCTCTTCTCACCTCATGCCAGCCCTGCATGGCTGTGTCAGCATCTTCACTCTTACAAGTGGAGAAACTGAGTCCCATAGAGGTCATGTAGCTTGTTCAATGTTGGCAGCTGGTGGTCAGGGGAGACTTGGGCTGGGATCCAAGCTCCTCCTCATGCTGTCTGTGGACTATCCATCTAAAACCCCAATATAATAGGTTAAAGACTTAGATGATATGCGCCTAGCATAGACCTGGGTGATGATGTGCTTGGATTATCATCAGCGCCTTCTGTTGTTTCAGTCCCCAGGGGAAAGCATTGTTAGCAATGGGGAAGATTGACCAATAGTGATAATAGTAAGACCATGACTTGGAGATCTACCACTGGAGTTGCCTGGGAAGCCAGGAGGCCCTCCTGAAGGATGCCAACTGTGGGGCCCAGCTCAGGAGGGCTGGGGCTCTAAGATAGAAGAGGCAGGAAGTGTTGTGGTTGGTAGGGCCCAGCTCACATTCTAACCTGCAAGGAGCTGGCAGGTTTTGATGTTCTTTGCTTTGGAAGCCAGCATGGCCTCCCTTATGCCTATTGTTTCCCTTAACACTCAGGTTGCATGCAGGATGGAACAACTATGGGGGACGTGCAGCTCCCTCCCTGGGCTGATGGGGACCCGAGGAAATTCATCAGCTTGCACAGACAGGTGAGACACCCCAGTCAACCCTGATGTGTACCTACATACCCCCCCGTGTCCACCAACTTTTCTGTCTCACTGGTGGAGACCACCTTGAGGCTTTGCTATCTGGAGAAGGCAGAGAACGGACAGGGCCAGGGATGCTTGTGTTCCCAGATGTTTGAAGAACACCAGTTTGCTCTACGACTGTACTAGGCTGCCATGAAGTGGGCCTGCTGTTTCTCTGGTGGCATGTCATTGTCCTCAGCAGCTCGCTGGCAGGGCCACTCCACAGACCTGCAGTTGTCCTCTGGCCTCTATATGTATGTATGTTTGTATATGTATGTGTAAATATATGTGTATGTATGTATACCTATGAGCACATCACACCCCCTCACACACACAGTGGCTTGACTTTGGAGAGCTGATGTTTTTAAACATGACTTAGTATTTCACATCCTTTGGGCTTTGATTTCAGGCGCTGGAAAGCGACTTCGTCAGTAGCAGCCTCCACCACTGGATAGACCTCATTTTTGGGTATAAGCAGCAGGGACCAGCTGCTGTCGAGGCAGTGAACACTTTCCACCCCTACTTCTATGGCGACAGGCTAAACCTCAGCAGCATTAGTGACCCCCTGATCAAGAGCACCATTCTCGGGTTCATCAGCAACTTTGGACAGGTGCCTAAGCAGGTAGGTATGGCATTCATCTTGCTTTATCAGGAGTGTGGGGAGCATACGCTTGGAAAGAGAACAAAGGTGTTCTATCCCGTTAGGAGTGAAGGTGGTGGTGGGAAGGGACCTACCCATTTACCTCCTGAAGAGGGAAAGTGGCACATTAACCTGGGACAAGTGCGATGCTTTCTGTGGCATGTATGATGCTCTGGCATTATTTTTATTTACTCTTGTTATTCCTAATAAGTTGAGACATCAAGTACCTGAAAGTGCTCTCCTAAGGACCTCCTTAACAGAGGCAGCTTTTGCCCGGGCAGCTTGAGAGAGAGGAGAGTTGGCAACCAGAGAGCTTGTTTCATGACTTGGAGCCCCAGGCCCTCCATCTGTAACATCTGAGGACCCTGTAGAACCTTAAGTTCTGTTGGAGGAAGGCCAGCCCTGATAGCGCCCAGAGTAAGGTTACAGCTGTGCTGCACATGATGACAGCGCATCCCTAAGGCGTCTGCCTCCTAATGACCCGTGTGGTGTCTTGATATATCTCCAGATCTTCACTAAACCTCACCCATCCAGGAACAACACAGGAAAACCACCAGCGCCTGGAAAGGATACCTCCACCCCCACAGGCCTTCCAGGCCACTCACTGTCCTGCCTCCACAGTCTACCAGCACTGAGACCCTCTCAAGTCACAGTCAAAGGTGAGCGCCTGGGCTTGCATTGTCTCAGGTATTTTTCTTTAGGGACTGGGTTCCTCTAGGACAGTGGGTTCTCAAACTTCTTAATGTTGAGACCCTTAAATACAGTTCCTCATGCTGTGGTAACCCACAACCACAAAATTATTTTGTGGCTGCTTCATAACTGTAATTTTGCTACAGTTATGACTTGTACTATAAATATCTGATACACAGGACAGATGACAGGTGACCCCTGTGAAAGGGTTGCTTGATCACCTCCACTCTGAGAAGTGGTGACCCTCATGTTGAGAACTGCTGCTCTAGGAATTGAAGGGTTCAGGCTAGGGAAGAAGTGGTTTTGCAATAGCTATGTCTCCAAACTCAATGGGCACTGGAGGGTGCTCTGGAGGTGTCTAGGACTTAGAAGACCCACAGTCCTGTTTGTTTGTCTGTCTGTCTGTCTCTCTCACACACATCCTTCTCTCTTGCATATATATACAAGGACACATTCTATATACCCTCCCTACAAATACAGACGACAGCCTCTGCACCTCTCTTGCTCTCAAGCACCCAGATGCATGTTTGCATAGAGATGATAGCTGAGAACACGTGCCTTGGTGTGGGCGCCTGTGAATCCCAGCCCTACCACTTCATAGCTGTGTGAATTGTAGAGCTCTGGAAGAGGGTGGCTTTCTCATAACAGCTTGCACAGGGAGAGAGGGGCATTGGCCAGTAGGATGGAGGGAAGGTCCCATGAACACAGTCTTCAGCAAGGAAGAGGTAGACTTCCCTGGGAGATCAGGCTCGGGATATCAGCTGCTCATCAGCAAGCTGAATTGAGTTAGATTCTAGTGGGGGCTGGGAATGGCTTCCTGAGTTGAGCTGGTGAAACCATGGCAGGAGCTAGACCACGCGCCTGGGGTTTCTCCAAGGTAGTGCAGGAAGGGTAGGTGGACAGGGTCACCAAGCTTTATGGCTTTGGATCATCCGTTCCAACAGACTGTCTGGGCTTCTTCTGGTTGTATAAGAGCCACTGAAACCTGTGGGTCCCAGTTAGAGGAGGAGCTGGAAAAGGTGTGCTTAGGCTACTCCTAAGTGAGATGCAGCAGAGCCTCAGTGAGTGGCTCCAGGCTGGGCCATGTGCTTGGTGAAACTCCTCATTCTCAGCGTCTTCTCAGTGGGTCCAGTGAAAGCAGGTGCTTGTCCTCACTGCATACACCACAATACTCACTGGGAGCAGATATGTACCTTTTCTCTCTAGGGTCAGAGTCCCCAAAAGGGGCCATCGGCCACATTGTCCCTACTGAGAAGACTATCCTGGCGGTGGAGAAGAACAAGATGCTGCTGCCTCCTCTCTGGAACAGGACTTTCAGCTGGGGCTTTGACGACTTCAGTTGCTGCTTGGGGAACTATGGCTCTGACAAGGTGAGGGCTCGTGGTGGTGGGCAAGAGCAGCAGGGTTTAGAGGGCTTGGCCCTCTCCTCCATGGACTTCAGACCTGCAGAGCACGCTGTCACCTTGGCAGCCAACTCTGGTCACAGGGCTACACGAGGCTCCAGATGTGCATGCATTCTGGGTAGGAGTTCCTGGGATCCCCTGACCCCAGGTACTCATAAGAGAATGGCTCAGGCTGAACAGCTTGCAAGAAGCTTGCAAGAAGAAAATTTCTCTCTCTCTCTCTCTCTCTCTCTCTCTCTCTCTCTCTCTCTCTGCTGGATGTTCCCACATACCTTTCCAGTTGTCTCTGCCTTTTTCACAGACACCACCATCACTCAAACCCCTCTCGTACCCTCGTGCCCTGTTGTATAACCCCATGTTTCTAGGCCTTCTCTTTATAACCTTGCTCCACCAGCTGCTGGAGCCAACCAGCAAAACTAAGCTCCCAATTTCTCTTTCCCACCCTAACACTGTCTCAGGCTGAGCTGCACCCCACCCCCTCTCACCACACTCCAAGGGTTTTTACTGGCTGGGGACGGGTCTGGGATGGATACCTGAGCCTGGCTGTAGAGCCTAGAACATGGCCCCCATTCCCTGGGCACCCCAGGCTCACCTATGTACTCCCTGTTTCTCTGACCTGGCTTTCTCTGTATCTGCCGTGTCGGCTTCTTTTTCCATCTCTCACAGATCTTGATGACGTTTGAGAACCTGGCTGCCTGGGGCCCGTGTCTGTGTGCTGTATGCCCATCCCCTACAATAATCATCACATCCGGGGCCAGTACAGTGGTGTGTGTGTGGGACCTCAGCCTGGTCAAAGGCCGCCCGAGAGGCTTGCAACTCCGAAAGGTATGTGCCTCTCACAGGTGTCGTGTCTCCGGTAGCCACAGTGCCGAAGCACACCCAGACTTACTGCTAGAGAAAAGTCTTGTCTGTCTCAGAGCATGGGACAGAGGAGCAGACGGCAGTCCACGGCTCTGTCGTTTGGGAATGGTTTCAATCCCTGGGTAGACCTGCTGAGCAGACAGAATGGCGCCTCCATGGAGGCCCCACCACCATGCCGGGCGTGGTTCTGGGTATCTGCAGCTGCTTCCATATACCTCAGGGCTGGAGCCATCAGTCTCCTGGGCCAGGCGGTGCTGCAGGGCGTTTGCTCCCGATGGCTGTCTACATCGCTTTCACAAGCACCACCTCACTTCACCTTCTAACAGCCCAGGAAAGGAGAACCATTACCACCCCCACAGCCTTGGTTAAAATCAAAAAGGTTACAAAGAGACTAAGTGGCTCCTCCAAATTCATAGCTCCAGAAAATGGAACTTTTCAGAACGAAGCTGATACCACAGAGGTCCATAGCAGCCTGGGACCAGAGACTCCAGCTGCCCCTCAGAAAGGGTCTGTCCTTGACCTGTATTCCTAAAGGTCATCATGAAATAGGTTCAAAACAGTTCACAGTGTGTTTATTTTTAAAGATGTGAAACATTAAACACAATTTAAAATTCACTTTAAAATAATAAATTCTCTGCTTTCGTTATAAAAAAATTATTTCTGCATACTACCCACCCCTATATGCATATTTATACCTTTCTGAGTTTTATACAGACATTTTTGTTCCATTTCAGCCAGCTTATCAAATTGTTTTCATTTTTCTACAGCCTCTATAATTTGCATTTCAATTGTTCCAGATGATTCCATTTCCATAAAATTACATTTCAATTGTTATGTCAGTGTTCCATGGTTTAATAAACCATTTCTTCTAAAACTAGACAATTAGGTTATTTCCAACTTTTAACCACTTTCAACAGTGCCACAGAAAACATGTTATATATACGTATGCTATTTGCTTCTGACTAATTGTTTCCTTACGATGTGTTTTGAGGAGAATTACTGAGCAATGACACAAAGTTTTCTGAAATTATGAAATTCTATAGTTCTCCAATGCCATCAGCAATTAATTGAGACTCACCACAGCAGGCAATCAGGGAGAATTATTTTGAGAGGTTTTATTTTATTGTGTTGTATTTATATTTTGCCAGATATGAGATGATATAACAAAATTAATTGACATGCATTCTACAAAGAAAAGAAAGGAAAGAAGGAAGGAAGGAAGAAAAAGAAAGAAAGAAAAAAGATCCCGTTGGGTGCTCATTTAGAATTGCTCGGCTCTGCCTTGATTTTCCTGCCTTTCCAGATGATAGGGCACTAGGTGCCTCCTGACATTGCAGTTTCTGGGCCAATGGGCTACAGCAAACCATGCCTATATTGGCAGCACCATGGCCCTCTCTGTACAACTTGATTCCATAATGCAGCCTGTATTGCCATTCAGGCTCAAAGCCATTCTCTCTGAGGCCCCTGACATAGGGTTTAGCTGTGTCCTTTGGAGCTGTTATGTCAGTGGTCAGAACCTAATCATCATATTCAGGTCATTCTGGAAGATCGATGAATTCTTATCAGCCTCTCTCTCTTTCTGCTTATTTTTATGCTTTTGAGACTACTCAAATCTTCTTTAATGGGTTGTGTCTAGGTATTTACTACCACCATCTGGATGGTGTCACATTAGGATCCATTGAGGACGAACGGAAACTTGTGGCAAAATTTTTAATAGCTGTAGACAGGCAAAATGACAACTTTGAAAATGGTGCTCAGTTTCATTGACCCAAGTAAGAAGTTTGTCTCAGCAAGGACCGAAGCTCTATCCATGGTTGAGCCAGGCCAGTCCCTTTCAGGGTGCCCACCTCTGCACCCCTCTCATTGATCACAGGGAATGGCAGGCATATTCAGACAAAGGACCACCTTAGGCTTTCTGGGCACCCTCTGGGATGCTCAGGATGAAATCTTCACCATAGCCAGGAGCACTGAACCCTTTAAGATGTCGAAAGAACTGCCTTCACACCCACCCATGATTCAAGGTTGAAGGCCAAGAACAAGTGCCCAAGACACCAAGGTCATGCGCTCATATCCACAGGTCTCAAACAGTCATGTTTTATGTGCAAGAGATAACTCAGGAGGTAAAGGTGCTCGTTGCCAAGCCTGTCACCTGAATCTAATCGAGATCTCTCATCAGACCCGGTGGCTCATGCTGATAATGCTAGCATTGTAATCCCAGTTTGGGCAGGGGGCTCATGAGTTCAAGGATGGCCTAGGCTATATTGTCAAAAGCCCTTTCTCAGTACAAAACAACAAAAGGTTTTCCATCATGACCCACTTGCAGTCTTTCTTCCCAGTCTGGTGCAAGAGCTGCTTGGTTTCTGAGTCTCCCTCCCGTAGTGTAATACACTTCCAGCTTCAGTGTGCAGGAGACTTCTTGGGTGGGGTGGTGGTGAAAATGCAGATTCCAAGGCGCCAGATCCAGAGCTTCTGATTTAGCAGACTAGCCGCATATCCACTAAGGCCCCCAGATCTGCTGAGGCTGCTGGCCTGGACATGTACTTGGCCGTTTGAAAGCTTTGCATACTAACAGTGCTAAGGGGCGGCTTCAGATCTGAGAATAACAGAAGGAGAGGACAAAGAATAAGGACACTCTGGGCCCCTGGCTGGAGTACTACAGAGGGACTAACTATTCTCTCCAGACAGACCTCAGAATCTAGAGGTGGGTGCCTCAAGAGGCAGCACATAATTGCCCCCTGTTACCACACACATACACACACACACACACATACTTGTCTGTAAAATCACTGATGCACTCTGATCTCTGGTCCCTCATCTGGTGCCCGGAAACAAAGGCCGCCTGCCAGCAGCCATACTGGGAGTGCCCCTTACTACCCCCGGTTATGTCTCTTGTTCCTAGGCCCTGTATGGACACACCCAGGCTGTCACATGTCTGGCAGCCTCGGTCACCTTCAGCCTCCTGATGAGTGGCTCCCAAGATCGCACCTGTATCCTGTGGGACCTGGACAACCTCTCTCGTGTGGCCTGCTTGCCTGTGCACCGGGAAGGCATCTCAGCTGTTGCCATCAGTGATGTCTCGGTGAGACCGGCTTCATTTTCCCATCTCTGGGCCCACTTACTGTGTCTCTGAGCCTGCACAGCAGTATGTTGAACAGTGCTGCAAAAGAGAATTCAGGGGCAGACATATGTTGCTCACTCCCAAATGTGGCCTGAGGACCTATGTGTGCTTACCATCCCCTGCCAAAAGAAAGCAGGGCACGAGGAGGCCTTTGCTCTGGTATTTGCACAGCAAGGGTGGGACATTCTGAAAGGACATTGCAGAGTTCTATGAGCCACTTGCTGTCACTGGCACCTCTTATGCTGTCATCCTCCTGATGGAATCCAAATGTCTTCATGGAAGCAGTGTTGTGGGCAGCCAGTTGAAGTTTCCTTACCCAGAGACAGGGAAAGTCTTTAAACTGTGTCTTCTCTGGAAGCCAAGATATCATTAAAGATCAGGATCATGGAGAAGCCCAAAGCCTGGGCCAGTGTCTTAAAGCACAGACTTATCTTGGCTAAGCATTTCAGAAGTTTCAGTCTCTGCTCAAGTGACTCCATTGCCAGGGACCCGAGTCAAGGCAGAAAACACAAAGAAGGGGCATGATGGGGCAGAGCTGCTTAGGTCTCCAGGAAAAGAGAGTACTCATAGAGGGCAGAGCCAAGATACACCCTTAAAAGGTGTGCCCCCATTGACCTGTTTCTTCCAACCTGGACAAACCTAGTTTCCACCAAGTCTCAACAATACCATCAAACTATGAATGTACAGGTAGGGTGATGAGATTAGAAGCCCTGTAGAAGATATGAAATTGGGGTGCTTGGTGAGCAGACTGGGTGACGGAGCATGTGCCAGGTAAGCCACTGGTGAGTGTTGCATGGAATCACGCTGGCCCTCACTGTTGCAGGGAACCATTGTCTCCTGCGCCGGGGCCCATCTGTCGCTGTGGAATGTCAATGGACAACCTCTGGCCAGCATTACCACAGCTTGGGGCCCAGAAGGAACCATAACATGCTGCTGCATCCTAGAGGGGCCGGTGTGGGATGCAAGCCACGTCATTGTCACAGGCAGTAAGGATGGCATGGTTCGGGTAAGTGTGTTTGGGGGCAGAATGAGTGCACAGCATGATAACAGTGTTATCTTATTTCTTCAGTTCCTCCATGTGCCAAGTACTGTATGTGGAATTTGAAAATATCCCGTGCCAGATACCCTCGAGCAAATCAGGGGAAAGGTGGTGTTTTTTAATGAAAACAAGAAAATGAGAGAGGAGGCATGTTACATACACATATAAACAGAGAAGCCCTGCCTCAAAAAACCAAATATAATAATAATAATAATAATAATAATATAAAAATAAAAGAATGGGGTGGCATTAATTAACTCAGTGATGATATCATAGATGAACTGTGGGGTTTAAGGCTTAGGAGGAATTAGAGAGATGGCTTAATGGCTTAAATACTTGTTGCTCGGGCTTGAAGACCTGAATTCAGATCTCTAGCAGTAAAATCTGGTTATTTTTCTTAAGTGGTTTGTGTGTGAAATCCAGGCATTAGGAGGCGGTAACAGGAGCTTGCTAATGAGCCAGTCTAGATGAAATAGTAACTGCTTCAGTGAGAGATCCTGTAACCAAACGTAGGATGGAGAATGAAAATTAGACGCTTGAATTTGACCTCTGACCTCCACATGCTTGCGCATGGGTGCCTCCACCCACGAATGCACACTCACATGCATGCAGCATGCACGCGCAAACACACACACGAAGAATTGATAAAGGGTTATATAAGCGGGAAGGAGGAGATCCACCTAGGAGACTCAGGGAACGAGGGGTGCAGTGGCAGTGGCTCACTCCTTTAATCCCAGCACTCAGGGAAACAGAAGCAGGTAGATCTCTGTGAGCTCAAGGCCAGCCTGGTCTACAAAGTGAGTCCAGGACAGCCAAGGCTACAAAGGGAAACCCTGTCTTGAAAGACAAAACAAAATAAAAGTCTCAGGGAAGAGAATGAAGCCTTCTAAATTGCAATTGTTTTTTTTTAATTTAATTTTATTTTATTAATTACACTTTATTCACTTTGTACCCCCCCCATAAGCCCCTTCCTCCTCCCTTCCCGGTTCCACCCTCCTCCTTCTTCATGGCATGCCTGTCCCCAAGTCCACTGATAGGGGACTTTTTGTTATAGCCTGAAACACCACTAGGGGAGCTGAAACCTAAACACCCTTTTCCTTATGATAACAGCAGAAATGAATGCTCAGGGCCTCTCCACATCCACCAGCGTCCCCCCCCCCAAGGTGTGAGCAAATAGGCATGGACCACCCTGACCCTGAAGACAGGGTAATTCAAATAGGCCATGACATGTTCTCTTTTCTGGACAGATTTGGAAGACAGAGGACGTGAAGATGTCTGTTCCCAGGCAGGCGGTCACAGAGGAGCCCTCCACTGAGCCCCTAAGCCCCAGAGGTACCTGCCTGAGGAGCTTGATTCACGCAGCCCCCTGTCCTCCTCTCTCCCTACCTCGGCACCAGGGCTGCAGCTCCACCCAGACATCAGAGCTCAGAGAAGAGCCTGAAGCTCTGTCAGGATGGGAACTGTATTTGTTACTTTTGCATTCTGTGGCCCCATACCGGGCAGGAAGCACCGCTCAGGGGCAGGAAGGCTGACTGTGGCTCCTGGTTCCAGACCCTTCAGCATGGAGTCGGGAGTGACTCCATCCGTGACAGCGGAAGTGTGACATGGCAGGTGTTCCCATGCATCAGAGCAGGGAGCAGAGGACTAGACCAGGACCAGAGTTGTGTGACACTGGCAGATGCACTCCTCATGACATGTTTCTGTCAAACAGTCCCCACCCCTTCCAGGCTCCATAGCCTTTAAAACAATGCCACAGGCTGGAGTCAGGGCATTATAAATAAGCCAACTCCAGACCATGACAGGGACCATCACAATATAGTTTGTGTCCTGCAAGTATCGGGTACCCTAGGAAGCAGTTCTGTAGAGTCCTTCACTGGGCTCTGTAGTGTTCATTAGACAAGTAGAATTCAGTGGGTGTCAGGGACCCAGGGCTTTAGGAGGTATAGATGCCTTCATGTTCTCCTTTGGTGCTCTCCGATGGTCCTCCCACAACCCAGGACCTGAATACAGCTGGCTAATTACCTGGGCAGCCAGCAGAAGAGAGGGGATGCTCCCCCAGGGAGGAGGAGGGAGATCTAGAATTCCTCAGATATTATCCCTCATTATGCCACTCAGTGAGGGGCTTACTCTAAAGGTACTCCCCCACCCTGAGACTCATCCCAACCCACTGAAAAAGCTCAGAGTGCCTGGGCTGGACTGTCACATACATTCCCAGGTGATAGGCACAAACCCAATAAGACCACCGTACCATGGCAAAGCCCTCTTCTCCTGTGGCCGGTGAGAGCAAAGTGCAAAATCCTCCTGCCATCTCCACAACCAGGCTGTCACAGGGCTAAGATGTCTGAGAGCAGGAGACACTTGGCCGAAACCCTTCTCGTGCATCCCTCCATTCTCACTGCAATCCGGAACAGGAAAGTTTACTAAGGTGCCCATCTTAGAGATGAGGAAACCAAGGCACAGAGACTCAGTAACTCAGCTAACCAAAGCTTGCCACCATGTTTGCTCCTGCCACGGCAGCAGCTACAGTGATCCTGCAAGTACAATCACATGACCACTCTCCCCAGCCTCTCTGCTACAAACATGGTGCTACAAACAAAAAAGCAACCCCAGAGGGATGCTTTGGGCATGTAGTGGCCATTAACAATTAGCTTACCTCTTTTGCATGTTTTGTCTGCTGAGGCTCTACTGTGTCCTGCATTCAGTTTATACGGAGAATCCCTGCCTTCAGCACTTCCAGGAATTTATCAATAATCTGGGTTGAGTCGGAGCCTAAGCACCACAAGCCAAGAACAGTGTTCAGCCCGGTGTCCTGGTGCCTCGGAGTGCTTGGAGGCCACGAGGAGTCAGTCCATCTCAGTGTGAAGGAGTTCAGGACTGTGCACTGCAGAGTTCCACAGAGAGCAGCAGCCACACCCTCACTCCCACCCCCGGTTCTGTCCCCTGGGAGGATCCAGCTCAGGGACCCTTTTCCCTTGGCTAACACATACACAACACTAAGTGTCATGATGGTCTCAGGATCAACTTCATATCCAAAGGGATGAACTCAGCCCCTGACTTACAGATCCCAGTGCAGGGCAATGGACCCCCAGCTTCTGTTTGACACCAGCAGTAGTGGCCACGTGGTCTGTAGACCCAACTCCACCCCCACAGCTAGTGTGGCCCTGTTTCTTTTCTGCTTCATGAGAATACTTCTGTGAGAAATAACAGACAAGAATCCACTCCACGGAATTCATTCCTCAGACTCCCCAAAAATTCTTCTCTTGGAACACAGCGTTGATGACATTAGGGAAATTACAAGATGCTTTCTGACTGACAGGGAGTCCCAGGATCCACACCCGTCTCCTGCTGTCTGTCCTGACCTGAGGTTACTACGGCCCTGCAGAACTGACAGTCAGGAGCAGGGTTACCATTAGGATGAAATGAAAAGGTAGTACATAAATAGTTAAAAAAAAAATGGGATCGAGCCTCTCTTAAAGTCAATGAATCTGAGAGCAGGTTTGTGAACATAAGCCACCGGAGGGCTCTAAGAAGAAGCATGATGCCCTAGTCGTGCTGCTCAAAGCTGTTTTGTTGGAAAGGGATCAGAATTAGGCATGACACATGAATATTTGCATATGTGTCCTATTGGTGGGTGTGTTATTACACCCGCTCCCATGTCTTAAGGGGCAAGGAAGGAGGTCTGTAAACATACTGAGGATATGCATTGCAGGCGGTTGTAATCTAATTTCTGCCTGGAACTCATTTATTCATCATTTGTGGTGAGAACTGGCCCACTGGCGCATGGCTTGCTTCAGAAAGCAGCCCCTAGGTTCGGACCCAGGAAAAGCGTGATGTTTGGAGCTGTGCTAGGATTTCCAAGTGCCTGTCTGCATCTGTGAGCCACACTGTTCTCTCCTCATATCCTCAAGAGTTCCCTGGTGCACTGGAGCTTCTGCACCCGTAGGTGGCCACCTCAACGCCATTGGGGTGTACAAGAGCACTCAGGTTCCCAGACAACGAAGCAGTTGTCTCGCAGGGACACGGCCACTTTCTGTCTCTCCATCTCACCCTTCACATTGAAGGAATTACTGTCTGTCTCCAAACGCAGTCATTAGAATGAGTGAGGTAACAATCATTGAGTTATATTTTTTTGAGAAAATTCTCTCAGCATTTAATTATTGGTTGGGCGTGAGAGGATTTAGCTAAGTTGATAATGCAGACTTTATGTAATTTATTTTTACTAGGCAATTACAGCCTGCATTACACCCTGGCAGCAAGGTATTGTGGGGCATCTTATTAAGCATAAAGCCAGTAAACACTGATGAACAATTTTGCTGAACTAGGCATGCAATTTAGAAAGCAATAATACACAAATCCAATTTGGTACACAATGGATACCGCGGCACGTCAGCACATGTAACTATCACAGCCTGCAAATTAAATTGGGACGGCCCTTTTTGCAACAGCACAGGCCAAGATTAAATATATTTTCCCCCTCAATTTAACAAGTTGCTGACCACAAATATAAATGTTTGTATCTGTGTGGTCCTATGTATGGGAGCACCCAGGCTGGTGCTGAAGCCACTGGGTGCTCTCACTTTTCGCTCTCATGCTTTCCGCAGGTCACAAGTGGGCCAAGAACCTTGCCTTGAGCCGAGAGCTGGACGTCAGTGTTGCTTTGAGTGGCAAGCCCAGCAAGGCGAGCCCTGCCGTGACAGCTTTGGCTGTAACGAGGTAAGAGCAGCCCGCTTCCTCCAGGACTCCAGCAGAGGGCACTACAGCCGATTTAGCTAAGTCCCAGCGTTTCCAGCTGCGTTCAGATGATCAGACCCAGGAAAGTTGCAATGCTAAGGGGACCCAGGCAGACCTAGTCTTGTTCTTAATCCCCATAAGCTCTTGCTCTCTATCTCATGAATATTCATAGATTCATGAAGAAACGAAAATGGGAGGGTCCCGCCAGTGATAGTAATGTGCTGATGATGACATCATTCATGAACAGAAAACGCTCTTTGAAGTCATTTAGTCAATGCAAAGTAGTCTCAAAGATGACACTGGGTTCTTATTATTATAGTTGTCATGGTGGCCCAGTTAAGCCTTCTAGGGAGCTGCAGTTGCAAGAGCAGCTGACTTTTTACTCTTCTTACCCCTCTCACTGGCCTACAGTAGCCCTCTGAAGACCCTGGTGTAGGAAGTGCACAGTGTTCTGGATGCCAGGCTGGCCTATGTGGGATGGCATGGGGGTGGGGCGGGAGGCAACCTGAGCTCTTTCCTGGAGCACATGCCAATTGCTGGGCCTGGGCTGTGGCTGCAGCCCTCCTGGAGAGATGCTCTCCCAGAGCATCGGGAGAGATGGAGGAGGGCCTCAGCCAACTCCTCAGCACCCAGTGATTCAGGACCTGCAGTAGTCACCGTGAAAACCCCCCTCCCCACCCTCAGGTCCACACAGAGTTCATCTCTTGCACTCCCTCCTTCCCTCCGCTTCATAGGGGACAGGACATGGACAGTTGCACTGATTTCCCGAATGCTGGCAGGGATATTTGGGTTTCCTGCCAGAGCCTCCAATGCTCTTATCTTTTCTTTTTCTTCTCAAGGAACCAGACCAAGCTCTTGGTTGGCGACGAGAAGGGGAGAATCTTCTGCTGGTCAGCTGAAGCGTAGGAGGAAGCAAGTGCTAGAGGTACCGGCATCAAAGCTGAGTGCCCTGGGGTGGACAGCAACAGGCCACAGGCATTAAAGGATGCATAGCCAGAGCAGGCTTTTGGGGGCTCCCTTCCCCACAGTTCTCAAGGAGTCCCTGCTAATTTGCTGTGTGTACCCCAAACATCTCTGTGCTTCACAAGACTTCTGTATAAAGGATCCTGGGAGACACTGCTGCTGGAAACTGACCGGCTGATGACAAGCCACCCAAAAAAAAATGTACACGTGACTCATCTTACCAAAGCTCATTGCACTGGAAAAGCAAAGGGGTTGGGTATTGGCTCATGAAAACCACTCTGTTATCTTTATTTTATTAAAATATCGTTTTCCAAATGGAAGGCTGCTTGACCGTCACCTTGCCCAGTTTCATCTGAATTCTTACAAGTCAGCAAGGCCACACAGAGTGGGCGGTATTGCTGAGCAGCCTGCTCGCCTACTTGACGGTCAACCTAGCACAGACACAGGAGAATCAGGTAGGGCCATACACCAGGCCTGGGGTTTCTCACATCCCAAATTTACAATAAAAGCAGGTGGTGGTTCCCAGCCAGGTCCTGCCTTGGTCCACTTGTCCCACTGTTCATTGCTACCTGGAGATCAAATGTCCCCATCCGTCATGTTGATTTTTAGGTGTTTCTCATCTTGAGTTTCATTCATAGAATGAAACTCAGGTAGCTGCAGATTATGTAACCCCTCAGCTCCAGTCCCCTGAAATTTACCCTCTAGTGTCCAAGTAGGGATGTGATGCTTCCTCGTGTTTCTCCAAGCCTGACAAGGCTCTGGAGGCTCTGTCCTCATTCTGCTCAACCCAGGCCTAGGGGTGGTAGGAAAATGAGCTTGGTGTCTGATGCCCCTGGATCACTTCACTCTAAAGGACTAGTGAGTTGACTTAAAGATAAATACGAAGGAAGGAGAAACAGTATGTGGTCAAGTCAAAAGGGCATAAGAAAAAGATCATAGTTAGAGCATCCTGATTTGTCTGAGAACTTCTAGGCTTAGCGAAGAAGCTGAGGGAGGAGCCAGTTCTTGGGTCCAGGACACCCCTCCCTGCAAGGGAAGGGCTCTTGTCTGACCTTTGGGGTCAAGGATCATGCCACCTCCCACATCATCTGCATTTACTATTAGCAGACAGTCCATTTGCAACCTCTTGTCCGGCTCGGACTGCGCTGGAGGGCTATAAATATGATAGCAGAGAGCACTGCTCCCCAGGAAGGCCAAGAAGCATGCCATAAATATCAGGGCTGGACCGGCTGTCATTTTTCAAAACACAATCTATAGCATTTATTCAGGGCGGAAAGGCCTGCTTGTCAAAAGTCTGCCTTCAGTTCACTCATTCCATAAGAGGTTTTTTTTTTTTTTTTTTTTTTTTTCTTTTTCCTTTCATTTGCCCAATATCAAATGGTCCTGGGCTTTACAGCCTCTTGCTGAGTCTACACTCCAAGAGGAAAATGAGGAGACAAGTTTGGGTCTTCATGCTAGAATCTAAGAGCTGAGCTCTGAATGCAAACAAATGGGAATTGAGGTGAATGAGAGAAGAAAAGATATCTGATACCACAGGGTAGGCACAGATGACATTCTGGCTTCCTGTTTGCTCAGGACTCTATAAGAGTACCACACACTGGGTGGCTGAACTGTCAGAAATTTATTTCATAATTCTTGGGGTTGGAAGCCAAAGACCAAGGTAGAAACAGGCCCAGTTCCTTCTGGGCCTCTCTGTTTGGCTTAGAGATGGCTCTTTTTCCTGTGTCCTGCATTCTTCTGTGGCCTTCCCACTATGTGTCTGCACCTTGTTATAGTCTTAAAACTATATCAGTTATAATCTATTAGTCCCTTGCAAAGGCCCCAGGCATGTTGGACTGCAGGAAGGAAGAACCAATGGACCAAAGCAGAAGCTGGTACTCTGATCCAGGGGATGGGGGTTAGTGAAAGGCAGCATGAGTGAGAGTGAAGGGCTAAGATGGCCATATTCCCCAGGGAGCAGACCCCCCAAGAGTCAGCTAGGCAATGATTATGAGGCAAGTGGGTGGACCATGGTAGCAGCTGGTCCAGAGTTGTGGCCCCAATAGTGACAATAGTGACCTGCCGTCAGCAGGTCCTGCCATGTGTGTTGGAGGAGACCTGTGGGAGTGTCACGTGCAGGACTAGGATGTGGCCAGGGGAGGATGGATGCTGAGGCATCCAGGAGCTGATGGAGGTACCGTAAGGTCAGGGACAGGCTGCAGGTGGAGAGAGCACTGTGGAGGAGAATGGAACAGGATGGACAAACTGGCCACTGCCGTGTTTGGTGACACATGACAATGGGGTCTTGTGTGCATGTTACTGCTTTGTACTCGCCCAGAAGAGGACACACGTGTCCCTGAACTGTGGAAGATGAACTGTTTGCACTGCAGGCCCTTGAGGCTTCAGCAGCAGAGCCTGCTGGGTTAAGGTCGGGGCTACAAATAGCACAGCAGAGCTGGGAATAGGCAGAGAATCCCTGATCCAGTAGAGGCTGAGACCAGGCATTTACAACAGCTTTGGCTGGAGGCTCTGCTGGCCTCTGGAACTCAGTCATTAAGCCAGATGGTGCTAGGGGCCTTGGCCTGATGGAGGGAAGACAGGGAAGAGGCCTAGGAATGGATGAGAGGGAGCTGATTTGGCATCACATCCACAACTGCGGGACAGATGTTTCTGGCAGGGCAGAAACATCAGCTGCCGGGGACAAGGAGAGAGGACCACACAGATTCCTGGTGCCGTGCAAGGGCTTGGGCAGGGTCCAAAACAAACCTTTAGGCAAGGGTGGTACTTGAGCCTGAGATAGAAAGGTAGGTCTATTAAGCAAGTGGGTGACAGAAACTGGGATCATTTATTCCTAGTCTCTACTTCCTGCCAACTTCAGCTTGTTTCTGTATCTGTAAAACAGGACCCTGGGGTCTGTCTTGGGACTTGTCATGAGATTGAAATAGTTCTCAGTGTATAATAAAATGATAGAATATAGAGTAAGGCATATTATATGATATATTATTTATCATAAATATAATGAAATGCTAGGGGATGGAGCCAACCCAGGCTGACGTCCATGGCATGGTGCAAGCTTTCACTTTATCACGTGTCCTTTCACTTACTAGTGTGTCTTGCTGAGCCAGGCCCTGTGCTGTAGTTCCAGGGATGGAGCTCTGGGACAGTGCTGAGGAGAGGCACAGGAGGCAGGAGGCAACGGGGTGAGGAAAGCAAGTAGGCTGACTCCCCACGTTGCCTCTCAGGCAGCTGCAGCACTGCACACTGGACATTGCTGCTCCCAGAAGCACTCTGGGATGTAAGCCAGGCTCTCTTGGTTCCTGGCACTGGGCACAGAGGCCTCCCCTTCAAATAATGAGAAAACATGATAGGATGGGTGGAAGAGACAGTCACCTCTGCCACCCAGCTAGCCAGCTGGCTTATGGTTCCAAAGCCTCTGAGGTCAGGGACCCCACATTTCACTAACTGTAATCTGCTCAGCTATGGAACAGCAGCCATGTTGGCTCTCGCACAGCTTAGCCACTTTGCATCAGAACTTCCTAAAACTATGACACCAGCTATAGACCAGTGGCCCTCACCACAGTGATTGCAAGGCTCCTACCCATCCCACCAAGAGCCTCTGTTCTCCAGGGAAGGGTCGTCTCTGGTCACCTTCCCAGCAATTTGTTAGAGAATGCATACCCTGGGCATCATTGCATCATTGAGTCTGCTACATTCTGGGAGGAATGAGCAAAGGCAAGCTGTGCAGTTGGACTCATTCTAACTATAGTGCTAGGAGAGCAGGGCTCACTGTAAAAGCAGGAGGTCAGCATGATGGTGGGCACATGAGTCCTGGGAGCTGGCTTCCCCCAAAGGCTTAGGCCAACCCCTTCCCTGCATCTGGACAGTCCTGGTTTTACCTGAGACGAACACATAGCAATCAAGAATTTCTCATACTTGGGAGATTCTGTTTTAATCAGGCATCTTGTGTATTTGTAAATGAAGTTTTTGCCTGGACGGGGAGATGGCTATCAGGACTCTATCGGTGACAAATGAATTGCCTGTATAGAGAAGACTGGCATTTAATGGCGGAAACTCAGAAAGGGCCCATGAGATCTTGGTGCCATCAAACTACAGAGACTTCCAGGTTCTTCTGGCAATCTTTCGAGGGCCACAGCCTCCTGATCTACACTGGCCCTATCTTTTGTTTCTTTATGCTCCAGATGAGAAGCTCAGTCCCTGGAAGGGACAATTACTGCCTGTACCAAGTCAGCAGCAGGAACCAGTGTGGAGAACCCAGTCGTGGTGACTGCAAAGAACTCAGAGATTAGATTTACCCATATTAGAATGCAGCAAGGCAGGGCACATTTGGGGAGGGAGACGCTCCAGATGAAAATTGCTTAGCATAAAAATCAAATCTCTCTGAACCCAGATCAGCTTTCTGTCAGTAAGTTCTTGGATATATCACATGTCAGACCAAGGTAGCGGTGTGTTTGTGCAGGGGTGTGTGTACTCATCTGCATGTTTGTGTGTGTGTATGTGTGTGTGTGTGCGCATGTGTGTGTGTGTGTGTGTGTGCATGCATTATTTTCAATTTCTCTCTTATGAAATGTTGCCTGAAGCACTTTATTAACCTCCATAGTAAACAGCAGGATACTACAAATTACCTCCTACCCCCAAGTTCCTGGAGGTTCGGAGAACACTTGTGTTTGCCTTGAGCTGAGATCTGATGGCCCCCAAATTATTGTACTTTGTGACACCCCTTGTCTAAGACTCTTTGCTGCCTTTTGCCAGGAATGCATCCCAGTAGCTTTCCCAAGTACACAGTGACAGGAAAGGGCAATGAGCCACCCCACCCGTGCCATAAAGTGATGCTTTGCAGCCTGAGATCTGCACAGCATTAGCCACTGAGAGGTCCTCATTGACACAGTGATGATGTTACCACCCACTGAAGCACTTGGTAAGCCATTCAGTCATATGCTCACCTGTCTTGCACAGGGTCCATTGAGTAGATAGTCTATGCCAAGCTGAGAGACTAAAGAGAAAGGGCCGAGTCCAGGCACAGATGCCTGACACACAGCTCCTCAAAATCTGTGGCTGTTGTGGGTCACGCCAAACCTCTAGCTTTGTCACTTCACACATGGAGAAGCACACGCAGAGAAGGACAGGCCTTGCTTAAGGTTAGCCCACAGGACTAACACAGGACTAGACAGTGACCGAACTGGCTGAGTCACAAGCCCACCATGCCTCCTGCGGAAGTCACAGACCACGAGTAGAGGGAAATCCAAAATTCACCTAGATTCCAGAGCCTCAGCACTGCATCAAGAATGGCTGTCCCTCTTTTGCCCACTTTGGGGACCCTTGTCATCCTACTTGGTTCCCTCTTTCAACCTTGATATGATGGGAAGTGCTTAGTCTTATTGCAACTTGCTATGCCATGTTTGGTAGAGATCCCTGGGAGGCCTGCCCTTCTGAAGAGAAAGAGAGGAGGAGTGGGTGGGGAAGGGGAAGAGGAGAGGGTACTGAGAGAAGATGGAGGGAGGGCAAACTGGGACCAGGGTGTAATATATGAGAGAATAAATTAATACAATAAAATAAAATAAAAAAAAGAATGGCTGTCTCCCAAACAAAGTGGTTACGAGGCTTTTGGCTGATGATAAAAATAAATGAATAAAGAGCCAGAACTTTCATATCAGAGAAGAACAGGAGAGCTCAGTGCTGTAGCAGGCAGGCTCCGTGGTGGTGAGGGTGGTCCTCACTGACCACGGGTGTCACGTCCCTCCTCCACTCAAGCAGGGATTTCTCCTTCTCTCTCCAGACAACCCCTTCTCCTGCACCCAGGGCCCCTGCCAGGAGGCTTCATGCTTTCTGCCTCAGCTGTCCTTCTGGTGTATCATTTTACGGCATAGAAATAACAAGTATGACCTCCGGGTTGCTCTGATAGTTAAATGAGATAACTTTCTGAAGCTCCTAGCACAGAGCCTAGGAAACAATAACAGCTATGAGAGCGGGTGCAATCTCCATACAGGATCTGAGAGGAGAATAATGCCTTGGCTCTCCTTTCCTCTCTCCCCTTCTAGATGTGTCTTCATTGTCACTCATTTTCTCACTTTTGACACAAACTTCCTTTAAGCTTCAATTGTCTGTGAAACCACAGGCTGGATGAAGTCAATTGCTTTCTAACCTCACAAAGACAGATGGAAAGGACAGCCTTGTCTATGCAGCCACGTGTTCCTGGGCCCCTGGTGACCTTCTGAAATGCTCTGTCCTCACCAGGGTCCTAAGGAAGATACTGAATTTTATATAGAGAGAAGATACCCCAGAAGAAGCCCTGAGCACATTCTCCCAAGCCAGTATAGCAGAGAAAATACTTGCAAATAGCTTGTCTTGCCAAAGACATCTATCCAGATTGCAATGAGAAATTTCTGAATTTTTAGCTTTTCCTTCTGTCTCGGGGTCCTTACACCCCATACATGTGGGTTCCTTGAGACAGGGCACATGGCAGTGGGTCTTAACAAATTGGGAGGCCCACTCCCAGGCTCCTCCCTGAGCTATCTGGAGTCAGCCCTCCCTCCAAGGGCTCTGCCAGCGTCACTCTCAGGCAACAGCTGCCTGCCCTGGGGGAGACATCCCTATGAACGGAGGCTAAGCTGAGCTAAGAGCTGTGCTAGAGGACAGCTGTGAAAAATAACACAGACGGTCAGCTGCGCCATTTCCTGTACAACACATAATTAGGTTAGATAAGAAACTAGCTGCGTCTAAGTGCTATAAATGTCTATATTAAGCTATTTTGAAAGTGCCGAGCACTTTGACATTTGAGAGTTCAGAGTAATTGAGGTATTGAAATAAAATTGCTTCTGTTATTTAAAAGGTCATTATCGTCTTCAGCTAGATATATGAGGACTATTTTCCACTCTAGTGAGCTGTTCTCTCTGGCACAATTAGTGTCGCTTGAGTAGAGGCCTGCCAGGGAGACTCCCACCCAGCAGCCCCCACCAGATGCCCAAGGTAGCTGATCAGATATGTGGAGCAGGAGGGAAGAAAGGAGAAGCCCCTGACACCCCAAATCCATGGACTCAGCACCTGTTGATGCCTGTCCCCAAACAGGCACATGTTGTTCAACACTGACTGATCCTCTCAGTCATCCCCAAGGATGCCACCATAGTCAGAACAGTGCAGGCAGAAAAATCTGAGTGTCCATGTTGGCCACCAATGGGGAGGAGAAGGGGTATGGCTTGTGGGAGCAGGGAGAGACCAGAGCAGACCACTGCGAACCTAGCAATGAAAAAGCTGTGGGTTGTGCCTGTTGTGTGAGGATTATCACGAGCCCATGCGGAACCCCTCCTCTCTATTCCCTGAGAGGAAAAAGACAAGACACAGGTTGGGAAACTAGACACCGCAAGAGGGTGGCTGAATGCTAGAAGATACCAGGGCTGGCTCCCCTGCTCTCCCCTTTAAAGCTCCAACAGTTCTTTGTGTCCCTTTCTACTCTATCCCCAGCCTAAGTCCTTGTGCTTTCAGCATTCCTTCCACTAAAGCATGGAAGACGGAGCGGCATCTGTTGGGATGCAGTTTGTGGGGGATTCAAAGCAATGGTTCCTGGGAGGGAGATCAGAGGGCAGGATTGCTGGCTCCAAGGACATTCAGAGGCTGGCACGCCAGGCCCTGGCAGACTCTTGGTCACCAGCCTGAGGCACAGCAGCTCTTCCATGCCCATCAGTGTCCCTGTAATCCTGAGGCTCTAAGCAAATCTAGATCTCCAGCTATGTCCTACAAATGTAGTTGCTGGTAAATGGTAAATAGTTCTGGTAAATGGAAAGTTTTACCAGAAACGCTAGATGCCACAGCTTTTTAAAGGTCTCACTCAAGCATCTCAGCTCTCCATGCCTCCAATAACTGAGTTAAGTAAATAGGTGCTTTAAGCATTATTATCTATTAGAATACCAAGGTAACTCCTGTCTTCTTCCAGACTGGTTATTTCACCCAAGAAAATACACTACTTTACTTCCAAATTTTAAACAATTATTGGCAGCAGCTGAGGATGGCACCCAGGGCTTCGCGCATGCCAGACAAGGGCTGTACTGCTGAACAGCAGCACCCTGCTCCCTGGCCAACTTATGAAACAAACCCAAGAAGTACACATTGGTTTGTAAGTAGATTCCAAAACTATATATCTTAAGAAGTGTGGACATTTCCTCCAGACCTAAGAGTCTAACTGTAGTTTCTTTTTTTTCTGTTTTGAATTTTTAATTAAATTTTTATTTTTTATATTAATTACAATTTATTTACTTTGTATCCTAGCTGTAGACCCCTATCTTCTCCTCTCCCAATCCCAACCTCCCTAATCTCCTCCTATGCCCCTCTCCAAGTCCACCGATAGGGGAGGTCCTCCTCCCCTTCCATCTGACCCTAGCTTATCTGGTCTCATCTGAACTGGCTGCATTGTCCTCCTCTGTGGCTTGGCAAGGCTGCTCCCCATCCAAGGGAGGCAGTCAAAGAGCCAGCCACTGAGTTCAGGTCAGAGACAGTCCCTGTTCACCTTACTAGGGAACCCACTTGGATACTGAGCTGCCATGGGCTATATCTGAGCAGGGGTTCTAGATCATATCCATGAATGGTCCTTGGTTTTTTGACAGATGTTTCCAATGCTGTTGGGAAGTTCTGAGTCTATGGGGTTGGCCCTGACCATCCTTGTGACCTAGAGGTCTTGTGTTTCACAGGAAAGAATCTACCACCTCCTTCTTGCTTCACAGAAGAGGAACTCAGAGTGCATACACCCAAGATTTCTATCCCAGACACAAGTCTGAGGGTGGCAAATGGGGCCTACAAGCCCACGCAGCCTGTTGCCACCCCAAGGCAAATGTGTTATTCCAGGCTGCTCTCTCATGGAAACTGGCAGTGAGTTTGCCAATAGACTAAATATAGCAGTGTCTTTCTGCTGAGTATGGAAGCCCTGGTCACTGCGGTTTGGGCAGAAGGCTTAGATGATGGCTTCAGAGAGAAACAGAATCTACAGGGAGGAAAAAAGACCTCCTCCCGTCTCTCTCCTCAAGTTTTCACTCCAAAGAGCATTCACATTCCTTTTGCATGGGTTCTTGAGTTTCTAAGGACTGAGAGGACACACCCTGTGTCTGTCAGTAGGGTCATGTGACGACAAAGCAGACAGGGACCTGTCTCCAGAGAGCTTGCTTTTCCAGCAGAGAAGAAAGCTGAGTTTCATAACCCTATCCCAAAGGGAGGACAGCAAGCTAGGGAAGAAATGCAAGGACCTGGGGTCATTGTCCTGGGTCCGGGAAGGTCAGCAGGGGCTGAGCTTGTCAGAGTATCCTCTGTGCCTGGCACAGCACTTTGTGTGTTCTCAAGATGTAGAACTGGAGCAGGGAATTTTCTCTCCAGCTCCAATGAGGGTGAGCTGATAGGGGGATTCGGCTCTCCAGTAGTTCTCTCAGCATGACCACTCTCCATCCTGGGCTCATGGGCAGCTTGACTCTGGGTTGCAACAAGAAGCAGCCCAGCTTCTTGTCCCTACCCGAAGTATCCTACACACATCCCTGTTCCTATAAGACTGGCATCACCCTGGAGTTGTGCTTGCATCTCCACAGGGAATCAGAGAGGTGAAGCAGCCTCTCAAATACAGAGAGAGACCCAGTTCTCATCATACTAAAAGAGCTGTTCGTGCTACTGAGTAAGAAATGCCAGGACAGCTGCAAACAAAAGCATTCACGGAGAGGTAATACCAGACATTGAGCCCTACTAGGGTTCTAATCCCAAGTCTGGTGACTAAGCCAGAAAAAAAGCTGTTTGCACACAGTATGTCAGTCCTTAGCGTGTGATGGCTGCAAATAAAGAGCGGAGAGGGAAGGGAAGGGAGAAGACAGAATAAAACATGAATAAATTAAAAGGCATATTTGAACTAAAGTTAGATTAAGAAGAGAATGTATGGGAATGTTTAAAAAGGGGGGGGTTCGATAGAATTAAGCTTAGAAGAGATGGGAGGGGGCCGTATGCCAGGGAGGTCTGCAAGCCAAAGAAGGGCCAGCAGGGGATGGTGCTAACATCACATAGCGTATCTGCTGCCCAGAGTCCACAGAGGTGGGGGAGACACGGGCAAGGAGCGTTCTGGGCTAGGCCCCATGAGAAGGACAAGAACACAGTACGCATCTTCACAGCCATGTCCACTAAGCTGGGAGTCCCCTGTTTACACACGGATATGCTCCCCGACATCTGCTCCACCCGCTCACATCCTGGCAATGGACAGAAGGAGTTTATGCATTAGTAATGCAGATACTTGGAATAGCATGTAGACAGTAATAAACTGAATTATGTCCTAATCTTCAAAAATATAAAAAGAGTTAAAATTAACCACCTACGAAGCTGGGGATGATTATGTGATGATTCTAGAACATAGAGGTTTTAAAGAATCCACTTATGAATCCACTAATGCACCTCTCCACCCCCACTACCTTGCTCTGTGGCCCTGTGAGCGTACCATAGCATCCTTTTCATGCAGACATTTATCTCGCCTTCCAAAAGGCCTCTTTTCCCATCAAAGAAGGCAGTCTCATGAGTCACAGCCAGGAAAATCAGTATTCAGCAGCAGTCTTTTCTTGCTCAATATTGGGGGTCTCCGGTAAAACCCTATGGCCCAGATCATTTTGTAGGCAGCCTCTAGTCTCGGCTCTCACTCTATACTCCAGTCCACCAGAGGGAGCTACAGAGGAGCCTGACACTTCTGCTCTCTGGAAGCCATTTTTTCCCCCATTGGATGTATGAGTCCCTCTGGGCTGCTCCTTGCCCCTTCCTGGGGTCTCCCTCAGCTGGACACTCACTCTCCAGAAATGTTTGTTCTGAACTTTTCCTTCGAATTCCCTGGGCACTTTGGTACTAGCCCATAACTGGAAAAGTAACATATTTTTGGTGTTGGGTAACTCAGCTTACCAGCTCTTCAGCTTGAGGAATGGCATTGGGAAAGTCACTTATGAAGACTCTACACTCCCTTTCTTACACTCACAAAGCAGTGCCAACATCATCTCCTTTTCACGGCAGCTGTGAAACTCTAGGACCACAGATGGCACAAAGCAAGCACTCTTACCAGGAACTGGTCTTGACTACCAGTTCTACTGCTCTATGACTAACTGAAGATGGGTGAACTTGGGAGGAGCTTGGGAGAGACTCACGGAGCTGGACCTTCACCACTGAAAGCTGTCTTGCAGTGAGCTTATAGTACATGCTGACCCCAGCCCACTGCAGAGCTGACTCCAACTCAAGTCAATGGGAGGCTGCCCAATGGCCACCAGCCACTGGATACTGTCACTCTGTCTTCTCGTTGAGACTGGGCACTACCACAGCCTTGGGCTGGAGGGGAGGCCTGGACAAGAGAGGGTGAAGGAGCATGACAAGATACAGAGGTGACCTGACTTCTGATCCTGATGACCAGAGGCTCTGTGACCTCAGTATCCCTTTAAGTAAATATCTTATGTGTCAAACGGCAGGAAGTGAAAGGGGGCATGAAATAAGGACGCTTAGTTAAAACATTCTATACTGAGGCCATGTTGCCAAATGTTATGGTTTGGATGAGTCCTCTGAAAGCCCGTGTGGGTGGATCCTGGGTACTGATACTATGAGGCAAAGCCACTACTGGTAGACAGTGGGCCCAGCAGGGAGTCATTAGTCCCCAGGAGGGGAAATGGTCTCATATTCTCTCTGTCTCCTGGCTAAATAAGGATGTAAGCCCCTGCTATGATGTGCATTCCTCGCCAGAGGCATGAAGCCACAGGATAGCTGAATCTTGCATTGGAAACTCCAGAATCTAAGACAAAAACACACCTTTCCCTCTCTGTAGGATAACTGGTTCCTGTGTTTTTGTCATTGTGATGGAAACCTGAATATTACACCAAGCTATTTTTCTGCTACAGATGGGGTAGGCCAGCACCTTAGAAGAGAAGTAAACCTGCCATGCTCTTGAAGTCCCAGCTCCAGAGTAAGATCAGGCTTTGTCTCTTCATTTGGTGTTCCCCAGTGACATGTCAAGACGTGACTGTTGTACCAACCAAGGACTATGCATGCAGAGGACCTAGGTCCCCTTCTCAGATGTAGCAGACAGGCAGCTCAGTCTTTGTGGGGGCTCCTTAATAAGGGGAGGAGGGGCTGTTTCTGACATGGACTCTGCTGTTTGCTCCTCGATCATTTCTTCCTGGTGAGGTGGCCTTGCCAGGTCACAGAGGAAGAGGATGCAGCCAGTCCTGATGAAACTTTGATAGGCTGGGGTCAGTTGGTGGGGGAGGAGGGCTCCCCATTTCTGGGGACTAGGGGAAGGGGAGGGGGAAAGAAAGAGGGAGAGGGAAACTGGAATGAAATAAGGGAGGGGCTACAACATCAGGATGTAAACTAAATAATTTTTTTTTAATTTTTAAATTTAAAAAATCCCTAGAATACCCTATCTGTGGTATCACTGTCAGTCCTCATTTGGTGTAGACAAACCTGAATCACCTGAGGGCTTGAGTTCTCCTTGTTCCACTGCCTCCAGTCATTCAAGAACCTACCAAGACTAGGATATTAGTGATGCTGTCACCCAAACTAGCAATTGTAACTGTGACAATGGGTGGCACAAGGCCTTGCCAGGACATCCAGATCCTCAGGCTCCTATTCTAGATGGTGAAAATCACAAAGCCATAACTATGTAATTGACAGCCCCACAAGGCACATGGAAGTCCAGAGTCCTGGGCTCAGCTCATTACATACTCCAGCAATGGCAGCTGCTGAACACCAGCCCATAGCCAGGACAGCAGTCCCATTTGTATTGATGGATCTTGTCTGCCTTTCTGTGGGGTTGCCCTGTGACCTAAGAGCCAAGAAGTAGGATTTCAGGTGAGATGGAAGATAACTTAGCCAAGCTGCACTTCAGGGCCAGCCTCTGGCATTAGTACAAGTTATATGGTGGAGGGCAGGTCAAGGGTAAGTGTGGTGGCCTATGAGAGCTGATTCTACCTGATGGGAAGCAGAAAGCCTATGAATGGAGAGGATGGAAGAGCAGTGGCAATGCAAGGGAGAAATACAGGACATATCATGGCTCTAGTTCTGTCATCTGGGGATAGACATCCGAGTGTTCCATATCTCAGCATCTTAGTCTGCTGGTCAGGATAGAATTGCACTAGCTTAGTGAGACGAGACCAGGTGTCCAACTCAGCACTTTCCAATAAAAGTCAGTATTAATTCTTACATCTCCAGAGATGCTGGATTCGCCCTACTCAGTAGCAGACCCCTTAACCAGAATTGCAGGGAAGCAGTAACTGGACCCTAAGGAAGCAAAAGAGATGCTGAGGGTGAAAGGCCAGTGGGCAGTTACAGAGCTCAGGAGGGTGGACCACCCTGAGCATAGTCCTCAAAGTCACTAGGCTGTAGCTGAAGCATGGTCAGAAACAAGGGTGTGAATGAGACAGAAGGAACTGATGGTCAAGGTGTAGAAATCCCTCTGTGGATGGCTGGGTAGGGGAATGAGCACCAAGAAAGAAGGTAAGTGGTGTCCCAAGCAAAACTGGAAGAGTTGTTTCAAAGATAATCAGAGAATTGACTGTCAAGAGGAAAAGTTCCCTTTGTGCATGAGAGTGCAGAGCCTATCCCCATCCTTAGACCACACTCTCAGCAATGACTCTAGAAGCTGCTGCTCAGAGCTGACAGCATGGGTGGAAGCCTGTCCTGGGGAAAGGTACTTGTCAATTTGGAGACTGGGAGAGAAGTTGAAGATGAAAGATAAGAGCAGAGATGCTCCCTTCAAAGAAGACTACTAAAAGAACAGGAAGTGGAATCCTGAAGGAGAAGAGGAAGAAGAAGAGGAAGAAGGAGAAGGAGAAGAGGCAGAGGAGGAGGAGGAGGAGGAGGAAAAGGAGGAGGAGGAGGAGGAGGAGGAGGAGGAGGAGGAGGAGGAGGAGGAGGAGGAGGAGGAGGAGGAGGCGAAGAAGGAAGAATGGGGCATGAATGCCAAACTGACCACATGGCAGCCTGAAGTGGAGGCCACGGTTCTGGGGTGACTGGGACAATCTGGGGAGACTTGAAACTTGCCTAGGCTGAGGAAGGAATGGAACAGCGGAGATCTTGCTAAAACGATGATGGGCCCTCGACCTTAGCTGAACCAAGTACAGTTCAGGAAAAAACAAAAACAAAAACAAAAAACTGTACCAGGCAGGCAGAGTACAAGGAGTGGATGGTTTCCTGGAGCCAGAGTTTGGTTACAGAGTGTGGGTTATTGTCTATGGGAACTACAGTGGTGTATGCATGTATGAAAATGTCATGATGAAGTAACTAAAATAAATGAGTAATAAAATGAAAATGTGTGGGAAGGCCACAAGACTGAGAGTCAAAAGCGCAGGTCCAATTGGCTGTCCCTTCTCTTCTTAGCTTTCGCACTTTATCATAGCAATGATAAAAGTCCCACATCTTATAGATGACAGTTCCATTTAGAAAACTAAAGAGAAAGAAATTCAAAGGCTTAGACACAACCCAGACATGTGCCCAGGAAGACCAGGCTACCGGTGGATCCTCTAAGACAACCCTAAGCCCAGGAGTCCAAGTTTCTCATCCTCATGCAACATCTGGATGACTTCCACCCAGCCATCTGCAGCGGCTGCAACCTGCAAAGAGGAAGCATCTGCATCTCCTTCAGCAGCTGAGCAGCCTCCGCACAGACGGAGGCTAATGAGCTTTTCTCCTGTTTGCTGACGGAGGACACTCACCATAAAGTTTAATGTGGAAGAACAAGGTGCCTATAACCGAAGCTGTAAACACCTCTAATTCCATTTAAAGCTATAAGGTTTGCTGCGTGAACATTTAACAACCAGACAGACACCGACTCGGTGTGGCACTAATTGAGCTGCATTTATTAAAAAGCAGGTACCATGTCATCCTCGCCAGCGACAACAGAAAGGGTAGCCACGCCACCTCTCACATCCAGCCTCATGCGTTCATTAAGAGTCCCGTCCAAATCGTGATGCAAAATGATGCAGATGGCGCCGGGAAAGAAACACTAGGTAAGCCAGACACAGCTCTGTGTCAAAGCCTTGTGCATCTATAGAAATTATCCCCCTGGGGCAACACATTTGAAAATAAAAAGAGAGAGAATTGTTCAGAATGAGCCAAGACACAAGCCCCACTCCACTTTGTCTGGAGTTCCCACCACTGAGCCCGTCTGAGAAGAGGAATTCGGAGTCTCCTGGCTCTGCCCTGTCCTCTGCTTGTTCACTCATACCCATCTCCTCTGGCTTCCTCACCTGCCCTGGACCTGTCATGCCAGACACTTTTCACCATTCAGGTGTGGCCACCTTTCTTCTTCATTGGGTGGCATCTCCCTGAGGATTGTGCCCCACGGTCTGAGTGCCAGCTTTGTCTTAACACTGTGGGGACACCTCAACCCCCAAGGAGCTCAGGATCCACTTTCCTATTTCACAAACTTAACATCCTTGTTACTCAGTGTGGCCTTGGGCTCAATAGCTCTTGGATATACTGAGAGACTCAGAATCTCAGGTCCCATTTCAGAACTCCCAAACCAGGATCTGCGGTTTACCAAGGCTGCAAGGGACTGTGCACTCTATAGAGTGTTGACCTAAGGCCCAACCACCTGCACATCCTGCCATAGAAGAAGATCAATGAAACCACACTGAATGCAGACCTTGACCCAGGGCTGTAAATCTCTGCTTTCTTTGCTCTTACAAGGAACAGCTTCTGCTCCACACATGAGGGTTAGGGTATGGGTAGGCTAGGGTCATCATCCCTGCCATGTCATCACCTGGCCTTGAAAAAGGGCTGGCCCCAAGGGACAGAGCTGGTTACCTAAGTTGCCTAAGTCAGGAGGACTGGAAAAGCATCTGATTTTAAAGGAACCATCTTAAAAGTCAGAGCCAACAGATAAAGTGTCCTCCAATACTCCTGACCTAGTGCATTTAAGTCAACTCCTCAGTACTGTTCCAGACGTGGCATCCCTACTCTAAACCCGAGGGTCCCTTCCTTAGGGAGAACATTAGTGCTGAGATTCTCCATGAAAAGGATGTCACCTAAAAGGCAGGGGACAAAGAACAGTGGAAGTTCACAGTTACAAGGACAGCCTACCTTCCACACCCATACATGATTCAGCCACTTATGGATTGAAACAATTTTTAAAAATGTTGGTGCTGCGCCTACAGATTGGGAAAGAATCTTCACCAACCCTTTATCTGACAGAGGACTCATATCAAGTATATATAAAGAACTAAAGAAGCTGAAAAGCAGCAAACCAAGTAACCCACTTAAAAAATGGGGAACAGAGCTACAGAGAATTCTCTGTAGAGGAATACTGAAGGGCACAGAAGCACTTAAAGAAATGCTCAACCTCACTAGCCATTAGGGAAATGCAAATCAAAACAACCCTGAGATTTCACCTTACACCCATGAGAATGGCCAAGATCAAAAACTCAAGTGACAACACATGCTGGAGAGGTTGTGGAGAAAGAGGAACCCTTCTCCACTGCTGGTGGGAATGTAAACTTGTACAACCACTCTGGAAATCAATCTGGCGTTTTCTCAGACAACTAGGAATAGTGCTTCCCCAAGATCCAGCCATACCACTCTTAGGCATATATCCAAAAGAGGCTCAAGCACACAAAAAGAAATTTGCTCAACCATGTTTGTAGCAGCTTTATTTGTAATAGCCAGAAGCTGGAAACAACCCAGATGCCCCTCAACTGAAGAATGGATGCAGAAATTGTGGTACATCTACACAATGGAATATTACTCGGCAATGAAAAATAAGGAAATCATGAAATTTGCAGGTAAATGGTGGGATCTGGAAAGGATCATCCTGAGTGAGTTGTCCCAGAAGCAAAAAGACACACATGGTATATACTCACTCATATAGACATACAACATAGGACAAACCCACTAAAACCTGTGCATCTAAAGAAACTAAGCAAGAGAGAGGACCCCAACTAAAATGTCCAATCCCCATCCGGAAAGGCAAAGAGGATGGACATCAGAAGAAGAAGAAAACAGGAAACAACCTAGGAACCTACCACAGAGGGCCTCTGAAAGCCTCTGCCCTACAGACTATCAAAGCAGATGCTGAGCCTGATGGGCAACTGTTGGGCAGAGTGAATGGAATTTTAGGTAAGAACTGGGAAATAGTAAGAGCTGGAGAGGACAGGGTCTCCACAAGGAGAGCAACAGAACAAGAAAATTTGAACACAGGGAACTTCCCAGAGACTCATACACCAACCAAGGACTACTCATAGAGATAACCCAGAACCCCTGCACAGATGTAGCCCAGGGCAGTTCAGAGTCCAATTGGGTTACATAGTAATGTGAAGAGGGACTGCCTCTGACATAATCTGATTGGCCTGCTCTTTGATCACCTCCCTCTGGGGGGGAGCAGCCTTACCAGGCCATAGTAGAGGACAATGCAGCCACTTTTGATGTGAACTGATGGACTAAGATCAGAAAGGAGAGGAGAACCTCCCCTATCAGTGGAATTGAGGAGTGGCATGCAAGCAGAGGGAGGAGGGAGGGTGGGATTGGGAGGGGAGGAGGGAGGGGCTTATGGGGGGAATGCAGAATGAATAAAGTGTAATTGATGAATTTTTTTTTTTAAAAAAGGGAAAAAATAATTTAAGAACCTTAAATGACTTTCAAAAGTGGAGGAAAACATGGAGTTAGTCAATTTACATGGAGCACGTCTCGCCTCTAGGGGCAATGGTCTCCTGAACCTACTCAGACCTCGGACACCACCACTGCTAGTTCTAGAACTGATGCAGGATGTTCCAACGAAGGGGTTAAGGCTTCTCATAATATTTCCTATAAGCCCACACCTGTTTGTTTATATCCCCCATTTCTATTCATTATTAGCCAGATAGAGCCAAGTAATTGTGGTAATGATACTTGCTTTTTTGCCCAATGCTGGAATGCTAGTAAATTTACTAGCTGGTTACTCGCATGCCTCACTGGGTGCCTGTGCCCATTGATGCCCCTCACGCTATGACTCTCTTCAGACAGAAAAGGGATCTTGGAATTACAGCTGCCATTGTTACTGCCATCTCATTGGCGGCTGTTGGAGCTACCACTCCGGCATTAGCCAGGAGTCATACTGTGCAGACTGCTCAGACCCTGAATAATCTTTTAGCCAATGTAGCTCATGCCTTAGATGTACAAAAAGGAATTAATGCTCAACTAAAAGGAGGCTTGATGGTGTTCACTCAGAGGATTGACCTCGTGCAGGAGCAAATTGATACCCTATGGCAAATCGCTCAACTTGGCTGTCAATGAAAGTATGCTGGACTTTGAGTCACTAGCATACAACATGAGAATTTTCCCTGTGCTGCAAATCTGTCTAAACAATTGTCTAGCTATATTTTAGGTAATTGGACTGGAGAATTCGATACTATGATGGAGCAGCCATTGTCACGGTAAATTCTACCAGAGTGGACGCAGGACTAGCCACAGGATTATCATCATGGATTGCTGCAGCCATGAATCATCTGAAGGAATGGGCAGGCATGGGAGCGTTAGCAGGCCTTCTGGTGTTGGTCTCCTTGGTTTGCCTGTGGTATATATGAAAGATTAGAGTCTCACAACAGTATAATGCAGCCATGACCATTCAGGCCTTTACAGCCATTGAAGCAGGACAGTCTCCCCAAGCATGGTTGGCTACCATAAAAAGCTAAAATGTTACGCTCAGGATGCGAGGCACTCAGGGTCAGCACTAAGCACTGCACTCAGGGTCAGCCGCTTTGGACCCAGAGAAGAGCATGTCTGATTGCATGCGGGTTGATGCCCCAGGTCCCGCCTCTGAGAAAAAGGTATCGGACGGGTCTGATGCTCTTTGGGTGGATGACACCTAAATGAACATCAGTACAAAGTCCCAATTTATTTCTAATATCAGAGATCAGACCTCTACTCTTGCCTGATGCGTCTAAAACAAAAAGGGGGAACTGTAGAGAGCTGCGTAATGCCGTGCCTTAAAGATGGAGCTGGTTTCTGCCTTCCACCTTCCCGATGGTGAGTGCTCTCTGTCACAAACAACTCCACATTTGGCTAAGGCTGAGGATCTGGCTTGCTTCCATGTATGTGGACCTATCTGCATTGCCCACATGGCATGCTGGGGCTGGCTACCCAGGGTCAGATGATTGTTAAATAGCCTACCCAGGCTATTAAAGCTGTGGGCTGGCTTTCCCCAGGGTCAGATGATTGTTCAAGGTTCCTGAATAAACTGCATTGAAAAAAAAATGTTGGTGCTGAATATGCATGCTCTTTTTTTTCTGGTCATTATTCCCTACGTGAATTTTTTTTTTAGCATTTATACTGTATTAGGAGCTATAGGTAATCTAGAAATGATTTCAGTATTCACTGGATGTGAATAGGCTATGTGCAGGTGTTATATTTTTTATGTTTTATATAAAGGACAAACAGTGTCACTTTGGATAGCCATCGGGGTCCTAGAAACAACCTGAAGAATAAAGGATGGCTGTACCGCCATTGGGTGAGAGAGGTAACAGGGCTCTTTGAGGAAGGGCGTGCCTTGTATTTTTCTGTCTTCCTGATCTGAAGGAAAGTGTGACCCACGCAACTTTTCAGAATTATTTCCATTGCTATGTGTCTAGACAGAGCAGAATGTGGATTCAAATAGTAGAGTGATAAGGCACTTTGTGTTTAAAAGAAAAAAGAGAAAGGTCTGGGGGATTTAGGTGACCCGAGTAAGATCGTGTGCTTAGAGAACATTTTTACCCCTTTTACTCTCAGCCTCCATGGACCTCAGTCTGTTATCCTCAAAAGGAAAAGACAGTTTCTTTCTCACAAGGACTGGCTGGCTGAGATGGAGCATGTATACCCTTTGGACCATATTTATGGGCAGAGGCAGGAGCCCCATTCTTGGCCCATGAAGGTATGGTCATGCAGATCAGAGTGATAAAAATGACCATGAATAATCTTTAAAAGTCAGTCTTTGGCCAACCAACATAATTATGCGTTAAAAACTAGAAGTATCCTATGTCCTTTTCATGCCTATCAAGAGGTGACAGGCCTAGCGTGGGTGTGTGTTCCCTGAGAACTGAAGTACTTCAGTGCCGTGGTGAAGAGGGGACCCTAACGGAACCCCAGCTCTCCCCATGCCAGTACTGACTCAGCTCAGGGCTGGTGGCTTTGACTGCAACACTTTTTCATGTGAGCTTCACTTTGCTCCCCTTTCAGGCTGCCTATAAAGATTCCTTGTCATCTGTGGCCTAGGCCAAAATTCATCCCTAAATCTGAGCCTATCTGCACTGCATCTCTGAGAAGCCATTGCTCCCAAACAATGGTCCATGTTTGCTTTAATTTCATTGAATGTGGAAGCAACTGTTTTTTTTTGGGGGGGGGAGATTACTCAGTGATTACATCATTGCTCCTATTGATGCCTTGTAGCAAGAACTCTGCACTTTCTAGTTAATGGATGTTTTCCCTCACTTAGCTTTAGAAATGTCAATTCATGGTTAGTGGCCTATTTGGTAGAGGATGAGTGACTAGACCCATTTTCTAAGCAAGAATGCCAAAATATGTCACTTCAAATAAGCACCAGGTGCAAATAGCTCATTTCTACTGCTCTGAGAGTGCTGTGCGGTCTCCTTGGGGAAAGGCAGACAAAAAAGGATGCGGTGAGGCTTCTGCTCCCCTAAAGGAAAATGTTCAGTAAGTACCCCATTCCCACAACTTAGTGTGGACCAGAACTTGAGAGGCAACTGCGAAGGTGAAGCTGTAAAAGTTACAGCTTCTAGATGGTTCTTAAAAGCATGTACTGTTCTCAGTGGAATGTGTTCATGTGTGATGGCTCTAAGCCCCACTCTCTACTCCTAACTGGCACCTCAGTGTCCTTGTCTACCTATATGGCTATGTGTGCAAATCAGGAAATCACTGTATCCTTAAAACATTACACGTCCACCTGCTAGAACCCTGTTGTGATAAAATACAGTATTATCTAGGGTAATCATGGTATCAGTGATGTGCTATTTGTGGTTTTCACCTTCCAAAGAAGATGCTCTGGAAAGTTCTAGTACCTTACCCTAAGTGGACTTTCTTCTTCAAAAGCCATGTTCAGGCACAGAAAGAAGAGCAAGGCGCAGGTGTTATCAAAGAAGGTAGACTTCCACACCAGTTTTTATAGGAAAAAAAATAGCTGCTCCCTTTGGACACTGTACAATAAACACAAGAAATATTGACAAGGAACCCTGGGTAAGTGTGAATGTTATTGCTATAGGACTAAGTTTGCAGGTAAAAAGTTGCTTGTAAAAGCTGCTACAGGCTTAGGAACACAGCTTAGAGGTAGAGGGCCCGCTAGACCATGTGCAAAGCCCGGGGTTCAAACCCACACACTGCAAATATAAAGTTTGCTTGCTTCATTGGTTTTAAAGTGCAAAGTGGCTTTAGCATGAATGTCAAGAGAGATTGTTTGTGAACTGGCTTATAGTTTCCAGAATCTTGCAATGCTTATTGTCCCATTTAACCTTCAAGAATCCTAGGAGGGACTTTTTTTTTTTCTTTTTTTATCACATACAGAAAATCCAAGGTGATTAGGGGTTAAGAAACTCAATATAAGTCCCACAGGGACATAGAAGGGACAACACACACCCCAGCTGTGTTTAAAATAGATAATTTATCATATATACACGGTAAATTACATAGCCAAACAACGTTTATAGAGTGTAGTAAGTGGCGACCAGGGTACACGGAAGTCAACAAGCATCCTCAACGGCACTGCGGATGCCAGGGTGTCTCTCTGTCTCTCACAGAGTGGGGCTACTTTCATGAAGTCCGACGACATCTCTGTACATTGTGTGGGTCCACAGAGCAACTTCTCCGTGGACTTATGCCCCACAGTCCTCTGACATCTACCCGAGACCATCAGAGTTAGCATCCGAGGCTGAGATGGACAAAGCAGTTGTCAGGAGCTGAGTTCTCCTGAACAGTTTTCCGGCATGGCTCATACTTCCATTCCTATGTTGAGGGAATGGCGAAAGGCTGTCTTCCCTTGAGCAAGAGTTGACTGAGCTTGGCACACTTTGTTCACTTACATGATGTACCCACTGGAACCACACTCCAGTCTTTAGAGAAGAAAAACAATGTTTTCCTACCTCTCTGCCAAAAGAGGATAAGCACTTTACAATGGTGCTCTTTGTGGACCCACAGCCCCCCCGGGAAGGATGGGTCTAAAGAGAAGTACTACAATTTTCTGAGACAGACCTTAGACACCAGCTCTCCTGACGTTACGTGGTCAGCTTCAGAGCATCTATTAAAAACGATGTTTGCCACCCTAAGTGGCTGCTTGCCATCACCATCAGGGGCTTGCTGTGCTCTGGGCGCCCCAGCATTACCATTTGAACCTCAGAGAACCGCCTCTCTCTGTGGCCTCGATAGGCATTTCTTGTGTCTATAAATGGAGTGCTTGATGTTTTAGACACGGCGTGGGTAGCTGATCAAAATTAAGATTTAATTTTTTTCCTAACAAATTAAGACTCAAGAAGAGGAGAAGAAGGTGATAGGGTTGGCTCAGCAGATACCCTCCGAAGCAGGGTCCTCGTACCCCCTGATCAGTCCAGGGACCTCTTGTCTTAGGAGACATGGCAAGAGCTTCTTTCATGGGGAGTGTGTACCTCTTAGAAGACATCCGAATGCTGTGGGAAGGGCCTCCCCACCATGCCGAAGGCACAGGTGAAAATACAAAAATAGGGCGTTTGTTTCTGAGTATCATAAATAACCAGGAGCACAGGTGACCACCAGAGAGGAGGTGTCACTACAGCTGGTTCTCCTCGAAGAGGATCTGTGCGTAGACGGTGTTGGTGGGGACGCCTTTGGCAGCCCGGTGTGGTTTGATGAGCTCCAGCTCAGCGTAGGTCAAGTTTTCCTCGGTGATCTTTGGCTATAACAGAAACACAAAAACAAAAGCAAGACACAATTCAAGCTGACCACAGCCAATTATTCACCATTTACCAAGCACATGCTTTTCACAGTACTTATAGGGTAATAAAGGAAATGTGTAGGCAAAGATGAATAAAAGCATATGTACAAGTGAGTAACTTAAGAAGATGCAGCTCACTGCCCCACGTGTAACACCGTGCTCTGCCAGAGACGCTGCAGTGAATGTTGATGTTGGCATCAAGTACTCACAAAAGCCGAGGACAGCTCACAGAGAACACCTAATTCCGAGAAGCAAAACAGACTAATAACACTGATCAGAAGGAAATGTACAGGACACAGAAACAAGCTTACCGACAATTAATGACAAGCTTAGAAAATTTGTGATGGTGTAATTACATAACTAAAAATTCAGAGTATCTAGAAAATAGTAATGAAGAAGGAACGTATTTCTTGCTACATGCTAAAGAGTACATAGAGAGGAGCAGTCATGAAGAATCCTAGTTTAAGTGCTTTATTATTTAATAACACAAAGAGGGTCGAGCACTGTCTAAGTTTGAGTTTCTATTGCTGTGAAGAGACACCATGACCTTGGCAAGCTTCTTACGGAAACCATTTACTTGGGGCTGGCTTACAATTTCAGAGGGTTAGTCCATTATTGTAGTGGTGAGAAGCGTGGTGGCTTGCAGGCATGGTGCTGGAGAAGCAGCTGAGAGTTCTACCTCTTGATCCACTGGCAGCAGAAGTGACTGTGAGCTACACTGGGTATAGACTGAGCATATAAGACCCCCAAGCCCAACCTCATAGGGACACACTTCTGCCAACGAGGCCATACTTACTCCAACAAGGCCACATCTCCTAATAAATAATAGCACTCCCAAACAGAAGCCATACCTATTCAAACCACCACAAGCATCAAATTCAAAACGTTAGGAAATGAACAAAATAAGAAACAATAATGACAAAAAAAAAATATCCCCAAACAAAATAATAAGGACAAAGGCAGCAAAAACAAGAAAACAAACAAAAATTTCTAAAATCAGGTGCTGGGAAAGTACCCATCATGTGCATAGACTGAAAAACTGATCACTATAAAAAAGAAAAAATATAAGAAGCAAGAACTAGTAAAACAAGAAGCAAAAAAAGGTAACCAGATATAAATGAAGGAAATTTTACACACCGGTAAACTGCTTGGCTCAACATACTGAAAACACAAATTGAAACACAGGGTAAGATGATAATGTCCCAGAAAAATAAAAATGACAAATGCTAAGTGTAGGAAATATGAATTTTCTAAATGCCCTCAAAGGGGCAGCAAGGAAGGGCTGTGTCTTGCAGCAGCAGGAGAGCTGTTGGCAGCGCACTTCTGAAGGAAGAGCCAAGGAACATCATTGGAATTAAGCTAATCAGAGAACAAGAAGGAAGAAAACCTTGATGGGTTTTAGAACAAACCTTGTGTTCATACCTATTTTAATTCAGATTTATTCAGGAGGATGAAGAGGTATGTAAATGATAGGTAATCATACTCAAGGGAATTTTATTCTGGACACAAATATGGTTCAGTACTTTTGAATGATTTATAACAGTAAAAGATCAAAAGAAAGAAACCTCATGATTACCCCTATATATGCTGGGAAGGCATTTGATTACATTGAAAAACCACTGTTGACAAGATCATTCTTTGTATGTCATAGTCACAGCTGCATGTTTTCTTAATATGGCCAAGAGATGTTAAAATAATGAGTAATTGGCAATCCAAGTCTGGTGATATTAAAATTATTCAACTGACCTAATATAAATACGGTAATGTTGGCAGATGAGCAGACAAGTGTATCAGTGGGGCTGGCTAGAGACGACAGCCATTAACTGAGGTATCATCTTTCAGTAATGCTATTGGAATATTTGGAAAAAAATAAAATAAAATCCCACCCTATGTCGCCCCAAATAAGATATGTAAACTCCTAACACTATTGAAAAAAAAAAACATTTGGAGAAGTTTTAGGAAAATGATCTTAGGAGTAAGATGGTTTTTACAAATGGTGCATTGTTCTATTCTAGATGGCGAAATCTTCTCTGAGTGAAAGGCCAACCCAGAACAGCAAGATGTTTGCAGCTCATGCCTAAGGGGCTTACTGTTCAGCAAAGATCCAGACCAACAACCCACTAGGAAACAATGCCGAGGATGGTAGAGGGCGCCAGTGGCTCCGGGAGAGGAAGCACAGCAGCTCTTGCACAGACGAAGTGAAACAAGCTCGCCCATGCCAAGAGACCCATAGTTTTGTTTGTCCTTAGTTCCGAGAACTCCGTACAAGGTGTTTTCTCACAGTCACCCCACCTCAACTCCTCCCTGATCCCCCTCTTCACTACCTACCCAACTTTGTGGGTTTTGTTTTTGTTTTTGTTTTTAACCTCCATCAAGTCCCATTTGTTCTTGGATGTGTGGCCTTTCAGTGGAGTGTGGTCAAACTGTAAGTGACAATGTTCTTCAAACTCACTGTCCCCTTTCCAGCAGCTGTCAATTGCCAAAAGCTCCCTGCCTAGGGGAGTAACTTCATGCTCACCTCCTCTCTTCATGCTTAGGTTTGGTCTGGCTTGCATGGGGCTTATGCATGCTGGCACAATCACTGTTACTGAAAGTCAAAATTGTAATTCACTCTTAAGCGTCAATTTTTTTGTTGTTGTTTGTCTTTGTTTGTTTGAGACAGTGTTTCTCTGTGGAGCCTTGGCTGTCCTGGACTTGCTTTTAAGACCAGGCTGACATTGAACTCACAGAGATCTGCCTGCCTCTGTTTCCCTGGGTGCTGGGATTACAATCATGCTAAGTGTAACTTTTTGTCTTTAAATTTCCAAACTCTTTCTTTTAAGTTGCCCAAAGTATCATATCCTCTCATCTATTCCTGATGAGATTATTCTTTGGGACAAGGGAGAGAGGGAAGGAGGGAGAAAGAGACAGAAAAGAGAGGGGGTGAGGGGAGGGGAGGGGAGGGGACATTAGAAGAAGGGGAGAGGAGAGGAGAGGAGAGGGGAGGGGAGGAGAGGGGAGGGGAGGGGAGGGGAGGGGAGGGGAGGGGAGGGGAGGAGAGGAGAGGAGAGGAGAGGAGAGGAGAGGAGAGGAGAGGAGAGGAGAGGAGAGGAGAGGAGAGGAGAGGAGAGCAGAGCAGAGCAGAGCAGAGCAGAGCAGAGCAGAGCAGAGCAGAGCTTCAAGTTCTTCAGTAGAAGCCTGAGCATTTGTAGAAGGGAACATACCATGGTACACGCTTAGACATCCATAGAGCTAGGGTCTGGGGTGTAGCTCAGCCATAGACTTGTTTGCCAAGTATGTGCAAGACCTGGGGTTTGTTTTGACCCAGATATCAAAAATCATTCAAAACCAATGGAGCTGCACATGGTCTGTATGAAGTGTCATTTGTGAAAATATGCGTGCTTGCATATATGTATGCACGTGTGTGTATGTGCTATCCTTGGAATCAGCAACTGGAGAACTCAAAAGCCATGGATTCCAGGAAAGTAACCTGGGTTGCTAGGTGACTCATACTTCATCATATAGTCTTTGCTTAGTACCTTTTGGGGGTTACAATAGGCATACCTGATTAATTTAGACACACTGATTAATTTAAATTTATAATTAGATAAGTAAAGTAGTCACTAATTCAGAGTCATATCACTGTTTTCATTTCAGCAACTCAGTGTTTCTAACCTAGGTGTTAGATTGGAGGTTTGGGTTTTCAGCTTTTGTTTTGTTGTTATTTTTATATTACAGTCTTTAAAAACAAACAAACAAAGCCTATATGCCTCTATCTTTTTTATCTTATGGAAGTCCAGGATAAAAAAAATGTTGACAAGGAATGAAGTTTCTCAAAGCAGAAAGCCTCTGTTCTTTTGAGACAGAACACCAAGAGGACTGGAAGCAAGAGGCCAAAGGGCGGACGAAGAACTCAATGCTGGCATATCCCGCCCAGGGCACTTGTAATTTATCTGCACAAGTGTTTAACCATTTCTCAAGTTCAAGGTTAAGCGCATTTGTAGGGATGGAATCTCTGCTTGCCTTTTGACACCAAAAGTTTTTACATTGCTTCTTAGTCATCCATATCTGACCAGCCAACAAAGCCCGATGTATGTTCTCTCCTTCTGGCTTAATTACATTTCACATTGTTACGATTCCATTTAGAAACACCACGTGTCTCCCAATAAGTACTCAAAACCCAACTCATGTAAATTTTAGAACCCAGGTTTATGAAATCATATTGTCCAGTTGTTTTATTGCATTACTTTGAAACCGCATTGTTTTCTAGCACAGATTATCTGTTTATTCTTAAGTTATTTCATTACGTTTGGATATGAAAAATAACACCAGCTTTCTCAATACAGGTCACCAGGCTGGCTTGGCTGATGTGTCGTTTTCATACATTTTTATGATGTTCCTATAGTAAACATAATTTAATAAAGCCAAAGCACACTAAATAAATAATTGCATCTAGAAAAGCAATAAAAACAAATAAAATTAGTACTTTCATAAGTGGAAAAGGTACTTCAATTACTGCTACAAGCAACAACCCACCATAAAATGTGTACAATCATTTCCCTTATGCATATTTCTGGAGTGTAATAATTTGATTGAAAATATGAGGCAGCACACAGGAGGCTCAGGAGTGTGGAGTGTATACAGTTTACAACAGAAGATGGGTAATATAGAGTGCCTGGCACCTTTAAAGAACCTACTGTTTTTCTGGCAGGCACAGTTGGCTGGAACCATCAAACATGAGCTAAACTACACTCCCTAGCTTGATGAACTGGAAATAAAGTCCTAACAGCCAAGGAGAGCGGGCAAAGGCATCCTTCTCTCTAGTTTTCATCAACCTGCCTTTGTTTGCACTGATGCCTCAGTAAAGCTCAAGGTCTACCTAAGAAGTAGCGCAGAGATGGTTTCTGGCTTCTCGGAAGACTAGGGCACAGCTAATAAAGCCAGGAGCCAGGAACACAGTGTGGTGTAACCATCCCAGCTGTCAAGGGCTTGCCATGGGACAGAACCAGGTAAGGGACCTGTCGCAAGGCCTCAGATACTCTCACTGTCATCTTGGCTAGGCAAACCCAACTTTCCTCAGCTGAGATACTGTTCCCCAGGTCTACAGTAATTCTAGTCCAAGACAGAAGTGCTGGGTCTCTGAGGGTGGACCAGGAAACACTGTTCTTTCACCACAGGCTCCAAAAAGGCACTCTTATGACCTGTGGTACTCTTTGGATGCTGGAGAGATAGAATTACAGGTAGTCCTCTCTATCTGTGAGTTCTGCAACCAGCTGCTGGTTAAAAGTGTTGGCGCATGGGGGGGGGGGGGGCGTTGCATCTGTACTAAATGTGTGGATTTCCCCCTGTCAAACAACACAGCACATGGACTATTTATACAGCATCATATTTAGTATGGCACGTCATTTAGGGACAGTCTCAGAAACACAGGAGGACACAGGAGGCCACACTGTGATACAGATATGCACTCTTTTATACAAAGGCTTTGCCTTGTGGTTTTCATGGGGAATTCTAGAAGCATTTCCCCAAAGAATCAGAGGGGTGCCTATACACAGGCATCATGCTTAAAGGGAAGCAGAATGCTTCAGTCCATCTAACCCTATGTTTCCAGGCCTGCGGGAAGCCTTAGGCTGCAGTGAAAGCATAACAGGAACTTCCAAAGAAGGACTCACAGGCCTCTGACAAAGCCTTTCATTATATACAGATGCTGCTGAATTTACTGGAAACAGGCAGTGGAGCTTTCTAAACGGGTCAGAAGTACCTTCCAGAGCAGTCTGGCTTTTTTATTTCTCCCATTTCCTTCCTTCCTTCCTTCCTTCCTTCCTTCCTTCCTTCCTTCCTTCCTTCCTTTCTTTCTTTTCCCCCTCCTCCTCTTCTCTTCCTCCTCCTCTTTCTCCTCTTGCTTGTCTGCTTGCTTGTGTTTCAAGACAGGGTTTCTCTGTGAAGCCTTGGATTCCCTGGAACTCACTCTGTAGACCGGGCTGGCCTTGAACTCACAGAGATCTGCCTGCCTTTGACTCCTGAGTGCTGGGATTACAGGTGCACATCATACCTTTACCTTCTTTTGCCTTTTACCCAAGCCACAGAAACAGATCGGGTTCTCCCCCTATCCCTTAGAGCTACTGGATGTTAATACCTTGAAATCCACAAGGTTTACACAGGTACCAACATCCTCAGATGTTCAAGGCCCTTATATAAAAGTGTTTGTATACACATGCTCTTGTACACTTTAAGTGGTCCTAGATGAATTATAACAGAAGCTACAATGTAAATTCTCTGTAAATAGTTGCTACACTGTATCATTTGAGGAATAATAAGACCCAAAAAGTGAAAGTGTGTCCAAGTTCAGTACAGATGCAATTTCCCCCAAATATCTTCAGCCTGTAGCTGGTTGAGCCTACAAGATGCAGAATATGCCATCTGTGTGCAACTGCCAGGATTGAATACACTGCCAGCCCTTTGCCCTTTGATCTCCTCTTCATACATTTTTAAATTAATAATATAGGCTCCTTCCTACAGTTGGAGGGTGGTTAGCTAATCAGGTGACAGAGGAGAAGATGCACTAAGGCATCTTCTATCCAAGGCAGCAGACTCTTCTTCAGTGAGTCACAGTGGTCATGTTCATGGGGAGGGGAAGAGAGCTCTGGCATGGCCCTCACCTGCCTGCAGAACTGAGGGGTAGGAGGAATTTGGACCCAGTTCAAACGCCAGCTCCTCGACTTTGGGCAGTTCTACCGTCGGTGCACAGGAACAGTAGTAACTAGCTACTTAGTCAGTTACAAGAGTGTAAGCGAGAGGCACATGAGTGTTTTGACACAGCCCCTGCCCCACAGAAGGTGCTAAATACGTGTTATTGAGTCAACATTCTGGCTTCCTCACTTTCCATCTGGCCATGCATCTACCTCTGTACACTTTGAATCCTTCACACATCAGCAACAACTGTATGGACCATGTAGGCCAGGATATTTTTTGACAGGAAGAGAGTCTGGGAAATGACTTATGGGTTGAATTATGCCCCCAGCCCGGCCAAACTCCTATGTTTTTTTACACGATAGTCTCTCAGAATGTGACTGGGTTTGGAGATGTGGTCTTTAAAGTAATGATTGGGTTAAGGTGAGGTTGGTAGAGCGAATGTTGATACAACACGGCTACTTCTTTACAGCAAGAGACTAGTACGCAGAGCACTTAGAGGGATGACACTGTGCAGACACTGGCCATATAAGCTATGGAGAGAGGAATCAGGGGAAATCAGGCTTGCGGCCATGTTGATCTTAGACTTGAAGCCTTGGGGAAAACAATACCTCTGGTGTATAAGTTACTTGATTCATGAAATTTAATTATGGCAGCTCTAGCATACTAGTCTACTGGTCACAGCATAGAGGAAGAAGAAATACTTTATTTGGGAAAAAGAAGAGATAAACCACCTTCCTAGGGACGAGCATACACTAGGACATTGCTGTGTCAACAGCAGATGGGAGAGAAGGAAGAATCTGAGGTCTGGTGCTATTCAGTGAGGAAGCAAATGGAAATGGAGCTGGAAACAGGAGGCTCTAGAACAGAGACTCCTCCCAGACACATCCATCCCTGCCCGTCCTGTCCTCTACAGCAATGGTCTGAGAGCCAAGAGAAACATAAGCGTCTGTGTGCTGCCTGGGAGGAGGATGCTGAGCTCCATCGTGAGGGAGGAATGAATGACCGTGGCAACAAAGGCCAAGTGAACTGCTTCCCCCCAAGGTAGAAGCTTGGCTTCCAGGTGACCTGCACCCCAGTCTGGGGCAGGAGCTGACTCCTACGTCATTCTCCCCTTTCTGACTGAACACCTATGCTCCCAGAGAGACGTTTACTGGCAGATGTTTTCTGCCTACTTGCCCACTTGCCATCCACGGCTCAACAAGGCCACTTTTTGTTATTGTTGTTGGCTCTCTTCCCTTCGTGCTGAGGACACAGGAAGCAGCAGGATGGTTGCAGAGACATTGCCCTTCAGGAAAAGCTGTGGCTGAAGTATGAAGCAGGCAAAGCTCATGTCAAAAGGCAGAGAAATCCTACAGAAAAAAACGGTTCCTTTCCCGGAGGAGGGACTCTGTACATCTGTATGCTCAGATCTCTTAGGTGACCTCTCTCTCTCTCTCTCTCTCTCTCTCTCTCTCTCTCTCTCTCCCTCTCTCTCTCTCTCTCTCTCTCTCTCTCTCTCTAAAAAAATGGATGAAGAGGATCTGGAGCCACTGAAGCAGTAAGAATGAAAACTGAAGCCAATGTGTTCAGGATGGAAGTAGGAAGTAAAGGCAGCGCCTGGTCTCTGGCCTCAGGAAAACCCTGAACCAGTCAGGGATCTACATGGCTGGGCCATAGCAGGTGCCACTATAAACATGCATTGTTCATCTTTTGTGGGTTTTTCCTGTATCTCTAGAGTAAATATCTCATAGTGGGATAGCTGGGTCAAATGATAAATGTATGTTTAGCTCTTAAGAAACAGCCAGCCACAGCGTGGGTGCCGGGAACTGAACCTGTGTCCTCTGAAAGAGCACTCCACCAGTGCCTGAGCCATCCACCAGTGCCTCTGACCCCCAAGTATTATTCTGTCATTGTTGTTCTTTGTCTTTTGTTTACACAGGTCTCACTATGTAACCCTGGCTGGCCTCAAACTCATCCCATGATCTACCTGCCTCTCCCTTCTGAATACTGGAATTGAAGGCGTGTGGCACCACAGCTGTTGCCAAGTACGATTTTTGCATCCCTTCTTTCATGTTTATTTCACTTAGTACTCTAATAAATAAATACATTTAAAAAAAAAAAGAAAAGAAACTGCCATCCATCCAGAGGGTACCATTTGCCCTCCCACCTGAGAAGTATGTCTTTCAACAGCTCCATTTCCTTAGTGTCACTTGGTTCTTCCCTTCCTCACTTTAGTAGGTGTCAGGAGCACATTAGCCCCCCATCCTGGGGAACCCACTAACCCTGGACTTAAACTCAGGTTGTCATTGATGGCCAAGTTAAATTCTCTCCCACAGCATGACTTTCTTTGATCACACAGGCTACAGTCTGAATGCAGCAGGAAAGTTTGCTTTCTAGGAGTAAGAGTTAATGAAAACTTCAGAGCCTCCGATAGCCTGCCGAGCCTCATCCTGCTGCTCCGCCAGTGGTGGGGTGCTGAGAACACAGATACCAGCCTAGACTGCCTCTCTCAGCTCTAAGGTAATCCTTTCTCTGCCCCAGTTTAGGGCGATGGTTATGGATAGTACCCCCGGGCTGAAGGAATGGCCTGACCCTGCTGACACCAGGAAAACTGATCTCAAGAGATTCGTACGCACCTCTCACATACTTCAAACTCCTGATGGGCACATTCTGAGGGTTTTGTCTTGTGGGTGGGTTTCCGTGGAGTCAACTGAAAGTTACCCCTTCCTGGGCGAGCAGGGATTTAATGATCTCTTATGCAGACTCCTGCAAATCCATGCTTTATCGTAGAGATTGCAGCTGGGTGTGCTTGCTGAATTAAGTTTGCAGGAATAAGAGAGAAGCGCAATTGCAGTGGCGGCCCGCTGCCAATGTGAAGAGTTCAGTCGGGTAATACCATTACCACGGCAGCAGATCAATACCCAGGACATGGGAGCTTTGCGCTCACGTCACCTCAGAGCTCCAACCCGGGCTTGCATTTCCACAGAGTTGCAGTATCAGGAATCTGTTTCCCCGAGAGACCGCGAGAATTGTCAGGGGCAGACTTCCTCTCCTGCCTTCAAGGTAAGTGCTCATTTTTTATTCAACAGAGAAGAAACTGGTAAAACAAAGTCTCCCTGAAGTCCTTGCAAACACAGCCATGGCCACCGAGAATGCTGCAGCTAAGCATGCAACACGTTCTGCCTCCCCCACCCAGGGCCTCCGTGGTCTCTAAACATTCATACTCAGGAGGGAAAAGTATGCCCTAGGCCCCTTGACCATGCTGCAAGCAAAATGCCTTGGGCATGAACTTGGCTTTGTTGAGTTGCATGGATCGCCTCCAGGCACATATATCGCTATTTATGAAAAGAGGATTTAGAGTTTTCCGCTATGATACTCAATAAAGATAAAGGAGGAAAACCAACTTGGTCCTTTTGAGAGCAGAATTCAGCACACTGACAAGTAACTTTTACCCTCCCATTGGGTTCTCACACCTGCCCAGTGAGGTGAAGTCAACGATCACACAGGAAATGTTATGTGTGTTGCCTACTGTTACTATCAGGGCCGTCACTTTTAAAACAGTTTATAAGCAAGTGTTGTCTTCACAGTTGCTTCCTTGGATATACTCAGAAGCAGAGAGAAAAGTGCATTTGGTGAACTGGAAACACTGTGTGCTAAGAGCAACGGACCTCCAAGGCCTCAATCAGTACCAAAGAAAGCTAGTTGGGGTTTTGTTTCTGAGTGAGTCTGTGTGTTTTAGTAGTGTGTGGCAGAACATTGATAAGTAACAAGTTAAAGCACTGCCTCGACCAGGCTCTCCAGAGGTGACCTGTAACACTCACAATAAGACTAAGTGTTCTTATCAGCCTCTTAGGAACTTGTCCTGTGCCTCTCCTAAGTTCACTCTATGTGTCCTCTTGCAGACTAGAGAGTTCTAGCCATGCTAGTCTTTGTGCATTTCTTAGACACACATGGGCAGCTCTCCTTGCACAGAGATGACCTCGGGGCCTTTGGTCATGTCATTCTCTCTGTCTGGAAGAATCTCCCCTACACCCCAGTGAACATTGCTTCCTCATGTTATCAAGCCTTTGCTCTGCTGTGGCGTCTTCCTTATCAAACACAGTCCCTCCTTGACCCCAACCTGACTCTACCGTTGTCACATCATATACTGCTCCTGGACACCATAAAGTCTCATCCTTTATCTTCTGTTTTCTTCCACTAGGATACGACAATAGCACCTGATAGCTCCTTGGTGTGATGACAACTCTATGTAGAGGGTATTACAGTCATCTTCATTCTACAAGGGCAGAAGTGAAGACAAATGGCCTGCTTGTGACCAGTGCCAGTAAGTAGCAAACTCGGTCCTTGAGCCCGGCCTCTGGTGACTTCTTCAAGTCCATTCAGAGCCGCTCCAGTAAGTGTTCAGCCACAGGACAAAATGAAACAGGCCCGGAAGGGTAGTGTCAACCAGAGACAAAATCCCACCATGGCTGACTCTAAGCTGCCAGAGACATCTGCTCTCTTTGGTAATTAGGAGTGGGCTGGAGCACACACTGACTTTGTACTGACCTTCAGAAAGACACACGGTTCAGGCGATCCTGATACATGTGTGTGCCTGTGTGTGGTGGTGATGCAAATGTTTGAGTGTGTGCATGTACATGTGTGTGAAGGCCAGAGGTTAACAATTTGATCTTCCTTGATCGATCAGTGTTTCAGTTTTTGAGACAGGGTCTCTTAGTGAACCCAGAGTTCACTGATTTGGTTAGACTGGCTGCCCGGTGAGCTTCAGGGATCCGTTTGTCTCTGCCTCGCAACCCCCTCAAACTGTGAGTGCATGTGTTTGTGGTGAAGCCATGTGCGCGTGTAGTGTTTGTGTGTGCACATCCCTATCAGGTACACATGAAGGCCCGAGACTGACAGCAGGAGCCTTCACTGCTGTTCTATACATTCCCCCTTTGAGACAAGTTCTCTCACTGAATCAGAGCTCACCACTTGATTAAACTGGCTGGCCAGCACTGGGGAGTCTGCCCATCTCTATCCTGCCTGGCCCCCAAGGCTTGGGTTACAAGTGTGTGCGACCACATTTGGCTTCTGTGTAAATTTCTGGGACTTGAACTCAAGTCTTAATGGCTTTCAATAACAAATCCATCTCCCCGGCCCAGAATATGCATTTAATTGTGTGAACTGAATAAAACAAGTCTATCATTATTAAAAATACTTCCAGAGATATCTCTGACCTTAGGAAGAGGTCCTGGAAGTGTCCCTCATGACCTCCTTTTTCTCTTTCCACACCTTCAGGAACTCTAGTATAACACAGAACTGAGGTCTAAGCTTTGAGTAAAACATAGGCACATGGCTTTAAGGTTTAAAAGACAATCAAGATAGAGGATAGACAGATGTATGATTAGATAGATAGATAGATAGATAGATAGATAGATAGATAGATAATAGATATCCAACACTGAAGATAAGAGAGGAAACAATCATCCACATCCTTTGTTAGCTGCAGAATAAAATAGTGTAAGGTTTTTGGAAGTGATTGGATAGACTCCATCAAAGTAAGAGGTATATATCACACAATAACTTCAATCTTAAAAAATGTCTCCCACAGAAATGCACTAAATAATGGAATGTGTGCAAGGACATTTTCACCAGAACACCCTTCTTAAAAAGTGGAAAATCAGTACAATATATATGGCCAAGAGTTGGGAAACCAAATGACCCCCAGCAGTCGTCAAAAGACAGGGTGGAACTCCAGGAATGGTAGGAGAGCTGTGCTGGCGAAAGTCCATGAAGAACATTTCAGCTGAGGGACACTGTGCAAGAAACAGTCAATCTTCAGAAGTGGAGTCGTCCTCTCCCACAGCCATGACCCACAACAATGGTTAGATAGTCATAATGTACGCTAGGAACACAAGCAAGGATATGGGTAGGCTCTTCTGTGTGCGTGGACAACACTTAGAAGCATATAACCAAGACGATGCCAGAGAAATAAGAACCTAGGAAAGGAACTGCATTTTGTTTTAACATGTGAAGATTCGAAATTGCCAGAATAGTCCTACCTGCCCAATGAGGTCTGGACAGAAAATGATGTCCTAGAAACCAACGGCCTTGACTGAGTGTTTTTGACAAAAGGAGTGGGGTCACGGTGGAGCAAAATAGGAACTTGTCACCAAACACCTGATTGGATCAGGTGTGACATGTGCCAGCAGGAGAACATGCCACTACCTCACCACATCTGTGCAATGGAGACAATAAGGGGATTGTCCCAGAACTAATGTGTATTAGAACAAGGTCTAAACATGGAAAGGGTCACTGAACCATCATCACTCTAACCATCACCACCACCGCTACCACTATCATCACCAGTTCCACCATCAGGACCATCCTCACATTACCACCGACATCATCACCTTCATTACCATTTTATCATCACCACTACCATTACCATCACCATTATCACCATTGCTGCCATCATTATAATCATCACCATGACAGTAGGACTGTCATGGTGTACAGGGCATGAACTAATTAAGTGATAAGGTCAAATCTAAAATGGCAATGGGGACACCTGATCATTTGTAAAATTTACATTGTATGTAATGTGGGCAATGAGTGCATACACTACATTAATTGTTTGCATTCTTCCTCATTATGCACATTCCAAGCATCAAGTCCTAAAGCTATATTCAACTGGGTTTTGGTCATCGTGCATATTTATTGATGATCTATCAATTTAGGGGTTGAGAATTTAACTCATTGGTAAAGCCCAAGCCTGCCTTATAAACAAAAAGTCCTGCGTTCAGTCCTCAGCACTGAAGAAAAAGAAAGACAAAATAAATTTATCTTTAGACATGTATAATAATAAATGATAATTTAATCTGGTCAGAGGAGGAGCAGCCTTCAGATGGGCCACGGTTTGGTTGTGAGCTCAGAAGCCTGCACAGATTTTCTTCCTGATTCTCTGGATGCATGTCTTAGATGTGCCGAGGGTTTGTTTTCTTTCTTTCCAAAAATGGCACTTCATTTCTAGTATTCTCCGTTTGAGATTGAAAAAGTCTTTTAATAACAACTCTAAAGCACTCTGTGTTCAAAACTGAGCATTTAAATGAAAGAGGCTTAAAAACATCAAATGTGAGCAGAAATGATATTGTTTCATGAGATTACAAAACCAAAATAGAGCAAAAAAAAAAAAAGTTTCTTAAAAAAATTTCCCAGCAGTGCAATGATCTTAGAAATGAAGTGCCCAATAAAGGCGGCAAATCAGCTAAGCTGAGATGGAAAACAAGCCAGGGCTCTTCAGGGAGGGACAGTCCCCACGGACACAGGGGACAGGCTGCCTGGAATGAGGCCCCACTTGACTCCTGGGTGCAGGGTGGGCTAGGCACAGGAGAGGCCATCTGTGAGCAGAACCATCAGGCCTGCCGCCCACCCGGGGCTGGTCTGCAGTCTAGTTCAGCGCCTTTACCCTGTGGCTCCACAGCTCAGGCTCTGTTCCTCCCAGCACCTTGCGCACTGCCTGTCAGCTTTCAGTGAACACTGGGGAGAGCGAGGGCAGGGGCGGAAAGGGAGATCTGAATGAGGCAGCTGTGCAGCCTCTGACCTGGCTGGTGGGTATGGATACTGCCCTGTGGCTGAATGTTCTTGCATGGAAATGACAGCCCCATGTCCCCTAAGCACAGGACGCTCTCTTTTCCACTTGCTCCTGATCACTTCCGGTTTCTGGAAGCCCCAGCGCCTGCTCTCTCTGGAGGAGAGGCCCATGAAACCAAATGACTTCTGTTTTCCTCGGCTCTCATCCCTTTCAAAGCTTCGGCATCGATTCTCCCTCCAGTCGACATACATAACTCCCTGTGACAATAATGGGAAGTGCATGGGCACCAAGGGGGGCATAGAATTTTTATCTCTGTAAAAATGGTGCTAGCATGGTACGAGCAAAGTTTTTGTGTTTTTCCCAAGGCTTTTACTTGGGGCAATATATTGTACATGTGGTTGTGGGTTTTTTTCCTTCTTTTTAATTTTAAATTGAGATTATGAACATATTTTATGCAGGTTAATATATCCTTTTCATGTAAAATTTAGCTGAAACCAGTTCTAGCACATTAACGACAACAAGAGAAATTCTCTGGCTTATTATAAACATCCTTCAAGAAACCTGAAAAGCATGTCCTCTGGAAATAATTTTGTTGGGATCTGGAATATTATTAAAATCCTCTCAGAATTCTATCACTGGTGCCCAATGGGCCTCAGCCCTTTTTTTACTACTGATCAGAGGAAACAGCCCTTTGGCCTTGGCACTATGTTCTGCACGGTGAAAACAGGGCTGGAGGCAGGGGTTAGGTAAGCCACAGGGGCCCTGGCCCTGGCTGATCACACCATGATTTTCAACCAGGCAGAGAGAAGCCGACTTCTTTTGGAATGAATGATTGTTTTCTCATCACTGAGCATTCTGAGTTTACCAAAGTCAATGGAATGGGTAAAGCCACTGCCAGACTACCGATATAATGTGTATTTAGTGGACAGAACATACAAAACACTCCCGCCCAGCGAACGTGAGTACCAGTGCGCACGCCTGCAAGCCAGTCAAATATATCCAACAGGATCCAAAATTAAAGTCGTGGGTGGACCCAGATTCGTGGAGGAGTGTGAGCTAGGAGCAGGGGGCCTCAAGGACAACCTTGTGGGGAGCAAAGCATGCTCTGTGGGAGGATGAGGAGAGCAGCAGCAAATGCAGGGCAGAGAGCCCAGACCAAACAGGGTCTCAGGGTTCCTAGCGGTGGGGTTGGGACAGGACCTAGGAAGCGGTGACAGATGATGATGGCCCTGTGCCCTCCACTCACAGGAAGCCATGTTTCATGCCAGAGGCAAGGGGGAGCCATCGGAATATTCTAGTCAGGGAAATGACAGGGTTGGAGCAGTTTGAGGAAAGCCCCAGGCAGCAATGCAGTGGATGGATCGGAGGGAGTGAGACAGGCTCCGTGAGATCCACTGGGAAACTCGTGGTAATTAAGCCCACTGTGTTCCTGATTTTTCTGTCTTCCAGCTCTTGCTCACAAGAACTCATTTTCTCTTTGGAGAGTAAGGCCTGACCCTTCAGCAACCCTGGCACAGGGGCTTAATTACAGAGAGGAAGGTCTCGTGGGCGAATGTAGAGGAGGACCGGATGCTGACTGGGGCAGAGTGGACATCAAATCCATTTAACCCTAAGAATGATTCTCACTTTGTTTCTCATTAATTTGTGGTGCTGCTAACTCCCCCCGCTTCCTGATGCTTTTTTCTCTTTAAACTTGCTTTGTTTCCACATCAGACACTCCCTCCCCCCCAACACACACACACACACACACACACACACTCAGCCTCTAAATCAATAAACTGGACTAATGCAAAAAAAAAAAAAAAAAAAAAAAAAAAGCCAGACACACTTCTGTAGCTCTCCTATTACCCTGAAACAAGGAAGTAGTTACGGTTTTTCCTGAAAGTCTGGGAATTGTTTCCACAGACTTCCAAGGCAATACCAAGAGGGTACTTGACCAGGACGAGGATACTGGGGGGTAAGGGTAGGGGAAGCCCAGAGGTTTCAGGGAGCTTTCAAGTCTGTAACCCAATTTACAAAACAAGCAAACAAACAAACTGGTGTATCTGTTTCCAGAATGTCCTGAGAGCCTAGAGTTTTGGTGTTTGTTTGTTTGCTTGTTTTCTTTTGATCTTACTGTTTTGTGCTGGTAAGGAGACTGGGGACCTAGGCCTGCTAGGTCGGTGCTCCAGGCCACACTTTTACTTCTTTGAGTGTGTTCTCTCACTCTGACTGTCAATGTTCGGATGAAGACTCACTGCAAACGTGTGCAGACTCACAGACAACCTGTGCTGTCAGACAGCCAGGAAGAAACAGCGTGACAGGGACTCCCTGTCCAGTTAGCAGAACTTGGAAACAGATTGCCGAGTTTGGTGTTGTTTAAATAAGGGATGGGGAGTATAGTTTTGCTACCTTGACTATAAAATGCCTCTCTGTAGTTTTTTTTTTCTTGTTTATCATTTACAAAACTAACAACAAAAACTTGGCAAATGCTGTTAATCTCTAAATTATGCATTTCTCATAAACTATCCTGTTGTCTTAGAAACATTAAAAGGATATTGCAACCTCCTAATCTCTGAGTCTTGCAAACACTAAGAATCATGTGTGTCATCTGGTTGCCACTATAATCTAGATAAGTGACAAGAATCATAAGACATCTAGAAGAGAAGCTGGTATACAGTAGGTGGTCAATAAATGAGTGGCCAGCCTTAGCTCTTCTTCTCAAAGGAGAGGGTAAATGAGTTTCTAGAAAGAAGGGTTGTAGGGTACTGTAGCCTAGGACCTGGCCAGGATGCACCATTTTATGGTGTATGGCAAACTGAACAACAATAAATTTAAATACCTAACTGGTAGGAACATATACATACACACATGCATATTCATAAATACATACATACATATGCACACATACACATTGTGTAATATATATATACATATATACATATATATACATATATACATATACATATATATCATATATATAGTGTGAGTGTGTGCTCGTGTGTGTCCAAGCTATTATCTAAATTATCCATTAAGGTCTGTCTAAGTCAACAAGTAGCTATTGACTTGAGTTTCAGCTACCATCAAGACTTATTGATCTGAGAAATACATATCGATCAAATTGAGACTGAGGTCAATGGGGCAATAAATTTTAATATTCATCCAACTCTGCAGATACAAGCCTAATAATTTTGGATCTAAAATATTGGTTACACATAGGCCTGGTTTGGGTCAGCTCTCTCTTCTCCTTCTCCTCCTCCTTTTTCTGTGAGTTGTCATTGGTGGAAACTAGCATCAAAATTAACTTGATTCTATGCGACTTTGGTATAAACCTTTTAATTTCTTTACATCCTAAATGACTGAAATATACTTTTGTATTTAAAGAATTATCATTATTAAGGACTCTCTCACTGAAGCTAAAGAGACGGCTCAGAGGTTAGGAGCACCTGTCGCCCTTGCAGGGAACCCAGTTTCCGTTTGCAGCATCACGATCATCTGCCACTCTAGCGGCAGGGGATCTGACAGCCCCTCTGACCTCCACAGGTAACACACGCACACACACACACACACACACACAGAGAGAGAGAGAGAGAGAGAGAGAGAGAGAGAGAGAGAGAGATACATAAAATAAAATAAAAAGGGAGAACAATTTAATTAAACCAGCAATAATTTTGAGATATGAATAACCACTTTGATCTACTTTTTGTGAAAAGAGCTTCCTATGCCGAGCTTTTACGAATATTTTATTTCATAGCTTACTTTACATCTTTTCATATTCACATAGAATATTTTTTCTATGATTTTTATGTCAATAAGGAAGCCTTAGGGATGGAGAGAGGGCTTATCAGTTAAGAGCACTGGCTGCTCTTCCAGGGGCCCTTGGGTACAATTCCCAGAACCTACAAGGCAGCGCACAACCACCTGTAACTCCAGTTCCAAAGGATTGGACTCCCTCTTCTGCATTGCATGCATGTGGTGGACAGACAGATGCAGGCAAAACACCCATACACTAAAATAAAAATTTTTTAAAACACATATAATGAAACCTTTAGTTGAAATGCTTGTTGAAATAAGTTTTGTTTTTAATTTCCTGTGTCCATCCATTTGAAAATCTTAATGGGAAAATTCCAGAATTAAATACGTTGTAAGTTTTTAAATAATCGTTTTAAGTAAATCTTACTACCAGCATGTTATAATTGCTCCATGCTACATGAAGCATTGCTACTTTCCTGTGTCTACTTTTAGAAATTAAACACTATCAGGGTCGTGTGTGAAGAAAATGGAGTATGAATTTGTAGGCTTTGACACGACCTACAGTTTCAGGCATCCAACGTGGGTGAAAAGATGTATCTAAAGTGGGCAACCAGCAGAAATGCTATCTGGGCCTACACTGATGTTAACACCTTGAGCAAACACCCCAGCTACAGAAGATGTCAACAGTAGGAGGTGAAGGACATAGCAAAACTCTGACAGCTCACACATGACTTCCGTAAATTTAAAGTTACTTCAAAATAAAAAGATTTGACATTTTTTTCCCCGGGAAAGATCCTCAGTAACCTCTCTGAGGAAGTTATCTGGTAAATTGACACAAGCAAGTCCACTCTCTGTTTTATACCCTTCTGATTCTGACGTGTTTGCTCTTGTTCTCAAAAGGTAGCATGTATAGTGAAAGATAATTTGATTTGAATTTTCTTGAAAGGTCACTCTGAGAAATGAAGGTGGAGAAAAACTGACTCAAAATCTGATCTGAGAAGAGAGGATGCCTTTGGGAACAGAGGTAACAGAACTTTAAACATGTTTAGAGGCAGTGGATATTTGGCTCTTGCACTGTTTCTTGTGTTAGAGGGACCACAACAACTGAGAGCAGTTACTCACCAGGGCAACTTTCCTCTGTGGCTTCAGCAGCTTTGGTTTGTGGAAAGTGGTGACTATCGGAGCTGTGGAAGGACACCAAGTTTTAGTGTGAAATTCCTCTAAGGCCTCCTAATGCCCACCTTCTGTGGGCCTCACAGACACCCTGTGTGCAGACTGGAAGAGCCTTCTCGCTCTGAGGAAGGGCTCAAGCTTCTGGAGCAGGTATCCTTGGGTACCACTAAGTGAAGGTTAAATCATTCCCTCATCTTTAGGTATGTCACTGTCTCCCTTAGCTATGTATTAGTCATTGCTACCTGCACAGAAGTCAAATGTCTGGGAGACAACCAGGAGCCCTTGGTTGAGGTTGAGGTAGGACTTTTCCCTGGAGACCCCAAGGACAATAGCTGACCCTCACCCTGCCCTGTGAGTTCAAGGAGGGGTTTACTGTCCCAGTTTAACAGAAGCAAGCTGAGGCCCTCTTTTCAGTGTCATAACTAGTCTTGACTGACTTGATTTGAGCTTGGAGTTGAACCCAGTTCTGAGACTTAGTTCTCCAAGTGCTATTTGTTTCCTTTGTACCTAGGATGGTATCTACTCTGCATTGACTGACACAGTACAGAGGCATGGACCCTGGCTGAGGGCGGTTCATCTCTGCGCCATCCCTCCCAAGGTCTTACACCACCCAACTTTCCTTCTTGACTCTCAGCTATGCCTCTTCTGGCTTCTTGCACAAGGCTCAGTGAGATACCGGTACACTACACATAAGGGATAAAATGCATCTTGTCAAGTTAAGGTTTTCTCATACCTCTATATTTCAAATTTGTTGAGGGATCAACATCTAGATAGGCCCATCTATCTATCTAAATAGGGTTTATCTGAAGACATTTTGGTTCTGCTAAGATTCATGCCTTTTTTCCTTTAAAAAAACCACATCTTTCTCATTCCTATTGCTCTAAATAAAAACACCAATCACAGAATAACCAATCACAGACTGTGAATTTTGTCAGCAGAGTAAGTCTGAAATGTACTTGCATACATCTTTAAAATGCCAGAGGCGTTCTTTCCCTTTAAGAATCACTATGACATAGCCAGCCCCTGCCTCACTTCACCATTTAAGATCCACAGTAAATTCAGGATGGCCTTTCCTGTGGATGTTGACTTATCTCGATGCCAATGGCCAAACCTATCTGTTGCCCACCTTGTCCCAGTTTGTTATGTCTAGAATCTAGGTGGGACTGTTTAAACCACAGCAGCACTGAATGGCAAGGCTCCATCCATCTAGCCCTCTGTCCTGGTTCCCCACTTGACTCCTGGTCTAGGCCTGCAACAATCACAGTGGTTTCCACTTAGAAAATCGCAGGTCAGTCTTACCTTTGGCAGGGACCGCAGGTGGAACATCTGCCCGCTCCTTCCGCCTCTTGCCCTTCTGTGGCTGCAGTGGAGCCAAGCTGGTCACGCTGGTGACAGTTTCCCCTGAGCTGTAGAAGAAAAAGTCCCAGATGAAGCCAAAGTCTATTCATTGCTGAAAACCATAACGGAAAGGAACCAGTGGCTCTCAGGAGCTTTTGAAGGCTCCCTAAGCAAGTGTTCAAAGAAAGGCTACCTCACAGAGACAGGGAGTGGTCTATATTGTCTCCAAAGATGCCAGCAAGTTTGCCATTCTCCCTTGACCAAGATAAAGATGATGAAGTGATCTAGTTTGAGACTTAGGATGATGTGCTACTCAAAATTCAAATTCCCTAGAGGAACCAAGGACCAGCTTGCTCACATTATTTAAAAACTGACTGCTTGTACCTACATTAACTGGGCACAGTCCATCTTGGCTACTATCCATATGATTGGCCACCAATGATGTCACCAAAAATGTACATATACTTGAGATAGCTCTCCTAGAGCCAACAGGTTTTGTCCATGTGTTTGTCTTCCTCAATTCCAAAACCAAGTGCCTCTCAACCAAATAAGAAGGGACTCAAGGGAGCTCCACCTGGCAGGCTTCAGGGTCCACTATAAGTACAAGAAGCTGGCCTGTAAGATGCCTTCACCTTTAGGACAGGCATGCTTCTAGTCAGCTTATCCTACGGGGCCACCCAGTATCTGTTTCTCTCTATGTGATGTCCATGATAAAGCAATGTGACGTGGATGACAAGCCTTGTATTAAAGAAAGCCAAGGCCCATGGACCTAACCTGTTAACAAGCACTGAAGGTGTGAGCTAAGCTATTCTTGCCTCTTACATTAGTCACTTAACTTTCTGCTGATGAAGGCAATACAAGGAAGAAAGGGTTCAGTTTGGCTACGAGTTTGAGGCCCTCATCCTTGTGGCTGGGAAGTCGTGGCAGCATCAGTGTGAGGCAGCTGGGCACACTGCATCCATAGTCAGGAAGCAGAGAGGGCTGGATGCTGGGTGTTCAGCTTATATTCTCTATTCATTCGGTCCAACACGCTAGCCCAGAGGATGGTGCTGCCACACTTAAGATAAATTGCCACCTCAGTTAAAGGTCTCCACAGACGTGTCAGAGGCATGCTTCTTTGTTGATTCTGAATCCCTTCAAGTTGACAATGAAGGGTATCTATCATGGCCTCCTGTCTTCTGACCTTGTCTGTATGTGTTGAGGTTCAGAGACATCTCTGAATGTTCATTCAGTCTTGTTTTCAAGCTTTCCTGTTGGCTCCAGAAACTCACAAGGAAGCTCCCTGTAGAATCTTCTGTTCCCAGGAACCTTGCTAGACATGGTTCCCAAGAGAGTCTGTCTCCCAAGGCCATGGATCATCTCTGAGGTGTGGAATACCTCGACCAATGGCCCAATCATCAAAACAAAGAGTCAGGAGAAGGGTAATTAGCATCCCTTAGAGCCTCACATATGTAAACATGCTAAATTCCTCATGACAAGGTAAAAAGAGGGCACTTTCTTTCCTTTCCTCCCAGAATGGCAACAATCAGATCTGAGTTGGCACTCTTGGCAAGCACGCGGATCTTCTCCAAGAACAGACATTCCCTGATGAAAAACAACTTGGCAACATCTACCAAAATGACAGAGCCTCGGACTCTTTGGCACAGCAGTCTCACTTCTGAAAATGCCTTGCACGAACATCACTGTGTGTGCATGAAATGGTATGTGCATGAGACTTAGGCTTATAGCACTGTGCAAAATTCAAGTGGACGTCAGAAGAACCCAACACTCACCAGTAGCCAGTTAAGTAAATTCTGGTTATTCTTACACTGGGTCTGCAATAAGGCATAAAGCAGTGAGTGACCTTTGCACTGATGGATTGTTAAGAGAAAATTCCAGGTTTTAGATACATCCTAAGAGAAAAATCTACTGTGAAACACCCCACACTTCATATAAAAAAGGAGAGACAGGATAAAAAAGCTAGAATGAGCTTACCTATGTGTAAAGAAACTTTAGAAATAGTCAAGGGTCTTGACAAGAGAGATGCTGGGAAAATTACACAGATTGGAGCCAGGACAGAGCTGCTGGATACATCTACAATTGTGCACAAATAAATGTATACATATGGTTACAGGCTCTTGCAATGATACCCTAAATACTTGGGAACAAGTAAGTGAAGACTCACACAGTGTGGGAAAAAGGCCAAGTGTTTTTCCTAAGATTCCCCAAGGACGGCTTATTTTCTTTGGAAGCAAATAGGCTAAGTGGTCATAGCTCTCGAGTGCAGGGCCCGCTGTGTAAACTCACAAATAGCTAAAAGGAATGTGAATTTACAAAACTCTGACCACCAAGAGCAAACAAGGGATTGCTTAAATAGACAAACACACAAACAGCTTGGTTCTGTAGCCTTTTAAACTCTTGACATGTTTATTTTTTTTTTCTTTTCAAATAAAATCGGTCAGGTTCGTGGATTAAATGGTAATTATAGGCATGGAAATGAAAGAAAATAAGCCTGTCATGACCAAAACATGAATTTTGTAAATATTTCCACAACCTTCTTTCCTTCCAAAAAAAAAACACCATCAACAAAAACCCAACTATTTTTAGAGCAGTTTTAGGTTCACAGAAGAGTTGAGAAGGGACCGAGATTTTTTTTTCCCCCAGCACTCCCATGCTCTACACAGGCCCAGCTTTCTCCATTTATCAACTCCTCCCACCAAAATAATTCATCAGTTACCGACTGGAGATCCTATGCAGACTCCTCAGGAATATGCCCAGTCTATGGGCAACATTAGAGTTCACTCTCACATGTCTGGGGTTTGGACAAATACATTATGGTGTCTGCAGGATTATAAAATTATACAGAGAGGCTTCGCAGTGCTAAGAGCCTTCCGTGCTTTGCCTGTTCGCACCCTCCAGGTTCCGGAAACCACTGATCTTTGCTCTGACTGGCTCCATCTTCTGCCAGCTCCAGGACATTGTAGGCTTGGAAGCATGTTTTATGTAGTCTGTTCATACTGGCTCTTTTTAACTTGACAGCAGACATTTAAAATTTCTTTCTCCGTCTTTTCCTGGTTTGGTGGCTCATTTTTTTTAACAGCATCAAATAATATTCCATTGGCTGGCTGCCATATAGCTTATTCATCTAGTCACCTAAATACTGATTGTTTCTCAGTTTGGGGAATTAGGAATGAAGCTGACATAAACAGGTTTTTATATGACTGAAAGATTTAACGCTATATTTTATATATCTTTTTTAAAGTGTTAAATTTGAATACGACACCTTTATTTTTATTTGGCCTATATTTTTCAAGTTTGTACCCTTTTCCAATGAGAAGATAAGGTATAGTTTCATAGCCAGTCTTTAGTATATGCACAACTGATCCGCTTCTAGTATATTTGTCAGGAAAGTTTCCCATTCTTAAGCTTTCATTTCTTAAGTTTGAACCTGAGAACTAGAATTACCATGTCAGAGAGGACCCTCTTCAAGGCTCTTCAAGGCTGTTGTCAAAGCAATTGCCAACAAGTTAGTGCCACTTTATGGCTGTCTTGTCAGTGAAGAACTGTACTCATGCCACTGTCCTTCCCATTAAGTTTATCAGTCAAAGAAGGCTTGGGATGTAAAGTGAATATGTAAATTAAAAAGGGTTTGTTTTTTTTTTAAAGAAGAAACATATGACCTTCTTTTGTTTTACGTCTTTGATTGCCCCAGAGGATGGTAATGGCCTGTGTCTGTCTGCCTGCTTCCTCATGCTTCTTATTGACTCAAGGCCTTACACTTTTTGTATAGCTTTGCATAGATCTCTTCCACCAAGCTGACACATTTACTGCAAAAAAATTTCCAATCCCCGTTTAATCCTGGACTTATACTAAGAGCACAGGTTTCTTCCGTTTCTGCTGAAGTCTCTGATAGTCTTCTTTCTTTGTGCTTCTGAACCTGATAGTCCCCCAGTATATCTCACACACTGGAGAATTACATGTTTCCACTTTCTCTGCTTTGTACTTGGACCTAATCCTTTAGCTCTTTCATACACAGTGGAAGTTTCTGGAACATAATGCCACTATGCCCAGGAATTTCAGAAGGCTGAAAAAGATCTGTCTTGTTATCACCATTTCCCTCCAACACAGTAAGGCTTAGTCCCACTAAATTTAGTTCTAATTCATAGTTCAGCAAGACTTCAAGTATACAGTGAGTCACCACGCTGACATGTGGTCCACGCTTTCCTCTCCAAATCCCATTGTCCCATAGAGCCAAGCTTTGGAAAGGTTTTCCAATTAAGAAAACCCACCTTATGATTAACTTACAAGAAAAGTTATGCTACATCTTGAATCAGAACAGGGTTATAGTTTGTCTTTGACACAGAATGTGAGTGTTGCTGGTGGCAGTCAAAACCAAAAAAAGACGGAAAAACAGGCCCGGAAACTCCCTCTAAATTAGAGAGCAGTGCAACCAGAGAGACGTGCTGTTTGTGGGGTGCTTGTTGAAGAATGGGGCTTTTTCTGGCTCCCGCATGGGCAAGGCAGGAGACGGCACATGTGGTAATGGGTCTCTTGTAAGAAGTACCATAGTCCCTCCCTGATCACTTCCTAAAGTCCCTGAAGACCCCACAACGGCTCAGGACCACTGCTCTAAAACCAGCAGAAGCTTGACTTAGTGAACAGATGTTGGAAGTGGGACAACAGATGAGACTGAAGCTGCAGAGGTTGTTCTAGATAAGTTATTTGTGTCCATGGGCTTCCAACCTTTAGTCAGTAAGTTGGGTGACTGGCCCTTGCTAGCTATCTCATGGAGCTCCTATGATGTCAGATGGATTCAATAAGATGGGACATTGTATCAATTTCTTTTCTGGTTGTGACAGAAATTTGAAAGAGATTTGTTTTGACTCAAGGATCAAACAGTCCACTCCAAATGGGCCAGGAAGCAGGGGTAAGGGATGGGGGGGTGGCTGTGCTCAGCTCTCCTTTGCTCCCTTTTATTCAGTCCAGAACCCCAGACCATAGGATGGTGATGTGCACACTCGTGACCAGTCTCTCCCCTCAGCTAGGCACCCCATCCTGGAAGCACTGTCATGGACACAGGCAGAGATATGCTTCAACAATCTCCCAGCTGATTCTAAATTTGGTCAAGCGGACAAGTAAAATTAACCGTCACAGCCATACAAGGGCTACGTAACTCAAACAGGAATCTCGTATAAGCAAATCATGTGGACATCTCCTGGCACCTCACTGGAAACATGGTGTTGCCACTAGGGGATGTACGTCATGGTGCTCGTGTTTCAGCCTCGAGGGAAGGACTCAAGTTTCTACTCGAACCCCAGTCAAAAACTTCTGCCCTGCTCTAACACGTACCACAGGCACGGCGGTGTTCAGCCACACGCAACGTAGGGCAAACCTGGTAGGTAATAGGGGAGAAAGACTGACCCCCTGACTAGTGCTTTGTCTCCCCATGATGCCAAGAAGTCATGTGACCTGGATTTTGCAGGGCTGTGAACAAATTCCCATTGAACTTTATTTTTCTTTTCAGAATTAGTAGTAATTGCCATGTTTGAGTCTGTTTGGTGAAAGCGACTGGGTTAAGGACATGGGACCTGTAATCTCCATACCTCTCAGGTAAGACAACACTCTTTACAAAGGCCCAGGCCCTTCCCAAGAATGAGATGTGGAATTCGGTCCAGGTTGCCCTGATTCATTAACCCTCAACAATGACCTTAGGACTAGTCTGGATAACAAAGACCTAGAAAACTAATACACAGGATTGCCATTAGAGCCAGTTTAGAACATTTGCTCTGGGCAAAAGCCAGCTTTTTAAAGAGATGATACCAGAAAGTGGCATAAACATTCTAGTGTATTTTATGTTTGTACTAAATACACTGAGTATGGCTGCTCAGACTCCTTCTCTGGTAGAAGAAGGGTGGATCAACACAAGTGCTGGAGTCTTGAGGGCTGGAACTGTGCCTGGTACCCAAGACCAAAAGTTGTTCTGGCCCAAGAGTAGGCAGAGGAGGACAGCATGTTCCTGAAAATTGTCCGGAATGAGTGATGTCAACTACCCAAATAGCATACATGGTGGGCCAGATGTGGAAATTCTGTGTCTCTGCTTGACAGCTAGGAGCATTTGTGAGAACAGAAAGAAAGGTGGGGGAGAAGCCTACCATACCCCAAGCTGATGCTACCAGAGAACATAATTACAACTCTGCCTTCTACACCCAACCACAACCTTCCTTGCTAACTAAATGTGACATCCAATCAAAATCTTGATCCATAGCATGCATGGGTCCCATTAAGTTGCCCTGGCCACCAAATGGTCATGCTGATAGCAGCCTCTAGCAGCAGGAGCTGAGGAGCTTCATCCATGGAACCACACTGCAGGGGCCTAGTGTTGTCCTTGGCCCAAGACCATCTTCCTGGAGCACCTGACCCTTGTGAAGCACACGATCCTTGAGGTCTGTCATGTCTAGTCTTCACTGAATGAGCAGGGGTTTCTCATGCCTGGGCAGAGACGTCTGTCACATGTTACATGGAGATTTCTTATAGTCTGAAATAAGACATCTAGAGACCAAAGATCTGGAGAGAGAGACCTAAGCAAGGGAGGCTCAAGGAGCCATGCAGCCTGGGTTCGCTGGCATCCTTCTGGGGCTCCTGAGTGCTTCTTATTCCACAGCACTGTAGCAGGCCTTACTTTAACTGGTGTGTCTTACTTCCAGAAATGTCCATTGTTGGGATAATCTTTTTGTGCACTGCGTAAAGGTTGTCTTTGATTTATTCAGATGTTGATTTCTGTACTAGCAGGGAGCTGAGTCCTGTCCAGACTTCGGTATTGTTATTTTTATAAGTATCACCTACCTTAGTATTCTGTAAACATACACCTCCAACACCTTCTGATTGGTTTAATCAAAAGCTGATGCCTATAGCTAGGCAGGAGAGGAAAGAAGGGACTTCCAGCCAGAGACACAACCAGTGGGGAAAATTGAGAGGTGGGGATTCACCAGCCAGACACAGAGGAAGTCAGACTGAGGAGGGATAATGGCCATGCAGCAGACACAGGCTATAATAAACAAGTTAATTAAGGTATGTGAGCTAGTTGGGAAATAGCCTAAGCTATAATAAATAAATATAAGTCTCTGTGTCATGATTTGGAGACTGAGGGTCAAGACAGTCTGGCAATAGTCAATAACCTCCATTTCTTGTTCTGACGAGGTGAGTGCCCGACTTGTATCATTAGAAGGATCTATCTGTTTCTTTTCAGCTGGCTCCCTGATCACCTCCTCAGGGTTTTCTGCAGCCCACAGATCCCTCATGTACCATCTGCCATGAAATCTTTACTGCAGAGTCTTAAAGAATTACTAGTTTCTGCAGCTACAGTGGCAACTCTCTTGTTACTTCTAGAACAGTAAGGGTTAGTAAGCACAGGCACTCCTCTCCCCAGCGTCAGCTACCACCGATAAAGTCCAAGAGCTTATACAAATGGGGAGACATTCCACATGTCTCACCCCAGGCTCCAGAGCCCTCAACTGCCATTAGAATACACAAGGTCAGTTGACATTACGTGTCAGGAGCTACTTAGAGGCTGCATCACTCCACTTTTGAGGTAGGTGAAAAGTGACACCTGCCATGGTCTTATACCATGACAGTTATTAAATGACTGTAGCATCTTTTACTGTGCTGGGCTCAGGACAACTTAACAATCATCACCCATGACTATCTTACAGTAGCATCATCCTAACTACGTAGTTGGTCTGGAATCTCTTCTGAATGCTTGAGTTGAGAGTAAGGCAAGTTGTGTTCTGTATGTGATAAGCTGCAGCCAGTGTCTCTAGAAAGGACTGTCAGGGTCTGGCAGCCAGAGAACACTGGTTTTTGTTGTGTCTGCCCTCTCTGTGACGGTTTTTTGAGCACCGGGATAAAATCTGCTCCTTTGTGAGGTAGTTGCTGAAGCATTTCCCCACACCTTTCCCATGACCATTCATGTGTGGGTCACACCTCCCAAGTTCGCTGCTAGCCCTGCATACAAAGTGATCCTGTGGCCACTGAGGCTGACTCACTCTCTGTCAGCTCTTCTAGCACCAGTTCATGAATACTACAGCATTGGCTTCATCAAAGTAATATTTTTTTTTGTTTGACTTTAAAATGTCTGAATGCTAACTTGTACCATCCTAGAGTCTCTGAAATTGCATCTCTGCCTTCACTGATTCTGGCATGTCACTTATTGATTAAACCCTCTGCTTCCATTGTCACAGGATTTTTTTTTAAATATCTGATGGTCTGGAGAAATATGGAAAATGCATTAAATGAAGCTCAAAAATAACCTTGGACTGTGCCTCTAATACATCCTGAAAAATAGTGCCCAGATACCAGTTTGCCAAGAGACAGTGTGCATCACATGCTCGAAGAAAAGCTGGCTCAGGAAACATGATGCCACTTTCCTCTGTCTCTTTTGTGACCACATATAGTCTTATGCCCAGGAGATGGCTGAGCTGGGAACTGCCTTTTCTGTATTCCCAACCCTCTCTCTTAACAGCTTTTTAAAATTTGGCCAGCACCCAGGAAGTGTCATAACTCTGAGTAACTGTGAAATTTTGTTTTAAAGCTGTTTTTCAGAAACTGTTTAGAGCCATTTCATATGAGCTGAAATGCTCTTCTTGCTGACCCTTAAAGGGAAGTCTGATGAAAAGCCCCAGAGAGCCTTGAAATGCCTTCTCCATTCTGGGACATCTGCTTCCAAGGACAATTGGTCAGGGCAAAGGAAGAATCTCAGTTCTAAAGGCCAAGGACACACCTCCTAGACCATGGCAGCTTCTTGCCTCAGGACAGGACACAGTCATGATAAGCTTTACTTTTCTTCTTTGAACTTTTCTTAGCAAGTCATGGAACTCCCTAGAGTCTCCTTCTTGCCCCGGTCATTTGGCAAGGTCCCTATGACCACAGTGTCCTTAGCACAAGCATGTGGCCTCTTTCAGCGGGTCCCTCCCTGCCTAAGGGTTTCCTTTCCTGGCTTCCGGCCCTGGTCCTGTGATTTCTGCCCTTTTCCCTTTAGAAGGAAGTGATCCAGGACAAAGAAGGACACTGACCAAGAATAGAGCTTGAGACTCAGGGCCCAGTTCCCATAGCAGCAACCAAAGAGGGTGCCAGGACCCAGATTTCTATCATGAAAAGGATGGGCTTAAGTGGGTAGGCTACAAGCCCAGGACACAGGCAGGTCAAGGCGAAGGTGATAGAAAGAACTGAGTTGTCTTTCAGCTAGGCAATGCAGGAGGGGTCAGGACAACATGAGGTCACATGAGGCTCTGGTAGAGGGTGAGTGCTTCCCTGCAGACCTATGGCCAGGCTTGGCCCACCATGGTCTCAGGTTAAGAAAGGAAAATAATTTTACAGACTTATGTGTTCAGCAGGGAGCATTCCATCATGAAAACTTGAGCTAGACACCCCTTTACATCACTAGCAGCCCCCAGTGTGGCTGGTACAGAGGCAGAAATGACATTTAGGTAAAACTCTATGACTAGTCTTTTTGAATGAAGATGGCCCCATAGGCTCATAGGAACTGGTACTATTGGGGAGGTGTAGCCTTGTTGGCATAGGTGTGGTTTTGTTGGAGGAAGTGTGTCACCGGGGGTGGGCTTTGAGGTTTCAGATGCTCAGGCTAGGCTGAGGTGTCGCAGTTTCTTCCTGTTGCCTGTGGATCGATATGTAAACTTTCAGGTATCATGTCTGCCAGGCTTCCCACCAAGATGACAATGGACTAAGCCTCTAATTTATAAGCCAAACCCAATTAAATGTTTTCTTTCTAAGAGTTGCCTTGGTCATGGTGTCTCTTCACAACAATACAAACCCTAACTAAGACAATGACCCTGACCTTTGGGTTATAGTTTGGATCTTAAATGTCCTCTAAAGACCATGAATTAAGTCTTGGTCATAAGTCTATCAAGATGTGGTGAAACCTCATCCTCAGCAAGGTACCATCATGTTGTAGTGAAACCTTTGAGAAATAGACCTAATGGAAAGAAATTAGGTCATTGGGAGCACACCCATGAAGAGGACATTGAGATATTGTCATGGCTTAAATATAAAAACGAGTTTCACAGCCTACATGTTTGAACATTTTGTTTCCATCTGGTGGCTCTGCTCAAGAAGGTTTTGGAACCTTTAGAAGGTGGGACCTTGCTGGAGAATGCACATCAATGGAGACGGGCTTTGAGGTTTTATAGCCTGGCTCAACTTTCTCTTCTCTCTCCGCCTTTGGATTGCTGATCCAATGCGACAGGCTGGCGTCATGGTTCTGCCACCATACTTTCCCCAGTAGGACCGTGTCGTCTCTAGACTGTAGACCAAAGCAAACACTTTGTCCTCTAAGTTGCTCTTGTTGGGGCATTTTCTCAAAGCAAAACAAACAAATAAACTGGGACTACCCCTACTCCTCTCTATTCTCTCTTTGTTTCTTTGCCACCCTAGGATGAGTAGGTTTGCTCTGCCAATGTCTCCTGCCACGATATGTTGCCTTGCCATAGACTCCAAAGCCATGGTACAAAAAATAATCCTTTACGATTCTAAGTTGATTTTTCTCAAGTATTTTGTCACAGCAATGGAAATATGACTAACAGACTTGTATATTCCACAGCTAGGGGAGACCAAACTCCAATGTCCACCAAGCTAGGGTGACATCCTTGCTGTACTTCTTGATGTACTAGTTACCAGCCATAGAGTGTGACAGCTGTAAGGGGGGTGGTGAAGAATAGGGGGAAGGACCCAAGACAGGAGTTGCTGCAAACTCTCCATGAATCAGAGCCTGGTATCAAGAGAGGTTGAGAGGCTGGCTTTTTGACAACCATGACTACCCCAGCTATGACCCTCCCTCCAAATGACACACCTGCTTCACCCCAGTCCTAGGAGGAGAGAGGGCATAGTATTAAGAAGGAAACAAGCAGCTTTGTTGCGGCATAATTAAATTAATGTCTAGTATAATTTGTAGCACATAATAAACAATTCGGTGGAGTTTTATAGCTCTACAAAGTTGTGCAATCATCAGTACAATGCACTTTTAGGACATTGCGATCAAAGCCCCCCAAAGTCCCACATTTAGTCCATACCACATTAATCACATCCACAATTAATCCCCATGCTCAACCTCAGCTATAAGCAACCATTACTCTATCTTTTTCTCTCTTACTCTCTCTTATCTCAGCATTTCATTAAAATAGCCCACAACTGTAAATTTTGCACCTGGTTTCTCTCACTTTGTGCTGTTTTGAGAATGGTCTATCTCTAGTGTGTTCCGTTGCCAAGCAGACCTTTTATTGGACAGATCTGCTAAATTTTGTTTCCTTCTCAGCAGCTGATAAACCTCTCTGGATCATCTCCAGTTTCTGGCTATTTTGAATAGAGCAGTTGTAAACAGTGCCACCCAGATCTCTGTGCAGGTGGACACGTTCATTCCATTTGTGTAGATCCCTCCAAGTACAGTTTGTGTGTCATGTTATTAAGAGCCACACCTTAAGAAGCTACCAAGCTTTGTTCCCCAGTGGCTGCTGCATTCAGCAGTGTACAACGATCCAGTTTCTCCACATGCATGCCAACACTTGGCATCATCCGTCTCTTAGATTGCAGGCATTATGGTTGGGGTTTGCTGGAATCACATTGTTATTTAATTTGCATTTTCCTAATTAATGACTAAAGATATTGGGCATGTTTCCACATACTTATGAGCCACTGGTACATCTTCTTTAGGGAAATACCTGTTCAAATCGCTCTTGCCTATTTTAATTGTGCTATTTGTCATCTTATTATCCAGTTGGAAGAGCTCTATATGTGGAAACATGTTCATCACTTATCTGATTTGCAAACATTTTCTCTTCTTTAGTGGCTTGCCTTTTCATTTCTGTAGTTGTGGCTTTGGAACTGCAATGCTTCTAAATTTTTATCAGTCTCTCATTTATTAATCTTGCACATTGTCACTTTACCAAGTCCAAGGACACAACAATTTTGTTCTCTTGTTTTGAGAAATTTTACAGTTGTAGCTTTCATATTTAGGACAAAGACTCTTTAATTATGTTGATGCAGTAATTAAATTTAATTATGTTGATGCTGCTGCTGTAATAAAAGGGGTGTCAGTTCAAGTTTCTGTCTGTGAATGTCTACGGAACACACACCGCTCAATGAAAAGTACGTGCCTTCTATTTAGAAATGTCCTGGACCATATCAGAGCTCAGCATGTCAGTTTACACATGGAGGATTTCTTCTAGATCCCGTGTATCCTCTGATCTCTGTGCCGCACATGCTCCTTTGCTCTACCTGTGTTTACACTGGTCCCTTGCTGTTGAAACTCTGTTTGTAACTTTGAACAAAATGAATGATGCTTCATTTTTCCATGGTTAGAAATTGCTGTTGTTTCACTGTTGCTTTCAACTTTGATTCACTTTAGTCAAAGATTATAGTGTATGATTTCAATTCTTCTAAATTTGTCGAGGTTTGTCTCATAGCCTAAGATATATCTTGGTGAATGTTTACTGGGGTCATTTAAAAAAAAAGTGTTCTTCCATAGGCTGATTGATCCAGATGGATCAACTGGGTCCTGCTGGTTGACACTGCTATGTATGTCTTCAGTGACCTTGTGGATTGGGACCTTGTGAACCTAAGTCAAACCTATTAGCTGCTAAAAATCACCGTGGATTTTTCTGTCTCCCCTCAGCTCTCCAGTTTTGGCTATTTGAGTTCTGTGTCTCTGCTGTTTGATGCACATACAAATTTGGACCTTTGTTTTCCTGACGGTTTGCTCCTTTCATCATCTAATGTCCCATTCAACCCCTACTGGTTTTCTTTTGTTCAAGTTTATGAGGTATTTGATATAATCACAGACTGTTTAATGCATGGGTATTTCTTCCATCCATTTGTTTTCACCCTACATGTGTCATCTGTATAAAGTGAGTTTCTTATAAACAGAATATAGTTAGGACACATATTCATCTATAGTCAGGCTCTGTGATTCAACTGATGTATTTAGACCAACTTAAGATAGACATATGAAAGTATTTTGTTATTTATTTTCTTCTCCTTTCCTGTGATTCTTGTTATTCTATTTCATTATGTGACTTGAATATATTTAAGGATTATCTTGATTTTTATGCAGTATTTTTTAGTGTTTGGGGTTTGGAATTCCAATATGTGTATGTGTGACGGCAGCCTGGCAGCCTACTTTCTACTTTTGAAAATAACCTATATTGGTTGGATGCAGTTTTTATTTATTGTTTGCTTTCAATGAATTTGAACATCTTAAAACCACAGTATTCCCAAGGAGCCCTGTTAGCAGGTAAAGAAGAGCACAGGCCAAGTCTGTACTCATGGAAAAGGGTTAGAAGTATTAGTGGTGAGAAGGGGTTAAGGTGGCTCAGATCAGTCATAAATTCCCACAGGGCACTACAGAATGCTTTTCAAGCTCCTCAGTGATACAAGTTGGACCAACATGAGCTGCATGCCATCTGGACCATGTGGGGAATCATGACTGGTGTGTGGACTATTCACACATGCGAACATATGCAGAACATACATTGTTTGGGCTCGTGACCAACATCTTTTAGTAAGAATATATATTTAACCAGTTTCTTGATAGCATAAAAAGAACATAAAATATCAAAGTGTTTTATTTGAAATAACAAAGAAAATATTCCTACCTGTTCTGAGGGCATTTCACCAAATAATGTCTCACTGTGAAAGAAAAAAGAATAATAGTTGGTAAATACAGGCTAGTTTGGCATTACCTGAAAGGTGGGGACCTAGATCTTGCTCAGGTATTGGGGCCGTACCAGCCAACTCTCAGGGTTTCTTGCCTATGAATTTTGGGGGGAAACCACAGCAGGGACATCAGAGGGCACATCAGTGATTTGCTATTATTTCAGCTCTGGTCTGTACAAGGTATGAAGCCATATGCACCAGACATTATAATGTTTGTCTTTGGCCAGAATAAGTTGAGTTGCATTCTACCCGGAAGAGACCTGGAATGGTGAAGCTCCACCTGAGTTGTGAGAGCAGCCTTGGGACCAGAAGGGACAGGCCATCTCTCTTTAGAATCTGCTCATTGTGAAATGGGCTTGCATTCTCTGGTTGATGCTCTTTATGGTCTCAAAAGAGCTTCTTAGTCAGATGTGATGGTACCACACTTGGAGGGCTGAGGCAGGATGATCTCAAGATCAAGACTAGCCTCGGGCTATTAACTGTGATTCTTGTTTCACACAAACATAAAACAACAAAAAGAGGTCCTTAAGGAGCAAGCTATCTTTCTACAATGGTTCTCTTTGAGGTAAACTTATAGCTATAGTAGAAAATTAGAATACAGGGGTACCTAGCCCAGAACATGTCTAGTCAAAGACTTGAAGTTGAGGTCACTTCAATAGAGGAAAGCTGAAACAGCCAGGGAAATCCTGAATTGTGTGAAAAATGTTTAGATGCCAAGCCCCAGTGAATCCCACCTTCTCATCTGTTCATACCTGCATGTAACACCTCCTGCCTCATGCTAACTAGAACTTGGTGGCCTGACTTGCCTAGATCCAAGGAACATTAGCCAACATGCCATAAGCAAAGGCATAAAAAGTACTGTGCCTGAGGCCTGTGGCAGGCAGCTTTTCTGTGGTCAGTTATTCTGTGGGCCTATTGGAAGATGATTCTCCACAGAGAAGGCAGTAAACGTTGTAGCTGAGATCCTCGAGCAGCCAGCCCCAACAGATCCACCATCAGGCTGCAGCTGCATGAGTGACTCTAGCTGAGAGTGGCAGCAGCACCACTCAGCTGTGCCCGCGGCCACTGCTGCAGAGCTAACAATGCAGAAAAACTGGCTCCATGCTAATGTCTAAACCCTTCCTGAAATCCATTTACCAAGCACCTACTGTGGACTAGATGGTTTACGGATACAGCAACAGCAATCATAATATATATGGAACAATTCATATTTATGACAGCATTTTAAACTTCATATGGGTCAATAGACTTTAGAATTTGGTTTGTTCATCCTGGGACATTCTTGAAACAGTTTATAGGCATCAATTTCTGGGTTCTCTTGCAATGTGACTGAGATCTGACTATATTCCTTTTCTTCTCTGTTTATAACATCACCTTTTCTATGTCACAAAGCCAAGGCACGCTGTCTACTCATTGGGACTTATACCATAGAGACCTATCCTAGGAAGTACCACTCATGGGCTGACACAAAGCATTAGTATCCACTGAGACTTCGTATAGCTCACAGCTCAGTAGCAAAACTCATGAGGATGAAATTTCCAATATTTTGCTTCCAACAAAGATTGAATAGTCTAGGTATCAGCTGACAGCATGTTAGACAGCATCTTTGATGATAGATCATTATTTAACTCTTAACATATATAATTCAAAAGCTGTGCATGGTAGTGAGTAGTGTAAGAAGACTCCCTCTATTCTTGCCTTCTTTTGTATTAAAGGTGAAATTCCCAAGCTCATACCTATTATCAAAACAGAAATGAGGCTGATGGAGAACTATATCCCTAGAAAAATTCTGAGTTCTTATCTTCACATTTACATGTGAGGATACATAATGTAAAAACAAAAATCTATTTCAATAGAAATGCACTTCCAATAAAATTTTACTTTATGCTTATAATTATTTACCTAAATAAATAATCCATTTATGTCATTGTTAACTTTATAGTAATCTTTCAAAATGCCATTAATTGTGAAGTGTTGGTAATTTGGTCTTATAACAATACTTTAACACCTAGACACAGAGATGGGGAATGGAGAAGTTATTAGCTCAAATGTGTGTGTATGTACACATGCATGCAGGTAAGCTTGATTGTCACTCAGCACGACAGCTGTGTGAGAAAAGGTTAAAATTCTGTGGGAGAAGTAGATGAGAAACAGAAGGAAAAGGGCAGAATGACATTCCTGACAGCTGAGGCTTCCCCTCGCCCCACTTCATGGGGTGTTTTCCTTCCTTTGTGGGGCTCTTTGAAAAATAGCGATGGTGATCAAAATCAAGAATCAAAAGGGCATGACATAGTCATATCATTTTAAGATATCTATGCAGTGCTCTGTAAAGTGCGTCCTTTGAAGCAACTTATATTTGTAATGAAAAATTAAGGCGCCAACCACATATAAAATAAAAGACCAAGGTCAAGGAGTCTGTGCAAAAGTATTTTAAGAACTATTAGGAATGAGTTTTAATTCAAGAAAGCTGGTATCTTTAGAATAAAGGGGACCAGGTCACAAATGCAGACAGAAGGCCAGAGGAACCATAAGAAGAAGCCAAAGAGAGAAGCCCCAGGAGAAACCGGCCTTGACACTATAGCTTCTCCCTCTCAGAGCTTCATGTCCGCTGCGAGGCCAAAGAAGTCTGCAGTTCAGCTCAGTCTGTCCTGTGCTACTGGACCCCGAGAGCTTTGTGCTTCCAGGTCACACCGGCAGAGTGACCTGACTGTGAGCCCTCGGTGTCCAGCCAGAGACACTGAGAGCTAGTGCTATCTACACACAGACAGCCATGTCCCCCAGAACATATGGCCTGTGCTGTGCGCTGTGCTGCAGCTGCAGCTGGCGGAGCAGGGCTCGAGATCCAACTTAATACCAGGCGCTTCGTGTGTGGGGAGGTGCAGTCCAGGTGCAGGGAAAGGAACAGGGTAGATGGAGACCGGGAGTAGACAGGAGAAAAGCCGGGGTTGGGGAACTTGCTAAGGAGGGCAACCAGCCTGGTGGGACATGCCAGTGGTATGTTTTGGCAGGTGAACGTGAGGTCTGTGTTGGGGGAATACAGGGCCAACATACCCACCAATGAAGAGGGACCACCCAAGACTGAGCATAAGTTGGACAACTGTACGCTCATCTCCAGGCGTAGCAGCATGCCAACCACATCAGGGCGGCCCTAGCTTAACATGGACTCTGTGGAGGTGGAGCCCACAACAAGGGTTCAGAAGAGTGTGGAAGGCTACCCAGTGAGACAGGAGGTCTCACTATGGTACTAGCTCTGGAGGTTAGGTGCCCAGGAGGAGAAGAAGCCCATCAGGGAAGAATGACAGAACAACCTCCATCACCGCCTGCCTCCTGGCGCCCAGTGTAGGGCATTTGTTCTCAGAGACAAAAACACAAGACATATGGTCTTGTTCTGGGTGATCTTGGAAGGTTCTGGAAGGAAAGCTAGTGTCTGTCACCCCTTCTGACAAGACACTCCAGTTGTAGCTCCTTCCTCCTCCCCCCTCCCTCATTTTCAGCTAGCTAGGTCCTCATTGCTCAAAGCCACCACCCATGTGTCAACCCTAAAGGCTGTGACTTCCCCAGCTGGGCCTATCACTGTCACCACTTCCACTAAAAGCAGGAAGACAGGCTGATGGAACCACATCCCCACCACAGCAGCTCCATTGCACTGCCAGGACCTCCAGGGTGTAACACACACACACACACACACACACATTTCCTGGGCCTTTCAGAGCCCCTAGGTAGGCCTGAGGATGTTTACGCTCCAGTCACAAGGGCTTTCTCTCCTCTCACTGTAGGAGCTCCAAAATGGGATCTTCACAACACCCAGGATCGTGTTTGCAGAGAGCTCTCCCCACCCACTCAAGTCCCCAGGTCAGGGAGCCCCACAGCCTGGGAAAACACTGCCTAACTGAGAGGCTCAATCCACAGTCCTGCCCACATTTCCTAGGAGTCGGGGCCCATCACAACACTGTCTTCTCACCATGTGGAACCCGAGATCCCACATCCAGGAAGCAGACCTGCTCAGACAAGCCCTCCAGCCCAGCACAGCCACTAGGATGACGTCACCCACTCCCGTCACACAGGAGGAGCTGAGAAGCAAGCAGAAACTTGGTACCAGGAGCCACTGAGCAGCACACTCAGTGGACGAGAAGCATCACACATAAAGCTGCCTGTCTGTGCTGGTCAGCAGCCCCAGGTGGCTATGAAGCCATCAAAATGGAAAAAGCCAAAAACAAGGTGTGAGGCCTTGACCGGTCTCACATCTCAGTGTGCAAAATGCAGTTCAGCCTCACTCATTCTCTCCTTAGAAACTGTACTTTTGAACTCTTATAAATTGTAGTTTGAACATAATAGATTGATACCAATTTTTTTTTACCTGCTTTTGTTTTAAAACTTTTGTAATGAGACAACAGTTCTATCTGCAGTTCACATATGTCCACCAACAGTGTGTGTCAGCCTTAGCAGTAGGATGGTCAGCATGGAAATGGAAGCATGTGACCAGGGAAGGTAAGGCCCTCACCTGCGAAGGTGCTTGCTTAAAGCTGTATCTGAAATGTTCCCACAGCCTCATGCATTGAAAGCTTGGGCATTGTCTTAGTCAGCTTTAGAAGTTGTCTTGACACAACCTAGGGTGACCTGGAAGGGAATTCACTGAAGGGTTGCCTAGATTAGACTGATCAGTGAACATGTCTATGGGAGAGGGTCTTGATTTATTTTTAATTGATGTAGAAGGATCTACATGATTGGCTGCACCATTCCCTGGGCAGGTGGTCGTGTGCTGTATGAAAAAAGCAGATGAGCATGAACCTGTGATCCAGCTAGCAAGCATACCCCTCCATGGTTCCCTCTGTCTTTGACCATGAAGTAAGGTTCCTGGTTGCAGGTATTGCTGTGTGAAATATCAGGCAGCCCTGTCTTGAGGTCCCTGCCTTGAATTAACCCCTTAACTTCCCTCAGCGATAGACTGTGGCCTGGAATAGTAAGCCAAATAAACCCTTTATCCTCCAAAGCTGCTTTTGGCTGGGGTATTTGTCACAGCAACAGAAATGAAACTGAACGGTCACCAACACAGGGATGTTTTGAGGTGAGGCTTTGGGGGATGATTGGACCATAAAGATTCTGACCTATCAGTGGATCGATCTGCTAACTGGTTCATGATTTGGCAATGAGCTACTGTGAGGTGATGGAAACTTAATGGTAGAACATAGTTGTGGTGAGTGGGTCTTGGAAGCCATGTCTTATTCTGGGCTCCCTTCCCCCTTTCTGCTTCTATGACACCATGAGATGAGGTGCTTTGTTCACTGCATGCTCCCTGCTCTGAGGGCCAAAGCAATGGGGCCAAGTGATCATAACCCAAAACCTCTGAACCCATGAGCCACAATAAACCTTTCCTCCTCTAAGCTGACTTCCTCCAGTATTCTTTAGTCACGTAAGGCTGGCTAACAGGATGCCTGTTCTGCCCACACCCGGGACTAGGACTCCCACAGTCCTGATAGGTAAGCTAAATACCCCCACACACACACTTTACAGTCTGGGGATTTGGTGGCCCAAATATAATTTCTTTGTAGTTTCTGATTTGTAGATAAAAGAACTTGAGTCTAGGCACTAAGTCCAGAACTCTTGAGAAGCCAACAAGGGGGCCCATAAGCCCCACAAAGGAAAGATGGCCTCTTTCCCATCAGCCTCAGTGGGCCTGCAAAGAACCAGTAGGACCCAGCACAGCCTGTGGGGCTTTCTGTCACAGGACAAAGGATGATGTTGACCTTGGGGCTACCAGGTGTCTCTAACTGCAGGCTGCCGAGCCCTTTGGCCCCCTCAGGTCATCCTTCTGTTCTCTGTCACCCCAGCTACCCATTCTGTCCTTTTTGCTCTCTTCTCCCACCTCAATCTGGCTGTGAGTGGGACACAGTCCCTAATTCCCTCTTCCTTGTACTTCTGGAGGAAAAGTCCATAAGCCCTTTGATTCTTCCTCACAGCAAGATGGGCAGGGGAGCAATAGGTTGTAATGAGCCTTGGACTGTCCAGTCTCTGGTCTTAGAAGACAGACTGAAAAGTGGGAAGAAATCAGAGCTCACAGTGAAGAGTATTGGTAAGAAAAGGCCACCCCAATTCCTGCCTGGTCCCAAGGTGCCTTACAAACACCTCACAGTAGCTCATCACCAAATCACCTCCATTTGGAAGCTCAGGCAGAGAGGGATGGGAGATCATTGGAGATCCCTGGACCAGCATGAGCTGATGGGCTCCTGAAAAGCAGTGGCCTTGGAAACCAGTGTCCTGAGAAACCCGCAGAATTCAGAGTTCAGTCCTAGACCCCAGTGCTGGTATTCTCCAGGAGAGACTCAGCTGAAAAAGTCCCAGGATGAGACTGGGCATTGCAGGCACTAACAGAGCAGGGACAGCGATTTGTGCTGGAAGCCAAGAGGAATGTGCTTGTGCTGGGCTGGAACACATGGGTACAATTAGCTTTGCTCATAGACCAGCTGGGTGTCCTGGAAACATAGCCTCTATGGCTAAGGCAGAACAGCAGCCAAGAAAGCTGGCCTGCTGCTTTTGGCTTTGGAAGAACCAAGGGTATTTCAGGGTCCTTAGGACTGGGTTATCTACTCTGATGTTTCTCTGACCAGATGTTGCTGCAGGAACCAAGAACCACTGTTGGGTAGAAACGGCCTGCAAAACTCAGTGCTCTGTGGCCCCTACAGGAGAGGCTGGCTTCCCCTAACATGCACACAAAAGGTTCAAGCACTCTGAGGGGAAAAGCCTAAACACAAACAGGCTTGGAGTAGGCAAAACTGGAAATACACTGCTCGAAGGCTTTGGTATTCAAAGGGAATCTAATAACTGCAGACAATTTGGATTTCTCGGGGAATAATTTCATCTGTGGTACTGATGAGCATTATACCTGGCAGGCAGAGGACAGGGATGCTGGACAAGTGGTAATAATACAGTCCACAAATGAGCTGTTCCAGTTCAATGACCCTCTGGAGTTCATACTGAGGAGGAAGAAACCCATTGATAAGAACCTAGAACCCAACCTTGTTTAATGTAAGTATAGGGTCTGTAAGCATGATTTTGCTTCATTTAATATATAATGTTATGAGGGCATAAAGAGCAAATGTGTGTGCTTTGTTTTGTGCTTTCCTAGAAACTCATAAGTTGGGGCTCATGAGCAGTCCTACTCCAAGATTTTAGAGTCTATCTGCATCCATCCATACTTGTTTCTGTCACATATATGTCATGTGTATATTGACTTTTATGTAGCTGTGACCAAAACAGCTGGAAGAACACTTAAAATGGGAGAGGGGAGTTCCTTGCTCCTAGCCTGCAGAAGCCCAGCCCATAGATGTTTGGCTCATGTGCTCAGGCAGAACACCGTGGAAGGGGCAGCAATTGACTGGGATTGTGCATTAGCTCTTGGTGGACAATGAGCAGAGAACAAAACAGAACAAGTGACAAGAAAACCCAAAGAACCCAATCCTAGTGACTTACTTCCTCCAGCTAAGTGCCACCTTGTGACGTTCCCAGGACCACCCAAAATAGTCCCATCAGCTTGGGACCCAATCTCAAACACGTGAGCCTGTGGTGGGATCATCTTATGCTCAAACCATAACACCATGTCTTCAGGCACATCCTTTAAGAGTCACCAATAAAAGGTTATTGCCCTCTCTGAAACTCAGACATCTCAAAAGATGTATCCCGGGACCACAGAAGCCAGACGGATCTGCTCTGGAAGAACCTCATCAACTCAACAACCTCCATGGGAAGCTGGAGGAAAGTTCCTTCACAGAGATCACCAGCAGATGTCTGAGGGTTTGCTAGAATAGAAAACCAGGACGTTTGGGATACAGCTAGAGCCCTTGCCTTGCCTGTGTTTAGGGATGTTAACATGCACTGTTTCGTGGGAACCATGCAGGCTACACAGGACGTTGAGAAGTAGAGCCATATGCCTGGTCTATAACAGGTGCTCAGACAATGATCTTGACAGCTGGGTTGGGCTTTAGATGCTGAGCACAAGCACCCTGAAGCCCATCCTGGCAGGGGAAGGTGACAAGCCTGCTATAATCTCCATTCTTGAAGTCTCTCTGGGAGGCCTGGAGGAAGATGCCATGTGCCCGTGTCCACTGTGCCTGTCTTTGCATTTCTTTGATTCCTGGGTCCTGCCTCAAGTCCCATGGAGTCTGCAGCTCCAGTCTGGCCTTTGGGGCTGCCCTTAGCACACACCCAACCTGGAGACTGCTAGTGTCTTTTAAGCTCCAACAGCTGGGAGCAGAGCAGCTGGGAAGCAAATCTATTTGTTCATCATTTGTGGAGCATCTGTCATGAGCCAAATTCCAAGGAGGATCTGTCACATGCATGGTCTCTGCCTCACACAGAGTTCTCTTGGAAGGGAGGCAGAGGGCCAACACCCATGGGCAACATTTGCCACAAGCTCAGAGAAGCAGCTGAGGTCTGTGAACTAGGGAAATGCTAGGATATCGTGAAAGGGTGGCAGATGCCACGGAGGAAGGTACCCAAGGGCAGCAGCACAGTGAAACACAAGGCCGGAGGGAAACACTTGGGCTCTAGTGGAGAAAAGTCTGGCCTGTACCTCTGGCTCCATTTCCAGGGCTGCATGTGCTAGTCTCTGCTTCCTGTTAACTGTGTCCAGGCCCTAGAAACTGTTGATGGCCCTTTTGTCTTCCACACTTACTGGCTTTGGTTTAACTTCAAGAGGAAGAAACATCCAGGGACTCCTGTGCTGGAGAAGGGAGGCTTTGTTTTTTTGTTTGTTTGTTTTTGTTTTTTTGGTTTTTTGTTTTTTTGTTTGTTTTTTTTGCAGGATCCTTGAGCCCTCTTGTTGCCCCAGCCGGACACTGGCTGGACTGCTCTTCTGTTCCATCTCTCCCACAACAGCAGTTTCTTTTTATTTTATTTCATATGTAAGTGTTTTGCCTGCACATATACCTGCGCACCATGTTCATACCTGGTGCTGGAAGAGGCCCTAAGAGGGTGTCAGATCCCCCGGGAGTAGAGTTAATGATGACTGTAAGCCGTCATGTTGGTGGTGAGGACTGAACCCAGGTTCTCTGGAAGAGCAGCCAGTGCTCTTACCTGCTGAGCCCATGACAACAACAGCTCTTATGGAACCTTTCCTCCTCACTCCTTGAGTTCTCCACAGGTGTCAGTCCCTGGATGCGCATCCTCCCTTCCTGGTTTCCTAAGTCTCGCTCATACCCCTGGGGAATGGCCCCTTTGTAGCTGTCATTCAGTTTCCCAGTTTAAAGGTTCCTATGAACATAAACAAAAGCTAACTCTTCCTAGATCCACAACCTCAGCCTAATAATAACAGTGATGTGTCTTACTCCCATGTCACCATAAGTGTGTTCACTGATTTGACTGTCTCTTCTTTCACAGCTCTCAAGACAGGTGCACTCTCACCCCAAGTCTCCGTGAAGAAGGAGAGGGACAGAGACTGATCCTTGGCTGTTCAGTGAGGAAGTGTCATTGAACCTGGGCTCAGTCTGCCTGGGTATCTCTGAGAGCAACTGTGTCCCCCAACTGCTTTTGGAGATTCTGGGGGAGGGTGTACATGAGGAATACTCAGGAGGGCTTTAAACAAAGGGAAGCTCAAGCAAGCCCTGAGGAGGCAGCCAACACCCAGGAAGAAAATCCACTGAGCTATCTTTGGAGAACAGAACAGAGCCAGGCAGCTGGGCAGATTATTAGAACTTCTTGACTTGGGAAACTGACCCCAGTAAGAGATACGGACTGGCATTAGAATGGGCAGTGTTCCTAGGGAGATAGAAGTCATGGACTGCAATGCCTGAGAGAGAAAGCAGAGGAAGAGGGAGGACTAAGGAAATCAGAGAATTAGGGACTCTGACAAGAAAGGATGAGGTACCAGACAGGAAAAAAACAGAGGGTGACATTTGAGGTCCCACTTACCTGCCAAGAAGACATCTGCAAGCCCCTTGGTTTGACAACTTAGTACCAAAACTCACTCTTAAGAGGGTGAGCCAAAATGCAACTCCAGGCTGCTCTAGCCACAGCTTCCTCAGGATGAAGAACATGATAGGAGCTAAGGAACCCAACGCCCCAGGACTGAAGAAATGTGAGGAAAGGGAGTTCAGCTGGCATGACAGTGGTCAGCAACACCTATGAGAAGCGAGTCTTCCCACTTTTCTGGCTCCAGATAAACAGCTACTAGCCAGCATGCCTTCCCACCAAGGTGATACTTTGCCCAAAACCATCCGCCTGTGTGTGGGTGGGCGGCTTTCCATCCCAGACATGATCTTATCTGTTCTCTCACCTCTAGATTTCCTCTTGTGAAGCACAGACTGGCAGGCAATGACCAGGGTGAAGAGCAGAACGCTGAGGATCCCCACGCAACACACAAGGACGGCATACATATACAGATCTGAAAGGCACGTAATTATAAACAGTAACTCAAAATGAACTGGCAAAAATGCACAAGAGGAAAACCTCCAGATCTAAATCTAGGAGGCAGAGTTGCCAGACTTATCATCAGAGACATGCTCCCCATGAGTAAACCTTGAGGGCCAGGGACACCTGGCTCAGAGGCAGGACGCCCACCTAGCACACATACTCAGTCATTGGAAAAGGTAAATTTGCTTAGTCATACATAATTGAGAACTTTTCACTCTGTCAACAACTGGATGAAGAGGGTGAAAAGTCAAGCTGCAGGTTGGGAGAAGGCATTTAAAACCAGATATCCAAACAGGGAGTCCTATCTAGAATATGTCCAGAACGCTCAGAAGTCAATGGTGAGGAGTAAGCAAAGAATCTGACCTGATAAGGATGCAGCTAGATTAGGTCGCGCCAACTGGCCCGGTAGTGACTGAAAATGGAAGAGCTAGTTTGGAAAACTTCTAAAAAATGAAAATACTCAACTCTTTTTAAAGATGTTTGTTTGTGTGTATATATGTGTATGAGTGTGTGTGTGTGTGTGTGTGTGTGTTTGTGTGTGCATATGCTCCCGAAGGTGCAGGTATCCACACATGCACACACACACATGTGTGCATACAAGTACCTTAGAGGCTAGATAACATCAGATCTCCTAGAGTTACAGGTGGCTGTGAGCCATTGGATGTGGGTGCTAGGAGCTAAACTCTGTCCTTTGCAATGGGAGCAAGGGTCCTTAACCACTGATCCATCTCTCCAGCCCCCTACTTGATTGTTCAAATCATCTACCATTGACTAATCATTCTTTCTACCTATTTTCATCATAACAAAAAAGTCTAGGATGAACATTCAAAAATGTGAATCTTAATTCATCTCACACTGTGTCCCAAGGTTTGAGTTTCCATCAGAACCTCTGAGTCTAAAGGAATGCTGCCTGGCCAGAGCCCTAGGGAAGCCTGGTGCAGACTCTGTGCCTGAAGTCAGTAAGTTGTTTTCACGTTCATGGAGCTGCTCCACATTTTTGTCTACGCTAGACTGAGTTGATTTCTGTTCCCAGCTATTTAGATGTTTGAACTAAAAATAACACATAGTTGTTTCTCTGTCTACAGTTTCCACATCCACAAATTCAACTGTGGATTCAAACTATTTCAAAAAACAAAAAACAAAACCAAAAACCTTGAGGGCTAGAGAAGTGGTTCTGTGGCTAAAAGCACTTGTTGCTCTTTCAGAGGACTCGGGTTTGGCTCCCAGCACCCACATGGTGGTCCATAACGACTGGTAACTCTAGTTCTAGAGGAGCCAGCACTCTCTACTGGCCTTGAAGGCACTGTACACACGTGGTGCATAGATGGACATGAAGGGAAACATCTGTATACACAAAATAAACATAAATACATAATACGGGGAGGTTTGAATGAGAATGGACCCTAAAGGCTCACATATTTGAGTGACTGGTGTGGTCCACAGTTGCTGGAACTGTTTAGGAAGGATGAGGAGGTGTGGATTTTTTTGAGGAAGTGTGTCACAAGAATGGGCTTTGTGGTTTCAAAAGTCCACACCATTTCCAGTCATCACTCACTGCCTTGTGCTTATGGATGAAGATGTGAGCTCTCAGCTATGGCTCCAATGCCAGGCCTGTGAGCCTGCTTCCATACCCCCTACCACGATGGTCTTGGGCTCTATCCTTCTAGAACCATAAGCCCCCAGATTGAATAATTTCTTTTCTAAGTTGCCTTAGTCATTTCTTTTTGTCACAGAAACAGAAAAATAGCAAAGGCAACAAATCTTTTAAAAACTGATTGTGCTGAATGAACAGACATTTTTCTTGTCACGCTTGCCTAAATAACACAAGACTAAAGCTATTTGTGTAGCACAGACATCGCACTAAGTATTGTAAGTCATCTAGAGATGAAGACATCCACAGGTTATATGCAAATACTGCAATATTTCTTGTAAGGTATTTGTATACTCATGGATCTTGGTATCTTTGGGTTGGAAAGTCATGGTCATAATCCCCATGGACACTGAGGGAAGGGTGTAAGTGAGAAGCTCCCCAGGACAGGGAGCAACACTTTTTAAAAAATAAGACAGGGGACTCTCTATGTGGCCCTGCCTATCCTGGGTCTCATATGTAGATGAGATGACTTTTATTAATAGTTAAAGTCAGCAGATGGATGGGCTGAAGGAAGAGTCTCTCATGAGGATCCTGGAGCTATAGGGGAAGCAGACAGGAGCTGGAGGGAGAGTTCTAAACGCAAGAGTGAAGCACTGTGGGAAGGTTCCTTGATGCATCAAATGCTGTTCATAAGCAATCATGGGGTCTTCCCACCTACAGTACTGGGAAAGTCGAGGTAGAAGCCAGATTACAGAGAGAGGAAAGTCATGGGGTGTTAGGAGCTCTAATTGGAAATAAAGTGGCTTTTCCCTGGTAACAAAGTTCAACCTGCTTCTGTTCAGGGGCACATGTGTCCTTGTGTATGGCTTTATAGGCTAATAGCATGGAATGGTTAGAGAGGACAGAGGCTTGTGCCTCCATTTCAACAATGTGAAACTCAACAACGGGATTCGTGGATTCTAAGAGCGACAAGTCATGATAAACTGAGGTCATAGACCCAGACTGAGGAAGGACACAAGGATACAGGACAGTCCAAATCCTGTGACTTCCCACGGCCAGTGCTGATTTATTTATTGTTGAGACAATTATTCCAGGAATAATTGACTGGGACGAAATAAAAAGTGGTAAATAACCCAGTTGCCTTGCTGGGTCACACTGAACTGGAGCAGATGGAGACAAAGCCTGTCTCTAAAGGACTCAAATGTCAGCCCTGATAAAAAGACAGGGTAATTTGGCTTCTGTTTCCTTCTTGGATGGGAGGAGAAAACTGTCTATCCAAAGTTTCTACGCCCCAAGATAAAAGCATCCTCACCCATCTGTCTGTTCATTCTCTCTATGATTTCTAGGCTGAAGGGACCACGGAGGAACAAGGTGAGCTCTGAGGTTTGTCATTCTCGTCAGCTGTCCCTCTAACACACTACACACAGCTGGGGCCTGCTCTATCCTGGGGTAGTTGTGGTTTCTGATCTCAGCCTAGACGTGGCAAGAGGAAACAGGCTCTCTTCGGGCAGCAGTGGCTGCAGAAACACAGGGCCTCTGGCCAGGCTGTAATGCTCTGCTGCTCCACCAAGCACACAGCCCCAGGGGTGATGCAGACCCACCAGTGGTCACCGCCCACCCACACGTGGGTTACAGGGGATGTTCTCTGCTCTGATCTTGGAGCTACAGGGGCCTTAAATGTGTCGCTTCACAGGAAGCAGAAAAACTGCACATGCAATCTCCCTCGATCAGGCAGCCATCAATACTGAGAAGTCCTCACTCTGTCTCCTGTGCCAAGCATTTCTTTTACTATGTAGCGGGGGGCAAACCCGTTTAAGAAAACGGTGACTCTTCCCCTGAGCCCAGTTTTCTTTATAAACAAAGGCTGACCCAAAGCCAGGGTCTCAAAATCAGGAGACTCGGGGGTCACCATTTCACAGTGACAGCTCAGGCAAGTTTCCCTATGCTCCAGAGATTGCTCTCAGGAGTGCATTCTGGCCTGATGTCACCCTAACTTCACACTCGATCTATCTCTAAAGAAGTTTCAGAACTCAAGCCTAGCCAAATAACATTGTTTGAAGACTGAAACTGAACCTTCAGACCCAAACTCAACAAAACTTCTGCACTTAGCCAAATCCAAAACTAGCTTTTAAATACCACATGGGAGGGAGGCTGGAGTATTTATGGTAGAGTGCTCATAGAATGCATGAGCTGGCATCAAAATAAATGAATAAATGAATGAATGAATGAATGACCACACAGGACCGGGGATTTAATTCCTTGGTAAAGTACAAGCACAGACTGTATAAAGCACTGGGTTTAATTCTGTAAAATAAATAATAAGATGAATGAATAAATGCAAAATAAATGCAAAATATAAATAAAAAAATAAAATACTATTTATACCTACACATTCGATAACAATAGTAAATATCATGTTCTAATCCCTAAATGTGTTTGTGAGTTTTCCTTTTGCCACTGAACTACTAAAGACACTACTGGCACTTTTCGACAAGCTGAGAAAAGCAAGGAAGGAAGGAAAGAAAGAAAGCAAGAAAGAAAAAAGGGAAGGAAGGAAGGAAGAAAGAAAGAAAGAAAGAAAGAAAGAAAGAAAGAAAGAAAGAAAGAAAGAGGAAAGAAACAAGTCTCCCCAAAGCAGACAAGCAGACTGCAGTGTGTACACACAGGGTGACAAAGTTGCTGTGACAGCTCCTGCCCGTTCTCCCAGACTGCCAACCAAGCCAGGCAGGACAAAGGCATCTATTGCCTGGCAACCAACAAAGTATTCAGTGCTGCTTTGAAACTGTGTGACCCCAGCATTCCTTAGCACAACCAAGTGGTCACACACACAGACAGACAGACAAACACACCGCACACACACACACACACACACACACACACACACACACACACACACACCTGCCACCACAGCAGTCAAGAAAGCCAGGGTCAGTATTCTACATTTTCAGTTCAAAGGCAAGAGCCTAGGGAATAGCTGTTCCGGCAATAAAACTCTGTACTTCCACTATTTTTTTAATGCAGCCTGTAATACCGTCTTGCTCAGGGCAAAATATCTGAGTGATAGCCCCAGGGGATTTTAACTCACTCCAATATCTCATCAAGAGCCCTGACAATCAATGCTTGTTTTGTTGGGCAGGCACACAGCCAGACCTAGCGAAGCCCCAGGAGAAAGGATATCTGTCCACATCCACACTGAAGCTCTTCCAATCAGGAACAAGAGGCCAAAAGGCCTGAGATCCTGTGCCAGAGAGTTTCAACTATACCCTTGACCTTGCAAAAGCTGTGACAGGTTAAAAAAGCAGAACACAGGGACGCTGCTACTGAGGTGGCGGCAGAGGCGGTATTAGCGATGGCAGCTATCACCAGTGCCATAACCACTGCAACACAGGGGAAGAAAGCATAAAAACAGCTGCCCTGGGGCATGCATGCTGCGTGGGGGCAGTGCCAACTTCCAGACTTCAATAGGACTTGACCGTCTCCATTGAGAATGAAGTCCATGCTGGGCCACAGATGGTACTTACAATTAAGTTGGAAGTTAAGCTTATGATCTACATCTGTAGAATTATAAAAAGTTGCCAATTACACAAAGTGTCTTAGAGGCTCAAACCATGCTGCAAAGACTGATTTCTACAGTCCTCCCAAATGCGTAAGGTCTTTTTTTTTTCCTGTAGCATTGCAGTCTTAAAATACGGTCTTTAGATCACTCCCACCGCGACCACCTCACCCTCCTGAGAACTTGTGATTCCTAATGTGGTGTAAGCCTTGCAGAGGTGGAGCCAGGGCTCCCTCTGGCAGACTCTTCAGTGACCTTCCTCAGTGGATCCTGCAGCCACTTCCAGCATTCCACCCAACCACAGCGCCACACTTAGGATGGTCTCAGAGGCACGGGGTAGTGCTCACCCAGACTGCCCCAGGTTTACTCAGTTGCCAGGAGAAGACAAAACCTTGCTTCTTTTCCCCACAACTTCCCTCAATTTGAAGAAAGCCACTTTTATCTCTGCCTACAAGGAAGCTAAATGAGAGACACAGGGAGGGAGCTAGGGACTGCTTTGCTAGAAGAGAGTTATCAGCTAAAGAAAAGGGGATTATGAAGTGTAGAAGAAAAGTCCAGAAATACAAGGATTCGTTATTGGATAAAATGTGATCTGAGAGGGAAAAAATGACTTCCAACTATAAAATTAAACAAGTCCTGGCAAGCTGAGTAGTTATGGCAACGTGTGTGGTTTGCTAACATGTTTACAGTTAGAGTCGAATTCTTCAAAGAAATGTGGTGTCTTTCTAACAGGCTACTGGAAAAGGTGGCTTTGAATCCCATGCTTTCCCTATAAGGCTGGTTCCCTCTTCTGCTACATGCTCTCTTGTCGGTCTCACAGTGGGTAGAGGGGCAAGAGACATGCCTCTTCTTAGATACTTTGACCAGCTCATTCCTCCTCAGTTCACAAGATGGCATCCTTCCAAAGGTCCTGCTTGACAATGGCATTAGCCGCTGTTCCCTGATCAAAGACTCTGCCTGAGAACTTACGAGAGCATGCTGTTACTGCTGATGGTCACTATCTTCAGTTATTTTGTGATGACTATTTTTCCACTATCCTTTCTCCGAGGCAGGGACCTGTAACCTCACATTGGAGGCAAAATCCTCAGATGTGAGGACTGTCTTGTGCATCATCTCTATCCTCAAGTTGTTAGTGGCATTCCCACACTTGAGGCAACCCAAACTGTCTCCTGAAACCCGCAAATGTCCCCTACAAGGCAAAAGCACAGTTGAGAACACCACACCAAGACTCATGCTTGAACGGATGCCAGAGGTTTGCGTTATACAAGTGTCTTAGGAAGCACGCTACAGAGTGTGTCAAGACTGGATGCGGCAGTCCTTTCAAGTGCATAGGGCAGCACCTCAGAGGTCAGCCTGCATAGCAAGCCCCTGGGAGGGGCAGCTGCTGGGAACTGATAGGCTGCGGCTCCTAGCTTGCTGCATGCTGGAATCAAATGAAGACGTATTCACAAGTTTCAACTAAATCACTATCTCTGGGGAGGGCCAAGCTTTTCTGTGTTTAAAGCTCTCTGAGTGGTTCTAACATGGGATGAAAACCACCTGCGTACAGATTTCAAACTCTTTAGAACCCCAAACTTCTGAAAATTAAAGGTAGCTTCGGCAGATGTATTCTTTAAGTTCACATCCCTTGGCAGCCCCCTCCTTGGTATCACATAGGAGAGGTATGGGGTGAGTAAAACAAACTGAAAAACAAAACAAATAAACAAACAAATAAAATTGGGCACAATGAGGCTTTCACCACCACTTTGTCCACTGTGGATGAGACCACCAATGATTCCTAGTTCACTCCTGCAAGAATCAGTCTAGAAACATAACTTAATGCTGTGAAAATACTAAGAAACTCTCTCTCTCTCTCTCTCTCTTTCTCTCTCTCTCTCTTTCTCTCTTTTTAATGCCTTTCTTACTGCCTAGAAATGAGGCTGCTGCATCAAGATGCCAGTCTTACCTTCAAAAAATGCCCAGGTCACTTTCTTTTTCTCCAAAGAATCTTCAGCAGCTTTGAGAGAGATCACTGTGAACACAAAGAGACAGGACAGCATGACACACCACAGCTTAGAGCCCTGGCCCCCACTGTAACCCCAAGTGGCACTACATGGCACTGATGTCACTTCAATTTATAATGTCCATATTAACAAAACTTCCTTAAGTCATCACAATCCAGATGCCAAGGAGAAACACAAGGGCTCCCATTAAAACTGAGAAACCTGGCCCCAGGAGAGGCAAAGAAAGCTGCCCATGTTTAAAAGCCAGTAAATGGCAAAACGGAGGCACAGCCTAATGTGCCTGCCCCACATACTTTCAAATATAAAAAAGTTTCCTGATGGGGGCCAAAACCAAACAACCATTTCCTTGGTGATTTTAGTGTCTTCTACGGTGCAGTGCTGGGTATTATTTCTAGACAGAAGCGCCTGGAGTCATGCAACGGTAGGAACGGGCCCTGAGACCACTCTGTATGCAAGACACTACTCTTGGTATTATTTTGTCTCCTTCTATTTTGTGGTTGGTCATTGGATTTATTCTTTCAGTAGAAATAGTTGAGTTATGATGTGTAAAACCTTGACTGTCGTGCTAGGGCGTTAAATAGGCAACAACAACAAAACACATACAACATCAGGGACTGAGCTGATTGTTCAACAGAACTTTCTGTGTCAACAGAAGTTTCCCATGTGAGCATTGCCCAGGTCGACAGCTATGGCCCTATTGGCTACTGAGCCCCTAAAATGTGGATAGTCTCACCAAGACAGCATGCCTTTAATCCCAGCACGTGGGAAACAAATCCAGACAGATCTCTGTGAGTTTGAGGTACCTCCCATATGTTTCTGAATTATTGTTGTCATAGATTTCACTTCTTAAGTTTTTATCCTTTTGTCTTTTGAGGCATTTTTCAGAGATTAGCTTTTGAGGTGTTTTCTAGACAGCCAGTCTTCTCCTTGTGTCTAACCTGCCCCAAAGCCTCTTTATTTTCTTTTCATGCATGGCCTCCTTCAGCTCAGGATTATACATCTGATTCTTCTTCACATGCCCCAGTTCTCCAATGAACCTTCCAGTTTCTAATTTCCTAATTAATGATAAACTTCAACAGCCGTGCCTGAAAACTTCCACGGCAATGTGACCCACGGATGTGTTTCTCCCATCTGGTTTTGACATTGTCTCAGTGTGCCTGAGAACTCTCCCAAAGAGACTGTCAGTCAGACATCACTGGAAGAATCACGAAGTCTCCAGAAAAGTCTTGGGTTTCCTGAGAGTGAGGTGAAGGTTGGCATCCACCTTAATCCACTCGAGGTTTGAACTGCTTAGGAACTATATCTTTAAAGTCTGGTCTGTTTCTTGCTTTGGGTTTAGTCCTTCAGGGTTCTACAGCAGGAAGCTTACACCCCTAACTCTTTTGCCTTCAAAACACCCTGGCTGTCACTTTCTCTGTCGCTCCAGTTGTGCAGTTCCAGATGAACTTCTGGAAGGTCAGGGGTTCCAGATGAACTTCCAGAAGGCTCGTGTGTCTCCTTCACTGCCCCTCTCTGCAACCTCCTAGCCTATCTAAGAACAAGTATGAGAGCTGAAGTATGTAAGCTTACAAATAACTCTGTCTGTGGCTGAAAAAAGGACACAGTGGTTAAGAGCACTGACTGATCTTCCAGAGGAACCTGACTCAATTTCCAGCACACATATGTAGGTAAACAACCTTCTGTAACTCCAGTTTCAATCTAACACACTCTTCCAGCCTCTGCGGAAATCAGCCATGACATGTCACAGAGCTATAACTTACAGGCAAAATACTCACATACATAAAATTAAAAATAAATAAGTAAATGTGCAATTGGGGAACACATGAAGATGCTATTCAGAAGGCAGAAATTCAGAGATTTCTTTCCCCTCTCCTAAAGGAAACTCCTGTTGCCTTCACGTGAGATTCTCCTGGAAGTTGGCAAGTTGTGTGTGTGTGTGTGTGTGTGTGTGTGTGTGTGTGTGTGTGTGACAGAAAGTAGCCTGGCTCTCCAAGAATGAACTCTCATTGTATAGATGGTCTTGTGTGTGTATATATTAAATATGTCATCCAAACCCGACTTCCCCTTCCTGCTTTATTTGTCTTAATCCAGAACTGCCATACTCTACTACAGACAGAAGAACCAAGATTCCAGAACTTAAAACAGTAAGTGTGTGGTTATCGTGGGATGTGGTGAAGTCTGAAGGGGCTGGTGTCTTTTAAGTGAGGCAGCCATGTTGGAAAATGTTGGTGGGGAGCAGATTGGAGTGAAGGAAAGAAGCGTAGAGAGGAATGTACAGGAGAGACTTGAGCATGAGGCTCAAGGTCCAAAGAAGCCTGATGTGTTGTCTCCTCTGCTCTTTATCCATGTACTGTGTCCTCTAAAACCATCTGTCCATTTCCTGAAGTACCCCGAATAATCTTCACAACCTCAATCTTCAGACTACGGAGCCCGGGAAAGGATGATACCACAAAATCCTGATGAAGGCAGCATAGAGCAGATGTTAAGCACCCTCTGAATAACTTAGCTTCAGGAGGTGAAAGTTAGCCATCATGGTCCAAAGACGACCACTCCAGTGTGGTCCAGCAGTCATCAACAGCAGCAGCACCTAAGAAGTTGTCACAAGTGCAGAACTACAGTCCCTCTACCGGGCCCAGAGTCAACTGAGAGCCTAGGAAGTCACCTGCAGAACATGAAGGAGGCTCTGAGGAAGGCAGCAGAATAATAAAGTAGCTGGTGTGCAGGCACAGGACCAGAGTTTGGATCTCCATTGCCATCACTCTGTTAACCGGAAATACTAATAAACTGCCCCCGACCCAAATTCTCATCTTTACACCCAGAGATCAGTGCATCTCTCGGCCCTCTTCAGAAAAGCTTTTTTGGGCAGTACGGGGTGATTAGTTCAGAGAAGCACAACTGGTCACATGCAGAGAATAAGAGACCATGCCGTGCTCAGCTCTCAGTGGCCCGTCTATAGCATATCCCTCCCCCAAAGGCTCGGGGGTTACTGTAGAAGAGGAAATAGATAACTGTAGCAAATAATATTTTCCAGAAAGGACAGGACCATTGAACATAATAATTCACAGTGGCTGTGAGTGCATGCACAAGACCTATACAGGATCAAGCCAGCCGAGGTCCCGGGTGGGGGTGGGTCTCACAAAGTCCCGCCCCTGTCTGAGAGCCTGCTGCTAATTGGTGGGAGGAAGAGTCCGTTTTCTTTAGGGAGGTGGCCCTTGAGAAGCCTCCAGGCTCCAGTAGATGGTCCCACATCCATGGACATCTAGGCAGCACTAAAGCCTCAGTTCAAATGACTGCATGAAGCTGGCATGGGAAAGTATGGAGGGATGTACAGTGGGAATTAGAGGCGAGAGGATGGGTAGGTTAGCGTCATCAAAAGATTTGAACCATTTTAAAAAGCAGGCGGGGAGGATGTCTGGGCACGCCAAAGCATGCTTGTAACCCCAGTGATGGGGGGGGGGGGGGATGAAGACCTGGGGGACTTCATTGGCCAGCCAGTCTAGATGAATCAAAGGTCTTCATGTGCAGTGACAGACGGCTTCAAAAACTAAAGGCGGAAAGTAATCAAAAGACATTCAACACTGGCCTGTCCTCTGGCACTGCATACATGGGTATATGGACTCACACTAATGAGTACAAAGGTCATAAACACATACACACAATTTATGAGAAAGGAAAAAGGATGCGGTGAGCTCATGCACACTAGCTCAAAGTGCTTAACTGCTACTTGCTGGGTGTGGGCACCCAGGCAAGCTGCTGACATGCTCGATGCCTTTGTTTTTAAAATGAGGCTGATCCGTGCCAGTGACAGATCAGGTGAGGGTGACATAGCTTAGAGTGTGTGGCATGCTTCCAGCTGCGTCTGGACATCATGGATATCTCTACCTTCAGGCAGTTTGCCCCTTAAGCATGAATGTACTTTCACTGACTGCTATGACTCCAGTGCCTAGAAAGGTTCTGTGCCTCAGAATCCTTCACATGGGGCGAATGGCCAGTTGTCCCAATGGCCAAAATGAAGGGATTCTCCATCCCTGTGACTAGCCCTCCAACTGGAAAAGGTTGTCATCCCCTCAGCCAAAGCAGCTGCACAGAGATCACCACATACATCTTCCAGGGAAAGAACCTACAGTTCTGATTTAATCCAGGTTCAGATCTGTCTACCTCAGGCATGATGACAGGTAACCAATTCCACTATATACAACATGGAGACACAGCCTAAGAAATCTCATAACTGGGGATTTCTAAACTATGGAGACTCTCACCTGCCTTCATCGTCCAGGCAATTTTATGGGAAAGAACAGACATTTTGCTTGGTGCCTGAAGATTAGCAACACTTATCTGCTCCTACAAGAAAGAAAAATTGCACAGGGACCCTGCCAGGGTTTCAGGAATTTCCCCAAAGTTCTGTTGTCCCTATCTTATTTCAGCTGCTAATCCTGTGCTATCTCAAGTGAATTTGACACAATGTCAAACTCTGTGTCTGAGAACAGAATGTAAGAAAACCCAGCCCTCTGATACAGCCCATCCACAGCCAGGGCTTTGTAGTGGAGCAGCCATGGCTCTGTTCCCTGCATTGCCACCCCTCCCTCTGTGGCACCAAGCCGACACAAGCTGACCTTGGCCAATCTGTCCTGTAGGCAGAAAGTGAAAGAGGCTTCTCCAGGGTGGACGGGCTGAAAGAGAATTCAGATACTTCTAGGAAGCATTTTTGCTGGAGGCTGGCTATAGCTCAGTCAGTGGTCAAGTACATCTCAGCATGTGCGAAGCCCTGGGTTTGATTCTTAATACCACAAAACACAGGGACCCAAAGAAAATGTCACACATTTTCCAATCACAGATTATTCATGTTGGCCCAAGACATTCTGAAATAAAAGGCAAATTTTTGCAAAATTCACTTCCAGTCACCCAGCTAGCCATCAGGAGACTACAGGCTCTTTAACAGAAGCCAACAAGTCTGTATAGTTTGGCTACTGGCATCCTCTTCTTATAAACCAGCTATACAGTCAGACAGTAGGGGAGGGACAGCAAACAGCCCTCATGCCCAAACTGCTGCAATTTCTGGAACTTGACAGCCACTGGCAGGTTGCTCTGTAGACAGAGGCTGGGGCTGCTAGGTGGGGCAGAGGCTATGCCTGCCTCAGGAAGTGAGCTTCTGCAAATGAATGGCTGTTGCCCTCCCCACACTGTAATTATTGATGTACTGTTTTCTCTTCCAGCGTGCCTGTATCCAGGAAAGTCAGGTGTAGGACCCAACCTCCTGTTGGCTACAGAATTTAGAGCCTCTATTTCCTCTTTGGGCCTGCAGGGAAAGAGAGGGAGATAGGGACTATTACTGAACAGAGAGGCAGAAAGAAGCATTCTCAGCGTAGCTGCATCAGCAATAGAGACCACTTGACCTGCTTGACCACTGTGCCTGGTCAGTTGTTTCCCAGGTCACAGTGCGGGGAGAGGAATAAAGGTTGCTCGTACCCCAGTCAACCCCTGCCTGCTGGCTTCTTCATCATTACCTTGGGACCTGGCTCCAGGAGACAGGCTCTGTGTCTTCTCAAGGAGGCAATGGCCCAGACAACAAGGCTGCCAGCTATTCTAAACCCTCCCCAGGAGAGCAGAACAGGAAAAAAAAAATCTAGTAAGTTGTGAGCTCCACCATGCTGCTGCCTCTCTGGGAGCTGCCAGCTGAAGGTGAGCACAGGATCGAGAAAGAAGGCTGCAGCCCAGAGGACTCAGACAAACCAACTTTTTCTAGAAGGAGCGGGAAGTAGGCTGCAAAGAAAGAGTCTCCAGCACATCCTCTGATGGGTCTTAGGGAACCCACCCTTAGACAGGGGCATCAAGGGCTGTGAATCCTAACTTGAAAAGAAAGCCCCAGAGATGTCCCTGGGAACAGGGTCTTTCACAGCTGTGACTAGGTTCACATACAGGCCCTGTGCTAATGTCCTCACTGAGAGACTTCAGTGCTTTCCTGGTCCTTCACAGACACCAACACCAGCCATCTGGACTGATTATTCCCAGTCACCTATGTTAGAGATGGTCACAAATTTTAAAAGAATCCATTTGTCTTAAAAATTCTCTCCCCGCTCTGCTCACCCATGCCCTCAACTTCTTTAACAAAGAATTCAACTATTAGAGAAGCTTGAAAGACAGGTGTAGGTTACATCCAAGGACCAAAAACAAGGCAAAGGTTGAGGCTGAATTGGGGAGACCCACCTCAGCCTTTTTGTCTCTGCTTTGGCCAAGCTGGCTAAAGCATTCATCTGGATTCTGTATACCTTGATCTCAGCGGAAGCTGCCTGGTGCCTGTTAGGCCCCAAGGAGAAACACTGGACATGCAGGACAACCAATTGTCTCTTGTCAAAATGAAGGTTCTCTGGCAGTGGCCTTGAGTTTTTTCAGACGGAGTGAGGGGAGGAAGAATTTGCCTGATTAGGGGACACCTCTCAGGAGGGCCAGAAGCTCCAGGTCCCAGGACCCCACATAGAGGAGCTCATGAAAGCCTTGCGCCTTGGCCTCATGTCCAGGCCAGGGCAGGTTTAGAATTCAAGAAGAACAATCCAGACAATACCTCCTTCAGAATGACCTTCAGTCTAGGGGAAACAAGAGTGAGCCTGTGACAGCAGTGTGTTCCCAAGGATTCCGAAACTCATGAAGCACATGTCATCACAGAAAACATGCATGGAAGAGCTCTAAGGAAAGTTAGCCAAAAGCGCTGGATGGGGATCTTCAAAGGCCAGATACATGTCTCTTGGGTAAACTTTCCCTGGGTGAAGTGAATGTAGGTTTACTATCCCCGAGTGGGGCACCAAGGACCAACTCTACCCAGGAATTCATTGGGATTACTCCTATAAGGATGCATGGAGGGCATCAAATAGTCACAGCACAGAAAAGTCTCCTCCTAGCATGGATGACAGCTTCCCCCACAGTTTTATAAATGGGGTTTATTCAGCTAACTCTCCCCTTAGATACTTAACCTCCTAAGAGCACTTGTATTTGAGGTACAAGTACATACACCTAGGGGGAAAGTATAGGAGTAGGTGGTCAGAACCTCAGACAAGGGGCTAACGACCCTCTCCATCCTTCCTCCTATGAGAAAACACATCGGACTGAGTATGTAGGGTCTCCTGTGGCAGTAACAGCTGTCGGGTGAAGAGCATAATGGCTGCTCTGCTAGGAGGACAGCGGTCCACAGTCTCTGAGAGAACAACTTTCAGAACAGTCTTCAGACCTTTGGTGGCAACTTGCATCGGAGAAGCCTTCCTCTAGGACTATGCAGCGTCTCGGCCTCTCACTCCCTGCTAAACACGCTGCCTTAGACTGCACCTCCGCCTTCACAGTGTGTTCTGGGCAGCACTGTCCCTTGTATTACCCGCATCTATGTCTTGCTCCTTCACTTTCTAGGCTTCTCCTTGGTCCATAGGTCAAGGCATATTTACTTCACAGGAGTGAAGTGGTTCTGGAAGTATATGCCTGTAATCCTTGGCTAGGGCAGGAGGCTCCCGGAGCACAGGAGTTAGAAGCAAGGCAGTGTAACAAGACTGTGTCTCAGCAGAAACAAGAGGCATGAATGGATCAATAGGTCAGTCTATGGTATGGCATGTCATAGCATGGCATGGTATGGTGGGACATGCTAGGGAAGCAGGCTACTCAAAAGGCAATGGAAACAGGACCAGCTACATGCTAGAAGCTTTGGACGAGGCCAGGGACGTGAGTCCTCTCCCTTCCAGGCCCCCCTTTCTCTCCAAAGCCTCAGAAGCCATGTGGACACAGTGGCCCACCAGCCACAGCGCTCACGGCTCCTGCATGTGCTGTCCCTGGACATGCAGTGCATGAGGTCCCTTTACAGCCTCTCCACAGGAAGGAAGCAGGACTCCTTACGCAGCGGATGATTCCTAGCTTCCGTCAAGAAGGGCTCCTTGGCATGTGAGCCTGGCTAATTTGTGCCCAGGGAGAATAGATACCACTCTGCCTCCATTTCCTCAGGCTCCATACTGCTCAGATCCATGTACAAAAATATGTGTAAGGTGATCAGAAAATAAAATAAGAAGTCAGCAACCCCTGCGTTCCTAATTGAAAGCCAAGAGGCTCGCTATCCTGCCTTATTCAAGGACCAGACAACTCCCAAGGGGAAAAGTTAAAATGTAGCTGTGTTCCCACCATATCTATTTAGATCCACAAGTCAGAGGAGAAACTGTAGGCACAGAGACCTCTTTCTGCTCTAGGGCTTGCTTGTCACTTCCTTTCCCCCTTGCCTCTCCAAGACTCAGGTCAAAGGCAGCCTCTCTTGAGGCTGAGTCAGAGCTGCCTATGTCAGAAATGCCCCTCGTGACCTGCCCAGAGCAACTTCTGACAAACACTGAGGCTCTAGCTTCATTCAGTTTAAGCCACTCTTGCCTTTTTTACTCAGGCTAAGGAAAATTCTAGAAAACAAAGCAAACAAAGCAAAGGATTACAAAGAGATAAATTTCCCAGGGTGCCTGGAAGTCCACATTCCTCAAGGGAGCCTTTATAGAACACAAGGGTTAGGGTCCTGCGGTTAGGGAGCACTCACAAGGGTCAGATTTCTGCGCCTAGGGAGCACTAAAGCCCAGGACTTCGCCTCATTTAGCATCTCCCTTTCTGTCTCTGCCATTTCAATTGGGCAGTTTACCCAAGAATTTAACTCACTCAGTCACCTTTTACAATAAAATATCTCCTGGACCCTCCTCTGTGTCCATGCACTGAGTCATAGCTGAGAGACATCAAAGCAAAAACTGGCAGGGTGCTGAAATCTCTGGCCAGGTCACCTCTCCAGCCTGTCATCGGCCCACCTTCTGGCCCACAGAGTCAACCTCCATGCCCTCAATTCTTTGAATTTCTCCTCCTCTCGCTTAGGCCTGAGCTGCCTTTGGCTCTGACGGGGCAGGGCCCATCATTCCTGTTGAAGCCCAACTGTGATCCAAGCTCACTAAAGTGACCTTTCATCTGCCTCCCAGAGCTGTACCCTTTTCCCTGCCTTCCTCTCTTGTCAAAGGACACCTGCTGTCTAGTACTGTCTTTGCATGTTCTCTTCTCAGGCTCCATCCCGGAACAGGAGGTCCAAGGTCAGCAGGGTGCGAGCTCTCTACCTCCTGCCTCTTTGGGGACAGTGTCCCAAGGACAACTTCATAAATGAAAGCTTCCTGTGTGTTCGGGAGTTTAAGTTTTTAATCTCCTGATGTTTTTTCAGGACTCGTTGCTGGCTTGTGGTTTGGTCTGATGAAGGATGTGTCTGAGTGTTGTTTAGAATTAAACTCTGGTTGTCAATTTGTTCCTTCTGAGTGTCTGGACCTGTTGACACTGTAAACACGATGGTGTGTGCTTGCTTAATTAAGCACTAGCGCTGAATGCTTAGTAAATCTCATCCCTAATTATCTGTTCCACGTCTCTAGGGAAAAGGGATTTAGTTAACTTCTTCCATTGAAACCTGAAATTTCTATTCCCTGTGGTATTAATGCCAAAACTAATTATTCAGTCCCCTCTCACATTTTAGGGTCAAATGCTCAGATGATAAATTATATTCTGATTTCATCTTTGCCCCGAAACATTTTACATTTTTCTTATAAATTGTACCCATGCTCTCTCTTCTTTCTGTCTCTCTTCTCTTTCTCCTCCCTCTCTCCCTGCTCCCCAGCCTGTCTGTCTGTCTGTCTGTCTGTCTCTCTGTGTGTGTGTGTGTGTGTGTGTGTGTGTGTGTGTGTGTGTGTGTGATGTGTCTGGGCATGATACATTCATGCGTTCACATGTGAGCACATACATGTGAATTTATGAGAGCTTATGTGAAGGTTAGAGGAAGACCTGGGTTACAGTCTCTCACTCGCTGTCTTCTTTGAGGTGGGCTCACTTGTTTGCCCTGGGAGCTGTCAGAAACCTTTCAGGATTCCCCTGACTCCACCTCTCATCTCCCCAGAGATGCTCTGGAATGGCAGATACCCCAAAGGATGCAGTTTTCAGGTAAATTCTGAGAACGGAACTCATGTTCTCACATTTGCCCGACAATTGTTTCACACTTTGAGCCATCTTGCCAGCTCTGCCACCAGACTTTTACGGTAACGGCATTTTTCCATTTGCTTCATCTGCTCACCACATTGAAGGCTGACTTATATAACCTTAAATCAAACAACAGTCTGGCTCGTTCAACTGTGCTGTTTGTGGTTACAGTAAAACCCTGGTGAAACTGCAGGAGTCTGCAGGTTGCTGCTGTCCTGAGCATTTCACTGTTGATGAAGGGAGCTCCCTCCAAACATGCGGCAAGGGGCGGGGGCAGGGTATTTTGTCTCAAAATGTTTGAATGCTTCTGGTCCCACAGGCTGCAGAACTTGGCTGAAAAACCACTGAAGATCTTCTTTTTTCCACAAACTCCTGAGGAGCAAAGCTGTTGCAACTCTCATAGCTTAAGCTTAAAGTAGAAGGCAATGCCTCACTCACAGGGGGCCATCAGGATGAGCCCTGTAAACTAGCCTATCTCAGCTGGAGATCCCAGGATCGTGGTACCAAGACTGAGGGGAGGCCTCCTCTTGGTCAGAACCTCATGGACACTCCGACTTCATTCCTGAAACACCACTGAGCACAGCTGAAGAAGCAGCGAGGCTTTGGGATCTTACTCTGGCCAGCACCATGCTAACCAGTCAAGCTATGGAATCTGCCATTCTTGGGATGGATCTTGCCAGGTCAATGCCCTATAGGGACAACAAGTGAGGGGTCATGGAACACACCACAGATGAGTCACAAAGTGGGAGAGACTCTCAAAGCTTAGAGAGATCAAACTGGTCAAAGGAGGAAAAGGAATTTCTTCAGAGAGCAGTGAACAGAAGACAATCACAATGGACATGGGGCAGAGAGGGAGGGGAAGAGCTCGCTGAGACTCAGCTGGGATTCTGACCCTCCAACACAGGAAGACAGCTGCTTGAGTTGCAAATTGCCATGCCCCATGTATCAGTCAGCACTACATGGGAAATGCAGATGGATTTGGTCAAGACCTTCATATCCATAGGGATAACAGAAAATATCATACCCCTGGGAGGAAGCTTTCAACCATCCCCTCTTGTCCAGCTTCACCCCACAAGGAGTGTTCCCAAAGATCTCTCTCTTAATCACACCCACTATTAAAGGTTTCTCACTTGGCATCTTAGTATCTCTTTTCCTTTCACCAAGTTTAATGCGGTATCATTTCAGTCCTTTGAACTACAAAAGACAGTCTCCTCCCCTGTCATCTGGTTCTTCAAACCCACGGTTCAGTCAGCCAGCAGGCAGATCCACTGTAAGCTATGGGATGGATTATTACAGTTTTCCATAGCCGAAATCACTGACTGAGCGGTCAGATCTATTCCAGAGCTCACAGACCAGACCTGCATGCAAATGCTTGGGAATCCACACCCCAATAAGGGCCCCAATAAATACAAAAATATCAGGCAAAGTTGGGAACATTGCCCTGCAACATCCACTGGAAATCCCTTAATGTGCTGTTCAGCCTCCTTCATGATCCAGTGTGTGACCCCCAGTATCCACACCCCCTCGTGAGCTGTCAGTGTCGGCTCCAGCACTGCCCTCTCCTCTGGCTAGTCAGGGGTCCCTCTACACATCTCCGCGGTGTTCTGTGTATGTCTCTACCACTGCGCTCCCAATCGGCTGTCCCTCCTGCTGAAGCATCCGCCCACATATCCCCAGATTCCCATCATTTCAATGGCTTAGTAAGCAACTTCACTGATACTGCTAGGATCTGATGGTGTCCCCCAAAAGATCTTGCGTTGGCAACTTGGTAATCAAGACAGCAATGTGGAGAGGTGGGACCTTTGAAAGGTGACTGGACAGGACACTCCCAAATCCATTTGTGGATTAAGGACGGCTCTGTGATAAAAGCGAGCTCTCTGCCCCTTGCTCTCCCCTGAGCCACACTGATAAGCAGGAACCCTCAACCTCAACAGTGCCAGCAACATGTTCTTGACTTCTTAGCCTCTTGAACTGGGAAGTAAGACTCACACCCACTAAGGGGAGGAATACGTGAATCCGCTTAGCACCAGAAGGTGTTTCTCCAGGACAACTTCTTCACTGAGCCAACCATAGCTTCTGAGACTAGAAGAGCGGACTCTCTCCCTGGGGCTGTGGTTCATTTCCTTACATTTGTCTTCCTTTGGGGGATTGTATCTGTGTTTCTGGAATTGTATTCTCAGAGTTGATTACATGGTCACCCATACAGTGCATGGCACAGGAGCCTGCCTTCTTCAGGGTGTCAGGCTGATCCCTGCTCACACAGAAATGACAGCAGCTGATACACTACAGTATCGCATTCCCCAGATCATCTAATCACTTTCCATTATCCCTTCTCAGAGACCGGCTCCTGGGGACGATCCTACGGTGCTGAAGATTCACGCACCCCTGGTATACTCCTCTGCCTGCCTTCAAATTGAATCTCATTTTGTTATTTCCTGCCTGTGCTCTGGAAACATGTTTATTGTGCTGTACTCTTGGCCGATGTTAAGAACATTTCCCGATTTTGTATTTTCTGAAAGTTTGTTAGGGTGATATGAGCACCCTTTTCAATGTCATTGATAAAATGATTAAGTACACTCAGACCAAGCATTGACCCTGATGAGCGAGCCTTAGTGGTACTCTGATGCCACGCACAGGACTCTTTAGTCTCTGTTCTTCTATGCAGGGCTCTTACCCAGCACGTGGCATGGGGGTGCCTTGTACTTTGCCTTTCTTTTTAACCTTCACATGAGCAAGTCTTCACTGAAAAGCTCACCTGCTATGACAGATACTCCACAAAAAGCTGAGCCCGACCTCACAGTCCTCAGGGGGCTCAAGCCTTCACTCATCATTTCCGCCTATGGATTTGTCTCACATCACACCAGCAACCTTCCGTGCACCCAGCACTTGCCAAAACCCAACACATGATTTGCTGACAGTCCCCAATGTCTATTTTCCCATGCTTCAAAATCCCGATCTCTGTCCTAGCTTAATAATTTCCTGCTGAAAATGTAAAACAGCAGCCCCAAGCACAGGATTTACCCCACCCAACCTCTGCTTATTCCATGTACACAAGCTCCGAGGCATGGGCAGCCTTAGGGGAAAAGATCGTGGGTATATACACAGACCTAAGTTAGGCAAGGGTGATGCAGCTATTGGGGTGTGTTGATTGTTGGTTTGGATCATGAGCGTCTCATTGTTGTTGCTCCCATTTTTTATTGTGCACGACGTCCATAATGCATTTGACGAGTATGTGGTTCTCCATCCACAGGATGTAGCTCGGGTGTGACAGGGTGAGACTATGCACAGCCTGTCCCTGTATACCAGCTCTTTCCCTCGCTCTCCCACACCAGAAAGCAAAGCACAGTGGTGTCAACAGTGCCATGACATCAGCCCTAACTCTGCTGTGATAGTGTGACACTTTGAATCCTCCCTGAGAGTACTACACCACAGTCATGAACTTTGGTTGTGTTGCCCCAATGATGTCCATGGCTTCCATCTACCCAACAGCCTGGTGTGAGCTTTCTAACAACAACTTTTTGCAGACAGACAACTTGCCGTTCCCCTTCCTCCCCTTCCAAGGGAAAAAGCTCTGGCCTTTCTGTGGGATGACCACTCGCAGGCCCAGAAGTAATCACAGCTAAGGAAGATGGAAATTCCTAGAAAAGAGTAAGAGTGCCGGGTGGCTAGAGGCATGGGGTGTCATTATAAGCTGGTGGCTCCTCTGTCTGTCTGTCTGTCTGTCTGTCTCTCTGTCTCTCTCTCTCTGACAGATGTAGCATGGATGTCTAACTAGGGGCTTTAGAAGCTCCAAAGGGGAATGTTCTCCAGGACAATCCCAAAGGCCTTTCTGGTTAGTTGATTAGACGAGACCATGGATATCTCAAATCTAGCTTTTACTTAAGTCTTGAACAGGAACTACAGAGAGTAAATGGAAAATGTGATCAGGATGAAAACCCAAACAGTGAAGCTAAATTCACAGCAGAATCGTACAAAATAGTTTAAAAGTACTGGCCACTAGGACATGACCAAAACAAAGCAAAACAAAACAAAACACACACACAACATGGAAGGTCACAGACATTAAGAGGGAGGGGTTGATTTTAATTACAACAACAAAATATTGAGAAATAAATAAAATAAAAGTTATATGCAGATATATTTTTATATGATATTTTAAAAAACGGAATAGATGAAGGAAGAGAGGACTCCCGGATCAAGTAGCAAAAATATGCAAACTGTGACTATGATTATGTTTTTTTCCCTCCAAGAATTCATGTGCTGGAGACCTCATCCCCAATGAGTGCCTTTCAGAGGTTTTAGAAGCTTGAAGAAGTGAGCCAGTTTGGTAGGTTATTGGGGTGCTGCCCTCAGAAGGGATTAATGGGGTTTTTGTTTTGTTTGTAGACCTCAGTTAGTTTTTTTTTTAAGTTGACTGCTACAGAAAGAGCAAACATGGCTTTGAAGTTCCCCCTGGCTTCCGGTCTCACCATGTAATCACCCTTTCTTTCACATGCTCCTATCACGATGCCTGTTGTCATATTTTGTTGCAGCCAAGATCTCTCTCATCAGAGCCAAGCAGATGAAGCCACCTAATCTTCAACTCTTAGACTCTAAAGTTGTGAATTATATAAACACATTTTTCTTATTGAAACCCAACCTCAGACATTTTTTTCATAACCACATAAAACACAAAATATATAAATGTATATATAAACACAATGGTAATTTTTAAAGTCAATATACCAACCAAAACCTAACACAATAGCCAGAAAACTGGGTAAGTTGTTTCTCAAGATTAACTTAAAGGAAAACAAATCATATAAAAATAATAAAATAACATTTGAAATATCTGAAACACTGATAAGGGAGGTACTTCTCTAACAATTAGAATAGTTGGAAACAAAAATAAATTATCTTCATAGAAAATGGATTTCAAAGAGGTAAGAATGTAGTTTTTAACATTTAAAGTATGAGAGAAAATTATGAGGACTTAAAAAAACTTTTTACTGATTCTTTGTGAATTTCACATTACGAACTCCAATCCCACTCATCTCTCTGTCCCTTTGCAGCTGCCCTACAAATGCTTTTCTAAGCATGTCGGCATGTGGTTGGAAATACTTTCCAAGATTCGACACCCAAAGGTACTCTGTGTAGTTCACCAAGTATAAATTACACCTAAGTAAAAGCAACTTCTGAAAAAGGAATACCACAATAGAAAAGGACGGCAGTCAGACTACACAAATCACCACGAAATGGGAAGCATCTGTAGAGTGTAGCATAGAGCTTGAAGTTCTGGCTAGAGAGTAATAAGACAAAAAAAAGTATACAAATAGGAAAAGAGGAAGTCAATGTATTCCTATCCTCATATGGCTTGATTCTATACATAAGAGACCTTAAAGATTCCAACAAAAATGCTGATACTTTCAGCAAAGTGAGAGGATACAAAATTAACATATGCAAAACATATAACATATATTTTGTATATATGTTATATATATAATATGTATAGTTTATATATACATATATATAAAATCAGGAAAACAATTCCATTCACAAAAGTCATAAAAGACCAGGGAATAAGTATAACTAAGGAAACAAAACAATGCACCTGTATAATGAAAACTTTAACACACTGAAGAAAGAAATCAAGGAAGACACCAGAAGATGAAAAGAACCTCCCAGTTCATAGGTCAGCAGAATGAATACTGTTAAAATGGTCACCCTACTTGTGGTTTGAATGAGAATAGCCCCCATAGGGTGAGATATTTGAATACGTAGTCACCTGTTAGCAGAACACTTTGAGGAAGATTAGGAACTGAGGTCTTGTTGCAGTATGCTGGCCTTGTTGGAGAAGGTGTGTCACTGAGAATGGGCTTTGAGCTTTCAAAAGCCCATGCGTACCAGGCCCAGCGCCTCTGTCTGCCCACTTGCCTGTAGATCACGATGTAAAACTCTCAGCTACTGCTTCAGTGCCATGTCCGTCTAATCTCACCATGATGGCTAACTTTCTAAAACTGTGAGCAAGCCCCCAGCTAAATATTTCTTTTATAAGAGCTGCCTTGCTCACAGTGACCCTCCACAGCACGTGAACAGTAACTAAGACACTACCAACAGCATTCTGCAGATGAGGTTCAACACAATCTCTATCAAAATGCCAGTTCCTCTCTCCACAGACAGAAGAAAAATGACCTCAGCATGGATGTGGAAACACAAAAGAACAGGCCGAGGCAATGCTGAACAAAAACGGGGTGTCACCATGCCTGATTTCAACTTACACTATAGACCCATAGTGTAAGTTGAGAACAGCATGGCGCAGACACAGAACAGACAAGTAGATCAACGGAGCAGAACAGAGGAGCCATATATAGTCTATGGGACTATAGCTTACTTGACCTTTGACAAAGACACACACACACACACACACACACACACACACACTGGGAAAAAGGCAGAGCCTTTAACAAACAAACAATACTGAGAAAAAGGACTCAACATACAGGGGGGAAGAGCTATATCTTTATCACTTACCCTGTACAAAACTCGCCTCCAAAATGATAAAGGACCTCAATATAAGACCTGATACCTAAAACCCGTCAGGAAAAAAAGTAGGGAACATGCATACGTAAGGACCTTGCGAGTAGGACTCTAGCTGTGCAGGAAGGAAGACCAACAAATGACGAATGAGACCTCAAGAAACTAAAGGCCTGCTGCCCAGCAAAGGAAAGAGTCAACTAAACAAGGAGACCGCCTGCAGAATGGAAGAAAATCTGTGCAGCTACACAGAGGATCAGTGTCTAGGCTACACAAAGAACTCAAAGAACTAAACACCAAGGAAACAACGCCACTGGAAAAAAAAGGGCAGTGGAACCGAACAGAAAGTTCCCAGTAGAACACAAATGGCTAGTAAACACTTTCAGGTATTCAAGTCCCTTAGACATCAAGAACATGCAGATTAAAACCACATTAAAGACTCCATCACACCCCAATCGGAATGGCCACCAGAAACACATATAACAGCAAATAATACTTGCATGGATGTGGAGAAAAGGGAGTGCTTATACAGTGTTGGTGGAAGGGTAAAGGGATGTGGCCACTTCGGAAACCAATACTGAGGTTTCTCAAAAACCTTCCCATATGGTGTTTGGTAGCCAAAATATTTGGGAACTGCAAACTCATCTCCTATCTGCCGGCAAGAAGGGAGGGCTACCCCGGGGCCTTTGCCCTTCCTCACAAACTTCACAGTTAGCTGAGACCCAAGCCAGCAGCAGATCAGGAACACAAGGCTGTCCCATTTATAGGGCTGCTAAGTTTATATCAGACCTGCCCACCACATACCCGTCTGGGGGTATGAGGCAACCCCAGGTAAGGTGGTCATGAAGATACAGACCTGAACAATTGGCTGAGAATTGTCAAAGTTTTGTTCCCTAACCAAATTCTAGTTTAGTTCCTTGGGGATGTCTTAAGGAGTCTCAACCTTGGCCCAGGAACAGTTGAACAGGCACAGTAGCTAGAGTTCAAGGCCATGTATGTGCCTGTAATCATGCACTTGGCATGCAGTGCCCACCTGAGAAAACTCAAGGTGTCCAAAGATCACCCTCTTCCTCCTCATAGCTGATGACACGTCATCTTGCAGCCTCTGTGAGGAGGAAGGATTCTGCTTCTGGAAGCTTCTTATATACTGAGACATTTCCCTATGGGCCAAAGACACATTTGCTTTTCAGTATCATTATCCTTTGGATCTGAAATGTCCCCCAGGTGCTGAAAGTGCAGTCCCTCGCCGTTGGTGCTAATTGAGCTAGTAGACACTGTGGGCGGTAGAACCTAGCTGGAGAAAGTGAGTCCCTGGAGGTGTATCATCCCCATGCTCTTCCTGTCGTGCCCTTGGCTTTGTGTTGGCTATGAGCAGCTGGCCTCCACCACCACATCCCATGTTGCCATGACAACCTGACCTGCCGCATGGGGCCAAGCGGCTGCATCCTGAACACTGAAAAATAAACCATGAGAAATCTTTCCTTGGATGATTTCTGTCTGGTATTGGACACGGCACCAAGAAAGGTAACAAAGACCATTGCTCTCTGAGGCATATATAGTTCCCTGAGTCAGTGTACTATGTCCCATGCTGTGGCCTTCCCCCATTTCCTCCACTCTCTCTTAGAACCATGAAGTCCCAGTACTAGTCCAAAGAAGGTGCAGTTCAGGCCGTAGTCTTAACAGGCCTCTGACCGCTAAGCAGGGTCCAACTTTCTTTATCTGACAGCACACAAAGATCACTACTTCCAGCAGGACGTGACTAGCATGGAGGTAGTCACTCATTCCTCTGGCCTTCCCTCCATATCTACATTCCACATCAGCCACAGTGTCCAAGATCTGTCCTCATCCTCACGACCTGACTCACAGGCCTGTGGCCCACAGAGGCCAAAAGGCTTGTGCTGTATTAGCAGAGTTGATGAGTCACACCAGCATTTGTGTAACGACAGAAGCCGGGACCCCTGATCTGCTACACGCTGCACCTCCTCAGGGACCCCAGCCACACTCTCACCTCTCATTTCCGTCGCCGAGGAGCCGTTAGACCAGGCTGTCCACTTGTTCCTGTGCTTGCTGATTTCTTGCACTCTGCAGACATACTGCCCTTGATCTGCTGGCCGGAGTGTCAGGACGGACAGCCTGTACAGCACTCCTCGACGCTCCTCGAGCAGGCGCAGCCTCTGTTGGTTGGCAGTACGGCTGAAGTTCCCATAGTACTGAATCACCCGGAGCTTCGTCATCTTCACCATCAAGGCCTCCTGGGAGCCATGAGGGGCGAAGAACCAGCGCACTGCCAGCAAGCTGTCCTTCCGTCTCTTCTGGGAGACGTGGCAGAGGAGAGTGGCATTTTCCCCTTCCAAGTAGTCAACTACAGGTCCTGGGGACACAGTGACATTGAGAGCGCCACACACTTCTGCAAAGAAAAAGGGGGAAACCATGAATGAAGGCCACAGCCTGAGTTCACGAAGCCATGCCATTGCCAGGAGCTAGGGACGGGTTGCATACTGCTGGTCTCTGGATGTCTGCAGAGCCAGAGAGGCAGTGGTCTCAGTACTGTCTATGCTCACTCCCCAGTCCCACTATGGCTCTTCTATGGACCCCATGGGCTCTCACATTCCTATGGCTCTCATTCACATGGTATGCCAAACCCTGGCCATCTGAACAGGCATGTTCTCCAGAATGTTCTAATCTGCCACGAAAACCGAGACTACAGGTATGAATCAGGACTTGAAGAATCTCTTGAAAACTCAACTCACTCCCATCTTCTCTACTAGCCTCCCCAATGTGTGTTTTTAGTCTGTGTTGACAGGGCTGTGGTCAGAGCCGCCTAAGGCAGGCCTGAGATGCATCCTGTGATGGCTCATCAACCAGGAACCTGAAGCTGTCTACCTTCCTCCTTGTTCACTCTCTTAGTGTCAGTGAGTCCAGCTCTAGGCAGTAATGGTCAAGCAGAACGCTACACTAGCACTAGTGTGCTGGACTGACACGGGATTCTCCATGGCTTTGGACTCAGGAACTGAAGTACACAAACAAGCTAAAGTGAAAAATGAAGGAAGGCGCCTCTAGAAGCAGGAAGGATATGGCACTCTCCCAATGCCCCCAAAAGATGTTTCAGAATTCCAGGCCCTTTCCACTAAAACCTGCCCTTTGACTCCTTAGTTGAAACCACTCTAGGGGTAGTCCACACATAGCTACCGTTCTGCTCCTGAGTTTCGGTGAAGCACCGCAATACCCACCCGAGCATCCAGACTAGCTGAAGCTGGAGAAGCCAGACACTGGTACCTGTCCCATGAAGCACATGTGACAGTACACCATGGTGGATGCAGCACAGCTATGCTGCCCAGAAGCTCAAGGGAGGGGCCCTTTCACCATGCACTTGTCCCAGAAACATTCTAAACCACAGCTTTCTGCAAGAGTCCCAGGGTAGCCCAGGCCATCACATGTCAAGACCGGGGTGTTCGAGGGACCTAGTCAAATGCGTTTTGCAAAATACCCGTTCCGATAGTAACAGTCATTGATTGAATGAACGGATTCATCCATTCATGAAGACAGAGTCCTGACCACCTCTTAAAGGCTTCATCTCTTAGGATCTCACAGTGGAGATCAAATTCCAACCTGAGTTTCTGAGGAGATAAGCCACATTCAAACCACAGCAGTCATGCTCTCAGTTATTTTAACTAAGTTATCATTTGAAAGGCTATGTTCTAAGGATCAATCTTCTATCCTTTGCCCTTCTTAGACAATGCATGCTAAACTCAGAACCCTACAGAAAAATGTAACAACTTTAACTCAGTTTAAATCAGTCCCTTTCCTTGTGTAAGGTAGCATTCGCCAGGGGGAGATTGCTCAGCACTCCACAGCTTGACAGCCTTTGGTTGGTTGATGTAATGAAAGGCTGGATACTATGCCCCTGTGTGAGGTCCCAAATCTTCTCTTTCCAGGAATGAGGGGCAAAACCAGGCCAGGTGACACATGGAAAATACAGGTCCACAGGCCTCTGAGAAGTCCTTCCTCAGACCTAGGGACCTTAAGTGTCACTTTACATGGCAAAAGGCATCTGCACTGATTAGGTCAAATCTCTTGGGTTATCTGGGAGTGCCCTGTGGGCTGCTCTCTGCTTTCCCCAGGAGTGATGCCATTGCTACCAGAAGTCAACCAGAAAGACACAGAAGTGTCCCACATCTTCCGTGCATCACACCCACCTGGCTGGCACCTGGCCCATGTGGACAGCACTTCCTCCTGATGGCTGAGGCTCATCTCAAATGCAGACAGCCTCCTGTGGGAGTTCCACGGGGAATAAGGAGGCGGCTGGGACCCCTGGATGACCTCCACTGCATTAGCCAGTGAGAAGTGGACAGAAGAGAGAGCGCCAAAACGCAGCAGCTGGCTTACAGCATCCAAGGCCAGCCTGACCCACCCCCAAAGGCTCCCCAGTGGAGCCAGAGGGGCTGGGAAGAGAGGAAATGGAAACAACATGGGTGGGATGATAGCAGACTGAACCCTATGCTCCAGGCTCCTCCTGCTAACTCTGCGTGAATCGGGAATTATTTATAGTGACTGAAACTAAGAGAATGTGCCAAGTGTTCCAGTCCCCATGGGAGGCCAGATTCCATCCTGGAGGCAAGCTAGCAGTCCTCCCCATCCTGTCGTCCTGTGGCTCAGGCTCAAAGCCCTATCCCCAGCTTCAGAAAGCAAAGGGGCTGAGCTAACTTCCTCAGAGAGCACCCTTTTCTCTCTAGCAGCATGCCTTCCTTCCACCTCATGTTTTCTTACAGATGGTCCAAACATCGGTGTCTCCCATAGGAGTGCAAAGGCATTCATCAGGGGCTGCACTGCATACCCCAGGCTACATGCATACACCATACATCAGAGTACTAACCCCTAGTACCTTCACATGTGGGTGTATTTGGAGGTAAAGCCTAGGCTAAGTGAGATCCTTAATGTGGACCCCCTTGGGGCGTGGGAGAACCAGCCCCCACACCACCAAACATCTTGATCTCAGATATTACCACTTGTTTGTTGTGAAAGCCACTTGTGGCAACAGGCAAATGAATACAATCCTGTTGATGAAGGCTCACCACAACCCTTCACTTACCACCCTCCTCCTCAACATGCACACACACACACACACACAAGTTCAGAGTCAGGGACCCTGAGGGCAGCATGGCTTTCAGTTCCTGGATCTGGGCACAGGCTGTGAGCTGGGGTCTGCCTAGAGGAAGTGGATCCCTGGGGGCAAGCCTGCTTCTTAGCCAAGTCTCACATCTTGCCCTCCTCTGCTTCCTGGCTGCCTATTCAGGGTGGCCAGCTGTCTCGTGTGTGTGTGTGTGTGTGTGTGTGTGTGTGTGTGTGTGTAGACATTGAACCTGAGATAGCTAGGCACCTCAGAAAAGCTTTGCTGAAAGTCCCTGTCAACTCCAGGTGCCATGGGCATCACCCTCCAGCACTGAAGTGGAGGCTCCTTATGCCAAGCATATATACATGGAGGCTCGGTTGACGTGCAGACAGCTGGAGCTCAGGCCCAGCCCAGAAAGTACAGGGGGGTGAGGTGGGGGGGCGCTGACAAGCATAGACAAAGATTAAGTACTTATTTCAATACTTGTGGAGAGAAGGTTGACAGTTGCTGCTCAACCATGGTCATTGTGTCCCTTGTGGCTCAGCAGAAGGGGGGCAGGGTAAGCAACAGGAGGCAAGACAGTGGGAAGTGGGCACACAGGCCAGACCAACTGAAAGGCAAAGCATGCCCCATCTGAAGGCAGGGAGGTATGCTGAGTGCATGCTGGCTCAGCATGCGGGACCACACAGGATAGATGTCACTAACCCCTCCTCCTCCAGCTGACATAACGTAGCAGCTAGGCAGGGCTGACCCTTACTCCCTGACCTAAAAAACTGTCACATCAGCTTGAAGCAGAAGGGAAATGTTTGTTTTATGAGTATGCACTGCAAAGAATTAAGGTGAGAGGTAGGCTCCCTCATACCTCCTCATTTGGCTTGACTCCACTGTCTCTGTTGACCTTATGGAGCTAAGAGGCTAGCAGGTGAGACAGCTTGTCCTCAGGACAAAGGAGAGAGAATGCAACTATGGTGTCAACGGCGTCCTCACCTGAACAGTGGGAACGTGGTGTCTTTCATGGCTAGTGCAAGAATTGCACTGTTGCAAGCTCTAAGTCTGCATGTGTGAACTGTGGGCAAAGAGCAGTAGAAGGTGACCCCACACTGCCCCGGAACAGGGTGGGCTCCCTGGGTGCAAGAGCTGCAGGCTACTGGCTTTAGCCTTTACTGATCATTGCTTGAAAGTTTTGAGGAAGATCCCCTAAACTTTTGTTTTGCACAGGGTCCCAGAAGTTACACTGCTGTTCGTGCTTCTGCGTGAACCTCAGGTTCCTGGGGCTGAGATTCTGAGTCTAACCCCTACCTTGTGATTTGGTGATGTCATGAAAAGGACAAACACAGCTCTCTGAGAGAACTGTCGTGGAGCCCCAGAGGGCACTGTCTTCTCCAGAAGCAGCAGCCCCAGCTACAGGGAGCAAAGGCTTCTCCCCGGATGCAGAAGTAGATACGGCTCCAAGCCAGCCACGGAGGTGGGCATGGCACTACGGCCTTCTTTCATCCCTGCCTAAAGATGTGCTCCACTCACTTCCAGGAGCCAGGAGCTTCTAAGTGGCAGCGGAGTGGTGTGTGATTCACAACAGCCAATCTCTGCATCACAAGACCTTGCTTGCGTGGTTTGCAGCATCAGGGGCTTCTGAGGAGGAGCAAAAAGCAGAGGGGGCTCCAGAGCTAGCCCACAAGTTATTGCTGTGAACCCTCACCTAAAAACACCTCCAGTCCAGGGCAAACACTGCCTTGCCCACTGACAGAGGTGGACATCTGCTCAAGGGTGCTTCAGGCCAAGCACGGTCCTAAGGCAACTAGATATATTTTCTCAGTTTATCCATGTTAGCTGCTAATTCTCATTTTACAGCCGAGACTGAGGCCCAGGGAAGCCAAACAACCTGTTGAAGCTCACAGAACAAATTGCAGAGATGAAATTCAAATCTAGGACTTCTGACATCAAAGACAACTCAAAACCACCAGCCTCTACCATAGTTTGGCTTTTAGTAAGTACTTGGACTGAGAGTTTCCTTTTCTGTGAGATGAATGGTGGGACTGTGGGACCCATAAACTCCCAATCTCTCCCCAAATGGAGGTGGGAATGAGGGTTTATACTTCAAATGGATATGCTGGGCTTTATCTTGCAAATGAGGTGAAGAGTTGTGGAGGAGGCATTTCAAAGAGTGGATGACGGGCCCAAGGTGAGGGGCACACAAGCAGAGGCTGTGGAGTGGCCCTGAGTACATCCAGGACAGGATATAAAGCATTCCGCCCTTCAGGCCTGTACCTCCGTTTCTTTATTATTTTTTTAAATGGGGGTAAAACTGCACTGCCCTCAGAGGTTGGTAGGCCGACAAACTGAGCCAATGTTTTGAGAAGTACTTGAATCAATACATACTTGATGCTCTTGCTTTGAAACACTACTGAGATTAAGTGAGGTAATGTACGCCTGTCACAGGTAGTCACGGGGAAAGGAGAGGCACTAGTGTATCCATTGCTATTTTTCTAGCCAGCGTGGTCCTGGGGAACCAAGAGGAGAAGGTTCTGCAGTGACTAGACGTGGGAGCCACAAAGCTCCGTGCAAGCTAGCAGACGTGACCCCCACAGGAGTGTTCGTGGAAAAGGAGCCTGCTGCATGAGGTCAAGCCGAGGACACCTTTTCTAAACTGATCTGACCATCTCAGAAGACTCACGAGTAAGTCCTCAGTGTTCACCCGACTGGGAAGGTCCAGTCCTTCCTGGCCTCATTTTCGGAGCGTCTCCAAAGATAAAGGGAAGTTGGTGCTGGCAGCAGCTGCGGGTCCTGACTGCTGCAGAAGACAGAAAGAAGCCGCCAACTTAGGGCTCCCATCAGGCTTTCTTCGACCTAAGCTCCGCGGCCTGCGGCTCAAAGGGGACCCGGAGCTGTCCCGGGAGCAAGTTCCCACCGCGGGACGCCAGCAGGACCAGGGAACCGCTGACCTGAGTTGGCGCCGTTGCGCCGCCGCGATTGCCGGGAGGAGTGCGCCGCCAGGACCCCGCGCAGCCCTGGCCTCCCCTCCCGCTGGAGCCCCGGCCTCCCGCGCAGCCGCCCGCCGAGCCGCGCTTACCCGGGGCCGGACCCAGCAGCACAGCCACCACCAGCACCAGGAGCCGCAGCCGCATCTTCCCGCAGCCGCCCGGCGCTGTGACTCGGGAAAGCGCCGCCGCCAGGCCGGCCCGCCCCGCCCCTCGGCCTTCAGCTCCGGCAGGCGCTGCTAGGTCCCTGGGTCTGGGCCGAGCTAGGGGGAGGAGGAGTGGCCTCTCCAGGCGCTAGCTAGGCCAGCCCATGGTGTCCCCTTTCACCACGCCCATGTCTCAGATGAGAAAACTGAGGTGACCCTGGAGAGTCACATCATACAGAGCCGGGGCTGCCAGGAGGACGTTGTGGTCTCCCTGGGTCCTTCAGATCTCCTTGTCCCCAAGTTGGTTATTTTCCAAGAGGGGTCCAGGTGCCTAGGCACTGGATTCATCTACAAACCCTGACCCTGGACCTCCCATGCTCACTCCTTAGGCACTCCTACTCACAGCAGCCGAGAAACAGCTTTCCACTGCTGCCTTGGAGAAGGAGATGGAGCTGGGTGAGGATCCTTGGAAAGTTAAAGGGCTCACACAGAAGAGTTCAAAATACGTGGAAACTATGGGCAGAAAGAGCCATCTGGGGCTCTGCTTCCTTCGGTCTGCCTTGCAGGTGTTAAGGCACTTCCGGAGTAAGAGCCTGGAACAGGTCTGTAACTCATGTGCCTCGGAGTCTTCAGTCTGTTGCTGTGTTGCAAGACAATGGTCTCATCCTTCCTGGGGTGTTCACAAATCAGGCTGAAGCACCCAGTGCCGGATAGTGAACATCAACAACCATTTGGTGCATTTTATTTGGGGCTCCGTGTGTGTGTGTGTGTGTGTGTGTGTGTGTGTGTGTGTGTGTGTGTGTGTTGTGAGGGATGTCTCAGAAAAGAAGAGCAATGGCCAAGTAGGTCCTAGTTGAAAGTGGGTCCCTGGAAGCCAGCAGAGGAGAGGAGAAGGAGGAGTAGGCATGAGAGTGAGACGAGAAGAAGAAGGGGAGAGAGGGGGAAGTGGAGGGGAGTGAGGAAGGAAAAGAGAAAGCAGAAAGCCCTGCATCCTTCCGATTCAAGGGACTGAGGAAGACCAGGGGAGGCATGGAGCAAAGCAAGAGGGGTGCTGCCAGTCAGTGGGTAATGACCCAACCAGTAATACTGACCTTAGGGGAGCTCCAAGATGGACTGTCCATTCTTTCTGATCGTGCCAGTGGGCTTTGTCCTTTGGGACCCAGGAGACCCTCCCATGGAGCAGAGCTTCCGGGGACTGGATTGATCACGAAGAAAGCCAGGATGGAAATAGCAGCTTCCCCAGTGAGACAAGCCTGTGGAAGCCCAGTAGGCCCTGATGTGATGGGGAGACAGCGCTGCTGGGTCGGGCACCAGGGCAAGAAGTGAGGCAAGCAGCTCTAAGGGCATGCTGGCCATCCCAACTACAGGGGCAGCTGAGGCAACGTAACAAGACTTCACCTCCTTTGAGCCCCACCCCAAAAAGAGTGTGTGTGCCACTCATTGGTATACTGTTTGCCAAGCATGCGTAGGGCCTTGAGTTTGATCCTCAGCAACACACGTGCATGTGCATAGGTGGGCACATACACACACACACACACTCATGAATGCATAAATAGGAACACACACACACACAGGGCAAGGGGAGGGAGAGAGCAAAGTTCAGGGTCAGACTGAGACCCACAGTCCAAGAATGGAAACATTCCTCCAAGGCTTCCATAAAACTACTTTTTGCATACAAGCCCAGAAACTACTCTTTGCATACATGCATGAGCCAGCGATCTATTCCGTCCCATCTGTAAGGCCCCCCGTGAGTAAACTGAGGTTCAAAGTGGACCCAAAACATGTCCAGGGTTCTATGGAGCACGTGACTTCCTTTCTTTGTGTATGCAGTATGTGTGTGCTACATGCATGTGACTCTATGTGTGTGTGCATGTGCCCACGCATTCATATGCAGAGACCAGGGCATTAACGTAACCTGGCAAAATAGGGCCACCAGCTGAGACCTAGGCTTCAACACATCCCTGTGGGGGACATTTCATACTCAAGCTATATCATCGCCCTTAGCAGTAAGTGTCACTTTGGTGCCAAGGATTCTGCAGGCTGACTGGACACCAACAACCTGGGCTGATTCCCAGGAGGCAGAAGAAGGGAGCCTTAGAGTCAGCAGGCTCTAGAGGGAGGGGCTTAGATAAAGCATGGAGGACGGGAGCAGGCCACCTAAGGGACCTCAGGCCTGTCCTTGCACTTTCGGTGAATAAAACACTCTCTGAGCAGAAAGATGCAGGCGCTGCACAAAATAGAGGCAGATAAAAAGACTCAGGGTACGGCAGACCTGAAAATAATTGTTAAAAATGGTATCACTGGTCATGCTGGGGAAATTTGTACACAGACAGATCATACTGACATGAGCTGAACTTCCTAGATGTGGGTCCAAATATGACACTTGTGCCAAGTGGAAATTGGCACTTGGAGTTTGCTGTTAGCAGACACGAGGCTGACAGCCTACTCTTAAATAAACAGGTGTGTGAAACAAAAATAATAATATCCATTGCATTTTCTTTAAAGTATCTGTAAAGAGGCACAGGGAAAGAAGGGCCCAGGGAGATGAGACACTAGGTGAAGAGCACAGACTTTACTGTACAGTCACTGAAACTTTTATGGTGTTTTGAAATAAAATCTAGAAATGAACATTTGTTTATGGCTAGTATGGTGGCATGTGCTTGTGGTCCCAGCTCCTGGGAAGCTGAGTCAGGAGGATTGCTTGAATATATTAGTTCAAGGACAGCCTGGACAATAGCAGATCTCAACTAAAAAAATAAAAAAAAGATGTTTGAGCTGGGAGGGTAGGGGAACTTAAGGGCTGAAATACTGATTTCTAAAACCCATGTAAAAGCTGACAATCTCAGTCTAAGGGAGGTAGAGACAGGAAATCCTTGGGGCAAGCCAGACAAAAAGATATGGTAGAAAAGATGAACTTCAGATTCGGCACAAGGCCTGCCTCAACATACAACAGAGACAGAGACTGAGGAAGACAGTGGATGTCACCCTTGATCCTCCACTCACATATCTACATACATACATGTCACCCTCATATACGTGTGACACACGAATGCAAAACACACTCACACATGCAGACATATACATACACACAAAAAATATTTATAGACCATTTTAGATATTCTCACCTTTATTTGGTTATAAGCATCCTATAGTTATCTAAGATTCCATGCAAATATTCCTAAGTTTATTCTAACTTATAGTAACTATTATAAGTTGCCACTGAGCACATATTCCTCCCTCCAATTTCAGAGATGTCATCACACAGTACATCACTTAGGCTTTGTACATCTATAGTGAGGACTTGGCTATCAGAAAGTTCCCATGTTAGCCTCCTGATAACTTGGAAGTAGAAAACTGAGACATCTCCCCATGTCTTCCACAGAGGTGCACACTTACTGAGGCTGAATTATGAGTATTTCCACGCACAAGCAAATGCTACCAACTTGGAGTAATTCCAGACCAAAAGGCTTATGGAAGCAACAGAGGTCAAAGAAAGCCAGGATGGCCAACAGAGTTGTGCAGGGAAAACCCATCAGCTCCCTGCTGGGAGTGACTGCCTCCGAATCCAGAACTCACCACTAATCCAGACACTCTCAGCCATGCTTGACCCTAAACTCAAGTAAGATGCAACTGGGCTTCACAAGCTAGCAGATAAAATTAATGTTGTTAGTTTGGACTTATTATCATTGTAATTGTGTGTACTTAATGTGTAAATGGTTGGTTTAAAGTTGTAAGGCAATTATAAACTCGGTGTGTAGGCTTGTGTTGCTTAAATCACCTCAGCAGCAGTAGCTTGAGTCAGCAGAGTTTCAGTGAGCATGCTCTCAGCTCTAAGAAAGGGCAATTCATTCAACATGGCTCTGTGCAATCCTAACAGACCCCTTGTGCTTCTCTCCTGGGACTGACAGTGCCTTGTTTGCACAGAAAGCCCTGCAGAGAATGTCAACACTCCCGGGGTCCGTCTGTGGACCTTGCGTAGGTCTGTGCTCCGCTCCAAGCTACGTTAGTGTCCATGCAGAGTGGCAGGATGCCGTGCAATTATGTGAACACTCTCGAATCCACCCCACAGGCTTTCATGCACACACATTCTCACACCTACTGACACAGGCACACACGGACTTGTGCGCGCGCGCACGCACACACACACACACACACACACACACACACACACACCCTCACACCCTCACACCTACAAACGTATGTACAATGTGGTCTTGCCGGGCTTTGGGATCTAGACAGGACACTTTGACAAACCTCCTTGCGCCATTATCCTTTCAGCTCAGCACAACCCCCTCAACCCTGTGCCCCACTATGTTCCCTGTGGGGTTTCCTCGTCAGTCTCGCCAGAAAGGAACCTGAGCAGTGGGCTTAAGGTGTCACCATGCACCAAGTCTTCCTGCAAATGCTTGCCCTAGACTTGAGGCCACTCAGAACCAAACTTCGTCTGCTGATTCCTTGGAGTTTATGTGACCTCTAATGCCTACAACCACAAACAAGACGGGGCATGTGCTTTATGCTTGCCCTGAGGATTCTCAACCAGGAAAGCTCTCTCCCTGTTGGGAACCTCAGTCATTCCTGGCTGCCGTGCCATGTGCTGGCTTCTCCATCTCAGATTCAGTCACTTGGGATGTCACAAAGAGCCACACTCAGGACATGTAAAAGAACATAAGTGCATTGTCTCACAGACCTGAAGGTCAGAAGTCTGAATGCAAGGTGTAAGTCTCAGGACTTGCTCACCCAACGTTGGTGCTAAGTCTCAACCCCAGGACAAATGGCTGAGGTGTCTGCTTAATGTATCAAAGTGGACCTGGCCTCCAGGTTCTCCCAGCATCCCTCAGTCCTTGCCTGTTACAGGGTGTGGCTGGCATACCCGCTTTCCACACCAAACTCTGTAGCCCAGGGCCTGGGCTGCCCTTCCCCAAGAGGCTCTTCCCTATATAATCCAGACATTTTGGTTCCCTGTCCCTTTTTGTACCTTTGGCCTCTTGGCTGGTGCACACGGTGTCCTCTCTTCCCTTTCCTTCCTCCCACATGGTCACATCCCCTGTGTACTCTCCCAGATGTCCCTGTTCATGCCTCTACCTATGCTCTCCCTACAATAAACTTTCTCCTCTATTATACCTAGGAGCAGCCATGTCCTTTCCTTTCCTTTTCTTTTTCTTTTTCTTTTTTTTTCCCCCTTTCTTCTGGTGCCAAAACCCTGGAGTAGCTTAAATGAGTTCCCTTCCAAGGAATTCAGCTGCTCTGAACCATGCTGCTGATCTGACTGTGCTTAAGTATGTATTTGCTTCTGCCGGCTTTTACCATCCACCAAATTTGACGGTAGAGTCTCCCTCTTCAGCTGCTTCTTCCCTCTGCTTTATCTCTCCTCACCTACTCGGTAAGTGTCCTCTCTCTAAGCTACATCCTTTTGGGTCACCCACCACGTGCTATTCTCTTTGGGGTCCCCGCCACTTGGGCAATTCTACTTGCTAAGATACTTGGATTGCTGCAGCTGTTTTCACCTCTACCTGCTCTAACCACTTGTCTGTCCCCTTCCACTGGGTAAGTGTCCCTATGGAGTGCCCTGCTTTGTTTACTTAGACTCTGAAAACCACATCCGTGTGCCAGGAAGCTTCCTCTTGCCCTACCAGGCCCTCATTATGTGGAAAAGGATGTCTCTCTTCTGTGATTTGGGGGATTTTTCTCCTTCGAGTAGCTGAATCCTCTTGAGGACGCTCCAGATTGAAATTCTCGTTACCATGACACTTACACATCTGCTCCCTCATGCTTCCTCTCAGCTCCTTCCGGGAACTTCCTCGCCCCCCCCCCCCCAGGAGCTGCCAACACATTCCAGGGTCTGCAGCCCTTTCCTTGCCCCATCCCCTCGGAGCTACCTGCCCTGCCTCTCTTTGTGCCCTCCTTGGCCCATACGTTGCAAGTTTCCTTCCCTGACCCTAAGTCCTGTAGCTTCTCTGTGCCCTGTTGCTACTGAAAACCTCCCCAGGGTGGAGGCTCCTGCTTCTTCCTCCTTGTCCCTCATGGCAATCAAATGACTGGTGGCCATCTGTTTATTAAGGTTAAAGAAAGGGGACAGACCATGTGACTTCACCAGCAAGTCTCAAATGTTTGGATTGGTATGGACTTCTGTGTAATGATAGAAATTTATAGTTGCTACAACATGCTGTATATGTGATTCAATTCTGGTTTAGAATATACTGCATATGATGATGAACTTTTAAGATTTTAAAGCTCTATTCAGGTTAACAAAAGCTGATTGAAGGTGTATGTCTAACTACTTATGTCTTTGATAGCTGTTCAGTGTGTGTTTGATAGCTTCTAAAATATTAGATAAGTAACAATATATGTTTGATAAATAAGGTGTATCTGATATCGAGGTTTATAAATTCCTAAGATCTACTCACAGTAGTATTTGTCTAGCTCCTCTGTCTTTGTTTGCTTTGTTAAGCTTTAACTATTTGGGTAAACAAAGTCATACAAAAGCTGTAATGGTCTATAACTGTGTGCTCTGAGTTTCCAGTCTCTCTTCGGACTGAATCTGTGATTAAAAGTTTCACTTTGATACTAAAAGAGCTTCAGTTAACAAATTGTTATTTTTAAGGCTAAACCTAGCATGGATTGACTAACGTGCTAGTCTTATAAAAGCTGCTAACTTATTGTAAACTGATAAGAATAATTAAGCAATGCAAGTTAATGGTCAGTCACCTAATAAATAATCAAATTCTTTAATGTGTTCAAAACTATACTTGTAGTCATGCTAAGTACCAATATAATTAATTACAGAAATAAGGTTCACTTAGCCTCGTGCATATGTTCTCAAAGGTAAGCCGAAAACAAGTGACTAGAACCTAGCAAAGTTTGTCTAGTTTATATATACTTAATAAATGACCCTCAAACTCTTCAGAGATCTTCTGAATATGGTATTGAAAATGCTTCATAAAAAGCTTTTTGTGAGAAGTGCTAGCTCCTGGCTGGAACCCTAAGATCTCCCCTAAAGAGGATAATGGGGCACAGCACCACAGCCGAAGCTTGCTGTGTGCCAAGGCTGTCCACTGCGTGAAAAACTGCCTTCACTTCAACTGCTTCCAGGACCTTGTCCAAACTGTGGACAAGCAGGACCCTGGGGTGTTGATGGCCCCACCTTGCCTAGACAAGGCAGGTTGGTCCCCCCAAGTTCCTACTCCATAGGAAAGTCTGTGGGATCTTCTGGGCCTAGCAGCTGAAGACTGTTGCTCCCAGCAACCACGGAGGCACGTAGGGTGCCTGTCCAGGTAGCCGGGGAGTCTCTGTCACTTTTAATATACTCGGAAGCTGCTTGGTCTGCTCTTGCTGCTTACTCAAGTGTATTCTTCTCAGGTCTCTGACAGTGTTGGCAACTAGGCTACTGATAAATTTGTCAGTTTAGCATCAGCACCAAGGCTTCAGATGCTTCTCAGTCTTCCTCATATGTAAAAATCAGGCCTCAAGCCTCACTTTCTTAAGCCTCCAACCAAAAAAGACAGTCTACTTTACTACCAGACTCCAAAAAGAGATAAACTCACAAAACCGGTTTCAAAGTAACTCTTCTACTATTCATTTATTTAAAGGAGCTCACTTTACAATGACTTTTCAGTGAGCAACCATCTGTGTCTCATGGTAAATAACTGGGTTTAAAAAAAGTGATTTAAGGTATATTAAAAATGTAAAATGCTTCAGATTTCTTTCCCTCACTTTGCTGTTGTTATACTAAGACTTCAAAAGTTCAGAGTTTTAACGTTAATCAGTGGAGTTTTGATAAACTATTAATCTAGCTCTGGTAAACACTGTCTGCTACTATCATAGTCACAAGCTCAAGATTTTTAGATTCCCTTTGGCTCTTTTGTAAGTATAGAATTAACAGTGTTTCTTATTGTGCTAAAAAAAAAAAAAAAAACAAAAAAAAACAAAAAAAAAACGTATGCTCCTAGCCTTCTGGATAGAGAAAAGAGTGTTTGTTAATGCTTTTAACCAAAATCAGTGTTGGGTTCCCAAGCTTTTACTATGACTCAGGAGTGTGAGTCTGCTCCTTCTACAGTGTGGATTTCAGTAAAGATTATAAACAGTGGTCATGCTGACGTATCCAAAACTTGGCTCTTTTATATACTTACAAATTCTTATAAGCTTCAGAGAATTGACTTGGATACTCCTTCCCTGGTCTTGGGCTTCCCTCCCCCAGGTACCTGGACCATGGCCCTATAAAATTTTCAAATGTAACCCCCCCAAAAAAAATTTCTCCCTAAACTTCTTAACTTTTCTTCTGCTCCTAATATGCATCTGTTCCAGCAGATTTCCAATCAATTAAAGACTACAAAGTGCTTCAACTGCTACTTGCATGTGCCTAGTCCCAGATGGCCCTTCAGAGCCTGGACAGTGAGTGAAGCAGCCTGCTCTTCCCAGACTTGGCCAATATTTCAGCTGTTTGGGTCCCCAACAACGATGCCCCAATGTTAGCAGGAAGTAGTCATAGAAGGTTATGTCAACCTTATAATTTATTATCAACAAAAAGGCTAGGATGTTGTTTCAAACCCAGGACAAATGGCTGAGGTGTCTATTTAACATAATAAAGAGGACCTGACTTCCGGGTTCTCCCAGCATCCCTCAGTCCCTACCTGTTACAGAGTGTGGCTGGCGTATCCTGCTCTTCACTCTGAACTCTCCAGCCAAGAGCCTGGGTGCTTTTCTCCCAGAGGCTCTTCCCTATATAATCCACACATTTTGGTTCTCTGTCCCTCTTTGTACCTTTGGCCTCTTGGCTCTGTGCCTGGTGTCCTTTCTTCCCCCTCCCTTCCTCTTTCTCCATATTGCCCAGCTCAGCCTGGTCAGTCCTACTGTGGACTCTCCCTTTTATGCTCTCCTTTTTATCTACAGTAAACTTTCTCCTCAATCATACTTAGAAACAGTCATGCTTTTTCCTTTCCTTTTTATTTCTTTTTGTCATTCAGTTGGTTTCTTCTGAGGCCTGCCTTCTCCCTGGGCTATGGATGGCCTTTATAGTAGTTTGAATGAACATGGCCCCATAGCTCAGAGACTGGCACTATTGGGAGATGTGGCCTTGTTGGAGTAGGTGTTGTTGGAGTGGGTGTTGTAGCCCTTGTTGGAAGAAGTGTGTCACTGTGGATAGGCTTTGAGGTAGCAGAAGCTCAAGCCAGGCCTACTTTGTCTCATTCTGTTCCTGCTGCCTTTAGATCCAGATGTAGAACTCTCAGCTACCTCTCCAGCACCATGTCTGCCTGCATGCCACCATGCTTCCCACCATGACAATAACAGACTAAAACTCTGAACTGTAAGACAGCCACAATTAATTATTCTCCTTTATAAGAGTTGTAGTGGTCATGGTGTCTCTTCACAGCAATAGAAACTCCAACTAAGACAAACATTATCTTCTATAGTGTAGACTTTACATGATTGTGCGAGGCCATTGTAAGGTGATGGAACCTTTAAGAGGTGGGTCCTATAATACTGGAAGTAGTATATAGTGCTTTCAATGCCATCTTAGCACTCTGATTTTGACCCTCAACATTCTTGTGAAAAGCTCAGCATGGTAGTATAAACTTGAGATCACATGATTCAGGAGCCTTGTAAGAGACTCTGCCTCAAAAACAAAACAACAAACAAGATGGGGGGCTCCTGAGGAAAGTCATCTATGGTTGACCTCTGACCTCCACAACCACATCCACCCACACACACACATATACTCACAAACATGCACACCAACCACCCACACATACATACATACATACATACATGCATACATACATACACAGAAAGAAGAGGGGCTTTAATTTAGAGTCTTAAATGTGGTTGTGGGGCCTGGTCTCTTCCTTCCTTTCCCTCTTTCCTACCCAATTACCAGGTAAACAAGCTCCTTCTGCTATATGTCCACACCAGCATAGTGATCTACCCCAGCATAGGCCCAAAAGCAACAAAACCAATATAATGAGTGGGCTGAACTCTCCAGAACTGTGAGCCAAAGCAAGCCTTTTGCAGATATTTGTTATAGAAAGCTAACAACACTCCCTTTCTGAGCAGGGGACAAGCTGACTTAACACATATGGCCTTTTTCCATGCAGCTTTATGCTTTCACCTTCTCTTGCAAGTTCACAAGTTACACTGAATTCAGGCCAATCGCTGGCCCACAGTGGTGCTTTTGTTTATTAACCTTTTTATTAAGATATGGATCATATGCCATAACGTTCAAGTGTTTCAAGTGTACATACGGTTGAGTTCCTTGTTACAGTTAGAAAGCTTTGTACCCATTACTGATCTCAGAATGTACTTGTCACTCCAGGAAGAAGCGCCATTGAGGCATGTGCCTCCCATGCCTCCCCCTGGCAGACTGCTTGACAATCTAATATGCTTACTGTCTCGTAAATTCACATATTTGGATATTTAACATATCAGGATTACACCTGAGGCAGCCTTTTATGGCTGGTTTCTTTCCCATTGCACAGATTTTTCAAGTTTCATTCATGTGTAATGTAGATCAGTGCACATTTTATAGCTGAATTATATCCAGTTGTGCAAATGTATATATGTTTTATCTGTTCACCATTTAGTGGAGATGCAGATTATTTTCACATTTTTATAGTATGTGGACAAATTTTCATGTCTCAAATTTTATACCTATTGTTCTCTGAGTTTTATAGTTTTACCATACATGTTATCTTGTCATTCTAAGTCTGTGGTGTATGTGTGTGTGTGTGTGTGTTTATATGTGTGTACATATCTATGTAGGACGTGATAGAGATCCAGTTCCATTCTTTAAAAAGACTTATTTTTATGTGCATGTCTGTGTATCTGACTATATGTATTTGCACTATGTGTGTTCAGATGCCCAGGGAGACCGGAAGAGAGTGTCAGGTTCCCTGGAGTTACAGGTGGTTGTAAGCTGTCATGAGAGTGCTGAGAACTGACCCTGGGTCCTCTCCATGAACAGCAGGTGTTCGTAGCCACTAAACCATCTCTCGAGCCCCTCGATGCCACCGTTTGCCTGCAGATATCCCGATGTCTGGTGGCAATTGCTGGAGAGATAATTGCACTATCTCACTTGGTACCTGTATCAGCAAAGCAATTGATCACAAATATATTCTGGGTTTACTTCTGTTTATTTCTTATAATGTTTTTATCTTACATTTTTGTAGTAATTCTGAGGTTTAGCAGGAAAGGATTTAAAATAGATTTAAGCACAGGCATTATGAGGAAGGGAGAGGCACATGAAGGAGCACAGTATTTCATGTCCTAGAGTGGGTGTGGGCTCTCTAGAGTTACTTATCAAGTCTTTTTCATATTTATTGAGAGAATCATGTAATTGTTCTTTCACTACTAATTATTTCCAGATGTAATATTTTTTAACTGTCCTTAGTCAAGAGATAACCCGAACTCAGTCAAGGTGAATTATACCTTTTATACTTGGTTAAATTTGATGGTCGTGTGTATGTATGAGATTAATACATCATTTGATTTTTAGTACCATCCTTGCCAGGCTTTGTTATCAGCTTTATGTAAGTTTTGGGAGATGAGCTCTATTTCCCCCTATGGCTTAGGAAAATAGTTTAAGGTGGTTTATCATCTCAAATGTTTGTGGTCCCTTGAAGACTCTAGAAGGGTCCCCCTCTCTGGTAGTAGTCTGGTGTGGGGGTCTCAGATATCTGCAAGGTGATCTGTTTAAACCACAAATGAAGATCTAACACTGTTGAGTTAAAGATGTTTTAGGAGCCAGTCACTGTGCATAATTTTATCCTCTCCCCGCTGCACATCATCTAAAGCGCTCCTTTCGATATTGCTTACCTGAGAATCCCATCCTTTGTCTGACATTGCCTTCATCTCTTTTCCAGCTTCTGCTATTTAAAGCCAGCACAGCCTGTGGGGCTGGGCATATATGTTTTCCTAGACATCATCTGTCTCCCCACTCAAGCTGGAGTCTTGGTGTCGTGGCTAGAGTCCAGTTTGGAGCCAAGCTGCTGGGTGCGGAGCCTTACTCTGCCACACACAGCCATGTGACCTTGATGAAGTCTCAAGTCACTCACCAATAAAAAAAAAAATAAGAGTAGGAGCTATATATTGTGGGGTTGTTGAGAATGTACATGATTTAATATGAACAAAGCAATGAAAACAATGCAAAGCCTTTAGAATATCAGAGGTAAACACATGCAAATATGTTTTTTAAAAGCTGGAACTCTGGTGTTGGCTACTGTGTCTGACCTTAGTTTCTTTGCCTACTGAATTTCACATAAAAATAGTTCCTCTCATTAGTGTTTCCAGCTCAGCAGTCTCCTCTTTCCTTGGACTGTCCTTGGATTCTTCCTGAGTTCTCCCCTATGCGAATAGCTTTTCTATGACTCAGACAATATAGATCCTCTAGCGTCTTTTAAAGCACATTTAAAGCCTTTTAGAACTGATAAGATCCTCATGGCTGGTTCTCTGGAACCAACAGAGGAAATACATCCTACATGAGGCCCATGGGGCACATCACGGTCTCAGTTAGCCAAACATGCGTAGGTGATCACAAATCATCTCCACTCTTAAGTGGCACACCCTTCCACATCCTTTCACACCAGCTCCCTCTAGGTGCTTCTCAAACTTACCATCCAGCATCCTAACTCATCTCCTTTTCCAACTCCCACTCTATTCTTTTAGCTCTAACATTTACCACCCGCCTCCCCCAGAGAAAAATCCCAGGTCAGCCCCCTCAGTGGACACCAGCTAGACTCCATAGTCACCATGTTCTGAATTTCCCTCGAATTTCTCCAGCTGCCAGATCACATGGACCCCTTGTCCCCAGCCATGCTATTCTATCCTTTGCTTTGTTCATCAATATCTTTCACAAGTTTAGTCTGATTTGCCTAACATTCAAGAGCTCCTTGATATATCCAAGGGTTAGGAACTCGGGTTTCATGAGTTGCACTGTCAAGCCCTACTTAACCTAGCATGCAACAGGACACAAAACTGATCATTTTCAGGTCTTTTTTTCTCTCTCTCTTTTTCCTTTCCTTCTTGTCTGGGTCTTGGATTTCCCTGGCTTTGTCTTGCATTTCTCCTTCTCTTCTCCATTGGGATTTTCATTAGCACACACACTTGTTTCTGTTCTCAGTTTCTTTCTGATCCATCATTGCCTGGCCGTCATGGTGGTTCAAGCTTACCACTAAAGATTTGTCTCATGCCTAAACCTGACCAGTGCCCACCCTACCTCTGCTCTTCTTAGCCACTGAGCCTGCTTCATAAAACCCAAAGGAAATAAAAACAGCTTAGTCCTCAGCTCATTCAACTGCACCCCTGGTGGTTTACCACTTCTGAAAGCAGTATTTCCTTATATCATCAGTTGGCTCAGGAAATAAAAAATCCTATGAAGCACCCCCTCCCCATTTCTTGACCTTTTGCGTATAAGATGAACTGTCTCTCCAGCCTCACCTACCCAGTTCTATTTCCCACCCCACACTATCCAACTCCACTCCAGCTCCCTAGAGTCCCATCCACTGCTGTTGGGTGTCTGTTAGCATCCTCATTTCAGTGGAGCCAGGCTTGTCTGCTGGTTTAACTGTCTAACTCAGAAACTATGTCACACCTCTACTTGAACTCGCCCTTAGCATTTAGAATTCACATGTTCCAGATGACCGCTCTCTCAGAACTATGTCCACATGTAGACCCAGACACGATCACATAAGGCACATGTGCATGCTCGCAAACATGTTCACACACCACACGTCCCCACATGTCCACATCGACACACTCCGATCTTCCACCAAAGCCTCCCAAATCAGCCAGCAAGCATTATTTCCTGCTTTCAGCTAGATATTCCACCTTGGCATGCCCTTTCCTTAGTCTCCAAATACTTGATTCCCCAAATATGTCTTGAATGACCCCATTGCTTTTTCCTATCCAAATCATCACTATCCTTGGCCTAGACTCCTGCACTACATTGCAAATCTCCCACCTCTCACTTTCTCCTTTTGTTACCATCCCACTTCTTTTGCTGGTTTTGGTTTTGGTTTGTTTGTTTTTCCAAACAGGGTTTGTTGGTATAATGTTCTTTTGAAATGTATACAGTTTATCCTTGTTCATTCAAATGCTGATTTCTCTACCTCACTACCTGGTTTCAATCTGGACATTGCATTGTGATGCTTATTCAAAGCATCACCTGTCTCAAGTTTGTGTAAACATGCCACCATTTGTTCTCTATATTGTCAGTTAAACAACCAGCCCCAATGCTGTGCAATGGAGAGGATAGGGTAGGACATCCTGGTCTTGAGGGAAAAGAGAGAGGAAGAGGAGGAAAGAAGAAGAATCTGCAGAGAGGTCTTGGAACTATGTGGAGAAATGAACCAGACCTAAGATATGACTAAAAGCAAGTATAATGGGTGAAATATGAATGGTAGGAATCTATGCGGGCTTGGAGGTTTAGGATGGAATAATCATTGCCCGGCATTGTGCTCTAGGTTAATTAAATAAATCCCAGACTCTGTGTGGTGATTTGGGTATACAGCTGGTTTAGGAATAATGGCAGCTTAGCTAAAAGATATATCAATTGTAAATATTAATACCCACAACAAGGGTTTCTGTGTAGCCTTGGCTGTTACAGAGCTTACTCTATAGACTAGGCTCACCTTGCACTCAGAGAGATCCTCCTGCCTCTGCCTCCCAAGTGCTGGGATTAAAGGGGTGCACCATCACTGTCCAACTACTGTCCCAATTCTTACACTCTACAGTGTGCCTTTAAACCCATGGGCCTGATCCTGTCACTTGTCTTCTTAAGTGACACAGAATGAGGAAGCTAAGGTGACATGGTTGAGAAAATCCCAGAGAGCAGCAACGCGTTGGCCACAAGACAGGGAAGGACCATACCCTCCATGAGTGCGTGTGCCAAGGCTCTGAGGCTTGATATCGTAGGCTCTTTAAGATAGTCCAGGTGTGGCTAGAGCCTAGCAAGAGAAGCAGATCATGCAGAAGCAGGGCCCAGAGGTCAGGGGAAAGTGCTTTTGCAATTATTTTTAATTCACTCACTGGCCGTATGATCCTCAAAACAGTGCCCACATGTTTTCATTCCTTTTATCCCCTTCTTGCTCCTGTGCCTAGTTGGTATCTGCCACATGGTAGGTGCTGCATCTTCATTGAAAGGGTGGAGAGCAATGTCTTCAGCCTGCTGCTAGCATGAGTGGCTGGCAGTTCTCTGAATGCACCGAGTAATGACTCCCAAGGTCCTCATTTTGCCTAACTCATTCTTAACCAGGAGCAGTTTTACCTCTATGGCACTATCTGGTTACTACCTGGGTGTATTTTTAATTGTCACAAGAACACCCCAGCCTCCACAAAGAACCATTTAGCTCACAGTGTTGGCCATGCTGTCTTTGTACAACCTTTCTTACACAGTACTCACCCTGTCTTATCCTGTGTATGAGCACCTTCTGATAAAACAGCTTGTCTTATGGCCCCTCCTCTTGGGTCCTTGAACCTTGAGATTAACCCTTTGCTTTGAAACTGTCTTTGTTATAGGCATCATGGAGCTCATATACAGGTTGAGTGTCCCCAATCCCAGAAACACAAATGCAAATCATGAATGACATTCCCAGTTTGAAGCTTTCTGAGCACCGAAATGATGGCGTAAGTGGAAGATTTCACCTTTGACCCTACGTGATTAAGCAGTGAAAAACAGGTACAATACAGATGTTGAGACTCCTTCTGGGTAAATATATAAGGTGTTCATGAGATAGTCCCATTCCCAAGATATTTCATTATGTATATGCAAATAGTCTAACTTCTGGAAGTGTGTGTAATGGCTGGACACCAGGCATTTCTAGTGAGAGTTACTCAACCAACATAGGCTCCATCACCCTTATACCTAACACAGCAGCCCTGACTGGTGTTTTTGTTTCTCTCTGGCTAGGAAGGAGGGCATAGACCAGTTTCACGGTGACATTTGTAAAGTCAGAAGGACTTCACAAGCACCAGCTTCTGTAATGATGTATGTCTCCTCACATCTGCCAGCTGGTCACCTAGACAAACAGCCATTCATGTGCCCATCTCGGTAACATGGTTCACTCAGTCACTGCGTACCACTTTGTTTTATTCAAGTTTAATATCAACAACATAAGACATAGAATTAGGGCATATGACAGATTCTTAACAATGAAAAAAATAGGGCTGAAGTTTCATTTGCAGTTGGCTCCCCGTGAGTCACCTGTACCTGAACAGCAAGTGTGGACCGATGCTGGCCCTTCAGCAAAAATAGAAATCCCCAGCCACATGTTTACTGCTCGCTCCCATCTTGCATCCACCATCAGGAACTCTTGAAGCCTTCTTTGGATTTGGGTTCGGAAATGGATGCTAGTGGAAATGCTGCTTTGGGGGAAGGCTCCTACCCCTCCCACCTTTGCTGCTCACATGGACGGCTTTCCCCACCACCACCCTGGTCCTCTCCCCCTGCTCTGGTGGCTCTGGAAAAGACTGCTGTCTGGAAAAGGAACAGCAACCCATGATACTGGAGGGAGGGTGGGCAGCTCACCAATCTCTACTCCCCCAGTGGCTGCTGTGGCTGCTGTGGCTGCTGTGGCTCCTGTGGCGGCTGTGGCGGCAGTGGCTCCTGTGGCGGCGGCTGTGGCTGCTGTGGCTGCTGTGGCTGCTGTGGCTGCTGTGGCGGCTGTGGCGGCTGTGGCGGCTGTGGCGGCTGTGGCGGCTGTGGCGGCTGTGGCGGCTGTGGCGGCTGTGGCGGCTGTGGCTGTGGCGGCTGTGGCGGCTGTGGCTGCTGCTGCTCTTGCTGCTGCTTTTGCAGCTGTGGCTGTGACTGTGGCTGCTGCTGGTAAAGCACCTTGGTGTAAGGCTGGGTATATTCACTGTCAGAAGGGCACTGCTCCTCCTCTACAGGCTGTTGGTCCTGCTTTTGATCCCGGGCCCGCTTCCTTTCCAACATCTCCTCGTAAAATATCTGGCAGCTGAAGCCATCGCGGATGCCGTGCTGGGCGTGGTCCAGCAGCGCCTCCAGCGTGGGGAAGACCCTGCAGCAGGCCACGCAGCGCAGGCCGTGGTTGGTGGTGACCAGCCAGTCTGGCGGTGCTCGCAGCTCCTGCAAGCAGCAGTCCGCAGCCTCCTCCGGCTCCGGGCAGCGATGCTTGCAGGCTTCCAGATCCCAGCGCAGGTCTGTGTTGGAGGCCATCTCGAAGGAGGATCCTTTCCGCCGCTGACGCTTGATGAACTCGGCCTCGCGGATGAGGGGCTTCCTGGTGACCGGCTCGAAGCCGTCGTCAGTCTCCCAAGCCACTGCCACGCCATGCACAGTCTGCACATGGGTGTACAGGGCACACACGCTCTCGGGTGGGGCCTCCTGTTCCTCCTCCTGTTTCCTGGAGGCCCAAGACTGGTACTGAGAATAGGACTGGTACTCTGAGGACGACTGGGATGACGGAGAGCTGCTCCAGCCCAGCACTTTGTGTGCTCGGGCTGCCAAGCAGAGGTCGTCCTCGGGGAGGAAGGCGGTCCCTGGCTGCGGAGATGACTCATTCCTCCTCATGGTCCCTGGGAATTGCAAGTACAGTTTCATCAGTGCGCTCACAAGGTTCCACGCATAACTTTCCTGAGAAACCGCAAACAGGCTCTGGCAGGTTTGGGGAAAGTGCTTGTTATCCGTCAGAGAGGACCATAATACTATCTCATAGGAAGATAAGGATAAAAGAGTGTGCGAATGTTATCAACCGAGGTGTGAAAGGCCAGTAATTGGTAAGGTGAAAAGCAGATTGTGGTACAACCACAGAATTCAAGTGGACTCATGGGTAAGGCAAATGAACCAGGAATGTGTGCACAACAGACACAACGGATAATCACCTCCTAAACCAAAGAAGCCACCATGTGATTCCACTTAGAAGACATTCAAGAAAAAGCAAATCTGTAGAGACAGAACAGTTACCAAGAGCTGGAGGGGTGGACAGCATATAAATGTGCCTTGGAGCATACTTGGGGGTCGTGATGCTATTCTGTGCTATCGCTGTGGCTGCCACACCACAGTGTCACCGTTCTTCCCACTGTGCACATAATGTATCCAGAGACCAGTTCAATAAAACACACCCGAAGATCAAGACTAGATCTGTGATGCAGAGCAGGGAGGCCCCAGCTTCTCCTCCTCTCTTTGTAACTCATCTTTGCCTCAGGGGACCTCTCCTCCACTTCTTGGACACACGCTGTGCCCCCTGTCACCATGTAACTGTGAATCATGTCTTTATTCCTGTGAGATTCAAAACAAGCCTAGGAAATCTCCACTATCGTGATTTTCATCCCACAGAGAAGGAAACGAATGCAGAGGATTTACATGTCGGGCAGAGCCACTGGGATCCAAGAGCAGATCTTATTCTAAAGTGCTGCCTTCAGACATGTCCTGGTGGCCATTGAATTGGCATTCTAGACTAACTTGTATCCATGTACTATAAAGAAATGTTTCTGTTATTACAGGTCTTACAGGATTAATTTTTTTTCCTTCAAACACACATCAAAATCAATACATAAAGGTAAACAGTTACATTCTCATCTACATATCTCCTGAAACAGGTGTACAACAGCATAAGAAATACCAGCTTCAGCCTGGCACGGTGGCACATGCCTGTAATCCCAGCACTTAGGGAGGCAGAAGCAGGAGTATTTCTGTGAGTTCAAGGCCAGCCTGGTCTGCAAAGCAAGTACAGGACAGCCAAGGCTACACAGAAAAACAAAACAAAACGTCTTGAAAAAAACATCAAACAAACAAACAAAAAGAAATACCCGTTTCACCTAAAGACCGCTTCCTCACTGCCCTTCCCCCAGCTGCTTTTTATGATCAACACATTCCGGTAACAACATCAGGGACCAACCTGCCCCTTCCCCATCTATTGGCCATCTAGGCAACACGCTCCTGTGCTCTTCTCTGTGGACTCTGGGCTGGCCATGCTGATGGTGGTCCCACTGATTGGAGTCTGTTTTCCCCTGTGCTCCATGAGATGGCGTTTATGACTTCAAACCCAGAATCTCAGTGAGAGCTGGTGTGGGCTGTGCTGAAGCCCCCCAGCCAGCCCCAGGCTGAGTGGCCACATGGTCACTAGGATCCTGGCTTTATTCTGTGATGTCATCAGTGACACAGCTCTGTTCTATGACCCTTGGCAAGGCTAAAGTCCCTGCCAGGTTACCAGGAAAGGGCCTCAGTGTGAGCTCATTTCCTTCTGTGATCTTTTCTGCCCAGTCTGTTCTCAGGAACTCAAACACAAAATGCAATCACATGTTCTCAAGAATATGTACAAACATAAAAACTCAAACACAGGGTTGAGAGAGATGGCTCAGAGGCAAAGAGCAATGGCTAGTCTCCCAGAGCTCATAGATTTGACTCCCAACACCCATATGACGCCGTGTGTACTTCCAGTCCCAAGGAATGCAATGCTCTCTTCTGGCCTTTGCAGGTACTGCACTCATGAGGTGCAGACACCTGTAACAGCTATGCACATAAAAGGGATTTTTTTTTAATTCAGATAAATACTTACACACATAAAGGGAATGTCCATGTACATAATCACTCAGATACTCATGCTAAAACATACAAACAGTACATTAGTATATCTTCACAACATTCATACCTACAACACACACATAAGCATATGAAGCATGTCGACTCACTCAGCCACACATGCATCCATGCACAGGATCTCACGCCACCCAAACTGAATCCTAGAAATGCTCACAAATGGACAGGCAGCAGCGACCATCGACATGACCTAACTTCACAGTAGAGAAACAGTTTGTTGGAATGCTTGTCTCGAAAGCACTCCCCTGGCCTGGGTAGGCTACCCCGGCACTCTGAGCCACTCTGGCTCTTCCTGCATGCTTTGCCCAGTTCCTGCAGCTTCACCTCCACTTGGGTGCCAGCACAAGCTGGACCCTCCCCTTTTGGGCTCAGAGCTCTTGACCTTGTCTTCCCTGTCTATCCCAGAGTCTTTGTTTTTCTTGATGACATTAGCCATACACATGCACACACACTTATCGCTCCTGTTTGTTTTTGGAGACAGGATCTCCACATGTAGCTGAGATTAACCTTGCACCAGCCACAACTAGTATCAAATTACCCCCTATCTATCATCCCACCTTAAGATCCCGAGTTGTGGAGTCACTGCCACACTGGCCTCTCTTCAAATGCAAACCCTAAGAGAGTAGCGCTATCCTTCATCTTTCTCATTATATGGCTCATACATGAGCAATGTCCAACACGTTAACAAGCACTGGAGAAGTACTTGGCAAATTAGTGAGTAAACAATGAATGCATTGGGCTGACAAGGCCATAAGTCACCTCCTGCAGCTGACTGCTCTCTAACCCCCAAAGCCCCGTAGTACCCAGACATTGCTAGTCCCTCTCACGTAAGAGCAATCACCTTCTCCTCCAATTATACAAGCCGCCTATCGCAAGTCCTGCCTGCCACCTCTCTCCCTTCCAGTACATCCTAGCATTTGCGTGCATTTCCTGCAGCAAGCCCACCCACTGCTCAGCCTCAGCAGCTTTAGTCCCTTGAAGTGTAAATTCTCAACAGTTATGAAAGGTGATGATTTACGAGAACCCCAAAGTTCCCAAAGCAATCCTCACACCACCCACACAGCCAGCCTCTTCCTGTCAATACTTCCCTCAGAAGCACAAAGACCTACACTGGGGAGATCTACTGAGCCATGGGAAGTCACACCTGCAGCAACAGAGAGCCACGTTCACAGCTGGAAGAGGAAACTGGGTGTACTTTCTTTCTGTATAAGCAGGAAGGCATGCCTTATGGAAAACAAACAAACAAACAAACAAAAGCAAGGGTGCCGGTACAACATTTGAATTGATGGTACAGGAAAGTTAAAATGTTTAAGGGGATAATGAAAATAACAACTGTCTGGGGAGAAAAGAATACTCGGCCAGTAAATTATGCTGGTAATGTGCATTCGTCACTCTAAAAAAATAAACTTTGGTCTCACCTCACGTGAAACAACTAGAATGTTTTTCTACAGCTCAAGACTGTGTAGAGAGGAAAATAAGTTATCTGTAATTTTAGGGTGGCTTCACTAAGTGGCATGTGCCCACACGAGCACTAGGCGCCCTTTTTATTTTAAAATTTTATTACACTCTGTTTGCTTATCTTGTGTTGCAAGTGGAGAGCAGAAAAAGGAGTACACAGTGCTAAGCCGTGTGCTGAAGTCACAGGACACCTTGCAGAAATCAGTTCTCGCCTTCTACCCAGTGCGCCCCAGGAATTAAACGTAGGTTGTCAGGCCTAGTGTCCATCTTGATAGTGCCTTTCAGGGTCTTTGTCATCACGTCAGTGTTATATCAAATCTCACATTCTAGTCACAGCGGTAAGTGGTACCTACCTCGAGCCCCAGCACTTGAGAGACAGTTGGGAAAATCTTAAGTTGAAGACTCACCTGGGCTACACCATGAAATCCTGTCTCAAAAAATAAAAAGTTTCAATTTATGCTTGCATTTTTCTGCCTTAGTGAAATGAAACAAACAAAAAAAAAAGGTCAAAGAAATTAATGGGCATTCCCCCCAGAATTAATGAAATAGCTAAGAGATCTCTGAGAAGACATTCCATGTAGCCATTCATGAGAACTGCTCTTAAAGGCTCACTTGTCTGTTGCATCAGTCTCCACTTACAAGAGAGGCAAAAGTGAGAACGATGAAAGAGAGCAGGTGCTGGTGAAGAAGCAGGAGCAACTCTCTCACATGCTCACTAACAGACAAGCTTACGCTTCTCACAAAAGTTCACCCACACCAGCCGCAGTGCTCAGTGCGTGGCAGGAGGCATGCTCCACTCTGTTCATGCTGCCTTCATCTCTTTCCTGGGAAAGAACCAAGTCTGCATTACGTAAAACAGCACACAGATAAATCCTGATTCCATCTTTGGCTAGTGATAGAAAACAGGACACTTTCAGAGAGCCATCAAAAGAAAAAAAAAAAAAAAAAAGGTCAAATAAATGGAAACCCGACCAAACTGGTATAATGCCATTCCATAACGAGAGCCACACTTACTAGCAATCAAGCGTGGTAATGATCTCACTCGTGTAAAATCTAAATGTATGCCCATCTCCGTATTGAACATAAATAAAGGCACAAAGAGGATTTGAAAACAATATACCCAATTATTCAGAAAAGAATAATTAGTTGAACTGTGAGCGCCTGATTGTCCCACAGGGAGTGGACTAGTGACTTCTCTGTTGCTATGATAAAATTCCATGACCAAAAGAAACTTAGGGAAGAAAGGATTTGTTTTGGTGTATAGTCGCAGGGGGTCTGAGTCCATTGGACTGAAGACACAGCATCAGGTACAGCAGGTGCAGTAGCTGGCTGATCACATTTTTATACACACAGGTGAAGTAAACAAAAAGAGCAGGAAATAGATCAAGTCTGTAAATGTCCCAGACATTTACATGCTCTCTTCCTCCAGCAGGGCTCCACCTCTGTGCTGGCTAGTTTTCTGTCAACTTGGCCAAAAGGGAACCATAAGTGAGAAAACGCCTCCCTAAGATTGGCCTGTAGACAAGTTGTGGAGTGTTGCTTTGTTGATGATGGACGTGGGAGGGCCATCCCACAGAGGGCAGTGCTACCCCTGGACAGGTGGTCCTGAGCTGTAGAAGGAAGTGGGCTGGTGGAGGCATGAGGAACAAGCTAGTGAGCAGTGTTTCTCTGTGGTCTCTACTTCAGCTCCTGCCTTGAGTTCCTGCCCTGATGTGTCCTCATGATGGACTGTGATATGGTAGAGTAAGCAAAATGAACTCTTCCCTTTCCAAGCTGCTTATGGTCATGGTGTTTATCAGAGCAATAGAAAGTCTAAGACAACCTCTTTAAGGTTCCATCATCTCCCCCAAAGAGCTCTACCAACTGGGGCCAAGTGTTTGAATACACGAGCCTACAGAAAACATTTTTCATTCCAAGCACCAGTTTCAGCCTTCACGCTCTTCTTGCAGAGTGTGACAGGGTCCTGCATCCTGGGTCAGGATAGATTCTGTAATTGTCTCAGACAGTACAGTATGGAGGAGAGGAGCTTCCCAGCTGCCAGTGCTGGGCTAGCGAAGGTGCTTTCTCTCCACACTCACCAGTCTCCTTTCCAGTCATCCACCATGCTTTAAGAGCACCCAGACCGCCTGGAAAGGCCACACGGACATAGTCCAGAGAGCAGCCTCTGTGGGTCTTTGCCATCCACTAGATTCAAGAGCCAGACAGTGTCTTCAGATGACCTTGCTGCCCAGCTGTGGAGTGGTTCAGATGGGGCCCTGGACATATTCTCCTTGCCCTGCATGAATTCTCCACCCTCAGAAAGTGGGCATATTTGTTGTGCTTTATAGTAGAGGCCAATATGTTGACCAGTGTTTGAATAGGTGTAGCCCCCATAGACTCATGTATGTGAATGCTTGGCCCAGAGGGAATCACATTATTAGGAGGTGTGGCTTTGTTTAAGGAAGTGTGTCAATGCGAAGGTGGGCTTTAAGGTCTCATATATATGCTCAAGCTACCCCCACTGTTGAGACAGTCTCCTTCTGCTGCCTTCAGATCAAATTGTAGAACTCTCAGCTTCTTCTCCAGCACCATGTCTGTCTGCACACTACCACGATGATAATGGACTGAACCTCTGAAACTGTAAGCCAGCTCCAATTAAATATTTTCCTTTATATGAGTTGCTGTGGAAGGACACTGTCGTCAGAACAAAAAGACTGACTACAGATTGGGAAAGGATCTTTACCAACCCTGTATCTGACAGAGCTAATATCCAGAATATATAAAGAACTCAAGAACTTAAACAGCAACAAATCAGTTAATCCAATTTAAAAAATGGGGTACGGAGCTAAACAGAGAATCCTTAATAGAAGAATATCGAATGGCAAGAAACACTTAGAGCAATGTTCAACATCCTTAGTCATCAGGGAAATGCAAATCAAAACGACCCTGAGATTTCACCTTACACCCATCAGAATAGCTAAGATCAAAAACTCAAGTGACAACACATGCTGGAGAGGATGTGGAGACAGGGGAATCCTATTCCACTGCTGGTGGGAATGTAACCTTGTACAACCACTGTGGAAATCAATCTGGTGCTTTGTCAGAAAATTAGAAATGCTACCTCAAGATCCAGCTATACCACTACTGGGCATATATCCAAAAGATGCTCAAGTGTACAAGAACATTTGCTCAGCCATGTTCATAGCAGCTTTATTTGTAATAGCTAGAATCGGGAAACAACCTATATGTCCCTCAATGGAGGAATGGATACAGAAATTGTGGTCCATCTACACAATGGAATATTACTCAGCAATAAAAAACAAGGAAATCATGAAATTTGCTGGCAAATGGTGGGAACTGGAAAAGGTCATTCTGAATGAGGAATCCCAGAAACAGAAAGACACACAGGGTAGACTCACTCATAAGTGGATATTAGATATATAATATAGGATAAACATACTAAAATCTCTATACCTAAAGAATCTAATCAAGAAGGAGGACTCTAGCTAAGATGCTCAATCCCCATTCAGAAAGGCAAAAAGGATGGACATCAGAATAGGGAGAAAACAGGGAACAGGACAGGAGCCTACCACAGAGGGCCTCTGAAAGGCTCTGCCCTGCAGGGTATCAGAGCAGATGCTGAGACTTATAGCCAAACTTTGGGTGGAATTCAGGGAATCTTATGAAAGAAGGAAGAGATAGAAAGACCTGGAGAGGACAGGATCTCCACAAGGAGAGCAACAGAACCAAAAAATCTGGGCACAGGGGTCTTTTCTGAGACTGATACTCCAGCCAAGGACCATGCATGGGGATAACCTAGAACCCCTGCTTAATTGTAGCCCACAGCAGCTCAGTATCCAACTGGGTTCCCTAGTAGGGGGAACAGGGACTATCTCTGACATGAACTGATTGATCTGCTCTTTGATCACCTCCCCCTGAGGGGGGAGCAGCCTTACCAGGTCACAGAGGAAGACAATGCAGCCACTCCTGATGAGACCTGAGAGACTAGGATCAGAAGGAAGGGGAGGAAGACCTCTCTCATCAATGGACTTGGGGAAGGACATGGGTGGAGAAGGGAGAGAGAGGGTGGGATTGGGAGGGAAGGAGAGATGGAGCTACAGGGGAGATACAAAGTGAATAAACTGTAATTAGTAAAAAAAATAAAAAAAAAAAACATGTTTATAAATACCCATAGTATTTGAGGAAGTAGGACCTTGGGCACTTTGCTAATGGTAAGCTGTTACAGCTGAGACCCTCATTTAATCTGTAACTTTCTTTCGTGAATGGGTAATTGTGAAAAATTACCTGCTGCGAGATAAAGGGAAAAGATGAGAATGATTGCTTTTCTTAGCTGGGGTGGTGGTAGAGGGTCATATGTCCTGGTGAAAAATCAAGACTACAGACTTGCCCTCTAAGCTCCACTGTGGTGACCCAAGTTCCTCTGCCACAGCCACTGTCACTCCGTGAAGTGCCAGAGCGAGGAATGGACTTGGGGAGAAAGTTAGGTTCATTAAAAAAAAAGAAAGAAAGAAAGAAAAAGAAAAAAGAGTTGCTGTGGTCATGGTATCGCCTCACAGCAGTACAATCCTAACAAGACACCCGGCTACAAAGATACAGTAGGTATTTGTTTTCCCTGTAGTGTTTGTATGTGTCTGGACGAGAAGGCTCACTGTCCAGCATCTGGCTCTGGGGCATCCCTAACCCCAGATCAGCCTGGGAGGACGCTTCTGCCACCCAGCACTGGGCCTTTTTGTTCAGACCCAGTGTCCTGTCAGCAACTTCAGCACCATTGACCCCATCTCATAGGAAACGACCAACTGGATGACGTGATTTATAGATATTTGGTTTTACCCTCAGCCTCCCAGTTTCTAGTCAAAAGAATGTTTTCCAGACTTTCTGGTCAGATCCCCTCCTCCTCCCAGAATCTCCATGTGGCCTTTGAAATCCTGTTCCTAGTCCCAGCAGGTAGGCTCTGTTCACATTCCCTGTGTATGAGAAGGTTGAGGCACAGGTAGGACGGCTGCAAAAGGGTTGTGAGCCCCTGCTGTGTAAGGCAAAGCTGCTTTGCCAGGTTGTCCAAGAGTGGCTGCTTCCTACAAATAGCATGCAATCGTCCTTCACCGTCACAGGGCCTCTGGATTGTTTCTGTCCGTGGGAAGGGCCTTCCACTTACTCAACACAGACACTGAGCAGAGATCGCCCGAAAGAGCTCTGCTCAGCCCTCTCCAGTCCCATCCCTACCCCCCACCTCGGCTCCACAGATTTCCAGCTGGTTCTTTGGTCTTGCCAGGAACCTCCTTGCTTCTCTGAGGCAGCCAGGAGGGGTGGTGTGCAAAACCCCAAAAGGCCCAGCACAGCATTTTCTTGGAGCTCTGGCCGTCTCTTGGCCAACGCTCAGCACACATTGCATGTGAGCCCTAAGCCTTGTCCAGAAAGTCTGCAGTATTTTCCAAGCCTCCTTTCTTCCAAACCCTGCTTCTCCCTGCCTCGGGTCTTCTCAGCAGAGGAAGAAACAGGAAACAAAGCAGCCTTAGCCGTGCAGGAAGCAGAGACACCACACTTGCCTTGCCTTGGCTGCTAATTCCAGGGAGGTTTATGCTATGAAATAGGCTTTGGGAGCGTCAGATCACCCATCCCACACAACCCCAGCCAGAAATAGCCTGTCCAAGCCTGGCATGGCCCGCCTATGTGCAGGCTGTAGTTTGGGAACTTCTGTGGCCACATTGTAAAGGTGTATCAGTGGTGAGGGACCCTTTCTTCCCACTGGAAGGAAAACACCTCCTCAGCAGCGATGACTTCTGGGCCCCCTCCTCAAGGGAAACAGACCCAACACCCAAGGAAGGGAGGGAAGGGGCAGCAGCCTCAGAAGCTGGGCCAGGTATGGACAGGGCAGAGCTGGGGAAGCAGTGTCATGCAGTGAAGGGACCAGAGCTGGCGGTGTCCTTGTGTCACGTGGACAAAGAAAGTGCCAGGGTGATCAGACAACTTGAGGGTCTGGCAGAGAAATATTGCTCTTGGAGCTGTTGTCTACTGCTGCTTGTTTTTTTTTTTTTTTTTTTTTTTTAGCAAGTTAGTAGACCCACATGGAAAAACCCAGTCACTCAGCAGTGCAGCAGCAAGTTGGGCCCCAGCAAAGGCAAGCGTAAGCAGAGGGGCACGAAGGTTAGTTCCTTTCCGTCAGCTCTTGTAACAGGCTGCTCCTTGAACACAGTTTGTCTTGAGCTTTTGCCCTCCACCTTTGGGTATCTGAACAAACAGCCTAGGCTTTCTCTGTCTAGGAGCAGGGAGGGGCTGAGCCCTCAGGCACAAGAAGTCCAGCCAAGAGCGTCAGATCACCCATCCCTGCCTGCCTCCCTCCTGCTCAGCTGGAGCTCAGCGGAGCTCTGTTGTCCTACGAGGCCGCTGTGTGTGTCTCCCTCTGACAGCTGGACTCCCGGCGCACCCCACAGCTGACCACACCCACTCTGTGTTCTTAGAGAGTCACACAGGAAGCTCTAGGATAGAACTGTGTCTTCCCTTTCATCCAGGCCTCTAGCTCCCAGCGACAATTGCTAAATTAACTGGAATGCTCTTGGGCTTGGACTTGACCGCCTTGATGGCTGACATGGTTAACTTCCATGTTCTTAGCGCCCCTGTGCGTTGTTCTGTGCCCTTGACTCACGTCCATGGCATATGGGTGGCTTTGCGGGAAAATGACCTGAAGTTATAGTTTGCCCCCACACTCCCAGCCGCCAGAATCATGAGCCAAACCCTCTGCTTAAATAGCACTTTCAAAGACCTGCATTAAGGCCAACCTAAAAAACCACCATTCTGCAGAGAGTTGATGCAGTAGCTTAATGTATGGGAGAGGGGTCCCACAATTCTGTTCCATCTCCAACATAAAACCCCAAGCCTCAGAAATAAAGCAGGATTGAGTGGGGGCTTCTGGAAAGGCTGGATCGTGTCATGTGACATGTCCACAGAAAGTTCTCAAGAAAGGGAGTCAAAACCAAGGCTAAGAGTAGAGCATGAAGCAGGGCTTTCAGGCCAGCCCATTGCCAACTGACTGCATCTCCTCGAGTGTGATGGAACTGTCTGGGCATTGGGCATAGGCACTGCAGACTAGCCCAGGGACCTGTGAACTCTGCTCTTAGGGAGTCTGTTTCTAGGGCCTATTAGTTGCTACAGGTGCTCAGCATGTTTCCAGGGCAACCTCACAGTCAGGGAAGTGGCTTCAGATTAGTAAAACTGGGATCTCACACATCTGAAGCAACAGGACGGGCAGGAGAGAGCAGATCAGCCCCCCGGCCCCCAATCTGCCTGTGTCACCGGTGCCAACCAGCACCATTTAAAGAAGAAAGAACCCTTGTCAGTGTTGTAGAAATTCAGCTTTGGTCACATGGGAAAAGATAGCTGCTCAGGCCATTTTGTATTGCTGCAAACACCAGAAGCAAAGGAGGCTTATTTGACTCATGAGTCTAGTAGCTGAAGTCTGGGCAGTTTGTAGCTACCATGTGGTAAGGACATGTCCATCCGAATGCCATAAAGGGGCAGAAGGAGAAACAGCCTACCACAGGCTGGTAGCCTCACTTTTAAAGAACTCTGGTTTTGTTATGCTTTGAGAATTCTATTCATGCATATGGCATGTTTTGATGAAACCCACCCTCATTCCCTCTGCTTCAGTTCTCCTACTATGCCCCCCTCCAATATTTCCTTTTGATTTCATGTGCTTCCTTTTCTTTTGTCTTTTGTCTTTCTTTCTTTCTTTCTTTCTTTCTTTCTTTCTTTCTTTCTTTCTTTCTTTCTCTCCAACTGTGTCCACCTGATGCTGCCAGTGTAGGCATGGGTGTGGTAGGACCATCTGATAGAGCATGGGGAGAGGTCTCTCAGGGCCTGTGTCCCTGAAGAAAACCGACTCTCCCTGTCCCATTCACCATTGATCGCCAATACTCAGCTGGAGATAGACTGCATGATCATCCCCCACCTCATGCATGCTGAGATTTTGGCTGACTTGGTCTTGGAAGGTCAGGGGACAACTTAGCTTCAGTTTGGGGGCCCTGGTGGTGATTGGAACTCATCGGGGGATGCATTTTACTTTGGGTTGTTTCTGATTTCTGCCTGGTATAGGTGCCTCATCCTAAACAATGGCCCGGCGTTGTAAATGTTTGTAAACATAAGAAAAACAACATTAAATTACTTCTGCTTTATTTAAATGCTAATGAGATTGGGGGAAAGATAGAAGCTCATGAGTAAGAGATACAAAGCCTCCTGTGAGACCCTGATCTACCTGAGGCCCAGCACTAGCTCCTCACAGAGGTACCTCATCAGCACCAGACCCTGAGATCAAGAACAGCTTCCACCCACGGATACAGCTAAGGGAGTTGGGCTTAGGAGACCTTCCCCAGCCACAAAGGGTTAAAACCTAACAGGCAAGTATAGCGCCCTGTGGGAAAGCCTTGACATGCATTTGCCAGAAAACATAAACAAGGACAAATGAAGACAACATGTGGCTGGGGAAAGCCTGATGGAAGCCAGCTGGGCTGCATGAAGAGCCACGCCCAGGGGTAGGCTTGGCCAAGTAGGCTCTGGAGGTCAGAGCAGCCTCTCCAGTTGTGTGGACTCTGCAGAGCTTGGCCTCGAACTCAGCACTGCCTGGGAGGTTGGGCATGATGGGTTCAGACACCTGAGGGTTGGTTGTTCTGGCTCCTGAGAGGACAGCCCACCTAGACCTCCTCACCCTCACAAGGCAGCAAAGCTGCAGCCCACATCTACCACCAAGTGGGCCCTTGGATAATTGAATCTGGGTGGCACCGTTGCCTGGGTTTGGGTGCTGCCCTGTGGAGAGTGGCAAACATGGGCTGGGTGGTAAAAGCGGGCTGGGTGGTGGGGGCATACATGCAGCTCATCCTCTTTGCTCTGGCTGTGGATGTGACCTGCTGTTTCAAGATACTGCCTCGACGTCCTGCAGTGATGGACTGGAACCTGGGAGTGGGAGCTGAAGTAAACCCTTTCTTCCGTAAGTTATCTTTGTAAAGGTATTTCACCGCAGCAGCAGAAAGGAAAATAGGTCATGTGCCTTGCGCACACGTGACAGTCCCCGCTGTCAGCATTGCAATAAGTCATCTTGCTGCCAGGGGCTTTCCAGCACCTGTCTGTCCCTCTCCAGACACAGCACCCACCCCAAACACTCTCTCTACCCACTCCAGGGCACAGGAGTCTCCAGAAGAGCTGGGCTAAAGCCAGACGTGGTACTGCTGGCAGCCCAGCCTAGATGCTTTGACTCACACTTGCATGACCTTACAGTGGAGAAAAGCAAAGCCTAGCCTGGGCCTCCTCTGAAGTTGGGCGGCCAGGGGAAGTACAATCCCCCAGACCTCGGTGGGTGACTGAGCTGGCATATGTCCTGCCAGGAACACTAAACGCACCTGTGACTTCATGGCATTTGCATTTTTTCAGTGCATTTTATTGGCTCGTAACCTCACATAAGTGGGAAATCTCTGTTTCCAGCCTAAAATGCTAGAGCCATATTATGGTGTTTATCTAAAAATGCTCTAGACAGTGTTGTGAATTACTGGTAGTTGAGGGGACATTTCCTCCTGGGAGATGACTACCCAGAGACACTGGAGCACAGTGACTGAAGCGCTTGCCTATTTTCCCACGTGCCTGGGCCAGAATGCACTCTTCTGGATGCTCCCCTCTCTGCACACGGAGGCAATTCAGACACAGGTTCTCACACAGAATGGTGGGAGAGGGCTGAGGAGCTTCGATTTAGCTCCAGAGGCCTTCTGAGGCAGTGATAGCCCCCTGCAGTCACCTCCTGTGTCCATCCTCAGATGGTTGCTACTTTCTCTCCCTTGCCCTTCCACCCCCTCTCCTCCCTGGCCTCAGTTACTAATACTCAATCCTTATGAAGTCACTGACTGGGGGACCCTTCCCACCCTGCTTGTCTCCCCTGGCATCTTTTGACAGACACTAAGGATTTCACACTGGGAAACTTCCCGCAGGTGCTCTGTAGACATTATTTCTTCCCTAAAATGTGTTATTCTTGTGGAATGTATAAAAAGTCTTAGGGGAATAGGTGTCCCTTGCTGTCAGGTCTCATTCCGCCCCCCCCTTAGGAGAACTGGATTTTATCACTTCCCATTTCACAAATTCACTACTGTGTCCCCACCACCCCCTGCCTCTCAGGAGCACACTGTACTGGGTTGAGGATTGGACTGGTGGAGATTTATGGCCACCAGGAAGATCAGAGCCTACCCCATCTCAGTGCCTGGACCCTGAGCCCAGAGAGTCCTGTATGGATCTCAGCTACGCTCATGCCTGCTGATCTAACCAATGAGAACAAAGCCATCACCAAGTTAGCTGCTCCTGAGGAAGGAGAGCAAAGGATGAACTTCTGCTGTCCTTGGAGTCAAACCTGAGCTCTAAACTCGAAGACCAGTGAGGAGGCTGCTTCTGTTCCAGTGCTGGCTGCGGAAGCTGTGGAGCCCATGCTCTCTGTAACCAAGGAAAGACTTTTGTAAGTCAATGAATGATGGCAGATGCCTGAAAGTCAGAAAGCATCTGTGACCATGTGGAAAGGGTACCACAGGCTTATTGTTCTGGGTAAGGGGATGGCGGAATGCAGACTCAGCCATGAAGACTGAAGCACTGGCTGCTTCATTTTTACCTTCAGTTCTGCTGTGGTAATTGCATTGCTTCCAACTTCTTTTTGAATCAACTGTAGTCATTTAAATTTTCCCTCCTGTACCCTCTCACCAGTGTCCTGTGCATGACTCAATGTGTGCTTTTCTCTTATAGGCAATAATTCTTCAGTGACATCAAACTCTGTAGTGTCATTCTGTCTGTCGTCTTCACACGTTAATACCTTGACACAGGCCATTGGTCTGTCAAGTGAAATCATTGAAAAATTGCCATTATTCTGGTTGCAGGCTTGTTGGCCTGTTTCTGTTTTGTTTCCAGCCTGTTCCGGTTTTGAATAGGAAGCCTCCTGTGCTTTTTAAGTGTATCAGGACTCCAAGAAACAGAACACCAGGGGGTGTGTATAGAAAGAGGATTGGCTTAAACAAAAACGGAGGTTAAGCAAGTACTAAATCCACATAGTGGTCTAGACAAGCCTGAAGGAGCTGAGATATAGTTCACAGCTGAGGCCATCTACTGTGGAATTTCTTCTTGCTCAAGACAGGTCACCTTTTATCTGTATTCAGGCCTTCAACTTATTGGATGAGGCACACACACATAAGTGGAGGGAAATCTGCTTTACTCAAAGACCACTAATTTAAAAGGAAATATCATTCACTAACAAACCCATGGGATCATCCAAAGTAACTAAGCCATATATCTAGGTACACATAAAATTAACTATAACACTAAATCCCTCTAACATGTCAGGATTTGAACTCATGCTCTCCTATAAGCTGCAGGGCAGCCACTGAGCTCTTTACTCCGAGTCCTGGGTATTTCACCTATGCACTGAGGCATAGGGGGTCAGCCAAGGACTGAAGGGAGTTTTAAAGCAGACGAACTCCATCCTTTAGTCAGCTTCCTTTCTGGGTTTGTTCCCCAAATGCTGTGTTGTTTTTAATAAAAAACCCAAACATTTAATGAAGACTCAAGAGCCAGATGCTGTGTTGAAAGCCTGCTAACTTAGAGAGACAGAGAAAGTACCCAGCTGCCCTTCCTACTCTACAGAAAGAAAATGGCCTTTCTACTCAGCCCATATCCCAAAGGAAAAGGCCAAAAGCCAAAAGCTAAAAAGCTAAAAGCCCTTTCATCCCCAAGCTGTCTTAAAAACCCTACTCTCAATGTTTCTCCTTTTTGTTTAACCCTTGTCATCTGGATTCTTGCTTTGTCTCTTGACCTAGGCTTGTCTTTATTTAGATCTTGGATTAAAGGTGTTGTGCCAAGACCCGGTTTTTATAGTTCACAATCTTGGAATTCACAATGGGATCAAACGTCCTGTAACAGCTAAGAGCTGTGATGGCGGGGCATCAAGATCCAACTCCCACCTTGCATGCACGCATGGAATAGACTCAGGTTAGCCTAATAGGAGGCACAGGGGCTGGAGACTGACCCTGGCTTCCAAAAGCTGATGGAGGTGGGAGACATATATTATTCTATGCAGAGGAGGGGTGTCTTCTTAGAGTCCATGGACCAATGCCCCTGGAAAAGAGCTTGCTGGCCACAGGCACAGATCTGGTAACTGTAAACACCCTATCAGGAAGCACTTGGGTGGCTCTCGGCCATGGCTTCACACTCTTCCTGTTGTTCAGCCTCTGTGATAGACTCACAACTTGCTGTTGCCTCTTGATGTAAACACACACAGGAGAATCAAAGTCACATTGTAGAGAATTGCGCTATAAACGCCTCCCAGTGAGACTCTTTTTGTGGAGAAAAGTCAGGGACAGCCCTGGTCCACTTTCCCAGATGGCTCGATAGCCTCCAGTGCCCACACGTGGAGTGAAGAAGCCGGTCTTTTCTTGGTGAGAGAACAACATTCTCTTACTCAGCTGAGGCTCTGACCTCTCCCTGATCCCTCTTGATCCCTAAAGTTCACGGCGGCCTTCTCTGGTAAGGAGAGCAGTCCTTCACCCAGGCTTGCTTGTGTCCCGCCTTACCGTGTGCACATATTATTGGGGTCCTGGGAGTTTAACCCAAGACCTCACACCTGCAAAGCACTTCTTCGGCATGAGCCAGCCTCCCAGCCCCTGTTTTGCTTTGATTCAATAATTAAGCTTTTCTTTTGTTGAGCCTACCCAGCTCAAATATAAGCCAGGCTTGTTAACTTCCTGGGTAATTTTATGTACTTCAGAAATAATAAGATCAATGAACAGGGTTTTTTTTTGTTTGTTTGTTTGGTTTGGTTTTGCATGATTCCATTCAATTTTCCTTCCAACTTAGCTTTAAAGAAGTTTACATTAGGGCCACAGGAATACAAGCTTTCTCAGCAGGTAAAGATGCCTACTGCCAGCTAGATGACCTCAGTCCCTGCTCCAGAACCCACCCACACAGTGAAAATTGCCCTTTGATCTGCACAAACGCATTGTGGCATGTCTGAACACATGTGCACACACAGACAGACATACACACAGACACACAGAGGACTGCACAAAAGGAATGAATAAGAATGTAATCCTACTTTTAAAAATGTATCTTCATGAAAAAAAATCAGATAAATTCTAGCTGAAGAACAGTCTGCGCAATTCTTTTCTGGTCTTCAAAGCTGTCCAGATCATCAAACATGTTCTGAGAATCTTCTGCAGCCGAGGGGACTTGAGGAGACACCATGACTAAATGCCACACAAGAATCCGGACAGAGTCCCTGGGCAGGAAGAGACTATCAAGTGAAAGTCAAGGACATAAAATGTTTGGGTTGCAGTTTGCAGTGATATACCTAATCAGTTCATTCTGTGTGTGTGTGTCTCTCTCTCCCTCTCTCTGTCTCTGTCTGTCTCTCTCTCTCTCACACACACACACACATACAGCATTGGCTGAAACTCAGGATCAAGAGTGCTTGGACTCATCAAACACAGTGAACAGCAAGGCTGGCCTGATGAACCTCAGTGGGAACCCTTCCCTCTGCTCTCATGGCCTGAAGATATGCCACTTGTCATCTGATAGCAATATGCTTGTGGAAAGCCTACTTTTGAAGGTTGATTAATTAGTATGACAAGTCTGAGATTGTGACAAATGACCCAGGAGGAAAAGAATCAGTTCTTAGGCTGTGCTCTGAGCAGCCCAGCCCCCACCCATCCCCCTTTCAGACTTGCTGTCACCAGCCACTTCTCTCTGTTCATGTCATGGCTCTGCTAGGCTCAGCACCCTGCTGTCTCTGCCTCCTTCATCTCCTCCAGTCTGCTTCTCCCCTCTCCCTATCTCACTGACCCTCCCAGGAATCTCTAAACATACTCCAGAATAAACATCCGCACATGGGTTTTTAACCCTAGTTCTCAGGCACAGTCTCCATAGGAACTCCTGCAATACCCCTGTGGGAAATGTGAGGTTCACTTTGTTGAAATGTAGCCAGCCCATCCTGGCTCCCAAACATCGGTTTAAAAATCCAGAACTCAGCTGCAGACCCTTCCTAGCAGGTGTGTCTAGTCCAAGCCAGTGCCTGCTGACCCAGGGAGTGGGGCTAAGTCTCCCTCTTTTTCCTCCTTCTCATTCTTCCCCAACCTATCCGTCCTCACCATCATCGCTGCCTTATTTCAGCCACAACTACACTGCCCTCCTGCTTGGATGGGCAAGAACACAAAGGGTGTGCGACCCTGCTGGTAAGGACAAAGTCTGGCATTTCCGGACGGCTTCTGAGCTTGGTCCTTACAATGGACCCCCTTCCTAGTGGGGTTCTCTCTTTGCCTGGGAACCCCAGATCCCACAAGGAGTGTCACCATAGCCCTAAGGGAAGATTACAGGTCCAACCCTTTTCTGATAAGAAACCTGCTTAGCGAGCACCTGGGGATTCCTGGAGGTACCCACCAATGACCTTTAACTATACATGGACAGGACAATTAAGTTCTGCTTTTCCCCTCTTATGATAGGGTTGTTTCATTACTTGTAAATCAAGTATCCCTGGCACCCCTAGCCCCATCGAATCAAACACACTCACCGTGAACTCCTTCCACTGAGGTTTATAAGTCTTTGATTCACAAAATAAATCTCTCTTGTTCTAGTTCCCACTATGGCCACCCTCAAGATTCATTATTTATTCTGGAAAAGAGAGGGCTCCCCTCCTCCCTGGAAATTCACCACTGAACCCCTGGGGCTTGGCTGCCAGCCAGGCCAGCTGGAGCCTGCCTGACTGCCTTCCAAAGGCGAAGTACCTGCAGGGCCTGTATCTCACCAGACCAGTCTTCCAGCCCACTGAGACAACTAGGCGCTGGCTTTCCTTGACACCCCAGCCATTAATACAGTGTCTTAGCCAAAAAGCTGTAACATTTCAGTTTCCATTGCCGTCTGATATCCAAAATCTCATCTTAAAAGAGCTAACTGTAACACCAGGGGAAAACTTATTTCCACCTCTCCTGGTGAGACCAGGAGCCTTGCCTAGCACATGTGCTTTGCCTTGCTCTTTAAGTATGGCGCTCTTGGTGTTCTTGGGAGCTATTGGGGAGACTACATGTGATGTGGGGCTCCATGGTCTCCAAGGCCAGAAAAATAAAATTTATCTCATCTCTGGCCTCTGTTACAAAGCTCCCAAATGAGATAACCAAGACAGTGTCTCAATGTGGTTGACCCCAAGTATCTCTAAGAGCTACTGTCCTCTGGGGTCCCCTCCCTGGAAGCTTCTTTTGAGAAGGGGAGCTGCCAAGAGTACTGTCCTCTAGAGTCCAATCTCTGGGAGCAGCTCTCAAGAAAGGCCTGGGGGTTTTCCAGTGAAACCACAAGGACTTCCAGAAGGAAGCCATGAACTTGAGTTTGAGGAATAAGCCAGGAAGGTCTCATTGCCGATGATTCCCCATCCACGGCATCAGCTCCCTTATTCCTGGGGAGAGGATACTAGTCGGCCAAGAACAGGGCAATGACATTTCAGTCAAGAGCGGACAGTATGTGTGACAGTGTGCCTCGAGGCTCCATCACCTAGCGACCACATCGCCATCTTAAAGTGCCTTACACAGATCACTCTCCTCTTGCTCACCTAAGGTTGGAAGCACAGCGCGATGACCTCCTCAAAGTTTCCCCATCATTAAGCGTCCCGTGATTGCGATTCTCTCTATTAAACTTTATGTGGGGCGAGGAGAAACACCCAACTCATGTCTGGAAAATATGTCACAAGGTGCAATGGTGGGGCAGGACCCCACTGTGTGTGTAGAAAATGTGAAGCAAGGACTGAGAATCCAAAGCCATTCACCTTCACTCACAAGCAATTCTGCCATTCACGAAACCAGGTATGTTAATTAAAATGCTGCTAAAAGAAACAAATCAATTTTCCAGCCCCAGTACATGATGATTTATTCTATCTCACACACGAAAGATTGCTTATGAGGATCATGTTTCTGCTTCAGGTGATCATTTAACAAAAGCTGTTAATGAGTAGCACTTCTATCAAGTCAGACAAAAGACACCCTGGGACTCCAGACATTATTATAACGCAGCACTTGGTTTTGAAAAATAGCTCCTCCTTCAGCACAGCATGTGAAAGGTAACCTGTGTGGGTGAGACCCAGTCCACACAGCCACCTGTCTTCTCGCAGAATGGAAAAGCAGAGTCTTCCAAGACAGAAGTTATTCAGTTGTGAGGGAATGTTCACAGAGTCTGTGCCCCGACTCTCGACTTGATGACAAGAGCAGCAGGATGTGGCTTTCCTGAGGCCTTTTGTACAAATGCTATGTACACTGCAACCATCACCACAAAATCATGTGAGGGTAAAAATGATAGTAGCTCTCTGTGGCACAGTGGTCCGGCTTCCTCTTGATCCCCCTCCTTTATTTGAAGAACTGCGGCACCAAGGCCCTTCCCAGGACTGTCAATGTCCTTCCTCTCTCTCCAGCCTAGGCTGTCCTCTCTTCTCTTAAAAGGTCGGTTTTCCATTGACAGCACTGGATACTGGCTGGTCGGCTCCACAATCCGAGGCAAGTTTGTATTTAAAGCCAGAATCTCCTAGAAGCCAAGACTATGAGACCGGGAGTTCTGAAAGTGAGCCTGAATGGTTAAAGCCCCACAGTGCTGAGGAAGCTGTCTCGGGTTTTTTCCCATTTTCACAAGCCACGTTGGGGTGGGGTTCCATTGATGTGGGTACAGTGTTGTCATGGAAGTTTGCGCAGCTCCTACATGGGCACCTAGGCTGAGAAATGCAGATTTAGGGTTTCCCTTTTCCCTGCTGCTGATTCATGTACTTCCCCTGTACAGTCTTGCAGAACAGGACTGGCATCATCCCTCAGGACAGAGGTGCTGCCAGGTGCAGTCCTTTATCTCCTATGCCCGTACTGCGCCCGTGCAATGATCCGTCAGCAGCCTTGGGTATTCAGACTCAAAACACCCAAAAGCCCCTTCTGATGTGGCTGCCGCTCACAGCTCTATCACCTGGGCATCTCTAGAAAGGGACAGAAAAGCGGAAGACTCCCAGTTAGAGTGATGGTGTCCTTACGGTTTGCAATGAGCAGGTGCAAGGAGCTCACCAGCAGATGTCAACACCAGGGGGCACCTTCTCCAGTGACACGGAAAGATGCCCTTAGCCCGTGCTGAGCCAGATATCAACCATGAGGTTGCTGCTGCCTGCCAAAGCCAAGGTTTCGCCCACATCCATACAGTAGTGTCATTCCTCAAGGTTAATCAGAATATTTGGGGAAAGTGTCGCTGTCTGTATATGGAGAACATGTCCCGATCTGGGCAGATGCTAAGAGAAATAAGGTAGGGAGGCCTATGGGATATAATAAAAATGATGACTTCAACTCTAGATCACAGGTTGTTAGCATCTATGCCAGCTCAGACATGAGGGAAGGCACCATCCATGAATTTTTTAGGAAGAGGAAAACAGAAGAAAAGGTTGAAGTCACCAAGCCAAGCCCTGCCACAGCTCCTGGAGCTGGAGGTTGGGGCACAAAGCTCTGAGCTACGGGACATCGTCATGGAGATCACCAGCATCTTCGTGAAGGAGACAGAATTTGCACCGACACCACAGTTTCCCATAAGCATTATCTGTCCCGACAACAGGATGGCACATTTATGCTCGCACTGACTGCTCCCTAATTGTAAATGCCATCTGTTGGGCCTGGTTGGCAATGATCTCTTGGCATCTGACATCTCATCACAGGTGTAGAAGGAGCCACAGCAGGAAGACGACAGAATGGAGCATGCACGGGGCAAGTCAAGTCAGCAACCATAAAACAGCATATCTCCACCCAGCCTGTGGCTGAGGACTAAGCGCACAAGTGAAGCCCAAGCTTCCAGAGATTACCACCAGGAGAACCAACAAGGCAATGAGCAGGCTAAAGACAAGAATGGCATGGTGGCAGACAGAGTAATGGGAGTTGAGCCACTTAGGTCCTTGTCAGCTTGACATAAATGGTAGACATCTGGGAGGAGGAAAGCTCAGGTAAGAAAATACCTCCATCCCGTAGGCAAGTCTGTGGGGGCATTTTCTTCATTTGGGAGGGCCCTGCCCATGGTAGTTGGTGCCAGCTCTCTGCAGGTTGTTGTGTGATGAGCCTAGACAGCAAGTCAGCAGCCTTCCTCTGTGGCCTCTGCTTCAGGTGCCACGCCCAGGCTCCTGTCTCTCAAGTTCCTTCCCTGACTTCCCTCTGAGGATGGACTGTGAGCTATAGGATGAAATAAACTCTTTCCTCCCCAAGCTGCTTTTGGTCATGGTCGTCATCACAGCAATAGAAACCAAACTAGGACAAAGGGTGATTTGATCAAAATACACTGTAAAGCTAATGAGAGCCTAATAATAAAACATTTAAAAAGAAGATCCGATAAAGGAAGTGGAGACAAGAGAAGAAGAAAATCTAAGAGAAAGCTTTTAATGCTGTCAAATGCTAGTATGTTTCCCTAAAAAAAAAAAAAAAAAAAAAAAGATAATGGTCAAAAAGAACATGGAGTTTGTGGGGGGCTGATCTGGGCAGGCAGAGCCTGAGCATGGAGTCCATGCCTTCTGTTGACTCACAGCCCCGAGTTTAAAAGCCCATTCGGGGCTGAGGAGAGTTCTTCATGTGTCTGCACCTACTCAGAACATGTGCTGAAGAGATGGATGACCAAAGGGGACAACCGACCGGATGTGGCAGTCCTGAGCTCAAGAAGCACCTCCGGGACAAAGTCAGCCTCTCACAGGAGACACAATTCCCTTAGCGCAGATGTCAACAGCCTCCTGAGAGCCAGACACAGCCTGTAGTAAAAGGCAAGCTAGGCAAAGGAGGGGATGACATAAACTGTCTGAGTGAGTAGCTGAATTTGATGGCCCAGCCATAGGTGTGTAAAGAAAATTAAAAAAAGACATTTTGGACCCAATACACTTAGAGTGACAATTAAGCCAAATTATTTTACCATATCCTTCAAGAAGGAAAAACAAAGAGATAAATAAAATCAGTACATGCTTCTGTATCCAGTGAGCCAAAGAGAGCCTCGGAGCATTTTGAAAATAGGAATGGGGTCTTGGAATGCATCAGAAATGTTTCACTGGTGAGGAAGTGGCCCACTAAATGTTGTGGGTAAAGTCCTTCTCTGTCGGCTTCTTGTTGAGTGGATGATGAGTGGATTTTCCACCAAGATCAGGCACAAGGCATGGAGTGCTCTATGTCTCCTGTCGCCTAACACTGGCAGCTTAAGATGTGGCAGAGAAGAGGGAACGAGTAGCCCTGTAAGAACTGGGAGAGAAGGGGTGTGCTTTGGCAGGGCGTCATGAAAACTCAGAGGGACCAAAGAGAAAATGAGCCAAATGATACAAGCATCCATGAGGACAGCCAGTGTAATACATACTCAAAGGTCAGGTCGGAGGCAAAGACCTTAAACACACAAGATGTTCAAAATACTGAGGATTAAACTTGCCAAGAAAGGTGAGAACTTTATGAATAAAACCCAAGGGCTTTCATGAAACACACGAGAATAGACGTTGAACATCTTTATAACAAATCCGTGGTGTTCATTCACAGGGAACGCAGCCATAGAGAACAAGGAAAACCTGTGATGGGTGGGAGCACAAGCAGAGCTGGAGGGCATCGTGTTAAGTGAAGTGAGCTAGACAGAGAAAACTGTTGTGTGCTCTTGAACACCCATGGATGTTAAGAGAGACGTTAACCTGAGTATACACTATCGATAATGAGGGGTGGGGATAAAGCAGGGCAGCGTTTGCCTCGTGTCCGGAGGAGGCATGACCTGAGACAGCACACTAAACCCCACCAATATGCGTGATTAATGCATTTGCTAATCAAAAATAAAATAGATCCCCCACCTGGATTTCTGGTTAATGTCACAATGAAGTTAATCAACTTCAACCTAATGTATAAAGATAATAAATCTCCCAAAGAAATTCCAAGACATTTGTTTTCATAGCAAAATTCCAAAGCTAACTGGAAAGCCTTGCCTCAGAACTAATCTAGCAAATGTCTCCCTGAGGAAGAAGCGCAGTGTGGGTGTGCTGGGGTGGGAGAAAACAGCCTTCCAGATGGTGAAGCGGTATCCGGGATCCCTCACTAGTCACGGTGTGGTATCTGCCCGTTGCTGACCACAGGTGTGCAAGTCCAGAAACATCAGAGCAAGCATGGGAACGGAGAGCAAATCGGGCAACGGAAAAGAGGGTGGGGCCAGCACTGCCCATTTGTTCCCTGGTTTGCTCTGTTCATTTCTTTATTTTGTGGGGCAGGACGTGTATATGTGTATGCGCACGAGCACATGTGTGTGCGTCTTTGGAGTTACAGGTAGGTGTGAACCACTGGACATGGGTGCTGGCAGCCGAACTCGGGCCCTCTGAAAGGGCTGCAGGCCCTTCAGCACTGAGCCATCTCTCCAGCACTGATCATTTGTTTCTGAGGAGGACTCACTGTGTAGTTCAGGCTGGTCTCTAATTGGCAACCCTGCCAGCCCTGGAATTATAGGCATGGCCTGACTCTACTTAACCGGTGTTTTTAATGAGGTTGCCATTTATATAAACGAACAAATTCTATCTATAGATAATATCACTCACCAGAATGAATGCAAATGAATCTGATTTAAAAAAAATTTAAATACCACAAAATATATCTGTGAAGGTATGGATAGGTATAAAATTATAACTGTTTATATGTAAATGTTTGAAGTTCAATACATTTTTTGTGAAAGGGGCAGGGGCAGGGGTTCAGGCAGGCAGGAGTCACTGAGATGGTGACCTCAAGGCGGAGAAATATCAACAGTATAGAGAGAAATAATTCTCTGCGTTTATGTTTGACTCGTCCCATATTTGGCCTTTGTTCCTATTTTATATGTTCAAATATAAAATTAAGAGTTTGAAATAAAACATTGAAGTAGCCTAGTCTCTGAGACCTAGGAATTACTACCTCTAATATTGTATCAAATTGGTAGCATTAACCACATAGAAAAAAACAATATTATTTAAGTTGAACACATCACTCTGGTTGTGTGCACATGGCAAGTGCTGCAGAACCGTCTTTGTGCTCACTGGGCAGGCTGTCAGAGCATGCTGTGATTCAGGAAGCATCGTGTGTGGTCATTGGGATCAAGCAAAAAGAGGAAATCCTGCTGTGTTAGACAACCGGGATCTCCATTTCAGAGGAGGCAAGACACACGCGCAAAGGAGGACGCTTCAGAGATCTCAGAAGATTGGCATTCCTGTTTACATGTATACACTGAATGAACTTAGGAAAAAAAAATGACATGGTGGTGGCCATGAGTGTGACACATGCTGTCCAAATCTGGATTTCTAACACTCAGATCCCATAAAAGCAGAGGGAAATCTGAGGAAAAGGGTGAGGGGTGACCCTGGATGAGGGCAATGCAGAGGGAACCTGAGATACTGTGTGTATGTGTGTGTTGTGTGATTGAATGTGTATATATGTGTTGTGTGTATATGTGTGTACGTGTCTGTGTATGTGTGTTTGTGTGTATGTGTGTTTTGCATGTGTGTGTGTGTTTGGTCTGAGAGGTTCTCCCACATAGTAGGGTGTTGTCACAGGGGCTCACTTGTCATCAAAAAATACCTTACACTGACTCAACTTGGGACTCTTCGAGCACCAAAGGATTATGACAGTGATATATTAAAATGCATTGAGTCTACAATAGCAATAATCAGTCAAAAAATTAAAAAGGAGAAGAGAGAAGTATAAAAAGTCAAAAAAGAGAAAAGAGTGACCTTTGTTAGATGCAGAAGAGGTACCAGAATTGGACATTTAATATTTCTGTAACCACCAACCGCCACAGCTGGCTCAGACGAGGATTATGAATGGATGAAAGCCATGGGTGAGGAATGGCTGGGCCAGTCTATATTCACAAAGCCGCAGTCTTCAGAATATTTGCTGCTGACAAAAAACATGGCGATCTCCAGAGTGCAGACAGCAAATGTTGGCTTCCCTAGCCAAGCTATCAAAAGAAGCAGGGAGACTGGGGGGAATTAGGTATGTGCATGCTGACAGAGGGTAACGCCTAAGCCAGATAGGCAGTGTTGCCTCCCTCCTTGGTAATTTTTACACTGAACCCCCCCCCAAAAAAAATAATGAACGAAAAAAATGGGTCATTGTACAATTTTCTGCTTAGGTAGTTTAAAATGAACAGTGCTGTGTGAATAAAAAAAAGAGAGATGCAGAGAACATATATATTTTGTTTGCAACTTTTCAGCTTTTCTGCAGATTTCAAGATTAATTTTCTCAAACAGCAAGAGGGCGAGAGAGAAGATGGGACACGATTCTAGACCTAGAGCAGCCTTCCTAGCCAGCTGGCGAGTTATCACTCTGGGTACAGCCCATGAGCTGAGCAGGAGACCAGATGTGAGTCGGAGAACAGCGGTCTTGCTATCGCGTGTGAGGAAACCAGAGGACAAGTTCAACCAGGATCTGGGGGTCCTGCCCCCCAAGCATCTGTTCCTACTGTAAAAGCTTTTCCCGAGCCTCGCAAAGCAGCATGGGAGACAAATGGTCACACACACTGAAGTCTGTTAAGTGTGGTGTTTTCGATTTTGTTTTCATTAAATGGGCTACATTAGCTACAAGATTGGCCACTGTCAAAAAAAAAAAAAAAAAGACTGTGGGAAAACTGGACTCTCCTCTTAAAGCTGGAGGGGGGGTGGCTGGCTCCTTGTGCTCAGCTGCTTCCTGGGATCCCCAGCCTCATCTAGTGTTAGTCTGGGAAACCTGACCACCTGCCTCCGCTGCATTTGCTGCTTCCCTTCCTTCACCGCCCTTGGTCGTTGCGTTTGACGGTTCATTGTTGGATAGCTATTGCAGCCCTCTTGCCTCCCGTAGCCCCCATGCCTCAAAGAATCCAGAACATTCTCACTGTTGTGTTCTTTCTGCAGCCTCTTGGTTGCAATCCGGCAGGTGTTCCAAGAGAGAATGACCTCTGAAGGGCTCGTCCAGAGGAGTTCCCATTGGCATAGGCCCTCCTCCTGGCCCCATGAGGATGATTGTGACCAGCCCACTCCCACCCTTCTCCCTCCCTGAGTCCTGGTGCTCGCCTGGAAGTTTCAGGGTCCACAGTCATTCACCCCAGGGAGCTGAAACCCCTTCTCTTCCACACCTTCCCTCTCTACACCATAGGGAGAAGCATCTGATCTCATTATCAGGCTCTTTCACTGGCCAAACGTTCACCAAATTCTTCCTTCCCAGGGTTCCTATGCTTGTATGGATTCCTGTTTGCTTTCTATCTGCACAATCCACTGACACAATCCACTCCCTACTGGGTTTGCAGCCCTTGGCACCTCCACGGTGCCACAGGATCACATGGACCGCTCCTGTCTCCCCATTGTCGGATGGCTGTCATCTGTGAACCCTGTAACTAAAGGGAGCTTGTCTTCTCTCTCTTGCCATCCATCACCTTTCTCACGGTCTCATGTCCACTCATCCATCCATCCATCCATCCATCCATCCATCCATCCCTCAATCCATCCATTTATCACAGACAAAGGCTCACACTCTGTTCTAGGCACTGGGCTACCTGCTAGGGCTACAAAGATGGAAAGAAAAACCCGCTTTCACGGAGGTTACATTTTAAGGAGGGAAATGAACAACAACAACAACAAGCCCCAGAATTTAATGACATGTGATGTAACTATGGAAAAGAGCTATAGAGAAAAATAAAGCCAGGGCTTGGGAGACGGCTCAGTCAGAAAAGTTTTGTCAGCAAGTATGAAATGCTGAGTTTGCTCCCCAGCACCCATGCAAAAACTAGGGCACAGACCTGTAGCCCAGCACTAGGCAGGAAGTAGCAGGGGGATCCCTGCTCCTTGCTGCTTGCCAGCCTAACCAAATCAGCAAGCTTCAGGTTCAGTAAGAGACCTCGCCTCAAAAAATAAGGTGGAAAATGATTGAGGAAGACACCCAACATAGTAAGCCTCTGGTATCCACATGTATGCACATACATACATGTGTACAAGCCTGGAACATACAAACACACCCACATGCACACACGAAAAAGAAAGAGAAGGGCAGTGTGGGTGCTCCTCCTTAAAGCAGGCCATCTAAAAATCAAACGCTAGCACTAATGCAGAGGTGTCAAGGAAATGAGGTGAAGGCTTGCAACGACGTGAGCAAAGAGCATCTCTGTGTTAGAAGGCAGTGAGTGCAAATGTCTCTGGGGCAGGCTGACCGAAGAAGACATAGTTGCAGAAAAGCAAGACTTCTGGATGCTAGGGGGCCAATCTAACCCAGAGCAAACTCTGGTCATGGAGGGGCTGTGGGCTTTAGTCTAAGTGTACTACTCGTGGATGGTTCTGAGCGAGGTGTTTGGGGAGGAGTCTAACCCAAGGTGCAATGACAGTGCTGAGCCCCTTTGGCTATCGTACTAATGGCCACTGCTCTCATGACCCCCCCCCCCCCGACCAGTCCAAAGAAGGGAAGAGCAGCAGGCAGGACCTATGGGGAACATTTCAGTCCTCTAGAGAAAGCCGGTGACAGAAGAGCTGAGGTAGGGGAGGGGGTGGAGTTAGGGGACCGTCCCCCACTGACCAGTTTGCAGCAACCTTACCTGGGGCTTCTCTTCCTCAACGTAATGGTGTCTAAAGAGAGAAAACAGAGCATTAGCAGGGTAGGCCCATGACTCTTTTGCCCAGCGGGCAGGGGTGAGGGCTCAAAGCCAGCAGAGAGGAGATGCTCCAGAGTGGGCCACTCCCTGGAAAGTCATTCTGGGTACATCTTAGTGCTGGTGGAACCTCTCTGTGCATGACCAGTCCCTGAGCCCCTTGGCTGGCACACAGGTGTGACCAAGTGTTCATTCCCATACCACCCAAGGCCTACAACCCCTCAGCTTGCTGCCCGAGTCTCCCAAAGGGGCTGAAGTTCTCAGGAGAAGGGAGGATGGGGACTGTGTGATGAAGAGACAGCTTCTTCTACTCTTACGGCTAGGGAAACAAAAGGAAAGAGAAGCCAGTGCTTGTAACCAGGGATGCCCACTTCTGGAAGCTCCCTCAGGGCCCACACCATCCTTTCCCATGTATCTTTACAGGCCATGGCCACGTTTTCTAAGAGAAGAGGGGATCCTTCCTCCTTGTCCTCAGATCTACCTCAAAGAAAGTACACCATCATCATCTCCACTGTCTACGGGTCTGCTTTGCCAGTGTCGTCCAGAGAGCATGGCGCGAATCACTGTTGCATTCTGTTACATCATGCACAGAGAAACTGCTCAGACCCTACAGGGAGACCCTCCCACACACCACACAGATTGTGCACTGCTCTGTTCTGGGTCTGACCTGCCCATCAGCCAGCTGAGCTCAGGACCTCAGAGCCTCCTGATTTTATCTGATCATTATCAACGGGACTAGAATACAGAAGTCTTGTTTTGAAACTGACTTCAGATCTTCCCATCTTTCTCCGGAACCATAATTCTCAGGAATAACAGAATCAACTGAATGCAGAGGTACACAGTGACAGTGAGACAGGCAGGGAGACACAGCAGGAAGAGAGTTTCAGGGACACTCCATTTATAATCCGTGGAAGTTCCTGGGCTGTGGGCTTGTGGGTTTGTTCTGTCTTTTGCCACAGAGTTTCCCGTAGAGCTTCACATTAGGTCACCGTTTTCTCTAGCTTGGGTCTAGAATGTTCTCCAAAGGCACATTTGTTAAAGGCTTATTTCCCAGCCCATAGTGCTCTTGGGAAGTGGGACACCTTTAAAAGGTGGGACTTACTGGGAGATCTTAGTCCTTGTGGGGCATGTCCTTGAGGAGGATTGTAGAGCTCCAGTTTCTTCTCTCTGAGAGGAACCAGCTTCCTCCTCCACACATGCATGGTTTATTGTATCACCACAAGTCCCAAACCAAGAAGATCAATAAAGCACGGTTAGTGCAAGTTTTGGTTTGTTCAAAAACTCAGTCATGTTATGTGAATATGTTTTTGTTTTAATCCCAAGTGGGGATATGGGACTGCCTTAGTTTATCCACAGCTGATAATTGCTTTGTGTGGCTCAGAGAGGAGCAGGGTTTTTGCCAGCTGGAGATAGTTTAATTCTGAGGAATTGGAGAAGCCGTGAATACGAGAGCCCAGAGAGGGAAGGGGAGAAATTCAAAAGACAGACAGAGAAAGAAGGCTGCTTGACTGCTGGATATCCTGACTACGAGATTGGTATTTCCCCCAAAGAATCCAATGACCCTAATCAGCAGGAACTAAGTCTAAAGAGGTCTATGTCCCCTGTCCCTTCTAACCTTCTTTCTCTCCTACTTAGTGTTAGGGGGTTGGTGGAAGGAAGGTAGAGGCATAAGGACCCCAAATAAAGTAGAGTTTAAAAACAGCACACCAACAGCATGGACCAAAATTCCAAAACTGTGATTCCAAACCCTTTCCTATCTTTATGTTGATTGCCTCACGTGTTTTGTCCTAGCAACACACAAGGCCAACAGACAGTCCTTTCTTCTTCTGTTTGTTGTCGGTCGCTTACCCTGGGGTGCGTTCTTCAGGTCTGCAGGGTTATTGTCATTATTAGACAAGTGTCTCCGGATCATGCATATCTTCAGGGCAAGGAAAGCTGCACATATGGCTACTCCCAATGCCATACCAATGATGGCGTATTTGAAGTCTGTAGCACAGGGAAGAATTGAGCTCATGACTTGGCTGCCAGCCTGCAGGGGCCTTCCATAGCTCTAGATAACGCTGGACCTAAACATCCCGCATGTCAACCTGCTATGCTAGCCTTATTTTCTACTCTCCACTCCCAGCCCCTCCCCAGCCCTCGGAGCCCTAGCCCTGGTCTCCCCAGCTGTCAGAACTGTTCCCATCTTCAAGGGTCCTTCAAGTTCCACAGGACCTGGCCACACGAGTTCTAGTGGTAGGCAGCTTGCTCCTCTGGCTTCATGTGATGCTACCTCATTTATTCCCTAATTCATTCATTGACTCATCCATCAAAATCATTGCTATGTGATGAACCTGAAAGCTAACGGGAAAGGGCCTGCCCTATCTTAGAGGAGCCTCGAGTCTGTGAGAAAGGCTCATGGTAATATCACAGGACGGGTAGTCTGGAGGGGTTGGGGAGTCATGGGGTCCAGGGCCTCCTTAGAGGAGGTGATGTGTGGATCACTCATTGCTAGTAAAGGCAAGCCTCTATCTGGGGAGGAGTAGGCACTGCAGAAAGAGGACAGATGAACATAGGTGAGGACTGGGGAGAATGGCCGAACCTGCTGTCAAGGGCCTGTAGATACAGGATAAGGCATTAGGGGAACAAGGGCTGCTGGTCAGAGACAGCACACAACCTGGGTGGGGCTTGTGTACTCTCACCAATAAATGTGCCTGCAGGCAAGATGTGTGCTGGCTAGCAAGAACGCACACCAGCATGTACCTGCATTCTTTGTAGGGTCTCACGCCAACTCTGTACACAGAACAGACATGGAGGCCACATACCAATCTCGGTCTCAGCGGACCTGCCTGTTGCCAGCACTCGTGCTCCTCCAACACCTGTGAAGAAAGCACCCCAAGCCTTGTTAGAGACCCACAGCCAGGGCTGGGGGATTACTCCGTGGAAAGAGAACTTGAGACACAGGCGTGGGGAGCCAAGTTCAAGCCCCAGCATCTACATTTTTAAAAGGTGGGGGAGGCGTGGTCACACATGTGCCTGTGACCTCAGTGCTGGAGCAGAGCAGAGACGGGGGGGGGGGGGGGGGCTATTGGGGCATACTGGCCACCAGCACAGCTCTAGGTGAGAAACCCTGCCGCAGGAAATAGGTAGAGAGTGATAGAGCAGAGCATCCAATGTCCTCCCTCCCCTGGCCTTCACATAAATATGCACAGATGCGCACACGAGAGAGAGAGAGAGAGAGAGAGAGAGAGAGAGAGAGACTGACAAACACAGAGAGACACAGACTCACATATACATCACACACTAAAAATAACAAAAAGAAGCACAACACTGGTTGGAACCGAGGCCCGAGCTCCAGCTGAGAGGTTGTTGGATCGGCCACCCACGCTCAGGAACTCAGCAGGTTTCTGATGTCACGGAGTCTCAGGGCTTTGCTGAGGTGCTAAATCTTCCCTCAAGGCCCAGACAGGGAGCCAAGTCCTGTTGGGCTCAGCACCCTATTCCCAGGCAATTTTCTAAGAGCCTCTGCTGATCCCAGCCTGCATCCTGCTGGCCCTCACCACCCCTTGAAGACTGTGGGCCCTGGAGACTGTTGGCAGTCCTCAGCCGCTTATTCTGAGTCAGATGTTGTGTGCAGTCCAGTCGGTGATGTATTTGACACAGCAATCATTTGGTGACAGGGGCCCGGTGATCATTACCGTTTTATGAATGAGGAACCAGAGATACTGAGAACTTAATAATGTGCCCAAAGAATGAGTAAAGAAGAAGTTGGCAGGGCTGGGGTTCCGGAAGCCATGCATCATATCTGTGGGAAACGCAGCTCACGACTCACCACAGACACCTGAAAACAGAGCCCCAAACCCTATGTACACCTTCTCTCCCTCATATACACACCTAGACAGACACACACACACACACAAATATTTACAATGGCTACTCCTAAAGCAGAGTGATTGTGATGTTATACTATAAAAAGTTATTGGAAATGTATGAAGTGTTTATTTCAGAAATCTTTCTATTTAGCTTGCCAACCATGATAGAATACATTTGACTGAAACTCCAGAGAATGAAACTAGCAACCATGGGGACATAATTCCATACCACCCAGGCCAGCGGCCAAGTGGGCCTCAGCCTCCTCTCATGCGCCTCAGTGGGTCTTCCATGGGAGAGAGCAGGTGCTCCCAGAGATGAAAGGGACAGAGCCTCTGCCTGTCCAATCAGCAAAGAGCTTTCCCACTCCCCTATGATCACTGACCACCCTCAGTGACACTCAGCACAGTGCGCTAAGCTAACACTACACAAAGAACAACCGTGTTCTCTGCTCGGTGAGGAGGAGATTCAGGTCAGGATTTGTTTGTTTATTCACTTCCCATCCTGATTGCAGCCTCCCTCCTCCCACTCCCACCTTGTAATTCCTCCTCGCATTCTCCCCTCTCCTTCTCCTCTGAGAAAAGGGAGGTCTCCAGGGGTACCAACCCACCCTGGCACATGAAGTCGCTGCAGGATCAGGAGCATCCTCTCCCACTGAGGCCAGACAAGACAGCCAGCCCAGTCAGGGGAAAGGGATCCAAAGACAGGCATCAGAGTCAGAGAGGATCCCCACTCCAGATGTTGGGGAAGCTACATGATGACCAAGCTACACATCTGCTATATATGTGCAGGAGGCCTAGGACCAGTCTATGAATGCTCTTTGGTTGGTGGTTCAGTCTCTGTGAGTCTCCATGTGTCCAGGTTAGCTGACTCTGTAGGGCTTCTTGTGGAGTCCTTGACCCCTCTGGCTCCCTCAGTCATTCTTCCCAACTCTTCCATAGGACTCCCTGAGCTCTGTCTAATGTTTGACTGTGGGTCTCTGCGTCTCTTTCCATCAGCTGCTGGGTGAAGCCTCTCAGAGGAGTTAGGCTAGGTTCCTGTATCCAGGCAGGCTTTCCAGTGAAGGGATACTGACACTAACCTACCCACAAAACCTTCTACACCTACAAAGATATGCAGGGATAAATATAGAGCAAAAAAAATGAGGGAACGGTCAACCAAAGACTGGCTCTACTTGAGACCCACGCATGGGAAAGAACCAATCCCTGGCGCTGTTAATGTTACTCTGGTCTTGTAGTCAGGATTTATTTTTAAAGATTTATTTCCCTTTCGATGGTGTGAATATGTATGTGTCTGCTCAGGGACAAGTGCATGTGTAAGTGGACACGGCTAAGGAGTCCAGGAGGTGTGAGGCACCCTGGGGCTGTGTGCGGCATTTATGAGCAGCTGGATTTGGTGCCGAGAACAAAACAGCCCCTTTGGAAGAACAGCGAGTGACCTCAACCACTGATCACCTCCCCAGCTCCTGGTCTGGAAGTTTTATCTGACCCACTTGATGGGTGAATGCAGCCTGGAGATTCTGAAGCAAAGTCTCACAGCCTTGTTCTGACTGCAGCTCCTTCTGGAGACACGCAGACGTCTCTTTCCTACAGACGTCAAGCCTACCACACACACACACACACACACGTGCATGCACACACTTACCACTGTACACAACGACCTGGATTTTCTCTAATGGATGAAGCCACCATTGGACTCCACTGTGTTAACATTAACGTCAACTAAGCCTGCTGCCCCCACTAGACTGAACCACTCGTAGACCAAGGGAAGACCCCAAACTGCACTGAAGCTCTGTGCATGAGAGCAGGGTTCCAGGCTGATTCTAGCCTCAGAAGCACTGTGCTCATGTTCTGCCTGAACCACGCCCTTTGCTGACAGATAGGCCTCTTTCCGTCTGTGCTGGACAGAAGGGAGGAGCCAGGGAGGGCATCCCGGCCCCTAGGGTTCAGCCTGCCTTTGGCCCCCACTAATTTCTGGCTCTTCCAGTTTGGGGATGTCCTCCTTTCTGTCCGTAACAAGTGGATGGAGACAAACCTAGTCAAAGTATGGAGCAATAATTCCTGCTAGCCAGCCCTCTGGCCACTCGGCGGCAGCCTTTCCCCTCCTCAGGGAGAAAAGAATCCTCCCATCTGCCCTAGCTCCTTTGCTCTCACTCTCTCACTGGGAGCTCTAACTCTGCTCTCTAATGAACCCCTGGGTGAGGATCCATCCTCTAGGCGACCTGCCTCCTGCCAGGGTCACCAGCTGGGGGAGGCCCTCTCGGGCTGTAGACCCTCCACAAGCCCCCAGATCTGCAAAGTAGCTGGAGAATGGATGGCCCTAGCAGGGCTTGTCTGCCAGTACAGTCTCAGGACTGCAGGGTGCTTTGGTCTGCACTGGGACGTGTGAGACCCCAGGAGGAAGCCCGAGCAAAGCCAGCAGGAGCTTCTGTGCACACACTCTGTAGGACTTCCTGCAATGCTGGGGCAGGGCTCAGAACCAAACACAGGCTCTAAGACCCTGTGCAGTCCAGAGAGCCTGGACCTGGATGAGTGGCCATCACTGCTGAGGCAAATCCCCCCACTCCCATCTCTCTCTCTCTCTCTCTCTCTCTCTCTCTCTCTCACACACACACACACACACACACACACACACGCAAACAGGCACGCACATACGCATGCACATGTACACCGTGTTCCAGCACTGTCCCTGATGAGCTGGGTGCGGAGATCGAGCATAGCCTCTGCTGCTGCCTTCTACCTGGACTTGCCGAGACCCTGGAGCTTTCCGGAGATGCGGTCCCCACCGCCCCAAGTGTGGATAGGGGGCACTCTGCACACAGAAGCTCTCCTTCGGAGGAACTTGTATCAAGGCACTCAAGGGTCTTGCCACACCCCTATTTGGGCCTGATGCTCTGCCCTCCTTATGAAAGCAGCTTCACACACATTTGATGAGGTACGAACACAGCAGTCTCTCTCCATAGCCCTTCGGCCTGGGGCCTGCTCTGCAGTGGCTTCCAATCCTGCAAGATTCCATGGCTCTTGAGAGAAGGGTATGGTATGGGTAATTTGGTAGCAGAGCACTTACACAGCATACACCAAGTCCCATGGTTTCTTGCCAGCGCTGAAAAGGGGGAGGAGAAGAGAGTAAATGCTCCTAACTAGCAGCCTAGCCTCTTCTCCAGCGGAAGAGGGCAGGGCCGCCTCAGGGGAGCTAAGAAGATTGAGCCCGAGGTACAGTTTGGACTTGCCCATCTCTGTTGGAATCCGACCCGCTAAAAGACCATCCCTGGCACCCAGGCCTCTTTGTGCTGTCCACCTGTTGGGCCCACCCTCACTGAGGGCTAACATTCCCTGCCACCTTATTTGGGCAGAATCAGGGTGTGTGGTTCCCAGTTGTGCGCTAGTCGGCATGTGTCATTCTATAAGTATCTGAACTAAAATTAGGCGTGGCCACCCCAAGTGTTTGTCAACCCATGCCTGGCCACATTCATCTTCGGTACTTAAACATTGGGGGGTGGAGGGTGGGCGGTGGGTCCTAACTTTAGATCTCCTGAATTCTGACAGTCCCAGCTAAAGGAAATAGGCCTCAAAATGTCAGGGCCAGCATCCACCCTGTCGTTAAATAGTCCACACACACAAAAGGAACCTGCAGCAGGGTAATCCAAAGTGCTCTGAGATCAGGAGCTGCCGAAGGGTGACAAAGGGAGACTGCGGTGAAAGTCTGCTACCATCCTGGAGCCCTTGTCTGCTAGTCGCATTGTCATGTGCCTCTGGGGAGCCACTCAGGCGATTCTTGCTGGGAAGGGCTGGCTCCAGGATGGCCTTGAGAACCATACTGATCACTGACTGATGGGATAGTCCAGACACAGCATTGTGGAAAATCAGGCTTTCGAGTGAGGTGGGAATGAAGAATACTGGATGAAACGGGGAACTATTTAGGACAGCTGCAGATAAACATGGTTAGAGCTTGGAAACAGAGCAAGCTCTGATACCCCTGGGCCATTGCAGGAGCTGTGACCTTGCTACATCGCTTTCCTGTGCCCTGACGTTCCTCGCCACCTTTAAGAATTAGCCCAAGAGCCACCTCTGGGTCCTCTGCAGGTCTCCCAGCAGCTACTCAGTCTGAACCCAGACATAGCTTGAAGCCTTGAAGCGATAAGATCAAGTTTATAAAACGCCAAGTAGAGTTCAGCCACAGAGACGAATGAGCGATAGCATTGCCGTGTGACTTGGATCCTGGAAACAGCTACTGAGAACACCTGCTTCATTGCAGTGAGCTGGGCATTCTCAGGAACCTGCCGTAGGCTGGTATAGGGCTGGAACCACGCAGCGCTTGGGAGAGGCTCAGAAAGGACCCTGGGCATGCAGAATCAAAGGGACATTCGGCCAGGCTTCACACCACTTGTGTTTCTCCTGGGAGAATGGGCACATGAAACCCTGGTATGTAAGAAGTGCTCACCAGAGACGCCACTTCCTCTCTGGCTGACCTTGAAGTCAGGGCAGGGCACTCGTTTTTAGATCTGCCTGTTTGGGTAGTGTGGGTGTGGTAGCTTCTTCCCTTCCTGGCTGCTTATGAGGGGGTGGACATCTAAGAAAACCAAGGCCAGCAGCCCTGTACCATTTAGGCCTCCCTGGGGCTGTCTGAACGGAGCCTGACTGTGACACATGTCAGACATTATGTGGTATGCCTCAGCCTTTGACCCAGTAGGACACTGAGGACAGACTATCTGGTCTTGGTTTTGTGGTCTGTTTACTCCCACTGTCTGTGTGGCTTCCACTGGGGTCTAGAACCTTCTGTGACTTACAGAAAACTCAGGTGTCCTATCACAAGCCCCAAAACTGCTAGAAACAGTTTCTCCTAGGTCATCCTCTTTTTCTCTCATCACGGCCTGACCTTAGCAGCCAAATTTTAAGTAAACAGCATATCCCCTCCATCCCCCCATGGCTGTTTGTGCCCCAGCCTATCTCTGAAAGGACCTAGATTAGAGACAGAGCTGTATGGGTCAGAGCAAGAAAAAACAGTAGGAAGAAAAGGGGCAAGGAAAGAGGGCTCCAGGCAGCAAGGGGCACAATGACTGCCCTCTGGTGCCCAGAGAGCCCTACCCATGGAAAAAGAGTCCTCAAGGATGCAGAGCCGTGTCTTGATCCACACACCTATCCAAGCCCTTGGATTTGACACCCAGGAAGATGGGCAGATATGCTTTTTTGCTCAGTTTTTCATTTGAGCTTTAAATTCTAGGGACTCTTCCTTATGCTCCTTTACTCATGCTCCTGCATAAGAGCATTCTCTTTTAGTTTAATACACTCAATATCTTATTTTAGTATTTAATGGTATCATTGTTTGAATAATGCTTTCATCCCCAAGTCTATTTTCTGTTCCAAATAGGCTTCTTTCACTATTTCCTTCGGCTTCTATACTTTTTAGTTTTCTTCAGCGGGTTTATAATCTTGAGTTGCCTATTCATATTTAAGAATTTGAAATAAGTTAGAAAAAGGTGAATAAAGGTTAGTGGAGCAGGAGGAAAATATCTATTGCCACATACAGGAAGCCTCTGTCCACACATTCACGGTGATTGGCTAGCAAAGGGAGTCAAATCCTGCCTGGGGTGTTAGGAAACTTCTACAAGTTTATAATTTAGTTGGCATCAGGAAGGCTAATACAAGCCTGTAGAGGGATGAAAGGAGTAAGAAGGGCAGAGGAGGAGGCAGGCATGGGGGTCGGGAGGCCTAAGAAGAGAAGAGCATAAGAATTAAAGAGGCAGCTCAACAGGATAGAGCTGCCAGAGCACTGACATAGAAGCTATCCTGAGCGTTCTCAAACAAGTATGGGGACAGTCCCACAGGTGACCTTGATGGTCCTATTGCTAAGCTGACCTAAAGCAGGACTGGAGGGCATGGTCTTATCCATGTTTTATCCAGCCAGGACACAGCTGCCCTGGGCAGGAGTGAGAAGCAGGAAGCCACAGAAGGCCACCAGACCGATGAAAAGGCCAAGGGAAGACATGAGACACGAGCAAGTACCTCTACCTTCTAGAAATAGCACCGTAATTAAGAGGAGAATGGTAACAGTGGGTGACCAGACAGCATCAAAACTTGGGCCCATATTGTTTTCCCGAGCAATCTTTGCTAATTAATTCTTAAAGATTCACACACTGCGATCCAAACACTCAGCTTCCAGAAGCCAAAGCAATCGATACCTTCTCAGACTAATGGAGAGGCTGGAGGTGGGAGCTGTCTTGGGTCTGGAGGGGTGCCCCAAGCATGAGAATGTTTGCAAAAATAGGGACTTCTAGTGGTGGGGGTCTGGGTTCCTTCTCACCAGAAGGTAGACACAAGTGCCAAGGCATACGTGGCAAGGAAGTGGGTGCAAATGTGGGGGAGATAGATACTGAAAGAAGAGGAGCCCAGCGAGTGCTAGCAAGGTGGGTGATACCCCACAAGGACTTCTGGCCCCCACCAGGCCTACACTCATTAGGGAGAAAGTCTGTTACATCTCCCAGGGCATCACCGAGTACCTGAAAGCCTTCCTGTGACCTAGGGAGAGAAGGCCACAAGAAGAGAAGGGCACGTGGAGGACACTCAGAACCAGGAGTTCCCATTCTGTCACCCATCGCTGAGTGACTTTGGCTTGAGTATGGTGGTATGCTGAGCTCAGTGCCACTGGCAGATGCAGCCCCTGGGTGTGTGGGCCCTGGATGAAAGGCAGGCAACAGCTGTCTTTGCACTTGTAAACATCTGTTTTCCTGGTGGGAGAACTGGGGCCTCTCAAGGGGGTGCTCAGATCAGGAAGAGAGGTCCTCCCAGCAAGGGCAAAGTTGACCAGTCTCTACGAGGAGAAAGGTCTGAAACCCCGTCTTGGAGCTTCAGTTCAGAGTAGGCCTGTTCTCTAGAGTAAACCTCAACCCAGAGCTGCCTTTGTTGGGGTTGTCTTGGCAGTAAGCAGGGAGGCAGGCTCAGTACAGAATAACTAATTAATGATGGTAAAGTATCAGGAAAGAGGGAAGCGTTGTATAACCGCTAAGTGGTGGGGTTATTATTATTCATGCAATATTCATACTGTGCTCTTCAGCCTTGGGAAGCTTTGCTTAGAGTCCTGAGGGACCAGCTGAGGGAAGCACGTGCCCAGGCAGCTGAGCTGGGGGATGACAGCTGGCCCGGCCCGCGCGAAGGAGCCATGACATTGCAGAGAGAAGGCAGCAGCAAGCAGCCCAGGGTGAGGGCGCCAGCTAGCCACCTGCCTCTGTTTACCAAGAGAGGCTGCTGAGCGAGGGCTGCTTTGCCCTGGACACCTTCCTCTAACTATGTTTTTAAAGGCAGCTCCTTACATTTGCAGGGCCTAGGGTGTGTCACATACTTAAATATTTAAACCACAAGTCAAGCCTGCCTCACCCTACCCCATCACTCAGAAACCCACAGTCCCCTTCTGAAGAGAGAAGCTTTGCTATAACAACTTCTTCCATCATGGGCAGAGCAGGAAGAAATCAGGCTTGGTCCTAATTGGAGTGCCCAGACATTCAGGACTGGAGATGGTGCCTACTGCTGGCAGATCCCTTGCAGAGTCTCTTACCTGAGCTTTGGTTTCCCCCTAGACTTCTGGATGGTGCGAATTCATGTTCCATACCATCATTTGGAGAGAGGAGGCCCCATCCTCTGGGTATTTGGTTTGCTATAATAGCTGGAAATTGAAGCATTCTCCCCCCCCCTCTCTCCTCTCTCTCCTCTCTCCCTCTCTCTGCTCTCTCCCTCTCTCCAGGGCAGCCACTCCTCTGAGGTATCTCCTATCTTAACACATGCCTTTGCTTTCATCTGGGCTTCCCATGCCCACACATGCCCTTCCCACAACTGAGCGCTGACCTAATTCCTGAACTTTGCAAAACTTTACTGGCAAGATCAAGAGGAGCAAGCACCCTTGTATTGTGCATGTCTGTGTGTGTGTGTGTGTGTGTGTGTGTGTGTGTGTGTGTGTGTCCACAGGAACTGGGGGCTTGAAACAGAGTCCTCCCTGAGGTGACACGAACTGTTCAGGCTTACGTGCTTAGATATGAGTGATCTTGGGTTTGAACCTGGGTCAGCCTGGCTCTGCAAATGTCTCCTGCCAGCACTGGGAGTGCATCACCACTAGGAGTCGGCCTGTCTTCAGGGGTCATGGCTTGTCAGTGTTGTCCAATGCCCCAGAGCAGCTCAGGACTCTTCACCAAGTCCCTCCAAGGCCCTTCCTAGGCCTGTTTAGCTGCCCATGGCTGCTGCCGCACAACACCGTGCCTTTCCTGCCCAACATTATCTGCCAGTGGGGCTATGCCTGGACTGACCCTCAGCTTTGACGGAAGTTGCTGCTCAGCCACACACTCGGCTTTGGCCTGCACAATACTTCCTGTGGGCGAGCATGAAGGAAGAACGCCACTGTGCTGCTGGCTCCGCGCAGCCCTGGCCAGTCTTGGAGCGGGTGCAGCTAGATGCCAGGCAGACCCATACAAGTGAGCAAATCTAGCCTTCCTTGCTGAGAAACATTGGCCAGTATCTAATGGATTCAAATTTAATAAAAAGAGCAGTTGAAGCAATTGTGGCAGATAAATGAGGGCCTGGATGTGAGATTAGGGGGAAGTGCAGACAGTTTAATTTGGGAGCTGGTGAGAAAGCTGACTGATCCATTCAGTCTGCTTTATGCCTCTCAGCCATTTTTTAAACCCCCCCCCTTTTTTTCTTCCCTTTGGGATCCTCAGGGATCAAGAATGGATATCTGACAGATATTTGGTAGCACCAACCCCCTCCAGGAGAGCATTGCTCCAAAGAAGCCATCCAAGGGCCCTCTTCCAAGGCCCGGGAAATGAAACATTCTTATTTATTCATGTTCCTCACAATAAAAATATCTAAAATCCCTGTATACCATACTTTAAAACAAACATAAGTGGTTCAGGTAGAGAGAAGGCAGGCTGCTCGGGGCCCCCAAGATGTTAGGAATAAGCAAAAAGTTAGTTCCTTTGGATTTCTCCTTGCATTGTGTATCTCAGACTAGATGCCAGTGAAGCTACAGTAGTGGGTATTTTCATTGTCAGGTTGGCAGGGTTTAAAATTTCCCTGGACATGTACTCATGGGTGTGTCTGTGATGGTATTTCCACAGAAGGATCATATAAGATGGAAGGTCCACCCTGGAGTGGGAGGCACACCATTGGATTAGGAGCCCAGACAGAAGAAGAAGAAGAAGAAGAAGAAGAAGAAGAAGAAGAAGAAGAAGAAGAAGAAGAAGAAGAAGAAGAAAGGGTAATGTTATATGAGAGAGGGCACATCCCTCCTGCGTGGTCAGTCACGTGATCCCACCACCATGACCTCTGCCATGCCTTCCCTGCCGTGACAGACACATCCTAGCAAAGCACATCCTTTCACTCGTAAGTTGCTCTTTGTGGGCATTAGCCATGGTGCCAATACACCTAGCGGCCTAGAAACACCAAGAAGCACGTGTGCAGGAGTGCCTGTAAAAAATAAAAAATAAAAATAATACTAATTAAAAAAGCCAGTTCTCAGCCAGGCATGGTGACATCGTCCTGTAATTCCATTTATTAGCTAAGATGGAAGGACTTGAAGGTTGAGGCCAGCCTGAATCATAACTCTGAGGACAAGCTGGACTACATGCTAAGACCTGCATGCAGAAAACAAATATGAAGAAAGGAAGGAGAGAATCAACTAGAAACTACGAAGAGTAGGCCAGTGGGGCATGCGCAATCGTAAGCGCTAATAAAACTTGTGGATCAAAAGAAAGTCTCAAAGAAATAAAATGTTTATTAACTCACTGAAAATTGTCCATACTAAAACATGTTGACCACAGCTACCAATGCCCCGAGAGAGAGAATCACATCACTAAATTCTTGGAAAAGAAAGGCTTTAGTCCATAATCTAAGATATCACGTCAAGAAGCTCAAAGACAAACAGCAAAATATACTTAAAACAAGCAGAAGAAAGGAAGACATAGGGTTGTGATCAGAAATCAATTGAATTGAAAACAGAAAAACATCATTGGAAATCAATGAAACAAAGAATTGTTTCTTTGAAAATAAGATCCAGTTGAAAAATCCTGACAAGACTGACAAAGGAAACTTGGCAGTTAACAATATGAGGGACAAATCAGGACTGGCACTCCAGAGACTGAAGCACCAAAGATGATGTTGATGGTCATAACTGACAGTAACAATAATTAATAACAACGACAAGAAGAAAATGTTATGAAATGCTCTACATATAAAAATTTGCCAGTTTGTAAAAATGAATTAATTTCTCAAAACTCACAAGCCACCAAACTCATCATGAACTATATATCCTAAATATATAGTTTAATTAAGAGTAATTGAGGAAATTGGAGTTACTTTGTAAACTCCTCCAGAAGGAACATGTAGCTTCATACTGTTTTCATGGGATAAGTGTAGCAGAAGTTTAAAGGTTTTCCGGCAAGGCTGTATCATTTTTTTTTTTTCTGAAAATGGAAGAGACAGGAATGCCTCCATTCACCTTACTATTAAGCCCAGCAAAGGCAACCCAGCAGCAGGACAGGTGATCAAAAAGCTCTGCCGATTATCAAGGATTCAGCCACATGTACAAATTAAACAGCATGGCTAAGTCCAGAACATAGACTGAATCAATATTTGAACATCCGCCAGTGTCACATGCTATGCCAGCAGACTACAGAAATGAGTCACATGACCATGTAAGCAGTGCGGTAAACACACTTGATCACATTGCATGATACGACACTCATCCATGACAAAAACCTCTCTTAAAACCAGAGATGGAAGGAATCCTTCACCGTCACAGAGACCATCTGTTACGTTGTGCAGGCAATTCAACTGGCCTGCCTTTACGGTCCTGACAACATCTTATGTCAGTACCTGCATTCTATGACATCATCTAGGCCAGGTACTTAGTGGCCAGTAAGCCACTCTCCCTCTCTCTTGCTCTCTCCTCTCTCTCTGATGGGGTGCTCCCTCCCCCACCACATCTGTCTCTCTCTTTCTCTCTCTCTCTCCTTCCCTCTCTCCATCTCCATCCAATAAATATCTTTCATATTTGTTGTATATGTGTGGCATCATTTTTTAAATACTAACACCATCTGCAAACCTACTTTGAGCTGACATCGCCCTTAATCAGCAGTTCTCAACCTGTGGGTCATGACCCCTTTAAGGTCATCTATGAGCTATCCTCCACACCAGATATTTACATTACAATTCTTCACAGTAACAAAATTAAATTACAGTTATGAAGTAGCAATGAAATAAATAACTTATGGGTGGGAGTCACCCCCACATGAGGACCTGTATTAAAGGGTCGCAGCATCAGGAAGGTGAAGAACCCTAATCTTACTGGTAAGAAACAGGTATTTTCCCACTTGGATCAGGAACAATGTGTGTTGGGGGGGGCGGTTGTCACTACTTCTTTTCAATTCAGTACAAGATTTCCTCACCACGCCACCAAGACAAGAATAGGGAATAAATGCAACAGAGCTCAGAATAGGGTGGGATCCTCATTTGCATTATAAATGTTGGTCTGAGAAGAAAATCCTTAGTAATCAAACAATAACTCCTAGAGTTCAACAAGGTGGTGGAACTCAGATCTACAGACACAAACCAGCAGGGCTTCTCTACATTCATTATGCAGAGAAGGAAAGACTGGAAAGACAATATAATTCCTTATCACTTGAAGACCCTCAGTATAATCATACATACGCAGACATAGACCAGAACTCCACAGCACTGAAGGGAGAACTCAAGAATATCAGGAAATGAAAAGACACTGAGCTCCTAGGAGATACATTCATAATAAAGATACCCCATCTCTCCCAATTGCTCCACACCTTTAAGCAAATCATTTCCATATAGCCTAGTAAGTTTTTCTGCTGTATGCAAAGGCATTTTCAGATTTACAAGGCTAGAATTGTTGTTGTTTTTTTAATGTTTTGAAAAAAAAGGGTAAAGTAGGAGGGACTGCTGTACAAACCTGAGACGTCCCGTAGCTCAGGACTCAAGGCTGACCCATGGCAGAGAGACAAGCGTGTCTGAACAGAAAGGAGAGCCAAAATTGTTTCCATGAGTACAAGCCATCTGCTTTTTGACACAGCAACGGAGATCATTGGAGGAAGGATGGTTTTTCAACCGACTGAGCTGAGGCAGTCAGAGACGTGTAGGATAAAAAGCGATAACAACAGAATACAATCACAAATACAATAGAGTACACCTAGACATACATCCTTACACACAACAGCTCAAAGTACGTCATAGTGAGCCGGGGTGGGGACGTCGTGTACAGAGTGACTGTCTGCAAGCACGGAGGCCTGAACTCAGACCCCGGCACCCACATCAAAAGCTGGGCACAACAACACACGCCTGGCATTCCAGAGCTGGGGAAACAGAGGCAGGAAGATGCCTGGAGCTCACTGGCTGGCTAATCTAGCTGAACTGGTGAGTTTCAGGTTCAGTAAGAGACCCAATGCCAAAAAAATAAGGTAGAAGGTGACAGGGGAAGACACCTAATGTTACAGTGTCCTCTACAGATTCATGCCTATAACCGGCACACCTGCACACACATGCATATATACACATATGAGCATATATGTACAAAACACCCACATACACAAAACATATCACAGATCTGAATGCAGAGCATGAAAGTATACAAGACTTGGAAGCCAAATCTTCAGGCTTGGTGAAAACTTCCATACCTCATAGCAAAAGAAGATCCTGTCAAAAAAAAGTAAACCAGTTCATTAAACTTCTCAGACATTAACTACGTTTGGACTAGAGGGATAGTTCAATGACCGAAGCCCATTGCTGCACTTCCAGAGGACTCCAGATTGGTTCCAGGCACCATGTCATATGGCTTACAACCTCCTGTAACTCCAGCCCCTACGGGACCTGAAGTCCCCTTATGGCCTCTGCAGGAAACATACGTGTGGCATACACATGTGTAGACACACACAGAGACACACAAATAAAATCAAAACAACAACAAAGCCAGATATGGTACTGCTTTTGATCTCAGTCTTTGGAAGGCAGAGGCTTACAGTGAATTGAGGCTATCCTAGTCTACCTAGTGGGTTTTAGGCCAGCTAAGGCTACATACTGAGACCCTGTCTCAAAACTGTATTTACTCTAATTAAGAAATGAGTGTTTAAAGTATTAAATATGTTTTCAGCAACAGATTTGACAGAGGGCACTCACACACCTGGATGATACAAAGAACCCCTGAAAGTCAACAGGGAAGCCCAGTAACCAACTGCAGAGAAAAAAAAAAAAAAAAAACCTGAAGCCAGGAAGTAACTCAGTTAGAAAAAGGGATGAATCCCTGAAGCTAGTCCTGCTGTCCTGCTATATGGATACGCTGGCCATGCCCACAGTCCCGGCTTCTTCCCTTGCCACCTGCCCACCAGCTAAGAGGCCCTGTTGGATGATTTCCTTTTGTCTCCCAATGAGCTGGTAGGCAGCAAAAAAAAAAAGAACGAACACACCAATTCTTTCTCACACCCATCTCCTCACCACATAATCTAAAGTATTGTCTTGGCAAGAAACTGGAACAGGGGAAAAGCTGTCAGGAAAGATTCATACAAAGATCTCAGGGACTAAGAGCCAAGGAAGAAAGTGATGACTTTGACTTCGTAAGATAAAAACGAATTTAATTCTCTTTACCCCGGCCTCTGCCATCTTTTCATTATAAATTAAGGCAGGAAAAAAAAGCCTCTCTCTTTCAATAACACTGGCTCTTTCAGTGAAAGATGTTTTAGGCCCTGGAACGTAATTAAAGTGATATTGTATTCCTTTTATTCTCACGATTGTAATGATACATAGAATTCAGCAGATGCTTTCCAACACTATTAAAACCAAGACAGATGGCTCATGTTTCTGCTGGAATTCAAGTCCACGGAAGCGTTTCTCATGGCAGCACATTCAGGAGGAGAGATGGACCTCTAATAACATGCCAAGGAATTTTACTAGATACTACCAATTAGATCAGATATTCTGGTATTTATGCAGAAGGTTTAATGACTGCAATCCAAGACCTAGTTTTAAGTATTTTATCATAAGGTCAACAGTGCTTCAGCCTTTCTCTTGCAATCTGCACCTCCACACATAAAGCTGAAGATGACAGCGATGGCCATGTTGCTTTTTGGTAGAAAAATGGATCACTTTGGTGTAACATTAGGAAGCATCAGGGGACCCCTAAATAAGGATTGCTGTGGCAGCATGGGACTTGTCAGAAAGCTGTGCTCTTCAAAATCATCACTTGGCTGAGTAACCAAGGCCATGCATGCCACAGCCTCCAGAAGGCTAAAGTGTCCTGGTCACCCCAGGCAGCGCCTGCCCCTATATCAAGGTGGCCACAACTGCTGTGGGAAATATTGGAATGTGATTCACATACGCTAGGAAAGCATTTTATTAGTGCTATAGTTCCTAAGGCTGGTGAGTGTGCTATAGTTATGTAAGGGAACTGTTGTGATCATTCCTCATTTTCAATCGAAACATCCTGTTTGCACATATTTAAGGGTAACAGTATAACGATTCAAATGGTCAGAGAGGGAGAACTGGCGGTTTCATCCCCTCAAACACTTGTTATGTCCCTGTGCAGGAAAACAAACACTCTCCTTGCCATTGTAAAACACTCCACAAATTGCTGCAGATTGGAGTCGGCCTGCTGCATCTCAGAACACCACAGACAGGCAGAGACAGGCAGAGACAAGCACACACAGGCACACACAGGCACACACAGGCACACACAGACACACACAGGCACAGCGCCTCTTCTCCAGCCCCTCTCTAACCTCCTCTTTCCGCTGCTCTGCTCTTTATGCAGACTCTTCCAGACCCTCCAGGTTTGACCAGAGGTATCCAGTCTTTGTGCCCATCATTCTTCAGGTCATGTGATATCCCTCCCACTTCGTTTATGCTGCTGAGCCTGTCCCTAGTCTGGGTAAACACACAGGGATATGTTAGGGGTTATACAGTCTGGCTCCAAATGATTTCCATGCTAAGACACACAGAAAGAAACACAGATAAAGAAAGGGGGAGTGAACTGTCCTTAAAATCAGCTCTCTGATTACATGAATACTCCTTATTGCCATGCTTTTTGAGATTTGGAAATGGCAATATGAACAGAGCAGTTTAAAAACCGTGAGAGTGTGTTCATGGTGACACCCCTTTCCATCCTCAGCTGAGAGGCGCTTTTCTGCTGGCTTTGAAAGTACAGCTTTGTGGCATCAAAATGCCCCATTTGAATCTGAGCACAGCCACTTACCTGCTCTGTGTTCTCCGAGAGGCTGCTTCAGCCTAGCAGCCTCACTTTCCTTATCTGTCCAAATGGGCATAATTACAGGAACATCCCATTTTGAGCCATTTCTGAGAGGTGAATGAGGCCTGTGGGATGGTTCTGAGGGAAGCATCACACGGGTCAGCTCTCAAGAAGAGGGCTTCCCCATGCTTTGGAGGAAAAGTCCCAGCGAGAGAGGAAGCAATGCCCAGAGTCAAGAAGATTCTAACAGCAACTAACAAAAAGTACAATCTTACTGAGAAATGACAAGGATTCATAAGCTATTAAATCAGCAAGACGGTATTCAAATATAGTCAGATCCAGAACCATGGCCCAGAACAGGCAGCTCATATGTCTATTAAGTGGGGACTGAATGGAAGCAGCATTGCAGACAGGTTCTAAATTAAAGACTCTAAAGCAAATGTTAGGAGTGTTTTATATTACATATAGAAAAATTAAACTAGACGCTTTCATCTAGGCACACACACAGACACATTTCAAATGCTACTCTTGAATAATGCGACCCATTTAAAGGTGGGTTTTAAAATGCTTCTTAGACCATGTTCTAGTGTGCTTCGCTGTTGATGTGATGACCACCACAGCCAAAACCAACTTTTTATCAAGTTTCTTACTAGCTAGCTTCTACCTCCTGCAAGGTCAGCTTTCAGATACAACCTAGATCACCTGCTCAGGAACAGCATCACCCACAGTAAGCTGAGGCCTCCTACATCAACCAACAACCAAAACAATTACCCACAGACGTGAACCCCGACCAGCCTGATCTGGGCAATCCTTTACTTGAGATTCCTTCCATACCGAGTAGGATCCTGTTAAACACTTGGGGAAGCTTTTTACCCTATTATTTCATTAGAGTAAATTCTTTGACACGGGATTTCTGTGACGAAAGTTGTGAGCAGCTTCCCTTTATCTTAAATGGACTCTGTGAGGTTGAATCAGTAAGCTCCCTCATGCCAGATCCTGAGTCAGACACTGCATCAAGAGAACAGAATGTGGTAACAAGTTTAATTCCCTCAACCATCATAGGAAGCAGGACAGATCACTAGCCTTAACTGACAGACCATGAAAGTCAGCTCGGAGGAGGTAACTGATTGTCTTAGTTCTCTGTGCCTGCAAAGGGCAGAGCAAAGGGTAACACCTGGAGGTCTAGAACTTTCCCCACGGTCCTCCCCACGTTCTGCCTCCCTGTGAAAGCTTTGAAGAGATGGATGCCTGGGCCACGGAGTTTAAAAGGCACCCAGAGATCACAGTGCCAGAGGTGTCTTTCCATGAAGCTGTGGGACTGACGGAGCCAAGGTAAACTTTAGACAGTACTTTGCACCTCAGGAGGACCCAGAAATGCCACATGCTATTATTTTTTTTTAGGGTTTGTCGGTCTGAGCACCTCCCAGACATACTGTCTGCAATTCTTCAATGAAAAATTCTGTTTGTATAATTTTACTTCATTCTTGGTTTTCTTAAATTCAGCCCCCTCCCCCAGATTCCCCAGGATACACTGGTCTGTATTTCTGTCAGCCCAAAGCAGAAATAGAAGTTAGAAACTCTGCTGGCTTCAGAACCTTAGCTTGGCAGGAACACTGAGTTCTGCTGTCCTGAGCACCTTCAGTCACTGCTCACTGGTTCCTGCTATCTGATTGTCGCCATTAGGGACCCTCATTCACATGTAGATGAGAGGTATCCGCCTTGACATGCTAATTCCTGAGACCCAGTCTGTGCTGCCTCTGCCTGGTGCCTGGCACAGGGGCACATGGAGGCGGGCTATGGGAATCATCTTGTCTGTGTACAGGATTCAGGCCACGCTTCTAGACACAGGAAACTGTTAGGAGGACGACTGCTTGCCTTTCAGTTCTGTTCGGTTGTCTGGAAAAGGCATCTTAGAGCAAATGGTTGCTGCCTTCCAAAGAAACAACAGCTGAGACCCAAGCGGACTTTGCAAAGTAGCAGTTCCCCCCATCGCTGCCGCCTGCATCTTTGCAAATTTCTAGCCATCTTGCTGAAGCTCTCTCCAATTTGCCACATTTCCTCCTCCCTAAGATGCTTCTCTAATTTTTTTTTCTTTCTAGTCAGCACCACATTACTCCTGCTTCTCTCCTTCCTTACACCTTTCAGTGCTTAGCCAAAAAAAGTGACTTAAAAAAAAAAAAGATTCTGCTGGGTCCACTCTACTGCCCACTCCACTGCCCTCCGCACAGTGACAAGGAACGGGGCAGCATCAGCTGCCTATCTCTTCTTTGCAATTATCTTGATTTGGCTCGCTTAAGTTTAACTCAATTCTCTCATAAGCTTATGAAGTAAACATTATTATCTTTCATCTCATTAGGTTAGGAACTGAAACTCAGAGTGTCAGAGTCAAGCTCCATTGTGTGAGGACTGAAGCCATGGTCGAAGCAGATTGTTCTTAGATGCCAAGCCTGAAGCTCTTCCTCTGGGCCCCCTCCTCCCTCAGCCCAGCATGTGTTTATAATTAGCATCTGAAATGAAACAGGGGCCTTGCTCACCATCCCACCCAAATCAGCAAGGCCATCTACCCTGAGGGATGTGGCCAGAGTCAGAGGTGAAACCCATGGGTGTCCAGTCTGCAGTTTAAGCTCGCTAGGTTCCCAGGCTGCCAAAGGTTAACGCCCACCCCAGTTCTGCCACCTGCCTTCACTTACCCAAGAGGAAGAGAAGGGCTCTCAGTAATGGGACCCCTGAGCTCATAGCGGTATTCTGTCCTGGCTCCTGTGAGAGCAAGCAAATGAGCTCTATGACCCCAGGTTCCGGGGATGGGAGCCAAGCCCCACGTGACTGACAAGGAAGGAAGCTACAGCCACAGCCAAAGGCTGTGGGTTCCTCTTGGCCCTTTGCCGGCAGGGTCGAGGGAAGTCCCTGTTATTTGGCCTCTGCCTGCTGATGGGTGGGAGGGAGTTAGTGTCTGCCTGTGAGGATCCACCAGGAAGGCTACAGGCAACCATAAGTTCTCATCTAGCCTCCTCCTCACAGCTCTAAGACTGAAGTATCACTTCAGGTCAATTCCTTGCCCAAAGACCTCTGCTGGTAGTTCTTAAAGGAAGAGATCGCCTGACCTATTGCGTCCAGAAAACCAGACTTTAGAGTAGCCTTTCAGGCCTGGGGCTGTAACCATAATTCTCTCCACCTTGACTTCCCTGACAACTTCACTCTATTACACCATGGGTGCTTCTGAACCTGGAGAGGCCTATTATTCTCTTCTCAGAATGACAGGCTTGCTTGCTGCTTTCTTGTGCTGCTAGGCTCAAACCCGGACCCCTGGGCATGTGAGACAAAAGGCTGTAACTCTGGGCCACATCCTTGACTCCTGCTTTTTCCCAGACTCCTGCTTTTTCATTGTGAAGCCTAGGTTGGACTTAGATTCTTGATCACCTGCTGAAGCCTTTTTCATGCTGTGATTATAGATGTGCGAAACCAGGCCCCTCCGAATAAGTGTCAGACGGCTGCATTAAGGTTGACAAGGATTATAAAATAAGTCAGAACCATTGAAACGTGGGCATCAGAACAACCTGTGATAAAGAAGAATGTGTGTTTCTTGCCCCATAGCAACAGCAGGATCTGTTCATAGATAAAACGGCGCTTGCCACCTCCACACTTTCAAAGGATATCCAGCTGTCTGCAACAGCAGGAGTATGAACAAAAATCCCATGCTCAGTGCAGCCACGGGATAACACCTCTGCAGTTTGTGTCCTGCACACCTCTGGAAGCAAGTGCTAGGCTTCCTTTCGAGGTCAGAGAACGCTGTTGTAATTCTTCCCATTCAGGTTCCCAGAGCTCAAGTCCCGCTGCCTCCCCTGGCTCAGCTAGCTGACTTGAGGCTCCAAGTACAGTAGGTAAGCAATGCTACTTCTTAAATGTTCAGTCCACATAATGACAAGTCTAGAGTCTCTAACTGAGCTGGCCAAACATGAGCCATCCACTGGGCTCCCGTGTCAGACCTCTCAGCGACAGCCAACTATGGCAGCACTTTCTCCTGTGCCTGGTGTTCTCTGAGGACCTGACAGTACTTGACCCTCACCACACTTCCTGTGTTGACTATTAATACTGACCAGACTATGACAGAGGGAGAAACCAAACCACAGTCTATACAGAGGTAGGTGTGAAGCCTGGGCTTGAACCACTCACCCAGCAGCCCATGCCACCGTCCTGTCAGCCTTTGACAAATATCAGAGGCCCATCTGTCAAACAGAGGTAGTCAGATTACCATGGATGGCAGAGGACCATTGGACCCTTTGGCGTGGTCACTTCTGCCCCCTCTGGACATGAAAGAAAAGGAGGTCGCATCATAAGCAATATAATTTGCAACATTTTCATGTCGTCAGACTATTCTCTCCTTCCACCTCCACACATATCGGTACATTTACATAGTCTTCATATATAGTTCAATGTGATATTACTTGGAGGTTAGAAAGTTTCAGGCCACCTCTGTGGTGAGACTCCACCTACACACACACACACACACACACACACACACACACACACACAGACACACAGAGCTGAGTATGAAGCCAGGTGGTAGACCTTTTGCCTGACATGCCCAAGGCCCTGGATTGACCCTAGCACCACTCATGCTTGTTTACTTAACACACATGAACCTAAAAATAATGATGTGTAGAAATGCTTCACCTGCTCGGAGAATGCTGTAAGAAGCTGTAGGAGGGACTTGAAAGACTTGGTGGTTAACAGTCCTACTACCCATGCAAACGACCCAGGTTCAGCATGAACATGGTGGCCCACAACTACCTACAACTGCTGTTTCAGGAGACCTGGCTTCCAGACAGATCAAGCACTTCTTTCTTTCTTTCTTTCTTTCTTTCTTTCTTTCTTTCTTTCTTTCTTTCTTTCTTTCTTTCTGGTTTTTCGAGACAGGGTTTCTCTGTGTAACCTTGGCTGTCCTAGAATTTGCTCTGTAGACCAAGCTGGCTTCGAATTCAGAGATCCACCTGCCTCTGCCTCCCAAGCGCTGGGATTAAGGGCATGCACCACCTCCCCACTTTTGCAAGTGCCTTTACCCACTAAGCCATTTCGCCGGCCCAGATCAGGCGGTTCTATGTTAATGTAAACACACTCGTTTCCCAGTATTGGCAACCAATTTTCAAGTGTTTCCATATGGCAAGTAAACACAGAGAGCAGCCTGCTGACTGCTCTAGGGCGTCTTGAGACCTCCATCCGGGACATGACCTCTCCATACTACCCAGAAAGGGAAGAAGCTTCAGAAACTTCTGCTTCTCACCTGCCATCACTTCCTGAGCTGGAAAATTGAAGCCTGCTGGCTGCTAGACTGGAGAATAAAGAGGATCTCAGAGCTCAAAGATGCCTTCTAGGCTAGAGGCTACAAAGGTTGCTTGACACCGCCAGAGATGGAGCCTTTTCCCTTCTGGAGTGGCATGCTGCTAGCGTGAGCAGGTACCCAATCCCATGTGCCTTCCATGAACAACCTGTGGCTGTAGCTGTCACAGGTATCATGATGGCTCCCACTTCAGTAGCTGGTGAGTGTGCGAGGGCCATAGTCAGAACCTTACCTGGTGCCCTACACAGATTGAGCTCAGACTCACAACTGCTTAACAGAGGAATCGGATCCCGGCCAGCTAGCACAGCATCTCATAGGATCATCAGGTAGGAATAAGATAGAGCATACCTGAGGGTAGAGAGGTCACCTCACGGGGGTCGGCAGAGAGGGCCCTGCTTCTGCAGCAATGACGACCTGCCCTGCAGCCAAGCTGCTGCTTCACCTCCAACTCAGGCACGCCAGGGAATCTCCTGTCCTCCTCATGTGCTCCCAGCCCTGCCCCCAAATGCCTTCAGTGCAAGATGGGTGGAGCCATCAAGCTGCCAGCACTGTGGGATATTTGCAAAAAGTAAAGATAAGGAAGATTTGACACACAAGTGGGCTATTAGATTGACCTAGAACTCATCATCCAGTGATTAGAAACATCCAAGTCACATTCAGTTCTAACCACCCAAAATGGCCATACACGGGCTACAAGGTAAAGCCTAAAAATGTCAAAGAAGGATGTGTCACATACGGGTCATTTTTCTTAGCACAGTACAACTGGGCCTTGACAGAGACAGTAACAGACAGCTTAAGTTCAGCAGAGTTGGACATTTTAAAACATTTTTTAAGTGACACAGGGGTCAGAGACAAAATTACAGAGAATCGAAAGCAGCTGGAGTAGAATGGTAATGAAAATGTTACATAGCAGACTTCTAGAACGTCAGGGGTAACAGTTAGAAGAAAACGCGTCAGTGCAAACACTAAAAAGAACGGCAAGAGACTGCATGGTAGTACATACCTATAATTCCAGCACTCAGGGCTCAGGGACAGGAGCGTCACAAATAACAAACCATCCAAGGCTATACCGCAGGATGCTATCTCAGAAGATCGAAACAGACAAAAAAAAAAAAAAAGGAAAAGAAGGCAGAAAAAAGAAAAAGCTACATAGATGGTGTTTCATACAAAGTGGTGAAAACTAAGAGTGTACTCTTTCTCTCCCCACCGCCCCCTCAAAACAATGAAGAGCAAATAAAAATATGAAAACATAAACAATAAGCCAGAGATGAAAGACTCAGCAGGAAGGACCAACAAAGATCTAAAGTCTCTTTTTCTGAAAAAACTACTAATATGACAAACTTCTCAAAGAATGGATTAAAAGAGAAAACAGATTTTTAAAAACATAGAGCATCAAGAATAAATGAGAACATGGATACAGAAAAGGCTGACCATACAATAATGGCAATATTAACAATCTTAGGCCAATAAATTTAAAAGACTGGGGGAAGTGAACACAACCTTAAGAAAACACAACTTCCTGAAGCTCACAAGAGAAAGAGGAAGCAGGAAGAGCCCATCACCTCCCAACACGTGGAACCAAGTACTTGCTAATGAACCAAGAAGGGAGGGAAGTACGGGTTGCCTTAGATAACTTTAAGAAAGCATTGGAAATTTTTAGGAGTAGAAAACTGCACAGTTGATAGAATATCATAAAAGTATTTTCTAAGGAATGTTCTCTGGCTAGTTTCAAGAGGCCAGCCTAACTTCGGCAAAACCAGAGGACCGAGTGAACAACAACCCCACAGCTGGTGAGCTCTGGACCAGCAGAGAGGGACAAGTCAGGAGCACACTGACACACAATTCGGCCTCATCAAAATGGCCGACATGATTATTTTTGGTCAACATAGGTTAGCATCCCGATTTCTACAGAAATCTTTCTGTTGAAAAATAATTTTGGGAAACAGAAACACTGAATTTCATTTGATATTACTTGTCACATGGAACAAAGAACACATATTAAAAAAATAATTTGGGTGAGCACTAGGTCAACATTGTAAAAACCAGTTGCATTTCTATTCACCAGTAAAAGAGAATACATACTTTTTAAAATTTAAAGCATAAAACCAGCATTTCATGATGTATATGTATTTCAAAACACCATGTAATGTTAGGCCCAGCACGAGCCTAATATCTAGAAGGGATGAAGAGAACTCAGGAGACTGAGTCTCATCGATGCAAAATTGCAAGAGGTTTATTTTAACCATTGCACGATGGGGTCATCCCTGCTGGTCAGCAAGGAGTGGCACCGAGAGACAAAGGCCTTGGGTTTTTGAAGGACAAGGCGCAGGAATTTTGAGGGGTTGCAGTCTTGGCAATTCAGGATTGGATGAGGAAGCTATAAAGTAAGATAATTGGTTAGTCTTAAGTGCTCAAGCTTGGTCAGTCCTGCCAAGTGTGGATGCGGCTGCAATTAAAGGTGTGGGTGGGGGTGATTAGTTCATCCTTGAAGATCGGGGCTGCGGGCTTTTGGCCGGAGGTCAGGGGCTACTCAGAAGAAGGATTGAGGCTATCTGGGTTGGTTGCTAAGAAACGCTATCTCAAAGACAAGGGTCTGGTCATTCTTTTTGCTGAGTGAAGGTCATTGCTTGCTTGTTTTTTTATATCTGTCTTCAAAGATGGCCAGGGTCACATTCCTCCGTTCTCTGGAAAGGTACTACGAGGCTTTAGCTTAACCTGGGCCTAAAACTCAAAACTATAGGCTTCAGAAGACATATAGGTTACAAAGTTAGTCTGATCCTTTCAGTAGTACCTGATAAACAATATAATTTTGCCAATTAAGTAAAAAACTAAAATTAGATCATTATCACCAACAACCATATATATGCACACATTCACACACACACACATACATAATACATTTATCAGAGCAATGATATATGTATGATGATCCAAAAATGGCTACCCTGGATTCATGTCAAGAAAATTTTGGTGTGCAGCATTAAGAAAGACCTAAATAAATGAAAAGCATATCCTCAAAGAAGGAGAGACACCTCAAAAAAAAAAAAAATCACAAAGACGCTGACTGTTCAAGTCAATTGCAGTGCCAGTGAAGGTGGACATGAAATCCAGGAGCACCCTGAGGTGCTATTTTACATATTCTTTTACCTCCAACAATATCTTTAGGTAATGCTCAGTTTAACTGAGAAGGTAATACAAGATGCTATACATCTTTGGAAACAATTTTCTAATTCTCATGGATGTGACTATCAGCACATACCACAGACACAGACACTCTTCCAGACATGGTCCAAGGGACTCTTACCTGGGCATTAAAAGATGTGGGAAAGAACGCTTACAGAGCACCTCACCTCAGAAGAATGGCAAAAACTAACAGTGGAAGAAAAGATTGGAATGACATTTAGCTATAAAAATGAACACATGATAGCCACATAGGACTTGGAGGGCAAATCTCAGAAACAAAAAAAAATGATTTTAGAAAAGAATCAAATTATAAAGATGATAAAACGATCTCATTTTCAAAGCACAGAAGTAAGCAAGCTAGACAATGAAGAGTCCAGAAACAGTTCTTTGATTAATTTAACTGTATGGGGGGTTTTTGTTTTGTTTTGGTTTGGTTTTGGTTTTTGGTTTTTTGGTTTTTTGTTTTTGTTTTTTAAGGGGTTGGGGAGAGTCCTTAATATAGGGACTGGTAGACTCAGAACTGGAGAGAGATTCCCCTCTTGGAGTGAGGAGGAGACAGAGAAGGCATACAAGAACACAGGCTGCTGAAGTGTTACTCTGTCCTTTTACTCTGCTTTCTTAACAGGAGGCATGCTGTTTCCTGACCAGCCCTGCTACATGATCGTTGGCTTAGTGGAACTTAGCAGCCCACTTCACTTCCAAAATTTTGACCAAGGGCTGACTTTGGTTAAGAAATTATTTGGCGTAACATACACGTGCTGTGACCTTGGCTATGCTTAGCAGTAGTAATAGGGTGAAATAAAGATGCGAGTGCACTAGGGAGCAGCCTCAAGGGAATCTTACACATAAATGTGCTCCCGATTTACTATAAGTACGTGTACATGTGTTGTGGTTTTATTATTACTTCCTGATTATAAAAATTATATTTATGCCTTTACATATTCATGGCTTAATTTCTTTCCCTATCCCTCATGGCTATACACACTTTTTGTTGCTGACCCAAGAATAATATTGTAATTCTAAATTTTCTCAAATACGGCCAGGTCGTGATAAAGCATGCAGTCCAGTGAGGTATTAATGCAAGATTCATTATTAAAGTCATCAATCCTGGAATAATGAAAGCACCAAAATCCAAAAGCTACTTTCACCTCAATTTTTTGCGGGTGACCAGTGAGAGCTAACGAGCTGGTCGTCCACTGATGACACTTTCAGGGAGCTGTGGACCCAAACACATTCAGTGGTAGAAAGGGCTACATCCGAGCAGATGTGGAATGGTGCTCCAGGGCAGGGCCTTCTGTGAGCTCAATGCAAAGGGAGGCTCAGAGAGCAGGGCAGCGCTCTCAAGGCCGTGTATCCAGACTGTCATACTTGGCCATGTTTTAGAAAAAGAATTAGTATTCTGGTTGAATCAGTGTCTCTCTCTCTCTGTATACCTATATGTGTGTGTGCAGTTATATACATATATAATATATAGATAGATTCATATACATGTGTATGTACATTTATATACATATATAAATATATAAAGAGATAGATTCAATTCATATACATATTTGTGTATACATTTATATATAAATATATACATATATGGACAGATTCACATATATTTGTGTGCATTTATATGTGTATATAATTATATACATATGTAGTTTTGTATATTTATATAAATACATAAATATACACGTATATAGATGATTCATATATTAAAGAGATTCATATCTACAGATATCAGGATTGGCTCATTGATTCAAAAGACAAACTGAAGGAGTCAGACGCCCTTTACCTTGCATTGCTTCATGCCTTAGTTTTTTCCATCTGTAAAGAGGGAAATTGTACTCATAGAGGTGATATGAGAAAATTAATCACCAACAAACCTCCTAAGCAACAACCGGCAGACTGTAAGTCAAGGCACAAGCCACCCATGCTGTCTCTTATCAGCGTTTCTTGCAATGTTGACTTAAAGAAATGAACTCACTTTTACTATATAAAATGACTATTACCATCTGCTATGTACTGGAAGACATACTAGGTGACTTTAACAGAGCAGTGCTCCTGGAGAGATGAATGCAGGTCGAGCAGCACAGGGCCTCTAGCAGGGAAGAGGAAAGATCTTTGGATCTCAGACTAAACTGAAACTATGAGAAACCCTCATGGATCACAATGTTTGGGTTTCAACATGCTTGCCCGTAGCCTGAGCTGAACAGGCCGAGGTACCATGGGCTAATTGTAGAGAGCCCTCTACTTGCTGTCTTGACTCAGCTGCTTAACTGAAGCAAAAGATGGTCAGAGCCAGCCCAATGGTTGGAGAAGATCTTGAGCTCACAGCAGGGAGACCCGAAGCGGAAAGGACAAATACTGACAGGTGGATGCCGTCTGGCCTTCCCCCCAGCATTTGCTCGTGTGTCTCACCCTCCACATCCCACCGCTCCCATCTCTGAAGCATGGCTCCCTCTAAAGACAAACACTGGGACAATGGTTTGGCTATGGCTTTGCCCCCCAAATACCATGATGAAATTTGCTTGCCAGTGTAGTGGTATTAGGAGGTGCGGTGCTTAGAGGGGATTAGTGTCTTTGTTGTAAGAGTTATTCGTTTTTGCAGAATGGCTTGGTCCTGTGAGACTGGACTGCTAGAGAGTGGAGCATACACGAGGAACTCTGCCCATGATTGCTCTCACCACTCTGGGGTGCAGTATGAAGCCCTAATTGATGCAACCGTGGAGCTTGAACTCTGCTACCTTCAGATCATGAATTAAACCTATTTTACTTGTAAATTATGCAGTATCATCAAAAAGAAATCCCCTCCTCTATAAGGCCCCTCCCACTCCATAGCATGGAATCCACTCAGAGTATTGCAAACCCACTCATAAACTCATGACAGAGGAGGTCAGAACCTGGGGTGGGGGTGGAGGGACTCTGTTGTTTAGTTAAATAGCATCAAACCTCTTCTATCAAACCTCTTTATCAAATCTCCTTTGTTTGTGCCTGCAGCACTTTTCAGCCTGTAATGGAGAAGGCTTGCTTTCCATTGAACTGTGATGAGCAGAGACCCATGTCTACACAGGGCACTGAGACTGACTACTGAGAGTCTGGCCCTAAACAAGACCTTGGTGCCATCTCTGTGAGGTTCAGAGAAGATGGCAAAGGGACCAAAAGACTCTAATAGAAAAAAAGATAGCGAGGAGGACAGCAAAATACCATCTTCTGGACAATGAACAACCAGTGCAGCCACAAACGCTCAGCCGCTATAGATGACTGTTCTTGGGCTGCACAAAAATGGGCCCATAGGCAGCCATGCAAGGACAGAGGAAGGACTGAGGTGGCCCTGCCCCTCACTGCTTAACTGCTTCCTGAAGATACATTCAGGGAAATGAAGAATTCTTACTTTCACCTGTGAACCCACTGGCGGCCCTATCAGGCTCCAAGTTGTCATTCCTAATCCAGCGGTCACACAAGTGGCCCTGGTTAAACTAAATGGGTCATGATACAAAATTCAAGAGCCAGAAATCTGGAAATGAGACAAACAGGGAGGCCTGAGAGCTGGTAGTATGGGAGGGAGAGATGGGAGGTAGGGAGAAAGCCATCAGAATGTGTTACATATGTGCACGGAATTGTCAAGGAACTAACTTAATGAAAAAATAGGGACTCAAAAATGGAGCTTCTGGGAATGTAAACAAGGAGCGTTTCTGAGGAGAAAAATAAAAGATTGAACACGGCAGGAAAATTAATTAGCTTTGGAGGAATGAGTCTCTTGTTCTTCCAGAACATATCAGCTAGAAGGAACGGCTGTAGAAAGGAAAAATAAGTGTGGAGAAACTTGGGATAAAGTGTCAGTGCCGATATGACTCAGTATTAGAAAAATTAAAAGTTATGAGAAGAAAGAAATATTTGCAGAAATGATACATGACATTTCTCAATAATAAAAATGAAAGGTTGCAAACAAAATAGCTAAAGGACATGATGGGAGGACAAATTTAATTCCATCACAGAATAGGAAAACTCAAGAAGTTTTAAGAGAGAAAATGAATATTGCTGATAAAACATAGGATAAAACTTAGATTGATAGAATCCCCGCACAGATGTAGCCCATGGCAGCTCAGTCTCCAAGTGGGTTCCAAAGTAATGGGAAGAGGGACTGTCTCTGACATGAACTGATTGGCCTGCTCTTTGATCACCTCCCCCTGAGGGGGGAGCAGCCTTACCAGGCCACAGAGGAAGACAACGCAGCCACTCCTGATGAGACCTAATAGACTAGGATCAGGAGGAAGGAGAGGGGGACCTCCCCTATCAGTGGACTTGGGGAGGGGCATGTGTGGAGAAGGGGGAGGAAAGGTGGGATTGGGAGGGGAGGTGGGAGGGGTTTATGGGGGGATACAAAGTGAATAAAGTGTAATTAATAAAAATTAAAATGAAAAATATTAGATTAAAAAAACAACTTAGGTTGGACATTGCTGATAAAACTTAAGTTGACTGAAGCCTCAGGGATAGCTATGAACCTGTAGTTGGAGCAGAGCCTGAAGGTAGGGCTTCATACCCAGGCAAATTTACACACAGACACACACACACACACACACACACAGTCTCAGTGTGTGAAGCATCTGAAGAAAAAAAAAATTTTTAAATCCCACTAAAGAGAAGTTCAGGAAACCAAAGAAGGATATTGGAATTCAGTGTTGCTATTTTAAAGCGACTTTAAAAGGCGACCAGTTACCAAAGGAAGGAAGAAAATAAATATACATTTCTTTTTTAAAAATCTTTTTTTTTTTTTTGCCAGGGGAGATTGTGTACCAAAATGGATATAGCAGGATAAATAACAAGTCATTGATATACAACCATAGTATAAAAATAAAGGATTTTGGATTAATTTAGCAGACTGCAGACATGAAAAGAAACTAATTTCCAGTCCTATAGGGGACATTTCCTATGAGTATGTAGTTGGACTTAACAGAGCTTCAGGATAGAGTCATATCTCTGTACCTTCATTAAAACATATATTTCCTATTTTTCTTTAAAATTTCTTTATATAAATTTATTATTTTTATTTTAAAAATGTTTACAAATACCCCTATTTTCAGAATTAATATTCTCTGTGGTGTAGGACACTGGGATGGCATCAGGTGGGAGTTAGCATATGCTAAAGTGATTTCCTTATTCCAAGAAAGACACGGGTACTGATCTGCTCAAGAATCTGACAAGAAGAAAGTCATATGAGGAGACATGGTAGGCTAGGGATAAACATCAGAATCACAAGACCCAACTGCCTAAATTTACAATCAACTGAAGAAAACCTATCCAATAAAAGCCCTAGACTCCCCCTCAAAAGAGAAAAAGACAAGCAAAAACTAGTAAAAGGAAAGGGAATCTGAAAGAAATAGCTACAAAGTAAGTTCAATAAATATAAAGTAAAATAATATATTGTGTCTTCGGCAATCGTCATTTGTATTTATTGTAAAGGAAGAAATGGAGAAATTGCATTCCACTGAAATTAAGAACGTCTGTGCATCAAAAGACACGGCTCAGCTGTCAAGAGCACTTGCTGTTATTCTAGGGTGCTGGGATCCAGTTCCTAACATCTGTACCAGGCACCTCACAACTGTCTGTAACTCCAGCTCCAAGATATCAGAAGCCCCCTTCTGCCTTCCCAGGCTCCCGCAGTAATGCTCACACAAGCACCACAGGAGCTGCGTGCGCATGCTTGCTGAGACGCCCGCCTGCCTCTGCTTCTTTGCCCTGTTCAGTTGCTCTCCTTCCCTTTGAGAAGCCCTGGTCTCTTCTACCGGGGTTCTCTTTGGAAGAGTGCACCCTTTGCTCTCCGGACTCTCCTCCAGCACCCGGCCACACAGAGGCCGCTTCTGATCTGTCATTTACCCGGAAGTCTTCTTCTCACTTATTTGAAAACCTGACACACTAGACAACTAAATTCTAACCAAAGAATTTTAAAATGGTTTGAAAGTAGAAAAAAAAAATCTGTAAATATAATTCACTGTATTAGTTGATCAACGGAGAAAAATGTGCAGTAATCTAAATAAAAGAACAATTCTTTATGTCATTAAAAACAAAACAAAAAATTATTTGTCTTGGGGCTGTGAAGAAGATATAAAGTGTAATTATTTCTATACCAATTGATTATCAACAAGATTAATGCATAAAAACAAAAATTAATACACCAAAGCAAAAAATTGGGGATCTCAATAATTGAATACAAATCACAGAATAAACACTAATTTCCCTTTGTAAAATCAAATTCAAAACTACATTCAAGTTTTTAGATCCCATTCACAACAAATAGCAACCTAAGAGTCTAAGAAATGTCTTTCATGGAAATAGCTCAGTTACGCCCCCTGGTGGTTTAGAAGCTAAGCTTAGTACTCTCCCTGCTGTGCCGGGGGTTCAATTCCTGATCCTTGAAGTCTTTGCTCCAAGCTGAACATGGTGGCCCACACCTGCGATCCCAGCACTCTCCAGGTAGAGATAGCATGATCCTGGGTTCAAGGTTAGTCTTGGCCACACAGAAAGTTCCAATTCAGGTTGAGCTACAAGATGTTTTGTTTGTCAAATTTTTAAAAAGGGAAAAAATATCATTTATAGAGACACATAAATCTTCCATGCTGACATTAAAGAAAGTCTCAACAAGTGCAATTACCATCATATCTATGAATTTAGTGCTTGACAGAGATGGCAGTTTTCTGAAGGGCTCAAAACACTGACAAGGGTGATTCATAAGGCCTCTGTGCCCTGATCTTAAACCCTGTGTAAAAAACAGAACTCAGGAAGACCTAAGAGAGTGTTTTGAAGGAGGGTGGGATAGGGACATGCCTTGCTGCTGAACTGCCCTAGCTGTGGAAACTGTGGAAAGCCTTTCCTCTGCCACAATATAGTTGTACAGGTAGCGATCACAGTCACTCTCTCCAGGGCCTGGTTTTTATTTTTCATGAGTCCCTGACACTGGAAAAGTTATACATGCAAAGAAGCTTGAAGCCTGGGGTCACATTGACTTTCTCTCACTACATCTGTGTGGCTTTTATAGTCTTCTGCGTCTTCCTCGCAAGGCTCCAACATCTAAACAGAGTTTACAGAGTATGATCAATTAACTGAACTTTGCCCTATTGAAAGACTTCATGGTCACCATTTCTGCTTGGGACTTTCCCTTTGGCATCCTGACCTGAAAATAAGCTTGTGGCCAAACAAGTTCTGAATGACGACCCTTTCCAGCTACCCACTCCTTTCCTTTCCTCCCAACGTCTCCCCACCTCTTCTGACATTTCTTCATAGGTCTTCCTATGCAAGAAAACCTATCCAATTTAAGACTCATTTGTTTATTTCTCCTTGCAGGTAGAATTCCTGCCCTTCCTTGCTTTAACAGGTCTCTGATACCTTCAAACCGGTGTTCTGTGTCTAGTTCCTTTAGCCGCTCTTAATGAGGACGAAAGAACAAATGCTACAGTGCGTGCTTCTAGAAAACCAAAGTCAGATTTGTTGCAGTAGATGTCAATACTGAGATCGTGGCCCCATCTTCCCAGCTCTCTGTGCATGGAGAGACAGATCACAAACAGAAGCATTCACGAAATTACCAAACAGCTGCTGAAGCACTCTGAAAGTCTCATTATTTGTAGGAATCTCAGTTGATCCAGTCATTGAACCCTTTCAAACTAGAAATCCCAGCCACTACGGCTCACCAATCTACTGATGATAATACCTTCTCCAATCTCTGGAAGAATAAGCTAAGATTCCCGAAGCCCAGCAGCACATGGAATGCACACCCAGCCCCTGAGCTCTGCCTAGACTTTGGGTGATGATGGTGGGCAGTGTTCCTGTATCAGGAGATCCCACCCTTGAAGCACACCCACCCAGCTTCTGTCCTGCATCAGGGGACATCAGCCCATATGCTTTCCTCTCCTGAGCTCCCTCCTCACCTATCCATTGCAGCTCAGGATATATACACTTAATTAATTCCGTTTTCACCTCCAACCTGTGAAGAGTGGGAGAAGCTTCAGATTTATATGGCGGATAAATAACAGTGGTTTCCCCAGAGACTCTATCCCGGTGAAAGAGGGTAACTGTAATTTTCAGCCGTGAGTAATTGTACATAATATAATCCTAAATGATTTTTCTTCTGTAATTTCATTAGAGTTTAGAAATTTAATTAGATTTTGAATCACTCTGAAATAAAGTAGCCAAATACCGAGAGACAGAGAGCAGTGGTTATTCTGTCCTTGGAGGCCACATTCTTGGTCTCAAATTGGCATGTCTTCATTAGGAGGAAGTTTGCAGAACTTCTTGATATATTATTGTCTTTCCGAATGGACTCTGAATAGGTCTTCAGAGGGTATTACAAGAGTACACAATTATTATGTACACTCTTCTTGAGGTTTAAGATCATCTGCCTTGCATATACTTAATAAAAATATGTCTCTGAAGTTGTTTAAGAAACTGTGGAGACAGGGAAGCGGCTCTTTGAACGCCCCAACGCTGTTCCTGGATTATTAGCAACTACCTGTACGTTATGATGCAGTGCGGGGCTGTTTGCTTAACTTTAATGATTATGTAAGGTTTATGGTTATTTTTATTGCTACAACATATGAACTGTCATGGTGGCTGTAATTAGAGGGAAGCTAAAGTGTTACTGTTACAGTCTTCTGGGAATGAGGAAAGCTACTTCCTCCTTATCAACTTTGCTTCTGTGCAAAAGTTGGGATTGGGGGGAGGTTGGAGAATCAAACGGAATGAATAGTCCCTGCCTCAAAACAGGTTATGACAGAAAAGAACCAAAAACATGTTAAAACTTTAGTCCAACAGCTTGCACCTAATGAAGCTGCAAGGAAGCAATCTTCTGTCCCTGGAAATACCCAGGTGTTGGGTGCTCTCAAGGGCATTCTCCTTTTCTCTAACACCATGTGAGCCACAAAGCAATGGTGGAGATGATCCTCAGGGGCTAAGTGCTTTGTTTTGTTGCTGCATCAAGGCAGACACCCTCTGTGTGCATCCTTTGCTGGAGGCAACAGAATGACCAAGACAGCCGTCCCTGAGCTTCAAGAGAGAGAGGGGGAAAACAGAACAGAAGCTCTGAGAGAAGAGATGGGGCAGGCAATTCAACATCACTGCCAGTCTGAAGATGCTTGCATGGCTAGGTAGGGAGGATGGGACATTATGCTGGACCCAGAAGAGCTGAACACCCTGTGGCAGGCAAGAGGATAGTGGTCAGGGTTTCTGCACCAAGATGAAGCTTTGAGGTGTGTCCTTAGAAGCACTGTGACTAGAAAACAAGAATCCGGGCCTCACAGAGTGGGACCCTGTGTCCACAAGGGCTGCCTAGAAAACCTTGCAATGGTTTCTTTTACATCCACTTTGCCCAGTCATTCCCCTTCTTGCAGACAGAGGGGTCTGTGTGGAGCAGGAATTTACTTACTCTTTCTTTTCTTTTTCTCTTTCTTTCTTCTTTCTTTTTCTTTCTTTCTTCTTCCTTCCTTCCTTCCTTCCTTCCTTCCTTCCTTCCTTCCTTTCTCTTTCTCTCTATTTTGACAGTCTGACCAAATTTCTCAGACTCACTATATAGCTCAGGCTAGCCTCAAACTCATGGTCATCCTCTGGCATCAATTTCCCCACACCCAAGCCAACTGTTCATTTTTGTTTCCACTGCACCTGGTACAAAGAGGAGGTCCAAAGGATTCTGAACGAATGAATGTGAGAAGGGCAGAGGAGGGAGAGAGAGAATAGAGCAAAGAGAAGCCAAACCCAACACTGAAAAGTAGGCTCTGTTTTAAGGCTTCATGATAGTCCATGGACAGTGTATTAGTTACCTTCTCATTTCTATTTCTTAAAGTACCTGACAACAGTGATGTAAGGACAATTACTTTGACTCACAGTGTGACTATGCTGTCATCATTATGAGGAAGGCACAGTGGCAGGAGCAGGAGGGAGCTGCTCACTGTGACTCCACCATCAGGGAGCAGAGAGCGAGGGGTTCACTCTCCTCTTTTAACTCAGCCTGGGACCTGGACTCACATCTTCAATAGGTCTTCTCTCTTTAGTTTATTAGGCCTTTGGTTTATTAAGCCTTTCCATAGCAAATCTAATTGCCATCAAGTTGACCACTGCAGACACTGTCAGCAGGCAGGCCGGGCTGCTGGGAGCCAAAGCCAGCTAGTGAAAAGTTACTGACAGCTGCACCAGGACCTTTAAGGTCATGGGTGAGAGATTTATGTTCCAGGAACTTGTGAGACATCTGTTCATTAGGCTAGAGCATCTTGAGATATCTTAGCTAACATCCTTGTGGTATCTCTCTTAGCAAACATTCTTGTAGTATTTTGCACCATAAACCACCCTACTATCTCTTTAACCACAAACTACCCTGCTGACGCATTTTCCCTTCATGCCTTTTCCCTATAAAGTTGTGTGAAAATTTTCAAATAAATGAGAGCTTGATCAGATTTTAGACTTGCTCTCCTCTTTTGTGCCTTTTGTCCTTTCAATCATTCACCCCTCCTCAGGTACCCGTTGAATTCCCCACGGGCCGGGACACCGGGCAGCCATTATTAACAAGTAGGGATGCTCTTTGGCATGCAAAATTTACTTCTGGAGGAGTCTTTTCCAACAAGATGTACGAGCATCAATATAAAATGGTGAAAACTTATTATAAAATTATAAAATGGTGATTATTTTAAGCTGGGCACAGAGGTGCATGCATACAAGACTGTAGAGTTGGCATTGATTGCTCCAAGGTTTCTGGCTTCTTACTCAGGAATTGAAATGAAGCCACACATTGATTTACAAAAATTCTAAGGAAACTTTATCTAAAGCAAGACAATAGAAAATACCAAAGGACAGTATAAAGGAGCAACAAGCCACATGTGAAAAAACTGAGCTATGTGAAAATACTGAAGAGGCCCAACTATTGTTTGGGAATTTCTTTTAAGGGGCTTAAGGGAAGGAGGTTACTATAGTGACAGGTTGAGTCACACAATAATTTTCCTACCGCACATAATATACCTGATTTTCATTGTATGCATGCCCAATTGGGCATAGACCTAACAAAGCAATAGAGGATTTTCCCAAACACTTACTTGAGGGCACAGTTTTTCCTTACCAAGAAGGCCCAAAACGGTTTCACCTGGATCAGCCTTTCTATTTTTTTGTACCTGGGGACACTGGGAGTATATTTGAAAAGAAACTTTCTGAGTGTTATTGTTAGGAGTGGTAAAGCTTATCCCATTGTCCAGAGGGGGCTGTAGATATAGCCCAATGCAAGCGCAAGTCCAAACTTGCCAGATACATTGGGAAAGCGATCCGTTGTGCATAGTCTATCAAGGCGAAAGAGCTAGGCTGCCGAGTGCGTTGTGCTGAGAGTTGGGGGTGGGAGCTGTGTATAAGCCAGTCCCATCGAGTCCAGGAAAGCAAAACTATTCCTGCTGCTTGCCTGCCTCAGTCCAGGCAATAAGAAAGCTGAGTCAGAAGGGTTGAAAAAGTGTAAGGCAAGCTTGGAGCATATAAATAACTCAAGGCTAGCCTGAGGACATGGTAAGATTGTCTCAGAAACAAAAGGAATGAGCAAATTGAAATAACACAGCTGCTCAAAGACTCATATACACACAGCATATAGTACAACTAATAAAGTAACTTTTAGAAAATTATAACATAATCAAAGACCTTTTATAGGTAAAATAGTGTGCGAAGCTTGTTAACATATCATTTCAAATATACATTTTCTTAAAAGAGACAGTGATTTATTATAAAATTACGAAATTATGAAAATTTAAGCTGGACATGGAGGTGCATGCTTACAAGACTATTGGGTCTTGAAATAAAGCTATGTCCATCACTGGATTGTTCTGTGAGTCTATGGAGATGCTGACATCATCTCTTTCCTTCCCCAAATTTGCTGTATTTTTTTTCATACTCTTTCTGTGCATCATTGGTCTCACTGGTAAAAGAGCCCATGGCACAGTCTCTTTCAGTCCTAGCCAGTGGTGTTATCCATAGGTCTGATTGTCCTTTGGACTGGCTGGTCCTGGGAACAATTTTCTAGAACTATCTCTGGCTTTAGCCCATTTGTGACTTCTGCCTACTAAAGCACATTCCTCGAAAATGGCAGTGATTCTAAGGCACAGAGTCAAGCTAAGCTCTGTATGGTTGTCCCTGGCTTTCGAGATTGTATCCCATTTTGCCAAATACAAGTTTTCAAGGCTCCATTTGTGTCAAACTTCTGCCTTAGGTTCTCTCTGGGACCGTTATCTTCCACTGATCTGCATCCTGCTGTCCTATCTCTTGGAATCGAGTCCTTCCATCATATCCTGCTCTGAGTGTTGCCTGCTCTGACAAGTTGCGCACAGCTTTTATCAAACGTCAAGTGACACCTCCTAGCTCTTCTGACCTTGTGACTCTGGGTTCAGAGTTATCCCTCAGTGTCCCCAAAGCTCCTCTGGCTAATTACTTGAGCTCAAAGCTACAGAGCCCTCTTTGGTCATCTTCTCGAGAAGCTGAGAGACAAGAGTACCCAAGCCTAGGGGAGCCAGTTGGCAGAATGAGCTCATGAACCGATCATAAGCTCTAATTAAAGTTGGGGGTGGGGTGTTATGGGAGAACACGGAGCCCGGGATGAAAAATAAACAGGCAGGAGGAAGCGAGTAGCATTGACCTGGAGGGGCAGCCTCCTAAAAGAGTGAGAAGCTAGGCTCTGCCCTAAGCTCCTGGCTCACACACCAGGGATCTGGGCCTATACTTGAGGCCTAAAGCAAGATTCTAAGTTTTGGAGTCTTAAAATGTGGCCTGTGAGTCCTGGCTCCATTCCTGGCCAGCTGCGTGTGGGATCTGCGTGGCTCATTTTGAAGTAGGGTAGGACAGGGGTCTACTACAGTACTGTCCTCAGCTGTCCCAGCACACCAATGGGACATGTGCACAAGGCTAGGAGCTCCATCCCAGAGCCAAGCTTCTCAGGTCCCACATACCTATGCTGCTGATTGGCTTAAAGCTCATCATGAGAACTCCCTGGGCCTCACTTTCCTCAGGATGAGAAGAGCTGTTTGGCACCAACTACGGTGACATGCCTGCAAGGTGACTGGGGCCCTGGGTGCCACACGTGTAGTGCCTATAGGTGTATATGAAGGAGATCCACATCGATGCTCCCTGGCCTCAGACAGACTGACTTCCCAAGCACCTCAGAAGCAACAAACCCTTGCCCTTCTCCCATGGTTCCTCCTGGCCCCAGTGCAGCTGTCTCTGATTTGACTCACTCTCGTGCCACCTCCTTCCAAGATGAGGCCTGTAGCTCAGGAATGTTCACCTGGAGCTGCCTGCCCTGCTTCTTGTCTCCCATTTCCCTTCACTTCATGGGGCAGGGATGGGGGTCCATGGAGCTCTGCACCAAGCTGGCTGTGGCCTTAGCACACACAGGCTCCTCTTTAGACACTGAGAAGGATACACTAGCAACACAAAGTTAGTTTACTAGTAACCAGGGCCCAGTTAACACACACACACACACACACACACACACACACACACACAGTTACCACACCTGAACCCCATGGCAAAGTTTACAGTCATAGCATCTCATGGGGCTTGCAGCTGGCTCCACACGGCCATCCCATCCTCAGACAACAGAAGAACACGGCTGTTACTAGTCTTTCCTCCACTTTGTCATCTAGGAAGATGCTCTGTGCATCACCATGACGCACATGTCATTCTACCGTGTATGCAAGTGTTGGGCCAGGTAAGGCATGGAATTCAAGGATACACAGGCCTTGTCCCAAAGCTCAGCACGAAAATGCCAAGATTTGTTCTACTGGGAGGTGCTGAAGCTTCCCTTAGGATCCCATACTTTCATGGGCTTTGTTACTGCCTCAAACATCATGTACATCATAATGAACACATCAAGCAAAGACCCTGGAGACTGAAAGACCTTCTTCAGAAAAAGAAACTGGCTTCAAGACACCTTAGTTGGATTACTATTGATATGATGAAACAATCTGAGGAGGAAATGATTTATTTGGCTCAAGTTTCCGCATCCATAGTCCATCACTGAAGGAAGTCAAGACAGGAACTCAAACAAGATGGTAACCTGGCAGCAGGAGCTGATGCAGAGGTCATGGATCGGTGCTTCTCACTAGCCTCCTCCTCATGGCTTCCTCAGCCTGCTTTCTTATAGAATCCAGGACCATCAGCCTAGGGATGACCCTGCCCACATTGGGCTGGGCCCTCCCATATTAATCACTGATTAAGAAAATGCTCTATGGGCTTGCCTATGGCCAAATCTCCCAGAGGCATTTCCTCGGTTGGGGTTCCCTCTTCTCAGATGACTCTAGCCTATATAAAATTGGCATAATATTAGCCAGTATACAAGGTGATAAGCAGTTTGTCCAGGGTCAATGCACCTAAAAACTGAGATTCTCACATCCATTTTCTTCTCGTTAGAAATTATCATACATTGCTCAAGGGGAGCTTTGGAGTTATTCACAACCAGATCCAGGGATTATAAAAACCTGCCAGTGCCATTTAGCCACTTTGGCTAAAGTTTGGTATCTACATGCTGTTTAGGGGATGGAAATGGCCTTTGGAATTTGCCTCACAACTTACCCTGACTCCCATCCCTAAGCTGAAATAACTAAAAATTGTGTGGCTTTCTTGCCAGCTCTGCAGACATACCCATTCTCCTCTGCACAGAAACATCCGGGTTTCCCTAGTATTGAATTCTTTGCTCCGCCCACTGTGAAAAACCTAGGTAACAGTGTTCTCTTGATGTTCTGAAGAAAACCCCATTTATTTGTCTTCTGTGAAGCTCATTTATCCTAAGTCTGAGGGAAATGTCCCTAATCAGGTAGAGGGAGCATACAATACTTGTGGAGACACACAAAGGTACTATGTAGCCATCAGCAATCAGAGTTACTGTCCTCATTGCTGTGACCAAATACCTGACAACTCAAGGGAGGAGGAGTTTGTTGTGGCTTACAGTGTAGGAAGGAATTCTGACCACCATAGTGGAGAAAGCATGGTGACAAGAACGGAAGGTGTCTGATCATATCCCATTAGCAGTCAGGAATCAGAGAACAGACAGGAAGTGGAGCCAAGCTATTAAAGTTCCCAGTAACCCACTTCCTCCAATCAGACTCTGTCTCCTTTAGGTTCCACAACCTTTCGTGACTGTGTCACTAGCCGAGTACCAAATGATCAAACACGTGAGCCTACGGAAAAGATGTTTCACATTTTCACCACAACAACCAGGGAGTATCCTGGCATGCACACACCATCTATCTACCAGGCTCTCATGGAGGAAAAGTCTCCTTGAACCTATCAGTGTTAGTACAACGTTCAGGTCTTCTGTAGATGACACTTCCCTGAAAAGAAAGTGGGAGACGACATAACTGTTGCGGCAGTTCTCCTGATCACCTGTGTACCTCACAGGGCCTGAAGCCATTCACCTGTAATCTGGCCTTACGTTAGAAGTGTTCCATATAGACTTTTCCTGGCCTTTTTCCTGAGATGGTTGTCATACAGAGGCAAGGGCTATGAATCCCATCCCAAGCGTGAAGGTGGCGGTCACTGGCTCAGTTTAGCCCAATCATCAGCTAGTGTGTTACTTAATAGCCTTTGAGTCAAGTTTGTAAAAACTTATTTCCATTTCAAACACAACTTGGTCTTCATTCAGTTTGGACTTCAGCCAAGCAAGGAGTTGTCTTGGGCAAGAAAACTAAAAACCTGAATATTCAATCAAAAGATTGGAAGTTGAACATGACCTCATCCCCTCTCAGGAAAATCAATTTTCCCTATTACAAAGAAACTGTTAACAGTTTCAGGATGGATCTCATGTAAGGCACTGCCCAAGAAGGTTTAATTTAATCAGTATTTTTCAGAATATGGAAAATTATACATATGGAAAAAAGAAAATTATCCAAAAAGAATTAAGTGTGGGCCAGTTTAGTATTGCTTTTGGCCAAAAACATATATGATTTAGACTAAAAAGCAAAGAGCTCTAATTGTCCCAATAGCTCAGGGTTATAGAGATCAAATGGTTTTTGGAGTCTGAATAGAAATATATTTAGCATTTCAATAGACATTCATAAAAGGATTCAGCACAGATCTACCATATTGATTTATGTGGGCTGCTGGAAACCTCTTTAGTCTCTTGTTTTATTTTCTGAAGAACCACCACTCTCTGTGGTCCAGAAGCTGCCTATGACTGCATCAGCAGTTAGGAACCAGCCTGCTGTTCTGCCTACTGTGAGCACTGTTGTGAACAAGGTCTCCAGGATAAGAAAGCGTCAGAGGCTCCATCCTGTTCCTTTTATAATGGGCACAATAGTTGCTCGACTCTTGAGGCAGAGAAAAAAAATCCTGACAGTTCAACATGCCCTTCCTGTGGCACCAAGAGCATAGCCTCCTAAAATTTGTTTTCCACTGTACTCACATGGCTCCTCTGTCCTTCCTCATACCCAAACTCACTCACCTGAAGCAGATAAGCTGCCAGGGGGTGGAAAGGACCCATTTATGGCTTATTGCCACTCACTGGTCCTGATCAAGTACCACTGTTATAAGTGTGGATCAGAGTCTACACCTGCTGAGATGTACATATTCTTGTGTCCTGGAACAAAGAATAGGACCGGGGACATATTAATAGTGTAGAAATAAAGGCATTTCATCAAGGAAGAGAAAGGCACTCCTGAGAACAAAAGTGGGTGGGCTAGATAGTCAAAATAAGTCAAAGAGTCCTGGTCACAAGCATCCTAGTTTTTTACAGGTCATTTACAGAGAGCTTGTGGCTTCTCCTGATGAAGAGATTTCAGAGCTTTTCTCATACATGCTGTTTTGTTTATTTGTAGCCATCGGTTGGGGAAGCTCCCAGGCTTTCTCTACCAACTAAGTCAGATTCCTTCATTCCTTTTGTTGTTTCTTTCAGGCCTTGATGCTTTTCCTCTTAAAGCCACTTTCTCCCCACTCTATTCTCCTGTGGCATCACTCCTCTTAGCCCATGTCTTATCAACCCTATGGCTGAGTGGGTTCCCCAACTTTTGCTCAAAGAAACCAGATTTCTGTCTTCTTAAAGTGAATCATTTGTGTGTGTTGGGGCAGAGGGAGAGGGAGGATAGCAAGTGTTTGCTTAGAGCCATCCTTAAAAAAATTAGTTGAGATCTACAGTAAAATGAAAACCAGTTAAAGAATCTTTCCTACAATTCCCCTGTGCTCAGTTTACTCCACTAAAGTTCATTTCTGCAGAAGTCTCACTCAGCAACTGCTTTTTTGCATCAAATTTGCCCTTTATCCATCTGGTCTACCTCTCAGGATTCATTGGTGTTGAGAAACTGTACTCTTTCTCTGCTTTCTATCAAAAATCCTGATTTTATTTTCTATTTGTTTTCTGACCCTAAATATTACAAGCTTAATTGGGAGAGATGAACAGGACTTACTTACTTACTTATTTGCAAATAAGCAGATAGTATCTTGGTGGAACTTGGTTCTCTAATCTTTCACCAATGAGTGTGTATCTAATTCCCGGACACAACAACTGCCAATGTAAGAACTGGGACTGAGCTTTGTTCAGTTCTTATGTTGATCAAATCCAAGCTGAAGTTGTGAGAGAAAGTTATTTAAAATCAGATGTTCTTTGCTAGAATCCTGGATCCACTGGCATCTTGGGATGCAGAATCAGCAAAAGGAAGACTAAGGATGTGGAATGGAGAGAGGGATGAAGATGTGCTGAGTTCCTTCAAGGTGCCAGGCCTTATGAGGCAGATGCTGTAAATTATCTCACTCCCTGTCAACTTGGACAGCTCCAGTTTAAACCACAGGGAGATAGTTTTTCCCATTCAACCCAGACAAAGAGGGCTGAATCCTCCAGCTCCTGAAGGAAATTCTGTATAGCTCTTCTCAGAGGTTTCTGAGATCCACCTCTGTAGTCTGATGAGCTGGGTTTTTTGTTTGTTTGTTTGTTTGTTTGTTTGTTTGTTTTTCTAATAAATATCTGAGGGCCTTTCCCATGCATTGCCCTACTGCTGTGTGGTTCCAGTTCCCAAGGAACATTTTTGCATCCAAGGATGTTTTCTGGTGAATTCCTGGGATATCAGAATCCAGGTTTTCCTGGCAGGTAGGGTAAGAGCTAGGCCATTAGCCTTGATCTTTGGGGTCACTGAATCTCTCTTTGCAGTATGACTCATCTGAAGTTCTGCTCTAGGCTGAAAGGCTCAGACACAGATTTCAGGGTGTGGGTGCACAGTACTGGCCCAGGTTAACAAAAGAGGAAACTAAGACAAACATGGGGGAAAATATGTCCTTAAAATCTGTGCTTTTCACAATGTCTTGATGCTTACTTGGAGATGTTATGAAGGAAGTATGTGAAAGAGTTAACCTGAGAACGCTGTGTCTGAGTGTTTCGGGAAGGGCAGCTGGGATGGAGTAGCATTTCCATGTTGTATTTCCAAGCATGCTGCTAACGATTTGGCCACTTTAGCTCTTCGTGGTCCCTGAAATAGCTCTTGATGCCTCCTCTATTAATTGCTGGTCGGGAAAACGAGAGCTGGAGCATCTGACAAATGCAGAAATGAAGCCAGATGGCTGGTGAGACTTGATTAGTGCTGAGACAGTGAGGAGCTCGTATCTCTGATCTTGTGAACTTTCTTGAGCTAAACAGAATCCTCTTTCCTTTAAAGTGAGTCACCAGCATACCTGGAAGGTGGTCTCAGGGGTCTGGCTCTGCATGCATGTCATATATGTGTGTGTGTGTGTGTGTGTGTGTGTGTGTGTGTGTGTATGTATATATATATACATATACACACACACACACACACACACACACACCAGGTTACTGAATCTTGTGTTTCCTGTCATTACCATGTCAGTGACATGCCCCCCAATGACCTAAGCACCTCCCACTAGGTCCTACCTCTTAAAGCTACCAAAGCCTCTCCCAATAACATCATTCTAGAGACCACACCTTTAACAGATGGGCCTTTGAGAGATATATATGCAAGCCATAGCTCTTCCTCCAGTCACACAGCTAAAGAAGGAAAAGATGGTGGCTCTGGGCTATAGATCCAGTCAATCTGATCTAAATGCTTCCTCTTTTCTCAGTTAGCTCTAAGTAGGGGTACCAACCAGTGATGGGTAGTGTTGTGTTGATGCCATTCTTACCAGCCTGAGAATGGTGTTTGTCCACTGAAGCAACTTATTAATTTGGGCAACTAGAACACAGCACCACAGACCACATGGTGGTAAACAACATACACCCGTTTCTTCTAGCTCTGGAGGTTAAGAAATTCAAAATCGAGCTACCGGCTGATGTAGAGCTAGTGGGGGACTCACTGCCTTATTCACAGACAGCTGTCTTCTTGTTTTATCAACATGTGCTAAAATGAAGAAAGGTGGCTCTCTGGGGTGACTTTGTAAGGACACTAATCCTATCCATGAGGTATCCATCTCTTCCAAGGGACCACCCAATACTTTCACTTAAGGAATATCATTTGAACATAGGAAGAGAGGCACAGATATGAAACTTAGCCCCAAACAGTGTCAAATCTGATAAATGACTTACTCTTTCCACTGTCCAGGGATAAGAGGAGGGGGTGGACAAGTGGCTACATGAGATTGAAGTCCACCAGGGCCCTGGAGGGACATTTGCTTCTGTTGCTGCAGATCAGAGAGTTCTTATCCAAAGTCCATAGGCCTAGGTGACCACCAGCCATTTTTGATCTGTGCTGTGTATTGGCTTCTCAGTCTCTAGATTGGAGCAAGGACAGGCCTAAAGGGGGTCATTTGAATAGGATGAATACTAAGAAAATGGCAGTCACATACATCTATGTAAATCTGTGGGGGAATAAAAAAATAAAATAAGTTAGAAAGTGTTTTAAAGAAGCTAGAGGAGAAGAAAGGCATCTCACCTGTGAGAGCACATCTGTGTAGCCACATGTGGACTTACGACAAAAAATGATGGGATGATGGAATTGCATCTTCAGTGTGCTAAGGGACAGCCACCTGCAGCCCTAGTATGTCTAAAGACACATCTAAAGAAAAAAGCCCATTACTTTGAAAATCACAACAAAATGAAGACATTGTGAAGCAAACAAAATTAGAGAATATCACTATCAAGAAGGATTACCAAAGGAAATGCGGGTTTTTCTGTAGATGGACGAACATGATTCCAGAGAGAAGCAGAAATACAGAAAGAATGATAAGCACCAGAAAGGGGAAATGTGCATCAATGTGTAAAGCAGTAATAATAATGCTACATGTATTGAAATACGCAGAGAATTGAAATGCATGGCAATAAGAGTGCATAAGACAAGAGGGGTTGATGGAACCGATGAATAACATCTTAAGTTATACAGGAAGTGATTAGGAGATTAATCCATATCAGGCACTGATAAGTCAGTGATAGATGTACTCGCTAGAGGATCCATTACCATCAATAAGATAATATATGAGAATTTACTAATAAAGGAAAAGGTAGACTCATTTTTGGAAAACAAAAATCTAAGAAAATGGTGAAAAGGGAATAGCAAATTGGTAGTTACAAACCTAAATTGATTTGTAAATGTTGTAAGTATAACTACAGTAAATATTTCTGTAAAGGTACAGATCATTAGACTAAAGGATGAAAATCTGCCTATAGGAGATAAGGTATGATAGAACTCTAAATGAATTTTACTAAGTGAAAGAAACCAGTCTATGAAGGCGACATGCTGTCCGAGTCCAATGACATGACATTCTGAAAAGGTCACAATAATGAATACGATAAAAGAGACCCGTGTGGTTGCCAGGGTGAAGTGTGGTCTTTCAGGGCAAAGACACTGTTCTGTGATTCTCTCCTGTTAGGTATGCATCATTATAAATTTGTCAAGATGCACAGACCGGCAATGACAAGAGCGACTCCTATTGAGAACAATAGACTGACATGGTGATGCTGTTCAACCTCCACCTGGCCCAGGAATGGAGTCCCTACTCAGCCCGTGGAGGTGACTACATGTACCAAAACATGGTTACACCCCTTACCAAACATGTGATATGATCCCTGTCTAGTGCATGATGTAACCACCCTCCTGAGATCCTACACCCGTATTGTCTATATATTATCAGAGGTAGGCCCGAATGTACAAATGTGGCATAAGGCCTCTTCACACCCCAACCCACGCTTTCTTGGGAGAATGCAAAGAGAGGTACACTCCCTACCTGGCTTCTTCCACCTCAATCTCTCTTCCTCACCTCAGAGTCTCTTCAGAATCCTAGGGATGGGGCCAGAAGTGTGAGAGACCAGATTATAACTGTCTCTTCCATTTGGACAGCAGCTCTCAGATCCAGGGACTGCCATCTTGGTTCTCTGGTTCCACTGATCAAGCCTCACTATGGTGTAAGGCAACCTTATATTTCCTGGATATCAAACAGAAGGGAAAAAAGACACTGAAGAATGACTCCCCGTGCCCACCCCAACACACAACAGCATGGCTCGTGTAGGGATTTGGGGACTAGGCTAGTGTGCTGCTCTGTCCCTGGGTGTTTGTGACATTTCTGAGCCTCTCTTGCTGTTAACGTCTAATTTTATTCTACTCTGGTCTGATAACATGTAAGGAATAATCTCACCTTTTTATTTGTTACAGCTTGCCTTGTGGTCCATGATGTGATCAACTTTAGAGAAAGTTATATGAGCTACTGAAAAAAAAAAATTCTCTATCTGATAAGTGGAATATTCTGGAGATATTTCTTAAATATAGTTGACCTGTAGTATACTTGTCCAACGAAGCTGGTATTATTATCCTAATAACAAACTGATCAAAAAATGTAACAAAATAGACAATAACAAATTTTCCTAATGAACACAGATGCAAATTTTTTCATTAGAATTCTTACAAACTGAATTCAAGAAAACATAAAAAAAAATCATATGCAGGGCTGGAAAGATGGCTCAGCTGTTAAGAGCACTGGCTTCTATTCTAGAGGTTCTGAGTTCAATTCCCAGCAACCACATGGTGGCTCACAGCCATCTATAATGGGATCTGATTCCACATGAAAATATTTTTTAAAAGAGAAAGAAAGAAAGAAAGAAAGAAAGAAAGAAAGAAAGAAAGAAAGAAAGAAAGAAAGAAAGAAAGAAAGAAAGAAAATCATATGCCATACCCAAGTTGGTTTCATCCCAGGAATAAAAGGTTGGATCAAATCTATAAATTTCATGTGCCATTTAAATAAGCTTAAGGATAGAAATCACATGGCCTTCACGATATTTGTTGGAAAAGCATTAAAGTCCTGAAGAGATGGGTATGCAGTCTGGGTATGTAGATGGATGGGTGGTCTGGGTGTGTATATAAGTGGGTAGGTAGTCTGGTTATGTTTATAAATAAGTACATAGTCTCAGTATGTATATAGGTGGTTATGCATTCTGGGTACGTATATAGATGAGTACATAAAGTGAGCTTTGACTTCATCTCTCTTAAATTCCCAGGACTGAAAATAAACAGGCACACAACAAAAACCCCTCGCACACTTACTTCGGGCCAGCAAAAACAATTCCACAGATAAAGGTAATGCTGTGTGTGTGGTGATCCATGGGTTTCTGTTGCTTCCCTATATTCTGACATTGCCAGCTTGTAAAAGTCTCTGATACAGCCATGCACAGAAGTCCTTAGGAGAGTTTTTGTGAACATACTGCTGAACCTCAGAGCCCCCCTCTGCCTCTTTTTCAGTCCTAGGCAACACCTTCTAGGTGATGCTTTGGTTTCCTACAGAAGGCTGCAGAGGGGCACTGGTGTAGTTTGGGCTGGCAGCCAATAGATTCACTATGACCAGCTCACACAGATTAGAAAAATTCACAGCCCAGGTCTTTGGTGCTCTGTGGGTCAGGGGGAGAGATGGAGTCTTCTCTCTATAGGTCAATAAACAGGGGCTAGGCCACCAGTCAGGTTAACAGTGGACTGACTTGAGTGTGAGCCTTCCTGCTATGAACAAGGTTATATCAGTCTTACCTATGTTGGTCTGATTTTAGTACAAGGGCTGCCAAAATAGGCCTTAGACAGTCAGTATCTAGAAGGTAATTTGCAGAGTGTTTAAGGTAAGATATGCCATATTAAGACACTCCTTTTCAAAGAACAACAGTCAGAACACACTCATCTTCTATGCATTGTTGCCTCTCTTTCTTCAGGGACTCCACACCTGTGGATTCATTCAACCAAGCACTAAAAAACCAGCTGTGTCGTCCCACTTACGCTTAGGGTTATATATGCAGTCAGCCCTCAACTGCCTCCATTCCTGTGGAATTCACTAAATTTGAGTGGAAAATATTTGAGGAAAATACATTTGGACTGAGCACACTCAGACTTTTTTGTTGTTGGTGATGTTCCCTTAATAATGCTTCACAGCAACCACTGATGTAGTATTTACACGGTACAGGTATGAGAAGTAGATCTTCTACAGATGGTTTGAGGTACATGGAAGGATGTAGTTTCTCTGTAGCACCAGGCAGTTTTATAGAAGGGATTTGAGCATTCTCATATTTTAGTATCCTTGGAAGATTCTGGAACCAGTCCTCTGTGCACGATGAGAAGAGCTAGAAGAGACAGAGAAATGCACCTTAGGGAGGGAGAGAGGGCATTGGCACAGTGATGAAGATATGCAAAGTGGGCAGGAGAGTGAGGCTTGATCTGTGGCAAGATGAGGAGAATACCCTCTCATCAGGACTCTGTTACTGAAGAAGGACCTACTAGGCCAGATCAGGTCAGCTCCTTCCAGAAGGAGTAAGAGATGTGAAGCCTTGTGGAATGCGAATACAAGAGGTCCCACAGGGTGCATGTCCAACCCCTTTGTCAAGTGGCACAATGGTCCAAATGGCAACATCTTTAAGAACCTGAGAAAGGCCAGCTGCAACAGCACGCATATGTAGTCAGCACTCGGGGAGGCAGAGGCAGGCGGATCTCTGTGAGTTTGAGGTAAGCATGGTCTACAAAGCAAGTCCGGGGCAGAGAAATCCTATCTCAAAAACCAAAAATCTGAGAAGGTCCTTGACCAGCAAACCTAGGCTCAGGGGCTTGTGCTTCAGGAGAAGATTGTGGAACTCCTCTGCTAAGTGTTTGCTAACCCAGTACTTTGCAGCCATCTGCTCCCAGGGGAGGCTGCCATATGAAAAGGAAAGAGACTTACCCGAGGGCTTAGTTCACAGGAGAGCCCAGGTTATCGGTAACCAAGCGAATTGTTGGAACCCTCCTTCTAAGCTAAGTTGCCCCACCCCAGTTCCGGTCCTCCACTGGGCTTTCTCATCTGTCCCACAAGAAGCATCTTTCCGGGTGGCAAAGCAGTTTTCCAGTAGGTCTGGAGTGCCAGGTAGCATGAATCAACCTGCTGGGCTGCTGGGGAGGAACAGCAGCTTCCGTTCCCAGAGCAAAGCCATTTGGTTTAAAATTCTCATAAAAGCAGCAATGTTCATTTCCTATATTAGGTTGTATTTCCTAATTACTGTCCCCAAGGAGAACCTAGGGAGGAGGAGAGAGGAAGAAGCTAGTGCCGCAGCCTTCGTTTGTACATTTAAATAAAGTGTGATTAAAAAGCACACCCTTTGCGTTTCCTGAAGTACTTACCTTCCATCGGTGGCCATTGCTCGTGAACACAAAATGGAATGGCTTGAAAAAAAATTATTAGTTCAGCTTGAAAGTAATTGCCACTTATTTTGTTTATAAGACAGACTCTGCTGGTGACATCAGATTAGACTTAACTGCATCCTGTTTTGATGGTAACTAATATTTGCCCTAATACTAAGCATAAATAAGTAGGAATTTCTCCTGAGACACCACAGATAATACATCTTTAATGGGACCTAATAGTCAGAGGCAAGCCAATTGCCCTGCTGTGGGATTATAATTATGTGCGCTCTTTTTTCCCCCTTTTAAATTTCACGAAAAGAAAAGAGTACTAGAAGCCATTAAGCTTTCTCCAGAAATATGGGGTAAAAATAAAACCGGCCGTGTGCAAACTCCACTGTCATCCACCCTGGAAGGTGGAGGCAGCAGACACGCCATCATGCCCTCAGATGCATTACCTTCTCCAAGTCTTCCTGGTACCAGGCTGGTGCCACCAGCCCTGGAAGGAGGTAGCAGCTGGAAGCGCGCCCTCCCCGCTGGGGCCAGCAGTCTGATCATCCGTTCAAGATGTGTTCTGTCACTTTATTGGTGCCTCTGTCCTTGAACCACTGGTGTGCAGGGGAAGTTTCCTCACACATATCAGGAATTGCACACATGGGGGGGGGTGCTGGTGGTGAGGATCCAGAAATCCAAACTCAAAAGATAGTCAAACTACCTGAATAAATAATACAGAGCCCTGAGATCCTGTGCAGGTTCCTCACTGAGTCTATCTTTCAGCCCTGCCCTACCAAGCTGCTACGGGCCTGGGGCCCAGAGACCAGAAATAATGAACCCTTGAGAAAAAGAAAATCACATAAAGCAGCAGTCCTCAACCTTTCTGATGCTGCCAACCTTAATACAGTTCCTCATGTTGTGGTGACCCCAACCGTAAAATTATTATGTTGCTACTTCCCAACCGTAGTTTTGCTACTGTCGTGAATCATAATGTAAATGTCTGATATGCAGGATATCTGGTACATGACCCTGTGGCGGTTACAACCCACAGGTTGAGAGCTACTGACATAAAGGAAGCTGAGAGCTGACAGACATCACTCCAAGACAGCAGAAGCAGACGATGTGATGTAGAGAAGTACTCGTCCGTCAGCCCCAGAAGGTCTCACCTCAAACCTGAGGAGCAGTGCCCCTAGAGGACAGCGTATGCCAGCCTGACAGATTGGAATTTGGGCAGGAAGGTCACAGCAAAGCAAGGACTCCGACTCCCCAGAACACCTTGCCTTCAGACCTATTCCACACAGACAGTGTCTGGGGACAGTGAGCAGTCCTGAGATGAGCCACAGGGCCACCCAAACAGGTGCCTGGGGCCAGCAGGAGGGAAGCAGAGGATGGTGCTGGTGTCTGCTCCTTTCTCTCTGTGGCTTGAGTCCCTGCGGCAGCTTGGAAGTGGCTCCAGAGGGAACTCTTTTGACAGCCAAGAACAAGCTTCCATCTGCCTTAATAAAGATTCCTGGAAAATGGCCTCTTCTCACCCCTACACTGTGCTGTACCTGAGCAGCCCAGAGAACCCTACTTTCCTCACTATCTGGGTCCGTGGGAACCTAAACAGTAAGGGAGCCCATTTCCAACCAGGGCCTGGTAGATGAGACTGTTAGCCTTTTCCTGGTTCTCTTTCACCAGGCCTCCATCAGACGAGGCTCCGGTTAATTCCTCAGCTCAGTCTGTCACCAGCATCGAGGAGTTTGGTGAACAGTAACTGTTGTTGAGTTATCAATACTAGGGATGGAAGATGCGTGGACACCTGGAGAATCATCCATGACACGGGCATCTATTCAGAAGGGAGACTGATTCCTAAGGTGGAGGCAGGCTCAAAGTATGGCAAAGGGTGAAGGAGAAAAGCTCGTCAGGAACAAAGGCCAGGGCTTGGAGTGGGACTCAGTGGCACAAGCTCAGTGTACACGAGCACTGCAAAAAGCAAGCAAAAAAGAACAGCAAAGACCAAGGGAGGCTCAGTAATAAGAACAAGATGGGTTTAGGAAATACCCTGTAAACAGTCCGACTCTCCAAAGAGGTTCTTGTTCGGAAGGTAAAGGCAGAAGAACGGTGGGGAGAAGGACGGTAGAACGAGGGTTGGGGAAGACTCCCTCAGCTCTTTGAAGCCTAGACCTAGGAAGTGACCTCGAAGTGCCTTTGCCCTGACAGGAACAGAAGTGGCTGGGTGTTGAGGAAGGCTGACTGGAATCTCATGCAGTGTGGGGAGGTGGAGACAGGGTGGCCAGTGAGCAGGGAAGAGGTGCTCAGGGCTGGCGACTCTGCCTGTTAGGGCCTGGGCTTTGCTGCTGAACAAAGCACAGTTCAGATTGGTTCAGTCAGAAGATGGGCTTGCATCAATGTAGCCGCAGGCCACCAGAGCTGACTCCTTCCTAGGCTTGTCCCCACCCAGTGAGACCGGTGAGACCTGCAGGTTCTTAAGAGGCTGCTGAGAGCTGCTGTTCCCTAAGGAGCCTGCTGTGTACATCTTTTCTCACAAATGTTTTAGCATTTTGCTGTAAGTAAAGTATAATCCCTATTATTTTACAATGTTCGGAGTTTCAAAATATGGAAAATCACAAGAAACAACACTCACAGTTCAGACCCCAGAACCAACCTCTGTTGGCATAATTTCCCCATCTGCTTTTGTGCTCATCTGTGCCTTTTAAAATTTGCACAGGTAATATTTTAAGTCGATGAGAGAAAGTTTCCGCTAAAATAAAGTCCCTTTATCCTCACCTCAACTCAATAGTCATCTCTCTTTATGAGTTCTGTCTTGCCATTAACTCGTGTTTATAGTTATATAAGAACCAAGAGCTTCGTATCTACTCAACTAACCGCAGTTGGGAAGTAATTGGACACATACAGATTTATTTTCTTTTCGCTATTCCCTGTACGGTACAGTAGAGCAATTATTTCCATAGCCGGCACTGTGCTGGGCATTACAGGTCCTGCAGACCATGCAAAGCGTATGGGAAGATGCTCGCGAGCCGGTGCAAACTCGGCACTATTTTAGACAGGGAGCTTGAACCACGAGGGATCATGCTCGGAACCAGTCCCCCACTGATACTGCGGGCTAACTGCGTAGAACGGTACCGAAGTATCAGTTAGCACATTCGCGTCTTTACACCTGGCCTGCAAATGAGTTCTCTGCACCCAGATGTTTATTTTTCAGCCAACGCCAGGCTGTTCACATGTATGCTTTGACTCTGGAAGCCTCGGACTCCTCCCTTTTGCCTGCTCTACAGTGTGCCTGTGTTCCCAAGGATTATGTTGCTTTCGTCCTTCCCCACCCAGGCTGCCTGCTGGGTGTTGCAGCTTACTGTCACAGGAGTGGTGCTATGCACGTCCTGAGCATCTTCTCTCTTGCCTAGTGTGCCCGATTGGTTCTGCCTTCAGAGCTATGAAAGCCGCTACCCTGAGAAAGATAGCAGTTCCGCAGGAGCTGATACCTAAAGCGAAATTGTTGAGTGACTTGGATACATGCGTTTTTAAATCCCTTCTCTCCTGTGAAGAGATTAAACTGGCCACACACATTCCCAAAATAACCCCCTCAGTGTTTAGAAACTAGCTGTGCTCTCAAGAGGAGTTAGTCAAGAGGCTATCTGGGAAACTAGATTAAAAATCTTGCACAAGGATAAAGCCATTTGGCCTGTGCTTACTGCTGCTGTGGGCATGAGAGTTCGCTCTTACACATTTATACTTTTAATTGCAAGTACAGTATAATACTTGATCAAGTGTGGGAAGAGATGAAACAGCATCCACATAGAATTGGAAAATCATAGATTTGCTGTATCAAGGCAATGAGTCTTCTTTTTAAATTAACTTGTTTTAAATTGACACCCAGAAAGTCTCCACATTTATGAGGTACAGGGTAGCATTTTGATACAAGTACATAACGTGTAATAGGAAAGGTACATCAAGTGAACAGAAAAAAGAAACATGAAAAATTTAAAACACAGCTTAAAGACAAATCAAATGTATAGAAAACCAGGAAAATTTGAACACAGAGTGTTCACAGTGATGTTTAGAAATTCTCGTACTAGCCGACATCATAATTGTGACTAAATCCAAATTTCAACACAACAAGAAAGAAAGAAAGAAAGAAAGAAAGAAAGAAAGAAAGAAAGAAAGAAAGAAAGAAAGAAAGAGAAAAATAAAACCTAATTAGCTGATTGACTGGTTGACATATGACTCAACGGGTTATTACCTACTCGTGCTATTGTTTTCCCGGATGTTTAATCATTTCAGATTATGAGAGCAGTAAGACAAAGAAAATTACACAAGACTCATGCCCCTTAAAATTAAAGACAGAAAACACCCAAAAATAAATGACTTGATAGGACAACAAAACAAATCACTGTGGGTAACAAAACTACATGCGTTATGACCAGAAAAGAGAAAGATACAAATAGGAAAGGTGGCGATGTTGGGACTCGGCTCAAGATGGAAGTGGTCCCTCAGGAGCCTGAGACACCCACCTAGGTTTCGGTGGAGATGCTTAGGAGGATGGACCTGCAGAGTGCACAGTAACCCCAGAACAACTGAAGGAAAGAAGAAAAAGCAGGACTTTGGGGAAGATGCTTTCAAAAAACACTTTCATGGAATTGGGAAAACAGATGATGCAAAGGAGCGGTGTGCACAGGGGTGAGAAGTGAGGCTAGAGGAGGCCGCTGCTGCATCTAGAGAGACTCGCTCACCCTGCTGGGGGGGGGGGGCGGGGTGCCGGGAGGTGTGCAGCGGCCTGGTGCTCCCACCAGTACTGCCCCGGAATGTGCTGTCAAACCCCACAATCACCCTGACGCTCAGCAACAAGATATCCACGATGAAAGTTTCATTTTCTGGCTCCTCAAGGCACCTTTGTGATGTGCTGCCTCTGGAGGCCACAGCGGTATCTGTGGTTGCCACAGGCCGCGTTGACGTCCGTGATCCGTGCTGCCTGCAGAAACTATGTTGACGCTTGTAGTCTATGTGGCCACAGGAGGCTGGGCTGACGTCTGTGATCTGCACTGCAGCTGAAATGGTGTCGATGGTGCCAGTAGAGGCTGTGGAAGGCTGTGATCCACTTTGCTGCCTGCTGCTATGGCCAAGGAAGGTTCCTTTGCAGTGGTATACATGACTGCAGATTCATAACTGAGGAAGAGACATTGCAGACTTCTGGGATACACACCCTCGCCAAAGGAAAACAAAACAAAAAAAGAACACCAGTCAGGAAGCCATAGAAGAGAGATCTTAAAAATTGTGATATAGATGCTAAAGTGTAGCTTCTGCAGGTTGATGGCTTGGACATGGACAGGGGACAGGGGACAGGGGACAGGACACTACAGTCTTCTTTAAGGGGCTGGCCACTGGGAGTTTGACCATGCTCTGATGAATATATAGGCAACACAAATTGGACTTGGTGTATTTTTCTTTGGGGAGGGCATTGCAAGGGTGGGGAGATGCACCGGAAGGAATGGGAATCAAGTGTGATCAAGGTGCACTGTATGAGCCTCACAAACAATTCATAACAATATTATGTTGGGGAGAAAGGGGTAGGGAAGGGGGGAAGGGTAACTGAGCCCTACAGTATGAAATAGAACTAGTTAGAGGCACCAGCGTAAGCTTAGAGTTACCTATTTCCTACATAAATGAGATGGCTAAGAAAATACAGAGACTTGCTCCTCTGCGGGTGGGTGTGTACCTCGGCATCACGTGGAATGGAAGCAACAAGAGCCTCGTAGAAACGGCTACACCGGGACCCACACCCTAACATCCACACACCGCCACTGCTTACAGAACTAAGTGAGCACTGTTTAGCAAAGGAGTTGATTCCAAGCGTGTGAACGCACACGATGAGACTGGGACATTGTCGGCTGGAAAGTGCACCAAGCAAGCACAGCGATCTCTCTAAGAGACACTGGGGTAAGCGTGATCGGCTCTTACTGGTGTCATAATCTGAAAGGATTAAACATCCAAGAAAATAGCACTGATAGATAATAGCCTGGTAAGTCATATGTCAGTCAATCAATCAGCCCAAGTGTTGGAAGAGAAAACTCTTAAAGTAGAAAGACAACAAGTGTAATGATCATAAACAACAATAATGAAGAAATGAAAAGCAATTGATAAAAGTAGGAGACATTTTGAAATTAGAAAAGACATCAGTTGTCAATCTTCATAATTCATCAGGCAGAATCTATATATCAACTGACACTAGAATCTAATGGGTAAAACAGAAATGACAAGATATTTAGATAGTCAGTGTAATTGGCGGGGAGGGTGGATAATATTTGACAGATTCCTGACCAATTAAAGTCTTAATGACACAAATTCAGATTGTGTCTTTTGATACAAAACACTAAGAAAAACACACAAGCCACTTCCACAATAATCCTATGAAATACGCTTCACCCAAATACCGTAATGAGGAAATATCAGAAGGCCCAAATTGAGGCACATTCTCCTATACTCTTCAAGATTGTCAACAATGTCACAGAAGACACAGGGAGACTGGGGAAGCATCACTAACTAGCTGGAAAAGCCAAATATTGAATGTAACATGATTTTGAGTTTTCTCTAAAATAAATGCAAACAGGGCCAGACAGTGAATTGGTCCAGCTACTTTGGCAATCGGTAGGAACAGTCCTCAAAAACTGAAAATAAAGCCTGAGGAGACAGCTCAGGGGGCAAAGTGCCTGTTATATAAGCATAAGGATCTAAGTTCTCACCCCCAACACTAACCCAAAAAGCAGGGCACAGCAATGTGCCTGTGACGCCAGTGCTGGGAGGCCTGTTGGCCTGCTTGTCTGGTCAATCCGTGAGCTCTGTGTTCAGTGAGAAACCTTCTCTCGAAAATTAACACATTGAGGAATCAAGGAACAAAACTGATGTCAACCTCCGACCTTCGTGAACACATATGAACACATGCGCGCACACACACACATACAATAAACACATAAATAAAAATGGGACTTCCATGACTACGCTTCTGGGTGATTCCTGAGGAGCCTAAGTACAATACAGCAATACCTGCATGCCCATGTTTTTGTTCAGCTACTAAGAATGGTCAACACAAGGAACCATCCTAGATGCCATCAACAGATGAATGGATTTTAAAATGTATATAAATGGTGATGGTGATCTTGACGTAAACTGAGGTTACTTGGAACCTCTTAGGGAACAAGTCTGTAGGTGAGAGCTTTTCCAGAGATGATAGACTGAACAGAAAGCTCCATATGGGGTGGCACCACCGGAAGCTGGGGCCCTGCAATGAAGAGCAAGGACAAAGCAAGAAAACACCCGCATCCACCTCTCTCCTCTCTCTCTTCTTCTTGGCTGCAGACGCAGCATGACCACTGCCACAGCAATGGCTGCCCTTCCTCATGCTCAGCTCTCTGATGGACTACACTCTCACACTGAGCCAAAACAGACCTTTCCTTATTAACACCGCTTTTGCAGAACATTGTGTCACAGCAACATGAAAATTAACTGACAGATATCTATAAGGAATTTTTAAATTAAATTCGTATTTTTTATATTAGTTACAGTTTATTAACTTTGTATCCCAGCTATAGCCCCCTCCCTCATCCCTTCCCAATCCCACCCTCTCTCTCTCATCTCCTCCCTGCCCCTCTCTATGTCCACTGATAGGGGAGGTCCTCCTCCTCTTCCATCTGACCCTAGCTTATCAGGTCTCATCAGAATTGGCTGCAATGTACTCCTCTGTGGCCTAACAAGGCTGCTCCTCCCTCGGTGGTGGGGGGAATGTCAAAGAGCCAGCCACTGAGTTTATGTCAGAGATAGTCCCTGTTCCCCTTATTAGAGAACCCACTTGGATATTGAGCTGCCATGGGCCACATCTGAGCAGAGGTTCTAGGTTATATCCATGCATGGTCCTTGGTTGGAGAATCAGTCTCAGAAAAGACCCCCGTTCCCAGATATGTTTGGTCCTTGTGGAGCTCCTGTCCTCTCCAGGTCTATTAACTCCCCTTCTTTCATATGATTCCCTGCACTCTGTCCAAGATTTGGTTATGAGTCTAAGCATGTGCTTTGATCTAACTAAAAAAAAAAAAAAAAGAGATGCCCATAAACATACAAGAGGCCTACAGAACACCAAATAGACTAGACCAGAAAAGAAACTCTTCACATCATGTCATAGTGGGAAAATGGCCAAGTAACATATAAAGGTAGACCTATCAGAATCACACCAGACTTCTCATCAGAAACTATGAAAGCCAGGAGGCCTGGGCAGATGTCATGAAGACTTTAAGGAATTTTTATTCAGTTATTAAAAAAAAAAGAATAAAATTTTGGGCATTTTGCAGTAGAATGAACTAGAGAGCATCATGTTAAATGAGAATAAGCCAAGGTTACAGAGACAAACATCACATGTTTGGTGTGTATGTGTGTTTGGTATACTCTAAGAAGAACATGTGTATACTCTAGGGAAGAACATGAAATTAAAAGTAGTTTTAGAAATATGGAACAGGGATAAATGATAATAAGGGAGGACAGAGGGGAAGAGTGTGACTAAAGTACATTGTATTGATGTATAGGCATGTATAAAAATGTCAAAATGAGGCCCAGCATGATGGATCAACATATAAAAACACTTGCTGCCAAGCCTCACAAACTACTTTGGATGCCTAGAATGCTATTAACACAACAGAAAGAGAAAATTGACTTCTACAGGTTGTTTTTTACTTCCACATGCACAGGACAGCACATGCATGCCTACACACACACACACACACACACACACACACAGAAAGAGAGAGAGAGAGAGAGAGAGAGAGAGAGAGAGAGAGAGAGTAGGTGTAAAGAAATAGAAATGCCATTAATGAGACCCCTTAAATTGTACAGCCCTTTTGTTTGTTTTAATTTTTTTAGATAATTTACTGCATGTGTCTGAGTGCTTGCCTGCATATACATATGTGCATCACATGTATTCCAGGGAGATCAGAAGAGGAGTTAGATCCCTTGGAATTGGAATTAAAGCAGTCATATGAATGCTGGCACCAAACCTGGGTCTTTTGTGATAACAGCAAATATTGGACTACCAATCCATTTCTCAGGATCCCTGTTTGTTTATTCTTTGAGACAGGAAGTTCTAGCTGGCCTAGAACTCAATCTGTAGCTCAGACTGGCCTTCAGTTTTTCAGCAATTCTCCTGCCTCTGCTTCTCAAGGGCTGAGATTACAGGTGTGCACCATATGCCAGGTTTTAAGTATATCAAACCCAGAATTTCATTTAGGTGAAGCAAGAACTCCACCAACGAACTACATCCTCAGCAAAAAAGAAAAAAAAAGTCATCAAGTAAAGTCTGATTAAAGACTATATATTAAATAATTGCATTATGACCTGGCCAGCTGAGTTATCTCTAGGGCCTGAGGTGAAATGAAAATATGAGCCTCTTCTTTAAAAATAATTAAAAATTTCAAAGTGTTAACAACAGAGCATTAAGTCAGACACAGAGTCCTTTTGAGTGACAAGGCATGTATCACTGTGCAGGTCATATGACCATGATTGTACAGTGTTAACTTTCTGGTTGTTACCTGTGGACTGAAGCTATGCAAGAGATTGGCTTCATTCTGTGAAAATACATGATGTAGAATTTAGGGGTTTAGAGAAGGTCCAAGATGGCAGCACTGATCACACAATGTGTCTGATCAGGAGGGCAGCAGTGACTGCAAAGCAACCAAAAGAACAAACTGTTGGCCCTAAAACACCATTGACCATGTTTCCCAGTGAGAAGAAACAATTGGGTCCGACCTCAGGTCACCAGCTAATCCCCAGAAAAGTTCCAGGGTTCCTGCTACTCGTGCCTAGCCACATGGCCTGTGAGCTGTGCTCATCAGCAAGTGAATATTTTCTGGGTAACACACAGCTCCAATACAGGCTCCAACTTCAGGCCTCCCGACACCTGGGAGCCAGGGAAACAGCCCCAGAAGCTGCTCCAAAGCATCTCCCTGAGGAGACTGACAAAACCTCTGGGCTTGCTGGTTCTTCAAGATGACTGTGCCCAACAAATACAGCATTTGAGCACAGCATTTGGGCACCTAGCTCATTAACTTCAGAGCAAGAAAGTCAGTGTGTGTGGTCAGGGGAGCTGTCTCAGGGACTTTCCCTGGTGAGAGAAGAGCCACTGGGCCCCTGAGGAATCTACTTAGTCCACAGGATCATATACGTAATGAGAGCCTCCACAATTCCAAGAACCACCTTCCAGTCCACAACCATACCCACCAATCTGAGGAGTGCTCCTTTGGGAACATCCAGCTTCCTGCCCAGGCCCGAACTGACCTGTCTTCTTTCCCCATCCCACCCCCACCCCCAACCCCCATCACCAGTATGCACAAGAAACTACCAGCCAATGCCAGAGACAACCAGATGGGTAAAGGCCAGTGTAAAAATACAATCAACAAAAGCCAAAACAATATGGCATCTCCAAAACCCAGTTACACAAAGAAGCCCTGGATATCCTAACACAGATGAAATTCAAGAAAATGATCTTAAATCTATGATTAGGAAAATGATAACAGAAGAAAGGAAAAACATCTGTAAAGAAATACAGGAAGATACAGTCAAGCAAATAGTGGCCTTTAGAGAGAAAATAATTAAATCACTGAAATAAATAGAGGAAAGTTCAAACAAGCAGGTGAAGGAAATCAACAAAATGGTTCAAGATCTGAAGGTGAAAATAGAAACATTAAAGAAAACACAAACTGAAGAAATCCTGGAGAGGGAGAACTTAGGGAAGAAAACAAGAACTACAGAGCATCTCCAACAGAATACAAACGATGGAGGAAAAAATTTCAAGTGTGGAAGATACAATGGATGAAATTGATGCATCCATCAAAGAAAATGTTAAATCTAAAAATATCCTGACACAAAACATTCAAGAAATCAAGGACACCATAAAAAGATGAAACCTAAGAATAATATGTATAGAGAAAAAAAGAAGATTCTCTTCTCCAAGGTCCAGAAAATATTTTCAACAAAATCATTAAAAAAAAAAATCCCAATTTAAAGAGATGCCTATAAGCATACAAAAGGTCTTCAGAACATCTAATAGATTAGACCAGAAAAGAAAATCCACATGATAATCAAAACACTAAATGTACAGAAAAAAGAAAAAATATTAAAAGCTGCAAGGGAAAAAGGCCAAGTAAGCTATAACGGCAAACTCATCAAAATCACACTTGACTTCTCAACAGAGACTATGAAAGCCAGAAGGACCTGGAGAAATATCATGCAGGCCCTAAGATAACACAGATGTCAGCCCAAATTACTATACTCAGCAAAACTCTCAATCATCACAGCTGGAGAAAACAAGATATTTCATGGAAAAAATAAAATAAAACAGTACCTATCCATAAATCCAATCCTATAGAAGATACTAGAAGGGAAAAGTACAATCCAAGAAAGCTAACTACACACAGGAAAATATGTGAAATAAGTAAGTTCAGTACAGCAAAACTAAAAGTCGACAAGTAGACAAGCACACCAACATACTACCACAACCAACATCAAAATAAAAGGAACTAACAGTCATTGATCAATAATCTCTCTCAACATCAATGGACTCCACTCTCTAATAAAAAGACACAGACTAACAACATGGATGAATAAACAGGACCCAACATTTTGCTGCATACAAGAAACACACCTCAGCTACAAAGATAGACATTACCTGAGAGCAAATGGCTGAAAAAAAGGTTTTCCAAGCAAACAGACCCAAGAAGCAAGCAGGAGTAGCCATTCTAATATCTAACAAAATAGACTTTCAACCAAAATTAATCAAAAGAAATGAGGAAGGACACTTTAAACTCATCAAAAGAAGATTCCAGCAAGATGACATCTCAGTCCTGAACATCTGTGCCCTAAATACAAAGGCACCCACATTTTAAAAGAAACATTAACAAAGGGCAAACCACACATTAATAGTAGGAGACTTCAACACCCCACTCTCACCAAAGGACAGATCAATGAAATAGAAGTTAAACTGAAAGATGATGTCAGTAACAGATGTCATGAATTAAATGGACCTAATGGACATCTACAGAACTTTCACCCAAACACAAAAGAATATACCTTCGTCTCAGAAACTCACAGAACCTTCTCAAAACTGACCATATGGTAGGTCACAAATCAAGCATCAACAAATATAAGAAGATTGATATAATCCCTTGTACCCTGTCAGACCACCATGGACCTCAACAACAATAGAAATAGCAAAAACCCTACACACACATGGAAACTGAACAACTCCCTAAAACTCCGTACTCAATGACATCTGGGTCAGGGAAGAAATAAAGAAAGAAATTAAGGACTTCCTAAAATTCAATGAAATTGAAGGCACAACATACCCAAACTTATGGGACACAATGAAAGCAGTGCTAAGAGGAAAGTTCATAGCACTAAGTGCCTTCATGAAGAGAATGGAGACATTCCCATACAAGCAACTTAGTGGCACACGTGAAAGCCCCAGGGGAAAAAAAAAAAAAGAAGCAGATGCACCCAAGAGGAGTAGACTTCTGGAAATACTCAAACTTAGGGCTGAAATCAATAAATTAGAAACAAAGAGAACAATACAAAGAATCAATAAAACCAAAAGCTGGTTATTTGAGAAAATCAGCAAGATAGACAATCCCTTAGCCAAACTAACTAAAAGACAGAGAGACATTATCAAAATTAAAAAAAAGTCAGAAATGAAAAGGGAGAGATAACAACAGACATTGAGAAAATCCAAACAATCATTAGATCTTATTTCAAAAGCCTATATGCCACAAAACTTGAAAATCTAAATGAAATGGACAATTTTCTTCATAGATTCCACCTACCAAAGTTGAATCAAGATCAGGTAAACAAAATAAATAGTCCTATATCCCCTAAGGAAATAGAAGCAGTCATCAAAAACTCTCCCAACTAAAAAAGAAAAAAAAAAAGCAGATACTTAACTAAGTTTGGGTTCTGGATAAATAGCAACTTTCACTCAAGCAAGAACAAACTGGAAAGTTATGTGCTGCTTAGCCAAAATTTGTGTCGTTTGATCTGGCAGGACTGAAGGAGCTGGAGACAAGCCAGTGCTAGAGTACTGGATGTGCAGGATTTCTAAGCGAGAGTCCCTCGTGGCCAGCACTGGCACACTGCTGAGATGCTCGTTGTCTCTCTTCTCTATGAAATCCTTCACTGGAATCCTGAACTCAAGAAGCCCGTTCAGAGGCAGAGCTTGAAATGTGAAAAGCTGTCAGGTATCCCAGCCCGAACCAGCTCGCTGAGCTCACTGCAGAGTGAGTGCACTACAGGGCTGAGTTCATGGCTGTTGTGATCACCACCTTACAATGGTCCTATGAGAGGAAGCCATGGGCCTCACGATCAGGGGCACCCTGAGCACACATGGCCTATCTCTAACAACTGAGCCCTATCTCAGAGAAGTTTCAGTGTCCCAGAAATTGTGAGCTTTGGTCACTCAGGGCCAGATGGTTTCAGTGCAGAATTCTACCAGGCTTTCAAAGAGCTAATACCATACTCTTCAAACTATTCCACAAAATAGAAATAAAAGGAACATAACCAAACTCATTCTATGAGGCCTTCATCACCTTGATACCTAAACTAGACAAAGACCCGACAGAGAAAAAGAACTTCAAACCAATCTCTCTTATGAACACTGACACAAAAATACTAACTGAAATACTCACAAACCAAATCGAAGAACACATCAAAAATATCCATCCATGACCAAGTAGGTTTCATCCCAGGCATGCGAGGGTGGTTCAATATACAGAAATCCATCAATATAATCCACCATATAAACAAACTAAGAAACAAAAGCTACATGATCATCCCTTCAGATGCCATAAAAGAATTTGACCAAATCCAACATTCATTCGTGTTTTACATCATAGAGAGATCAGGAATACAAAGCACATACCTAAACATAATAAAGGCATTATACAGCAAGCCTATAAGCCAACATCAAACTAATCAGAGAGAAACTTTAATCAATTCCACTGAAATCAGGAACACGACAAGGCTGCCCTCTCTTTCCATATCTCTTCTCTATAGTACTTAAAGTCCTAGCCAGAGCAATAAGACAACTAAAGGAGATCAAGGAGATATACATTGGAAAGGAAGGAGTCAAAGTATCACTTCACAGATGGTATGATAGTATACACAAGTGACCCCAAAAATTCTACAAGGGAATTCCTACAGCTGATAAACACTTTCAGAAAACTGCTGGATACAAAATTAACTCAAAAAAATCAGTAGCTTTCTTATATACAAATGGCCTGAGAAAGAAATTAGGGAAAACAACACCCTTCACAATAGCCACAAAAAAACATAAAATATCTTGATGTTACCCTAACCAAACAAGTGAAAGACTTGTATGAAAAAAAAAAAAAACTTCAAGTCTATGAAGAAATTGAAGAAGATATCAGAAGATGGAAAGATCTCCCATGCTCATAGATAGGTAAGATCAACATAGTAAAAATGGCCATCTTACCAAAAGCAATCTACAGATTCAATGCAATCCCCATCCAATTATAACTTTTTTTACAGACCTTGAAAGAACAATTCTCAACTTCATATGTAAAACAACAACAACAACAAAAATAGAATAGCTAACACAACCCTGTATGATAAAAGATCTTCAGGAGGTATCTCCACCCCTGATCTCAAGCTGTACTATAGAGCAAGGTTAATAAAAACTGCACATAGTAACAGACTGGCATAGTAACAGACTGGTGGATCAATAAAATCAAACTGAAGACGCAGAAATAAACCCACACACCTACAGACACTTGATTTTTGACAAATCAAAACCATCTGATAGAAAAAATATTTATAGCATCTTCAACAAATGGTTCTGGTCTAACTGGATGTCCACGTGTAGAAAATGCAAATTGATCCATATTTATCATCTTGCACTAAACTAACGTCCAAGTGGATCAAAGACTGCAACATAAAACCAGACACACTAAATCTGTTAGAAGAAAAAGTGCTCAAGAGCCTTAATCTCATTGGCACAGGCAATAACTTCCTGAACAGAACACCCAGAGCTCAGGCTCTGAGATCAACAATTAATAAATGGGACCTCATGAAACTGAAAAGCTTCTGTAAAGCAAAGGATACTATCAACAGAAACAAACAACAGTCTAAAGACTAGGAAAAGATTTCACCAACCCTATATCCAACAGAGGGCTAAAATCTAAAATATATAAAGAACTCATGAAATTAAATGTCAACAAAACAAATAATCCAATTAAAAATAGGGTACAGAGATAAACAGAATTATCAACAGAGAAATCTCAAATGGCAGAGAAACATTTAAAGAAATGCTCAACATCCTTAGTTATCAGTGAAATGCAAATCAAAATGACTCTGCGATTCCATCTTATACCCATCAGAATAGCTAAGATCAAAAAATCAAGTGACAACACATGCTGCTGAAGATGTGCAGTCCTCCTCCTCCCCGTCCTCCCAACCCTCCTCCCCATTGCTGGTGGGAGTGCAAACTTGTACAACCACTTTGGAAATCAATCTGGCACTTTCTCAGACAATTGGGAATAGTGCTACATCAAGACCCAGCTATACCACTCCTGGGCATAAACTCAAAAAATTCTCCACCATACAAGGAAATTTACTCAACTATACTCACAGAAGCTTTATTCATAATAGCCAGAATCTGGAAACAACCTAGATGTCCCTCAACTGAAGAATGGATACAGAAATTGTGGTACATTTACACAATGGAATACTACTCAGCTAATAAAAGAACTCATGAAATGTGCAGGCAAATAGATCACCCTGAGTGAGGTAACCCAGAGCAGAAAGAGATGCATAGAATACTGAAGTTGAAGTCTCAGTTCTGTCATGTAATGTTTTGCTGCAAGCTGGACACGTAATATTTTGCTGTGAATCCTCTCATGTGATGTTAGCCAGCTGAGAACATCTCTGGGTGGACCCTGAGGAGAGGAGATTTATAGAGGCCCATGCACAGTGAGGCTTTGCTTTCTGGATTGACATCACTGTGCTGATCTTCATGCTTCAACACTTGACTGTGAAGAGAGGAACAATCCAGAGAACTTCTCAGGGCAATCCAACTGAGTCTTGCTGATTTGCTGACTCGTAGTGCTGATTTATATTGCTGCTTGGTGTTGGCCTTTGGACTGGAATACTGGTATCCTGAGGACTGAGTTTGGTTATCCCCTAAAGTCCCATTGATGCTAATCAGCAGGTAGTAGGTAAAAGAGTTCTATATCCTGTTTCCCTACTAATCTCCTACCTAAAGTGGGGGAGTTGAAAGGGAGGTAAACGTGTTTAAGAATCTTAAATAAAGTAGGTTTGGTGAAAAGTCAAAGCCTACAGAATATACTCACTTGTAAGTGGTATTAGCCATTTAATACAGAATAACCATACCACAATTCACAGACCTAAAGAAGCTAAGTAACAAGGAGGACCCTAGGAAGGATGCTTGATTCTCTTTCAGAAGGGTAAATAGAATAGATATGGGAAGTGGTTGAAGAGAGGGAACAGGATGGAAGCCTACCAAAAATGTCCTCTGAAAGACTCCACCAGAGTCTTTCCTCCAGCAGAGGATCAAAGCAGATGCTAAGACTCACAGCCAAGCTTTGGGCAGAGCGGAGGGAGTTGTAGGAAAAAGTGTGGAAACAGAAGGACCCAGAGTGGACAGGAGCTCTATAAGAAGACCAACAGAGCCAACAAATCTGGGCCCATGGGGATCTGCAGATACTGATGCACCAACCAAGGACCATGCATGAAGAGAACCTAGACCCGCTGCTCCGATGTAGCCAGTAGGCAACTCAGTCTCCATGTGGGCTCCCTAATAAGGGGAGCAGGGGCTGTCTCTGACATGGACTCTGTTGACTGCTCTTTGATCACTTCCCCCTGTTTCCACTATTCTCTAACTTTTCTGTATGTCTGGAATCACAGAAAACATTTTTTAAAAGACTCATACATGAAAAAAATATTCATTTTGCTAACTGTGACTATGGTGTGTCTGCTGTGAGTTTTTAAATGTCAGTAACTATTAGGTCTTTTATATACACATGAAGCAAATGTTGCGTAGGTTCTCGATTCTGCAGTCTCATCAGTGGTTGGGGGTTCACTTATCTTCTCTGCTTCTCTATGTGTTTGAAATGTCTCATAATACTAATGTTTCAAGCCATTCTTAATTCCACCTGGCTATCATTTTCTGGATTCCTTTTCAGTCCTTGGAGTGATGTACATATTTTATGTTGTATCTACTGATTAAATCTTGCCTGTTCTGCTTTTGATGTTGCCAGGCTTCATAATTGGCTCTTCAAAGTCTGTATATTAGTTCATTAGCCAGTGTCCCAAACCATCCTTTCGTTGTTGCAACCGTAGCTCGCATATGTGGTACATTCAGACACACAATGTCTTCTTTCCCCTCTGTACAATCTCCTCTGAAGAAAGATTACCAGGTATAAAGTCTCTCGAACATAGACACGATCCTCTTTATGAATCTTGAAGCAGTTTGCCAAATTGCTTTCCAGAAAGGGGTACCAATTCACACCATATGAGACTTGGAGTTAGCATTAATTTTTCAGCTGGAGCTGGAGTTTGCTGCGTGTGCACCCTCCTGCTTCCTCTTTTGAGCATTGTTCTATCTCCCTGCCTCTGGCATGAGGCTGATGCACTTTCAAATCCACACCAGCTCGTTAAGTGATAAAGATATTACAAAGGCTGTTAAGTCTGCCTCCCACATTTATCCTGAAAACTCACTTCTACAGAAGGAGAGTGCAGTGAAAACACAGGGAATCCTTTACGCACATCGCCTCTCACGAGCTGAGAGCAGCTTCATAGCCTAGCGAGGCTAGCATGTGTCTAGAGAGCATTCTACTTATCTTGAACATAGAATATTATAAAAACAATCTCTTGAGGGAATTTCCCAAAGATGAAAAAGCAGACTAGATGCCCTGGCTATGTCTTCATCAAATGCCAAAAATCATCAGCATTTTAAATGGATGGTGTCTGGTCTTCCCACTACTTTGTTTCAATCAAGTCAGAAGGTCTCATGACCAGAAAAATAAAGAGTCATTATGATAGTCTAATGAGGTTAATCCATAGAGGAAGATGATGTCTTCTGTTTCTCCAGGGGAAAGGTCCAGATGTGATACTCTGGGGTGGATGGATGTCTAAGTCCCCCAAGCAGGAACCAAGAGTATAGACACGGGCTCTGGCATCCACAGGACTTCAGAAAGTAGTGGAGATTGGCCAAGTATGCAACATATACCTAAGCCACAGAACTTGATGACCAGCTCTCCTCTGGCACATAGATCTGCACCCCAGGGGCCCCTCCTCTTCCTCACTTCTTATCTCCACAATGCTTACTAGGCAACTATGTACTGGTGTGTGGCAGAGTGTTGGTGAGGGATGCAAAGCTCTCGTCTGTCTGAAGCCTTTGATGAGCAGATGGAGGCCTTCTCCAGACCAACAGTTCCTGCTACATCCCAAGCAATAGCAGGGCTTTCTAAAGACCATCCACCTTCTGCCACTTGGACAAAAATGTCACTTTTATTTAGTCAGATGGCTGTTGTGTTAGTTGTCTGAGTGTCACTGATGAGACTGGGTAACACTCCATGCTAGGAACTCTCTCACTGGCTGCTCAAGGCACAGGGACTCTCTGCCATGAGGACGCAAAGCACATCTCCATGCTCATCAGAAAGATGTTTTGTGATGCACACGGAAGCAGTTTACAGCCCAGCATGTGAAACCTCTGTCCGTGGGGACAATTCGCTTTTCTCCCAATCCACTCCACATTCTACCCTCCAGGGTCAGCAGTCCTGGTCACCTGTTTTCCTGGGTTCAACAACACTCATATGTACGTTATCTGGGGCTTCTGGTGAGCTACAGCTTAGAGACGAGCAGGAAAATTACATAGCCTCTACCTTAAAAGATTTATTGCCTGACCCCTTGAGATAATGTGTCAACCTTGGCTCTAAATGTTCCCTGACAGAGGTTCTACTTTCTAAACTTTCCACCAGACCACTCCACTTGTCATCGCTCAATTACCAAGAAAGCAATTGACTGTCTTCCAGTGTCTGGCTTTAAACGTACCCACTCAGAGTCAGTCCTGTGTTCAAACCTGTGGAAGTCCTTACACTGAGCAGGATGGCAGTGCACTCACCAAGCAAAGAACTGTGTCAGCAAACCCCGCATTCTTGGAAGGCAGCAGAGAGGGGACAGGTAGAATAAAGAGACATTTTAATTGGCTGTCACATACAGCATTGTATACCATCTGTTTAGAAGAGTGTTCTGCCAATACTCACAGGACCTTTAAGGTGTGATGAAAGGGGATTTAACCTCTGAACTCCCTCCCCTCAGCCTTCTAGATACCAGCAGAGGGGCTCTAGCTGCCCTCACTTGGAAAGAGATGTGAAGAGGTCAAGCTGGAGTGCAGGAGAGAAAAAAAATCCCAAAACTAGTAGAAGAAATAACCTGGAGGTGATAACTGTGTAGCTCTTGCAAGCTCTGAGGAGTCCAGCTACATGAATGAAGGTTCTAGACATGTGATCTCTAAGGGAAAACAGTGAAGGGAAACCTATCTCATATGCTTGACTATCCTAGCAAAGATGAGCAGGGTTTGACCTCGGCCAAATACAGCCTACCAGATGGAATTCCAAAATGCCTGAAAGCATGCTTGACATCACTAGCCACCACGGAAATGCAAGTCCACAGTGAGACACTGTGTCGAGCTCACTGGGATGGCTGCAAGTCAGATAACAACAGGTGCTTGTGTGAGTATGGACAATGTGGGGCCCCTGGTACTGTGCTGGTGGGAATGCTAAGTGATACAGCCACCTTGGAGAACAGACCGGAAGTTTCTCAGAAAAACATGCATGTAGTGATGATGAGGGTCAGCAATTATACTCCGAAATATCTACCAATGAAAAGTGAAAAAGTATGTGTATGTTCACACACACATAAAAAAGCCTTGTGCAAAAACATTCATAGAAACATTATTCGAAATAACCCAAAGTGGAAAGAACTAAAATATCCAACAACTAATGAATAAACAAACAAAATCTGCTATGTTCATATGATGGACTATTATTCAGCCATGAAATATTGAAACCTGCTGCTACAAGAGGTACCGTGGCCAATTTCATAAATGTGACCTTCCTTCTCCCTTCTCCTGTTCTGTTGAGTCCCATAGGCCAGAAACTGTATTCCCTAGGCTCATTGGTAGATGAAGTTTCACATATTACTTCGTAGTCACCAAACTGCTTCGATTCTTCAAGATTTGGGAAAAGAAGGGAGCGCAGAGTCCCTGGCTGCACACGTCTTGTTCAGAGAGCCTCTGGGCTCTTCTCAGCAGCGGATGTGGCTTCGGAGTGCCTTGATGGCATGGGTGTGGAACAGTGGGTGGTCACAGCAGTGGTAGTTGGCTAGAAAAGCTACATGTTGCTTGGGCAATTTTCCTGGCTGTGTAGCAGCCAAGGTTTATTCCCTGGCTTCCCTGGAGATTCTAGAAGCAAATGAATATGATTTTTAAATCTGCTTTCTGATTAAGCCAACTAGTATGGATTCTGCCGTCTGCTCATAAAAAGCCTGTCCAAACAGGTGGGGAGCCCAGGGCATGAAGAGTTCCTACAGATGAAAGTACCTCAAAAATATCATCCCCTTCAAGCATACTCTCTGAATCCAAGCCAAGTAAGTTTATAGGCATCTTGCTGAGGCTGTGAGAAAGAGATACCAAGTTTCCAGAGGAGACAGGATGGTAAATGAAATTAATTATATGCCTCCTACTATCACAAATTTATAATGTATAAGAGGCCAATGATTTTTGTCTCCACTTCACTGTATTAAAGATTTTTTTAATGTATAAATAAGCAAGTGCCTTATAGGTTCATTTATAACCTTAGTCCTCACCTCAATTTTTCTTTAAAGCTTCTCAACAAGGGAGTTTCAAGAAAATCACTGCAAGTACTGGACAAAGATTCCAGGCTATATGTTGTTAAAATGGCATGCCCAGGATTTTAGCTGAACATGGCACAATGGTAGCACAGTTGTCTTGAGCCACTGTGAGAGAAAATCTGGAAATGGATTCAGCCATAGCATTTTGCAACTCTAGAAATATACAATATAAGCTCTTCCTTGAAATGTAATTTTTCCCAGCAGAGTACCATTCTTTCCCAGCCATATCTTTCCTTCTTTTTTTCCTTTTATTTATTTATTTATTTTACTATTAGTTACATTTATTAACTTGTATCCCAGCTGTATCCTGCTCTCTCATTCCCTCCCAAACCCTCCCTCCATCTCTCATCTCCTCCCTGCCCCTTTCCAAGTCCACTGATTAGGGAGGACCTCCTCCACTTTCATCTGACCCTGTTTTATCAGGTATCTTCAGGACTGGCTGCAAAGTCCTCCTCTGAGGCCTAGCAGGACTGCTCCTCCCTTGGGGGGGTGGGGAGGTCTATCTTTCCCTCTTTATAGCTTCCAGATTTCTGCACACTGTCTATGATCTAAGGTCTTATAAGAGCTGAGGACAGGGATCTAGGACCTGGGGTGCCTTACACAGTCCTAGAATGAGCTCAGACAATAGAATGAGCTCATACAATATAAACAGTTTCCCCAGAAAGTAGAGAGATTAAAAAGTGGGATAGCCCTCCACCACCACCCTGTGAGTAAATTTCACAAGGAAAATTTAGAGGAAAAAGAGGAAGAGGAAGAAAAGGAGGAGGGAGAGGAGGAGGAGGAGAAGAGGGAGGAGGACGAAGAGGAGGAGGAGGAGAAGGAGGAGGAAGAGGAAGAAGGAGAAGGAGGAGGAGAAGGACGAGGAGGAGGAGGAGAAGGAGAAGGAGGAGGAGGAAGAGAAGGAGGAGGAGGAGTAGGGGGAGGAGAAGGAGAAGGAGGAGAAGGAGAAGGAGAAGGAGAAGGAGAAGGAGAAGGAGAAGGAGAAGGAGAAGGAGAAGGAGAAGGAGAAGGAGAAGGAGAAGGAGAAGGAGAAGGAGAAGGAGAAGGAGAAGGAGAAGGAGTGAGCTGCTTAATGAGGAGAAGCCCATGGTCCTACCTGCCCCATAGTCTGAGGAGGCAAAGCAGGTTCCCAGCACTGATGTATAGCCATGGAACCTTGCTGTGGACGTTTTGGTTTATGATATGTAAACATGTTTTTGTTAAATTTTCAAGTTGGGGGTTTTAGTTTGTCCACACCTGTTAAGTGTCTTGTGCAGAACACGGTTTTTGCCAGGTGAAATTAGTTGGATTCTGAGGACTTTGAGGGTATAAATATGACATCCCAGAGGCAGAAGGCACTTGCTGCTGGTTCGATCTCCTGCTGCATTTGCTGTTTGCTGATTTGCTGGTTACCTGGACTTCTGGATTTCTGGATGACTGATATTTGTATTGCCCCCCAAAAGAATCCTACGACCCTACCCAGCGAGAAGTAGCAGAGAGAATCCCACCCCTATCTCCACTATAACCTTCTTTCCCGCCTACCCATTGTAGGGGGCTTGGAAGGGAGGTAGAAGCCCTAAATAACCATAAATAAAGTAGGCTTGTTAAAGAATCAAGGTCAACAGAACCCCTCCCAGTCACTCCCTTTGTTATGTTGCGTTTTTATGAGAATAGCTAACAAGAGACCATGGGTGTGACTTGGAACAGGTCACCCAGGAGCAAATGGCTGATTCACGGCTACACGGGGCTGAGAAGCTGTCCACCCGGGGACTTCTCTGAGCAATCCTTGCTGGTGCTGTATACTACACATAACGTGCCTACCCTGAGGAAAGTCACTTTTGGTTTCTTGAACTCAAGACAAGCATGTGCCAACACAGCGGGATCTCAGGCTCAGCTACTGCAGGGCCACGGGAGAGACCACAACACAGCACCTAACATGGGAAACGCAATCCTTCAGCCTCACTTTGGCCTGGAGCAATTGACGTGAGCTGCTCTGGGCATCAGAACCCGGCTCCCTGTTTCCATGTTTCTTCCCTCATGCCAGCCACAGTGATCTTCCCTCAGCTCCTTCGAGATTCTCAAGCCTTACCTCCCTTGGGCGTTTACACTTAAACTTCCTCCCACCTCTCTGCCTATTATCTAATCAGCTGCTTCACTTTCTTTAGGTTTCTGCCCATAGCAACCCAAATGTTCATCTCTTTTGTTCACTACCAAATTCATTGCTCCTAAAGTTATGCCTGTTAATCAAGGAAAGCGTGAAAAGGAAAATGTGGACAATATGACAGAGAAGAGTGGATTCTCACTAGTGTAGTTTGTTAACATATTAGTCTTTCTTGTGTCATTGTGACCAAAATACCTGGCCAAGACAGCTTAGAGGAGTGAAAATTTACCTGTTCTGGCTCACAGTTCCATCAACAGGTGGTTAGGAGAGACATGGCAGAGTCCATGAGATGGGAGAATGTGGGAGGCTTTTCATTTCACCTACATCACAGCCAGCCAGGACCAGGCCCCAGGCTGTAATAGTCGAAAGGCCACTCTTCAGGATCTATTATATTTAGCTAGGTCCCACCCCTTACACTCCACTGCTTCCCCAAATAGTGTCACCAGCACAGAAAACATGGGATTGTGGGGGAGATTTCAATGTCAAGCCATGACACCACTTAAGGGAAATTGTGGTGGGTTTAGCCCTTTTCTTCTTCATTTCATTCTGCTGACCACAGGCACGCTCAGGTCTTCTTTGGAGCTAAAGTAGTCCAGACCATTGCAAGTAATCATAGATCAGGGTGTGGAGCCAAACTGGCTCCTTTTGAGTTCCTTCAAAGCCTCACAGCAGCCTTGCTCACCCTGTCTTCCCAGTTGATTGTGGAGAACCAGTGTTCCAGGACATTAAAAAATCTGCTGAGTGTCTTATCTCCTATAAACTGTACAGCTAGGTCTGGACTCTAAAACTGGTGCTCAGTCCTTCATGCCCCAGCAGCTAATAACTCCGAGATGCTCCTGGAATGTTGCCCAGGCCCTGGTGACAGCACCCCTTATAGGGTGCCTTCCTGGAAGACCCCATAAGAAATGAACTCTGCAGTTAGTTCACAGGTCCAGGCAGAGCCAGCGACTCAGACCCATAGGTCCGGACCTAATCCCGAACCACCAAACCAGCATCACCTTGGGTTAGACCACTGTCTCCCCTCGTCCCAGCAATCTCATTTCCAGGAGGGAGGAGATGGCAACTGAAGTCTGCTGACAGCTCCAGAGTGCTGGGAGAATTAACTAATAAATGATTGGGAAAGCACTCAGCAATGTAAAGTGCTATATAAATGCTTAATAGTAGCAACCACCCTGTCAGAAGTCCAGGGCTGCTTCTGAGCTCTGTGGTCCCTGTGTAATGATACCGAACCCTATAAAGTGCTTTAAGAACAGTGAATAATTCATTCTCAGGGCACCCCAGGGAAGAGAGAAAGTACTCCTCTTACTTCAGAAGAGTTCAGATCCAATATTTCCTGGGGATACTCAGCTAGGGAGCCTTGCTAAGCCAAGTTTGGATCTTTGTGGCCTCTGGGTTAGGCCAGACTGGGCCCAGCTGCTTCAAGTTAGGAGGGCCAAGAGCAAACCTGGGAGGGAGTCAAAGCTCCCCGGGAACAAACCTATGTTCACTGGGGCTCTGGTCAGCAATTGGAGCTAATGGCTGTGGCCTGGAAGAATGCAAAGCGTGAGAAATGAACGAAGGTAGCCTGGAAACAGAACAGGCACACTGGCCTCCTGTTGGCCAGATATGTAGTCTCCAGGCAAGATGGGTACATCCAGGGCCTTGCAGGAGACAGCAGTCAAGGTGAAGAGACTGAAGAATGAGATGGCCAGGGGGAAATAGAAAGACTTCAGCCACCTCTCATCTAAGGTCTTGGGGGTTTCCTCCCTATTAGGCACAGACCTCGAATGTCCCTGGCCTAACTACAAACTAATCTTGGTCAGAGTGACAGAGCTTGGGGCAACAGGAGAGGTTCAGCTCTGCAGTGCCAGGACAAAAACTCAGGCCACAAAGAGGCAGCCAAACAGCAGGCAGATCCCATGGTCCGAGGTCATTGGTGGCTTAGACAGAAAAGCTGAATAGAGCCTGATCTGAAGGCCCAAGGAACTTAGGCTCTAGAGCCCTTTGTCTCAAAAAAGTCAAGAATTCTGCTTGGATTCCTTTGCTCTAAAATTGGGGGTCAAGACATCCACCCACCTCCTTCTCCGGAAGTAGGAAAATACTCATAGCTGCTGGGTCAGATGGGGCTGAGATCTTCCCACCATCCAAGATGCTGAAGATACAGACAAGGGATCTTAGACCAGAGCATGCCAAGCGTCCCTAAAGCAGGGCCCTGGGTTAACTGAAGGTATTAATAACTGCTTCCCTGCCCGACCCCTGCAGCATGTGGGCTGGGAGAGCTTCTCAGCCTTCCTCTCAACAGTAAAACAAGCGTAGCCACTGCTGTCCTGTTGTCGCCCCTGCAGGCGGCAAATGCCCTGACATGCTGTGAGTCACAATGTCCTAGTGTCAGATCAGGCCCTGGTTCTAGGGCAGACCTTCTTCCCAGGTCCAGCTGTCACATCTAACATCCAGCAATCCTAAAACCTCAGGCCCACCCACGGCCTGTTAACAGTATTCTAGCAGATGGTATTTTTATTGTTGTCCTTGCCTATGGGACAGGACTGGAAAGCAGCCAGGGGAATGGGACACAGGCTCAGTCTCACAAGCATGACCTCACTTTTCCTCACAGACACGAGGAAGTGGGTGGACAAGTGGGCTGCTAGCCCCAGGGTTGCTCAGCTGGCTAGACTCTATTCTAAGCCCGAGGCTGCTTCTGCTCTGCCCTGTGCCTGGAAGGGCAGGGAAGCAATGAAAGAACAGGCCAGCCAGAAGTGGGCTCAACAGAATATGGACTGCCTCACCTAGAATAGAAGGCAAGACAAAAATGGAGTTTGTAGGCCCTCTCCTCTGTCAGAAGCCAGGAAGGGCAGAATAATGTTGTGTTTGTTTGTTTGTTTGTTATTTAATAGATCAAATGAAGTTCAAAGCCAGGTGGGGTGATACCTGTAATCCTAGCACTCCTGAGTCCAGAGCCAGCCGGGGCTACACAGCCAGTTCCTGTCTCAAAAGCATAACGAGACAAAAAAAAAAAAAAAAAAAAAAAAAGGAAAAATATTTACCCTGTCCATTGACTATCTATTTATTGAATGCTGTGTATGTGTCAGGGGCTGGAGTGGTTATGGGGTTGGCACACAGGAGAGAATGGTGATCAAGCGAACAGACCCTGCACCAGACAGAGAAAGAATAACATTAAAGAACTAGATCAGAAGACGCTCCTCCAGCCCGGGAAGGTAGGTTAACTGCAGGTCTTCACCTCTCCATTTTCCCCTCCAAGTCTAATCCCCCAGTCTCACCCCCATCTCTGTAGCAGACCACCTTTGCCAGCCTCCCTCCTCTCTGCCCTCATCTCCAGCAGATCACACAGATCTTCTCCTCCAACCTTCCTCCCCACTCGTCCTCCTATCCCCACCCCCAACTCCAGCAGGCTTTCTCTGGGAACTCTCCAACCAAGCCTGACAGAGAAGCAACGGGGCCAGTGAAGCAAGTAGGCCAGCTTCGTATCTTCGCTCTCCCTCCTCTCTTCCTTATACAATCTTTCAGTCTCATCCCAATCTCGGAAACAGACTACCTGCTGTGGCCTCTCCTCACGGCCTGCCCCTATTCCCAGGTGACTAAGCAAATACTGGTGGAACAGCCTGTTTTACTCCCTTCTGTGGACCCTCTCAGCCCCACCTCCTACTCCTAGCTTATTCCCATTCCTAAGTGTCAGTACCAATTACCTAAGAACACACTTTGTCAGAACCCCCAGTGCCCATAACCTTAAAGAAATTTATGAAAACACAAACAGTGGGAAAAAAATGAATAAAACAGTTCAAGACTTGAAAGTGGAAATAGAATCAATAGGAAACCCAAGAACGGAAACGTGAAAAAGAAAAATTTAGGAACTCAAACAGGAACCTCAAGGGCAAGGCTCACCAACAGAATACAAGAAATGGAAGAGAAAACTTCAGGCATTGAAGACGTGATAGGAAAAATGGATACGTCAGTAAAAGAAAATGTTAAATATTAAAAAAGTCCTGCCACAAAACATTCAGGAAATCTGGAACAGTGTGAAAAGACCAAATCAAAAAATGAAATAGAGGAAGAAGAAAAAAAAAAACTCAGTCCAAAGGCACAAAAAATTTTCAACAACATCATAGAAGAAGATTTTCCTAGCCTAAAAAGGAAGGTGCTAATCAAGATAGAAACAGCACACAAAACACCAAATAGACTGGACAAGAAAAGGAATTCCCATAGGCACATAATAATCAAGACACTAAATGTACATAATAAAGAAAGAGTATTAAAGGCTGCAAAGAAAAAAAATACCAAGCAACAAATAAAAGAGACTAACACCTGACTTCTCAACAGAGACTCTAAAAGCCAGAAGGGCCTGAACAGATGTGTTTGCAGATTCTAAGAGACCAAAGATTTTAGTCCAGAATACTATACTCAGCAAAACTTTTGACCACCACAGATGGAGAAAATAAGACATTCCACAATAAAACCAAATTTAAGCAATATCTATCTACCAAACCAGCCCCACAGAAGTTGCTAGAAGAAAAACTCCAAACTACAGAGGTTAACCATACTCAAGAAAACACAAGATATAATCAATCCCAGACCAGCAAAGCAAAAGAAGGCCCTCCCTCTCTCTCTCTCTCTCCACACACACGCACACACACACACACACACACACACACACACACTCATACACTCATCACCACCACAACAACAAAATAACAATCATCAATAAACACTGCTCATTGAGATCTTTCAACATCAATGGTCTCAATTCTCCGATAAATAAACACAGACTAAGACATTGGCTATGAAAACAGGATTCATCTATCTGCTGCATGGAAGAAGTACACCTTAACACCCAAGTATACACATCACCTCAGGGTAAAGCAATGAAAACAAACATTCCAAACAAATGGAGCTATAAAGCAAACTGGTGTGGCCATTTTAATAATATCTGGTGAAATATATTTCAAGCCAAAACTAATCAGAAGAGATGGGAGAAAATCATAGAAGAAAAACATTTCTAACCTAAAGAAGGATCTTACTCTCAAGCTACAAACAGCACACAAAGCACCAAATACTAGACAAGAAAATAAATTCCCATAGGCGCATAATAATCAAAACACTAAATGTACATACTCATCAAAGGAAAAATAGACTAAGAGGACATTTCAATTCTTAACATCTATGCACTCAAGTTTATAAAACAAACACTACTACAACTTAAATTATATACTGACATTCACTGATAATGGGAGACTTCAACACCCCATTCTTACCAATAGACAGGTAACCTAGACCAAAACTAGGCAGAAAAATGCTGAGGTAACTGATGTTATGATCCAAATAGCGTAACAGATACTTAAAGAACATTTCACCCAAACGCATACACACACACACACACACACACACATACACACAAAACAAACAAACAAACAAAAAACCCTTCTTCTCAGCACTTCATGGAACTCTCCCCAAAACTGACAACATACTCAAAGCAAGTCTCAACAGATTAAAATACAAAAACAAAAGAAAACAAACAAACAAAAACTCAAATAACATTCTGCATCCTATATCAGCAAAACAAATTAAAGCTGGGTAGCAACAACAGACAAAAGAGAAAGTTTGCAGAAACAGAATAGACAGTTATGGATGGATGGGGTTGGTGTGCTCGTTTTTAAACTATTTATTTAGGGTATTTAAGCCTCTATCTCCCTTCCACTAACCCTTTAGCCCTAGGAAAGAGAAAGAAGGTTAGGGAAGAGATGGGGTACAGATCCCTTTACTTCTGGCGTTTAGGGTCAATGGGTTCTTTGGGGTCAACAGCAAATGCAGCAAGCAGTCTCCTCCAAGCTGCTCTGTTGAAATGTTTCTCTCTGTTTCCTCCAGGCCATCACACCATCCGTCTCTGGTCTCTCCAAAATGCCTCACCTTCCCTTTCTGGGCTCTCATATTTATATTCCTCAGAGTCTAGGCCACACGCCTCTCCGTGCTGCACGAGGCAAAGAACCACACCCTGCAGGAGGCAGTTATCAGCTGTGGACAAACTAAAGCCCAGACTGAAATTCCACACTTGGGATTAAAACAAAAACATTTACATAACACAATTGAGTTTTTTAAGAACCCAAAACTTCCATTATACGGGGATGTGGAGACTGAAATGGGAGAATCAAGTGGAGAGGGCAAGGGAAGAGGTAGACTAAGGAGGAAATATAAGGAGACAACTAAATTAAAAGCCATTTGAGGGGTAGTATGGAAACCTAACGTAGTAGATGCTTCCTAAAATATATTCATATATGAAGGTTATCTAAATGAAATTGCTAAATAATGAGGGAGACAGAGACCCAAAAGGCCATCTCTTGACACCAAATGAAGCTTCCAGTAACAGGATTGGGTTACATATGGTTGATTTGTTGGCCAAAGGGGTCCCATGGGAACCCGCAAACAACCTCGGGCTATTGCTAAGACTATAGGTTGTTTCCACAAACTGACAGCCAGGCCGTATTGTTGAAGACAACATCTACACAACTCACGGAGCATGGAGAAGTTGAGCAGGTGCCAATCTAAAGCTTTCACCCCTACGTACTGGTGTCTTTGCTATAGGAAGTTACCCTATAGTTACCCTAAGTTACATCTCCAAAGGAGAAACATAAACACCAAAATAGCCAAAGCCCTTTGACCTTCAAGGATGTCCTGCCTTCAAGATATGCTAGTGCAATGGTGGCACAAAGTTTGTGGGAGGAAGCAAACACCATCCGATTCAACTGAAGGCTCACGACATGAGATGGGATCTATCCCTGATACTGCTTCCACCCGAGAACCTGAAACTAGCCCACAGACCTAAGATAAAACCCTGTTCTTTTAAAAAAAAAATCATGTTATGACTCTTAATGACATTTTTCTGTATTCATAGATCAGTGCGTTGCTCGGCCATCAGCAGAGAAGCTTCTTCCTGCAACAAATGGGAATAAATGCAGAGAGCCACAGCCAGATACTATTCCCAACGTGAGAGACATCGGAATACTAAGCCCTAAAGGGATGTTTTCATTATTTCCTACCTTCAGGGTTCAGGGAAACCTGTGGAATAGGAGGCAGAAAGAGTGTAAGAGCCAGAGGGCATAGAAATCAAGAAATCAAGGCCCTCTAAATCAACATTATTGATGCACAAATGACCTCACAAAGGCTGAGGTAGCAGGAACAGGGCCTGCAGGGGTCTCCACCATTAGGGTCCCAGAGCTAAAAGGAGAGGTGGACTCATGCCCCCATACCTAACCTAGAAGCAATCTCTAATTGATAACCACTTGCAAATGATAAACTAAATGAAGGGAACTATACACTGTGAGAACAGTTAATCAGGTTGAATCAACAGGTGAATCCTGGGCTTTATGCTAAACATAAAATACTCTTACTTACCAAGCATCTTGGAACACTTATATAAGAAACACAAAAACCTACATGGTAGATTCTATGCATTCAAGGTTACAAAATATAGTAAAAAGAGAAACTGTTAATGTAACGTATGTTAAAAAGTTAGTAGGGATGTCTTAACTGATTTGTGAATCATTGAAATCAGATTTGTAACTATAGATTCTTAGGGAGAAACAGAACATGGAATTTCAGAGATCACGCATAGAAGCAGAAACAATCATTATAATCTTTCCTTCTAGCCTTATGTTCATTTATTTTCTGTTCTGTGATAAAATACATTGGCAAAAGCAACCAAGGAAAAAAGAGTTGTTTTGGCTTCAGTGTCAAAGAAGTAGAGTTGATCGTGGTGGGAAGACAGGCAAACAAGGGAGGCGAGATAGCAGGACCAGATGCTGGGTGATCATGTTGCGTCCATACTTAGGAAGCCGAAAATGAACAGGAAGGCCAGCTCTATACCCTCGAGGCCGACCCCTAGTGACTCACTTTTTTTTGGCAAGGTTCTACCTACTAAAAGCTTACCACCTTTCCAAACAGCACCACCAGCTGTTTATGGGGGACAAATTATGTCCAAATCACAAGAATTCTTTTTCTAATTGTCTGTTAGAGAGGAAGGAAGGGAAGGGGGGTCCTCCCTTGTTGTTTCTGCCACACTGCATACTCTAGGCCAGCTTACCTGCAATCTTCCAGGCAGTACTCCTGTCTCCTCCCATGTGCCTTGAGCTCCAGGGATGGAAATCAGGTCATTGGGCTTTTTCAGCAAGCATTTTATCCTTTGAGCTATCATACAGGCTTTCAACAATCCTTTTATATAACCGCTTTAATTATGTACTTTAAAAATGAAAGCTAGGTCATACGTTCAATGCACATCCCATCTGTCTTTCTAAACGAGGATTGATCATCTTACCCCATGTCCGCTCAATTGATTATCTTTTTTAGGTGTATAGATTTCATTATGTTTATCATATCTTATAGGTCTATATAAGTGAGTATATCCCATGTTTGTCTTTCTCCTTCTGGGATATTTCACTCAGAATGATCTTTTCTAGATCCCACCATTTGCCTGCAAATTTCATGATTTCCTCCTTTTTGATTGCTGAGTAGTATTCCATTGTATAAAAATACCACAATTTCTGTACCCATTCCACCGTTGATGGACATCTGGGTCTACTGAGCGCATCTGAAAGACTCTAACTAGCAGTGTTTTCAAAGCAAAGACTCATGACCAAACCTTTGGCAGAGTACAGGGAATCATAAGAAAGAAGGGGAGTTAGTCTGATGGGGAAAGGATAGGAGCTCCACAAGGACCAAATATATCTAGGCACAGGGTCTTTTCTGAGACTGACATTCAACCAAGGACCATGTATGGATATAACCTAGAACCTCCACTCAGATTTAGCCTGTGGTAGCTCAGTAACCAATTGGTTTCCCAAAGTGAGGGGAACAAGGACTATTTCTAACAGGAACTCAATGACTGGCTCTTTGGTCTCCCCACCCCCGAAGGGAGGAGCAGTCCTGTTAGGCCACAGAGGAGGGCTTTGCAGCCAGTCCTGAAGATACCTGATAAAACAGGGTCAGATGAATGGGGAGGAGGTCCCCCCTATCAGTGGACTTGGAAAGGGGCACGGTGGAGATGAGGGAGGGAGGGAGGGACTGGGAGGGAATGAGGGATCGGGACACGGCTGGGATACAGAGTTAATAAAATGTAACTGATAAAAAAAATAATAAAAAAAAAAATGAAAGCTAGGAAGCCAGAGAGATGGCTGAGTGGCTAAAAGCTCGAGCAAAAACCCCGAATTCAACTTCAAGGACACACCTGGTTGGCTCTCAAACACCTGTTACCCCAGCTCCAGGGGGCTAGCACTTCTACCTTCCAGGAGCAATTGCACCCGTGTGCGCACACCCACACATAAACGCACACATACGGAATTTTAAAAATCGGAGACCAATGTTAACCAAAAGCATGACTAACAAACAAAGATCCTAGGAGGAGTTAAAGTAGAAACTGTCAGAATAAAGCATATATCAGTGCCACAAGCATAACGAAGAGGCAGAAAAGAGCAGGCTAACAGAGAAAAGGCGGCAGGCCCGCCTCAGGAAATCTCTAGGAAGGCTGAGGAAGAAGAGAGAGAATCACGATTGAATCAGCGCTGTTCAATGAGATGTCCTGAGGGCGGGTCATTACAGCTGTGAAATTTCACATGGAAACTAACCACAGCAAGTCAAACCATGCATACAGAGTCAGCAAATTTTCTGAAGAAAACAAAACCTAAATATTAAAAACCATCTTTAGAAAATTAGGAACCCCAGGTGATAATGATATTCATGTTGAAATTTTTATGATTTTTTTTTCAGAATAACTTTTCAAGAAGGCCATCCTCAGATAGCCAAGATTACATGCTCCTTGCATGCTTCCCAGGAATAATTAGTCTCCTTGTCAAGTAAACTCTACTGGAGCGTGGAAAAGGCACTGTATTCATTTTTTTAATTAACATAAACTTGAAATTAAAACTTGACCAACAGCACCTATAGGATAACTTCAATGTTGGTATAGATACAAAGAAGCCAGGCCCAACTGAGAAAGCCTGGCTAAATAAGCCTAACCAATTCCATGACAGGCTTCACTTTTTTTTGCTAGACAGAACAGGCCTGGGAGTTACAAAAGAAAAAGAAAAAAAAAAAACTGAGAAAAAGGGCATCTCATCAGAAACAGCTAAGACACCTGGCCTGGGGAAGATAAGGTTACTTAACTACAAGTTTGAAAAGCACCTGAGTCCTGGCCAGAGTCACATAGCCTCCACGGGCACCAGCCAATCTCAACCGACATTATACAGCCACAGTAGGAATTCCCCTTTCTGGCTTTAAAAGAGGCCTTCCAGCTCCCCTCCAGGTTGCCACCATGTTGTGAAGGTGGTGACCCCAGCATGCTGGACTTCTGCAGAAGAAATGCCCTTTTTGCTTGCATGCTACTCTGGGGTCGTTCTTTCAGCGTATTCCAAACCTTACCATTCCTTCTTACCCTGTGCAGAGACACAGATGGGCTCTGTGCTTGGTTTAATCTCTGATGTTACCACCTTGAACGATGTTCGAAAGTCACACTTGTTAAACATCTCTTCCCAAGAAATTTTATATGACCTTGATTATACAAATATATAAAACATGTACACAAAATGTACATTTACCAAGGAGAAGTTTTCCTGCTCTATTGCCCTGTCCAGACCTGATATGAGGGCTTTTGCCCTGTCTTACTGTATCTTGTTTTGTCCTGTTTGGCTGTTGTCTCTTGTAGACAAGAGGCCTGCTCTCTTCCTGTCAGGGTCCAGAATATGCTGAGTTGGATTAAATGTTGATATCAACAGAAACTAAATAGGCATGGTTGAAAGTAAACACAGAACTGGCTTTCTTACAGATTTAAAATTTGAATAAGTGGGTGGGGGGTTCCAGTCAGGAGGGTGCTTGCCTGCTATGCAACCATGAGGACTTGGGTTCGCTGCCCCGGCACACAGAAGGTGTGGCCAAGCAGGGTAGCACGAGCCTTTAATCCCAGCCCTCCAAAGGCAGAGGCAGGAGAATCTCTCTGAATTTGAGGCCATTCTGATCTACATAATGAGCTCCAGGACAGCCACCACTACATAGAGAAACTTTGTCTCAAACAACAAAACAAAACAAAAATAACAATAAAAGGTGAGTATCTCCTGCGGTTGTCGTCTGACTTCCATGAACCTGCACACAGGCACACACACACACACACACACACACACACACACACACACACACTTGAATGAAACATTCTGGACTGGTTTAAGAAGAAAAAAAAAACAAAACAAAAAAAAACACAAAGAACCTTAATACAAAATAACTCATTAGTAGAGAGCTTTGTTACTTTTAAAAATGAAACATAGTCCCAGCTATGGAGAGGCTGGGCAGGGAGATCATGTGAGTCCAAATGCTAAAAACTTTAAAGAAAGCTTAAGCAACATAGCAAAACTCAGTCTCAAAAAATGAAATGGGGGGGGGGGGGCAGGAAAAAAATGGTTTAGTGGGTATAGAGCCTGCCAAGCAAGCTTGAGGTCCTGAGTTCAGGTAACTTGAACCTACATACAAAAATGGGCAGCTGTATCCCTAATGCTGAGGGGGAGAAAGAGACGGATGCCTGCCGCTCACTGGCCAGCCAGCCTGGTCACAGCAGTGAGCATCAGGCTGACTGATAGATTCTGTCTCAAAAAGTAAAAGAGGAACACAAATGAGGGCAGACCTTTAGCTCCAGAAGCAGGCATGCACACAGCCACACTAACAAATGCATGCATCACACACACACAGAGAGAGAGAGAGAGAGAGAGAGACAGAGAGAGAGACAGAGACAGAGAGACAGAGAGACAGAGAGAAAGAGAGAGAAAAAATGAAAGAAAGTGAAAAGAAGCCTTTGCCACCATTGTGAGGGAGCGCAAATGTGTGCTCCAGGCTGGCACGGTATGACCTGGGGAACAGAAGCAGACTACTTCCAGGGGACAAGCTAAGCACTATGTCATTACAGCAGACATAATTATAAACTACCAAGGTTCAGCAAGACTGGACAGTAAATTTTAAATCAATAAGAATGTTGGATTCAAGAAGAATAAACATAAACGAAGATTGTCATAAACACAAACAATAATTACTTAAAAGACACGTACATTAGAGTTTTCGTAGCTGTGACAAAATTCAAGAGGAAAAACAATTTAAAGAGAGGAAGGGTCTGTTTGGGGACATTTTCAGAAACTTCGTGGCTTCGTTTATTTTGTGCCATTGGTGACCAGCACCGTGGAAGTGTATGACAGAGGCTTTGTGTTACACGGAGGATCAGAGCCGTAAAACCATCATAACAAAGAAATGACCACCTCATACTAGACTAATAGATTTTGGCTTTGGTGTTGTTGTTGTTTGTTTGTTGTTTGCTTTCAAGCCCTGCCCAAGTTGCCCCAGAACTCTCTCTGTCTTCCTACTTCAGCCTCCCAATTGCTGAGATACTGACTGGTGCCATCATAACTAGTTTCAGAATAAGTTTTTAAAGCAGAAAAAATTGCCACAGCGCATTGTGTCAGCAACACAAACTGACAAAAGTCAGCAGAATCTATAAAATAATATTTTAATATATGAAGAAAAGAAATTGCAAGTATATTGCAAAATTGCCATAGAGTCTCGTTACTAGACGCCAATAGATGAAAAAATGAGTGAATGCTCACTGCTCTCCAATTTCACAGTATTCTACCAAGTACCAGTGGAACATTTTAATGAAACAAGTATTTATAAAATAATTCTAAGCTTAAAAAAATAAACAAGTGAGAAAGGTTGGGGGAAAAAAACTTTCAAAAGCAGGGGGAGTTGCTCTGCCAAATTTGAAAGTGTCTGTGAAGTTCCAACAATTAAGTGTTTTATTGGCAGGAGAATGTGCAAACAGATCAATAGAACAGGCTAAGCGTGCAGAGAAAGAATGTCGAAAATATGTAAGACTGGAGGATGATAAAGAGAACATCACACCCAAGGGGGAAGGAGTGGCTGAATCATCAAAAGTATTTTTATTTATAAAGGAAACCTCACGGAGGGGGGAATAAACACATGTCAATAATTACTGCTACTGGGGGGGGTGGCCATCCTTGCAAAATCAACAACAGAAACAGAACACAGGAAAACACTGGCAAACTAAACCATGGAACCTACATAGATTGTGTACAGGTAAGTATCAAAAATACCTCACTTCAATAAAGGCGAGAACATGGGTCCGAGGGTGTGGGTCAGTAATGCAACAGGGGTTTAGCACGCAGATGGCCTTGGCCTTGGAGGTTCAATTTCTATCACCCAAACAAACAAAAAGCATAAAAATGAAAGTGAAAGTCCAGACAGGACGTGTTGGAAAGAAATAATCTCAATAAACACACAAAAAAAGAGTAAAATTATCATACTATTTAAAGAACTCTCCCAAGTCAGACAAGAACTAAGCAAGAATCTAGACAGCCATAGACATGAGGGCTAGATCTGAAGCGCAGCCAGTACACTGTGAGTGGACTGCAAAATGCCACTGTCCACCTGTGCTGCAGGGACAATGAGGACAGAGTTTCCTTTGTTCTTGGTTTTAAGGTTGAATACAACAATTCAGTAAAGCAGGCCCTTGTAGGGTGTGGTAGCACATGTCTTTTGATCCCACCCATCACTCAGGGGGAAAGAAGGGGATATAGAGCTTTCCAGGCCAGCCAGGGCTACATGGTATGACCCTGTCCAAAAAACATTTTTTTAATAAAAAATAAAAGTTCTAATGAGTACACAAATTTAGGAGCCTCTCCACATGTCTCTCAACCTAATCATTCCATTTCTTCACATCCAAGCTCTAAAACTGTGAGTGCAGCCCAGAAATATGAGAATCTGCCCGCAGATAGCCCAGCCCTGTCATAGTGTACAGACACCTCCACTGGTGACTGACCGAGTCAGTCCCACCCCTACTGTAGACTGACTCAGTCCTTTGGCCAAGGGCTTGGTTTTTGTTATTTGTTTTTAATGTTCAGAAAATTGAGATTCAATGCAATGACAAGATACAATGCGGAGGAGTCCCTGGATCCAACTGGGCAGCAGACATGCGGACATGCAACAGATTAAGAGGAAAGCTGTGGGGAGAAAACTGGTATGATGCGGGAACTCTAACACAGTAGTTGTGACAGTCAGCTTTCCTGACGATCAAAGGACGATGCTTTGAAGCTTTCTCACCTGAGCCCCTGCCCCTCCAGCCAGTGGGCTGGGCCTCTCCTTACGCCAGAGCCTGAGAGCAAGGCGGGGAGCCTCTGCTCCAAAGCTGCTGTGCTTCATCACCAAGACAACTCCGCAAACAAGGAGAGGCCTCCAAGACGCTCAGTGCTCAGTACGTGGCAAGCTACCGTGCATGGCGAACAGTCCCCTAAGGTGTCAGAGGAGCAGGCTGCTCCCTTGCCTTGCTCACCTAACAAAGCCAGGGTGGACAGGCTCCGAAGCCAGCTCAAACTAAAAGCTCCTGAAGAGCCAGCACGAAAGTTGCAAGGATGCAGATTCCAAAACAAAATGAAATGAAAGCAAAAATCCCACAAACAAAACAGCAGTAACAAAACGTGGACTTCATTTTCTGTTGGCCAACTACTCCTAGGCATGGAGCCCACCCTGGAGTGTAGCTGATATGCCCAGTGACATTCCACAGAAGAAGAACATGGAGCTGGGGGTGGGGGAATCTTGAAGGAGTTCGGAGAGGAGAAACACACAATCAAAATATATTGGGTGAAAAAAATTAATTAAAAAGAGCAGATTCCCAGACCTGGTTTTCTGAAGGTGTGGTTCCTGGGTGTGTGACCCAGACAGGTCTGCCAGAAGCTGTTTCATGACCACACTTAAGAGCACTGCTTGGAGCCCAGGAACACACCCCACCCTACTAACACACTCCAGTCAGGCAAACTGTTTCAGGACTGGAGGAGTTTGGGTGTTTCACAAAATGATGGATTCACTCTCTGACAAAGTTAACTTCTGACATCTTTAGGGCCATGATGCAAGAGGCTGACTGGGATACGAAAGACTCTATGCATCACTGCTTGGTCCATTCCGCCAGGAAGACTCCTTTCAGCCACTAACTTTCTCTAGGATTGAATCTTTGTGTCTAAAGACAAGATTGCCACTGTTTAGTTTTAATTATATTTTTATGCTTCTTTACTAAAGTAGAATGGATATTTGGCTGAGTGTGACAGGAAGAATGGTGAGGGCAAAAAATAAAATAGAATAATTTTAAATTTTAAAAGTAGATTGGCTATTGCCAGGTTCCCGACAGGCCATTTTTCTTGGGAAGGCTGAGTGAGATAGATGGCTCTTTTCTTCTTGGACTAAATCAGATAGAACAAGCTCTTTCCAGATGATTGTGATGGACATTGTGTTTTCAGGAAAAATGGTGTGTGAAGGGATCTGGCAACTTCCTTGAAGTTGCAGCTCAGTTACATGGAGCTTGGCATGGGGAACTCCATGTTGATCTGTCCCATTGGGGCCTGGTACAGGAGCTCGGTTCACAGCAGTGCTCCCGTAACTTGTTTAGCAGCAGAGTGGAATGGCAACGAATCACCCATCTGAATCACATGTGCCTTGCTGTTCTTACTAAGTCACCGGGAAAGGATACCGAGACTATTTTCTGATTCCTCGCTTTCCCGTACTATGACAACTTTGATCCAAGGAGCCTACCATGCCCACAACAGTTCTAATGGGCCTGCTGTAGTTCACAATACTAGCAGAACTCAGCGCTGCACACTGGTCACTAATTCTCTCAACAGTCCTACAGGGTAAGTGCTGCCATCTCCACTCAGCAGATGAGGAAATTAAGTATAAATGTTATTGTCTTTCAGGGCTTGAAACCAGGACTCAACCAACCTGCCCCACTTGTATTCTATTCTTCTGCCTCTTCTAGGAGGCCCTTCCCTCCAACCCTAGTCTTCTCATCATGACCAGCACCAGCAGACTCTGCCACCCCAGGACCCAGCTGAGCACATCTGGAGCTCCACACTTTGAAAGCCACACAGCTCCTGGGTTGGAAGCAGATGGCGGCAGAGGTGCTGAGTCCGTTCAGCAGAATGCCTGTCTTGACGTGCTGGCCAAACACTAGACAGAAGCCTCTCTGAGAAGATACCCACTTCCTCCTAGAGCCCCTACCATCAGTGTGTAAGCCCTCTGTACGTCATTGCTCCTTGAACAAGAACTTGAGTGTTCAGTGACGGGCCAGGCATGGTTTGTCCTATGGTAGACACAGCGGTTGTCTCCACCCACATCCATTCTCCTTTTCTCTCTAGTCCCTAGGTTTTACAGTCAAGAGAAAAGGGAATGTTGAGCATCCCTGGCTCCTCTCCCTTGCACTTAAATGGTAGCCATGTAACTGACTGACCTGAAGTAAACTGTTCTGTGGGAATGCTGGGAAGTCTGTATCCATCCAGAAGAGCAGCTATGGTTCCCGCCATCTACCTCCTTCCTTCTGCCAAACCTGGAAGGCAGACTTGATGGCTGGATCTTTGTCATCCAACTTGAACCATAGTATGACCCCTGAGTAAAGCTACTTGAGGGTGCAAAGAAAGGGGGCTTCTCCACAATGCCACCATCAGATTTTCCATTGCTGGGCTGCCTGACCCAGACTTCTCTAAATCACTAAAATGTTCCATTTTTCTTTTATCATAGAGGAGGCTGACCCCAAATTCTGCAGCCTTCTTGATGGTCACCTGAGAAGTGGTGGCAAGTTGTGGAACTTCCTATTCTCCTAGCACTGTGGCTCTGGGGGACTTTGGTAGGTAGGGAAAATCTTTAGGCACTGTAAACCAACCCCCAAAAGCCCTGGGCATGTGGTCTTCCTCAAGCCGTGAGAATGATGGTTGATGTCTGAAAACACTGAGTGATGCCCCAAGAATCTGTAGTTCTTCTCCCTCCACCTGCTACCCATGAGAATAAAAAGACAAGAGTTACTAAGTCTCGTGAGTGTGTGACTTTGTGTGTCTGTGTGTGTTATGTCTGTGTGTTTGCATGTGTGTCTATGTGCGTATGTGTCTGTGTGTGTGCTGATAACTTGCAAGGCCAGCACTCTCTCACTGAACTACATTCCCAGCCTCTAAGCTTAATCTTGAAGTGAAAGAGAAAAGAAATTTAAATAGTTCTTCTGCTACTGCTTTAAGTTACAGAAGAATTGGCTACCATTAATTATGATAGTGATAATTATGCAATACATAAAATATACTATGCAGATCAAACATGCAATTAAATAGTTACCATATTTATAAGCTTTTATGGAATAATGAGCAAGGTTAACTGCAGAGGGAGATGGAAGCTGGTGTTTTGTGCTTTCTTCTTTTTATTCCGGTCAGGACCCAGCCTATGGGCTGGTGCCACCCACACTCAAGAGGGGCCATCCACCTCAGTTAAACCTCTCTAAAACTAACTCTCCAGATGTGTCCACAGGTTTGTCTTCTGGATGTGAGCCTGCATCTTTTCAAGTTGCACACATGGATTAACCATCTACGCTGTTTAGTTTTTGTCAGCTTAACACAAGCCAGGGTTTTCTGAAAAGAAACCTCAACTGAGAAAATGTCTCTGTCAGATCGGACTGTAGGCAAGTATGTGGAGCGTTGTCTTGACTGACAGTTGATGTGGGAGGGCACAGTCCAGTAGGGGTAGGGGTTCTGGGTTGTACACAAGAGCAGGCTGAGAAAGCCATGGGAAGCAAATCAGTAAGCAGTGTTCCTTCAGGGCCTCTGCTCTGATCTAGCCTCCATGTGTCGACCTGAGTTCCTGCCCTGTCTTCCCTTCATGGTGAGCTGTGATCAGGACATACAAGCTAAAATAAATCCTTTTCCCCTCAAGCTTTTGATCATGGTCTTTAGAAAGTAAACTAAGACATTATCACGGTCAGCGTCCCATTACTATTACAAACACCAAAGATGAGTCTATTTATAAAAAGGAAAGATCTGCCCGTGGTAGGGCACATTCATGGTGTTTGGGCCTCCAATAGGGATGTGGGATCTACACTTGGTGCTGGGATCATGTGGTGTTGCAAAACTATTCACTACATGGGTAGAAGGCCAAGAGAAGGAGAGGGGAAGACAAAGAGAGATAGACAGACACACAGAGAGATAGACAGATAGACAGAGACAGACAGAGTGGGAGGGAGAGAGAATAAGGACTGGGACTTCAAGGGCTAGAAGCCCTCCAGTTGTGCTCCACGTCTTATGGAGTTTCTGCTCACACACCCACAACAAGGCCAAGCTAGAGAGCAAGCCTTTAACACACAGGGAGTGTTCCATCCCCAAACTGTGCGTGCACTCCAATGAGGGATGAGTCTCCAGAGCCTGGGCTTCCGAGGGCCTATAGTGCTGTTCTGGTAGAAATAAAGCCACTTCTTCTGGGGCATGTGATTTGACTTGACTGTCTGCAGTGTTTGCCTCGGAGCAGGCATGTTTCTGCCTCCTTTTTCAGCTCTCTGGCTCTGTTTTCTTCCACCACTCAAAACAGTATTTCTAGAGCAAAGGAACTTAAGCAATATGTCCAACCTTCCACAGATCACGGCACACATAGGGCACACTGCTAAACAAAGAATTTACTTATGGTTTGAGGTGACCTTAGAGGACTCTAAGGTGTCAGCCACAGACTTGTACCAGATCAGCACCCAAGGACAGTGGCCAGTGGTCCCCACAGCCTGGTCTCCATTATCTAGGTGCTCATACTAAGGTGGTCCTCTTTGTCATGGTTCTGGAGTTGCTTGACCTCCAAGCCTACTAGAGCTACAAGAAGAAAGACTACAGGTAGATGGATGACCTGGCCAAGGCCATATACACAGGCTCAGAGATGCGAGGGCCTCTCAGGAGGCCTCAGAGGGTTAGTCCTCTTCCACAGCCATCCATTTCATCTCTGAGACCAGAAAAAGTACTTCCAGATCCTTTAGGTGTAGTTTTGAAGCCATGCTAGATGCTCGGGCATATTTAGTCACTGTCAGATCAACTGCAAAATCATGAAATCATTGCTGAATTTCCATATTTATATTTGTAAATGATCATGCCTCCAAGAACGCTGCCAGGGGTGCAGCAGAGAGGCTAGTGGGGTTATGGGCCTCTTGGCTCTTTCAATCCTGACCAGAATTAAAGCAGTGACTTCTCTCAAAAATAAACAAATATCTGAGTACTTTGCTAGCGTCAAGGAAGACTGTGATGACCAAAACTTCAAGGGAGAGGATGGCGTGCCACTGGGAGTTCCCATTGAGGAAGAACCTGCTGACCGGGTATTTGGGATGCTGTTGGTGAGTGACCTATATGCTGCCAAGGCCCTGCCCTTTTGGAGGCAGCTCCCATCATTGACTGATGAAAGCCAGAGGGTGAAGAACTGGCTACCCCCATCCAACCCAAGACACTCTGCAGTCCCCTGTGTGGCTGAGTCTCCCCCAATTAGATCATAGCTGATTTCTCCTTCTGGCCACATCTGCCCCTTACCCCCTCCTGACACAAGGCAGGAGTGTGGTTCCAAAAGGCTTCCTTAATCCACCTCAGTATCTGAAGTCAGAGAGAGATAATAAAACTTTTTAAAAATTCCCATAGAACTAGAGAATTCTTAGAGTATATTTTTAATTGATTAGGAATTTGCATATGCATATAATATGTTTTGATCAAGTCCACCCCCATTCCCTCTCCTCCAACTCCTCCTTTACACTAACTACCATGACTTCATGCCAACTTTGTGTGTCCTCAGGACCACTGAGGAAGCAAATGAGACAGAGCACACAGCAATATGTCAGTGGAAAGAACACGGTCGAATAACGGGTCACTTCCACTGCAAGTGGTTTGGAATGAGTCACACCACTTGGAGGGGAGCCTGCTGGCTCCTTTCCTGCCCCAGCCACAAAGTGTATCCTCAGCAGCCTGAAGAGGTGCCTACCCCAGACAGAAGCCGAGGCCCCTGGGAGGAGAAAGGGTAAGAGAACTTCAGAACTATCTCCAGACTCCTGTCTACCGGTGTCTATCACTGGTGCACAAGTGCAGAGCCCTGACAAGGCTCCAAGTTACCCTACGCTCTCACAGACTTTGCAGAACTCTTTGCTCCAAACCACTAATGAACTCCTCCCAGCTCCAGGTTTAATTAGTTTTCATTGCAATATTAATGATCCCAGCAAACCATTTCCACTTTGCTGGTGCACAGCTGGAATTCCTTTATTTGGCATTTGGTCTCCTTATAAGAGAATCCCAGGCGCCTCCTCCTCTCCCCTTGTCCCATCAAGGGGGAATAAGATCACACTCTTACTTTGCTTATCCCTTGGCCAGCCCAGGGACAGTCGCTTTAATAATTCTGAAGCTGGGAGCATTAAACACATCAAAAACTGCCATACAAATAACATATAATGTAACTCCAGGATTTTAATTACAGTGACTAATATATGTACCAACCCTGAAATCTCTATGGTACCATTAGGCCACATGCATGGACATTATTGGGAGGCTTAAAATGTGCACAAGGTATGCCATTAGTTGATCCAAGACCTTCCAGGTCTAGAGTTCTCGCCTGGGACTCAAAATTCATTTCTTGGGCAGTTTGAACCACCCAGCCAAAGGCAGTGTTTCTTTCATTAGTGGCGATGAAAAATGATTAAACTTTGCCTCCAGCTCAGGTCAGCTTATGTTCAACATGTCTGGGTTGCATGGCAGAACAGTAAGGCATTGTAGGTAAGTTCCTCTGACTCTTTAAAACAGTGGCAAACTGATATGAGACTGTGCCCGGCCCCAGAAATGCGCCAGCCTTGATGGAAAGCGATCTGCACTTCTGTGAGAATTCACCCGATGTTCAGTGTGGCACCTTTCCAGATATATGGATAGAGATGTTGGATGATGTCTGCCAGGAGCTGAATTAGTCACTGAATTAGTCCATTTGGTATTGCTGAAATAAAATGCCTGAGGCTGGGTATTTTGTAAAGCAAAGGAGTTTATTCAGCTCACATTTTAGAAGCTGAATGTCCAAGAAAGAGTGACTCCATGTTTGGGCTCAGGTGAGGGCCCCTCTGAGTATTGTCGAATGGTAGAAAAGTAGAAAGAGAGGCAGCAGCATGTAAGCATGCAGAAGGGGCAAAGAATGCAGGTGGCCTCACTAGTAACAATAAACTCTGATGCTAACTGGCTCTCTCCTTGAAACTAGAACCAGTTTTTCCAAGGCTGGAGCCCTAGGGCCTAATGACTGTGCACCAGGCCCATCTCTGAAGGGCTCAGCCACTTCTCAGCACCACCACCCTGGGGAACAAGTGTCCAGCACAGACACCATATCCAAACCACAGCAGGCCCCACTGGGCCTTCCCAGCAAGAGGCCAGCAGCCTCAGCTCAAAGTCTTAAGAACTGAGGGAACTCTGGTTCAGCATAGCCAACATCAGGACCAGAAGCCATGCTGTGGGGTCAGCAGTAAGAAGATCATAGTGATGGTACAAGTTTAGAGGTGTAATCACTGAAAGTAGGTACCAGCCAGTGCCTGAAAAGGATATCAGAGCAAGGGGGATCATTGCCAGCAATGAAAAGAGCTTCCCCCACTCTCCCAGTAGTAGAAAAGCTTATTACCCACAGCTTGGGGCACAATTCCCATCAAGATCATTGACATGGCAACCATTGGCATGGCAATCATTGACATGGAGACCACTGAGATGGCCTCCATAGTAAGAAGCTTCCATGACAAGTCATCCAGGCAGACTATGGAAGTGACAAGCCTCCAAGCCAGTGTCTCTGCATCCCCTATCCTCAGAGGAACACACACTCACTAGGGCCAAGTTTTCTCTAAAACATGACCTTCCCTGCAACCTCTCGAGACCCACTCGAAAGGACACCCTGGCTCCAGAAACCATTGCAAGAGTTTTTATCTCACTTTCCAGGTCTTGAAAACGGTTCCTTGCTCCCAACAAGGTTGCAATAACAGGTCACAAAATGAAGAGGATTAATGGACCCATGTACAAAGTGTTATAAGTATGTATACATAAAATACATGAAATGTGCAATACCTAAATTATTATTTTTATAATAAAGTTATAAAATAAATAGAATAAAGTTACTAAATAAATAAAGTTATTAAAGTTATTTATCTGTTTCATGTGTGGGTGTGGTTTGCTTGCATATGGTGGTCTACGCATCATGTGGCATGCCTGGTGTCTGTAGTGACCAGAAAAGGGTGTTTGATTCTCTGGAACTGGAGTTACAGATAATTGTGAATCCCCATGAGGGTGCTGGGAATTGAACCTGGATCCTCTGAAGGAGCAGCCATTGCTCTAAACCACAGACATCCAAGGAAAGAGAAACCTACTCAGCGGCTTGGAAAAACAAGCCAAAGCTAAACAGAGATTTAAATGATGAACCAAAACCATAAATATCCATAGACTAGGATGAAATCTCAACCTCGGCAGGCAATGTTTGACTTGATCCCTAAAGTACCATCCATAAGAAGAAAAAAGATGATACCGTAAGCAATATCAAAACTGAAGTCTGCCTGCAAATAGCCTTACAAGAATAAACAGGCCTACAGAAAGCATGCATACGAGTAAGAAAAAACTTCAAACTAATAAGTAAGGAGTTTTCCACACTCACTGAGGAACTCACTGAGGAACTCAAGGATGGACAGATGCACACACAGTTATTTTAACAAGAGGAATGCTCCTGTAGACCTGCCAATAAAGTCATGAGAAGAGATTTGACTCCAGATTCACGGGGGGTATGCAAAGGAAAACCAGTGCACACTATCTGAAGGACTGAGACAACGCGTTCTGTAGAAAGTGGAGGAGAGGATTGGGTCTCTCACATGCTGCCAGAGAGCATGGGAAGTGATGCGGTCATTTTGAAGCTTCTTCAAAAACTGACTGTCTTCTATGGACATTCACACAGAATAGAAACTGAGGTCAAGGCAGCCAATGCACAGGCGTGGGTAATAGAGAAGCTGAGCAGTACCAAAGGGGGGTGACAAAGGAGAGGCACTGCCGAGCTCTGCTGAGAAGGAAGGTACAAGCTTTACATCCACCACATCCGTTCCTTGTCTGTTTCTATTGCTCAAGATGCTGCTGCCCGGATCTGTGACAGTTAAGTTTCACCTGCTGCAGGAAATTTGAGTCCCCTGTTGGGTCCTCCTAGGGGCCTCTGACTCCCTCTCTGAGATAGTTTCTGGTTCCAGGACACCTGGCCACACCCGTGAGGCCCCAGTGAGCATCCAGACTAGGCAGTCCCAAAATACATGGGCTTTAATATCCAGGGCCACCCTTGACCTATGGAAGGATGAGATTCAAATGGTAACCCAGCCTCATCTAAGCTCCGCCCTTGGGGGGGGGCAATATTAAATGGTACATCAAGAAGCTATTAGGAGATTTGTGCCAGATAGCATAGTGTTCCTACATAATAGCTACAGAAACCCCCCCAACTGCAACCTTGAACTTCTGCACACCTCTCATCTTAAATGCTGCCTCCCTGGACTTTCTCCCAAATGCACTGCCTGCCTCGTGCCTTTATCTTTGGCTCTGATAAAGGTACCCAAGACTAGGTGCTTCAAAAGATTTAACGGGCTCTCCTGTTCCCTCCCACCTTGTGGTAGAATGAGTCCCCTTGGAGCTACCGGGACCAAAGTGAGGAAATAATGGTAGAGTCAGTGCGGTGGGAAGGTGCAGTCTGGAATCTGAGCCTGGCCAGGGAGAATGTAAAATTTAAGTAAGAGATCAGAGTCCAGATAGGAAACGACCTTCCAAGAGCCAAGTCAAGGTCAACCCTCAGGTGGGTGGCAGGTAAAATAACAGAATCGAGGAATGTACAGGAACTTACAGGAGCACTTCTCTGGAAGCCAGGGTATGACTAGCTTCCTAGCAAAGGTCTCTGACCAAGCTGGCCCACCCCAGGGTGCCACTGGACTTAAATGATTGGCATTGGACAGGCTGGCACCTAGCATCCAGGGGCCCTGTAGCCCATAAGAGAAATAAGATGTTGAGAACACAGGTGGTATTTTTGCTTTGAGGAAGAAGAAGAAGAAGATAAAGAAGAAGAAGAGGAAGAGGAAGAAGAAAAAGAAGAAGAAGGAGAAGGAGAAGGAGAAGGAGAAGGAGAAGGAGAAGGAGAAGGAGAAGGAGAAGGAGAAGGAGAAGGAGAAGGAGAAGGAGAAGAAGCCTCAGCTGTGATTGCTGGTTGTTTTGTAAGTGAGGATATGAGCTGGCATGAAGGCAGTCATTCCAGAGCCAAAAGGATCTCTCACAAAGACATGGAGTTTAGTCAGGCTATGGCCTTCCCAATCCAACAGGCTGGAATTTTATATTAGTTTTTTTTTTCCTTAGAAATAAACTTTCATGGTCTGGAGAGATGGCTCAGAGGTTAAGAGCACTGGCTGTTCTTCCAGAGGTCCTAAGTTCAATTCCCAGCAACCACATGGTGGCTCCCAAACATCTATAATGAGATCTACTGCCCTCTTCTGGCTTAGAGGTGTACATGCAAAAAGAACATTATATGCGTAATAAGTAAATCTCTTTTTTTTATTTGTTTGTTTACTTATTATACAGTGTTCTGCCTGCAGGTATGCCTGCTCACCAGAAGAGGGCACCAGATCTCACTATAGATGGTTGTGAGCCACCATGTGGTTGCTGGGAATTGAACTCAGGACCCTTGGAAGAGCAGCCAGTGCTCTTAACCTCTGAGCCATCTCTCCAGCCCCCAAGTAAATCTTTTTTAAAAATTTTATTTATTACACTTTATTCACTTTGTATGCAAACTGTAGTCTCCTCCCTCACCCCCTCTCAATCCTGCCTTCCCTCCCATGCCACTCCCCCAGTCCACTATAGGGGAGGTCCTCCTCCCATCTGACCCTAGCCTATCTGGTCTCATCAGGACTGTCTGCATTCTCTTCCTCTGTGGCCTGGTAAGGCTGCCCATCCCCATTAGGGGGCGGTGCAAAGAGCCAGCCACTGAGTTCATGTCAGAGACAGTCCCTGTTCCCACTACTAGGGAACATACTTGGACACTGAGCTGCCATGGGCTACATCTGTGCAGAGGTTCTAGGTTATCTCCATGCATGATCCTTGGTTGGAGTATCAGTCTCAGAAAAGACCCCTGTGCCCAAATTTTTTTATTCTTCTGCTCTCCTTGTGGAGCACCTGTTCCCTCCAGGCCTTTCTATCTCCCCCTTCTTTCATAAGATTCCCTGCACTTTACCCAAAATTTGGCTATGCATCTCAGCGTCTGCTTTAATACCCTCCTGGGTAGAGTCTTTCAGAGGCCCTCTGTGGTTAGGCTCCTGTCTTGTTCATTGTTTTCACCCTCTCCTGATGTCTATCCCATTTGCCTTTCTAAATAAGGACTGAGCATCTTACCCAGGGTCCTCCTTCTTTCTTAGCTTCTTTAGGTGTACAGATTATAGAATGATTAACCTATAGTATATGTCTAATATCCACTTATAAGTGAGCATATACCATGTGTATCTTTCTGCTTCTGGGATACATCACTCAGGATGATCTTTTCTAGTTCCCACCATTTGCCTGCAAATTTCATGATTTCCTTGTTTTTAATAGCTGAGTAGTATTCCATTGTGTAAAAGGGCCACAATTTCTGTATCCATTCCTCCATTGAGGGACATGTAGGTTGTTTCCAGATTCTGGCTATTACAAATAAAGCTGCTACAAACATGGCTGAGCAAATGTCCTTGTTGTATACTTGAGCATATTTTGGATATATGCCTAGGAGTGGTATAGCTGGATCTTGAGGTAGCATTATTCCTAAATGTCTGAGAAAGTACCAGATTGATCTCCAAAGTGGTTATCCAAGTTTACATTCCCACCAGCGATGGAAGAGGGTTCCCCTTTCTCCACATACTCTCCAGCATGTGTTGTCACTTGAGTTTTTGATCTTAGCTATTGGTGAAACCTCAGGGTCATTTTCATATGCATCTCCCTGATGGCTAAAGATGTTGAGCATTTCTTTTAAGTGTTTCTCTGCCATTCGCTATTCCTCCGTTGAGAATTCTCTGTTTGGCTCTGTACCCCATTTTTAATTGTATTACTTGATTTGTTGCTGTTTAACTGCTTGAGTTCTTTATATATTCTGGATATTAGCCCTCTGTCAGATGTAGGGTTGGTGCAGATACTTTCCCAGTCTGTAGGCTGTCATTTTGTTCTGACAACAGTGTCCTTTGCTTTACAGATCTTTTACAGTTTCATGAGGTCCTATTTATTGATTGTTGATCTTAGAGCCTGTGCTGTTGGTGTTCTATTCCAGAAGTTGTCTCCTGTGCCAATGAGTTCCAGGCTCTTCCCCACTTTTTCTTCTAACAGGTTTGGTGTGTCTGGTTTTATGTTGAAGTCTTTGATCCACTTGGACTTTAGTTTTGTGCAGGGTGATAAGTATGAATATATTTGCATTTTTCTACATGTAGATATCCAGTTAGACCAGCACCATTTGTTGAAGATGGTATTTTTTTTTCCATTGTATGGTTTTGGCATCTTTGTCAAGAATTAGGTGTCCATAAGTGTGTGGGTTTATTTCTGGGTCTTCTATTCGATTCCATTGATCCACCAGCCTGTTTCTATGCCAGTACCATTCAGTTTTTATTACCGTTGCTCTATAGTACAGCTTGAGATCAGGGATGGAGATACCTCTAGAAGATCTTTTATTGTAGAGTACTGTTTTAGCGATTTAGGGTTTCTTGCTACTCCACATGAAATTGAGAATTTTACCAACACAATTCTTTACAGACCTTGAAAGAAAAATTCTCAATTTAATAAATAAATCGTTTTTAAAAAGAAAAAAGAAACAAACTTCCATTAGAAAGAAACTTCTAGAAACTTTGTATAGCCTATTGCACAAGCTGAAACATCATGTGCAAAAATTTAAGTGCTAGCAAACAAAACAAAACAAAACAAAAACCTAGCCCATGGATTTAAATCAGGGCAGGAACCTTCCATCACATTTTATGAGTAACATAGAAAGTCTGAATGAAATCCAATGACCACTAGTCCATCAACCTTCCATATCTACCCATTCACCTGTCTATTCTTACCATCCCATTTGTCCATCTTCAGCTGTGGCCACCCATCTGACCACCCACTTGTATCCATCCATCCATCTGTTTTTTTATCGACAGCCATTTTCAGTGTTCCCCATTGATCTGTCCATCCATCCATCTATCCATCCATCTTTGTCCTTCTATTGATTTACCCATTCCTTCATTCAGCAGGCCTTTGTGGTGTTTCCCAGCCAGCCAGCCAGCCATGACAGGTTGACGCACACAGTAGTGCTATCTTCGAACTCTCGGCATGGATTAATGCACAGCTACCTGACTAAGTAGAAACTACAGAGCTGGGGGTGGGATGGGGAGAAAGTGGGACCCAGAGATGAGACAATTTACCCAACATCACATAGACACTCAACCTAAATACTTATGCGCTCAACCATGACTTTGTTGTCTTTTAGGAGAACAGACTGGGGCTCTGTTTACTGCGGAGAAAGGTTTTCAGAACCTCGAGTAGCATCGGGCCATCCAGAGCCTCCGCAATGTGATTATGGGAGGCCAGTCAAGTCTTACAAATGAGTGCAAGATAGGTCGGGAGGAGGTGGTGTCCACAGACTGACATCAGGGCAGAGGAAGACAGTGGCTAGAGGGGAGCAAAAAGGGAAGAAGAGAGGGAGAGCAGGGGCAGGGGAGGGAGGGATTGAAGCCTGATGCCTGGAGTGAACAGCTTGAAAGAGGATCAGGTAGGACCAGGATACTGGGGAGAGCTGAATCTGTAGGCTGGGGAGGTGACAGATAGAAAGCCCCCCCAGCTCCTAAAGGACCTGGGTGAGGCCACTGGTGGGGAAGGGTCAATACATGTGATTTAAAGGGGGAGGGGACCCACACGAAGCCAGAGCAACCACTGCCTACATCCTCCTGTGTGTGCCCACTGTATGCCACACTGGCCCAGGGGAATCCAGCCTGCTGTCCCCAGATACTGCTGTCAGGCAGGCATGCTCCTTCTTGTTTCACCGGAAAGGAAACCGAGACTTTCCAAGTGTGCACAGACAACAGTGATGGAGGAGCTCCAGCGAGCTCCAGGCACCATAGCAGGTGACAGACACCCAGGTCACCTGCACTCTGGGAAGAACAGGACACAGTGACAGCTGATCAACTCTGTGAGCATCGTGGTGGCAGAGCGCCAAGCTACAAATCATGCCACATCGTCAAGAGAGCCAGAGTCACCAGCAGGCGCCTCTGTGCAGCCTGCTGACTCCAGCTGTCTTAGCTCAAACGGATCTATTGACCATTCCCTAATCCAGCCGATAGCTGGGCAGCTGATTCACAGGCTCCACCACTGCCCAGCCCAAGGTGACACCCAGCCTCCTCCCTAGCCCTGGATCAGATGGTGTTAGTCACCATTAAAGAGCTGTCTTAAGAATCGGCACTACCTAGGCAGCCTGGGGCACCGCAGACGACAGGACCCAGGAGACCTCAGGCCAGAGCCCAGCACCCTGCATTCTGGATGAATCTAAATCTCGTGCTGCTTTCCTCAGCCTCCCTGGTTTGACTCACCTGTCAATGACCATCTCAGAAAACTTTCCTTCTGACATGCTACAGTGAATTGAATGGTGACCCCACGCCCTCCGAAAACATGTCCACAGCCTAGGGCCCAGACTCGGGGACTGTGACCTTATTTGGAGAAGGAGTCTCTGCAGGTGTGATTAAGATACTGACACCCCAGCCCTAAGCCCAGCGACAGGTGCATGTCCATAAGGAGGGGCATGGGGACATTTGAGAGAGGCAGAAAGGAAGAGGCACCTTGACAAGGGGCCAGAGGTTGAAGGGACAGTGGGACCACCAGCACTGGGAGAAGTAAGGAGGAGTCCTTGCATGGAGTCATGTGACCTTGCTTGATTTCCAGCTGCTACCATCCACAATGCAAGGAATACAAGCTTTGAGGCGGCTGTGTGAGGTCATTTATGGCAGCCACGGGATGGCTATCACACATGGCTGGTGGCATCTGACCGAGCGAGATGCTATTTGCAGGAGGACCTGCGGGAGCTGGCTGGGTCCTGCTATGTCTGCCCTTGGCTGGGAAGGGAATCCTGAGGTTGCAGATGCCAGGGTGTGGAGCCCAGGGCAGGGGCAGGATGAGAAGTGGGCCTATTTATAAATGAATGGAGCCAGAGGGAGGGCTCAGGGTCAAGAAAGGGCTTCACCAAGGTCAGGGGCCTGGTCCCAGGAGACAGGGAACTTGGCAGGAATGAGCCAAGCCTGAGAGGAAGGCAGGGGGCGGAGTCAGGGTACTCTGTGCCTCTCAGAGTGATGGGACATGGTCCCTTTCCAAACAAGAATGTCCAGCCAAGCTTTCAAGCGGTATCTGGTGCTGGACAAAAGGCAGGGCTCTGCCGGGCTGGGCGTGAGCAGATTCTTTCCTGCTGTCTCATTTTCCTCCGGGAAAGGAAGCAAGAGTGCCCAAGAGAGCGGCCCTCTATGCCCGGTCTGTGGGCCCTTGTTCCTGCCCAGCTTCTGCCATTTTGAGGTGATCACCGTCACGGTGAGTGGACCACTATGTCCTTAGAGTGAAGGGATTTCGTGACAGGGGTGGTGTTCAGTTTGGGGCCACTGCACAAACCAGGCAGCTTTGCCCAACCCTAGGCAGATGTGAGCTGGGAGATGTTCGGCTCTCAGGCTCCAGGATTCCTAATAGCTGGCTGCAGCCTCTGGCCAGCTAGGAGTCTGGATTGGCTTTCAAGGAGAGCTTCTATCCTGGAAGCACTTCTCCCTATAGCAGCCCAGGCGGGAAGAACTGTGGTGCCGACTTACCTGCCCCGACTCAGGGATGCTAGGGTTAACTAACGAATCTCAAATTCTAGATCAGTCCTTTTCTCAGCTGTGTGACCCACAGCAAGTCACTCAGTCTCTTTGAGTCTACTTTTCTTGTCTGAAAAGTGGGGCTAACTGGCCAACTTCACTGAGCTTGTGGGAGGGGTAGATGGGACTGCAGGGATTACCAAAGCTCTAACGTCATTAGAGGACATCTTTGGACAACTTATTTTCTGTTTAATCTTTCTTGCTGAGAAAGTGTGCTAGGGCTGCCAAGGTCCACCCCACAGAGACCTCAGCAGTCCCAGATGTGCCTCTGGGGCTAGTAGGTGGAGGAGTTTGGAGGGGCACTCATGACTCTGGACCAACCCTAGCTGGTCATAGTCTGGACATGAAACCAAGTTGCACCTTCATCTATCAGTGTCCACAATGTCCTCTGTAGAATGTCGTCCTGAACTAGACACAGAGTGTACATGTGGCAGGGGCCACCTATGGAAAGGAATGTCACTGGGAGAGACAGGGTGCTGCTTCTAGCCTCTTACAGTCTTGGACAGGACCAAGAACCATTATGTCATCACACACCCATTACACTACTGAGCCAGTAATAGGTCCCTTCCCAAAACACACGCAAACAGGCGCATGTTTAGACTCATCTCCTCAGACAGGCCCCCTTCCACATCTATACACACTCACACACATTCACAAGTGACTCAGACACACTGACACACAGGGACACATCTCCTCAGCAGTTAGAGGGGAAAGCAGAAGGGAGGGCCTGTAGCCGTTCCATGTCAGGAAGGGCTGAGTGGAGTAGCCAGTGCACATGAGGAGGGGCTGAAAAAGGAAGCTTGTGTGGGTGGTGCTGTCTCCAGCTGCTGTGTGGATCACCTGAGCATGAGGCTGGGGCTTATGACAGCTAGGTAAGATACAGTGAAGGTTCTGCTGCTCGAGTTAACCTTGAACTGTTGCCTGAGTGCTACTCAGCCTGGGGGGATGGGGGGACACTCCATGGAGGCTCGCAGAATCTTGCCACCAAGGAGGCTCTGGAAGAGGAATGGCACTGGGCAGGATGGGAGAATACCCCTACTGAGCTCTGTCCACAAGCCTCACTCTTTGGACCAACAGTGAGAGGACCCTTACAGAGAAGCAAATTCTTAGGCCTTACTCCCATCCAACCTATCACCAACTCCAGCAAATTGAAACGCCACGTCGCCATGTCAACAAGCCTCCCTTCCTCACGACAGGTTCTGTCCAAGGTGAAAGCCCCTGCCTGACTGCCATCATCGTACATGGCTGTCATCACAGGCTGTCATCTCTGAACTGATCCATCAGGCATTGAAAACAGCGTCCTGCAGTGCTGCTGCCAAGGAAGCAAAGCTTGGAGTCAGGTCTCTGCTGTCACCCATGTGGCCTCTGAACTCCTGGCTCTGACACTGACATTGCAGGATTAGAACCTGGACCTCTATGCAGATATACACTGCCCATGAGTTGAGGATAACCAAGAATTGTCATGGAAACTCTCAGTCCTTACAGTCAGGACTAAGGCTGCAGCAGCCAGCCAGACCTTCACACATTCACCTCCAGGAAAGACAGCGACCAGCCTGAGCTCTTCAGATCTGCGGAACAGTAGAAGGAGCTCTGTCACTCTAGGAAATGGAACTGTCAGGATGCACAGAGCCACTGTCTCTCTGGCACCCTGTATCTCCCAGAAACTCTGGTCTCAACGGGAGATCATGTACGGTAGAGGCCATGGAAATAACACCTCATGGCCATGGTAGGTGAGGAAGCAGGCAGCTGTCCCCAGGAGCTCAGGAACTCTTTTGCAAAGAGAAGCCTGAAGCGGGCAGGGCGAAGCTGGGGCAGGTGTTCTTGATACAAGTGCATCATTCTAGTCAGTGGGTGATGGACATGAGCGGCAGGAATCGGAGGGGCTGTAAGTATCAGCACCCCAGTAGGACTGAATCAGTTGGTGGAGCATGAGGATTGCAGGGCCAGCCTCAAAGAACAGGTAGGAGGGAGCCAGTGCCCTTCAACAGTATGTCGAAGCCGCTTACGAACCAATGATGCCCATGAACATGTAAGAGTTTTGGACAAATTAGACATCCTGACACCAGGTTGGGCTTTACCACCTTCATCCTTTTGAACTTGATCAGAAAGCCTGCTTTCCCGGTTGATAGGGGCCAAATGGTGGCTAAAAGATGCGCCCCAATTCCGCACCCCCAATTCCTGGGTGAGCACTCATGCAGGGAAGGGAAGGCTCAGTTGTCCTTACATCAGGACACTTGAAATGAGTGACATAATGATTGAGGGTGAGGGTGTGGTAGACACTAAATGGAGTGGCACTAACCTTAGGAAAGGCACAGAGAGAAGGAAAACACCAGGAAGAAGCCACGTGCACATAGATACCTAAGTGGTGTGACGCTTCCTGCCTCAGAGCCTTTGGGGGTGCATGGCCCTGAGGACAATTTGGTTTCAGACTTCTGGCCTCCAGCACTACGAAGAAATAAACTGCTGTTCCTTTCAGCCTCCTAGCTTTGGCAATTGTTATAGCAGCCACCAGAGACCCATACATCATCAACAATGGAGAACCAAACATATTTCCTTGGTGTTTTCTCTGTTTCCAAGCTCTTCTCAATGAGCGTGTTACTTTTATTACGGGGGTCGAGTGGGGGAGAGTTGTTCCTTCAAGGGACATCTTCCTGGGGCTGTAAAGACGTGTAGAAGCCCCATTTCTTCCCATCTGGGCTCTCTACCCTCCAGCACCCTCACGGGGAGGTCTTGCTGCTCTCCTGTGTCAAAGGTGAATCAGAGGACTCCATGAGGCAGCTCATCTGAGGACAGGCCTGGACATGAAACACAGCCTGCCTGCCCTGGAGCCCAGAGGAGGAGGCCGCATCCTCCAACCAGCAGACAGGCTGCTCTGCAGATGCTGTCCCCCCCTTCCCTCCTGGCCACGCCCAGTGCCTGGGTGTCCTTCAAGTCAGATGGTAGGTAAATGTCTCAAGTGCCCTCCAGGCAGAGATAAATATCAGAGGACGGGATCCTGGAATTCAGTTTCCTATTTTTAAATGAAATGAAGGATAAATCATTTCTGCTGCCTGTTTTTACCTGGCTGCAGGAAATGATGCATCGCCATTTTTTAAAAGAAAATTAAGCCTTTAATTCCATGACATGTGTAATAAAATGGTACTTCAGCTCCCTGCACTGAATATATGGCCCATCGCGTCCTAATTTACTATTCTGACACTACCTAAAATGTTCTGAAGTTATTAATGTGGCAATATATTCAAGCACAAAACCCAGCCTTCAAACGCTGTTGAAGCACTTAATTAACGCAATGGATGGCTGTGTGGGGGCAGAACGGGGTAACAGCAAGAGACGCTGGGCACCTTCCAGCCCTGTCTTTGATGCCGAGATCAGCTGGAGCCTTATTCGGGAAGGCAGAGGTGATGACACCTAATGGCCCTAATGGACACCTTAATGGCTGTCCTCAGGCCCAAGACACCATCATCTATCTCTCTTTCTCCACTAAGAATGCCCTTATGCCGACTCCTTCTGACAAGGAATGCAACTTTGTCTTCTCCTGCTAGTTTATAAGATTGACTAGTGTGGCCGGAAGCAAAAACAACTAACCTCACAATCCTCCCTGCCCCTTAGCAATGCAACACCCACCGCATGGCCACCTCCGGATGTATCCACGGGATCACTTGAAGTGACAGCCCTCCTCTTCTGCCAAATCTCTGAACAGCCTCACAGATACCGCTACGCTCTCCAAGGTCGAGAGCGCCAACTCTGCCACAGACAAAGCAAAGTCCCATCCCATGCCATCCAAAGGTCAAGAGACTGGAATGGCTGATTTAGCTTTTAGAAGACTCACACAGAGATTTGAAAACACGCTCGTGTTATAGCCTTAGCAACAGGCGTGAGCAAGGTTCCTGCTGGTAAGCAGGGTCAGTGGCCCGAGAAGAGGACAATAGCTACTGCCAAGGCTAGCTTTCCCCAGGAGACACGATGCCTACCTTATTGGCTGGGTGGCCTTCAGCAAATTCCGTAGTTAGCAATAGCATCTCCCTCATGGGGCGGCTATTCAAACTCTCCGGTAGACTCAAACCCACACCTGACGCAGACATAGTCACAGCCTGTCAGCTGGGGAGTGTCCCCACACATTAAAGAGTGGCTTCCGGAATTCACCCAGCATTTGAGTGACTTCCCGTGCGCCACACAGTCGAGAGAGTGCCCAGCATTCTAAGGCTCATGTGTGCCTGCACTTCCTTGTCCCTCACGTTCAAGCCTTCGGCCAATGCACACTCACTGAGGACAGTTTTACTCCCCGTGCCCCCTTCACTCCCTTCCTTCTGCTTCACCCAGATCTCAATAGCTGCCCTGCCCTGCTGTCAGAGGTTGTGTTTCATTTCTCTCTCTCTCTCTCTTTGTATCCCAGCCGTAGCCCCCTCCCTCATTCCCTCCCAATCCCACACTCCTTCCCTCATCTCCTCCCTGCCCCTTTCCAAGTGTGTGTGTGTGTGTGTGTGTGTGTGTGTGTGTGTGTGTCTGTGTCTGTGTCTGTGTTTGTCTGTGTCTGTGTTAAGGCCCTAGGTTGTATAAGGCCTTGTTTAAATCTACCATCTGCTTCCTGTGAAACTAAATAAATGCCTTAGCCTTTAAGACTCCAAGAGATCCGGTCCTATCTGCCCCCAATTCTCCCTCAAATCAAGTTCAGACCTTGAATTTAAGTTCCATGAAATCAAGGACTCTGCCTGTCTCCTTGGCTGTCTGTGGTAGTTAGAAAACAAATGCTTTTTAGAAATAACCATGTATGGATATAACCTAGAACCCCTGCCTGGATATAGCCTATGGTAGCTCAGTATCCAAGTGGGTTCTCTATTAAGGGGAACAGGAACTATTTCTGGCATGAACTCAATGGCGAGCTCTTCGACCCCCCGGGAGGGGGGAGCCTTGCTAGGCCACAGAAGAGGACATTGCAGCCAGTCCTGAAGAGACCTGATAAGCTAGGGTCAGATGGAAGAGGAGGAAGTCCTCCCCTATCAGTGGACTTGGAAAGGGACAGGGAGGAGATGAGGGAAAGAGGGTGGGATTAGGAGGGAATGAGGGAGGGGGCTACGGCTGGGATACAAAGTAAATAACCTGTGATTAATATAAAAAATAAAAATAAATAAATAAATAACGAATGATCAGATCCCTGAAATCTACACCTACACCCCATACACTACTGAACAGTGGGAAAACATGCTAAAAAAAATGCATCACTTTAATTAACTTTACTCATATCAATCCCTGCACTAAGCCTATGAGCAAGTAGAAATCAGAAAGGAAAGTATTTGGTGCAAGCCGAGGCTTCATATCTAAGAACCAGAATGACCCTGGGAAGCACATTGCATTTGGCTGCACAGGCTCTAGGCTGCATACTTTCAGGAGGATCTTCATATGAACACTATCAAACTTTTAGATAGGGCAGTACACAGGGCTGGGTCCCCAGCCTGTGCCATCAGGGTGAGCCTCTACCAAGCAAGCCTCCTTTGGGGGTCCTGCCCAGACTTGGCTTCAACTGGTTTCTTCCTTAAGAATGCTCAGACCAATAACCAGAAAGCATAGTTGACTGTCACATGTTGAGGGAGGAGAATGGAATGCAGACAGGAAGAGAGGGTGCTTTGGTGCCACCAAGTGCAGCTTTAAGCCCTATCTCTGCTGTTCACTGGCTGTGTGTCTTTGAACCACCATGTTTTTTAGAGTCTTACATTTCCAGGACTTAGAGGCCTTAAAACGTTTGGCCTGAATTCAACTATATATCTGCAGGGATGGCTGATAGGAATATCCTTAAGCAGGTCCTTGTGCTGACTGAGTGTGTGTGAACTCTAGCTGCAGGAGGTTCTCCACTCCACGGACAACAACCTGCCCGGGCTTCCCTTCCTTTACCATAGTGGGAAGCGTAAAATGCCACTATTCCTCCCTGCACATGAAGCCAAAGAGGCTCAGTGTCTGCCCATAGTCCTTTGCTGGTGTGGGTGTGGGTGGGTAAGGAGGTAGATGGACAGGTCCTGCAGCTCCTGCTAGGAGGCTGGTGGGAGCAGAAGAGCCAAGTGCTCAGATCTTCAAGACGGCCAAAACACTGTAGCCCATCCCCAAGCTAATGCTGCCCTTCCTCATCTCTGACTCTCTCCCTAGTCTCACCTGCTTTTGTGGGGTCTGAGGAGATATGATTACTAAGAACAAATCCCCACCCCATGACTGGGCTTGGCTGTTAAGCCAAAGGCTGCCATAACACTAAGACCAAAACCTGGGACAGTACTGCTGACAGCCCCGATGACAGCCCAGCCGGGAGGACAGCTATATTTAGCACATGCTTGACCTAAGATGCTATCTACCAGGAGCAGAAGCACAGCAAGGGGCCAGAGGGGAGTGGAGGAGAGGCCGAGGCCCCCATACACCCACAGGGCCCCAGCCATGGAGCCTCAATCAGCTACTCAGGCAAGTATCCGCTTTCCAAACACAATTTTGTTTGAAGGGTTAGAGAGGCCTTATGACTTGCCGAGAGTCCTGAGAGAAGTCACCAGGCATGGTGACCTTGTTAGGAGTGGAAGCTAAAAACAGCTGGCTCTGTCTGCAGGAGGGGTAGTTTCACAACGGAGTTGATCAATTTGCTGGCTCTGGTTCACAAAATCAGCTTCCTTCGACACCTGGAGAGATCAAACAGAGGGTTCCAAGCGAGCTGGCCTTGACTGAGTTCTTTAGAAGAGAATTAGGAACTGCCAATCTTTCAAGTGAGTGGTTCTGGATCCATCCCCATTCGGCAGACAAAGGTACAGAAAGTGTCTTGCGGAAATTTCACCAAGGCTCTCAGCAATACCGGTGCTGAAGACATATTAATATCTCCCACCTCTGAAGGTGACCCAGAAAAATCAAGGCTTGGGTAGGGGCCTCGCTTCCCAGAAGCAATCTTACCTCTGCCCTTTGAAGTGCCTGGAATTGACCTGAGAGTGCCCCTGTCAGCACCTTGCAGACGGCTGCTGAAAGCACTGTTGGCACCTGAGTAAAAAGGAGGCGCGTCTCCCAGCCTGCATCTCATCCCAAAGACAAGGAGTCCTGGGTTGCTCACCCTGCACACTCACCCCACAAAGAACCCAGGGGCCTGGCCTCGCCTGCTTAGGGGTACCCTAAACTACCCCAAGGCAGGACACTTGGAGCTGCCCTGAGACAAACAGGATTGCCACTGAGACCTTACTACATACTTAGCTTCTCACTTCTGTGACTAAACACCCAAGAAAAGGAGGAAGGATTTGCTCTGGCCGATGGCTTCACAGAATCAAGTTCATGGTCAGTTGGAAAAGACAATTGACATTCAAGTGGCCCATGGGCCACTTTATTCATCAGGCTGGGAACATGGCTCAGTCAACAAAATGCTTGCTGTTGGGCATAAAGATCTGAGTTTGATTCCCAGTACACACATGAAAGCCATGTGGAGGTGCATCTGTATTCCCAGTACTGGAAAGGAGACATGTGGATCTCTAGCTCACTGACCATCAGCTTAGCTGGCTGGTGATCTTCAGGTCCAGTAATGAAAGGGTTACAATGACTGAGGAAGATACCTGATAACCTCTGGCCTACACACATACATACGCACATACATGCACGCACACACACAAAGGATTTTTATTTATCTTTTTCTAAGTAGGTATTTTTAGAGTAGTTTTAGGCTTGTGGGACAACTGAACAGAAGGATTACAGCCGACCCTGTAGACCCCTACCCCGCACATACATAGCCTTCCATCTCCAGCATCCCAGAGGCTGCCCACCTTTCATCCACTTAAGCATGTAAATTCATTTGCCTGTCCACACACCACCATGGAGGAGAGACCATTTCAATGCTTTCTCAACCGACAATCCTAGCTTGCCCCATGGGCAGAATGCATCCTGTCTACCTGCTCTGGTAGCTGAGGTCATAAAAGGGCGTGCCCCACCCAATTGTGCTGCTAGGACAAAAATGCCAGGATTGGAGCCTCCCTCATACACGTCAGATAACCTAAGAAGGGGTGTCTCCACTCAGGCATAGGAATGATGAGGCAGGACGGTCTGTCTAGACCCACCCTCAGTGATAGCCTATGACCCGAATAGATAATAAACCCCCAATATCAAAAAACTTCCAAAACAGAAGATAGTCTCAAGGGTTCACTTTACACTTCGTGGCATTTATGATAAAATCCACAGCTAATTCAAGGGAAGAGCCTTAATGGATTAGTCTTTCCACAAAACCAAAATTCCTTAGCTTTTCTCTGTGATAATGCAAAGTCTGTGCCACTAACCTCTCACATCTCATACACACACGCTCACACACCTGTGCACATTTCCACCCAACCCCAGCCCTATAGATACCCATGGGCAGTGTCCAAGAATGGCATCACTCTTCAGATCTTAAAAAGGGTACCATGACACTAGGGTCTCAGCTAAGAGGAAATAGCGTTGGCAAAGAAAGGCAACCAGCTCTGAGCTGGGGTTTGAAATAGATCATAGAGGACCTGGTGTGGTGCTTGCGGTCACAATAGTTGGTCCATGGGGCAGGAGGATCAGGAATTCAGCATCATCCCTGGCTACATAGGAAACTTGAGACCAGACAGTCTCTACCGCAAAAACAAAAACATCACAGGCTGCTGATTTAGGCAGCTTGAATGGTGGCATGTTCACTGGAGGCAAAAAGATTCCATTTCCTGTTGCAAAAACCACCTGTCTACACTCAAATAGGCAATATCTGACAGGCAAAACAAAATAAAATAAAACCCGCCTTCTTCAGGTAGCACATCACTCTCTAACAAAGGTTGCTCTTCAGTGAATCGCCTGCATATTGGTGGGGGAATAAGCACTTCACACTGACTGTCTTAGTCTGGCAGTGTAGAGGTGAGTCAAACTAAGGATGGAGAAAGAGCTTCACCACACCCACAGGCTAGGAAGCGTCTAGGCTGGAAGTCAACACAGGCTCTCCTCTGCCTCTCAGTGGGTACTGGTCAGTGTCACTGTCATGGGGGCTGGAGGCGGCATGGAAGAGATAGCTAATAGTCCCCAAAGTCACTGCTCTGAGTTTCTCTGTGGTTCCAGCCCAGTAGCTTGCTCTATGCAAAAAGTCTCCTACCTATTCTGGACTAACCCAACATTTCTGCAGCAACAGCCATTAAAATTGTTTTCTAGGGTGTGACCTGGCCTGTATGGCTTTATTTTGCTCCAAATAAAACTGTGGTCACTGGCAGTCCATTTCCTCATGGACATCATTCTCACAAATGCCCTTGGTGCTTGTGACATCAGATCTATATCTGACTCGCCTCCTTATGTAAGCTTTACTCCCTTGTACCGTCACTGCAGTGTGGACCCAGGGGGTGGAGTTTTTCTTGGGGGAGATTGTCTGTGAAGCTGCATGGGATGTTTCCTAGGTTTCAGCATACTGTGCAGCAAAGTCAGAACCAGAGTCAAGACCCTTCCAAATGTCCTCAACACCAAGCCTTTGTCTACACAGTGTTGTGCTCATTGGAAAGCAGGCCTTGGAAGTGTTCTATCTGGCCTCAGCTTCCGGCTCTATTCCTCATTTGCTCTCTAGCTTTGACAGGTCATAGTGTTCTTATCTCATTTTCCCCATCAATGCATCATGAGGGTGGAAGAAGAGAAGGTCTGAAAAAGTTTGGTTCAGCCCCCTGATTAGAGGCCAATCAGTCCTCTGTGGGGGCTTAGAGAACTGGTGGAGTATGCCCAGTGCCCTGTGCTGAGAGGCATCCCTCCTGTGATGCACGGCAGTGGGCAGCCAGCCACCCAAGGAAAGCCACCCAAACATCCCCACTTCACCCAGGCAGTGTTTCCTGACCCCACATGAGCACCCGATCCAGTGCTTACTAAAAGCAAACTGGCCCCAATGATTAGGCCTCCATCCAGGCTTAGGCAACTGGACATCTCAAGGGAGGTAGCTGGTAATCCCCATGGTGACGGGCCTCCGGGACAGAGTACTTATCAGCCATGGAGGGGAGCACGACAGCCCCCTCGTTCTGCTGGCAACCACTCGTGTGGAAGGAAGTCCTCCATGTTCTTTCCACATAGGAATACTGCTAAGGAGCCACAGTGTGGTTTCCCTGAGGAAGAGGACTCGTGGATGCTGATAGGGAAGACCTCCTGAGGCTGAAAGCAAGACTTCTCTGGCATGTCTGCAGTGGCATTGGGGAAAGGATCTCAGAAAGAGGCAGGCCTGAGGTGGGCTTCCTAGTGAGACCTCACTGCCAGCACAGGATAAACGGCCCAAAGCAAGGCTTAGTCACAGTACCCCACACAGAGCCATGCATCAGCCTCTCCCGGGAGGCTTCGTAGGTCCTCTACCTAAGCCTGAGCATCAACACACACCCATAACCCAGAAACACAAGGGGTGGGCACCACATCTGCAGGAGTTAAATGCTCCACAGACATTTTCTGTGCACAGCACTAGCTAAGAAGCCAGGCCCCACACCAAAGCAGGGGACTCACACACAGCACCCTGAAGGTCACCCTGGGTCACCATCAGCACAGAGCAAGAGCAAGACATTCACTGTTTCCACGTGAAATCTCACTTTAAATGAACCTATTAGGTCATGTTTGGCTGTCTCTTTAAAACCTGTTTTTTAAAAGATGCTCAACACCACAAATGACTAGGAAGATGCAAATCAAAACCACAGTGAGATACCACCTCACATGCATTAGGATGGCTGCAATTAAACAAATGAAAAAGAAAGTGGAAAATAGCAGAGATGGAAAAACACAAGCCCCATGCAGTGTTGGTGAGGTGACAGTGGGGCCGTGTCTGTGGAAAATAGTTTGACAGTATCTCAAAAAGTTAAACATAGAATCATCATATGATCTAGCAATTTTCCCATTCCCCCTCCCTCCCTCCAGTCCTTCCTTTCTCTCTCCCTCTCTCCCTCCTCCCCTCCCTCCTTTCTCTCTCCCTCCCTCTCTCTTTTCTTCCCTTTCTTCCTTCCTTCCTCCCTCTCTCTTTGCCTCCCTCCCTCCACTCTCTTTCTGTCTTTGTGTGTGTGTGTGAGAGAGAAAGAGATGGATACAAACAGGAAGTCAACATTTGTAGCCATTTGTAGCAATTCCCAGCAGCCCAAAGGTAGCCTATCAGATGAATGGATGAACGGTGTGCGGCAGACGCAGCCCATGAAGCACTCTTCTGCTCGTAGACAGAAGAAAATCCTGACACATGCTATGAAGAGAACACGCCTTAAGGACATTATGTAAGTCAGATGTGCTAACTATAAAAAAGAACTGTATTGTTACACGTACACAAGGCGAAAATAGGAGTCAAACCCAGGAAGAGAAGAAGAGTGGAAATTCCCCAGATATTGAGGCAGGCAGTGAAGAAATGCAGAGCTGCTGCTGAATCGATACAAAGTTCGTTTTTTCATGGTGAGAAAACTCTGGAAAGTGGCTTCACAGCATTGAGAATGTGTGTAACATCGCACCATTACCTGGAGGATGGCTAAGACAGCACATTCTCTGTTGTATGTATTTTATCAGAATTCGTGGAGAAACTCACAGCACTAAAATACACATTTGATGCGGTGTGGAAATGACTGGGGCTTCGCACAATGCAGTGGCTTTTCCGTTGCTTCGTTTTGTTTGTCTGAACCACATGTAAACACGGCTGGCGGTGAGAGACACAGGGCCTTGGTGGATCAGTTTTCAAAACATCTATCAAAGGTGCAGAGCTCCCAGGGGACAACACACTCTCTTCCCAAACACGGAAATAACCTACTAAGGGGTCATTGTAAGTGAAGAAAGTCGGTCACAGAACCCTGGGTGAGGACCAGACACTGTCTGCACGGTGCTTCCTTTGCTGGCGCCTATGCTTGTCATTCGCTTGCTCCCTTTTTTCTCTCCAGATAGTGGCCGCCTCTCAAATATGGAGGGCCAGAGCAGGCAGGGCCCCAGGAGACAGAAGAAGCAAGACCGGGAAGAGAAGACCAGGGGCAGGAGTAGCCCGCTGAACACTTCCGAGGCTGGTGAAGGAGATGCCAGGTGGATGAAGGCCTCTTGGAGCCTGCTGCTGTGAGCTGCCTTCAGGGGACCCTGCCTGCGGCTGCTTCTCTATAGCAAATGGCAGTTTACAACCTACCCCAGGGGGGCTACTTTTCCAAGAAAGGCACCTCTACCCCCGCCTGAGGATGGGTGGAAGGCACATGCAGGTGTTTGCCCCGCTGGTCCCAGAGAGGTCTGGCTCCCCACCTCCAGCCGCTTTGGAGGATAGTGTCTGCTCGTCCTCGCGGCTCTAATAAACCAAGTATGAGCCTTTTCCATTCTGGAAAGACTAAACCAGGCCCAGTTTCTGATCAACTTCATTTTCAGCCTCACTCAAGAAAGACAAAATCAATTAAACCCCCCCCCAACCCGCTCCCCTGCGAGAGGCACTGAATATCCATACTAGTGAGATGGGAGCTCTTGAGAGGGGAGACTCGTTTTATGCGGATCAGAGTCTGGTTTATTGAAGGTGCTTAATAAATATTCGATCATAACAATCTTAATTACTGGATTACATCATGTCTGTCTTAGGGTAGGATATAAATAAATAATGCTACTATAATAATGAGGCTCTTGTGGAGGGCTCCTCAGTTTGAGCCCCCACTACTACAGGGGAGGTTTTAATAAATTTGGGTAGATTTCATATTTCATAAAGAGATATCTGCTCACTGCAGGTGAACATTTCTGAAGATAAGACTTGCTTAGTATTAATACGCGCGGAATGCTTCCTGGTTGCTCATTTGCACACTCATGTTCCACTTCACACAGGTCAGAGGTGTTCACAGCCACAGCCAAGGAGGGAAACTGGAGCGGCGCTACAGCGTCCACACTGCAGAGGGGCGAAGGTTGCACTAGTGACACTGCAGCCTAAGCCAGGTCCTCTTCAGACAGAGCCCCAAACCCAGAGTCTCCCGGCAGCCTTTCAGAAGGTTCTATACAAAAAGGAAAGAAACAGAGGTCCACAGTAAGGGCAGACCCTGTCTGGAGCGGTGGCTCGATAAAGCTCCAGCTGCTGCCCTAAACGGGAATAACACCCAGAGGCGTTCATTTCCCCAGCTAAAAGCCAAGGTGCAGCTATGGCCACACAAATCGCTTCGTTTGTAAATGCTGCTCATCGCTCCCTGCCCCTCTAAAGACCATTGCCTGTGGTTTTATGGGCCTTATCTGGCCCTGGGCTGGAGGCGACAGCAGAAACTACAGCTGGGAGCCAGAGCTGCTCCTTCGGAGGGCAGGAGCAGCCCAGAAAGGGAAAAATCTTGGCATAGGAGTCACCACGCTGTGAAGCAGGGGTTGGGGGGCAGACACACATGGTAGGGGACACGGCACCTACGGCACTCTCCCTGTGGAGTCGTCCCCGTGCTCCCCAGCGCCACGCTGCACGGGAAAGCCTCACATTATGGAAGGGACTTACTTCAGCATGACACGAAAGTCTCTGGGAACTTCCAGAAGCAGAGCATGGCTCTGCATTCCAGATATCAACCCTGGAGGCAAGACGGTGACCTGTGATGCTACTTCTTCTAAGAACACACAGCGTAGCTTTGCCCAGCTTCATGCTGCAGCTGAACCAGGTCTGATCTCCTGGGCTCTGAAACCAGACGGGGCCGGGGGGGGGGGGGTGAGAAGGAAGCCTCTCTAGTCTCTAAAGGAAGCCCCACGTCTCTGACAGCAGTCTGTGAACCTGAGCGCTCGACTCCCTCCTGGGTTCCAGGACCCCCAATGCAAAGGCCATCTGACACCAGAGGAACCCTTGACTGGTCCTTGAGAACAAGAAAAAAGCACGGGGCTCTCTCATGACACCCCATCCCGCCACACCTCCACGCTAAGAGCCTTTGCTTTTCACAGTGAAGGCAGCCACCAGCTGGGTTTCAGCCCAGGGTGCCACATCAGGCAAAGACTGCAAAGAGCCTCTTCTCAATAGTAGAATCTGCCTTGATTACCCTGCCTCAAGTCACCTGCATTGTAAATATAGCATCATCAAAGACACACATGTGCCCATGTATATACACACACACAAAGGCACACACACACACACACACACACACACACACGTAGCCAACTTACAAAACACTGTCTGCTGCTTCTGGTTTCAGGTTATCTTTTTACTCACTACAAGACAGCAGAGACAGGTTTGGTTGTATTGTTTTGTGTGTGTGTGTGCGTGGCACACACACCCTTTATGCTCCTTTTTTTTTTTTTACATATGTAGAGTTTTGTATTAGCATATGTGATCCATTTTTTACCCGGTTATGTAACAATTCGCACTAATGATTTTCTCCGATTTCACTCTTCTAATTTGGAAGGACAGCCTTGGCCAGCTACACTCTCGGCTTGGACGTTTTAACTGTCTCTGATGTTTTGTGGGCTTGCCAATATTTGTAGAGATGTTGGCCTCCCTGAAGCCACTTAGTATCAGGTAACCCTAAGTGAGGTTAGCAGACAGCCTGGAGTCTGCGGGACGGGCCAGGCTGGCCCAGGTGCCGCTGTCTCTGCCCCGTGGCTGGGGGAACAGACTCCGCTCTGCCCCATCGTGGTCTGCCTGAGCTGCTAGTGGCCTGATCGTCTTGCCTTCCCTGAGCCCCGCAGCCCACCTACTCACTCGGATTATCTCTTTTGTGTCTTCCCCCACTTTGGGTGATTTCCTTTTCTTCCTAATTCGGAGTATTTCGAATGAACGTACACAAATATCAGAAGATGGGAAAACAGATGACCAAATTCTAGTCTTCTCCTCTACCCCAGACCCTGTGTAACTTTGAAGTCCCAGAGGCCAAGCGTGTGTTTCTGCAGCTCTACCTGCATGGGTCCTGCAGCTTCATGCTATTGTCATGCCTACAGATCGGCAGCAGTTCTTTAAGACCAAATCTCTAACGAGTGCCATTAGTCCCGTCTTAGAAAACTTTGTGGGAGTTCGGAATAGAGTGGTCTGTACATGGTATATGGTATATGATCACTGTTCTTCCAGCACCTTCTAACCGGCATGTCCTGTCTGATTTGCTTTAATGCTTTGTCATATAAGTCTGCTGCCTTTCTCACCCCATAATTTCTTTTGGGGAGTTGGGTGTTAATTTTTCCCATCAAGCCAAGTCATGGGTTGTTACAGTATTTCCATACACAAAGGAAATTAGCCTCTTTTTTTAACTTCTTTTTCTCTTTCTTTCTTTTTAAATTTTATCTTATTTTTATTAATTACAGCTTATTCACTTTGTATCACAGCTGGATCCTCCTCTCCTAGCCCCTCCCAATACCACTCTACCTCCCTCTTCTTCTCCTATGCCCTTCCCTCAGTCCAATGATAGGGGAGGTCCTCTTTCCCTTCCATCTGACCCTAGTCTATCAGGTCTCATCAGGACTGGCTTCATTGTCTTCCTCTGTGGACTGTTAAGGCTGCCCCACCCCTCAGGTGGAGGTGATCAAAGAGCCAGCCCATGGGTTCATGTCAGAGACAGTTCCTGTTCCTATTACTGGGTAACCCTCTTGGACACTGAGCTGCCATGGGCTACATCTGTGCAGGGGTTCTAGATTATCTCCATGCATGATCCTTGTTTGAAGTATCAGTCTCAAAATAGACTCCTGTGCTCAGATTTTTTGGTTCTGTTGCTCTCCTTGTGGAGCTCCAAATTGTGGTACCTTTACACATGGAATACTACTCATCAATTAAAAACAAGGAAATCATGAAATTTACAGGCAAATGGTGGGATCTAGAAAAGATCATCCTGAGTGATGTATCCCAGAAACAGAAAGACACACATGGTATATACTCACTTATAAGTGGATATTATACATATAACATAGATAATCATACTAAAATCTGTACACCTAAAGAAGTTAATCAAGAAGGAGGACCCTGGGTAAGATGCTCAATCTTTATTCAGAAAGGCAAACAGGATGGACAGCAGAAGAGGGAGAAAACAGGGATCAGGACAGGAGCCTACCACAGAGGGCTTCTGAAAGACTCTGCCCAGGAGGGTATCAAAACTATAATGAGACTCATAGCCAAACTTTGGGCAGAGTGCAGGGAAATCAGCCTCTTTATCTACAGTTCTTTCCACAGATGCCTTGTTTTTCCAGGTATATCCTGCTGGCTACAGCCTGGGGTTTGTCCTCAGTAGTTTTCTCTACCTGTGCCCTTCTTCTACACTTGGGGTTAATCTAGGTTTGGGGCCTTTTTCCAATGAAAACAAGACTTCTCACTGTGTTGCCATAGGCAACCTTTGGCCAGCATTCTCCTGAGCAGAGGTTTCATTGACGTTTGACCAATTATAATACTCTATTTCCAGCCTCCCTTCTATAGGGAAACTTTTCTTCACCCATTGCCTGTTGCTTCAGATCATTGGATACAGTTCACGTGTATGGGTCAGGCTATGTCTGCTGCCTTGCCCCACTTTTCAGAAGAGTAAGCTGCTCCCCATGGTTTCCAAAGGGGGAATGGGAGGCTGTATGGACAGCCTTTTTTCCCAGCGTTGATATGAACTGATTGTTTTAAAGAAATTTGATGTGCTTTTTATTCGCTGATGATTTCATTCTTAACAGGAGGCACACCGCCGCTTCCTTCCCCAGGGAGAGCATCTTCAAGCCAATGCTTCAGGGTTTCCTATGAGCCTGGAGGATTTCTGATGGCCTGCCTGTCTTTCTGATGTGACAAAGGGTTCTAGGATCTGCTTACATGTTTCCTGGTTCAATTATTTTTTTTCTGTTTCAATAAGAAAGGATGATTGAAGCAAAAATCTAGGCATAAATCACAATCATTGCCATTCTGCCAGCTAGAAGATGCCTTTCTTTCTTAAAAGACAATAATCAAGAGTTGTAGCTAAGCCAGGTGCAGGGGCACACGCCTGTGATCCCAGCACTCCGGGAGGCAGAGGCAGGTGGATCTCTGTGAGTTCAAGGCCAGCCTGGTCTACAAAGTGAGTCCAGGACAGCCAGGGCTAAACAGAGAAACCCTATATCAAAACAAAACAAAGAGTTGTAGCTGATATTCCAGGGCAGGAACACAGGGCTTTGCTCAATGTCATTTCTTATGTTCATCTCCTTTCTCTACAACTAAAAAAAAAGCAACCTTGAATTCTAATGATATCAGCATGCCTTCTTCTGTGTTTTACCTCTATGTACACGCACGTTTCTAAGAACAGCTCAAGAATATTTGATTTGCTAGATAGATCTTCATAGAAAATAAGTCAAATTGCTGTATTTTAAAGCCATTTGATGTATTTCCTCCAATGTGCTACCTATACATTAAGCTCTTTTATTTCAGCTTGGGGTGGTTTGTTCATTTGGTTGTTGGAGCTAGGAACAGACCTCAAGATCTCTTCGGTCTAGGTAAACACACTACTTCCAAGCTAAATCCAAAGCTCTCCAGCTCCCCCATTTGTTTCACTTTATTGAATCAAATTGTTCCTCAGTTTTCAGGATCTGTTGTTTTCTACATACATATGTAGAAGTATATACATATATATGTTTTCTACATTTATAATTATTATGTGTACAATTAATTATATATTGTATAATATGTATTATATAATATGTAAGATATATATAATTTAGATTATAATTCCATAATGTATGTTCATGGCTCTGAGCCAAAGGTACCCCAAAAATGGCAGATTCGGAGCAGTCTAATTTTGATTTTCCCCCACACTCTTTCCCTTTCTTCCTTATAGGGAACCATTTCTGGTTGTTGTCTACTTACGACTTCCTTTTAGAACAACAACAAAAAAAATGCGCATTCATTTGCAGCCCTTCCTTGAATAGATAGTAAACACGCTCTCCCCACATTTCTCTCCCTTGTCCTCAGGATTACTCGCTACAAGGACAGAGAAGAGGTCCCTGTCCCTTTCTACAGCTGTGTAGTACTTCATGGCAAGGAGGCATACAGCTTCTTGGTGGTCGCTGAGCACAAACTCCTAAGGTTACCAACCACTGCAGATCTGCCATCATCCTAACTAAGGTACAGCCAAAGCAGTCTTACTCTGACAGGATAATGTCATGATCTGGCTTCCCTAGTCATGACTTTATTCCATGCAAACACGTGTTCCATCTCATGAGATACTTGCAGAATTCTGGAGGTACCAAGTGGAGGAAAAATCAGGGTATGTGGCTATGTTTGTCAGTTGTTGGTGTCCTGGGGATAGGTGAAGGTCTGTGACCCAGAGATGAGCTGGCCCAGCACTGTGCAGCACAACTACAGTGCAAGTCACATGGGTCATTTCAAATCCCCCAAGAGCCTAACAAGTGAAAAGATGTACAAAAACAAACTTTGAATAACTTTATTAAATTTGTTGTTTGACAGTTTGATACATGTCTGTAGTGCTTTCTGGTTACTGTCACTTTGACTTCTCTTATCTCTCTCACCCCTATTACTATCCACCTCCTCTTCCCTACAGGTCCCATCCCCTCATTTATGTTGTTCTGTTTTGAACACACGAGTTTAACCAGAGCCATCTGTATGACCATGGACTTGGAGCTGCCTACCAGAGCCTGGCTCTGCCATGGATACACAGCTGAAGAAAAGTGTGTCCCTCTCTCAGAATTCATCAGTATCCAGTAGTTCAGCAGAGAGGAACAGAGTCCCATGAACCCTCCATCCTATTTCCATGATTGACTGTTGTCAGGCCCAATCCTGAATAGGCTGTCTTGGATGCTATAAAGATCAGGTTGTCACTGGCTGCGTGGAAACAGAGCCTAATGATATGTTTTATTAAACTGGAATTACCCAAAGGATGATGTTCCCCCCAAGTTACAATGAGACTATGGTCCAACAAGCATGTGGTAAGTTGAAAAAACCCTCAGCTAAAAATTCATCTGATGCAAAACAACTCTCTTAGCAGTGCACACACTGTCATGTGGGTTGCTCCCTTCATGGCTGGCTGAGGGGTACAGCTTCTTCTCGCTGCCCAGCATCTCCAGAATCATGAGACCAGATACTGCCAGCCTGGAGAAGATCAGCATCATGCTGTAAGGCTGAGCACAAGCCACTTCATCGTAGACGTACAATGGAAAATCTCAAGGAGGACCGCTGTGAGTTGTAGGTCATCCATACTATCATCCCAACATGTGATCAATACAAGGCATGATTGCAATGTTTGTGCATCGTGGGGTTACTAAGTCATTCACACACACACACACACACACACACACGAAACACTTCACAGCCTTTCATTGTGAGGTCAAAGAACCCTGGAGGTTAAGCCTCAGGGAGGCTAGCTTACCCTTAAGCCAGCACGTCCCTCCAACTATGACAAGCCCCAGCTGTGTCCAGTCAGGAAGAGCAGTGGCCCCGTGGAAGTGTCCTCAGCCACCTGGGTCTGTGAGCGGCTAATGCAGCACTCCTTTTGAGTCCGTGCCTCAGTGCCAGGCACTGAACCAGCACAAGCAGTCACATCCCTTTAGGTACACACAGGCCTCATAGTCCTGAAAGACTTATGATCTGCATCTGAAAATATGTCACACAGGCTCACGTTCTGAGCATTCTACTCTACGTATCTGGTGTATCTCGACTCTGCCCCACCCCTCTGCTAGGAATTGAACCGAAGGCCTCATGCATGCTAGGCACACTCACTAAGCTAAATCACCAGCCTTGCTTTAAGTTAATTTTTATTTTAATTTTGAGACAGCATCTCACTCCGCTGCCCAGGCTAGCCTTGAACTTATGCTGCAGCACAGGCAGGCCTTAAACTTGTGGACCTATTGCCTAAACCTTGCCAGCCCAGCTGTGGCATAACTCTGAAATCTAGGGAACCTTTAGAAGGTATGGCTCAGCTAGTAGAAAGAGTTCACTGGGGTCGGGACAAGTGTTTTAGTTCCCTCCTTCTCCCGAAGCTCTGGGAGAGCAAACGACTGCTGGGGTGGAACAAAAGGGTATGGGGTGTGCTGGTGACCTCCTGTAAGAATGCTGAACAGCACAAGGCACAGTGTAAGGGTTCCGTGTGTGCTGGCTAGCTTTTTCATCATATTGTCAAGCCAGGGAGGTGCACCAGGCTCCTGAAGATGTTGACAGAATTCCCAGGAAAATCTTGGTGCTGGCAAAGAAATGTCACTTTTGTCCAGGTCACAAGGGTAGAAGAAAATCGGGTGAGTTACCTCACGGTCTTTGCAAGGACGTGAGCTTCAGATAACCAGAGCCAGAGGCCGGCTACAGGAGCCATCATGCACTGCCCTCGCTCCCAGCTTTTGACCATGTCTAGCTGACACAGATGCAACACAGATTAACGTTACCGTAAAATGAAGCTAGTGATCGTCACGTGCACTGGGGCCATGGCTCAGCCATATTTGCTCCCGCCATTAAGCAGACACTCTGCCCCTGCTATGTCCCAGAGGCCCACTGAGAGCTGTCATTGCAGGCAGGGGACATGCTCACACACTGCCTGAGGACAGCTTTATTTATGTGCCTGCTGAACAGACAAGCAGGCCTTGTTTTTCTAGACCATTCAGAGCACAGAGGCTCACATAGCACCCATGAGTCTACATTTAGAATCGTGTCTTCATTCACATTCTTTCCATGCAGCTCATGGCTCCTGGGCTGGAGGACAGCGGCCACTTCTTCTTGGCCAGACCCCAGGAACCATGCCAGCTCTGGGCTATACAGACCCTGGGTTCTTGATCTAACGCCCAACTGTTGTCTTTTCTGGGGGGTGATCTGTGTCAGTGTACACACGGTAACTAATGTAGATGTGGGGTCCTTGGCTCGCAGAAGGTGGAAGCTTCTCCTGAGGCAGCGAGATTCTGGGGCCGCCGCTGTACTCTGGTTAGCTGCTCAGAGGAGTTCCTGCTAAGCAGATGCCTGTTGACAAAGCTGGCCCCCCAAAGGTTCCCCCAGTCTCTTGTCAGGCAGTTACTTCAAGCAAACAGTATCAGTTCTTGCCTCCCTGGAGCACAGGTCAGTGTTTCCATGATCCCAAACCAGACATGAGATCATGCCTGCCACCTGTGAGGCATTAAGAGCAGGCTGAGAAGAGCCACACTGAGGAGGGCAGGAAAGAGAGCTGGGAAATCAGAGGCTCCACTGAACAGCTCAGCTCTTGTTACTCGCCCAAGGCAAATGCCACGTATAATGAGGTTTAGCAATGTTGAGGTGTTATCTGGCCGTGCACAGATAACACAGGACTGACTATGAATTTGTTTATATGTGTAATGGGGGAACCAACCACTAAAACATCAAATCTATAGTTTCGTGGGTATTGTTTAAGAGAAAGCTCTATTTAAAAAAAAAAAATGTTAAGTTGGTTAAAGTATTACTTAAAATGAAACTAATCAATTACAACATAAATGATTTAGAATGTTACAAAAATTACGGGAAAATTAAAAAAATGGCTAACTCTTGGAGAACTTGGCAATATACAATCATGTATATATGTCTTTGCTTTGACCTTTAACCCCACAAAGCAACAGGTACTCTTTCTAGTTTAAACATAGGTAAACTAAGGCTTAGCAACGAAGAGTGATTTAGCTGTTGTTAATGGAATCAAGGCTCCCTGGGCCTAGGTAATGTTTTCACTCCTATTTCAAGTTGGTATTTGTCTTGAGTGGGATGGATACCACTGAAAGGTTCATTTGGAGTCTTCATCAAACCATGTCTAAGTGCTGGGCCAGCAAAAATATAGCAGTGACCACCTTGAAGGCCTGATGTTCACAGACTAAGGTTCAAGGCTAGGACAGAGGTGGTTGCCCTTGAAGTGTTCACAGAGTCAGGACAGGCAGTCCACAAATAGATCCCGAGGTCTAGTGCTCTGCAGGGCTCCCCCAGGGCACTGAGCTCAGTATGGAGCCAGGTATCTGGCAGGACTAGACCACTTGAATGCCGCAGGCCACAGAGCAGGGAGCATAAACGGAGGCTTTATCTAAAGGAGAAGACATTCTTGTATTGAATCTTGTCAGCAAGTGTGCTTTCACAGGGCTAGCTTGAAGAGGTTGAGGAGAGCAAGTGGGAGCCAGCACAGCATGGGCTGAAAGGAATATGCTGGCTGACGGCCATTTAGGGGTAGGGCAGGTGACCCCAGGCCAATCTAGAAAGCAGCCATCGACAAGGCCCGTGTGAACTCATCAAGGGACTTTGGGGTGGAGGTGGGAGTCCTTTCCAAGGAAGGAGAGGAGAGCCCCGGGCTGACAGAAAAGATTTGTCTTTGGTACCCAGGTTTTGCAAGTTGTCGAGTGGACACTTACCTTGCATCTTCCCTGACTATTTCGCATCGCTCTGCACCTCTCCCCTTGAAACTCAGGCCAGCCTTCCCCCAGCCTGTGGCTGGCCAGATTCTTTTGCTCCAAAAGCATGGCAGTGTATGGCTCCTTACTCGAGGAATGCAAGCTGTGGTTGTCCAGGGCCGATGATGAAACAGGCTATTTCTGCTCTGGGACATCAGCAGGCCTCCAGCGCTGGCTCAAAGGCACACACTATCATGTTCTTAACATTTCTTGAGACAAATGTTTTCCTTCCTACCTTGAGATATTTTTATTCGAGTCTAGGTTGTGGGGTAGCCTTAGAAGTCATTCTGAGCTGAAGCTGGAATCGTAATGAGGGTCTAGCTAATCAGCAGACAATTTTCACTCCCCGAGTTATCTATTACCCGTGGCTGATCTGGATGTAAAAATAGCCTCTGAGGCTGTTTGTTTAATCTGACTGTTACTTGACACCACGCGGGTGTTGCTGCAGGGCGAACTGTTTGCCTCTTCCCCACCAAGAACACCATTTGGTTTCCCCAGGCCAGTCTCTGTTTGGGTAAGCTTCTGGGACTCCCATGTGCGGCAGCTTCTGGCCACTTATGTGAAGTGGGTAACGCGGTGAGCTGTGGGCGGTCTGGGTGCTGAATCGTCTTTCCTCTCCTCCCCGGGCAGCCTGGCTGAGGGGGAAGAAGTTTGGGCAACTGGGCAGAACCGGGTCCCCTCCAGATCCTGGGAAGGCCTGCGGAACAAGCAGCTGGGACGCACGTGGAGAGGAAGGTACAGTCTGCAGGCTTGAGGGAGTCTCAAGCCGCCGGTAGAAGGGTGTCCGCTCTGGGAGGGCTCTAAGTGCTGAGGTGTGCAGCACGGTGTCTGCGGGGTAAGAGCGTACTGAGCGCTCAGGCTCTCAGGGCCGCGTGTGCTTTGTGGACCATGAGCAGAAGCTTTAGGGGATATATGTGTGGCTTGTCCTCCCACGTATCTGTCAGGGTGCTCGGCCACTCCACGGCAGAGTGAGCACAGGCTTGTGGATATGTCTGATCCTCTCACTGCCAAACGGGACCACCAGCGTCCCAGGTTTTACAGCAGAGTTGAAGGAAGTGGCGACTCCTTTGTCACTCTCAGCTGCAACAGAGAGAGGCACTGACTGTGGGCACACTTCCTGCCATCCTGACTTACGGGCTTTGAAAGCACATGGGTCTCCAACACAGCAGACTGCCCGTCCCCATGAAGCCCGGGGAGCCCAACCAGATCCCTGCAAGTGAGGCTTGCCCAAACGAAAGCCATCCTTTCTTTTTTTGTTTTGTTTATTTTTTTGGGGGGGTGTTTTTTTTCTGATGGAAAAGAATTGATAAGCGATGAGAACACTTTTGAATATGAATATATGAAAATTTAATAGAATCAAGAAGTACCCTTTAGCACGTTTCAGTGCCTCTGTAAATACAGGAGTCAGATGTGCGTGGAACAGTGGTGATTGAATGCCCTGTGACTGGGAGCCTGGATTTGTAAATAAAGCTTTGCTGGCACACAGCCCAGGGCCTTCATTTGCATATGGCCGGGCTGCGTTGACACACCTGCCCAGACTGCGCAGCATGCAAAAATGAGATCAACTGTGTGAGCTTTTACAGAACAGGGCTGCTGACTGCTCACGGGGCACGTGCTCCCGCAGCCGAGTAGCTTTAACCCACATACACCCACGGCAGCCATACAGGGCCCGCAAGCAGGTCTAATTCAATTCAGCGGGTCACCCCAAAACAAAGCAAACAAAAAGACATGAAAGTAAGGAGTTCGATGCATGATGTTGGGGGAAAGGGTCAGCAGGGACGGAGGAGGAATGGGAGGGGGAGGATGGGGTGGAAGTAATCAAAATATGATACACAATGTCAAAGGATAAAAAAAAATTAAAAATAAAAACAGAATTTAGAAAGAAAGATAAAAGAAAAGCCTGAGAACAGGACTGCCAGGGCCAGGAACACACAGGCTCTGAAATCTCCATCCCTAGGCCTGTTTGTCAGTTCTGGATCACAGCGGAAGTGTTCAGTTTTGCTCCGTGGAGCCGAGGGTTACCTTAGCCCCATCCGGGTGGCCAGCAGACCCGAGTAGATTATGCTTATTGCGGAGTTTATAAATAGCCATCTCCGGGTGACCCAAGTCCAACCCTGTGTCTGCCTCTAGGTCTTTGGCTGGAAGCAAGAGTGCTTGTTTTTTGGGTGACCAGAAGCTGGTAGGGGTGGGAGCAAACGTGTAGAGGAAGCGGGCTGGTGGGATGCTGGATGGCTGAGGCAGAAAGGCCAGAGTCCACCACAACACGAGGCAGAGGGAGCTGTGAGAAGAACGAGGCAGAGGGAGCTGTGAGAAGATGACAGGAAAGGCCAGAGGCAGCCCTGTGGCCTCAGAGGAAGAGTCCATCTCTTTGGCTGGCTGCCTTTGTGCTTCCTGCCTCTCTGCTCTTGACCCTGACTAACAGGGGGAAGCCCCATGTTCTGAAATAGCTCACTCCTCCAGTCACAGTCAGTCTCAGTAACTAAGCCCTGCCCGTGACGCCAAGGTTAGACTGCCTTGCTTGCTATCTCTTTGGGTTTTAGTCTATCTGCCGAGGGTGACTGGAAAGGAGTAAAGGGCTTTTTAAGGGATTGGCATTGGGAGCGTCGGGCAGTGTGCAGGGCTGGTGTTCCCCAGGAAGACCCAAGGAGGCTAGAGTGTGTCTTAGCTTTGTTTCTATTGGTAGATTAAACCCCATTTCACCAACTCTAGCCAGCCCACATCCCTGGTGATTTCACTGATTTTGTCTATGGTTCCTGCTTTTTGTTTTTAAACATATACTGGCCTTGAACTAGGAATTCTCTGTCCCTACCTCCAGAGTGCTAAGTTCTGAGGGTACAGGAGTGTGCCTCCGAGCCCTGCCCATCTTGGATTTCATTTGGTTAGTTGAGAAACCCGCAAGTGCCTCTTGGCTTCTCCTTGGTTTCCAGGGGTTTGCAGGACACGAGCCATGGAACTGGCTGGAGAGGAAGCCAAGGGATCAATGGAGGACAGAGATCAGTAGAGTAAAACCTGCGCTGAGGCACTTCACACAATTTAAGCCACAGCGTCAGTGCGGAACACAGATTTGTGTAGGACTACTGCAGTAATGTATGGCCTCCTGGAGTCAGGAGAAGGCAGAGCATGTGCTGGCTTCAAGGCAAGCCTCAAGTGGCAGATGGGTCTGAGGTGGGGCAAAACACACTCTGGTCTGGGCCTGTGAGGGTTGACCTCAAAGGAACCTAACAGCAGAAGCATTTGAAGAACCCAACAAGTATCCGTGTTTCTCGAAGGAACTGGGAGAGTGTCCTCACCCAGCTAACCAAGGCTCAGCTCAGACAGGATGTGAGCAAAGGGCATCACCCAGAAAGAACTTCCAAAAACCATTCCCAGTGCTCACGCTCAGCTTCAGTGGGAGCCCCGGGCTCTTGGCTCTTGACAATATCATGCTACCCTTCTTTTTTTTTTTTTTTTTTTTTTTTCTTTGAAAGGTCCCTTTCTTCTGGAACTGCATGGCTGGGTAGAGAGACAAATATCACCTCAGCTATTTTCTATCTTAAAGCCTTTACCCAAAGGAAGCAGCAGGTGCTGGGACTCGCTTGATGCTGCTAGGAGCAGCGTCTCCGAGGCTGCTGAGATCCTCCTCCAGCCTCTCTACCATGAGCGGAGGTTGCTTTCACACCTGGTACTGCTGAGCCCCGCCTTTGAAGGGCTGGTGACACTGAGACTACAATGTCACACGCGACATTGTGTTTCAGGGGTCGAAACCTGGGAGTTGGTAGCTCCAACATGCTAGACCCGCCCACCTGTCCTCTATAGACCAACTGAAGAGTCAAGCGCTGATAAAATGAAGCAGTTTAGTCAATGTGGCCACATTGGAAGAGGGAACAAAGAGGCACAGTGGTCCTCAAAGCCATCTTTGGGGGCCCTGATATGAAGCTTAAGTTCACATGTTATGTGCATGCCCAGCTAACTCAGTCAATAGAACAAGAGACTAAGTTTTAAAATAAGGTTTAAAAATCGTTGACCTGTCATCGTCTGGCTCTGTCCTCTAAGGCAGCCTAAATTGTCATAACTGTGTGAAATCTCCCTGAAAGACCAGATCCTCCTCTGGCTGGCACCAGGCTTCAGCCCTTCTCTCAACTGGCAGGAAATTTCTGGGGGAATTTCAACTTCCTAGGGGCCTTTATTTCAATATTCTGATAGCCAAAGAAAGGGAAGAAGTATCCTTCTCTTTAGAATATCTTCATTCTTGACAGGATCATGACATCACACCCGCCCCCATCTGGCTTTGTCTGACTCTCATAGGAAGTAGGACCCAAGTGCTTCTGAAGGCAAAGGTGAGAGCTCAAAGCACAGGGTGATCCCCTGTCCTCAGCTTCCACACCACAGCCCCCATGCCGTGGCTAGCTACATGTTCCCAACAGACAAGGCTTTAGCCTGTCTGGGTTTACTCTTGAGGTCACCCAGCGTGATCCCCTTTATAGAAGCAGAATTTGCCGAAGGATCCTCAGCTAACATGGGGTAGAGGAATCAGAGCAGAGAAGGCCAACAAAGAAGGTCTCCCTAAGACCAGAGGACACCCTGGAGCTCTGGTGATCCCCAATTCAGTAGCGGAGCCCTCCGTCACTGCTGTCCTGATCCATCACATTCAAGACACACTATACCTTATGGTGAGAATTCACATGTACTGAATCCTCACTCCATGCAAGTCTTCCGTGTTTTGGTTTCCACCTGTCTTTTTCTCGGTCTCCTAGGGAGTTAAGGATGATTGTAGCTGACTGGGCAGAGGGGCAGAGTGCTGAGATGGCCAGGTTATTCATCAAGTTCTCACAGGGCTGGAGTGAAAGCACTGGTCAGACAGGGCCTTGGGTCTGAGTCTTGACCTCGACTTCCTGGTCATGACTTTCAACCTCTCTGAGCCTCAATTTCTCCATCCATGTGCCAATTCCAAACCCCATGTCTCCAGGTGCTAAGCCTCTCTATAAGTACGAAGTATTCTTACCCTGTGCAGCTGTTCTGTTAAATGACAATAAATATTGATATTGATGCCATAAGGCATAAACTTATGTCAAGTGTCTACCAAGCAGAAATGTCTCTCTTCCATCCGTCCATTCCTTTGACAAGTAAACACCTCGCACCTGTGCTAGGCACGTACTGTGAGGACAGTAAGCACACAAACACACAAACCTGTCCATAGACCACCCTCAGCGGAAGTCTGCCCCTTCCCAGGGAATCCTGTCTGACCTTGTCAGTTATAAGGTTGGGAACTCAGGTTTCCAGTCGCCACTCAGAAGAAAATCACTATAACGGGGTTGGTTGGTGCTGTCCCTATTTTACAATGACATGTCCAGAATGGCACTGTCATAGAACCAAACTTCCATCTCTCTTCGTGGCCCAGGCTGCCTCTGTAGCTCCTTTCCAACAGCAGTTCCTGCGTTCTCTGAGTCCACGGCAGGATGCCCATGGAGAAGGTAGAAGGGAAGTACATGTGAATGTGGAATGAATACATGAACAGAGCCGCCAGATGCCACCCGCAGGGAACTTTGGCGGTCTCTGCAGTGGCCAGGTCTAGAAGCCCTGCTAGGGGCACTTCCACAAGGCACCCAGCATTAGCTTCACAACTTGGGAGATGCCCTGTCTGCGGTGGGTGGGGGCAGGGTTAGGGAATGCAGCTGCTAGCTGCAGGGCAAGCTTGGGCAACCGTGAGACACTCTGCTCAAAGCAAGCCCAGCTGGAGCCTGCTGGGATTCAGAAGCATTCCAGAGTCCCTCGCAGCACCTCCGCCGAGCCTGCTGTGCATACCTGGTTGCAACTCCACCTTTAGGAAATGAGCCAATGCTACAAACCAACACTTAGAGCCCAGAGAGCCAGTTGATAAGCATTGTTTGGCCTGGCACGGTCATCAGGGATCAGAGGAGGTGCTGCAAGGAGTTGGGCTGCAAGGAGACCCCTGGAGCCCAGCCTAGTTCTCTTTCCTTTCCCCTTGACCTCTCATTTCTCTTGAGCCTGGATCCTTCCCAGGGTCTATGATGCCCAGAATCGGTGTCCTCAAGTCCTGGTTACACTAGCTGTAGACTCATCCCAGGTCTAGGCAATAATAAGAAGTTTCTGGAAAACTGGCCCGTCTAGACATTGTAGCTGGCAACCCAGACAGAATGAACTTCAGGCAGGCTGAGCAGCAGGAAGAAAACGCCTCTGCCCCAGGCCGTCCCCATCAGCAACAGGCCTCTGGCTGCAGTACAGACCACACACCTATCACCAGTCCTTGGTGTCTGGCAAGTTCCAGTCAACTGCTGTCTTCCTCTGTGATCCCAGTGTGTTGGATGCTTACCTGCCGCAGGGCTGAGAGGCCCATTCATGTGTGACGTGGCTAGTGGAAGGTTCACACTTAAGCCGAACTAGTGCCGCCATTGGGACCTGGTACCAACACTATGTTTTCCAGGGCTGGAAAAGGCAGCCTTATACTCTACCAGAGCACTGGGTCAGTTTGAGAGCTCTTGGCTTTCACCACCTTTCTCCTAGCTTGAGGGTTACTCAATATTGGATACTATAATTAGTTTACTTTCTATTGTTATGATAAACACCGTGATTAAAAGCGACTTGGGGAGGATAAGGTTGGTTTCATCTTACAACTCTCAGTTCATCTATCTCTGGGCGATGCCAGGGCAAGAACTTATGATAGGAATCAAAGCGATGACTCTCACTGGCTTGCCCCTCGTGGCTTGCTCAGCCTACTTGTTAGTACATGCTGGGGCTGGCCTTGCCCACCCTCCCTCATAAATCATTAGTCAAAGCAACTTGACGAAAGCATTTTCTTAACTGAGGTTCCCTCCTCCCAGATGACTCTAACGCATGCCTCATTGACAAAACACCAGCTAGTGCAGGTAACAAATGTCAGATCCAAGGAGCCAAACTGGCTAAACTAGATATACAGTCGCTCTTCTGCAAATCAAAGCTTGTTTTTACACACATAAGTGACAGCTTCAGAGACAGAAAGAGTCTGAGAGACAGAGGTAGTCTAATGTCACCTGGGGTGCAAAGCAACCCCTCCCAAGACTCCCAGTCCCACAGACAAAGAATTCTGATCTCAGGTCAGCCCCATCCAGACTATATCTCCAGCACCAAGTATGCACCCTGCTTGCCTCCATCTTTTCCCCTCTCTTCAAGGAGCCCACCTGAAAAAGCTGATTAGGCCATCTTGCCATTCTCTGATATAGATTGGATGTTTGTGTCCCCCAAAATTAATATCTCGAAACCCCAATTCCTTATGGGCTAGTTTTCAAGGCAGGCCTGCGCGAGATAACTTATTTGGGAGGGTGGAGTCCTTATGAATGCCTTTAAAAGAGAGCAGAGAGACACCAACCCCCATCACCATTACCAAGTGTGTGTAGATAGAGAAAGACAGTATCCACTCACAAGCCAGGAAAAGAACCTCACCAAGCAATATGTCTCCCAGTACCTTGAACCTGAACTTGCTAGGCACGAGAGCTTCAATGCTGGTGCTTAGACCACCCGTACGGTGTTTCTGCTCTAGCAGCCAAGCCAGATGGGACAGTTTCCTCCAAAAGCATAGAACACAGACAAGAGCCTCTGAAGCAGCAGAACTCTTGTATTGCACAGAGAACACAAGAGCCTCGCCAATGGCTGAGCAGTGAGTCGTGGCCCAGAGTGTGTGGGGGGAGGCAGGGATGAGATGGTGGGGGCTGTGATTCACTTTTGGCTGGAATGAGGCTTCTGAGCTGGGCACAAACGAGGGAACTGCCTTGATTCACTTCTCTAAATGGCTCCTTGCAGTGTGTGTTGGCTAATAGCACCCCAAAAGCTCAGCAAGAAGAGTCAATTCCAGTTTCCCAGGGCCTTCTGGGTGTGATAAAGTCAGCCTGTCATGTCTTCTGTCTTCCTGCTTCCCCTTACTAAGGACGGAAAACACCATTCAATTAAGGCGATTACATCCTCCCAAAGATGTTGGGCTTGAAAACCACACCACAGGCAAGTGGTCAGACCAGTGGTAGAACAAACCCCAAAGGCCTCCTGTGGCAAGCGGCAAGCCTGGGGAGCAGAAGACAACAGTACCACACAGGGCAGCTGAGAGTGGGCTCTGAGCCAACGGAGGCCGTCCCAGCCCCAGCTGGACAGAGTTCAGCCCCGAGGCCCCATAACACTGGGCCTTCTCCAAACAGAGGAACCCACGTTCCCAGCCATATCAGCACTACCATGAACAAAAGCTGAGATGGCCAAGAAGGTGAAATGACACCCTCCTTTTCTCTGTCTACACTCTCAGTTCTTTCCTGAGCCCAGCAGCCGAGGGTAGCAAGGAAGCCCCGCTAGAATCTGAGCTCCAGGTTCATATTGTAGAAAACACAGAGGAGTCCAGTGGGCACTAGAGCTGGATCATAGCCCAAATTCTTCCTTTTCTTTACATGCTGTGTTATACTGGGCAGTATTCTGCACCTACCTGTGCCTTATTTCTATCCCTATAAAGTGGTAATGAGGCCCTACTCAACCTTTCTCAAAACAGTAATAAGAATCAATCACGATGAGGGGTGCCAAAGAGAGCCAAGGGCTACAAGGTGATGTGCAGGAGTGTGCCATGCTTTCTTTGCGTCATCTTAGGACTGATGGCATGCTAGCTTCCTCTGACTGTCATCCACTTTGGGTGCTAAGAGCTCTAAGACCAGAGAGACTGAAATACCAAGAGGGCAGTGGAATTTGAATTTCAGAGTAGTTTGGGGTATAAATATTTTTCACGTGGATATACTTTTAATTTAAAGTATGTTGACTAACTGTCTGAAACTTGCATTTCACCATTCACCCCACACTTTCCATTTGCTCTTTCTGCTAGGGTAGGCGTGTCAGGCCTCCTGCTCCGTCCCCCTGCTCTGTGTGACTCTCAGGGTCATATGACTAGGGTGCCCAGCCTAGCTCTATCACTCACCAACTGGAAGACATAGGATGTCTGTGTTGCCTCTTTGAGACTCTTGTCTCATTTCAGAGGTGATATTGATAATGTGTATGAGTGACAATGGCCCAAGCTGGGACACGCCCCCCTCCGGAGCCACCCATCAGGGCTCTGACTGGTGGGACAATTGCACTCCTCATTGCAGGGTGAGAAAGAGTGGCTGGCCACACGTGGGGTTTCTGGAACGAACGGTTGACACACACAAGTCTCCTCACTTGGCCACCACTTGTGTTCCCCGTCTGGGATGCAGGGAGGCCAGGGCACACCAGCAGAGGCTGGGCTTTGTGGCATTCGCAGGCCTGAGTTAACCACTAGCCTGCCCCCTGAGGGAGCTACCGAGGGCATGAGGTATCGGGGCTCTCCGCCTGCCCTCTGTCTGTGCACCACCCACTCCAGGTCACTTGTCATCGCATCCTTGTGGCCCCACAAGTGCTCCCTACCACAGCAGCTGACAGCCTTTGCACGAGACAAGCAGGCACCGGGCCTAGGAAAGAGGAAACAGGCAAAATGGCCTCATTCCAAAGATCTCAGAATGCTGGAGAGGCAGATTCATACAGAAAATATGGACTAGAGAAGTACTTCTAATAAAAGAATAGGTTCTATAAGGCTTTAGTGAGATAGGGGCATGGTTAGCATTGTGGCCAGGGTCTCTGCAAAGGGACCCATCTAAGACATGTGTCTGCAGATCCCTCAGCCAGTGGGTGGCAGGCCAGGGCAGTTAGAGGCACGGAAGGCTGATGTCACACTTGTCCTTCCAGAGTGTGCAAGGGGTTTGGTGGAAGGCAACACACCCATCTGCAACTCACCATGAGACAAGCTGAAGAGCATCCAGTATTAGGATGTACAAGACTGCACAGTAGATCTTGGCGCTCAGCGGTAGAAAAGGCTGGTCCAGGGTGCCTCACATTTGGCTTCTTTGATACATTGTCATTCGAAGAGACAGCCTCCGAAAGGAAAAGACAGAATAGACCCTTGAGTGTGCTTCTTCCCATCTAGGCTTCGTACATTGCTCACCAGTCCCCATATTGATCAGGGGTGTGTCAGCAGTGTGCCGTTGTCTGCCTGGGGACCCTGTTTCCCAGCGTTCTCTGGAGCTCTTCAGGATTGATCATGCAATGCAAGGAAGATGTCCCACTGTGTATTCTGATCCCCACCATCATCTCGGTATCACTCTATGACCTATGTATCAGCAATGTGCTGTCAAATGGATTCAGGCACTGGCCACTCCAAGGACACCAAAGCTTCCCCAGCTTGGAGCCCTGGAAGCAGAGAGAAGCAGGGGGTTGGTGAGACCATGGGTTTCTTCTGAGTTCTCCCTGATAATAACTTTTGAACCCAATCCTGACCTACACATTGTGAGCGGGTACCTGGAATGCAGCCAGCCTGTGAATGACCTCTAAAAATCACCCAGTTAACCTCCCATCTTTGACCACAGGCAAACTCTGTACATTTGGGGGCATGGAATCAAAAATAAATAAATAAATAAATAAATGCAACGCACTGACTTGGAATCCTGTAACTTGGAAATTGGGAGGCTCCTGCGATTCTCGGATTAATTATCTGTGAGTCACTGAAAGAAATCTATCCAAGTCCATTGACAGTGTAAGCAGAGTCATGGCGGGAGTGGCAGATTCGCTCCACATAACCAACAGCTTGTGCCGTGGACCCGAGGAAGGCAGTTTGCGAACGCAGACATATGCAGAGGTGGTGAAGCACACAGACTAACGGGACAGATGTATGTTAAATAACAAATCATGACGGCCAACAGTTCGTAGGTCGGACAGCGCTGCAGCCGATGAGCAGAGCCTGTCACAGGGGCGTGTGAGGCAGTGGTTCTCAACCTTCCTAACGCTGCTGCGATACTTTAATACACTTCCATGGGTTGCGGTGACCACCAACTTTATAAAGCAGTTTTCATTGCTACTTCATAACTGTAGTTTTGCTGCTGTTATGAATCATAATGTGCAATATATATGATATGCAGGATGTCTGATATGCGACCCCTGTGAAAGGGGTCATCCGACCTCCAAAGGAGTCGCGACCCACAGGTGGAGAACCACTCATATAATGGGCAACATGAAATATCTTTCAGAAGCTGAGTTGTTGAAAGGACGCATAATCCTGGGTTCTGAAGTATGAGCATGAGTTAACCAGGCAGCAGAAATAAGAATAAAGAAAATAATTCAAGGCACAGAAGGCAAAGGCCTCCAGGTAGAGCATCATTTGGGGTATTGAAGACGCTGAGGAAAGGCCAGTGGAAGGGGGAAATACATAGTCCAATGTGAGAATTCCTGGAAACTTGAAAGCCACCGGGGGTTCTAGACAAGAGGCTGGCATGTCAGACTTTATTTCTAGAAGCTGGGTGGAGGGTGGAAAGTGAGAATTGATTCCTGAGGTTGTCCTGATTGCCACATGAGCTCTGTGACAAGCACACACCTGCACTTAAATCTACATACATACACACACCATACACACACCATACATACACACTATACACACATGCCATATGCACTCACATACATCCAAACACACATCATAGACCACACACACATAGCATACACATACACACACATGCACAGGACTTTCAGGGCTAAGAAATGAAAAAAAAAAAAAAAGAATGAGAGATTCAGGAAGGAGAGGAGGAGTTTGCCTGTGTTTCTGGGGTTAGTGAAATATCCAGAGACAGCACCTGGGTACTTTTTGAAATATGTGGATTTGGAGGCGTGGAGCTGGCTGGCAAGTGGCTGGAGCCTTGGGCTGGGCCTGGACAAAGCCTCAGTATGCAGATGCTCAGATGTGAGCAAAGTCACAGCTACCAAACTTTAGGTACGCTTTGTTCCAATGAGCCAAATTCAGCCACCATCCTCAATAAGCCAATCAAGGGAATCACATTAATAGAGAAAAGCAGAAGAGGGAGCTGTCTTCAATGTGGCATACTGGGAAGAGTAACAAAGATACCCAGCAACTTCTCCAAGTCCACCTTAGGGGGTCCTGACATGGGGGTAGGATTTCAACAGAAAGCCCACCATCACTTCTGCTCCAAGCTTCTTCTGCAAGACCATCTCATAAGTCATAAAATCTTTCTCCAGGAAACAAGTTCCTCCTCTGGATTCCTTCAGACCTTCAGCCATCTCATCTTCCCGAAGGAGACTCCTGGAAAAACACAAGGCCCATTCTTTCTATAGTCTGATAGCCAGAGAGGGGAGCAGGCATGTCTTTAGAATATATTCATCTCTGCCAGACAGGTGGGTGACAGCCAATGTCCATGTGACAGAGTGAGGAGAGAAGCCTTAGCCAAAAGCGGAAGAAACACCCCGGTGAGGAAGGGCAGGCAAGAGAACAATCAGAAAACAGGGAGCAGGAGGAGGAAGAGCCAAGGGCGCTTGGTGGAAGCCAATAGTTTCAACTGTAGCTCTAAGTCCAGTCAGAGGAGTAGTCCCAGCCCCTTGGAAGATTCATCCAGGAGCAATGGACAAGAGCCAAAGGCGAAACAGGTCGGTGAAGGCACTCCTGGAGAAAAGGATGTGCAGGAAGCATGTGCAAAGCTGCTTTGGAAGGCTGGAGGCACGGGAGGAATTTCCCCTACCCCAGTTACATGTCCACGTATGTCCCCCATGTGCTCAGCCTAAGGCCTGGTTTCTAACATGGCTCAGCCCTGCACCGTGTGTCCTGTCGACTGAATCATGTACCAGAGGACTGGAGAGCTTCCGTAGGCCTCTTTTGAATGGCTCCCAGGCGTGAGCAAGGTGCTGTCAAGGTGACCCATAGAGACCATCCTAGCAGCAATGACAAGAAATCTATGAGGCACAGAATGGCGCCCTCACAATAAACGCCTCCATGTCACTCTCATCTAGTCAGTGTCTACACGCGACATCAGCTGTTGTGTTTCAGGAGAGCAGCTGGAAATGGATGCGTTTTATTCGGTGGTGCAAACTAGTTGATCCGAACTTTTCAGATGGCCGTAGGGCCTAAAGTCAGATTCCTTTGTCATCAAACTTTCTATCATCTTGTTCCTCCAACCATTTGTATGTGTGTGTACCTTGGTTTTGCCCTGGGTCAGGGTATAAAGCATGATAAAGATGCTCAATTGAAAGCCTTGCCACGTCTGTGTTGACACGCTCAGCATGCAAACAGATAAGACCCTCTTTGGGTTCGAGGAACCTTCTAGCTTGTGAGAGAAAGAATCAATCATCAATTTGTAGAACATATGGGTCCTGATATCTGATCTGTCACAGCGCATTGTGCTCGGGGAGTGTAATGGCAACATGCCCGGGGACAGGAAGGAGACCCATCAAAGCCAGCCGGGGAGTTGATGGGGGCCTCGCCGTATGGCAGCGCACACAAAGCGCCTCTCCAATTCTCTAAAGAAATATGCTCCCCAAATTTGAGTTATTATGATTATTAATATTATTAATAAACTACCTTAGGCTAGATTAATATCCAGGAGGTACAATCTGGAGAAGGCCTGGAGGAAGCCCCAAGAGTCTGCCTTTAAGATTTGCATAGTGGCTTTATTTTAATTAGTTTACCTTGATGCTGAGCTCTCAGGAAACCCTCCTGGGCAGCTTTGGGGTTCCTTTAGCTGTCAAAATAGATACTCACACCTCCTGCCAACAATAAATCGAACGCTACAGCTGTTGGCTGGGTGGACCTGAATTGGCTGTTCTATGTCCCTTTACTGCAAGAACTAAGTTAGTCACTAGTTAGGAAAGGTCCTTGCCCAAATTTTATTAGGAAAGAAAAGGTTCCTAACAGGCCATCTCCTGTTAGAGATCCTTCCCGCAGGTTTACCAGGATTCCCTGCAGATTCCTTAGGCCACCAGCAAATTCAGTATTAGGAAGAGTATAAGTTAGCGTTATATTGGTTTTTAGCAAAAATGTCTACATTTAAATTTCAATGCATTTATGTACGAATTTAAAGGATTGTCAGACAACTACCTTATAAACTTTACTATTGATATTTGAAGACAGCTTTTCCGTTGAAGACTCCTCACAACTGGTTTCACGGAAAACATATTTCTTTCTTCATTCTAGATGGGAAGTGATGACACCGAATCTCAGCATGAAAAAATGTTGGAAAAACACAGATCCTAAAAGCCAGCAAGGCAGGCACCTGCAGCCCCCACTGCCGGAGGAGGTAGGTGTGTAAGTCTGGTTTCCACTGCCGTAAGGAACACGTGAGATAATTAGCTGGGAAGTGAAAAAGTCTGCTTTGGCTCATTTGGGGGTTGGGTCCTCGGGTTCAGCACTGCAGAGAGGAGTTTGTCGTGGAGGAGTGTGGGGTGGGGGAGTGGATGCTCACCTCACCGCAGTGTGGAAGAAAACAGCACTCGCTCCTCTGATTCCAACGTCACCCAGTAGTTCCCAACCGGAGACTACAGTTTTCACATGAGAATCTCGGGGACATTTCAGGTCCAAATAAGAGCCCAGTGGAACTAACCCGAAAGCCAGCATCCGGAGATACCTCTGTAGCCTATAAATGGGCCAAAAATACTCCCGGGAGGGTGGGAGTGAAGGCAGTGTTATGACGATTCCATTTGACTCCAGGGAACACATAGAATTGAAGAAATCGTCTGAATGACGCTGGTGGGCAGAAGTCATGTGGCTATTTTCTGATCATCAGTGAGCATCTTCTGTGTCTGCTTGGAACCACGCTGAACCCAAGATAAGGTAGGGTCACATGCAAGCAACAGAAACGGAACCTGAACACACATGGAAATGGTTCTGTGTGAGAGACTCATGCCAACTGTGGTGGTACATGCCTGTAATTAGAGGCAGGAGGTTCAAGGTCATCCTGGGCTGTAGGAGACCCCGTCTCAAAAAAACAGAATAAGGTCCTCGTGGTGGAGGCTGAAGTTCATGGGGAGCACCCTGAGTGCTCTCCCACTGAGAACTTCCCCCGCACGGGTCAGCACCTACGGAGCTACGGCACAAACTACCTCAAGATGCTTCTCTCACGGTCTGAGGGGCTCAGCAGTCACCTTGACTACCACATAAACTTCAAGAGCATTGAGGTAAATGAAATAATCTAGACACCCAAGAACGAAATACTGTATGATTACAAAGCAGAACTGAGAGCTGGGAGCTAAGCAGCAGAACACTTGCCTGGCATGCATAAAGTCCCTGCCTTTGAACTCCCAGCACCAGCACCATAAAAAATAACACACTCTCAGCCAGACAGAAAGACATCTCTCTGCAATCACAGCATGCGGTGGCTGTGGCAGGAGGATCACCTGGGGTAAGCTTACGCAGCAATCTCGCCTCAAAGAAACGAGCCAGAGAAACAGTGAAATAGAGGATGTGGGAATGAGGAGAGATATGACCGAATAGCTGGGGTCTAGTGGACACGGTGTCACCTTTATAAGCTCGAACCACTCTGGGAAAGGATGGTGAGAGGGCCGTACCGCAAGTGTGTGCTAGACGTGGTTAAAACGGTAAATTTGATGTTGTGTGTATTTCGCTGTAGTTGAGGAACAGGCAGGATGAGGAAGAGCCAGGGACTGTGGACCCACTCAGAAAGAAAGGCAGCCAGTCTCCTGACAGCAGTGAGGAGGGATGCCTCTGGAGCCCAGGGAGGAGCCACAGTTGCAGGAATAAAGCAGGAGGGAGGAGGATCTTCTGGGTGAGCAGACTGCCCTGTGCTCCTAAGCTCCAGGTGCACGCAATGTCACGTGGACACGAAACACGGGAGTGAAGAGACTGAGAGGGACAGCCCAACAGAAGGTCACAGAAAGATACTGCAAACATGAGCCGCCTGAATGCTGGTTCTCCAGAAGAGAAACAGTAAGATTCCAAAGGATAAAAATACAACCTACGAGTCAACCCCCAGCACATTCTAGGTACAGCATTGGTAACTACAGGCGCCACGCTCTACAGGACAGCTCTGGGCCTTCTTCACCCTGAAAAACAAAACAAAACAGAAATCAAAACTTGGGGGGTTGACAAGATGGCTCAGTAGGTGGAGGTGCTTGCCACAATGCATGACTGACAACCTGAGTTTGATCCCCTGTCGCCATATGCTAGGAGAAACAGACACCTGAAAGTTTGTCTTCTAGCCCCCCCACACTCATGGTAGCACCTACACGCTTACCCACAAAACATAAATAAATCATTTAAAAATTAAAACTTTGAGTTTTTGGACATCACCTTCCTGATTACCCTCCTTTAGCCCAGTGCCTGGTGCTACCCTCTGTGTCTAGGAGTTTGACATTTAGATTTCTCACATAAATGGCATCAAATCCCATTTATTCTTCTGCGCCAGATTTATTACGTTTCAACAATGTGCTCTAGATCCATCCATGTTGTCACTAACAACAGACTTTCCTTTGTTCTCAAGCATAAATAATATTCTAATACGTGTGTATCCTGTTTCTCTCTTCATTCATTTGTCCAAGCGTATCTAAGCTGCTTCCTTGTTTGGTCTGTTGATAGTAGCGCTGCCAAGAACACGCAAGAGCAGCGTCTCTGCAGGCCCTGACTGTGCCACATTGGTTATACACACTTGGCTGTATGGGGGAATTTTATAATAACTAGTGACTGTAATGGTTCTTGTAAAGACTAATTCACATTTTAAAGTATTTGTTTTATCTTAAGTGTTTTACCTGTATGCGTGTCTTGTACATGCTTCTCAGAAGACAGCATCAGATCCCTAAAACTGGAGTTAGGGGAAGCTGTGAGCTGCCCTGTGGGTGCTAGAAACCCAGGCTCAGTTCAGTTAGAACAACCTGGACAATTACTCACTGGGCCATCTCTCCAGCCTCTAATCTACACTTTTGCCAACAGTGTGAAGAAGGGGCTTTCTTTCACAGTTTTTTTCTTTTTATTTATTTTGTGCACTGTGTGTGTATGGCTATGCACATGCCATGTTTTGGGTATGGAGGTCAGAGGATAACTAGTGAGAGTCGGCTCTCTCCTTTCACCATGGGTCCTGGGGACCAAACTCAGCATGTACTTTTACCTGCGGTCTCCCTACATACCCACTTTTGCTCTTGTTGGTTGGTTTGTTTACTATTTAACCTAGCAGGCCTAGTTTCTCACTATGGTTTTAACTTGTACTTCCTAAACAGTGGTATTGTTTTTATGCCTGGTACTGTTGTTATACCTGTTTAAATGCTTGTCTGGAGAAATACCTATGAAATTACTTTCCTTTTTTTGCTGTTGTTTTATTTTGTTTTTGTTTGCTTTGGGGGAGCATAGTCTCTCTACATGGTCCTGGCTGTTCTGAAACTCATTATGTAAACCAGGCTGGCCTTGAACTCACAGAGATCCACATACCTCTGCCTCCCAAGTCCTGGGATTAAAGGCGTGCACCATCACACCCAGCTTCCTTTCCCAATTTTTTTTTAAATTGGGTTCTTTGGGTTTGATTTTTAGGGTTTTGTTGTTTTGAGATTTTGGGGTTTGTTATTTAGTTATAGGCATTACTTACGTACTTTAGATGCTAATCCTTTAGGAGATAAAAAGAGGATGCCTTTTTATTTTGTTAAGTATTTCCTTTGCTACAGAAAGGTCATTTAGTTCGACGTATTCATACCCAGGTATTTTGTCATTTGTGGCTTGTCACTTCAATCATCCTTTTCTTAAGGCTTCGAACTGATTAGATGGTGTTCACTTGCATTACACAAGATAATCTGCTTTACCCGAAGTCTACTTACTCTAATGCTAATCACATCTGAGAAATACCATCATGGCAACATCTAGAGCAGTGACCAGGAATAGTACACTTGGTTAGTCAAGTTGACACATGAAATTAACTACACACAGACACTATTATCTATTTAAGACTGACATGTAGCACTTGTATAGATCGGTTAAACTGGGTATTCTATTCATGCATGTACTTCTTTCTTTTACAGAAAAAAAAAAATCCTCATTTTGCTATTGCTACTGGTCGACACAAAGCTCCACCCCGCGATAGATAGGTTGTTTCTCTGAACTCTTGCCAGACTCTTACCAGACGGCACCTAACAGCTGACAGAGACAGTCCTGCTAAAGCCAACAGACTATGCAGGGGAACAAAAAGTGCACAGATGGGTTCAGCGATAGCTCCAGCATTGGCAGTGTGCTGGATGATGCAGACAGGGAGGTGAGCAACCTCACGGACCGGGCATTCCGGAGTTTGTGCATCTCAGAGGACACATCCTTCCATGACTCTGACCTGGCTTTGTCCCCAGATATCACCAGCCAGGCACTGGGGACTTTCCACCAGGAAGCAGTGAGCCACACCAACAGGAAGAGTGGCATTTGGAGCCAGCTTCCATCTCAAGGCACAGAGCATTCTGGCTGGGCAGCCACCTTTCAACAGCAACCCAAGTATGTTCAGGGGGAAGAAAAGTACCCCAAACACAGTCCCCCACTAACCCAAGCCCAGCGGAGACTGGAGCTGCCCCTTTCTGGCCTGAGAAGCTGCAGCAAGCCCATCTCCAAAGTCTCATCACTGATCAGATCTTTTGACAGGACTGAGACTCAACCTTGTGACAGCCGGCCTCCTCCCAGCAAGCCTCCAGCTCTAAAAAATCCTCCCAAGTTTGCACCTCCCCCAGAAAGTGGTGTCAACTTCTGCTTCGACTCTGCCTTTCTGACTGTTAGGAGGGTACCTGCTGAAGTCTCCAGTACTCAAAAGAGCAGCCACCAGCCTGGAAGGAACCCTAGAGAAGAGTCTCCCAAGAACCCAGAAATAGCCTGTCACAGCTCAGGCAGCCTCCTCCGGACACCTGACCATGCAGCTGGCTCATTTGAGCCAAGGTTTCCCTCTCCGCCTCTCAAGCCAGCCAAAGCTGAGCCAGGAAAAGGCAAGGAGTGGGTTCCCAGGGGGACTTTCCTGCACAGTGAAAATAGTGCTTTTGAGTCATGGAACACCCACCAACCAAAGCTCCTGGAAAGAAAGGACATTGCTGAAACCACCCCAGAAAGCAAAGCTCCCAAACTTTATGAGGACATGCCCTTGTTGAAGGAGCCCTACCCTGCTGAGCCCAAAGTCTCCCCTTGCCAGGGCCGGCCTACCTGTGCCCAGGAGGAGAACAGATCTGCATCAGGGACTCAGTCCACATCTGGAGCCTGGTGTGCCAAGGATCCAGGATCCCAGGTATTTCCTGTAGAGGGAAATGCTTCACAGATTGACCCTAAGGTAAAGCAGAGTCAGCCCCCATGGAGGAAGCCAAAGACTGGCAAAGGAGGGACAGACGGTCCACACGGTACTTTGGAAGATAAGAAACAGCCCAATAGGAGAAGCCTACCTCTGTATTCAAAGCTCAACCCCCAGGGTCAACTTCCAGAAAATGGTGTTCCAGACATGCCAGAGGATTCCAACGACCATTACAGTCCCCCTTTTAACATCAGTAAACTCCTCACCCCCATTATATCCACCAAGCATGTCCTGGAATCTTCAGATACCCAACCAGTGGAAATCAGCCCACCCCCTCCAGGACAGCTGAATGGATACCAGGAGAAGGAGCCCAATGAGGCTCAGTCTCGGGATAGCTACAAATCCAAAGCACCCAGCCTGCTGTTCAACCTCAAAGACGTTAGGAAGCGTGTCAAGAGTACATACAGCCCCTTGCCTCTCTTAAAAAGCTCTGATGAGAAAAGCAGAGGTAAGCCTGATGGCAAGCAAGAACCTGTGAGCAACGGAATCACCCTTCCCAACGGGCTTGAAGAAATCCCTCCCGCTGAGCTTTTGAAGGAGACGCCAGCCAATGTCCCCAGCATTTTGCACAGCAGTACCCAGAAGGATCCTGCCATCAGCTCTAGCGAGTCCTTTGTGGACAGCCACCCGACCCTCAGTTCACCTTCAGCTAGCTCCAAAACCCATTTCAGTGTCAATAGGGAGGCTGCAGAAAGGAGCAGTAAGGAAAAGGAAGATGCCAGGGGAGAGGCAGAGCAGGGTCCTTCCGGGAGTGGTTGGCATCCAGACTCCAAGGAGCACCTTCCCCGGAAACATCTCTCCCTAAAACTCTGCACCCAGGAGTCTGAAACAGGACAGTCTACTGAGAAAATGAAGCCCCACCAGCTGGAGAATGGGCTCTCGAGATCCATCTCCCAAGAGACAGAGCCTGAGCAAGAAGCGGAGCTCCAGAACCTACCCTTGAGCCAGAAGTTCTCCCCAGGACCGCTTTCCCCTGAGGAGGAGGATGTGTTTTACAGCGACAGCCAATCTGATTTTACTCCATGCCTCCAAACAAAGGCTAAATTCAGCACCAGCTCCTCAGATCAATCCTTTGCTTCTTTTGAAGATCAGCAGAAGGTGTGGTTAACAGAAGGCCCCCGGGAAGACAGGAAGAGTCATGTGAGTGCAGGTGACAAGCAGAAGGACAAGAAGGAGACGATGGCGGAGAAGGAAGAGTCACAGCAGCGTGCCTGGAGTGGTGGACATGTAGGTGTGGAAGAACACAGACAGGACGAAATGGAGAGAAAAGCACAAGGTTGGTCGGGAGGGAGACCCAGGAAGGCATCCATGGAGGAAGCCAATGTCGGAGGCTCCTGGATGGGGGCTGACAAGGATACAGCTCTTTCCCATGCCAAGGACTCAACCCCCTCGCCTGCTTCTACCAACAAGCACAGACTGTTCCCAATTAAAGACAACACGCTCAGGGCCACACCAGTCATAAAACCTATCATTCTGCCTCTCCTGAGGACGGTGTCCTCCGAGGACTCGCTGAGTGGTGGACGCAAAGAGAGTGAATTACCAAGGCAACCATGGGGAGAGGATGCTAGTGGCCTCTGTGCCTCAGGAAGCCAGGAGATGCCTAACACCCCGTTATCCAATGACATGCCGGGCACACAGCGGAAGTGTGTAGCGTGCGAGGGCGTGGAGGAGGACCTGGTGCACACTGCAGCCCAGGATGAGACTTCCCAGCGAGCCAGGAAGGGGAGTTCTTCCTTTCTACCGCTGGTGGAAGAGGGGGACGGGACTAAGCCACACCCCGATACAGCAGGCGAAGCTCCCGCGCCTGGTAAGAAAAGCAGATCTGCAGACTCAAGGAAGCTGGCTGCACTACAGCCTGTCCCCACCATCGCTTTACCCCCAGATGACTTCGAAGCCTCGCCCCACTCCCTGCCGCCCCAGGCCTGTTGGGAAGAACAAGATTTCCAAAGCCACTTTTTGTCTGCCCCCAGAGCAGGACCTTCAGGAAGAAGGCTGGTCCCCAGTGAGGCGGCGACTTCCCCCAACCCCAGCTCTCTGGGAGAAAGCAGTACCTGCTCGCCTGTGGCCAGCAGCGTTTGGGAAGAAGCTTCCCAGGCCGCTGGGGAACAGGGTCTGCGCCGCCGGGAGCCTCTGGGCCCCAGCCCCTGGACCAGTCCGTGTTCTACCAGGCTCTCCCGGAGGGAGGACATGACACATGGCCTCACATGGGAGGCTGAAGGCTCCGATCCCCAGCTGGAGCGGTTGGCAGACCTCAGGACCCTCTCCCCGAGAGGTGCTTTGCTGGCTGATGCTGCTGAGAAATCCGAGCCACCTGCTCCGCCGGAGAGGGCGGCGGCAGGCAAGCCCCCTGCAGTCCCGCCCAAGACTGAGAAGGCCCTGAGGCGGGCCAAGAAGCTGGCCAGCAAACGAAGGAAGGGCGACCAGGCGCCCGAGAAGCACACCGAGGCCTGGGAGGGCAGGTCCTTCACCGAAGACACGCTGGGGACAGAGCGGAGGCCTGCGTCTCCGTCTCCGGGAAAGGGGGCCCAGCCCAGGTTCCCTGTCGTCCGCTCCCTGCCCCCGCCCATGCACCGCCACTCGGTGTCCTGTGGCTGGGAGCCTTCTGGGAGGCGGCCTTGGGGCCCCCAGTCCCTCACGCCTCTGCCTCCTTACCCCTCCACCCAGAAGGTGCTCCAGGATCCCCAGTCAGGACAGTACTTTGTCTTTGATGTGCCTCTCCAAGTGAAAATTAAGACTTTCTATGACCCCGAGACTGGCAAGTACGTCAAGGTCTCTGTCCCATCCTCGGAGGAGGCCTCGCAGGAGCCACCTCTGCAGGATGCCCTGGCCGCTCCCTACCTTTTGTACCCTGGCTTCCAGCCAGTGCCCGTGACTTCCGTGATGCCTCTGCGCTGCTCCTCTCAGCTCGCAGCTCCCACCTTTCTCAGGCAGGGTTCTGGCCACAGGCCCCAGAGTTCCCAGGGCGCTAGGCTGCAGCCTCCCCCTGAACGTCTGGGGGAGTCCACCCAGCATGCCTCTGCCCAGCACTCTGGTGGTCCTCTCCATAGTCCAGAGGAAGAGAGCCCAGAAGCTCCAAGCCTAAGCATTATCTCCACCAATGACCTAGAGGACTTTGCTACAGAGGGTGTTTCTTGAGAATTGCAGCAGACTGACCCCCTGTACTCCCCCCAAACTAGAAAAGCTTATAGTCACAGACCCTCTCCAACAGTGCCTTTATCTATCCATCTATCCATCCATCTATCTACCTACCTACTTACATATCTATCTCTATATACTGTCTCTCTCTCTCTCTCTCTCTCTCTCTCTCTCTCTCACACACACACACACACACACTTTATTTTCAACTCACATTTAGCCATTTGAGATCCCTATAGTCCAAAAAGAAGTGGAGATCCCCATAGGCTCCCTAAGGCCAACATTCATTCCCGTCTTCCCCAGCCATCTCCTTGCCCTTCTCTGACTCTGCAGTGGGGTGGATATGGCATGGCACAGCAGCCATCCTAAGAGTTACTAGACTCAGGGCACCCTGGCACTCTCCTTCTCAAGGATGGGCCTCTGAAGCAAAGTTCCCAGAAATGCTGAGCCCCGCAGTGAGTGGGATGTGCCCCACTACACCCAACCTGGGCTCAAGCATAGCACATAGCAGCAGAGTTTTAGGTTCCCTCAGGTGACTGGCTAAGGAGGTACCCAAGGCAATCTTGCAGAAGTGATCAATTTGCAGAGCGGGTTTTCCTCTAAAGATCTTCCGATAAAGCAAAGATTATTATTTAAAATGTGAAACAAGTTTGCCAGTGTGGTCCTGTCCCTGGATTCTTGTCTTTTTTTCTGTGTGCATTCTCCACTAGAAGGAGCCCTGCAGTCCCCTCCCCCAGGGCTTCCAAGACCATCTTCCTCCTTCAACCTCTATCCTGTACCTTCTCAGTCCAGGCCTGACGTCCTTGCACAGGTTATAAATGATGGCTTCAGTCCATCAAAAGAGATGGCCCGGAAAAACTGAGTCAGGCTGCTGGTGCCGTAATTAGTGACTGGTTCCTGTGTCCTGCACCAAAAACTCAGATTTCTTAGTCCCTGGCCTCAGGATTTGGAGGAAAGGAACCGAATCTGCAGAGGGAGCTGAGTGTGGTAACTGGTCCTGCTTGTGACGCTGTGAGGCTCAGAGAAGAGCACCCTCGGCAGGCAGCCGTGCCAGGGAGGAAAGCCTGCCCAAGCTCAGGACTAGCCACTGGTGCTGGCGCTTCATTCCTATTCTGGGGATGTATCAGGATTAAGTGGCCTCCTTTCTTGTTTAAAACATCAGCAGCTGTCAAGACTGTGTTCCCACATCCTGGGAGGGTGAGAGGAACCAAGTTAAATCTACCACCCTCAGTCTCTTCACAGGGGTGCCGTTTCCACACCGGGAATGGAAGGTTGGTGCCCAGCTCAGCATGTTTAAAAGCCTGTGCTGTAAAACAGTGTTCTGAGGCAGGAACTAAATTCAGGATTTTACATCTAGTTTCCTAGCAAGTGAAGACACACCTCCCGCCTCCACCTCATCCGTGCCATTTGATTTAGCTACATTTATCAGCCAGGTGCCTGGTCAGGAGGTCAAGCCACATGCCCCACAGATATGGCTCCTCCAAGTCACTGACCAGAGACAAGACAAAGGATTTGTTTGGGAGGCACCGCCAAATCACCTCCATGGTCCTCTCCACTACATTTTCATCCGACTAGGATATGAAAAATCATCTTATCTTGGAAGCCTCAAGTCCCCTAGAAAAGAAGTGCCTATCCAAAGAAGCATCCCGAGGCTCAATAGTCACCATAATTAGAAAAAACAAAACGAAACAAACAAACAAACAAACAAAAAAACTGTGTTCCTACAAGGAAAAGTTCCTGGGGCAATTTGTTTGGGGAAAAGCAATCTTAGAGGCAATACTGGCAGGGCTATAAAGAGAAGCAAAAAGCACATAAGGAGGATGTATGAAGGTCAGGGTTAACCGCCCTTGGATGTAGTAAAGGAGCAGGGCTCAGGCAGATGGCACTGTCTGCTCACATTGGAAAGCAGGCAATGTCAGTCCTTATTCACAGCAGAGCATCTGTGGCCCTACATTCCGAGGAGAGCTCAGAAAATAGCAGGTAAGTTCCGACTCAGAGGGACCAACTCACCGGCCAGTGATCTCTTTCAGTTTCTCCCTGTCAAGGAGAAATGACAAAGTTCACTTATGATTCTCCACTTCCTGTTTTTTTTGGGGGGGAGAGGAGGAGGTGTCTCTCTTTCCTCCCTCTATCCTTCCTCTTTTCCTCTCTCCCTCTTTCCTTTTTACAAACCCTTGCACTATAATAGATACTTCCATTGGACACCAAAACAACCATGGTAAGATGTGGTCTCTGCGTACTTGGAGTTCCAGTATAACAGACAAGGAAGACAATTATGATCCCGAATGCTCAGTAATTTAGAGATAGCTCCGAGGAGTAACTCAACGCAGAAGGAAAGGGGGTTTCCTTGGGCAGATGGCATCTGAGCCAAGTCAAGACACTCAAGGTATTGCATTGGCCCATGAAGACAGAAGACCTCTCCCAGGGTTTGCTGACATTGGTCCAACACTAAGAGATTTGTCATAACCCTATCAAAGTGCATAGACTTAGCTAATTATTCATGATCATGTCGAATCAGAGCAAGAACTGAAATTATAGCCTCACGGGATAGACTTATTGATATATCCTTCAGCTTTTGAATTGATATTGCACTCATTTGTTTGTCCAAAAATATCCCTCCTCTTGCCACTAGGTCTAAAAAGAAAGCAGTGAGAAGTACAAATAGGTGTAGTTTGTGGAGACTAGAGATGTTGCCTACATCTTCTGGTTAGCCTCCTCAGTGGCCATTTTTGAAGGGAGGACACTGCCCATATTACTGCTTCATCTTCCAGTATCTCACAGGGACACAAGGGAGACTGTTAGAAAACCTCGCTGAAGAGAGTAGAATTCTTCTTTTCAACTGTTGGGTTGAAGCTAGGTAAAAGAGTCTTTCGGGAAAGTAGCCATTGACACTTCATGTTATCCTTTCTCCAACTGTGGAACATCACATAGATAAGCCCTTAGGCCCATGCTAAAGCAAGCATTCTGCTGCTCTGATCTCTGTGTTGTATACCCATGTATCCTGTACCTCAGAAATGGGGTCTCAGTGACCCCAAACCTATGAACAGATGTCCTACAATGTAACCTGTAAACACTCACACTTTCCTAATGGTCTTTGATGAGAAATCTATGCCTGCCAACAAGAGGAGGCCAAAAAGCTTGCCCAGCACCCAGATGATATCCAAAACCCAAATTACAACCAAATAATTATTTGGCTTTGTGATGTTAGACTGATGAGGACATTAGGCAAATTGTATTATGTGAAAGTATTAAATGAGTTTTGTGTTTATTACCATGGGAGACCTGGGCATCAGATTCCAGTTTCCTAAAGTATTTTTTTATATTCATTTGCCAAGTGGAGAGGCCAAGATAATGCAGGTGAGTTTCAACCTTCATGTCACCTAAGAAGATCCAAGGTGCCATTCATTGGAATCAGGAAGAGGAGTACTTCTTTCTGCTCATTTTCCCTCCAACCGTTCCCATGAGTCTGTCAAGTTTTACTTCTATAGGAGGCAGGAGTGCCTTGTTGTCTCATGATTCCCAGAGTTATAGATCTCTTTGTAGGTACTATATTTTATCAAGAGATGAATATGACAGATATTTTCCAAAATGCCACAAAAATATATCCTATCCCATGTACTCTCCTGGAAACCTGATTTTTATGAAGAATCTCCTCCTCATGTTCCTACCTTCTGAATGCCCACGGTAACAGAGCACAGTAAAAATGACCCTTTGTGCTCTCTAAGGCTGGGTCACAAAAGCAGCTACAACACCCTCTTATCTGCATCTGTTTTTGCAGCCCAAGGCTGCCAAGTAGAAAACCTGTGTCAATCATGCTGTAAGGAAGCCTAACTATCACTGAGGCTGACTACCCAGTGAGCTCTGAGGCCAAGCTCAGCTAGCCTATCCTTTGCCCTCCAGCTCCAACCACTGTCTTAGAACATCCACAGAAGAAACCTAGAAGCCAATTAACACAGAGACCCACTGCTGGTCAATGTGCAGAGAAGAGACTGTAGAGTGGTCAGCTCTAAAGGAAACATCCATATCACACTCCCTTCCCCAAGGCTCAGATATCATCCCAGAAGAGGGAGCAGAAAGAAAGAGCCAGAGGAAGTGTACATGTACAGGAAAAGAGTTTGTGCTGGACATGGCAGTGCTGTTGCTAACACGAACTCCCAAAGGCCGGGACTGCTTGCACAAGATCCAGCCAGCAAAATCTCAGCATGGATAGGGGAGGTCCCATCTCAGTCTGAGGTTCTATTGATGACTGATGGATGCTGGGAAAAGGAGAATCAGTTTTCTTCAGGGATACAGTCCCTGAGGGACAACCATGTTCCGGTAGATGATCCCACACCCACGTACATATAGGCAACACTGAGCAAAGTCTGTGTATTTTTTTTTAAAAACTAGAGCACGTGAAGTTTGGTAAGAAAGGGGAGAGTAGGGGAGGACTAGAACGGAGGGAATGGGATTGTTTGATCAAAACAACCCCATATTATATAAATATGTGAAATTATCTATTTCAAAAAAAAAAAAAGAAATCTAGAGCTAGAACTGCCAAGCAAACCATTTCTAACTCATAGGACCATGGGATCAGAAAGGATCTACTCCTTTCCCTGACTGACACTGGAAACTAGTATTGTCTTAAGCTACAAGTTCTTGGTGTACCTTGTCACCCAGCAACAAACACCCAGATCATTCAAGCTAATTTCCACTAGGCTAGACCATGCTACTGAATCAGGAAGAGGTGGCTTCTCTGTGCTGGGGTTAAAGGAGAGGCGCCCTTTATCCCCTAGGCCAACATCTAGAGGAGGTAGCTTAGTTAGTAAGAGAACAGTACAAGAGTACTTGGAGTTGATGCCACTATATAAACTTTACTCAGCTCGAGGCTGACTCTCTAGAACAGCAATTCTGCAACCCTTTAACATAGTTCTTTATGTTGTGATGACCCCCAAGCATAAAATTATTTTCTTTGTGACTTCATAACCAATTTTGCTACTTTTATGAATTGTAACGTAAATATCTAAGATGCCGGGTATGTGATGTTTGACCCCTGTGAAAGGGTTGTTCAAGCTTCAAGGGGTCGTGACCCACAGGTTAAGAACGACAGCTCTAGAAGTATATTAAACCCCTTATCAAAGGAGAAATTCTATGTCCATTGAAACAATCTAACTTCTAAATAATCCCTGACACACCAAACTTAGTGTATTTAGCCAGAGAGGAACTGGGAGGCTCGACAGCAGGCAGCTCCAACTACGAATGTTGAGCTGCATTCTCACACCCAGGATCCTTGAGGCCATCTGTGCAGACTGCACCAGGGTGAGGGGACCTGGGGAGTTCTGAAAGGAGGAGATTTGGAATTGCCTCAGAGCCAGACTTGGCTGGGTTGGCATCCTGCATGGGAGGCTGGGCCCCATGCTGCCAGCTGACTTCCTTCACAAGCAATGTAACTCCCTCAACTTTCCTTACAAAACCCACTGCCAGCCCACCTCCCTCTGCAGCTCTTCACACACCATCCTCATAAGAGTGCCTTCACCAATGGGCTAGATGTCCTATGTCTAGGTCGGTTAGAATACGGGTGCAAACCTTGGACCTAGCCTAGCGTCATGTAGGCTTTGTTTGATTTCTGGAGTCCTCACTCTCACTGAAGACCACTTTAAGTGAAGACCATAGTCACTGGAAATAAGAAAGGTCCATCCTTGGCTCATGAATAGAGCCACAGCAATGGAGGGTCAAGCAACAGGAATCCTTGAATGGTTTAGTGACAAAGACAAACTCCTCACCCCAGATTCATTTCAGGAGCATCTCCCCAGATCAGAGTTCCTAGGAGCTTGATATTAAGAGACAAGTGCTGGGGAGAGCAAGGAGGGAAACTTGGGGTGTCCGGTGTTAAGTTCTAAGGGGCTACAGAAGAAAGAAAAAGTGAACTTATCTCAGACCCACTTCCTGCTGAGACCTCCTGAAGGGTGTGAGACAGAGTCCAGCCTGAGGGATATCTGCACCGGGCCAGAAAAAGGGTGGGGCTGAGGCTTGACCTAGGATGCCCTGTGGTCTGGGAGGCTCTGGGGTGCATGGCACTGCGGGGTGAAGGAAGCCAATGAGGAACCAAGTCTACCCCAGCAAGCTCCCTCCCTCCAAAAGCATCCCACTGAGTAAACAGAGATGAATCTTCCCATAAAGAGGGACTCCGACTGATGCCATTACTAATTGCTGGCAATAAAACTGCTAAATAAAGAACAGAGACGAAATGATGCATCTACGGGAGAGCACGCCGACAGAACAATTAGACTTGAGAGATGAACCCGTGCGCACAGGCTGCACAGCCAGGCATGTATTATTAATAAAACAGACAGTGAGCCTGAGTCCATAGCAAAGGAAAGGGGACCCCAGCCTCTCCACCCCAACTAAGCCATCAAAGTCTCTTAACCTTGGCATCCAGCTGGCTGCTGGACAATGTCTGCCACAAGGAGGTGCTAGACTCCTGCCCCCGGGCCTGGACCCTGATAAACCCACCCGCTCATTCCCAGATTCAGCCCTTAGAAGATGGTGCTAGGGAGAGCCCGCCGGGAGGGCAGCCCCTGCTGTGACTCCAGACACTGCACAGGAGCTAGCTCCTCTCCATGACAGGGTGTCACCAGCAGCCACTTCTGGGTAGCTTTGTGCCAAGGTTAAGAGGCTGGGGATGGAGGTGCCCCCCTCCACTTAAAGCTCAAGAGCTGAGGCTGCTGTGTGGCCTGAAGATCACAAGGAAACAGTATATTTCTGGGCTAACCCAAACTGGCTTACATCCTTCTAGGACTGTGGGCCTGAGGCCCCTCAGTTCCTGCTTAGAGCATGGAGCGCTTCCTTCCCTCCATCCCTACAGAGCTGTCCAAGAGAGGCAAGAGCCTGTATCCAATGGGGAAGCTGTCATCATCTTACAGCCTGCCTTGGAAGCAGTATCCCAGAACTCTGAATCACTCAATCCAGTGTGCACTCACTCAAGAGGAAGGGGTCATGCAAGAGGCTCGGATTGCTGGGATCACTTTAAAGGCTGTCTATAACATCCCTGTGCATGTTGGAGAGAAGGGAGTGGGGAGAGCTGATAAGACAGGACAAGTAAAAGGGAGCCAGAGTCCAAGAAAGTGAAATAAATCAGGGAGAGAAGGTGAATGGAGAGAGGGGTGCAGTGGGGGAAATAGTATGGAAAAGGAGTCTCCTTCTGTGTGTTATTAGCCAACATCACATGACTCCAAAAAGTTACCTGGTACAGGCTGCTTATAAAGTAAAGAGGTTTATTTTGACTCGTGGTCCTGCAGAATCAAGGCCAAAATGCAAAGCCTCATTGTTCTGGAAAAGGCCATGTATAACTTTGCAGATGCACGTGTCCGAGTTAGCCAATTCATCAGGAGCCAGGTGGCAGCAATTCTTGAATCCGGGGTCCCATCATCTCCTTTAAAGGAACACCTTCAGGGGCCCAATGACATCTCACCAGGCCCCAAATGAAAAGGCCCAAGAGTGCCATCCTTGGCACCAATGCTTTAGCTGGTACCCCCCTGACCTTCCAGGTTCGGCACTATCCTGCAGCTCCTGCAGTGTACAGAGGGAGCCATGCTCCAGTCCATCAATAGGGTCCCCTAACTTCTGGCTCTGTGTGACTGCTGCCGTCAGTGCATCCGGGCTGTGTGCCCTCAGCGCCACAGTGCCTTCAGCATTGTTCCTTGAGCCAACTCACTTTTCCGTGCAGATCAAATAGTCTAAAGGGAAACTACCTAGAAGGCCGACTCTGCGGTTACTTATTTCTGACACACAAAAATGGCAGCAATATCGCCACACCAGTTGCCAGGTATTTCTGGGTCAGCAATACCCTGCAACCTACAGTCCAGGACGTTCTGCCCCAGCTCCATGCAGGGGACAGTCGGCCGGCTGTCAGTACCGCTCTGGAGCGACCCTGGAGAAGTGGGAAGTGGGACCCACAGGGTGCCAGCCACCTGCTCTGGAATGGGCAGGGTTGAGGGTCCCTGCTCTCCGAAGCCCTGGAAAGGGGTAAAGTCAAATCCAGTCTGCACTGCAGATAGCAGAAACTCCACCCCCAATGAAGGAAGGTTCCAGGAAGGACCCTATCACTGGCTGTCTTCCCTGTGGGCCAGTAGCAAGCAGCAGGAAGGCAAGGAGTTGGAGTTTGGGTATACATGCCCCAAGTGGGAATTCTGGCTTTGAGTGACTCTGGAAAAGTCATTCAAACCTGTAAGCCCATTTTCTCCAAAGAAAAAGAGAGAGAGAGAGAATAAAATAAAATAAAATAAAATAAAAAAATAAAATAAAATGAAATAAAATAAAATAAAGTAAAATAAAATAAAACAAAACATACCCCTTTGACCAAGATGGGTGTTATGATTCTCTTTTGTTGGTAATTTAATCTCCTTTAAAATGGGGAGGGAGCAGGAGCTTCAGGAGTTGATGAGAGGGACCTTGTGGGTAAAATTAATGTCCCTATCACAAGAGCAGGCTGCTTAGGAAAGAAGCCTGACTCACTGGCATGCATAGTCCCCAGCCTCTCTCACTTTCACCATGTGGTGCTTTCTGCCCCCATGAAGCCAGACCAGGCCCCTTGGTTCTGAACTTAACTTCCCAGCCTGAGCAATCGTGAGCCATTGGTCTGTTGTTCTTGATAAGCCGCTCAGCCTCAGGCGGTTCATTACAGCAGTACAGAGTAAAGTAAGACCCCAGCGAAGGGTCACAGTCAGCAGGGAAGGAAGGCCTGGCCAAGTGCCAGCATGTGCACAACACTGAGGAATCTGTCTCGTGGCCACAGCCACCCTTGATACCCCAACACTTCTGCACCCCTCACAGATAATGAGACTCGGAGCCTGGATCACGAGCCCTTGGGCATGTCCCCCAGCACTGCGTTCTCCAACCTTTTCCTTCCCTCTGTCATCTGCTCAACCCCATTGTGCTCTTCACTTGAGAATATTGACTACTTTTTAAATTTGTTATGTTAATTTTAGTGACACATTGATACGCATATTTACACATTGGTACCATATTTTCATGTGTGATTACCAAATGCATGACAAGATTGGGGCGATGGGCATAACCACCACCTCAAACATCTTCACTTCTTTTCTTTAAGTCAATCTTTTTTTAAAATTTTTATCAATTACAGTTTATTCACTTTATATCCCCCCGTACTTCCCTCCCTCCTTCCCTCCCAATCCCACCCTCCCTCTCCCCCACCTGTGTCCCTCTCCCAGTCCACTGATAGGGGAGGTCCTCCTCTCCTTCCTTCTGATCTTAGTCTATCAGATCTCATCAGGAGTGGCTGCATTGTCTTCTTCTGTGGCCTGGTAAGGCTGCTCGCCCCTCAGGGGGAGGTGATCAAAGAGCAGGCCAATCAGTTCCTGTCAGAGACAGTCCCTGTCCAAGTCAATCTTTTTAAATGTATTTATTTTATTTTATTTTATTTTATTTTATTTTATTTTATTTTATTTTATTTTATTTTATGTGCATTGGTGTTTTGCCTGCATGTGTCTGTGTGAGGGAGTCAGATCCCATGGAACTGGAGTTACAGACAGTTGTGAACTGCCATGTGGGTGCTGGGAATTGAACCTGGGGTCTCTGAAAGAGCAGCCAGTGCTTTTAACCCTCGAGCCATCTCTCCAGCCCCAATCTTCAATTCTTTGTGTCTGGATACAATAACTCTTCACATAAATACATCAACAGAGTGAAGCTTTCAAACATTATACAGCCACCCTGAAATCAACTTTTTGAATCGAAGTTAGACTTTCAAGCATTGTCAATGAGTGAACATTTTAAAGAAAACAGCATTTTAGTGGATTCATGTTATCAATGCAGAAGTGTTTGTGCCCTACCACCCTACCAGTTTTTATTCTCTCTCCCTCCCTCTCTCTCTCTCTCCCTCTCTCTCTCTCTCACACACACACACACTCACACACGTACACAAACACACACTCGTAGAAAGAGGGAATAAATGAAGGTCGCTGGGCATACCACTGTTCCGACCTGCTGTCCTCTCACTGGGGCTCACTGGACAGAGAACACTGGGCTCCTCAGTGAGGAAAGACAGTGGAAGGGTCCACATCACGACTTACGGGAAGTTTCTAGAATGTACCAATGGAGGGAGTAGAGTCACATAAATTATGAATGAGCTGCCACACATGAGAACAAGGAACTCTTCCCAAACTATATACTTCAGAGGGAAAAAAAGAGTGAAGACCGAACAGTGTGGATGACACGCTGTTTTGCTTGAAAGGAGAACATGCTGGCCTGTATACCTCTGCAGGTACACAGATTCTGAGGAAGAGGGGCAGAGAAGAGAAGCCTCCAATATCCTTTCTTACCATGCGAGAAGACGGAAGCATGAGGACCCAGGGCAAAGGAAGTCCACAAGACATTATGTTAGGCTGCTAGTTCACTACAGATCTCGATGCCCAGGCTGGCATTCCATCTCCCCTTGATAAATTGTTCCAAAACATTAATGGGACATTGCCACAATGAACTGAGCGTTCTTTGGCATCACACTTTCAGGATCCCCATTAGTTGGGTTTTTTTCATGTTGAAGACAACTTCCTCCAGTCAACATCACTAATCATGATGGAAATACAATGAAAGCCACAATGAGATGCCACCTCATACCCATCAGCATGACCACCGTAAAAGTAAAATGAATGCCAACTGTGGTAAGCATGCTGAGAAACTGAAACCCTTGTGCACTTCTGAAAGGGATGTAGGACAGAGTAACCAGAACGAAATGCAATATGGTGGCCTCTCACTTGAACTACCACGTGACTCCACAAGCCCGCTTGCAGACATGCATCTAAAAGACATGGAATCAAGGACTTGAACAGGTATTTGCACAGCTGTGCTCCCAACAGTGCTATACACAAAGGCAGAGGCAACCCAGTGGCCAGCATCTGGTGAATGCCTGAGCTATATCTGGCACAAACATATAGTAAATTGTCCTCACATGTTTATCTCCTCAAAGAACACATATTAAAACCCTAACCCCCAAGTCTACCTGCATTGGAGATAAGGGTTCTAAGGGAGCAATTAGGATCAAATAGAGCCCAGATCTGATAGAATTAATGACCCTGTTAAAGACAGAGAAAGCTCTTCTTCCCACCCTCTCCTCTCTCTCTCTCTCTCTCTCTCTCTCTCTCTCTCTCTCTCTCTCTCTCTCCCTCCTTCCCTCTCTTTCTCTCTCTATCTATCCGTGCTCACCTCACTCATTTTCATTCATGCACAAGGAAGACAGGCCAGATGGAGACATAAGAAGATCATGTAAAAGCTGTAAAAAGATCCATCCACTGGTGCATTCATAGGCCCTTCCAGACCCATACTGATAACATCAATTTCTGTTGCCTAAACCACCCAGCTTGTGACGTTATGTGATGGCACCTAAGCTAATGAATGCCTGGTATAGTTCATGCTAAGCTGCTGTAGTTGGTGTCTTAAATCATCATGAGTAACAATTCATGCTTAGCACTCTTTAAAACTAGCTAATAGCCACCTCAGAAGTCCTTGTGTGAATCGCTGAAACAGACTGAAGAACTGACTGGTCGTAGCTGGGGGTGGGGTTGGTATGGAGCAGTTGCACACCCCAGCTGAAGGACGGTGAACAAGAACCCACATGTTCAAGGGACGTCATCCGGCTGTTGCCCCACCCACAGAAAGAGCCCAAGTAAAAACTGGTGGAATCCAAGAGACATGTAGTCCACCAGTGCCAGTGTCAGCTTCTTGTTCGAGCCTACAAGCTCTGCTTCGAGGGCTGTAGGTAATGCATAACAAGAACACAGGAACACTGTCCTGTTCTGCAACTGCATAGGGATTTAAAATTAGTTCCTCATAAAAAGCCTTGGATTGAATTTGTTTTCAGGAATTCCTTGCCTGAGCCTATGTCCTGAAGTACTTTACCTATGTTTTTCCTCTAGCGGCTTCAGAGTCTCAGGTCTTATATGAAGGTTTGTGGTTCCTTTTGAATTGATATTTGTGGAAGATGACAGATATGGGTTTAGTTTTGTTCATCTAACTTACTGTGGAAATAGTTTTCCCAGCACTGTTAGTTGGCAAGGCTATGCTTTCTCCAAAATACGTTTTTGACACTTTTTTCAAAATCAGCTAATCAAGTGAGAGAGACATGGCCCAGTGGTTAAGAGCACTGTTTTTCCAGTAGACCTGGGTTCAATTCCCAGCACCCACATGACAGCCCACAACTGTCTGTAAGTCCTGTTCCGGGGGGGATCCGACACCCTCACACAGACACACATGTAGGCAGAACACAATGCACAGAAAAATAAATAAATCACTAAAGAAAAAGTGCATAGCTGTGTAACCTCTGGTCTGACAAGGTCAGGTGTGTTCAAGGCAGTACAGCCAAATACCTCTGCTCTATGTCAGAGGCCTACATGTCTGTTCTGGTATGGAGGCTACGCTAGTTTTGATACATTTGCTCTATTTTTTTTTAAAGTAGCACAGGAGATAATCCCGAGATTTATTAAATTAAAAAGCAAGACAAATTTTCACCACATTGAAGAGACAGTCTAAAGAACAAGAAAATATCTTTGACAAGCACATAGCAGGCAGGATGAGCTGTTTTGCAAACTAAACACATACACAGGGGGGAAAAAAACCTACCTCATCCACTCAATATTTGGGTTAATGAACTGAATAGATGGCTCTCAAAAGAAGAGAAATGGAAACAGCCAGGAACTATCTGAAAAGTGTTCACTGACCTTCATCACTAAGAAAATGCAAAATAAAATGACTTTGGATTCTCTCTCACCTCAGTCAAATAGCTATCATCAAGAAACAAGTGACAGGACTGAAGAGACAACTTGGCTGTTAAAGGCTGAGGTTTACAACCCAAATGACAACAAATGCTAGTGAGGATGTGGGGAAAAGGAATCCTTATTCACTGGTGGTAGGAGTGTCAACTTGTGTAGCCAATAAGGAAGCCGATGTAGGAATTTTTCTGGAGGCTAAAAATAAAACTAACACAGAAGCCAGCTATGCCATTCTTGGGTAGATAGCTGAAGTGACTAAGTATATTTATGTTTATTGCAGCACTCTTCACAATAGTCAGGGACTGGAAGCCACCTGCATGTCCATCAGCACAGGAATGGAGACAGAAAGTGTGGCATGGGTGCCCAACACAGCCGTAAGGAAAAGGAAATCACGACATTCTCAGGAAAATGGGTGCAACTGAAAAGTACTATCTCAAACCAAATAAGCCAGGCTTGGGAGGACAAACACCGTGTTTGGTTAATTGGTTGGTTGGTTGGTTGGTTGGTTGGTTGGTTAATGGGTTGGTTGGAAGAAGTTTGATTTTAAATTATTGGACAGGAAATCACTGGCACATTTTAGTTGTGAACTTTAGCCATTAATGGCCAAGATGTCTCTCTGATCCTGTCACTTGTTTCTTTATGATAGCTTTTATGACAGCATGTTCTTACAGAGGACCCAAGTTCGGCTCCCACCCACACTGGGCGGCTCACAACTGCTTGTAATTCCATTGCCAGGGGATCTGATGCCTCTGGCTGCCAAGAATACCTGCACGCACATTCACATACCTACACACATACATACACAACTAAAAATAAAATACAAATGAAAGTGCACTCGTGTGTCATTGAGTGAGTGTGTCCAAGTGAGTGTGCAGATCATGAAACTAGAAAGGGGATAATGAGAGGGGAGTAAGAGATCTATCTGAAGGGTGGTGAGAATACGTGTATTGGGAGAAAAGAAAGGGAACTGAGACCTGAAGGGAGGAGCCAGCTGGAAGGAAGAGGGTGCATGGAGGACAGTGGAGAGGGGAAGGAATGAAAAGAAAGGATAAAGACCTGTGTAGGAAGATGCCGAGATGACACTCTTATTTCTATGCTAACCTAAAAGTAATAATTTGTAAAAGACAAAGAAAAAAAATCATGACATTTGCAGGAAAATGGATGTAACTAGAAATCATTCTGTTAAATAAGTCAGACTCAGAAAAACAAATAGCACATTGTCTCGAATATATAGAACATGGATTTAGAATTGTGTGTGCGCATGTGTGTGTGTGTGCGCATGTGTGTGTGTGTGTGTTTATGTGTGCTAGCAAGCAGGATCAGGAGAGGAGGGGAAACATTGCTAAGAACTGGGAAATTGAGAGGGTGAAGGATTGCACTTCATATGGGAAGAAAGTAGTCGGTGCTCTGAGGGGAAAGAGGGAACCAGCAGCCTGGAGGAGGGGGGATAGAGGATGGCAGGATGATTAAGGAAAAATATAACGATGCATACATACGAAAATGCATACTAAAACCAGTTTCTTCATATGCTAACCTAAAAAGCTATTAACTATTGGGCCGGCGAGATGGCTCAGCAGGTAAAGGCATGTGCTGACAAGCCTGGCGACCTCAGTCCATCCAGTCCCTAGAACGCCTGTAAGTTGTCTTCTGCCCTCACATGTGTGAGCAGTGGCATGTGCACACACACACATAAAATAAAATTAAAGTTCAAAAAACTATGAAATAAAGATTTTGGCTTTGTTTGTTTGTTTGTATTGCTTTGTTTTGTTTGCTTGTTTGTTTTGTTTTGCTTTGTTTTGTTTGCTTTGTTTTGTTTTGGTACATCCGATCCTTGGAGAAGTAGCAGTTTTTTGTAACCGTTGGAGACAGAACCCACTGCAGAGTGTGCAGGCACACAGCTTCCATACACAGGGTTTGCACAGCTCCCCATGCACCCCAGGAGAACACTCCGGTCCATCCATCTCACAGATGGGAAAACTGAGGCTTGGGAAGGTCCGGGGACTTGCCACAGACACACAGCCAAGGGATGATGTGGAATCCTCAACTCCAGGCCATCCCAGCTTTGCTCCTAATGTCCCCCTATTAGCCACCTTGACTGCCACCTGCAGGCTGGCCGCTGGCAGTGCAGATATGAAGGGGGCACTAAGTCCAGGCTTTGGGCAGAGCAGCTGTTCAAAGCAGCCTGGGGCCACCGTGCTGTAAAGTTCTTGTAGATAAAGTGCCCCACTTAGGAGAAGCGATCACCCGCTCTCCTGCTGCAGTCATTAGCTCACTGACTCCTGGAAAAACCATTTGGCCCTTGCTGACAGATGTGGCCATTACAGGATCACTTAGCCCCTCTCCCTGCCCCTCCCGACCTTGGGGGAGGGCGAGAAGGGGGGTAAGAGATGCTCAAGCCAGGCAAAGCCCTGGGGACTGTCCGGGCCATTCACTTCCTGGCTCTGCCTCCTCTCCAATCCTAGGCTGCATTTCACTGGCCACATTGAAGCAGCAGGAGGCAGCTTCGGCCAGCATAGTAAGCTGCCAATGACCTTGTCCTCCTGAGACCTATTCTGAAGCTGCCTGCACCTTCATCATCTCCTTGGTTCCTCACAACAACCGTAGGTGCTGGAAATGAGGATTACAATAGCCACTCCACAGGTAGAGGAGGGGAGCAGAGAAGTTGAGTTGCTTAAAATCACACCGGTAGTAACATCAAACTTCAAATTCCCAGATCTGTACTACTTCCCCAGCCCCAAGCTACCACGGTCCTGGAGGGATGCTAAGGTCTATGGGGACTTCAGTGGGGAGTCCTGGGCTAGGGCAAGGGCCATTTCACTGAGTCAAGAAGATGAAATGAGCTGGTGGGCCTGGGTCTGTACAGGGAACAGCTCATACTGGGAGGGAGAATGGGGCCGCTGCCAAGACGGAAAAAAAAAAATTAAGGGCTAGCGTGTCACACATTATTTCTATTGAACAGCTGCCGGTGGTGCTGCGGCTCCATTGGTCCACCCTCCCGTGCAAGAGCTTTGTTGTCACTGGAAGGGCCATCTGGACATAGGTGGGCAGCTGAGGACAGCTCATAGGGGCAGCGGGGTGTTTCATGGCTGCAGGGATCCTGAGCCTCCTGGGTCCGGGCAAGCATACCGCACATGTCATGCCTCTGTGTGGATTTGTAGCAATGGCCAAGTCCTGCCATGAAAAACACCAAGTGCTGAATTCTGTGGCACTGGATTGCTTGTGTTCCAAAGTAGAGCCTTGGGCTAAGACTGTGCTCTTTATTTTTCAAGTGGAGGGGCGGGGGTCAAATAGCGCAGGCTGGCCTTGAACTTGCTGTGTAGTAGAAGAAAGCCTTGAAGTCCTGGTACTTGGCTGGCAACTCTTGAGAGCTGGGCAGGCATGCACCACAGTGCCTACTTTCATGTAGTACTGGGAATCAAACCGGGGGCTTCGTCCACGCAGGGCTCTGAACTGCCATTTTATATATCAATCCTTCAAGTCTCTCCTTAAGGAATGTAAGTGTCATCCTGCAGGCTCTGCCACATCTGTGCCTTTCCCTGCCTTTAATGTGGCCTGCCCTGAGAGGCACACTCCTTGTCTCTCTCCAAATCCCTAGGAACTGCCTGCACCTCGGGCACAATTGGTTGGCCACAACCCACTGAACCAGATGAATCTACTGGGCCCTGCCTAGACCTATCAGTCCCACTGCCCAAGAGGTCTGGGTGAACTTCCAAAACCACCATGAACCAATCATTCTCATGTGACGAGGGCTGAAGCAGAAGGGCGATGTTGCCCAGGGGAAGATCAGTGGCCTCTGCAAAGAACATCAGAAAGGAGAGAAGACACACACACACACAACCACCTGGTTCTTGATACCTGCCCTCTGAAGTCCAGAATGAGTCCAAACTATATGATGTCATCTTGTATCCCTTTGTCTTACTGATTTCAACTTACTGCAAAACTGAGAACTTGTACTCGGACATCCTCGTTCCTCCTGGAACCCTGCTCCCACCCATCTCAGTGCTGAGAGGCAAGCAGAAGACTGAGCATATGCCTCCTTCTGGAAGCCATGCCCTTCCATAAATTCTGCTGGAAAGGGGGTCTGGTGGGCTCTTTCGTGCCCTTGCCCCCTTTTCTCCTTGAGAACATGAGGTTTCCAACTAAGAAAAGTCTTCCAGCCCTAATACCTGTGAGGCATTATGGGAAGAGAGCCAGCCTCCGCCCTGTGCTTCCTCAATACCAGGCACCATTCAGAAATAGATCCAATCATTGCCTTCAAAGAACCCCAAAAGCCTGTTGCTTTTTTGGGTTAGATGAGAACTAAAGCACAGAGAGGTTAGATGACCGGCCAGAGCCACACAGCCAAAGAGCTGGGATTTCGAACATGTAAAATGTTTACCTCGGCAAGGCTCTGAACTGACAATATTGTTTTTTCTAGTGACGCCAGAATGTTTCATCTTGTATGTTGGTTGAGTCCCAGTTTGTTTTGTGGTAAACTCTGGAGAGCCCAGGAGCTCTCACTCCAGCAGGACTGGAAATCCAGGCTGGGTCTGTCACGAGAGGGACTTGCACACACCAGGAGGCCAGTGTACTGGCCCAGAGGCAGAGCAAGAGGGAAGAAGTCCGCCTCTGCTCGGCTAGGCTGAATCCAGGGAGGCCTCCTCCCTTCCCACAAGCCTTCAGGCTAGAGTTCAGCCACCGCAAGCAAAGCAACAAAGTTGCCCTACTTACCACCTGCCAAACTGCGGCTCACCCGCACTGTCAAGCCACCTGTGTCCGGAGCTAGGAACAGCCCTGCTGAAAAGCCCCTGTTCCTCCCACTGAACGTCACCAGGCAATGTCACATTAGAGAAACTGTCCAACTTTTGTGCCCTCGGTTTTCATACCCATTAAGTGGGAATAAAAATAGACTCTCTCAGATGCTTGTGGCCAGAAGTGTTTGAGATCTGAGACGTTTTTCAGATATTGGGATGATTGTTTTGTTTTGTTTTCCATAAGCATAATGACATGCTTTGGGGAAAGGACCCAAACAAAACCAGAGTGTGTGTTTCATAAACACTTTACATAGCCTTTACACAGTTGTTTCCATGATTCTGCGTGTGAGGTATGGAATGGAATTTTCCACCTTGGCAAAGTCAGCGCTCTAGAGCTTTTGGGGTTTGGAGCGTTGTGGACTTTGGACTTCCAGACAGGGAAGTCCTGAAGCAGTACTTATCCTGTGGGTGGAGTGTCCGTGGTGTGATGCACTAACCCCTGTTGAGTTCCCAGCCATTGGGACAGTGGTGTCTGACAAAGCTCTTTCTACCCAGTTGGGAGGCCCCTACACTGGCTATTCCCAGATAAAATGCAAACTGAAGGAGGAGGGAAGCCCTGGAAGCCCAGTGCCCTGTGTCACCCCCTATGACACACAGTGCCAGGTCACCCCCTAAGGCCCAGCTGTTGCTCCCCTTCCTAGGACGATCACCCTGACCAACGCTGGCCACTCTCCCTATCATGGCCGCAGTGGCTTCCAAGCTGTTACCATAACCTGCAGCACATTAAGACATGCTCTTTGGAAAGCTTCAACTAATAAATTAATAATAGTTATTAATCAATCACCAATCAATCCCTGGGGCCTGGACCTCCTTCCCAGACCAAAGCTGGCTGTCTTTTTATAGTCACATTATGAATTTCTGCAGACAGGGCAGCCCACGGGGGCTCCAGCTATAACCGCCCCAAAGAGCACTTCACCAGTGATGGCCCTGATGAGGACAAGGTGGGGCAAGTGAGTCCTGAAGACCTGAGGGAGAGCCCTAGCTCACACGGGGGCCTCCAACCCGGCCTGGCATCTGTTAAAAGGTTCTCGTGCCCGAGGCTTCCAGGCCCTTTTCCTTCAAGCTTCAAGAGCATTTCCATTTGCACGCTGGCCAAGAGAGAGTATTAGAGAGCACAGACTCCGCCCAGCCCAGAAGCTTAGGGATCAGGCACCAGGAAGAAGATAGAGAAGTCAAGGGAGGTCTTTAAAGTCTAAATTTATTCAGGAGTTTAAAGGAACAGAAACATCATGCATCGGTTACTTTTACCCTTTGTACAACAGAACTAATTGCTCAGACATCTCTGCAGAGGTTTGGCGCTCGCTTTTTTCCTTCTTCCCAGAACGTCAGGCAGACTTTTCAATGTTATCCAGTTTTGCACAGTCACTGGAGTGTCGCGTCATGAATTATTAAATCAGTGCTTCGTGGTAATACATAATTTCTTATCAATTATTCATGCTAATGTGTGTGTAGTTTACTTAATTGTGTTATTGACGATCAAAAGTAATTTCCTGAAAGTCCTCAAGGACACAAAATTTAATCAGCATAACTACTTTTCGGATGCAATGCTGTTAAGTATTCTTAATTTGCCCAACAGTTCACTTATTTATGTACCTTTCTGGAGGAAATACGAGTTTAATCAAACAATTAGATTGAAGAGTTAGTGCGCATAAGGGCTGGAACATACATTGCTCAACCAAACCTTCCTAATTACAGGGAAATGGAAGCAACTTGGCCGCTTTTTGGCAAATCACTTCATCTTTGTACTCAACAAGCAAAATACAGCAGGAACAAGGATCTGGCTGCTTTTTTTTTTTTCTTTTCTTTTTTTTTTTCTATCAAATGCATTGTAGTAACCAGAAGTGAGGCACGATACACTTAGGAGTATTACAGGGGAGGGGGCGCTCCTGGAGAGTTATGGGGAGGCAGAGGGCCTCACAGCACAGCCCCTCGATTATCAGAACTGGAATGAAAACAGCCTTCATGAAAGCGGTAACTGTTTGTGTAGAAACATCAGCAGCGAAAGCCACCGACAACGGCCACCTTGCCAGTGCCAGGCGAGGGGCGGGCCTCGTGCTATTGCACATCCTCCGTTGGATCTCTTTGAGGTCACTGTCCAAGTGAAAGAACACAGCCACACCAGACTGAGGCAGAAATCTCTATGAAGTTTGGCCCTTTGTAATCCATTCTCTTCCACCCCAAGGGAGTCATCTTCCTGGGTTTCCTGTCTGTGCATCCACCAGTCCCATCTCGTCATCCCCCGCAGATCTCCCTCCACACATGAGGGACATGAAGAAGGGCAGTTTGTCCGCACATATGTATTTCAGGGGCCTCCCTGGGACTTTCCTCTCCCCTCAGGAGCTCTGGTCCTTTCATAGGCCACAAAGCTACTTTCTGATTGGTGAACTTTCCGTTGTTCTTCTGAAGAGAGGCAGGGCCTGTGAGTGGACACTCTGATTGCAGGAGACCCACATTTGCCCTACACACACCATACCAAGACAGCAGTTTCCGGGCTGACAGAATGACAGCCTGTCCGACGGGGCCCAGTCAGATGTGCCCAGAGAAATCTGCTAGGGTCCAGACCACTGTGAATTCACCCTGTATTTGTCCCTTCCTAACCAAACCCTCAGCTAAAACAAGAAAAAAAAAATGGGTGGTTGCCAGTCTTGGCTGAAGGGAGTGAGAACTGGTTGCTATTCCACCACTTCTGTGGTTCTTAAACAATGAGAGTGACCGTCGTTTCTTATCATGAAATGTCGCTTCTTGGTATCTTTCGGGGGTTGATACTTGCAACAGTCCTTGGAATTGACAAGCCCTCCCAAATAGCTCAAGAAGGGCGGTAGGATGAACAGCTTGGCTTTGCTCCAAGGCTGCTTGGCCTAGAAAACAAACAAAACAAAACAAAACAAAACAAACAAACAAAAAAAAAAAAAACCTAGGGACTTCACCACAGAGCAATGTCCAGAGCCACTAAGTGCCATTGGAAACTGTCACCAAAAAAAGCCAGAACACAGCCTACCAGCAGAATTCTAGAGGGACTCTGCAGGTCTCGCTTTCCCCGCCAGATCCATGAGGAAGTGGCTACTCCTTGTGGTTCAAAGAGTTGCTGAGGCTGAGAGAAGCGGGGGTGGGGAGGGCTCCAGTCGGGTACTCTGGACCCTCATACGCTCTTCTCTCCCTCGCTCTGTTCCTTGGTTGGGGAGGTCTTGCCCTGGCTGCCTTCTGGAGGTGCCTGCTTGGAGGCAGGGCTTGGGCTGCTGTTGGTGGATGGCAGGAGGTTTGCTGATTGCAGCACAGCTTCTGAATGCTCTCGGGCCTTCATGCGCAGGGCGGCCACGCTGGCAGTACGGTTACTCTGGCAGCCATAAGTGGGGAGGAAGGAGAGCCCCATAGGATCTGGGACACAGCAAGAGCAGAGCGGACCCCCTAAAGGAAGGAAAACAGTAAACTCTATCAATGTCCACACCCTGTTTCTTAGTGCTGGGGAGGGGCTCAGCCCCAAGAGGGACATTGATTCCCTTTGGTTCCAGATACTAGACAGAGGACAAAGCCCCAGGTCCCCAAAGATGCATCATGCAAGGAATCCAACTGGCAAATCCAATGGACTGTCAGAGCCTCAGGGAGACAGGGTCAGTCTTGCCTCTCTCGCCAGCCATCTGTGTTGTCTTAGTCCAGCACATTCGCTTCTTTGAACCTTGACTTGTACTTGGGTAAAATGGAATGCTACACATACATCACAGGATTGTTGTGAGGAAGTCATCCCGCACCTCAAACTGTGCGCCAAGGCACCCTTAACTACCCACTGCGTGGCTCTGCTGGGTACCCAGCCCCTCTGACAGGGGCCAAGCAAACTGCTAGCTCACAGCCATGCCCGGCTTCGCTGGGAGACCAGAACACATTCCATCTGTCCCATCCCAGAACAACAAATCTCTGTGAGCCACGACTTCGTGGGGACCACACGCTGAGGAGGATGGGGGCAGTGACAACCACATGGGGTAGAGAAGGAGAGTGGTGCTGCGGTCTGCCTACAGTGCTGGACACGCTGAGCAAGACTCACCGGTCCACCAGCTCATCACAAAGGGGTGCTAGCTGTTGAAATTGATCGCCTTTCCCATTCTAAGAATTCTTTTCCAAATGCCTATGCAGTTGCTGAGGAGGTATAACTAAGGTCATTCACATCTGGCCATTTGATGGAGAGAACAATTGGCTACTGCTTATGGTCCAGGGGCTGGAAGGACTGAGGTCTGGGGCTCTGAAGCAGTTGCTGGGAAAACGTTGAGCACAGACCTGTGACCTGGATTATTATTGTTACACACTCGTTGCCTCTTGACTAACAAAGACAGGACATACTGCACTGGAATTCCTGAAGGAGCCCAAGCCAGAGCTGAAAACCATGGAGAGAATAGAATCCCCTATGTTCCTGATTCCCCTGCCCTCTTGAGTATGCCCATAAGTGTTTGTGAGTTGGTTTTCCACTGTCTGAACATGGCTTCAAGTCCCTGTCATCAAGCTACCTCAGAGCAATAATCCAGTGCCAATGCCCACTTTGTCTTCAAAGCCATGCAGACCTGTGTCACACAGAGACCAGCCTCTGAGGGTGAGTGCCGCAGTGTCACTCTGCCACACAACCCGCCTCCTCCTCAGCATCAAAGTACTTTGTCTTTCTTTGCCCATCCTGCTTAAAAGTAACACAAAGATCCCCTTCGCTCGGTTCACCATCCCCTCTCATCACGAGTACGGCCCTGAGAAGAAGGCCACCAATAACTTCAGTCCTGGCCTCACACCCCAGAGTCAGAGGTGAAGAAAAATAACTCTGAACCCAGTTTGTGGCCTGGTTCTCAGCCTACCCCAACCCTAGACACGTGGGGAAACTGGACCAAATAAAGTGAAGGCCCTAGCAGACCCCATAATTTAAAAGTGTTAAGGGCTCCACACTGAGGAGCAACATTCTTCTTTGAAAGGGGACACTGACCTGTGTACCAACAAGAAGGAACCCTAAGGACTTGGTAAATGAAATTAGCCATCAGGAAGACAGTACTACAGGATTTTCCAGTCACAGGACATATTAAAGATATTAGACGAATCTATAGGGACAGAAAGTAAAATGGCAGCTCTCCGGGGCTGGAGCAAGCAGGAACAAGAAGCTGCTGTTTAATTGATACAGCTTTAGTTTTAGGAGAGGAAAAGGAGTGAAAGATCTCATGAAGTGAATAGTCATCCTTCAGCATTCTCATAAGACCACCTGCAACACCAAAGTCCAAGCATGCCCAAGTCCCTTGTAATGAAATGCTCGTGTTTGCACAGAGCCTGTGAGCGCCTCTTCCTCGCCTCTGGGTCATACAAGTGCTGGGAAAGTAGCTACCATGCTGTCTTGTTTAGACAATAATCACAAGGAAACTTCGGCAACACAGATCCAAGTTTTTCCAGTTTCTACCTGTAGCTGGTTCAACTGGGGAATCTGGAACTCATGTGCGTCCAGGGATGATTAGATACTTAACAGTCTTGAAATGGTACACTTAAAAGAGGTTAAGGAGTTGGAGAGCTGGCTCGGCACCTAAAAGCACAGACTGCTCTTGCAGAGGACCCAAGATCAGTTCCCAGAACACACATCGGATGGCCCCCAACGACCTGCAACTCCAGCTCCAGGGGATCGGACACACTCTGGCCTTCCTCTGGCCTCATAGGACACTCAAATGCATATACTTCCACATAGACACACATACATGCACATAATTAAATTAATTAAAATAAATCTTTTTAATTGTGGCTAAGGTGATAAAAAATTAAGTGCACTTTACCATAATTTTTTTTAAAAAACTTAAATTGTTAGGGTCAAAAGATTGGTCCAGCTCTCCAGGAAGATGAGGACCCAGGAGACTGCTAAGACTCTTGAAATTACGGCAGTGACTGAGGACTTCCAAAGTCCCTGGGGAGCCCCACACTGGCCTAGTCATGTAGCCTTACACCCACTGACTGATGTCCTCAACACTGCTGACTTGGCAGGTCTTTGACTACGGCCACATTACACGGTTAGTACACGCTGGTACATGCCTGTACATAAGACCATGAATCGGGGCACTGACTCTGAGACGAACTAATCACTGGGCTCCGGAGACAACCATCAATGGCAAGACATCTAAATTAAACTTACAAATGCCTGAACAGCCTATCCAGGAAGGCTGAGGAAGGACGCCATGGCAGAGGGAAGGATGTCCCATGAGATATCAAAAGGGACTTCTCTTTGTCCTTCCCTAGTGATAGATGGAACTACATATAAGACAGACAGGACGAGAGAGACTGTCTATGTGATAGCATCAAAAGCAAGCAGGAGACACGGTACCAGGATGGTATTTAACAGGAAGTCATGTAGAATCTGTGATCTGATTGTCCAAAGTGAGACCTGGCTTGTCAGCAAGCAAATCGTCACTGTAACTTCATGGGAAACTTGTTGTGACTCCATAATGTCACAAGCTGCCGTAATAAAGGCAAAGTCCACAGAAATGACGAGGGTAAATCCCTCTGGTGGCTGCATGAAGCCTTATGTCTTCTGTCAACAGATTCCTGCCGCCACTCTAAGGAAAGGGGCTGACATTCCACATTGCTGGGAATGTCACACATACACACACACACACACACACACACACACACACATTTATTTAAATTGCTTCCAGCCAACATCTTCCTTACATCTCACAACCATTTTTTAAACAAGGAAAACAATGGCTTCCCTATATAGAATCCCTATAAAACTCCCTGGATTTCTCAGTAATTTTACAACACTGATAGGCCACCAGCTGTCTCCACAGGTCATCATTCCAAACTGCTCCTGAGAATCTGAGATAACAACAGAGAACTTCATCAGACCTGTTTCCAGAGTGGTTGGTTAACAAAGAGCTGTTCTAGAAAAAACTCGGGCCCAAGACCCATACAATACCCAGGAAAGGTCCATTCAAAGCCTTTGCCAAGTGTTCCGAGTTCCTATGCATGCATTTCTGGCTAAAAAAAAAAAAAGTCTGCTTTAGAAGGCTGTCACAAACAAGAAAAAAAAAGTGACTGTTGAAAGCAAACATGTTGGTGGGTAATATAAAGATGACAAAATTACATAAACAGCCTTAAAAACAAACAAACAAAACTCAAAACACATAGTAACCATTTAGTATGAGGAAAAGCCGTGCAAAGGTTATCTGAGGGCCAGGGAGGGAGCCCAGTGGACAATGCACTTACTGAGTCGAAATAGGGACCTCAGTTCAGATCCACAGAACCAACGATAAAGCTGCTTTCAGTGGTACATGCCTGTAACTTCAGTGCTGAGGACAAAAACAGGCCTATTCTGAGGGCTCACTCGCCAGCTAAAATGGTAAGCTCCCGGTTCACCTAAAGACCCTGCTTCAAAAAATAAGGTAAAATGACTGAAGAAGATAACGTTTGGATTCCACTCAAGTGAGCACACACATACATACAGACAAAAATTATATATATACACACATATGTAAACATTTAAATAAATAAATAAATAATTTTTAAATGTTTAGAAAAAGATGGCTTGAAGGTATCACAATAGAAATTGGCAAGCCATGCAAAACGAGGTTTATGAGGCTTTGAAATCACACATTTGTGATTCTTAGTGACAGAGACATCGAGTTGGCCAGGAGAGAGGTTCAGCAGTCTTCTCCAGTGCAGCAGGGAGGTGATGAAGACACTTGAAAAGCGCATACAGCAAAATCAAGTCATCAGTGAGTTCAGAAGCTCGTAGGATGAAAGAATGTCTCTTGGCTTGGCAAATTGGAAGAATGTGATTTTTGAAGCATGACCCTGGCACAATGCTCCAGCCAGGGCCACAAATGTTTCTCTGTTTGTGATGGAGTCACACTCTGTTGAAGCCAACGCAGTTGAAAATAATTGTAAATTGAAAATGCACCTGATAGAGCCAACCTGCCCAACATCTGAGCTCAACCTGACCACCTGCACATGCCCAGAACGCTTACATTAGCCGACAGCTGGCCAAAAGCATTCAGCATTCAGCCTGCTCGGTAAGGAAGTGTTGAATCCCTCAGACAGCTCTGTGAGTACAGAGGGTGAGGATGAAAACAAGTGTACAGTGTATCTTTCAACCAACCATCCTAAGGTCCGACTCTAAGCCTCAAAGCCATCATGATGCCGAGACCTTCCACCACCCCAAGCTTCTGAATTCACCTCAACTCCGTAAGTTACCATGGAGATCTAGTCTAGAAACAACTGGTTCTCTGTCCTCAAACAACTGTAAGTTTCATAATCCTGTGGAAAGTAGAGAGCAATTCAAAGTTTCAGCTCAGGGCTTCGCTAATTTCCTATCTAATCAGCCTGATTTGTTCTGGGCATCCCAGAGGCCAAGAGATGGGTACCAATATGTCCCTTGCAGCGACGCTCCTATCTGTGCGTTCTCTGTCCTGCCATGGGGACAATTCCTGCACTCTTTCACAGCCATGGTTATTCCTCCACCACACTTCCCATCTGACCTGGAAACAGGGTATTTATTCTGTTGGAGGAATCTTGAGAAGTAAGACAAATATTTAAAGCTCCCGATTTCTAGATCTTGGGATCTGGAAGGGACTAGCTGGAGGGGGGTCAGCATGCAGTCTTCTTATGTCTTCTTTCCACCTGGCTTTGTTTTCAGCTTACCAAAATTTATCATCGTGACTGGGCGAAAAATTAAATTCTCTCCCCCAGTAGCTGTTCTGGTGCGGCACACGACAACAGGCCGACTGGTTAATACTGTACACAGAACATACTGTTGCTGTGTTGGACTCACACTACAGGACGGCTAGCGCCATGAAAGAGGACAAACTAGATAGTAAGCTAAAAGCAGGTTTGGGGACTGAAAGTCAGTGTGATGCAACTTTGACATATCGCGGGCCCCCAAAATTCACATATTGAAACCCAAATCCTCACAGTGATGGGCCAAGGGAGTGGAGCCTTTGAACGTGATTAGGTCACAAGTGAAGAATGCTCAGTGCCCTACAGGAGTCCAGGGAGAACAAATGATATGTGATAGATGAAAGATAGAGAAATAGAAGGTTGGATACAGACATACATACATACATATATACATACAGGTAGGTGATAGAAATAGGTAGATGAGAGATAGGTGATAGACAGATGGACAGATGATACATAGGTGAAAGAGAAAGAAACAGAGAAAAAGAAAGGACATGCACAACTGTCCACAGTCTCGATGAGGAATTGGTACCAGTCAAATCCTTTAAATAAAATGGTATAGTGTTTATTTTCCTCACTCCTCCCTTCAACTTTAAAGCATTGCTACATGGCTTGTAATAAATACCTAACAAAATATAAGTACTGTGAGGATAATTGTGCTGTATTCTTTACTGTAACAAGAAAAATGTCTGTGCAAGCTAGTACAGACAAAATTTCCTCCTTCTTTCTCCGCTGTTGGCTGAATCTGTGGCTGTAGAACCGTCAGTTACAGGAAGCCAACAGCCGGCGTATAAAGTACTTGCAAGTATATACAGCATGCTGATTTTGTATCACAGAAATATATATACATTTACATTTAAAATTTTTTAGAAACGTGACATTTTTAACTTAATAGTAAATTTAAATTTATAAATAAGTTACAGAAGGAAAAAAAACATCGCACCAATACCAAAATAGAGTGGTTAGTTCAGTTTATGAATCTGTTAGATTCCAGTTATGAATCATCTCTTATTTGCTCTGTATTGCATTTCCTACATTTGCTAAGCTAAACAGGTATTGCTCTCATCAATACTGTGTCTGGTCCTTCTTGTGGGCTGTGCTTTTCTATCTGTTCCTGTGCAGATGATGGGACAAATGTTGCTCAAATCCCCTGAAGATTCAAAGAAAGACTCTGACTGGCTGATGGCCTCTGGCCACACTGGACTACTAGAACAGACAAGAAGCTGAGGGTGCATCATGAGCGCTCCATTCATCTCCCACTCAGTGAGAGCTGACAGGCCCTTTGAGCGGGACCCAACAGCCCCTTAGCCTGCAACACACCCCATCATGAAGAAATCATGCGGCCCTTAAATACAGCCTGAGAATTGTCTTGTTTGGGAAACATACTACCTCCTGGACACTAAATTAAAACATACAATTAGATTTCCATTAAGTTACAGCAAATTCTGCTGAACTGATCTAATCGGCCTCTATCCCTATATGACATCATGCTTTAAAGGCTTGGCCTGAACATAAATACTTAATGTAATAAATACAGTCTGAAATATTTGATCTCCTTGGCAGCTTAATTGATCTACTACAGAGACTGACAGGAAAAATTAAGTTAGCTCTGTCTCGTCTCTGCCAATAGCACAGTTTCCTCCGAAAGGGCCGTGTGATCTGATGTGGGTGTCAGGTGGCATTCTGGAGCTCTGTCTCTTTGCAGAACATTTCAGTTAAAAGCAGAAATTGAACAAAAAGAGAGATGCACAGAATTGTGAGACATTTCTTACTAAAACCATAGTCATTTTGTTTCTTAGTCACATAAATAAATGAAGAACCATATTTCTGAGCCCCCTTGCCTATTCCTTAAATTCTTGAGGAGAGTCTATGTGAGACTATAGATAGATGCCCATGACTATGTATGCTTGTCATAACCAGATGCACTGCAGAGCCAAATTCATACCCAGACACTGCCTTCTACCGTAGACCCTGAGTACTTGTTTCTGGTCCTATTCTGTGGTGTTCCAGCCTTTACCATAAGATATTTGCTTGTGTGTGCACCAAGCCTGCAAGCATCCTTCTCCAACTCCTGATCCCAGAACCAATGGTCCCATTTTCATGCAAAGTAAACACCCAGTGAATATCTGGGGGATGCAGAAAGAGAAGGACAATGCATCCTTCCTGGAGAGTTCTCGTATGTCAGTCTCTCCGGCTTTCTATTGTCCATGTTCCAAACCTCCTCGTGGAAGGAAGCGCTGTGGTTACGGCAGCTACAGCCTGTGACTAATGCCAAGAGCATCACGCTATTTTAACAAGTTCCTTTAGCACTACCAACCCTAATCACACGCTACCTTGCCACCCTCTAACCCTTACAAACCCAGCGTCTTTACATTCACTCATTCGCTCAGCAAAAACTCATCAACAAGAACCAATTCTTCTCACAGTTGTCCCCAGGTATCTGATGCAGATTCAGGGCTAGCGGAAGTGTCCTGTTTCTGCCTGGATGCTTTTCCAGAGCTTAAAATGTATACATTTGAGCAGCTCCCAGATCTGAGAACACCCCAGCACGGCCAGAGCAAATGCAGGGGCATGTACAGGCTGCTCCTCTGGCTGCCTTGCTCAGCCTCTGGCACCAGCGGAACACTTCCTCTCAGCTCCCTGCACTCCAGGGCCCCATTGATTATCAGGAAGGGCAAACCCATCAGCACCCATAGGAAATGACTTCCAGAAAATGAACTGTAGGTTTTAAGCTGGAAGATGACAGCAGGTGCCTGTCAAAGAAAGAGAATCAATCGGGCGCCTGGCTTGGGGTCTCAGGGAGGGACGCTCAGGTCGCTGGCGTGGCCTGCTGCTATCAGGTGTACTCTGTGACCTTGAGCGGCAGTAGGGCTTCTGCTGGCCTACGTTTCTCCTGCTCCTACACGGAGAGATGTAAGGAGGTCCCTTACAAACCGTGAGTGCCAGGTTCTCCACCTTTCTAGAAGTTGGAGTTTGAATGTTCTCCCCCCTCCCCCAAGACCCATGTACTGTTAAAGGTTGGTCTCCAGCCTGCAGGTGCTGCTGAGTTGGGTAGGCCCTTACTGGGTGAGACCGTACAAAGAGGTGAGACCGTACAAAGAGGTGAGGCCATTGGCGCATATCTTTGAAGGGGATAGTGGAACCTAACCGCTGCTCTTTCTTCCCTTTGCTTCTCAGCTGCCATGAAATGGACAGGCCCCCTCTTCCGAGTGCCCCTGCTGGGAGGGCCTAGGCAGTCAAAGGCTCAAAGCAATGGAACAAAGAGGCTGACACTTCAGAAACCATGAGCTGAAATAAACCTCTCTTCCTTTTAAGTTTTGTATCTCAGATGTCTGGTCACAACCCCACAAAGCTGACGCTGATACTGAATAATGAACGACAGCATGGAGAGGACAGAGGGCTCACCCGATTACCTTCCTCATGGGGAATGGCTGTATTCTGTCCCTTAGGTCCTCTGCTCCCCAAAACACATCCATCTGGAGTCCTGCAGGACTGCACTGGGGTTCTGGGGCACTGTGCACTGCCCATGCACCGTGGACCTCTATCACTGCACCCTGGAGGCCACTCCCTGGGTGAGCAAATGCCCATGAGGTATAGGGTCTTCTGCCCCAGACATCTAAACCCAAGCCCTTATCAGACCCAAGTGACCTCTGCTCCTTGTCATTTTGACCCTACAGGCAGTTACTACTACTTACTAGAATTACTGTGTTAGGCTTGAGGCATGCCTACTTACCAGACCACTATGTGTGGCCATAATGACCCCTTTCACAGGCGACCCAGAAATAAGAAGGAGACTGTGCTGCTAGTCCATGTGTCTTATGCATGCCTTCTTTCTGCCCAGGAAATCTCTTATGCCACTTTCAAACCTTCCTTCCTCCTCTGCAAAAGGAGTTCATGCCTCTCTTTGCATGCCTTTGTTTAACTCTGTCACCTGACTCAAGCATTCATGGCCAACTCAACTCTCTCTCCACATCCAGCCCCCAGCCTTCCAGCCCCTTAGCTTAGAGATATGCTTAAGCCATTGCTGGGTGCTCAGCTCTATAGAGAGGCATCCAGCCACCGTGATGCTCCACTGATACTGGATGGTGAGTGCTTGTTCAAGGTTTCTGAGGAAGGCAGCTGACAGTGCAGACTGGAGTCAATAGCCCTGCGCCTTCCTAAAGAGGCCTTCACTCACCCCCTGCATCCCATGGCCTTCTCTCCTCTTCATCCAAGTTTCATTATCTTCCATGCTACAAAGACCCTGCTGGGGCAGAAGTGAGTGTCTTGGAAGGATCTAGAGGTTAGTCATATATGACCAACACCTTAATGTGTGCTTAGCAAAAACTGAGATGTAAGCTGAGTTTAAAAACAAATGTCCCAGGTCATTCACAAGAACAACACATCCCTTATAGCTGTGGTTGCTGGACTCCAAAGAAAGCTTTCAGTGAAACAGCTCCCACTATTCAAGCCCAGGAAACTCCCTCACTCAAGTCTGGGCTGGCCCTTTAAACACCACAATATAGCAAAAAATGGTACCTATTAGGGCTTGGCATCTCCTGAGGGCTTGGCATTTAAATTTACACTTTTGAAACCTTACTACCACCCAACTCAAGCCCAGCCTGGAATGAGAGAAGCCACAGAGAAAAAGAAGGGGCATCCTTGCTCCCCAGGCTTCCTTTCAAAACATCAGACACATAAGTGAGACCACCTCACATGTATCAGGCCCAGCTGCCGTCTCGGTGCAATTTCCTGGGAGATCCTAAGCAAAAGTTACAGAAAAACTGCTCAACACAGCCCAGCCAGTCCTCAGAACTGTGAGACAATAAGACAGTTGCTGGTTTCTTATGTCGTAGGCCTACTGTATCTGTTCCCAGATTCACCAAACCTCAGAAGAAACATGCTCTCTGGTGAATGTGTGCAGACATTTTCTTCTTGTAACCACTCCCCACACAATTTGCCAAGCATTTAAATTACATTAAGGATTATAAGTAACTTAGTGGTGATTTAAAGTGGACAGGAAGGGATATAGGTAATGACAGACACTACACCCTTTTTTATAAGGGACTGAGTATCTGGAGACTTTGGCATGCATAGAGGATACTGGAACCAATCCTCACCAGAAACCAAAGAACAAGTGTGCTGATATTTAGGGTAATCACAGCTAGGTAAAGCTAAAACAGAGCCTAGATTACAGGGTCTAAGAAATTAAAATCAACAAATGCTGGTGAAGATGGGGGAAAAGAGGAATAAATATTCACTGCTAGTGAGAATGTACCCTGGTAGAGCCAGGTGGAAGTGAGTACAGATGCTTCTAAAGAAAGCAGAAAAAAGAACTACCGTTCTAGCGGGAAACTCCTACAGCTGAAAGACACCTTCAGCGAAGTGACTAACTACAAAATTAACTCAAAAAAATCAGTAGCCCTCCTTTAAACAAGTGATAAATGGGCTGAGGAAGAAATTAGGAAACCAACACCCTTCACAATAGCCACAAATAATATAAAATATCATTATGTAACTTCAATCAAGCAAGTAAAAGATCTATATGACAAGAACTTCAAGTCTTTGAGGAAAGAAATCAAAGACGATTTTAGAAGATAGAAAGATCTCCCATACTCATGGATCAGTAGAATTCACATAATAAAAATGGCCATTTTACCAAAAGCAATGTACAAATTCAATGTAATTCCCATCTAAATTCCAACACAATTCTTTACAGACCTTGAAAGGGCAACCATCACCTTCATATTGAAAAATAAAAAACCCAGGATAGCAAAAAGAATTCTGTACAATAAAAGACCTTCTGGTGGTATCACCATCCCTGATTTCTACCTATACTGCAAAGCAATAGTAATTTAAAAAATGCATGATATTGGCATAGAAACAGACAAGTTGATCAATGGAACCAAACTGAGGACCCAAAAATAAACCCACACTCATATGGGCACTTGATTTTCAACAAAGAAATAAAAAAATCATACAATGGAAAAAAAAAAAGAAAGCTTCTTCAATGAATTGTGCTGGTCTAACTGGATGTCTCCATGTTAAAAAAAAAATGCAACTAGATCCATATCTATCACCCTGAACAAAACTCAAGTCCAAGTGGATCGAAGACCTCAACATAAAACCAGATACACCAAATCTATTAGAAGAGAAAGTGGGGAAAAGTCTGGAACTCATTAGCATAGGAGACAATTTCCTGAACAGAATATCAACAGCTTAGGCTCTTAGATCAACAATTAATAAATGGGATGTCATGAACTTGAAAAGCTTCTGTAAGGCAAAGGACACAGTCAATAGAACAAAACGGCAGCCTACAGATTGGGAAAAGATATTCACCAACCCTACATCCAACAGAGGACCAATATCTGAAATATATAAAGAATTTAAGAAGTTAAACAGCAATAAATCAAGTAATCCAATTAAAAAATGGGGTACAGAGCTAAACAGAATTCTCAATAGAGGAACATCGAATGGCAGAGAAACACTTAAAGAAATGCTCAACATCTTTAGTCATCAGGGAAATAAAAATTAAAACAACCCTGAGATTTCACCTTACACCCATAAGAATGGCTAAGATCAAAAACTCAAGTGACAACACATGCTGGAGAGGATGTGGAGAAAGAGGAACCCTCCTATATTGCTGGTGGGAATGTAAACTTGTACAACCACTTTGGGAATCAGTCTGGTGCTTTCTCAGACAATTAGGAATAGTGCTACCTCAAGATCCAGCTACATCACTCCTAGGCATATATTCAAAAGATGCTCAAGTATACAACAAGGACATTCGCTCAACCATGTTCATAGCAGCTTTATTTGTAATAGCCAGAAGCTGGAAACAACCCAGATGACCCTCAATTGAGGAATAGATACAGAAATTGTGATAATTTACACAATGGAATACTAACTCAGCAATTAAAAACAAGGAAATCATGAAATTTGCAGGCAAATGGTGGGATCTAGAAAAGATCATCCTAAGTGAGGTATCACAGAAACAGAAATACACTCATGGTATATTCTCATTTATAAGTGGATATTAGACATATAATATAGGATAATCATACTAAAATCTGTATACCTAAGGAAGCTAATCAAAAAGGAGGAGCCTGGGTAAGATAATCAATCTTCATTCAGAAAGGCAAACTGTACTGACATCGGAAGAGGGAGAAAACAGGGAACAGGACAGGAGCCTACCACAGAGAGCCTCTGAAAGACTCTCCCCAGCCGGGTATCAAAACATAAGCTGAGACTCACAGTCAAACTTTGGGCAGAGTGCAGGGAACCTTATGAAAGAAGAGGGAGATAGAAAGACCTGGAGAGAACAGGAGCTCCACAAGGAGAGCAGCAGATCCAAAAATTCTGAGCACAGGAGTCTTTTCTGAGACTGATACTCCAAACAAGAACCATGCATGGAGATAACCTAGAACCCCTGCACAGATGTAGCCCATGGCAGCTCAGTGTCCAAGAGGGTTACCCAGTAATAGGAACAGGAACCATCTCTGACATGAACTCATGGGCTGGCTCTTTGATCACCTCCACCTGAGGGGAGAACAACCTTACCAGTCCACAGAGGAAGACAATGAAGCCAGTCCTGATGAGACCTGATAGACTAGGGTCAGATGGAAGGGGAGGAGGACCTCCCCTATCATTGGACTGAGGGAGGGGCATAGGAGAAGAAGAGGGAGGGAGGGAGGAAGGGTGGGATTGGAAGGAGAGAGGAGAGGAGACTACAGCTGGGATACAAAGTGAATAAACTATAATTAATAAAAATAAAATAATTTTTAAATGGGGTACAGAGCTAAACATAATTCTTAATAGAGGAATCTCTAATGACCAATAACCACTTAAAGAATTGCTCATCGTCCTTAGTCATCAGGGAAATGCAAATCAAAATGACTCTGAGAATCCATCTTACACCCATCAGAATGGCTAAGATCAAAAACTCAAGTGACAGCATATGCTGGAGAGGATGTGGAAAAAGGGCAACACTCCTCCATTGTTGGCGGGAGAGCAAACTTGTACAATGACTTTGGAAATCAATCTGGCACTTTCTATTAAAATTGAGAATAGTTCTAGCTCAAGCCCCAGCTATATTCCTGGGCATAAACCCAAAAGATGCTTCACCACACCACAAGGACATTTGCTCAACTGTGTTCATAGCAGCTTTATTCATAATAAGCAGAAACTGGAAACAACCTAGATGTCCCTCAACTGAAGAACAGATAAAGAAAGTATGGTACATTTACAAAATGGAATACTATTCAGCTATTAAAAACAAGGAAATCATGCAACTTGCAGATGAAACTAGAAAAGATCTCCCTGAGTGAGGTAACCCAGACTCCAAAAGACAGACAAGGTATGTACTCACTTAAACTGGATTTTATCCATACAGTACAGGATAACCATACTGCAACTCACAGACAAAAAACAAAAACAACTAAGTAATAAGGGGGCCCAAAGGAGGTTGATTGAATCTCACCCAGAAGGGGAAGTAGAACAGACAGCAGAAATGTAAGAAGAGAGGTAAATGGATAGGAGATGGATGGTGTAAGGGAGGGAAACGAGAGTGAGGATTAGATGAGGCGGGGAGCAGGAGGCCAGAGAGCTTGGAGAGAGAGGAGAAACCATCTCTGAGACAAGTTGGAGACCTGAGACAGGATAGGCTCCTGGGGGAACAAGGGGATTACTCAAGCTGAGACTACAAGCAAGGGGGCGGGGGACATGGAGACTGAGGTAGCCACCTTCTAGCCAGGTAGGACTCCTAGTGGAGGGGAACACAATCCACCCACAAAAACCTTTGACACAAATTTTACCCTGTCTACAAGAAGCACAGGGATAAAGAGGGAACAGAGATTGAGGAACAGCCAACCAATGACTGGCCCAACCTGAGACCTACCCCACGGTAGAGAGCCAACCCCTGACACTACTAATGATGCTCTGGTAGGCTTGCCTACAGAAGCCTAGCATAACTGTCCTCTGAGAGGCTTCACGCAGCATCAGATGGAAACAGATGCTGACACTCACAGCCAAACATGGGGCAGAGCCCGGGAGTCTTGTGGAAGTAATGCGGGAAGGATAGAAGGGCTCAGAAGGGATAAGAACTCCACAAGAAGAGCACCAGAGACAACTGACCCAGGCTGATGGGGATTATAGAAACTGAAGCACCAATTAAAGAGCATGCATGGTCCCGACCTAGGCTCCTTCACATATGTAATCGATGGGAAGCTTGGTCTTCATGTGGGTGCCCTAGCAAGTGGAGCAGGAGCTGTTTCTGACATGTTCCCTGTGGCCTGCTTTCGGATCACTTCCCCGTAGTGGAGTTCCTGGCCTGGCCTCAGTGAAAGACGAAGTGCTCAGTCCCCACCTGACTTGATCTCCCCTTTTCTGAGAAGGGGAGGGGAGAAAGGGGGAAGACGGTGGGAGGGTGGGACCAGGAGGAAAGGAGGAAGAGCCTGCATTAGGGATATAAAGTGAATAAATAAACAAACCTAAAAGAACTATCAAATGGGAGAATCAACTGAAACTGTGTGTGAAAAGTGCCTAACACAGTGTTTCTCAGCCTACGGATAGAGATCCTCCTGGAGAGTCAAGCGATCTGTTCACAGGGGCTGCACACCAAATATCCTCCATATCCAATGTTTACATTATGATTCCCAGTGGTAGTACAACTACAGTTAGGAATTAGCAACAAATATAATTTTTTTGGTTGGGGGTCACCACAACATTAGAAATGTACTAAAGAGCTGGCTGCAGCATTAGGAAGGGTGAGAACCACTGGCCAGAAGGAGGCCTGCTCCTTTGTAAGCTAATTGCAGATAAACAACGTCACAGATCAACCTCTTCATGATAACAAATGCAAAAAGCGAAAGAAAATATTAGCAAATCAAATCTAGCAATCTATAAAAAGGATAACATGTCACATCTAATTTGGGTTTACTACAGGAGTGTGCAGTTGATTTAACATTTTAGAATCCAATCAACATAATACATCACATTAACATAAAGAAAGAGAAAAACCGTTCGACCGTTTTGGAAGCTGCAAAGAAAACATCTGATGAAGTAGGCCTTGCGTCTCCTCACAGTGTTGAATTTTTAAATGATAAACTAGGACAGCAAGGGAGTCACCCCCTCTGATAAAGGGCACCTTGAAAAATAATGACAGGCCAGGCACGATGGCACACTCCTATAACTGCAGCATTTGGGAAGCTGAAGCAGGGGGATTTTGAATTTGAGGCCAACCTGAGCCAGAGCCTATGTGAAACTCTCCAAGCAGCAAGGACTGAGACTATAGCTTTGTGGCTGATCATGAGGTTAATGTGTAGGACCCTGAGTTCAGTGTTAAGCACCACAAATAGTTACGTAATGATGACCATAAACGGTTTTGTGAGGCCTTGAGGGCTTTTCCAGGAGAAGAAGAACAGGGCAAGACAGGTGACATCAACAAGCATGGAAGATAGAGCTGGGTGTGACAGTGAACACCTTTAATCCCAACACTGCGGAGGCAGAGGCAGGTGGAGCTCTGTAAATTCAAGTTCCAGGTTAATCTGGGCTACATAGTAAGACCCTGTCTCAGATGCAATATTGTATGAGTCTGTTTATTTTTAAAGTCTATAATAGCAATCTTAAAATGTCTACATCTAAAGAAACAGGAAGCCTCAAGGCTAAGAGGAAAAGGAAGCAATTGCCAGCGGAGCCAGGAAGATGGTTATGTGAAGGCTGGGCAGCACAGTGAGTTGTGTGATATGTTAACTGTATCTCACAGAACTTGATTTGAAAGTCAGAATAGTACAGGATTTTCCAATAGCATCACTTCTACTACTACCATTCCGGAAGCAGAAGCAGGAGATAGCATGAGTCCAAGAGTTCAAGGGTGTTGGAGGCAAGATAGCAAGACTCTATGTAAAAAATGAAATAAATAAATAAGAAATAACTGTACCAGGAATTCTAACCAGCAAAGCCAGATGAAAAAAAAAAAAGACAAACTATACTTGGAGATGACCTTCACAAATATGAGCTGTCACACACACACAAACTAGTTATTTGCACTGCTAAATCTTACCAGCCTAACACTGAGCGTGAGAAAACAGACTCCCCTAAATGCAGTGTTATTCCCTTTATCTTCAGTCATGTGTCACTTAAAGATGGGAGAATAGTCTGAGAAACACATAGACCATCTCACCATGGTGCGGACAAACATCAGAGTGCATTGATATAAGCCATTGCTGTGACGTTGATAGGCAGCTAGAACCTTCTTTATAAGACACATGTAGGCTTTGACTGAAATGTCATGTGACAAACATGTGATGTGTGTATGTGTGTGTGTGTGTATGTGTGCATAAAATGCCCAATTGGCCAAGACTGCAGTGCTCCAGAATGCCTACTTCAGTGGGAAAACTATCTCATCCTAAAATTCAGCAAGTTGATTGCGTTTAGTGTGAAGCAAGGTGATGTGACTAGAATGGGGCCCAGGGAGTCAGGGCCCCTGGGGGACAACCAAGCTGGCAACGCTGTGCTCAGATCATTCCTGAAGCCCAAGCTGTGTGCTTTCTGACTAGTTCTAATGAACATTCTTCCAGTGTGCTTTTATTTGTTTGGCTGTTTTTAAGACAGCCAGTCTTACAGCGGAATACAGGCTATCATCAAACTTGAGATTCCCCTGCCTCGGGGTCTCAGGTGCCAAGATAGTACGCGTGGCCCACCACTACTGCCTCAACATTTATTTCTAAAAACTGTCATTTTTAGAAAAGAAAAAAAGCCATTGCAGAAGGGCTGGAGAATGCTTTTTAGAGAGCTCTGCATAGGAAATGATCCCCCTCTGGCTCTGAGTTTAGCCCCATGGGCAAATTCTGACTGGCTAACCCAGCCCTACTCATTTCAGAGACTAGGTGTTGTTGGCTTGGCCTAGAAGCCAGAAGTAAGAGGGTACTTGGTGGCTCACTGGAGAGCCTGCCTCAGCAGAGACATAGCAGGGCCCTCTCCCAGCGGTGCCCACTGCATCCCCTCAATCTCGTGCGTGCAGGATTTAGGACTGCTGAGGGCCACTGAACCTGAGTGAGTTGATCCAGCATTGTCTTCAGACTTCACAGCCCCCAGGCCTCAGCCAGGCAAGCATCACCAGGATTACATCCTCAGCAGACCTGCCTGCTCCTGAGTCCCCCTGTCCAGACCTCACCTGTGCCTGCGAGGCCCAGGTCATCTCCCGAGGAAGAGTTGACAAGAGGAAAGGGGTCAGACCTCACCGTGCTGCTATCCCAAGCCACTGCACCCACATCCTGGATGCAGAACCTCCATCACGAACTCTGCCCTGGGAAAGGGGTGCTCCCTTTAGGAAGGTCTCCTGTGATGCCACTGTCTGGCTCAGAGCACGTAGCTCTGAAAGCATGGGCAGAGCAAGCTGTGAATAGTGAAAGCTCTGTACTGAATCACAGGTTAGAGGCGGGGAGCTAAGCAACTCAGCACTCCAGAGATCACCTCCCTCTGCTGCCCAAGGCTCGCTAGGCCCCAACAGTGCCTGCTCATCTTCAGCCAGCACTGCCCCAGAACAAAGCCAAGTGCCTCCATGGCCTTTAATGACCTCTTCTACATTAATGAATCTCCATCACCAAGCTCTCTATTAAGATAACACAGAAAAATTTTGATGTTGTCCCCCCGACACCCATTACTGTTCTATAAATCTTGCCTGTCTAATCATGTCCTGTGACCTCCTAAGATGACAGTTAGCATGAAATGGTCAATCACGTTATGCATGAGCTAGGCCGGCCTATCTTCCTGGTGTGAGTTCTCTCCAAGCGTTCCATAAGCAAAACACTTCATTTAGAAAGCTCCATGACACCTTACAAGGGTTGGTAAGGCCTTTCAACATTGCCAAAACTATGGAAGACATAGGAAACGGTCTGTGGGAGGAGCAACCATCCCAAGAGTGACAGAGCTCCAGGAGATGGAAGTCTTGAGGAGCAGACTTTCTGGTGGGTCCATGGAAAGTGGCCAGGCACTGCCACAGGATGAAAACAAAGGACCGTGAGCACTATGGTAGGCGGTATTCAACAAGGACCCCCATGGACCATCAGCTGTCCTCACTCATGGCCTCCTCATTCCATCCCATGTGCACAATCCCCTTACTCTGCTAACACACACATACAAATATATATATATATATATATATATATATTTTTTTTTTTTTTTTTTTTTTAAGAAAGGGAAAGCTCAGACCACAGCAGCAAGGCATTCCCTTGCTTGGAATCCATGCTAGCCTGTGCCCACTGATGGAGGAGGAACGAGTGTGGGCTCTAGTTATTTGACTTTGTCCCTGATGAGCAGTTTCCTGGCCACGGGAGCCAGCTGCTTCACTCTCCGACAGAGGCTGCCCAGTGAGCCTGGAAGCTGGTCTCACTCCTATGCTCTGCACATTCCTCAGAACTGGCTTACTAGAGGACCCACGGCCTCCTCCTGTCAAAGACTGCCATTGCCCATTTCCCACACGCCTTCTGTTTCCCATCACCAGGGTCCCCTAGCAGAACTGCACAGCTGCACTCTTCTGGGCACACTTTGCCAACCCCCACACCCCAGCACCAAGCCTCCCGTGTAAGCACTATAGCCCATAAACCGGCGGGCTACAGCACGGGGCTGCCAGCACCGGAGTAGAGCGGGAGAGGCAAAGGGTAGTTTCTGCCCTCACCTTCTGGGCCTGAGACAGACCCATCAAGTCCAGCCTCCAGGGCATGCACAGAAATGATGGGATGTATCAATTTTTCAGACAGTGGCCAATGTTGGCTTCTCCAGCCTCCTAGCTGAGTCCCAGGTCTTTCCCTGAACATGAATTTCTAAGGAAGAAAAAGTTGGTCCTCCAATTTCTTAAGGAAGCCATCCCTCCCCTCCATTACCTTAACATTCAAAAAGCAGGGGGAAATAGCTGAAATGGAAGATTTGGTTCCTTTGTAAACTCAGTTACCTTATGCAAATATGTTTTTGTTTTAATCCCATGAGTGGGATTTTAGTTTGAGCTCTAGTTTGTCCACAGCTGTTGTCTTGAGCAGGGTGTGGCTTTTGCCAGCTGGTAATGGCCTGCCACGTGCAGCATGGAGAGGGGTGTGGTCTAGGGCTCTGAGGATAGAAAAGAGAGCCAAGAAAGAGAGGGTGGGGCTTGCAGTGTTGGCATGCAGTGTTGGCATGTGGCGTGTAGCAGTTTGGAGAGACCAGAGGGATGACGGTGTGGCAGTTTGGAGCAGACAGACGGAGAGAAACGCTTCAGGGAGAGGCAGCTTGGAGAAGACTGCTAGCTGTGTCTGCTGTTGAAGGAGATTGATATAGCCCTAAAAGAACCCCTTGACCCTAACAGCCAGAAGTAAAAGGGGCCCCTCTCTCCGCTAACCTTCTCTCTCTCCTACTTAGGGTTAGGAGGTTGGTGAAAGGGAGATAGAGGCCTAAACACCCTAATTAAAGTAGAGTTAATAAAAAAAAAAAAAAGCCCTTTGGAATTTTGGACAGGATCAAAGGAAAAGCTCAGGACTACAGACACTAAGCTTGCTTACTCACAGTGGAGGGGTGCTTGGTAATGGCTGTGCCCTAAGAGTGTCCTTCATCCACCTCTGCTAGAGCCCAACAGGTGCCCCAACACTGCCAGATGTGAACACATGACTTCCTACCCTGAACCTCAGTTTTTCGTCTATAGAAAGCCTAGACATGTTCTTTGAGCACATGTATGAACAATGGTCTTCCCAACTGCCTCATGGAGCCTCTGTACTGGCCAGAGCCCTTGGCCACTGAGTTCAAGCCCAAGAGTAGGAGACAGTGGAGTCAGCAAGGTCTGCACAGGACCTAGGAATGCAGGGAAAGTGATGGAAACTGAGTCACAGACTAGGGCTCCTGGAAAGCAAACAGGTCCTAGAAAGTTAGTCTTCCCTCCTGAGTCTAGATGCTGCTATTCACTTGGGGGAAGCCTAGGAAGAAAGGAGTGGTCAGGAAGCTGACCCATCTCCAAAGCATTTAACACACACCCCACAAAACAGCTGACTGTTGAATCTCAAGAGTTTTCAGAAGCCAGCTTAGAATAGAAGGACACGTCTCAGCCTATATCTTGGTTCAGAGTTACCCCTAATGCAGCTAGGGCGCTGAAGAGCCTGCCTGAAGGTACAGCAGACTGTGGTTCAGCCCCCAGCGGTTTCCAGCTCAGAAAGTGTCCTTTCTGGAAGTGTCATCTCAGCAGGGAGTGCCAAATCTACATTATTTCAGCCATCCCAGCACCAGCAATCTGTGTCGCTACAAGAACTCAGCTGAACTAAGACCTGAGACTGCCTGGCCAACACAGGAGAGTTTCAGTCATTGTTCATTTTCCCTCCCTTTCCCCTGGGGCTCTGCTAATAGGAGGTAGAAAAGCAAGATGTTCAGAGAGACTGAAGGGCACAGGGCCACAGAGGGTGGCCAGGGAGAGCCCCGGGAAAGGGTTTTGCTGGGGAGAGATCTGAAGAGGAAAGAGGAACAGAAACACAAGGAGAAGAATTCAGAAAGCAGACAGAGAAGAAGGAAAGCAAAGTCCTTTTTGGCCCAATGGGGGCCACAAAGGACAGGTCAGTCACCAGCCCTGTTCATGGATGTGCTGCAGTGGAGGCAACACTTGGAAGATGGAAACTAATGTGAACTAGTGATAGGATAAAGTTTATATGCCGACATCATGTGCTGACAGTGTTAGGAGGTAGGGCCTCTGGGAGGGACAAGGACATGAGTGGGGCCCTCCTGAGGGGGATGAGGCTCCCCTGATGGAGAACTAGCTCACTTGCTCTCTCTGCTGTGTATGCAGCCCAGAGCCAGGCCCTCAGCAGCGGCCCATGCTGCCGGCGCCCTGAATTCCAGCTCCTAGAACTACAAGAAGAAAATGCCTCTTGTTTTACGTCAGTCTATGTGCTTCTTTACAGCTGCCCAAAAGGACTAAGAGGGGAATATTCCAAATAAAAACACATTTTCAACTTCTATAGAAAATTTAGAATTTCTAGCAGAACTGTCCACTCTCCTCCTCACCACCATCAGCTAGCCTGATAAGCCACTGCCCCTTCTCAGGCAAAGCCCTCTAACTCCACCCCTACCTCCGCCCAGGCCAAACCTGAAGGCTCCCAGGCATCATTCCTGTTGTTGCTGGCTCTAGTAATAGAGAATTCTGCCTTTTGCTCATGCCTGTCTCGAAGCAGGAAAATGACAAATCCAAAGGGCCCCACGCTTCCAGAAAAGTAGACAAGAGTCACGTGTACCAAGGGGGACAGAGAGTGACTGCCCAGCTCAGGTCCCTCACCTTTGCCTGCCCCTAGAACAGCAGTTCTCAACCTGGGGGTGATGGCCCCTTTTGGCAACCCTCTCTCTCAGGAAATATTTATACTACTATTCATAACAGTAGCAAAACTACAGTTGGGAAGTAGCAACAAAAAATAATTTTATGGTTGGGGGTCACCACAACCTGAGGAACCATATTAAAAGATTGTGGCCTCACTACCGTAGAAGCATGCTGTGGGTCCCAACAGCCTGTGCCCCTCTCCTTACCTAACCCTCACCTGCCAGGAAGAGTGTATGTACCCGAGGACCCTGAAGGCTGCCAGGCTGGCCCCCGCGATTCACAGAGATATACCTGTGTCTCCTGAATTCACAGTGATTCCTGCCACCTCGGCAGGTCCCTGCCCGTCCCAGATCCCCCAATGCAATGTAGTGTCAAAGGAATTCAGTTCCTAACAAGGCAGGCACGGGGCAGCCTCTGCGGGCGCCCAGCCCGGCCACAGGGGATTAGCGAAGGGACAGAAGGAAGAACAGAAGGCAGGGGAAGCATGGAGGTGTGTGAGCACAGCCAGCCCAGCTCGGCAGCTGACCCTCTACCCGCCCTGCCCTTTACCTCAGGACATCGCCAAGGACACGGGAAGCACGAATGCCAGCTCTGCCCTCCATGGCCCACTGCTTTTGGACTCTTCTTCCCTTCCTGTTTCAAAGCTTAGCTTTTGCCCAATCTACCCTTACCCCAGCCACTGCAGGCAAAGGTCCACTGCATGGTCAGAGACACCCCAAGAACTGGGAGAAAGGAGAAATGTGCAAAGCACCCCCACTTTACAGGGCTGGAATGGAGTGAGCGGAACATGCTTATTAGAAGCAGCTCTTCGCTGCAGCTGAAAGCGCTGACTGCAGCTGACGGTGCTTCATGGACTGACGGATTGTGGCTTGCCCCTTTGTCAGGATAATGCCAAGCTCCTCTGGGACCCTGAGCTGGCTAAGCAGCCATCTCTGTGCAGGCTACACATCCCTTGTTTGAAATGCCTGAGACCAGAGAGGTTTCTGATCTGAGATTTTTTTTTTCTTTTTTTATGGGATTATTTGAATATACATACTAAGGTACCTTGGGGTTGGGCCAGAAGTCTGAAAGCAAAGTTTGTTTAGGTTTCGTGCGCACCTACACACTGCGTGAGGGTAATTTTGCGCGGTAATTTTAGCACCTCTGCCTTTTGACAACCTCTGTCACGTGAGGTCAGTATGGAATTTTCCATGTGTCCATCACTTCTATCTTCAAAAGTGATTCTGGAGCGTTTTGGATTTCAGAATTTTTAATTAGGAGTGCTTGGCTTGTAGTACCCCAGCAGAATATGGCTGAAGGTTCGTGTGTGTGTGTGTGTGTGTGTGTGTGTGTGTGTGTGTGCGCACGTGTGGTGTGTTTACTTTAACACATCTGCAGCAGAGAAACCCCGTGGAAGCCAATGATAGATGAGACCACAAGACCATAGAACAGAACAAGCAGTAACTATCCTAGGAAGCCTCCCCTACTTCCTATTCTCAGGGGAAAACCTACAAGCCCACACCCGCAGTCCCATCCCCAGACTTCCTGAGACAGCACTCACGGCAGTTCCCCAGATCTCTTCTGGGGCTCTTCCTTGCTCTTGGCCAGCAGAGCTGCCTGACTGACTAAACATCTCCAGCAGTGTTTGGTTTGGTTTGGTTTGGTTTGGTTTGGTTTGGTTTGGTTTGGTTTGGTTTGGTTTGGTTTGGTTTGGCTTGGTTTGGTTTGGTTTGGTTTAGTTTGGCTTGGTTTGGCTTGGTTTGGTTTGGTTTGGTTTGGTTTGGTTTGGTTTGGTTTGGTTTGGTGCTGTTCTGTTTTGTTTTATGGCCTGGAATTGAGAGATGCTAGATGAACCCTTAGTTCTAGGATGGTGCCCCAGAAATCCCCAAGGAATAGCCCTGCAAAGGCCTTTGCCCTGGGCCTGACCAAACAACTACAATAAATGTCTCACCTCCCATAATTCTAGCCACCGACAAGACATCAAAAGTCCTATGGGTTCAGACCTCTATCCCCAGGAATCCCTGAGTAGCACAAATAATCAAGACTCACAGATGAACAGGTCAGAATCAGGGAGAGCCACCCCTTCCAGACCTGAGTTCCAGGTCAGCCCCTAAACCGTGAGCAGGGAGAGGGAGGAAGCTGTGGAGTGTTTGCTTCTGAAATGGCTGCCTCTAAGAAAAGCCCTGAGATGAGTGGGATGAATGTTAGTAACATGCCCCTGCATTCTCAGACTGTTGGAAATCAAACAGGACAGCAAGTGTGGAAAGGCAGGGTGCCTGTGATCCGGGGTATGACTGTCGGAGCAGGAGGTTGCTCAGCAGAGACAACAGGGAAGCGAGACAGGCTCCACCCTCTCAACCATCCCCACCCTCTGCACTGGCCAACCCAGCAAATCTTACCTTTCAGAGATGCCACATGTGACAGGGCCTGGGCATAAGTGGCTGTGTTCAGGAGGGTCCCTGGCAGGCAGGAGGGGAAGAAAGGCCCAGCAGGGCCCACTGTTCTTCCCAGGCTGGTGAAAACAGAACATTCCATTGAGGTTCAGCCTGTCTACAGAGCTACCCCAGACCCCTAGTCCTAGGGCCAGCTAATCTTACCTCTGCTGGGCCTCCAGGACCTCCTTCTTGCTCCGTGCCTGGTCTCCTGGGGGCGGAGAATTGATGTTCCTCACTGGCGGTGGTGTCACCTCTGCCATGGGCTCCTTGGCTCCTGCCTCCTGGTCTGAGGTCCCTCTCTCTGTCTTTCTCCATTTGGCTCTTCGATTCTGGAACCAAACCTGAACCCCATCAAAACACACCCAAGGGAGATAAAGAGTCAGACAAGGGGACTCAGCCATGACCCAAGCATGGACTCCAGGAGGCCCATGCAGATACCCTTGGTTCTCCTCTGCCCCAGAACATCAGACCACAGATGGAGCAGCTGAGCTGCTTCTGACAGGCATTTTTTTCAGTGAGTAGTAAAGAGCAGAAAACATCAATTGCATTGCCCACAGGAAGGGAATGTGCCATCCTGTAGGAGCTTGCAACACTGAGCTGCCTATGAGAACTCGAATTTGATGTGAAAAGTTTTCCCTACAGGGATCATGGTGAAAGCAATTTGCAAAATGCTGTCCTGGGGCTTCTCATCAAAAGAAGAGACACTCCACCTTCCAGCAAGCTCACACCTGTGCTCTGCCCTGAAGGATCTTTCCTGACCAGCCGTCCACAGCACCAGGAGAGACCTCTCTCTGGGGTCAGTGTGGCTTGGAAATTCTGAATCTTAATTAACAAACGTGGTTTGGGGTCCACAGCAGTCCTGGTATTCCCATTTCACAGACAGGAAGGTTCACTAACCTGCTGAAGTCCATTCAAGTGATAAAAGAAAGACTATAAAGTGAAGGCGGGTGGCTTGACTCAGAACCAGGATTCCACACTTTCAGGGAGAGAGGGCAGTGCTACCACCCTGAAGCATTGTTAGAAAGACCAACACACATGCAAAAATATTGGGCACAGCAGCATACAGCAACTGGACACTCAGTGAGAAGTGATTACTGTCCTATCTACTTTACCATCAGGTCAGGAGAAAGTTCGAGTCTGACTTTGACCTTGGTACCTCCTTAGAACCTGGTGTCAAGTAATACTTAAGTCTTGGAAAGAAAAAAAAAAAAAGAATTGCATGTGCCTGATAGAATCCTGGCAGCTTAAGATGTTCACAGAAGACAACAAAAGCCCATGGATCTTTACATCACCCAGAGATACCTCTCCTCTCCCCTCCCCTCCCCTCCCCTCCTCTCCTCTCCTCTCCTCTCCTCTCCTCTCCTCTCCTCTCCTCTCCTCTCCTCTCCTCTCCTCTCCTCTCCTCTCCTCTCCTCTTCTCTCCTCTCCTCTCTTCTTCTCTCCTCTACTCAGAGATAATTTCCATCTAAAAATCAGGTTTAGCCAGACTTCTCTCCAGCTCCCAGAGGCAACCTCCCACCTCCTCTGGCTATGGCACACTGGTGGGGAAAGAGCGTCTGGGTCCTTGAGGCTCAGCCTTCTGCCAGCCCACCCTATCTCTTAATTTTCTTTCTCCTTTAACTGGGCTTCTTTCTTTCTTTTTTAAATTGTGTTGGCTTTTAATTGCACATATCAGCAACCATTGAATAATGATTTTATCTATATTCTAAATTTAGGGCAGTTAAATGCAAAGCAAAATGCAGACACTTTCTTGTGTCTTAATTGAATGAAGGTCACAGCTATAACAACATTTAATTGAGCTATTTTTCATTATCATATTTTAATGACTTTGCACTGACAGTTCGCCTGCTTCTGAGGAAAGAGCATGATGGAGTCGTTTATTTCCCTATTTAGTTATTGTTTGACAACATCAGCTTCGATTAAGACCCTGCTTTATAGAACATTAATCATATTTGAATGAGCAAGTGGTATAAGTGTAAACACATCTCCCTTCCCGCCACTGAGGCTCCTGCCCCACACGGAACCCGGCTAAGCACCAGCTTGACTGCCATTGTCTGCCTGCATAATAGCCAACAACTGCCTGGACAACAATTCTCAGCTTTAATTGTCACCACCCCTATCTTACCCTTGCACCTTTCAGGGAGAAGTTATGATCTTCTACTTCTGAATGCTCAATAATTGTGTCATTTATCTCAATTTGCAGTTCAGTCTTTAGGCAGCTATTGGCAAGCTGGCATTAAAAAAAGAAACTATAGACGGGGTCCGGGCCAAAGAACATTTTCATTCCCAAATAATAATCAGTTTAATTTGCCCGCATATGACCAATGATTCATGTTCAGATTTAATAATCGGGATCACATAATCTGATTATAGGGGAAATAATTTGTTTACAACCCCCAATTTACTGCTCAGAATTCCATTATCTCTCTTCAGCCATTGGTTTTTAAGAGATACTAACATGACCCAGGGGAACAGAAAGCAAACTATTATATTTCCTACAATTAGATCTTTGCATAGTCTTAACCCCAAGCTCCTACATAAGAAAGAACAGAAACAGCATGGAGGAAACCCCATAAATAAAATGAATATATAATTGTGCTCAAAGAATAACTCGCCTGGAGAGGCGGCACTGTGAGTCTCTGCCTCCCATTCTCGCCGGGGCCCGGCTGCTGGGCTCGGCACTGAAAGGCAGCTTCCAGAAAAGCAATGCAGCTTAGCGGCAGCTACGCCGGGAGGCCCATCTCTGCTCAGCCCTTTTGCTGTTGCTGTTTAAAGATTTTTAAATTGCACGTGTTTTTCAGATCCACTTTGCTCCGAGAGTCCATGTGCAAGGGAAAAGTTGGGCATGATGCAATTTCTGGAAAGCAGATCCTGTCCTGCTTCCCATCTGAAAACGCGGCTCTCTGCAATTGACCGGCCTCACCCCAGAGCGGTCAGATTTGCTTTGCGAATAGCATCTCAGCTTTTTTTTTTTCAAAGCGAGGAAATGGATGTGCATTGATGTAATTTAGTACCTTAGAGACGCGGACAAATTAGTGTAGAACATTATCACTAGTTAATTATGAATGACCGATTAATCAACCTAATCTAATATTCCACATTATGTTGATGTTATTAAAGTGCATCATGAAAATGACAGATAGTCTTCATTTGCTTTCTTTGGCCAAATGTGCACTCTGCAGTCATGATGTCAAAAAAAAAGTTTGCCAGTTTTAATATGAGAGAGTTAAATAATTTAAAAGAAGGTTTACCTGCACTCTGGCTTCTGTAAGGTTTATTTTCATGGCTAGCTCTTCTCTAGTGAATACATCTGGGTAGTGTGTTTGGGCAAAGACTGCCTCCAGAGCTTCCAGCTGGTAAAAAGAAAGAAAGGGGGGAAAAACTGGTGAGAGGCTGTGGCTAGGAGAGGGAGGCACATTTCAGAGTTGACAGGAGTGGAGAGGAAGCAGTGGAAGAGGAGGATCAAATCCAGGAAGGAGATGGAGAAGAGAGCTTTCTGAAAAAGATTCCACGGAGGTCTGGGAGAAGTCTCAGCTAAGGAAGGTGCTTGCATCCGAGCCTGATGAATGAAGTCTGATCCCAGAGACCCGCGTGGTAGAAGTTGTCCTCTGCCCTCCTCACGTGAACAGCGGCACGTGCACACAGGTGCATGCACATGCACATATACACCATAAATAAATAAAGTATATTCTTTTAAGAAAGATTTTTTTAAATGCCACAGAATGACAGTTTAGATGCCGGTTGCTTTTGTAGCCAGGGCTACCGACAACACGGTGTGACATAGAAGTAGACAAGTAATAGATGTTTGCCGCCATGGGGATAGGCAAGGGTGTGCCATCTACGAACCCCCGGCCAGTCAGCCTTACAGAAGTGGGGGGGTCACCTCCAAAGCTGCTCAGGGAGGAGGCTGGGACACTCAGCTTTGGGGAGCCCAGTTGAAAAATTGAGGCTGTGGCCAGCAACACTGTCTTCTCATGAACCAACCTATTGGGTCAGGTTTTCCCCTCTGTCTTTCTGGGAGATAAGAGTGCCCAACATGCTCTCTACGGGGAAATGTAGTAGACCCTTAGACCCAGGCCATGGACCTAAAATACATGGGGAAATTCGTCGTTGCTCCCTTCCTGATGACCTGGAGTTACAGGCCCAAGTTCCCTGTTCGTTCCCCGTGCAGCCCTGTCAGTTACTCAAGAAAACGAGGACCTGGTTCACTCAACAGATGGTCTCCTTTTAAAAGACAAGGGAGAACGCTCAGCTGTGACTATGGCGGAGGTGGGAAAAGCTGGTTCTCACTTGGGGATCCGTCCTCACCTGCTGCAGAGTGAAAGTCGTCCGGTTCCTGCGCTGCTTTCTCCTAAGAAACCCATCGTCAAAATCCCCTGCAGAGTGGTTGCCGAAAGGTGCAGTGCCTGCGTGGCATAAATGGAACCAGTCTGAGCAGAGAGACCCCGGTCTTCGCTCAGACCCTCACACCACACACTCCCTTGCGTGCTCCATCACAGGACACAGACCTGCCTCTCCCCAGAGGGCCTGTCCTTCCAAAGTGCTTCTCTGTGTTCTCTTAGTAAGACCCTTCTTTTCGCTCTCTTGCTCTGTGTCACCACAGGGGACTAGGTTTCCCTATGTAAGAGGGCCTTAGTGACTTTAATACCCAAGATGGCCAAGTCTGCTTCCTAGGAAATTGTGGTCTCTGATTCATGAGGGGTCAGTGGCTTGAGAAAATGCTGGTCCTCATTTTCCATCCTACTCCTGGCTGTCCCTCTATCACCTGTTTTCTCAGCCCCTACCGTGGACCCTTCTCTAACAGAACCCTCTGCTCACCTGTTAGCTCACTCCCCTTGTCACTAAAGCCATCAAAGGCTGGGGAAGAAAGAAGACACTGAGACCTTTTCACACCCCTTACCCCCAGAAGTGCAGGATTCAAGGAGGTAAGAAGTTTACAAATGATTATTAATTACCCCTGGTCACAGCTCATCAGCACCACTGCCGGTCTGTTCTATAGACACCAATTAACAAAAGGCCTGCACCAAGAGGATGCCAGGCCAAGCTGCAAGGGCCATTCTCCAAGGGCACTCCGCTAGGTAGCCAGGCCTTACCCGTTACCCTGCTGTCCCCACCTCCCCAGACAAAGAAAGACAATGTTCTCTTCAGCAGCCTCCAGTGCTCACGGTAAAGCCAGAACAGAGTCTGGCCCCAAATGTGCATTTGGATCATTTTCCAAATGTGCACTATTTGCTTGATAGTCCACAATGGCTTCTTAGGAAAACAAATGAGTAAGTTCCCATTAACCACCGCGCGTTTCACCTGCCATGGGCGCTACTGTCAGAATCACTAGCTCCTGGGCACAGCATCCAAACAGCACCCTCCACAAGCGCCTCAGCCCTGGGAGGCCACGGCCTCCAGGCTTTTCCACGTCGTGTCTACACAGGGTAGCCCTAAAAGACCACATGCCTGACGACACACTGTTCCCCTTCTCCACCAGAGCGTTCTCCCACCATCTTCCCGTCCAAACTGCATTCTTCCTGGAAACCTTTGAAACAAATACTTCTCTTCATCTCAGTGGAATCTGAAAGGGGCAGATCCAAAGCAGCCCTCTTTCCATTACTTTGCAAAAGGTCACACTGTCTTTCTGAGGTAAAGTCTGACTGCTCGGCGAGAGTGGAGCACCCTCGCAGGCTTCCGGTCCCTGTGTCTCCAGTCTTCTCACACCTCACTTGCACACTATCCGCCATGCTTCCCAGCTGAATCCTACAAAAGCTGACTTCACCAAACTAGGGGGAAAAAAGCAAAAAAGACTGACAGCCTACCAAGAGTAAAGAAAGGGAGACGAGAGTCGGCTTCCTAAAAATAAATAAAATACTCGACAAAGTTCTGCACAGCTCCTTAAACAGAACATAACAGGACAGTGAGGTAATATGTTCACAAAAGGGCATAAGGATACCCAGAACCGATAAATTGTAATAAATTGTGTATGTTCATTTATTATTCATACGAGTGTCAATTGGTGAAACTGTATTAGAAGGCAGTTGAATAATAACTATCAAAAATTTAAGTGCATAGGTTTTTAAATCTATGAATATAGTAATAAAGTATGCTGAACGAGAGAGGAAAGAATGTTCTTGAAGATGGTGTAATTAAGAAATAAAATAGGAAAGACAAAGCAACCATCAAGAACATATTCTGCAAAACAAATACTGGAATACTACACAGCAGTCTAAAAGAAAATAAGTAGATCCATTTACACAGGCATTAAAAAAAAAAAAAAAAAAAAAACCTCAAAGACATATTATGAAGTTTTTAAAATGAGGTCCAGAATGATGTGACAATATAATCTCAGTACAAACAAAACATAACAGACACAGAGTAAAAGGCTCAGGCGATAGAATCACAAGAAACAGACTGCAGTGGGTGGCTTCGGGAGAAGAGGGCTTTGCTAGCCAGAGCGTAGGTTCTTGTTCTGACAAACTCTGAGACCCACACAGTCCTCTCTAATTTAATCTGAGCAAAGTATCTGAGCAGTAAGACTACCGTCACACTTGGCTTTCTCCTCAGCACCTCCCTGGAGTCCAAGGTCTGTCCTTGGCCTTCACAACCTTCCCATCTACAGCACAACGCCTGCCCCGGCAACACGGGTATCTATAAAAGCCTGAAATGTGATCGAAGCACCCCTCTCCTTCTGGTCACTTCAATCAGAGTCAAGGTGGGGCCTGAACAGAGCGTGAGTAGCAAATGTGACACTCCCCCCCCCAAAAAAAAATCCAAGTCAGTAAACAAACAGTAAACAAGTCAGAGAGAGCCTGGGATAGGGCAGACTCTAAGAAACATTTGTAACCCGCCGCTACAAACAGACGTTTCCCCTCGGGTCACCCGGAATGCACACAGCTTGCTAAGGCTCAGCTCTCTCTCTCTCTCTCTCTCTCTCTCTCTCTCTCTCTCTCTCTCTCTCTCTCTCTCTCTCTCTCTCTCGCTCTCTCTCTCTCTCTCTCTCGCTCTCTCTCTCTCTCTCTCTCCCACTTGACAAAAGCCTGGTCTAAGGACTAGCAATCAGCGCTGAGGCGGGAATCAACAGCAGTAGAAACCGCCCACCTCAAACCAGTAGAGTCCCACCCCACCCCCACCCCCACCCCCGGGCCTGGGGTAAGCGGGAAGGGACTGCTCCTTTCGGCTCCCCTCCGGCTGCCCTAAAGCCTGCCTGCCTGCGTCTTCCCCCGCTGCTGAGATGCAGGCCTGCGGAGCTGAAGCTACTCCCCGCCGGCTTCCTTTAGCAAACTCTGCCGGACTCTGAAGGGCTTCTCTGGGGGAAATGAAAACAAACTTTCCCAAATCGTGGCTGACACCAGAGGCTGCCCAAGGCAACCTACAGCAAGGTGTCCCCGGGTTATAAAAGTTCCAGTGTGCCAGGGCCACAGCACAGGCCAGAGTGTGGGACAGCATGTCCACCTGACGGCTACAAACCACTGCCAGGAAGAATTCAGCCTTGGGTCACCCAGAGAGGTGCAACCTCATACCCCTGCCCCACGGAAGGAGCGAAGACCACGCCTGGAATAGGGAAGTGCATTTTTCCCCCCTAAGGTCTACAGACCTTAAACAACCAGACCCTGGTCCTGGGGGTTGGCGAGTGTGGACAATTATGGTCAGAAATTCAATGAGTCGCTGAGACGAAGCTATTCCTGGCCAGTTCGAGCAAGTAACTAGCGGGGAGCTTGCCTCCGGGGACAGCTTTGCCGCTAGGAACTAACGTTAAGTTGTCCAGAATCCCATGTACAATCGCGAAGCACTCTCCGCCAACGCCCAGGGTAAGGGCAGGCCAGCAGCCAGCAGGCCCTTCCTGGCTTGTGCTGGAGCTCGGGACGCAGCGGGCAGTTCAACTTGCTTTGGTTTTCCGGGATGTTAGCAAAACACCGTGAAAGATTGATGCGGGCCCCCTTGGGCGGAGGAGCCCCCGATTAGAGGCGTGACACCAGCATCTGTGCTGGGAGGACCAGGCGTCCCTGAGGCACCCATAGCCCGGGGCTGCGCGACCCAGGCGGAGAGGGAGGTGGGAGGCAGGTGGCACCCGGGAGGAGGTAGGGAGCTGGGCGTGGGGAGGGGGCTAAGGGCGCCCCTCGGCACCACCTGGAGGCTGCCACCTCGTGGGGCGAAGACCCCAGCACCCGTCAGCCCTGCCGCGGCCCGGCCCCTTTGGCCGGCTTGGCCTGGCCAAACAGCCCGCGGAGCAAGCGCTTACTCACCCTCTAGCTGTGGCGGGCAGTGGAAATAAAACATCGCCGACGGTCGGGTGGGCCCTGACGGCTGCACCGGGGCTGCTAGCGGCCTGGCTGACTTGTGCTCGCGCGTGGCTCCGGCCTGGCTGCAAAGCAAAGGGCAGTAGAGCCTGAGTCTCCCGTCCGCACACCCCGAGGATCGCCGGGTGCGCCCCTCCTACAGAGCCTTGCCCGAAGCCCTCGGCCCCCTCGGGGCCACCGCGGGATGGGGGGAGGGTGGGGGTGGCGGGGGAGAGTGAGTGGTCGCACCTCCAGCCCCAAGCTGCGACCCTGCGGCCAGCCTCTCGGGGAGGTCCGGCTCCGGACCCCGCGCCCTCCCCACGCCGGGCGCAGGCTGGCTCCTGGCGCTCGGGGGTCCCGGCCGCCGGCCCCGCGCCCGGCCCCCGGGGCCGGCGATGGCGCAAGGCCGCCGTCCGCACGCGCAGCCGCTCGGCCGCGGAGGCGGGGGAGCCCGAGGCCCGGCGGAGGGAGCCGGGCGAGCGGGTCGGGGACCCTGCCTACCTCGGCGGGAGGCAGGCGGGCGGGCAGGCCGCGGGGCGCTCGCCTGCCGTCCGCGCGCGGGGCTCGGCGGGCGGCGGGCGGGGCTTGGCGCTGCTGGCGCCCGCAGGACCGGAGAAGTGACTGGGGAAGTGGCCAGATGTCTTGCTGTCTGTCTACAGCGCGCGCCGCCGCTCAGCACTCGCCTTTATAATCTCACGCATAATTGGCCTTAATCTGATTATTTCCAGCGCTGTCTACAGCGAGTAACTTGGATAGGTCTATTGGGCCTTACAAATGGCCCACGTGGTGTAGAAAAAAAAAATCCGTCACTTCTCAGCAAACATCAGCAATCTTTTTCTTTTTTTCTTTTTTTCTTTTTCTTTTAAAAGAAGGCACAGCTACCGAACCAATAACATCCCCCACCCGGAAGAGATTAGGTTCTAAACACTTGGCCCAACCCGGGCCCTCTGGGTCCCCTCAGACTCAGACCTTCTTTCTCTGAGCGAGATTGGATTTGGACTCGCCCTTGTCAGAGGCCTGGCGACTCCTGGACTGCGAAATCATCTAAGCGCTCCTAATTGTCGCCGCGGATGGGTTTTGGGGGGACTCTTTGCACACGGCTCCCCTTTCCAAGTGATCGTACGACAGGAAAGTTTGATTTTGTTCTCAGCAAGGGGTCCCTGAATTTATGTCCGCTTCTCCCTGCAAATGATATGCAGTGGGACCCTTCGCAATTACTTTTAAAATGCATCCGAGGCAGAGGCTCAGCGGAGAGAGACCGCCCTTCTCTCTGCCTGGGTGAAAATTAAACTCTAAAGTACCGGGTTGAAAATTTCAAGTCAGGGGCGCGGGATTGGATCAAATCACATAAACTGCAAAAAAAGCAAGTCTAATGGCGCATAATTGGTTCTGTAATAGCATTACACCCGGATAATAGCCCGTTACGGCCCCCTGCTCTATTAAGTGCTTCCCTGGCGGAAAGCCTTTATGATATTAAAGGGGGAATATAATGATATTTTGGTTATTAAATGCGTGTAATTAATTTATGCACCACTGAAAATAAAGTTGGTATTATGACCCACTCAAGAAGCATCAGAAGATGCGAATCAGACAACTGTTGATAAGTTCTGGTGTCTGTGTTCCGTCTAGACTGCCGGTTTTATTTTGGGACGATGGCTTCTTGGACAGACTACATAAATTGAATATTTTATAAACATTCTAATGCTGCGTTTGAGAGACTTGGCGAACCGGTGGGTCGGGTCCCTGCCCGGCCTGGGATCCAGCCCTGATCTTAAAGACACAGAGCTTCGGAAACAAAAGGCCTGGCGGGCCCACTCGTGGACAAGCGCCCGAGGCCAGCGGCGCGGAGCTGGAGAACCGGGCCCCGAGCCCCGGCCGGTTGGTGGACACCGCGGGGAAAACAGGCAGGAAGAACCGCTCCACCGCTCTGGCCCAGGCAAGTCTGGGCCTCTTTCACCGAGGCGGCCCTTCCTGGCCTCAGTCGTCCCTGGCCGGAATCCGCCCTGCCGGGAGCCAGGGAACGCTGGGGATCCCTGCCCGCAGCGAAGCGGGCAGACCCGGCCGCCAGCTCTCCTCCGGGGCCCCAGACCAGCGAGTCCGGGCGGCGGGCCCGGCGGAGAGCGCCGGCGAGTCGGGCGGGCCCGCGCGGTGGATGGATGGCGCGGCCGGCCGGGCGGTGCGCAGCTGCGCCCGCGGGCGGGCAGACCCTTGCTCGGCCCCAGGCCACGGCGAGCCGGCGGGGGCCGGCGTCCCTGCGGGTCCGGCTCGGGCAGCATCCCTGATCTCTGCAACCGGTTTCAGGAGCCGAGGGCCCCCCGAGCGCCGGCGTCTGCCGAGCGCGCCCTTGGACGCCCTCCTGCCCTGGACTGCAGCTCCCCCGCGGGGCGCCCAGGTGGAGCGCCCTGGAAGGGAGGTGAGAGAGGGTTCCCCGCCAGCATGGCTCAGCGCGTTGTCAGCGGGGGCCTCGGCCCCAGCAACCTAGCGCCGACCGCCGCGTTGGCCCCAGAAAACAGTGACACCCAAGCTCCCCTCAGCTCCGCGTCGCTGACATCGAGCGGCGGTCGGGTATTTTAGGGGAGCTCTGAGCTGTCCGAGGGAGCTGAGCAGACAGGTCCCGGGCGCCGGAGCCTCTCTCCCAATCAGCCGACTGGTCAGAACCTTGGATAGCAGCAAGCGTCCTCGCCCTACCCGGCGCTTTGCGGGCCAAAGGGGCCTTCGGTCCCCAGGGCTCCCTGTGGGCACCTGCCGTGCGCCTCGCCGAGGGCCGCGCAGCCGATTCCGGGCGATCCTGACATCCTCCCGGCCCAAACCTTCGAACGTCATTTGGGATGCGCACTAAGCGCTGGGAGCAAGAAGCGAACTCCCGACCCCGCAGTCTCAAACGCATGCCTCCTACTGAGCGGCTACAGCTGCGAAATGCCCCACCGCCCCTTTGCCTTCGGCCCGGTCCTCCCAGAGCCCCTTGATGCGAACCGGGCCACGTCCTTGGCTGGGCAACCAGCGCAGCTCCGAGGAAACACTCACCTTTCGAGGGCTCCGAGCCAGCCCGGGACCCTCAGCCTCAGTTCGACCGCTCTCCCTTCCCCATAGCTACCAGGCTGGGCTCGTTCCTACGGCAAAACAGCGAATAAACAACCAACCAAACAGCCGCAGAAACGAAAAGCTACTGTAAACTTTGATGACGTGAACCACCCCTTTCCCCAATTGTCTCCGATACTTGGGGCCCTCGAGAAGGTGACTAATAGATATTCGTTATGGTCTTCCCTCACCGAAAAGGGGGAGGGGGATGTTAGCAAGGAAACTCATTTTTTTCTTAATTCTTGTGCAGTAAAATGTATTTCCCAATTAACCAAATTTGCCGATCTGTCCCGCTTGGACACTCTGATAATTTACAACCTGAAAGTGTACTTTCTTTATCTAAAGACCAAGGTGACTGCTTTTAATTTTCTCTAACCTCTTTACACTTGATGTTCACCAGACTCATAATGTTAATTGGCTTCATATACGGATCATCAGTTTAATGAAGAAATAAATCCTGTGTTGCTTTATGTTTTAACAGTGATTGCTTTAATGAGGAATGTGACGTGTTCCAAAATCAAAGCTGCGGGAGACATTAGATGGGACTTCTATTAGGACAGGAATGCTTATTTAAAGTTGAAACACAGGGTCATATTTCAGCATTTTTCTGTCGTGGGGCCCTCCCCACCCCCACCTACCTGGGCTGCTTCCAGCCTCTAGGAGACACTTCTGTGGTCCTGGAGGCTCCTCATAATATTTAACTCCATCAGCTTCAAGCTGCATTCCCTGTAAGAATCATTTTTTGGTTCCTGCACAGGGCATGCTTGCTAACTTACCTCTTGTCCAACAGGACAGAGAGAAGACAGAGCAGAGTGGGGAGTTCAACTTTCAAGGTTGTTCATGGTTTTAAATAAAGGCAGAAGAGAATATCTCACACACACACACACACACACACACACACAGACTTGTGTGCAGATGTGTTGCAGAGGCAGCTTCCCAGTGCAAACATAGTCATAGCACCGGAAATCCAAGGCTGGCTCCAAAAGGCAGACAGCTCCCAGATTAGAGGAAGGGGCTGCTGATGACCTCTGCAGGGGAGTGCTGGGCCCCACCCAGCTGGTGGGAGCTTTACATCCCCTATCAATTAATAGCAGGGTAAATCTGCCTTCTGTAATGTGGGTTTGATTTTTCTAATTTTAACTGGTTCTCTGAAGGGAAAACTGTTATGGCAAAGACACTGCGAGCAGCAATAACGTGCTGGGGATAAGAACATCCTACATGCAAGGCCTCGACTGTTTGCGATTATGTTGTGAGTCATTTTAAATTGATTCCTGGAAAGAATCCTATATCCCTAGAAAATGGAGGAGTTTGAGATGCTGGGTGGAGATCTCCAACGCCACACACAGCTGTGTCCCCTCCCTTGTCCAAGGGAATCCAGGGAAGCCCTTCTGTGCACATCTTTTGAACCCCAACCCACGAGTCTTCGCTGAACTTGATACCTCAGCCGTGTTCAGGAGGGAATTTTCCCAACCTCCCTTTCAAAATTTATCCTTAGCAAAACCAGTTTCAGTAAACACCACTTAAATCCATAACAACAGGGGCAAATAAATACTCCAGCTAACAAGCAAGGAGAGAAAAACGTGTTCAGCTCCTAACTACTTATTTGGGGAGAGTCCAGGATATTTGTGCTGTTATTTGAGTGACAATTTTAGAAACTGCATTTTCAGAGCTATCCTTCCTGAGCATGCGTCCCTCCCGAAAGAGAAGGAAAGCATAGGGTATGCTTAGTTATGTGTTTAGGGTGAATGTGACATTCTTTTTACTTACAGGCAAAGACTCAGTCACTTTGTAGTTTTGGAAATGCCCAATAATAAGGCTTGGCTTAGCTACACATATAGAATATGCTTTTTTTTTTAATAGCGGCTAATTGAAATTGTGAATGAACTGTTAACTTATGAACAGAATGTGTGTGTAGAGGGAAGGATAGCCAGGCATTTTATTAACTTAAATTCTCTATAGCCCACAGCTTTATCTGCCCTGGGAGCGATAGAAGCTGTTCACATGCAGACCAGGTTCTCACAGCCACGCTTGCCCTGGTCCAGGGCCACAGGACCACAGAGATGTTGTGTGGTTCCTGGAAATCTCACAGCTCAGCTTGAGCTCAGGGCCTTGGCCTTGCTGCTGAGCCGAGAGGGTGGACCAAGGTCCTCAAATGCAGGAGAGCAGATCCACTGCTACTTCCCTCTGGGCAAGCCCTGGTCTTCACAAGCTGGATGAACTCACTTCCTGACCTTCATGACACCGGCTGTGAGTGGGATAGCAGTGTCTACATCAAGTCCTGATGGGAAGACTAAAAGACCACACTCGGCCGTTTTCAGAACCTTCAAACCATTGTGCATAACTCTGTAGGGTGGAAGGGTGTCATTTGACATTTATACAAACCCATGGGATGTCTAGCCCTGAGAGTGAACTATGTTGTAAACCCTGCCCCTTGGGTAATAAGGATGTGTCCCAGGGGAGCAAATGGAGCCTTGTGGTGCTAGGTATCAGTTATAGAAGACAATATACATCTGTCAGGGCAGGGGCCATATGGGAACTCTCCTTAATTTCTGTTTAATTTTGCCATTTGTAGAAAATAGCTCTAAAAAAATAAAGACTATTTTTTTAAGTTTTAAAAATACAAATTCTTTGTAATGCCCAGTACCCAGCAATCACCCAGTGAACATCAACTGTAACTACATCATCACCATCATCATCTTCATCACCATCCTGCTACAATGATGCTGTGTGACTTTCCAGGCTTTCCTGGCACCTGCTAGGGTCTATATTTCTAGAGAGAGCTACGTGAGTGGCTTTGGGTGGTTAAGAGGGAACCCGAGTCTCCTGTGATCTCCAAGATGACATTCCCACGGGACAAGGTAAAGGTCTCCTGGAGAGAGCACTATTGTGGCTTTTCATCCTACTCCTTTGCTTGGCTGCCATGCTGGTTCCCTAGATTTTTCTACTTTCCACACTTAATTACATTTGTTCAGCTTTGCTTGGCACATTTGCTTGGCTAGAAAAACCTAAACAGGGGCCTTTGTGTTGTGTTAAAGGTATGCCAATTGGCCAATAGAAGTACGGTTCGATGCCTCTGACCTAAGTAGGACACCTCTGGCTACAGATGTCACTATTCTGTGTGTCTTCGCTCCAGCATACGACCTCCTTAAAAGCTGGGGGGCGCTCATGATTCCCGCACCTCTTGTCAAATGTTAGGATAGGAATAGAGTTGTTGAGGGAGACCAAGTCTACAGCAGCTCGTGTTTTAAGGTCTGTCTGGGAATAGGGAACGTGCGCCTGAGCTCATGGTGGCCTCAGGCTCCAGGCCCTGGAGGATCTGGCTATGAAGAGAGATGAAGGATGAAGGAGAGAGGATTTGCATCACCAGAAAAGAGTCGCATCCTCTGTGCTTTCTTCCCACTGCACAGGCTGGCCCTCTGAAAGGTCCGCTCTCGGAAGGCAGCCCGCCTCTTCTGGGAGGTCCTCCCCTCTTCATGTAAGTTCCTGCTGCCCTGAATGGGGAGCACCCATTCTTTCTGGGAAGTGAAGAGAACTTGACAGGACATCTGTCGATCTGCCTTCTAGCCAGAGTGAAGGTTTTAGGGTTGGGCTTCCATTCTTCTGGGGTGTGTCCTAGGACTTCAACCACAGTCAAAGGTCAGTGTTCACATTCAAACATTTACGTCTTCTGTCATTGATCTGCCATAGTCACTGAGTTAGTATTGTTCTATAGGCGTTTAGTTGATCAGTCTTAACTGTTATTAAAACATAGTCAAAATGCTAACAGGAGATGAAATCAATCCAGGGAAATCTCAAATCCCACCCAGCTAAGTATAGGAAACAGCTTTCCTTCAGAAACCAGTAACTGACAGTCAGCTCCTGGTTACAAAGCAGTCAGTTGAAGAAGACTTGAAGAGCAGCCTTGTGAGATGTGGAAACTGGAATTTCTTTCAGAGCTGGTGAGTAACAGATGCATGATGGAGCTGGGTTTCCCAAGCCAGGGCCCACACTCCCACCACACCTCTTAAATAAGACATGTTTCTCCTAAAACATAAGCTCAGTCAATTGCCCATGCTAAGTGCTCAGTAAATTTAATTGAAATGACTATTGAACAAATGAAGTAAGTTTACTACATGAATGATTAGTAAACACAATGATGCTCTCTCATCTGTAAGAGATCTGAATTATGTAAACTGCGGTGGTGAAAGGGGCAGATTTCCAATCAGGCAGACTTGGGGTCAAATCTGACTTCTTAAACCTCTTTTATTGGAAATGCTTGCTATTTATTATCTGACTCAGCATTTCTTTGACCCACTACAACTCTCTCTCTCTTCTACACCCAAATATCTCCATACACACATGCCTACCTCTCTATAATCATACCTTCTCTCAAACACCGTTCTCTTTCCCCCACATATTTGCATTCCCCTCTCTCACTCTATCACCACACACACACACACACACACACACACACACACACACTCACAGAGTGGATTCTCCACAACTCTGATTTTTTTTTTTTTATGGTGCTCATGAAAACCTAGACTCAAAGGCCTTCCCTTGCACCCCATAACCAGCTCACTGTACTTCTCCTATCTGTAGTTAGTCAGATCATTGGGCACAGCGCTCTACCCATTTCCCACTACTCTGCTCCTACTGTGGTCTTTCTTGACCTTATAGTAACATGTTCTTGCCTACCATAGCCACACCATGACAGAACCTCTCAGTGCACTCCAGAGGGAGTCACCACCTCCTTCCCAACTCAGTGGCCTGATGTGACAGCAGCTCCTGTGGAGCACATATGGAACCCAGTAGAAACACAGAATGAGATTGGCTAGTGTCTGGGCCAGGCTGGGCCAGGCTGGGTCAGTCGTTTGCCACTCTCAGCCCCAACTGGCTAGGCTGGAGAGGAATTAGGCCCAACATGACCATGACCTATATTCATCTTACTGATCTCAGAGATCTGGGTACCAGCATGTGGAGCTGCATAGCATCCCAAAGATGCTCTGGTGCTGTGATAAGACACCTTGGCCAATGTTTATGAAAGAAGGGCTTTAACTGGGATTGTCGCTCCAGAGGGTTATAGTCTATGGTGGCTGTTGGAGTCCAGAGGTGGCCCCACAAACCCACACACTGATCTCAGTTGGATAGAGATGGCTTATTGAACCCCACACCCTAAGACTGGTCATGATCTGAGATGCAGAGCAGACTAAGGAGCCACACTGTGACATTGCTTCTCAGTTTATAAAGATAAAAATGTCAACTAGTTCATGGGGGGGGGGGAGCAGAGGATGGAACAGGATGACCAGGACTGACTCAAGTTATTTTTGCTAACTAGACAAGCAGTTCTAGCTAACTCTGAATGTATGCCTGGCAGCTGGGGCCAGCTGAGCGTATGGTTGGGGAATTTCTAGGAACAAGGGCATAGAGTTTCTCATTGAACATGAACATAGTTTGTGGTCAACCTGACCTTGTCCAGAGATTCTTTTATGTCAGCAATGACCTGAGATGTTCTGGCTCCTGGGCCTGAAACAAAAATGGCTACTATAGTCACACCCAAAGGAGCAGGCCTCAACAAAGACAGAATGAAGGCATAGGGATAGGGGGCTGAATCAGCAGCTGAGATTCACACCTCGAACCACAGAGGGAATGCAGGGAAAGTACACTGGGATTGGCAGTCTTTGAAACCTCTACGCCTGTCCCCAGTGGCATACCTCCACCAACAGAAAAGGAGCCATATAGAAGCTGGTACTAGGGAGCAGGCTATTGCTATGACAGGACCGATCATGCTGGGGTTTTGTGTGTGTGTGTGTGTGTGTGTGTGTGTATTGGAAGACTTTGGAACTTTGCACTGGGAGTTGTAGCTGAACACTGGAAGCAGAGCTTAATGGACTACCCGAGTAGGATCTTGGAAGACGATAGGCAGACCACAGAGGCTGGCTCAAGTGGCTTTAGAAGGGAAAATATAAGCAATTGTGCTAGAAAACATTCTTGTGATATTTCGGCTAAGAATGTGGCTTTCTTTTGCCTGTTTCCTAAGAGTTTTCCTGAGGTTAAATTGGAAAGTGATGGACTAATTTCTTTAATGGAGAAAAATTGAAGATGGCCCAATATTGACTCTATCACACTGTTATTAGTAATCACTACTCTTCAGGTCTACGTTTGAAAATGAGCAAGCAGAGCAAAAAAAAAAACACAAAATGCATAGTTTGAAGATAAACTGAATGCCAGGAAATTTAAGGTTTGGACCCAAGGCATGCACTGGAAGAGACAGAGATGAAAGAGAGAGCTGATGAGAAATGGAATAAATGGACAGGTGCCCCTTAAGGCAAGACCCACCCAGATAAGCTTCCAACTTGTGAAAGAAAAAAAAAAAAAGGCCGAGGGAAGTTTCTGCTCCCAAAAGGCAACAAAAACAAAGGCTGCTGCAAATGTGGGTCAAAGGGGCCAGGCTCCATGCCAAGTTGGTAGCCTAACTTTGCAGCACTGTTCACAAGGTTCTGGCTTTAGAATCATGATGGATGCATGAGGAAGGGGTTATGGAATCTTTCTCTGGAGCTAAAGAGGGCTGCTGAGGCCAGGTGTGTGGAGGGGAGTTCCTTGAGAGACCATTGCGTGAAGCTGTGAAAGTGGAGCTTAGACTGTGTTGAAGCTCCACAAAAGGTTAGAGGTGACAGAGCTATGGGATATCTGCCAAAGAGAACTGCAACAGGAAGCGGAATAACCGCAAAAAAGAGACATTTGGTACAGTCAACAAAGCTGGAAGGCAAACACCGCTAAGCCCTTTGACAGTGGACATGGCGTCACAGGATTTGGAGTTTACCCTGATGGATTTTGGTCTTTCCTTTGTCCACATTTCCTTACTATGCCCCAACGCATCCCTTCTGGAATGGTAATGTGTAGTCTGTGCCGTTTTATGTTGGATGTCTTCGTCTTTTCAGAGACTTACAGATAAAAGCTTGCCTTGGGTCTCAGAATGAAAGACTGTGGGGACGTTTGAAATGGGACTAAATGCACTTAGCATTACAATATGGCCACCAGCCTATGGGGGGGGCAGGAAGTGTAATGTGGTTGTTTGAATAAGAATGGACAACCCCCCAAAGCTCTGGTATTTACATACTACTTCCTGGTTGGCTAGGAAATAACAGGAAGTGTGGCCTTATTGGAGGAGGTGTACCACTGGAGGCGGCCTTTGAGGTTTCCAAAGGCTTGTGTCATTTCCAGTGCACTCTTGGCTTCCTGCTTGTGGATCAAGATGTGACCTATCAGCCACCTGCCCCCGTGTGTTCACTCCACCATCATAGACTCTAACCCTATGGAGCCATAAGTAATATTACCCTCTTTCTTTTATGAGTTTCCTTGGTTCTGGTGTCTTATCTCACAGCAATGGAAAAGAGAGTAATACACCAGCCTTATGCCACATGTGACAGAAAGCCCATCTCTTCTTTCACAGTACTCTTCTACAACATTGTGGGTGAGTGTGTGCATGTAATATATGTACATGTTCACATGTGGGTGCGTGTATTATGCAGATGAATTCTTCTATATGTCCATGTGTGCTGTCCAGAAGTCAATGTCAGGGGTCTTCCTCTACCACTCAAATCTAATTTTTTGAAGCAGCTTCTCTCCGTGTGCCTGGAATTCATCAATTTGACTAGACTGGCTGGCCAATGAACTCTAGCAATCTTCCTGACTGCATACACACACACACACACACACACACACACATACACACACATCACATCACACACAAGCTCATACCACATGCATATCACACCACACAGACATACACAGACATCACAACACACACAAGCTCACATATCACACCACATGTACACATACACACACATAACACCACACACACACACACACACACACACACACACGGAGGTTACATCTACACAGGACCATTCCAGCTGTGTGCTCAGGAGCTCACATCTCAAGCTTGTGCAATAGTACTCCACTAGCTGGAGTACTCCTTAGCCAACTCCGTAGCCTCCTTCTAACAATTCTGTATGGTTTTGTTTTTGTTTTCATAATATTAGGTTTTAAAGGCTATGACGGTGGAGAGCAGGACAGCCTGGGTTTATCAGGGCCCACACCCAGTATGTTCACAGAAAAGACATGTGGAACTCATAGATTAATAACAGACTCTACGGAGTTAAGTCACAGAGAATGGAGACGTGAACAGAGCATGTGAGTGCAAGCGGCTCTCCACAGTACCGCCTGTGGCCTTCCCTGCTCCGCCTGTGGCCTTCCCTGCTCCGGAGGTCACGTCCAGGCTCTAACACAGCTGTGTACTAACGAGAGACCTTCAGCCAGCTAACTCTCCTGCACCTGTTGCTAACTGCTGCCGAGGGATTTGGGACAGTCTCAAAGCGATGCCTCAAGGTGGCCTACAGGGCACTGAGTTCACAAACAGAGGAACACCCTAGCCCGTCCACTTCCCCACCCCCACCCCACCCTGCAAGCCATCCCGGGTGCTCCTTTCCCACCCCACAGCTGCAGTCGGAAGGTGAACCTGGTACCTCACAGTCAACGTCCCGTGGCTGTTTCCAGCTCTTGGCTCATCTTAACCTTCTAAGAATGACGTTTTCCATCTGAAAATGTGAAATGACTTCCATCCAGGAAGAAGTGTCTTTATGAAACGGGAAGCAATCCCCTATAGCGGCAGGGCCCGTTCCTACAGCCAGAGAGGATGAAGGCACGTGATGCTGATGGCCCTTCCACCTCTGCAGCAAGACCTTGCCTCTCCTCACTTTGCCTGGCATTCTGTTCGCCCCCCAGCCCTCTCCTTCCACTCTCTCTCTCTCATGCTCTCTCTAGCATTTCTTACCTACCCCATCACCTCAACCCGACTTCCACTTGGCAGTGCCTGTGCTAAACCCAGCTGTATCTGAGTGATCCTGTGTTCTCCTCTCTCCCCTGTCCCGGGAGCGCCTGCCTTGGCTCCCACCTTCACTCTTTTAGTTGGGAGCTTGCTGAGAAGGGGGAAGGCGCAATGGAGAGTGGGTGGGAGGAAGGCTACCCCTCTTCTGTGCAGCAGGGAGGACACCCTCGAGTACTGGCTCTGTCTTATATATCTGCGTTAGTTTCGTGTCTGCAATAGGAAACAACTGCACAGCGCTCGGGATTTCACACACTGTCCCCCCCTCCCCCATGTGGCACTCCGCACCTCACACAGCACTGGTTGGTCTCTGACATCTGAAGCCTCTGAACCTAACAGTCCTCGGCTAGACTTGAGGCGCTGTGGCCATAGCTGACTTTCCTTCTAGTGTGCTCTTTTGGAAAGGTTTTCTAAAGCAAAAGGAATCCATTTACCTCAAATCATTCGCACCTTCCCACCCAAGGGTAAACGTCACTCGCACGTTCTCAGGCAGCTCACCGATGTTTTTATGAGCTTATCACGTGCCTCATTTTAAAGGCAAGAACTAGATGGCGGTACTCCTGTTCCTATCCGGCGCTTTTTCACTTAAGGCCATATCGCAAAATCCGCTTGTGCTATTAACCGTCCCTGCGTATGCTCTAACCGCGTCTATGAGTAGGTGGGATGCATGTCCGATTGCTGTAACAGAGGCCACAGCAACGGTCTGAGGTGGATATCAAGGGCACCATAGCTCTGCTCTGCCCCATGAGGATGTCAGACTACTCATGACCTACCACGCCTGAGACAGGGCCGCTGCCCATGTGGTCTAAGAGTTCACCCCCAGGGAGACGGGAAAAGCGCCCCAAAGGACACAGCCACACTTAACACACTTTTCCAAGCCCTGGAGACATGATCTGTTTTCTTCCCCTTCGTTGCAACGATGAGCACAGCCTACTGCAAGAGAAGCTTAGAAAGCGTGTTTCGGTGTGCACGTGCCCCAGCCCAGATAAGCAGACAGACAGATCTGCAAAGGCCAGCACTCCCGACGGAAGCTGCTGAGCACCCCACAAACACACACCGGGGAGGCCAGGAGTCAGCAGTTCAGGACCAAAGGACCCCTAGAAGGCTCCAGAGACAAGCACAGGGTCGAAGAGATTCCCACGGTCAAATGCCACAGGAGGTAAGCGCCCACCGAGGCCACTGCTCCTGCGGCCTAGGCGAGCAGCAAACAGTACACAGCGGGCCTCTGAGCCCTCAGTGCCTTTCCTGGGTCAAAGGGGCTGTTGCCAGCAGATGGGGCTGTCTGCCTACAGTCCTAAAGAAAGCTCCCTCCGCGGCCAGAGTTCTCGGGTAACTAGGCACGAGTGTAAACTGCACAAAAGGTTAATTCAGAATAGCAGCTAACGCCAAGGGTAGTGTGGGTGTGGGGAGGAGCAGTAATCTAGGCAACCCTATTCTGGGACGCACCGGATAGGAGGCAGACAGTGATTTCTGCACCCTCAGTGTTTTCACAGCTTCATGTCCCCAGACGGGACCTAGAGAAAGGCAGGAATCAACCAACGGACACGCTGCATCCCAGAAGTCAGGGAGTCACCCAACCGGGAATCGCACCCATCTGTTTCAGCCATAACCACCAGCTGCCACTAGATGGCACCAAACTGCAAAAGGGAGAAATTCCTTCTTTTCTAGCTGCAGCGGGCCACTTCAGGACAAGGCAGCAGCTGGTTTATTCAGGTGTACCTGGCTCCTGTATGGGCCCCGGTACAGAGCGAAGCTCAGAAAAAAAAAAAAAAATGTCTGCTGATTGGGGGGAGGGAGGGAAGGAGAGGAGGAGGGAAAGAGGGAGAGAAGGGGGATGGATGACCAGGTAACACTTCTGCTTTGCAGTAGACACTATAGATGAAGCTGTATACGTGCCTAGGCCTTACTAGGAATCTTGTCCCCTCGCTTCATGAGGGTTCCAGGGTCTCTCGAAGAGGATCATGGTCGCGCAAACTGATGAGATCAAGTCTTCTAACCTTTGTGAGGGCAGAGAGCAAGAGGGCACTGTGCCCACACACTGGGCCTTGCCTGGACCCAGTTCCCACCCAGCTGAACAGCCCTGGTGAGCAGCCTTCCCTGCTGTCATTATTTTATCAGAAAACCACCCGTGTCGTGACTGGCCTTCAAAACTCTGGCACTGTCCCTCACTTTATCCCGTCTCAGCTCCAAATGGTCTCTTTTAAGATTTCCTGACCGTTGCCTTCCACCCTGCCATGGCCCCTTCTGCTTTGATTTCCTTCTTGGGAATTCTTTTGCATGTTTCGCGGGTCCTTGTTTTGAGTGGCATGCCAGCCTCACGGTGTGCCCTAACACCTCCAACAGAACCCTGCACACTGAAATGGGTTACCTCAGTGAGCCCCCGGCCCCTCTCTGACTGGGCCAGTACCAGGAAGCTCTGCTCCTCTCAGTCACCCTTCACCACAACTCCCGACCACCCTTCCACCGTTTGGGTTTGTCTGCTTTGGAGAAAGAATTTCTAGCTTTGTTGAGGTCTGACTGACAATTTTTTGAAGGCCTCATCTTGAAGGTACCCAGTGCGTTGCATGGATATGCATTATGACCTGGCATCTAATCAACATAACTGACATTCCACAAGTTACTTTTCTCTGTAAAAATGGTTAGCACACTTAGGCCCCCCCCACTCCTCAAATGGCGAGCATGTGACGCAGTGTTTTGACCTCGGTCACCATGCTGTTCATTACAGCCCCGGATTTCTGTATGGTTCTGCCTACAGAAATGTTGCGCCCTTGGGCTAACAAGCCATTTCTCCCAAACCCCAGGTGCTATCAACACCTACAGCACCGTCTGCAGTTGAGAATGGCTTTTTGAAATCCCGGGAGAAGCTAGCACCCCGTCACAGTACACAGACACACGCCAGTGACCCTGCCAACCTTGAGCCCTGTAGGCTTCAGCCTCATTTCCTTACAATGGCTAGAATAAACAGACTAAATATAGCTGTAGTCTCATTTTCTCCATTCAATGGGCCACAGTGAAAGTAAACAAAAAGATGTCCTTCACAGGCACCTCCAGGGCCAGCGCCAATGCTGAGGGGCCAGGCAGGGTCCCCAGTGGTAGCCTCAAGATTCAGGTTTCATTAACTGTAATTCTGGCTGACTCTGCTCAGAAAGCCCATCATTTATTCATTCCTTTGCCTTTGGCTCTGAGCCTGCCACCCTGGCCGGATGGCTGCCCTTCCAGAGAGCCACCAAGAGCCTAGGGATGATGGAAATTTCCCAAGGGTCAGGTGCCTGGAGCTGTTGGCCATATCCACAAAGGCTGTAGACAACTTTCATAGTAAAATCAGAAAGCCAACAGGCCACATAAAAGGACCTCCCTTCTTTTCTTTTCATTTTTTCCCTCATTTTTATGGGTTTGGTCAGTTAATTGTTTCTGTAGTCTATGTTTCTTCTCCTCCTCCTCCTCTCTCTCTCTCTCTCTCTCTCTCTCTCTCTTTCTCTTATTCTTTTGCCAAATAAGGAGTCTTCTTGCCCCATTTTTGTTGTTGTTGGAGTTTCAGAGCTCCTCATGCAAATACTATGCCATTCCATGTAAAGGACTTAAACACCCATGGACTTTTGCCATTTGTGGACTTCCGGGTACCAGACAGGTCCTGAGAGGTCAATGCATACACCTAAGCTACACAAACTGCCCCTGTAATCATCCAGCATGGTGGCGGCTTGCTTTCGCTTGCAGCCTCCTTTGAGATTTCTGCACACTGCAGTGGCCTGTTGTTTAGTTAGGGAGGCTGGAGGAGCACATCTTTTGTCATCTGCCATCTAGTGAGATTTGTGGAGGCTGTACTAGATGCAGAAAAAGTCGGCGGACCCTGAAAACAATCTAGGCCTCAGCTGACACGGGGCTCTGAAATGTCACTCACAGCTGATCTTAGGGAGCCCATGCCCCAGAAGAGCCAACCTCTCTGTGTGGATTTTCTGGATCATGAAAACTTGGAGGAGGCTTAGGCAAGTGGGGGACCCGCCTGAATCCTACTAACAGTCCAGGGGCTATTACACATGCTTCTAGCTTTTGAATCTACAAGTTGCGATCACACCCAAGGGGTGCAAATATGTCCAGGTATCTGCCAGGCTTCTCTGCAGCAGGTGGTAGGAGCCTGCTAATGAGGCAGTTCCCTTTGTGTGGTTGGGTGTTTACTATGGAATACAGAAGTTTCTCTCTGTGTACATTGATGGCTGGGATCCTGGGGACCTGTAGACCTAAGGCTCTGTCACTAAGCTCCACAGGTTTCTAGGCCCCACAGAAGGTGAGTGAGGCGGGTAAGCCATAGTGATGGAAGGGTGGTGGTGCTGGGGTGGGAATCATTACCACCATCATCACTACCATCCCCAGCCACCACCACCACCACCAGCTCCTGGGTATATGAATGGAAATGAGCTGGGGCTGTCAGCTCCGGAGTTGTGCCTGAAGACACTGCTGGAGAACTCTGACTGAGAGGGAGAGGGTCGGAGCCTAGTTCCTTCTCTCTCGAGGCCATGGCCAGCACTGCCATGCTTCAGTCCTCCTGGACATGTGACCTGCACCACCCTGCCCTCAGCCTACTGGAAGAATCCTCTTCCTAGATCATCAGGATTATCTCAGCTGGGATAATTTTGGTTGACCAGTGGACGCTCAGTATAGTCTGAAATGATTTTGTGTCTCACGTGGGATAGGGAGGCAGAGACTGATGCCGGCATCCAGCAGACAGGGGGCAAAGATGCAACTAAACAATGCAGAGTACCCCGTCTTCCCAGCAAAGAATCATCGGCACCCCCCCGGCTGCTGGGAAACCCAGCTCCAGAACCATTCACTCACTCATCCATTCACACACATCGCCTGGGTGCCAGATCATAGGTCCCTCTGCTCCCCACTTCCCCTGCCCCAGCTACACACACAGGGTACCCTCTCTCCCTTCCGATGTCCCTGCTGTCCTCCTCGACTTCATTAAGTAGAGTCCTTACCCTAAATGCCAGCTCTCTGCCGGGCCTGTCTGCAAAGCCGCTGCCCCAGCCCATCCTCGTTCACCACCTCTCCTGTGAGCTGGTGATGCCTCCTTCGCTGGAGTTGATGGTCACTTTCCCTTCTGTCCACTCAATAGCACCTTGCTCCTCTGTGACCATGAAGAGATGCAGTATCTTCCACTCTATACAGGCACTGTGCCTGTCACTCAGAGAGGAGGAGGAATTTCCCTAAGACCACACAGATGGCTGAAGGGGTACAGGGAGGCTCAAACATAAGGCGTCGATCTTGATGTAGCAGGTCTGACACGTCACTTATGGGGCAAGAGGACCTGAGATACAGTCGTCAAATGGCATCGTAGGTTGGTTTGGGGACCAGAAAATCAGAGTGGCCTTAGTGATTTAAGTGAAAAGTACCCTCTAGGAACTGGTTGGACATCCGTTGCAAATTATTTTTTTTTCCTTTAAAACTATACATGCAGTAAGAGAGTACTAATAAGAATGAATTCCTGTCATTGGTGGCTACACAAACAGAACTGGAGGGTTTTGTTTAGTGAAATAAGCCAGGCACAGAAAACAAGCACTGTGTGCTCATCGTCTGTGAAAGCCAAAAGTCTGATTCCACGGAGGTAGAGAGCAGAAGAGCCGTTACCTGTGGCTGGAAAGGGGACAGGGTGGGAGGGATAGATGGAAGCAAACACACAGCAGAACATAGCTGCATTAGGAACGTCCCAGCGCGGTGGACAATGCTGTGTGAGGTGACCTCAGTTCACAAATCACGAGGAAGAAAGGAAGAGCTCACAGCTTCCCAAGCAAAGGGAAAACATGAAATACCCTGATTTGATCTGTACTTACTATGTACCAAGCAGCCACACTGAACTGCACACCTATTATAGCTATCATATGTTAATTAAATAAATAAGCTAGAAAGAGACAAGTTAAAAGCCTTTGACAGCAGCCAGTTCTTCTTGAGAAAAACTGACCAGCAAATCATGGCTTCCTGCCTCAGCAGCCCTAACTGTGCACATTTGTGATAGAAACACAACCCCAATTCGCATCTCTTCTGTGTGCATCAGCGATGCTGAGGACCTTCTTTTGCCCCCCAACAAAGTACTCTCCAAACAGAAACCCAGGGCTCAGCACTCGTGGACACAATTGCTGATAAGTCCCTGCAGCGTCAGGGAGCCCGGCCTTGATGTGTGTCTCGGTTTCACCTGTGCAACCTGCAGTAGAGGTACCTGGGGAGACCTCAGATGAGTAATTGCCTCCTTCAGGTTGGCTTGTGAACACACCTTGAGTAATCTTTTATGTGGGAGGGACCAGCCCAACATAGGCCGTGCCATCCCTGGGCAGGTAGCCTGGAGTTCTGTAAGAGAGCAGGCTGGGAGGCTAGGGAGATGGCTCAGTGGTTAAGAGCACCTCCTGTTCTTCCAGAAGACCCAGGCTCAAACCCCAACAACCACATGGCAGCCCACAACTGTCTGTAACTGTAAGATCTGACACTGTCAAATAGACATGCATGCATGCAAAACATCAATGCACATAGATAAAGGTAAAATAAAATAAAATAAAATAAAATAAAATAAAATAAAATAAAATAAAGAGATAATTATCAAGACTACAAAAGAGAGAGAGACCAGGCTGGCTGATTAACAAGCCACTACGCAGCATTCCCCCATGGTTCCTGCCTCACCTCTTACCTGAGTTCTGGCCCTGACTTGGGTTAATGATGAAGTGTGGCCTGTAAGCCACATAAACCCCTTCCTCCCCAAGTTGCTTTTGGTTAGAGTGCTGTTTTGCAGCAACAGAGCACCAACTAGGACATGTCCTGCTGGGGGAAGATGCCAAAGTATCTCTCTCTATTAAAAAAATAGTTCAGCAACACAGGGCCCTAGATTTCTCTGCTGTCTTATCTCCACTCCCAGGTTTCAATGTCTCTGTTCCGCCATTGCAGTGTTTATTGCATCCAGGATCTACTACCGACTTTGTTTTCCTTCCAATTCCTCCCATTGACCATCAAACATTTATTTTAAATGACAGATGCATTATAGCGAGATCATAAACTCAGTGTCCATTAGTTCATGAGGGCAGATAGAAAATAAATGCAGAAGTGATGCTCCAGGGCTGCAAGCACACGGGGCAAAGCTTCAGAACGCCGCTCCCCACTGAATCGGGAGCCAGTCTTGCAAAGATTATACACATGCAGAATTATTCCAGAATAAACGGTTTAAAATGAGGAGAGGAAAGGGTAAAGAGAAGAGGAGGAGAGACAACTCCTTAGAGAAATGACTGATGGCTGATTATAGCCAAGCACACAAGAAACCGATGCCAGGAAGAAAGGCAGCGGCCCAAACCATGGAGCACATTTAAGGACACAAGAGCCAGCCCAGAGCAGCCCTAGCCACAATTGGGTCTATATGAACCTCAGAACAAAAGACAATGCCAATGGATTATAATCTAACAAATGATAAAGATGCTCTGAGTCCATTCTGATGTAAGTAAATAAATAATAGAGCCAGCTCTTCCTTCCAGTAAGTGCCAATAAATGGTGAACGAGAGTCAAAGGAGCCCTTGGCAGGCACCGCGGTCATAATGGATTTAGGAAAAAGCCATCAATGAAGGTTAAAGCAGTGGGTAAAAGTCCAATGAGGAACAAAATATTCATTTATTTTCCAAAACGTTTTCCCATACGTCACCTACCTAGCTCAGAGGGGACAAGAATGGCTGATGGTGAAGGAGCCCTACACAGGGCTCAATAGGAAGAGCCAGGGATGGAGGGGCACTGCATGAAGGCACCATGCCAGGCCGGTTCACCCTGACAGCAAGGGTGCATGGCACAGCCTCACCCTCTGGTGGACACAGGGCTGAGGACAGTGGGTGCTGTCTCAGCCACAGGTGGCTGCAGGTGCGTGACCAGCAGCCAGCACAGCAGCTGCAGAGGATGGCTTCCCGGAGCCGGGGAGAGCCGGGGTGATGGGTATCTCAGATGCTGGAGCTGCCTCGGAGTTCTGTGAGCTCGTCTGCCCACTACTGCAGCTGTCTGGGAGACTGTCTTGTTCTTGGGGAAAACAGACAGCACTGATGTGTCGAAGTTATGACTTATTCTCCAAGATTCAGGGGAGTGGGCTGGGGGAAAATGAAGGAAGAAGAAGAAAGGGGAAAGGAGGGACCCCAAGAGAAGGATAAGGCAGAATCATCTAGGTCTTTAAAAAGGGGGGGTTGTTATTCTTTGACAATTTCATCCATGTGTACAATGTATCTTAACCAGGTCTGCCTCCGTTTTTGCCTTCCCACTCCACCCTCACAAACAGGTCCCTACTTCACAACCTTTCTCTCTCTTTGCTCTCTTAGCCTCCTTTAGAGTTGTTGTTGTTGTTTTGCATTGAGTAATATCTTCTAATGCAATATTTTAAGTTCATTGATGACTTCTCCACTATGTCTCTGTTATTATTTTTTAGTGGTTGTTTCAGGGCTTAGAACTCACACAAAAGCCAGAATCTACGGCGAACAATTTTAACAGCAACAACACACAAAAACTTCGCTTCCGTAAAGATCTATCTCCTCTTCTACTCTTTATAATATCAGGGTTGGCTATAGCATATCCACTCATCAGTCATCATTTAACCAAAGCAATTCATCAGCTCTGCCTCACCCGCCTCCTTTGTGGGGACTTAGCAAACATATTAAACATACATGCCCATGTGTCAGAGGACGGCAGCTCTTGGATACACTCTAGCTTGTGTTGCTCCCTTCTAGAACAGTTTAGAGAGGAAGAGAAGACTATCCTGTGTAGCACACCCCCTCATTTCCTAATTCATATGCAAGTGTTCTCTCTCTGTGTGACCTTGAATTGTTTCAGAAGGAGGCCCTTGCCTTCCTTCTGGAGAGCTGTCTTTAGCTTTCCTTGCTAGATCTGTTAACAGCCTCTGCTCCATTTTCCTTATCTGGGAAAGTGTGCTTCGATTTCACAGTGGGATTCTTTCTGGACAAACGCGGTGTTGATTGTTGTTCCTGAGTCTTCTGGCCTCCGCTGCTTCTTTTTCCTGAGAAGTTAGTACTGGTGTTACCGAAGGCGCCTGTAAGTGGTGCATCATTGTTTAATTCACTTTCGCCCTCTGAACATGGTCTCACTATGCAGCCTCAACAGGCCTGGAACTTGCTATCAGAGAAAATGAAACTGACCTGGAAGTCCCAGTCCTCCCAGCCGCACGGGTGCTGTATTAAAGCCGCTGCAACTACTTCCCCTCTTCCTCCTTCTTCTGCTGTCCTCCTCCTCCTCCTCTTGCTCAAACTGACTCCAAACTTGGGATCCTCCTGCCTCAGCTTCCCAAGTAGTTGGAATTACAGATATGCTACACCATGTGTGGATTTTCTTTACTCTAAAAAACAATTGCGTATGTGCTTGTGTATGTACACGTGTGAGTAGAAGACAGAAAAGGACATTGGATCCCCTAGAGCTTGAGTTACATGTATTTGCAAGGATGGGTGCCGGAACTCAAAGGCTAGTCTTCACAGCTTCGGAACAAGCGCTCTTTACTGCTACGCCATCGAGACAGCTCCCCAGCCCGTGTGATGCGTTCACTTACTGTGTGAGTGAACACATAGTAAGGGTCTGTCCTTACTGGGAGGGTCTGTCCCCTTCCCAGCTCGGCATGTAGGTGTGTCAGTCACTGAGAACTGTTTTACCCAAGACTGTGATAAGAGTTTCCTTGACCTAAACTTGCCTCATCTCTTCCTACTTTAAGGCTAAAGACACCCCCCAGCTGCCATGACTGGGAACACCAGACCAGGAGAGAAGAGTAGCAGTGGGGTTCTTGGAGGATCTCAACTTATGTCTCACTATTCCCCTTTATGAGCTCCCTCTCTCCCTCACTTCTCATGTCCATCTGTAACCCTTCCAGGCCTGGAGCTGAGAAAACCTCCCACTTCATCTTTGATCACAGAATAGTCTCGGGCATTGGTTTTCATGTGGAACAGGCTGTGTGCAGACAGACCCTGCTGGCTGTCCTAACACTGAGGAAGGGTAGAGACATCCTGGGCCGTGCTTCACGTCACATTCACTGTCATCACCAGAACTGGTAGCACTGCTTGCATGATATCTATTTTCTATATGTTCTAAGGACAATTTCCAAAGACATCACATGGTTTTGCTCCGGAAGGAGTTACTCTTCCAGTTTTGTGTCACAGTTGATTTTTTGGCCAGTGTGTCTGTACATCTACCCAAACTGGTAGAAACTTAAGAGAAGTTTTTTTATGTTGGAAGAGGAGAGGGTATTAAAGAAGAAAACTGTCAATACAAGCTGGAGAAACATTTAATGAAATCCAGCACTGGATTTAAAACTGGGAAGATTATTCCCCTAACCCAATTTAACCATCTATTAGAAAGCGGCAGCAACTATAAGTGTTAAAGCTTCTCTTCAATGGCAGGAAAAAGAGACAGCTAACCAGACACCAGCTCATTATGGAGTGGACACATCACAACAGGCAAAACACAAGCTGGTCTGAGTGTTACAGAGCAATTTACAGATCATCGAACTGTAAGTTCAGCAAAGCCGCCAGATGCGTTAATATCAGTTAGCAAAGCCGACGTACAGAGAGGACCAGGAGACAAGCCTTACTAAGTGAGAACACGTGAGTTTTCAAGTGCCTTTTACTATGTGAACAAAATCAGGGATGGGACAAAGTTGTACATGATTCTATTACAAAATTGGAGATACACTGCAATTATTTCTTTATAAACAGGTAGTAAAGATAAGTAATAGTGACTTATTCAGAGACACACAGAACCCAGCATCATAAATAATCTTCAACAAATCTGCACGTTCTTAGTAATCACAAAATCGAAATGTGGCAAGATAATCTAATATATACAGAACAAAGAAGATCCAAGAGTTGTTCTATAATTTCCGACAACCAATTACAAACTTACATGATTAAAAATGGCTTATTGGTAAAGATGAATGGACCACGTTAACAAAATATAAAGCCCAGAAACATTCCCATAATTATATGGACATGATAGCGTTGTGTTGTCTTTATAAATGTAAAAATCAGGGGGAAGGGGATGATCTATGTTTTTCAAATGTTAAGAAAATAACTATCTCTATATAATTGTATTTAGTCATTTTCCTTATTGCTGACAAAAATGCCCAGACAAAAGAACCTAAGGGCAAAATGTTTGCCTGACAAAGTCCATGACAGCCATGAGGAAGTGCAGTGGTATATTGCATGAGCAGTCAGAAGGAAACGGAGAGGGACCAGGAAGCGGGGCTGGACTATGAACCTCAAGACCCACCCCCAGAGACCACTTCCTCCAGCAGGACGTTATGTCCAGTTTTTCCACAATGTTCCAAAGAACGTCACCAGCTAAGAACCATGTGTTTAAAGACATGAGTTTACAGGTGGGACCCTTTACGTTCAAACCACACCGGTAACTAACAAGAGCATTTATGAGACTGCATTAGGCTAACGAGTGGCTTATTAATAAGAAGGCAAAATGAAAAAACTAAATATAGAAGCCTTGAATGTAAATGCTTCCTGCTGATAAGCAACACAAAATTAATACAGGAATGTTCCAATTGTCCAGATTTTTATGTGAAAGTAGAAGATTTTTTTAACCTAAAATTCTATAAAAGAGCAAGAACAAAGCTAATATAAAATGTGAAGACCCTTATGAGAAATGTTAACCAAACACATAAAGGACTTAAATAAAATGAGGCCTATCATAATACTAATGGGAAAATTATACTAATTATGAAGTCCATTATCCTCCAATTAATGGACAAACCAATGCAATCCCAGCCAAAAGAGCACCACGACTTTAGTGGAACTTAATAAGCGAATTCTATCATTTTCTTGGAACAGAAAATGCACAAAAATAAGACACAGAAGAGATTTAAAAGAATACTTTCCTACAGGTGGCAAAACAGTGCAAACCCAAATGTCAGCATGCAGAGTGTGAAGAAAAGAAACAGACATGGGGTCTGACGCCAGCTGTGCGGCACATGCAGTGTCATGAGTTGAAAGCTGGCATTTGGAACGAATGGGGGATGGACTATTCCATAATGGCTTTTCCTTTTTGCTTCTTCCATAACTGTCTTGCATTTCTGTTTAGAAAACTAGGTGAATATGACACGAACAGGCAAGGTACAGCAAAGATTTGCAAGTAATCAACAAACATAGATGGTGTCAATCAGGTAAATTCAAGTTAAAATAGGTTATTTCATTCACAAGATTGACTTTAAAACAATCTACCAAGATGGAAACTACCCGCTGTGGGAAAGCTTGGGAAAACCGAGCCTGTGAAAGGTTAGAGTTCAGAGGTTCATCGAAAGTGGACCTATATCATAGGAGTAAAAGACCTATACAATGTCAAAGCTAGATGTAACAGGAAAATTTTATTGTATTATGACATGCATCAAATAAATATGTATTAAAACAGTCTCTACTACAATGTTAAACAAAAATTTATTGATTCCACTCTTAGGTACAGGTCAAAAAGACAGCCGTACCTGACCTGCACACACACCCTCTGAAACACCAGGAGACCCCTGAGGCTCTCACAGACATCGTGGCCAGCAAAAGAAGGCGCTCTCACGGGAGTGCACGGCTCTTTGTCTGAGCCCCAAACTGGAAAATTTTCATCTTACTGCCTAGAACTGTCATGTGGCCACAACTACCTGCCAGAGAGGCTGAGAAGCAATTTTCAGCTGAGCAGTCATGAGTCCAGGTAAAACTCAAGGCTGGAAGGAGCAGCCCACACCGGCAGCCATGTGAATGCCTGGGCAACCGCACAGGGTCTGGAACAGTAGCACAACCGGGTTGGGGTGGAAAGGCAGAGAGTGCTTGAAAGCTTTTAACAGGGACAATCTAGTAAAAAGCTGGTATTTAAAAAAATCTTTTATTTGTAATTATATAACATGTTTAATACATTAGATCTATTTACACTGCACAGAGCATTTAATGTTCGAAAAGTCAGACTGCAGCTCAGCGTGTAGAGGTCCTATATATACTTCTAACTTAGAGCACTGGTCCCTAGGTTTCTCCCAGTTGCTGGATGATCATGTTTCCAGACCTGAGGCTCAACCTCCCCAGGCTGGGCAGGTCAGCGGCAGAGGTGGAACATGGACCCCTCACCACATGGCACAGTGGGCAACCTTCGACGCTTGAGAGATGTCTACACCTTCTCTAGCCCAACACAACTCGGACCTCAGACATTACAGGCATAACGCACCGATGCACACGCTAACGAGTCAGCTCAGCACAGCAGCCTGAGAGGGCAGCAGCATCTCCTTCCAGGCTAGAAGAAAAAAATAAGCCAAGAACCTCCCAGAAGGAGACAGGTGTTGTGACTTCCTTCTGAGCCAAGGACTAAACTTTAGAACGTCTTGGCCTATTTAAACAAACCTCTTTTATGGTCTTTAGAGAATGATGACACAGAGCAGTAAACACTCTTCCCTCTAGGTGCACATGTATGAACTTGGTGGTAGAGCACAGGCTTGGCATGAGCAAGGCACCAGAGTCTATCCTCCAGCACCATTTAAAATAAACAAAACCCTAACCCACTGATTTGAAAGTACTGTAGATAGTTATTGACAGATAATTAATGATTTGATGGCTAGTAAGTCTTTCTGTATGAGGCCAGAAACACTTACATCTCTGCATTAAGACACTGAGGTTATCAGGTACTGATGAAGTGACTTATGGGATGGGGGGGGGGATAAACAAAAGGCTTGTTCCCAGCACCAGTGAGAAGAACCGTATCTATTCTTAAATAGAATATGCTCCCTGACAGCATCTTTTCAGTTAAGAAATATATTTGCAAGCTGGGCGTTATAGTGCACACCTTTACACTTGAGGAGAGGCAGAAAAAGGAGGATCTCTGTGAGTTCGAGACCAGCCTGGTCTATAAAGTGAGTCCATGACAGGCATGGCTACACACAGAAACCCTGTCTCAAAAAAAAAACCTAAAAAAGAAAAAAAAAAAGAAATATATTTGCTTCATTAAATAAATGTTAGGTCCCTAGTTTTATAGTATAATCCACAGTGCCACCAAAAGAAAACAAACAAGACGAAACAAAACTAAAACCTCCAAGTATTTTCTTCTTCAAGTTTTAGTCTTGAGGTAGACAACACAGTAAACACTAAATGGAGCCATGACCTTAGGCATGCGCGTGCACGCACACACGTGCACACACACACACACACACACACACACACACGATCACTAATCACAGGATTGGTGAGCCAAGATTTCCATTTGAAAAAGTCTAGGGAGTACTGCTATTCAGCAGTATTCTGGCTTCAGTTTCCAAATCCCTTCACCACCAGGAGTCCTGTGGAAATTGCACAGATTTCTCAATAGTTCTCGGAAGACACAGGACTGTGCCACGGATAGCTTGGATTCAAACTCCTGTAGGATCTCCTGAGTGCTGGCCTGGCCATCCACCTGGGCCTGGAAAGCAATGAAGTTCCTCATGTCCACCAGAAGGTCATCGTGTTCTGTGCTGGAGCGGGGCAGGGCGGCAGCCTCAGCAAGGTGCCCGCTGTCACTCTCCAAGCGCTCTGGCAGAATCAGGTGGTTTCTTGCTCGCATTCTGGCCAAGAGTGAGGAGGAACTGGGGGCTCCAGACAAAGACACTCCATCTTCTTTGCCACTGAAGTGCTCAGGGGCCTGAACTTTCCCCTCCTTTTTCTCGTTCTAGAGAAAGAAGAGCACGCGTTAACAGACCGGACTTCTAGATCACTCCGCTATTTCCACCGAGGCTGTGAGGACCCACAAAATAATCCAAATACCATCAGGTGAGATGTGGGAGAAAGACTGAGACTCTGTTTAATGTCAAGGTAAAAGAGATGTGGATATTTGCAAAGGGCATTTCCTAAAGAAGCAAGCAGGAAGGAAGAGAACTGAAGCCATCTCCTGGATGCCAGAGTGTGAGAGCCTGGGAGCTGAGGGAGAGCCTGCCCTGCGGGCATGGGCTTGTCCTGCTTTCTCCTGCGAGCACTCTGAGCTGACCCACACTGTGGGACTTTCTCCCCATTCCAGCCTTCTTCCTTTCCCACCCTGCGTCTCATGTGCTTTAGAACAGCTCCAACCTGGAAAGTGCCTCAAACTCCTGCTGCTAAGAGCACAGAACCAGGAGCGTGGAAAGGGTCTCTGTCCTGTAAGGAGTTCACATGGATCTAAAACTAGAGCCTAAACCTGGGAGTTGTCCAGTTCGAGCATTAACACACCCTTAACAGAAAGACCGTGGTGTCGCCCCGTTTTACCACTGCTACAGTGTGACAAAGCGTAGGTGCCTCGCTCAACATTCTAGAAGGCTCTCTGGCCATCTGGGTTAGACAGTGGTCTCTCTACAGCCGGCACATCTCCTCCAGGTAGGTGGCTGTGCATATTAACTTTCTAAGCACTGAACAGAAAATCTGCTAGAGATTTTGGCAACTCGGAGCCTACAAGTATCAGGTGTCACTGTGTGAGTTACAACCGTTTTCATCTTCACGTCTAAATGACCTTCTCCTGACCATCCAAGCGAATAAACGTGAAAGGCAGCCAGGCTACCGCGTTACCTGATTCTTTTCTGTTAACGATGAAGGACGCTGCACAGTGAGGTTGGAGTTCCTTTTCTGACCAAACCTGTTCCTAGGTTAGGAAGAGAATCAGGGAGACAGGATGTCAGATGCTGCAACACAGAGGCCAGAGTATTCTCAACAACTACACCTGTCCTGGAGAAACTGCTCCTGCTCCACAGTCCTGCTCGACCTGCTTTGGCTGTTACACCCTGCTCTTCCTCTCAGAGTGAGCTCCACTCAGAGTCCTCACTCAACACTGGACATGAGAAAGCGCCCTGGATAATAAGTGCATAATGATATACTAATGGCTATAAACTGGCTGCCTAACATTTAGTCATTATTTGTATTTCTCAGGATTTTAAACATCATCTCACAAGCAAACTGAGCATTTCTTCCCGAGAAGTGATCTCTAAAAAGCAGGAAATGAAAGGGAAGAGAGACAACAGTACTTTCCCAAGTCATCACGCCTGACCCACACGATGGCTCCCTAAAGGAACGTCTTGTCCCAGAGAACAAGCCTCTGCCTTGGCTGTGTAGCTAGTCTCAACCACTGGGGTCGCTTTAGAGTGGTCTCTTACTTTATTCCTGCGGGTGCACCAGAAACACCCCTGAGGCCGGTCCAGGTGGGAATGCCAGATGCTGCCCCCCGGCATTGCTGACGAGAGAGCCTCAGCGCTTTCAAGGCATCCTGCGCCACGCGGCTGGCTTCCGCCTCCACCAGCACATGATCCGGACTGGTCCCATCTATGATGGCGTCATGCTTCATGACACTGTGCACTCCCGCTAGCCAGAGTGAGGAAAGAACGACAGTGACAATGCAGTCTACACACTGCAATACTAGTGTCACAGGAGAAAAAAATCCACAACACTCATAGCTGCTGTTTTCTGGGTGGCAGTTTTGACTCAAGGACTTCACAAATGCTTTCTGTTCATACCTGCCACTATGCCACAAGGGACAGTTATGAATTATCCTCGTTTAAAAATACCTGAAGCAAAATGCTTTAATCGTATTTTAACATTAATCTCTTCCTATCCATACTGTGAGAAAATGAAAATGTTAATAAACTCTTCGGAGGGAAAACATAAAGCAGAAATACAAAATTTAAACAAACCAACACGCACAAGACTGCTACTTATCAGAACCACCAGAATACACTTACTAGAATAATCAGTGGAAAGTGCATTTCCCTGAGCCCTGAGCGTCTGCACCCGTGAAAATGAAATAGCCACACAAGCTGGTGCATGCCTACAGTCCCAGCACTTGAGCAGCGACAGCAGAAGGATCAGAACTGTAGGGCCAGCATGGGATACACAGTTATACTCTAACAACAAACAGTAAGATTAAAATTAATAGAGTAAGGATAAAAATGAAATAAACTTATAGCTAGACATAAATACAAGGAAATGATTATGTCCCCAAAATCCCACTAAAATATAATTAAAACAAAAAGCACTGGAAGAAAATTATAGAACAAAATAATGAAGCAGAGAATAAATCAACCATGAATCACTGTAATAAATGAGAACCCTGGATTGCTAGAAAAGAGTAGCAAAATTGACAACTCAAGGTGAAGAAATCTTAAAAAATCATTGTAGGACTATTTTGTATACCTGTGTGCCAACATGAAAACCATACAAAATAAGTATTTTTCTAGGAAAACAGACAAGTACTGTATATAGAAAAAACAAAGTTACTGACAATAAAGAAAATGATAAACCAGTACGTATCATTATGAACATTAGTGAGAAAATACTAGGAACAACATTAAAAACAGAAACCAACAGCAAAAAAGGATCACAGATGACTCAGGGAAGAGTCCTGGGAACTCAAGGCTGGACAATGTTAAGAAATCAATTACCTAGTAAGCTTCATGATGCTCTTTTACCACCACAGGTGTTTTCTACAGTGTCTCTTCATCAGCCGTACCTGTGAAGCCTTTCCCCAAACTGGGAATTTCCTTCATAAAACATTTGCCTTACCCCAGATTCAAAATTTTTCTTCTTTTCTTTTCTTCATTTTCCTCCCTCTCTCCTTTCCTTCCTAACTTCCCTTTATTTCTTTTTTGGGCTAGAACTGGGACCCAGGACTTCATGTATACGAGACAAATTCTGCCACTGATCAATACAATTCCACTGCCTCTCTCTTTTGAAGTTTTTACTCTAGAGACTCAATGATGAAAACAAAGCAGTAAAACCATCCAGGAAAGAATAAAATAGAATAAAATAAAACTCCTACACCCTTCCAAATAAGTAGCAGTTAATGAATGCAATGGTGGGGAAACTCCATATACAATAACAATGAACATAAAACAATTCAAATAAGAACAACAACAAAAAAAATAAGGATGGATGCATTAATTCAGTCTCACTAAGAAAACATATGCAAGTTAAACTAAACTGAGGTGGCAAAGAGAGTCAGGACAGAAAGAACAGCAAATACGACAAATAACCCCTTCCCCCTGCTTGAGACATGACGTGTAAGACCTGTTGGGTGGGGTCTCCCTCCTCTTCCTAGAGATCCCTGAGACTCTCAAACAGAATTGTTACCTTTGTTTCAAGCAAAGACATCTTAACCTTCCTGTCTAGCAACTGTAATCCTGATAGCTGCCCTCAGGAGCCACATGGGTGGTTTCATTCAGGTTTCTTAAGAGCTCTCTGAAGATAGTAAATTCAAACCCTGTCCAAATCCTACATAGAACTATTATTTAAGATGAGACATCTGACTTCAACTACTTGAAGCCCACATCCGTGCATCCCAGGGCTTTGCTTTCTTCTGAGCAAATCCCTCTCTCATAACCCACCTGCTTAAACCTAGATTAATATATCTTTATTAAATCCCCACTCTTTCCTTTATACTGACTGGTACTCAAACTGTTGTGCACTGAAGCCACCAATCTCAGGGTACCCTGTGCCGAGAGCCCTAAAGATTAAGGGAATCTCTCAGGCTGCTGTGGCTGCAAGACTGGAGCTGTACTTGACGCCTCCGCTCCTCAGACACAGACTTTGTCTGTCTGCCCAGCTACCTATCTCTTTCTGACAGTTCTATGCAGCTCTGGATGGCCCGGAACTCACAGAGTCTAGTAGTCTTTGCCTACCAAGGGCTGCTATTAGTAACAGATGCCACAGCACCTGGCTTCTCATATTTATGCTAGCAAAAAAAGAAAAGAAGGAGAAAAAAAAAAAAGATGAAACGCACAGTCCTAGCATGACTAAGACAGACCACTGAGGACAAATGCTAATATAACTATCTTTTTCGGGGTGTGGCAAGGTAGCATTAGTTCAAAAACTAAAAACGTCCTGTGTCTATCTTCTGATATAGTGACCTAATTTCTAAGAATTTTTAAGAAGCTATATGTCTAATAGCAGGACAATACATTGACACAAGATCATTCATCACAACAACTTGACTGAAAAAAGCTTAGCAGTCTAAGTGCTCAACATGAAGAGACTATGGTGTGTCCATGTAACAGCTACAGGGAGGGAGAAGGATCTCTATGAACTAATATGGAGGGGCTATCAGGATACACAGTGGCTTTTGAGAGAAGTGGCACACACAGGGTTAGAAAAGATGAGGTCATGTACGGGCCTACTCTGACAAAAAGAAACACAGGAAGGAGAAGCCAGAAGTTCGTGGATAAACAAAGGAGGGATGGGATAGCTGGTAAGTCTTGACTTTTGTAAATGCATCATGTTACAGATTCAAAAATAAAATACAACAACATGAAGAAGCACAAGGAAAACACTGAAACAGTCAAAAATAAATTAATTAACTCTACTATGAAAGTGAGAAAAAAAACTAAAAAACTTTTGATTGAAAACTTCAGATTGGAGACAAAAAGCTATATAAATAAATATTAAACTTTTGTTAGTATGGTGTTTTGTTGTGGTTGTACAGGTTATACATTCTAATTCCATGCATAGTATGAATACAAATAGGTCGAAAGTCATGCTGAGAATGATAGTCGAGAATTCTCTTACTCCGCAAGAAGGGAGTCTAATGCATGGGAAGGGCTCTACGATGTTGATCCAAGTTAAGACTGAGCAGCATTAGCTTTCTCTATTTTGCTTCATGGGGTTTATTCAAGTTCATGATGTGCCATGAGGCACACCTACTTAAAATGTCCAATATGACAAGTTCTGACATGGACACGCCATGGAGCTACCAGTCAAGGCAATGATATCATGACTTGCAAAGCCCTCTTTGTGGCCCATGGGCACAAGATGGTGTGATTCTGTCCCTCGCTCTACTGCGTGCGGTGACTTATTACCATCTTTCTTTTCAAGCTTCACTACCTTTGTTTCTTCTAGACCCTTCCCCACCTACGCCACTTCACATACCACTGTTTCTCATTGCCACCTGCTTTGGCCAGTTCATCATTATTGCTTTGGTATGTTTTCTTTCATTTCCTGGCTTGAGTATTATTAAGTTTCTTGACTGTGTGGATATATAGCTTTCATCTAAGTTGGAATATTCTTTACCAGTTATTTCTTCAGACTGCTATATTCTCCTCCTCTTTCTTTTTAATCAGGGTCTCAGTTAGCATTATAATAGGCTGTTGATATCCCAGTCTTTTTGCTTCTGCGAATTTACTGTGTTCTTCCTTGCATAGCTTTTCCTGCTCTGTGTTACATTTTCATATAAGTTCACTTTGAATGTGTGTGCGCCTCTTTTTAAATATAGTCATAATTATTTAATCTCTGTGCTAATTCCACCACCTGTGTGTCAGTTCCTGTTTATTCCCTCGTTGTGAATCACATTTTCCAGCTTTTTTCAATGCCCAATAATATTTATATTTGATGCAAAGCATCATAAATTTTATCTCGTCTTGTGTTCACTCTCCATACAGGCCTGTAGGGGTTGAGGTGACGCTAACTGAGGCAATCCTATACCTTCTTCTGCAATACACCAGGCGGCCTGGCAGGCACAGGCAGCGGCCCCTGCTATGGGTGTGCATAGGAATGTCTCCTTTAATCCTTTTGAGTGGTCCTTTCTGCAGCTTCAAAAGGTTTCCTTGTTGTGCTGCTCAGCATCCAGCCAGGCTCCACAGGAGCCCCTCTGCAGCTGAGCAGTAATCCTTCTCCATAGGGCTCTCACCTAGCACACTCTCTTGCATAAACTCCAGCACCTAGGTCTCCCTGGATGCTGTCTGTCCAGGGCTCCATCTGGACTCACGGTTTTCAAGGCAGCAAGCAGCAGGCTGAATTCATCTGTCTCCCATCTTAGAGCTCACCGCCCTTTGGTGCCCTCTTGGCACGAGTGCTTCATATACTGTCATGTTTCATCTGTTGCACCTTAGGAGGGTAAATGTTGTTCCATCCTTACCAGAATTGCAGTTCTTATGCAGAGATGCAGAGAGATAAAAGAATGTGTGCAGATTTGTTTGTGCACATAACATGCATGCATGTATAGTTGTAGGCATGTTTACATATGTATATGAATGATAAAGTACATGCTGAAAAATGCTAATAGTGATAAAGGCTACCGCAAAGTTCACGTGCTTTTCACGCTAATTTCTTTGAAAGACTTTTCTGAAGTAACACATAAACCTGCCTTCTCGGAGTACCCTGACTCAGGGATCTTTGGTATCTACGGTCATTACACTGTAAACATAATGCAGCAAATGGCAAGGATGACACTCGGGAGCTACCACAGCCGGGCAGGGCATGCTGACTTCCAAGTTCCCCAGCACTAATGCTTTCTCTTTCACCTTGGCCATGAGCTTCTCTTTCTGCCTGCCCCTACCCAGTCCTGCCTCTCTCCCATGATCTGTTTCTCTAACTACTATAGTTAGAAAAGCATATAAATACAGCATGTAAGGAAACTGCCTATTAACATTCAAGCAGTTCATGTCTATTTGTGGTATCTGACCTACTCTAAATGGTCATATGTTAAGTATTATTGTTTCCTAAAGTTTCAAATTATTTCTGGTCTTCAGAAAGGGAAATACAATCTTCAAAACGTCAGCTCCATAGGGAAAGATCACCATGTTGGTAATGGCTCTCACATTCGCCATTCCTAGCACCTAGGTGAGATATTTATCAAAATCATTACCTGATTTTTTGAAAAGCTTTTCCAAAACATAATCGTCACTGCTCCGTTCCTTGGCCTCGCTCTCCTGCTCAGTGCTTTGCTGGTGGTACCTCCTCTTCTTCACCAGGTGCGGGACTCGAGTCCCCTCAAACTTGGCATCTCTGCAGTGCTTGGAGGTCCTGGCCTTTTGCTGGGGACGTGAAGTCTCTCCCTCTGCTACCTCATGCTTCCTTTTTGATTTGTGCTTAAAGAAACGCCCTTCCGCCTGCTGACTCACGCAGACGGGCTCTGTCTGAGCCTGGCGGCACCCCCCTTTGCAAGGAGAGCCCTGCTCCCCACCAGTGCTCGCCTCACCAGATGGCCCAGAAGTGTGCTCGACGGCGGCTGGAGAGTCCGAACACTTCCCATCTGCACTCGTCAGCGAGCGTTCCTCCAGCCTGGACCCTGCATCCGTCTCTTCTCCCAGCACAGCACTGCTGGTTCTGTTAGCACTCATATGATGGTCGCCTTTCAAAGGGCCACTTTCTCCAGAAGGTTCACTTCCTGCAGCCCCCAGTGCCTTACATTTTTCTTCAGTCAGGGTGACGCCATTTGCAGATGTGTCAGAAAAAGGGAATTTCTTGAGATCTGTTCCTACGGATGGTGGAGTCTTTTTTTTTAAATGGCATTTGGGTGTCTGAATATTGGAGCCAGTTCCTGCAACAGGGAAAACATGGCCAATGCTACACTGCAGAAGTCTTATGCAACTGTTTAAATTAAATGACTTAATGTAATACCTGCAAAAATAGCACTTGTTTCAGTGCTCTGGGATGGCTCAGGACTACTCAGAGTGAACAGCTCATAAAGGTCATTGGATTTGAAAAAGCGCCTCTGTTTTGGGTCTTTTAGCACTCTGTTGGTCAAAAATTGCTTGAAGATTTGTCTAAAAAAATAAAATTATACTGGCATGAAACAATGTTTAGCTGTACCTTAAAATTCCAGTTATAAAACATGAGAGATGGGGCTGGAGAGATGGCTCAGTGATTAAGAGCAGTGGCTGCTCTTCCAGAAGACATGGGTTTAATTCCCAGCAGCCACAGGGCAGCTCACAACTGCCTGGAAGTAGTCCTAGGAAATGTTATGCCCTCCTCTGGCCTCCACAGGCACTGCAACTGCCTGCACATGGCTCGCAGGCACATGCACACAGAACACCCACACATACAAATAACGATTAATTTTGTTTCAATGTGAGAAAGATATACTAACAGCAGCTCCTAAGTAAAAAGTTTCCAGACTTTCAGGCCTGGAAAATCACAACTCAAGACATACCTAATGCTATTATCAGGTGGTCTCACAAGTTTTATGAATTTTAAAATTAGAAATGATACCTTATTATTTATGCCCAATGAGTTTTGTTTGACCTCTAAAACCTATCACATGTCAAACCCCACCCTTTTACATTTATGTGACCCAACCTCTACAGGCCATAAGTAGCCAGTCAGCCTCCCTGCCTCATGGGCCAAAGCCTGCTCTACCCTGCGCAGTGACCTCTTGTGGTGGCTTTGCATTGCCCCCACTTGCTGGTCCACTCTCTGTGTTTAAGGTCATTTCTCACACGGTGTTACCACAAAGCAACCCCTTCCTCTCCTATCCACTCATGCTTCAGGCTAAAGCTTTCTTCTTACAAGACTCACCTCATCTCCAGCCCTACAAAACTCCCTAAGAACACAAAATGTTTCTGGAACAGTCTGCAGGCGACGGGATACGGGATAAGAATGGGTCTCAGGGGCAGAGGAAAAGCTGGCAATGTCTGGACTCTCCCTGTAGACATCACTGCCTCAAGCTGCCTAGTTACGAGAGAGTCAGAGGAGGGGTGCATGCTGTTACCCTCTCCAAAGGCCACTGAGTGAACTAGCTTCACGTCTGTCTCTTCTCAGTTTTTCTGCAGCAGCTTATAGTTAGAATGTTTCCCTCACAAAACAACATCAAATTTACATATAAGGAGTCCCTGGTTTAGATTAAGGTACAGTAATTATCAGGTTTTGATATTTTAAAAAACAGTAAAGTTGTCTGTGGTGGCATATGCCTTTAATCCCAGCACCAGGAGGCAAAGGCAGGTGGATCTCTGAGTCTGAGGCCAGCCAGGTGTACAAGCTGTAGGCCAGTCAAGGGCTACACAGTGAGATCCTGTTCGAAAGCAAACAAACAAATAAAAACAAAAAAATAATGGATCAAAATATGTTTTAACAGCAAAGGAAAAGATGGAAACAAAATAGTCAGTGATATCCCTTAAGTTATACCAATTATTCTTCTAAGATGAAAATATCTTTTTTTTTTTAAGATTTATTTATTTACTATGGATACAGATCTCATTCTAGATGGTTGTGAGCCACATGTGGTTGCTGTGAATTGAACTCATGACCTCTGGAAGAACAGCTGCCGATGCTCTTAACCTCTGAGCCATCTCTCCAGCCCCGAAAGGATCTTTTAAACCAACACTTGGAAACAATAAAAACCCTTCTTCCTGAAAATTCTAGGTTAGGAAATTGAGGCTTGGCAGTCGTCTGTACTGACCGGTGGTAGATCTTTTCCTCAATGGTGCCAGCTGTCAGAAGCCTGTAGACAGTGACCTGCTTCTTCTGACCTATCCTCCATGCTCGTTCCCGGGCCTGTGGCAGAGAGAGATTTTAACCAGGGCCAAGTAAGAGAAAGCAGTAACTAGTCACTGCCTTCTATCCCAGTCAGAATTCCATCAAACGTACACTTGAGGCCTGTGCAGGCAGAGGAGCAGTCATGTGACTGAAAACGTTTCTGACTCTTGGTGAGCACTTTTCACACATGGCTTGCAATGGACACTATGAATAAACAGCTGAGGACTCTCCAGTCTGTATGACTGACTGTGTTCTTTCGTGTGAGAGAATGGGATGCGACCAAATGCACACAGTACTTGAAGGCAGGTATAACATTAAGGCTACTGATGCCAACTGCCATTAAGAAGCCACTTTCTGCAGACACCTTCCCTGGGTGGAAAGGACAGACCTGTGTGTCGGTGCTTGGATTCCAGTCAGGGTCGTAGATGATGACTCTGTTGGCCCCAGTCAGGTTCACGCCTATGCCGCCCACCCGTGTGGTCAGGAGAAAGACAAAGATGGATGTGTCCTACATGAAGAAGCGCAACAGAGAGGGCACAGCTGAGAGCTGCTGCAGCTCCGCATTCCTCAACACACGTTCTACCGTGGGCTCTGCTGGTCACCAACACATTCTCACGTCAGAGCGCCTGCTTTATTATTAATGACACGAACAACTTTTAATAATCGTGCAAAGTGCAGACACATGCACAGACACTCCCACTGGCCATGCTTCACCAGCTTCTTAGCTTCTCCTCAAACATCAGCATTTCATTTCTAAATCTTACATGCCTGCTTCCCAAGCCCTAACGTGCACAGTCAAAGGCAAAATGCCACCATGGATACTGGCGCATACCTTTGATTCTAATGCCTGGGAGGCAGAGGTAGGTGAATCTCTGTGAGTTTGAGGCCTACCTAGTCCACATAGCAAGTTCCACACCAGCCAGGTTACACAGTGAGATCCTGTCTCAAAGAAAAACAAACAAAACAAAACACCCCAAAGCCTAACTCCTCCCCTCCACCTGCCAGCAGACACAAAGACCTTTCACAGGGCTGTGAGAGCACATGTGTACTCTTTTTTTTCTTTATTAACTGCAGCCCTCTGGCCTTCGCTGTCACCTCCCTTGTTACCTCATTGTATCTTGTAATGAGCGGCTGTCTGGACGCGATGGTAGTGGTCCCATCCATTTTGAGGTAGGAATACTTGCGGGCTCTCAGGAACACTTCCAGGATGTGCAGCATCTGTTGGGGGGTGAGGAAACAGTCTGCAAAGCAAGTAGGTTCCCAGCAAGTGTGTTTCCACACATGTGATACTACAAAACAATTTCTGCTAATTCCTTATCCCTGTCTCACTAGGATGCCAGGGTCCTGCTATAAGGTTTGTTTAAGGAGCCAAAGGCCCACACAGTCCTGTGCACGGCTGCCCCCTCACTCAGCAACACGGCAGACCTCTCTTGAGGTGGTAGCCTACCTTTTGTACTGTGGTCACAAGTGCTGAGAGCTGCCTTGTTTGCTGGACGCAGCTAGAGCACTCACCTGCCTTGACTGGGAAAACAGCAGCACCCGCTGACCCTGCTTATGCCATATTTTCAGCAAAGACTCAACAACAATCATCTTCCCTGAGCGTTTCCAGTAACCAAACTGATCTTCTTCTAGAGCATCTTCTGGAAGACCACTGAGATTCTTGGGACCGCCAGAAAAGAGATCTGGGTGGTTGCAGATCTTCCTCAGAGCTACAAGTCCAGAGAAAATCTGTGATTAAAACAACAACACATATGAGTTCAGCTTACCCTATGTAAACAAAGGAAGGGAGGGACATGTCACAGGAATCACAGTCATTTTTACCAGCTTGTTGATTTCTTGTCTATGTCAACAACACGAGCAACAGTCTGGATCTTGAATGTCCCACCACAGGTCATACATGTATTGAAGGCTTGGTTCCCAGTGTGGCAGTGTCTAGATAAGGAGCTTTTGGGAAATGATTGGCCCATGAAGGCTCTGACCTCACTAACAGGTTGACCCATTGGTAGGTTTGTAATCTGATCACCTAGTAAGAGGTGGGACCCAGCTGAAGGAAGGGCCTACTGAGGTACGCCTTGAAGACATTTCTTGCCCTCAGCAACCTTTCTCAGAGCCCTACTTTACAGCTACCATGAGGTGAGCAGCTTTACCCTCACACATTACCCTGAAATGACATTCGGGCCCACCAAGGGCCGGAAAAAACAGACAAGTGACCACAGGCTAAAAACCAGGAGCCCCCAAACTTTTGTTCCTTTAAGTCGATTTTCTCAAGTATTTTGTCATAATGGTAAAAAAAACTGACTAATACAAGCTGGAAAAAAATAAACTTTATTCATTTCATTCCCCTGAACATGTCCACAGAGGTCACAGTCAATAGCTGATAATTTAATTTCCCTCACTAGAGAAAAGGATATTTAGTTCACAGCACTATAAATCTGGTAAAAACAAAAAACAAAAACAAAAAGACAAAACAACAAAAACATCAAAAAACCCAAAACCTAACTTACCTTAAAAACACAGGCCAGAAAAGGCCTGCCAATCCCTGACTGACTAAACGTGTCCCAATCCTATATATATATAAGTACCCTTAAACCCCTGTGGTTTAGTGTGTGAAGCAGAGGCTGAAGTCCCAATTACTGCTACTACACCGGAAAGCATAAATGTATGGAGAATACACGAATGGAAGAGATGTGCAGGTGGACCACGCAATAGAAAAGCATTAGAGGCTGGGGTTGTTCCCCTGCAGGTCCCAGGCCCCAACCCCTGTCTCAGGGCACTTACACAAGATTAAGAACGATTCAGGCAGAGGCAGGCAGATCTCTGAGTTCAAGGCAGCTACTCTACAGACCAAGTTCCAGGATGGCCAGGGCTACACAGAAAAGCCTTGCCTCAAAAAATAATAACAAAAACAAAACAAAACGAAACAAAATTCAGGTTTTCTAAAGCATTCAGACTGGTTTGAAAGTCTAATTAAAAAAAAAAAAAGGAAACATAAATGAAGCCAATCTTGAGAGAGTATGGTATATTTAACTGAACAACAGCTGTACTAACAAGAGAGGACCTGAGCAGGCCAGAAACATGGTCAAAACTCTCCAGCGTCATCTGCAAGTCATTTCCCTCCTCTCGCCTTTCCTTACACAGTGCAGCATTAACTACTGCTAGCTACATGTAACTGCAGAGCACGAGTGTGGGGAGTCTGAACTGAGATGAAAAAGTCATTTCATACCCAAGTCTAAAGATGTAATATGAAAAGAAAGGAAAATATATCTTTTTTTTTTTTTTTCCTTTTCTGAGACAGGTCCTATCATGCAGTCCAGCTGACCCGGACCTCTCTATGCAGACTCGGATAGCCTCAAACTCACAGAGAATGCCTATCTCTCTGCCTCTCAATTGTTTTCAAAACTTCATTACATATTAAAATATTTTGAGGCTGCAAATGAAACAAAAGACATAATCTTCATTTTACTTGTTTTTCGTTTAAACCTGGTACTAGAAAGCGTAAGCCTTGCCTTTCCTATCTACTAGATAAAGCAACTTAGACCACGCAACCTGGAGGCTGATCACTGATGGGCCAGTCATTTGGAAGAATGTTTTGGAACCACTCATTTGGAAGAATAAGAAAGAAAGTGCTTGGGCTTGAGAGACAGCCCAGCAGTTAAGAACTCTTGTTGCTCTTACGGAGGACTCAGCTCAGTTCCCAGCACAAATGGTGGTCCATACCCTTTTGTAACTCCAGTCCCAAGAGATCTGATGCCCTCTTCTGGTCTCCACAGGTACCAGGCATTCATGTAGTATTTGCCTACTGTATGTAGGTAAAACACTCGTATGCATAAAATAAATAAATCTTTAAAACATGAGAGCTGGAGAGGTGGCTTGGCAGATAAGTACACTGTTTTTCCAAAGTTCACAGCTTCAGTCTATATCACCCAATGGCAGCTCACACCCTTCTATCTCAAGTTCCAGGTGATCTGACACCCTCTTCTGTCTCCACATTTACCAAGCACAAATAAGTACAGATATATAGGTAGACAAAAAGCCCACACACTTAAAGCTTTAAAACAAAATGAACAAAAGAAAAAAAAGTGCTGAGAAGTCATTAGTAGGACAAAATGACTAAATCTGAAAGAACAGGCACCTTAGCGCAAGATAACAGGTGGCCACTGCAAAGCCCAGCAACAAGCACAGAATGTGAGTTCATCTCCGTCCTCCTCAGAGCCTGGGAGCAGGCCAGAGCAGACTCCTGAACACACTCAGATGTACCTACAACGGGGCAGAGTGAAGGCCATGGTTGCACGGCTCAGCATGCATTAAAGGGCATGCAAGTATGCTCCTGAGATGGAGAAGGCACAATACCCAAATCTAGTAGACTGCTAAGGCTTGTTTTGAAAGCAATGCACAGAAACAGCTCTGCCTGGATAAAGAGCAAGAGGGGCTTGTCTACTTGGCCCTAGAAAAGTTACATTTCAAGTCAGTGAAATCATGCACAGGGTATACGAGAATCTGCAGCGTTAGCCTATTATACTCACTCAGTGAACAGCCATACTCATGCTGAGTGCTAACTATAGAGAATTATGTGAAAACATGTCCTCTTTAGTACGGCCACATAACCCAGTGGTCTGGGCTTTCCTCTACATTCTGCATGGGATTCCAGGTCCTGTAAGCCACATATTGCTGGCCCCATTCCTCAGTGTTCTTTTTCCACTAGCCACAGTGCTGGACTCAAGTGCACCAGGCCTACAGTCCAGTGGAGATGAGCAGCTTGTCCTCTTCTGTAATGAGCTCTCTCACGTCTGGATGGGCTGCATATTCAGTTAGAGTTCTCAGAAAACGTCTTACACAAAGGTCACAGAAAACATCTGACCCACTGGCAGCATGTTCCCACTTCTGGCACTCGTGCCTCAACTGGTCCATGATGATCCTTACCCACTGTGTGGCCCCAGCATCACAGTCTCATGCCAAGTGCTTGGGGACACTGCCCAGCAGGAAGGTATTCTAGACAGCCAAACCCTCATATTTGTGATTTACATAAATGGGATTTTCTGAGGAGACACTGTCTAGTAATTTCTAAGTTCTGGACAATATTAGGAAGTGCTTTCACAGAACAGAAGAATAAATTCCTTTCACACACCGGGGACAGTAAGAGTTAGAACCTGAGAAATCTGATCTAGAATTTTGTCTGGTTTCTAAGATGGCAGCGGTCTGCCAACGTTTCCTGGGCATGAGACTCCCTGAGAGGCTGATAAAACTTACACGTCTTCATAACCATGTCCTGACAATATAATCTTGGTCATAATTTCTGAGAAAACCCTGCAGTGTACTGGACACACCCCCTGCCCGGTACAAGCCCTGGGTGGGATTTACGGCCACAGCGCCATCCTGGGTCCAGTTCCCAGCACACCTACTCCATCTGCGGCTGTGATTCAGCAGCCACTCCACAGATGGGAGGTGAGTGAACCAAGGTGGCGTGACACAGGAAGCCTGGCATTCTCAACACCAGTCTGCTTTCCTGTCCACTCTCCCGGATAACAGCTTATTTCCCTACAGTCGGTTTTTGATCTGACCTGATACTCTCCATTGAGAATCCCATACACTTCTTTGGAGTCAATGAAATTCTGGTAGATCTTGTACTGTTCATCCGTTAGACGGCAAAATAAGACCTGTAGGGAAAAGGAAGGAAATAGCTTTAGAAATACATTAAGTTATCAATAAGATGCCCTTTTAAAAAAAGAAAGTGCAACATACACAATTTTAACAACAACATATCTCTGTTAAACAGAGTTCTCCCGTTTCCAGATCCACCCACCCCCTGACGCCAGCCCATCACCCGGCCGTCCCTCCAGTCTGCCTTCCTTCTCAGAGGCAGTTTCAGGACCCAGGTACAGAGTCAGGCTTCATTTTCGCTCAGTAAGTGATGCGAGACTCTCTCCAGCCTCTCGCCTACGCTCTGTTCTACCTCCCCCGAAATTCCCCCATACTCAGGGCTCACAAGTTTACCAGGCAATAAAGCAGCTCCTGCCATCACATTGCCCACTTCCTGCCTCTCAGTCCCTTCTCTCTAAGTCTACAAGCTCCACCTCAAGGTTTGACTTTCTTCGCTGCTTTTATAGTCAGTGCCCAGCAGGACCCCAATCCTGCAACAACCTACCACTGTCTACCCCAAGAGGCACTGCCTAGCACCACTCAAAGCCCCAAAAAGCTGTGCTAACGCCCTGGGGCTTCCTGAGCCACTCACCTGCCAGCCATCTTTGTTTCAACTTCTAGTCACCAACATTCAGACAAATAAACCACAAAAGCTGAACTCGAAGCTTCAGGGATGTGTATCCATAGGGGTTTGGTTTCCATCCCTAAAATAGCCCTACTTCTGCATCTCCTTCATGTAGGTGAACAAGACCAGTCCAGTGCAGGACCTGAAACAAGCCTTCAACCTCTGCACTGGCTCTCAGCACCCACCCGTCTTCCTTAGGACAGTCGCCTGCCCATTAGACTCTCTACAAGAAAAAGGGGAACCTCCCAGGGACATGCAGGACAGCCCTCACTGGCCAGCTGCTTCCCAAGCCAGCAAACTGGTGCAAGTCACCGATGACACTGAAAATGCCCCAAAGCATCAGAACTGACTACAGACCTGCCAAGCGCACCAGGCTCTTCCCAGTTCAGCTACTTGTCCCTCGCTCTGCCAGCTCCAGCCCCACCTCCTCCTAGCCCCCTTCAGCCTGTCTGCCTGGGCTCTTCTTCTGTCCTTTCCTCTGATGCTACTTCATCTGTTTACTTCTTCTTGGTCTCCACATTTCCTTTGGACAAACCAATCTCTGCTCAGAACTGTAACCTTACCAGCTCACTATCTTAGCTACAGCCAGCCGAACCTTCTCACGTCTCTCAACCTCTTAAGCAAGTGGATGTTACCCAGTACTTCAACATATCCTAAAGTAAACTACTTGTCCTCTGGAAGCCACTATCACAGCAGATCCGTCTTAGTGTCTAAGGGCTTTGTGGGGACACAAAGGTAAAATGAGATGCAGGGTTAGAAAAGAGGCAGGGATAAAGGTGGCCCTGGTGACAGATCCTCCAACATACAAAATCTACAATGTGTTTTACTTGAAGGCCCTGAGAATAAGATGCAATTATCGATTAAGATTACAAAATACAACCGGGAGTGGTGGACAAACCTGTAATCTCAGCACTCAGGGAGGCAGAGGCAAACAGATCTCTGTGAGTTTGAGGACAACCTGTTCCACAAAGTGAGTCCAGGACACCCAAGGCTACACAAAGAAATCCTGTCTTAGAATAAATAAATAAATAAATAAATAAATAAATAAATAAACAAACAGATAAATAAACAGATAAATAAATAAATAAATAAGATTACAGAATACCAGGGTGGATTCAGTATCATCTTTTTAATACCAACTCAGATGATATCAACCCCTTTCATAGCACATTCTCATGAATATATTCACAAAGAGTAAAACCGGCCTTTCTTATGACCAGTAGAACCAAGATCTGGCCTCTAGATGGCCATGTGACTATACCCCCTTAGCTATAATTTTTTCCTTACTCCCAGCTTCAGCTACCCTGGCACCCCTGCTGCCCACAAGTACCAACACACTGCCCCAACCATAACCTGTAATGTTCTTCCTCTAAATCCCTAACAACTCATTCTTTGACCTCCCTTAGCCTTCAGCACAATTAGTGGATCAAAGGTCTCCTCTGACCATCCATTAGAGAAAGCCCACTCCTTCAGAATGTCTTACTCTTCGATGTAGTGCCTGGAATGACCCCATTACCTTACTTATTTGTGCACCTATGAGGTCTATGTCCCAGGACTGCTTGTCACTGCTGTGTCCCAGAGCTTATACAGTGTGTGGAGGGAATAAACTGTGGACCTAAGGAACATGGAGATATTTTAGAGTAGTTGTAGGGTCAGGCCAATGTGTTGACAGAAGCAAACCGAAGCCTGTGGACTAGAGGAAAATCCAGCCATGGGATTCTGATGCCACAAATGGGTACAGACATCAGCAGACCAGCCTGCCCACAGTCCCAGGACCAACAGTAGGCCTAGTCAGTTACACAGACACACTCATGCTTGAGAAATGCTTGATCACCTCCCAGATTCACAGACCTGTTCATTTTTATCTGGCAAAGACAGGCTCATCTTGACATCTGATTTCATTCTCCGAAGTAGGTATGGGTTAATGGTGTCTCTTAAGACGCATGCACACTTATAGGCTGTTTTGACCTTTGATAAAAGAAAAAAAAAAGAGAGAGATTAGCTGAAGGAATACATTTGTTCTTCTCAATTGATTTCATTTCTTAAAAAATTAAAGAATGATCAAATGGCATATAAATTCAACTTAGAAAAAGTCAAGTTCTGTATACTCCAGAGGATGGCACCTTTCAAAATATTATCATTAGAGAAGAAAAAAATTACCCCATTAACCAAAATATAGGTGAAAAAAACTGTTACATCATGGTTTATCTCCTCACTTGTACTTATTTAATTATCACTGTTTGTTAAGCCTGAAAGTAGAGACTGACCTGATTACTGACCATCCTCAAGGGGAAAAACTAGCCTCCAACAATCCCTAGTTATGATCTTGCATTCTCCAGGAGCTACAAAGGACCTGGGCTTTTCGAGGGTGGAGATCAAAGCTAAGCGTGGGGAGAGCTGCAGCCGTGAGAGCCACCAGCTAATACTGGGAGATTAGGCTCCAGGGAATAAGTCCAAGAGGAGTCCTATGATCCCAGAAATGAAAGGTCACTCTGGCCTAAAACGGAGCATATGGCTCGTAATGGACATGGCCACATGAGAGGGCATTAGCTGTACACAGAAAAACAAAGACCGCAGCCCGGGACGCCATACCCTCCGCATTTCACTTCTGGGCAAGCAAAGGCTTCAATTAATTATTGATAGTTTAAAAAATTCTAAATAGGTTTAACAATTCAGTAAATTATTATTTTATAAAACAACAAAAATCGAAAAATTTAAATGTAAGAAACTTAGTTTTAAAAGAAGCTCGAGCATAACAAACACAGAAAAGTTCAAGTTAAACACTTTACTGTTAAAAAGAAAATATTTCTTAACACCCTGAGTACTCCTTACTCACATCTGCGTCATCTACGTTCACCTGTCTGCATGACGGTGCTGTGTGAGTGTGTGCAAACAATTACCAAACACGGGCAGTACCTGGAATACAGAAGGCTAAGCTGGTAAGAACTTCTAGTCACTCTGAAAGTTTATCACTGGGACAATAGCAGAAGTTACCGGTAAGGATTTATAGATGATTTATAATGCTGAGATGTTAAACTTCATAGTTTACCAACCCAGCCCACTGAGAAAGCAAGGTCTGGTGTCCTAGGTAAATGCTTCTCATCTCCCTGCTTTGGGACACTGGGGAACTACACCAGGGCTCGCCTGGTGTCATCAGCTCCAGCTCCCACTGTCTTCTGCATGGCCTTTCTGAGGAGATGGAAGAGGAATCTGGTATTTAATGCCCACCTGGTCTCCAGGTCTGTCTCTATTAGTACAAATACAGGGGGCGGGAGGCAGTTATGCCCTTCCTCTTACTTGTAAGCCTGATGAGACATAAGACACCTGCTGAGACTGACAGGAGAGAGAGGTGGCACAGTCCAGCCTCCCCTCTGCAGAACGGGCAGACCTTACTCGGGTTCCCTAGACCTCAACGAGGTTCCAGCAACTGTCTGCCAAGGTTCTTTTTAGTTCTGAAGCCCCGCCAGCCTCTTATGGGCTGGGGTGGCCTGCCCTCAGCTCCCCAGCCTTTGGGCCTGCCCTCAGCTCCCTGGGCTAAATGTGCCATCGGTAGTTACAGGCCTCACAGCCTTGTTCTACATGACCCTTCACCACATTTCCCTCGCTGTGCCCCACTGGGTTTCTAGGGAGGCTTCTGGTCTCCCATATGAGCCGCAGTCTGACACAGCAATTACCTGTGGGCAGACTATCCTCACATGATTCAACAGCGTGAGAAAAGTGTGGCCTTATGCAAAAAGAGCAAAGAAAAGCAATGCCCCTCTAACAAGACCTTGCCATCAGAACTAAGAAAGATACACTTGGCAGTTTCCTCTTCCCACTTTTGCTTTCTATAAAGGCAAATGCCTCACAGATACTACATTGGAAATTACAGAACGAAAACAGCTCAAAGGTTTTAAGTTGTGTGTTGTTTCTGTAATATAATAAAATCTTGTACAGCTCTCCTCTGCTCCATCCAAGACACAAAGCATTCCTCTGCCCAGTGTATCCCACTGTGTATGATACCCATCCATTAGTCACCAGCAGTGTGTTCAGTTATCAGACTGCCTGTCCTATACCACAGGGCTTGTCCAGAGCTGCAGGCATCCGCCAGATGTCTCAGAGCAAACCTCCTACACACAAGGAGGAGCCATGCACACACGTTCCTGAGACGAGGCTTTCAAGAAGCACACCACATGTCCTTGTTCTCAAGACAGCTTTCCACAGATGACCTGTTCATTCCCTAAGAAAAATACTACATGCAGAGTTTAGAAATCTGGCCCAGTGCACTTTGCCAAGCAGTCCTCAGTAACAGGGCAAAGTGGCAGACTCTACAACCTAAGAAAACATCATGTTCATTTGTGGCTCCTGCCAAAACATGCAGTTTGAATGCAATGTGAAAGCCGTGTGAGACAAGCTTTAGCTTTGGCTTGAAATGATTCTAAAATGGAAAGTTAAAATAACAACATAATCAAAGGACAAAGCAAGATCCAGAGAAGGGAGCAGTTAAACGCTTATTAATAACTTTTTACTCACAAAACATAAAGCAAGTAAAATTGGTTTTTGACAAGCCTCTGGTTTTAAAGGTATGAAATTGTCTTTCTAATTAAGTTTTCCAAAACATAAGGTCATCTTTGGAGGAGGACTTTAGTCTTGGCCCAGCCAGGACCCAGCACGTGCACACGCACCTGTACAGGAATGCAGATGCTCTACTTCACGCCAAGGCTGGAAACCTGCTCCCATAGGTCACAGACTGCCCCCAGGAGAGCTCTACCCTCTGAACTTCATAATAACCCAAAACCACTTGTGGCCCAGGCCTGAAGCGTCAGTTGGGTTCAGCAAGCCCAACCCTGTTTTCTTTATTCTATCAGCATCTACATCTTCCTTATCCTGCCTAAAATGCCACCTGCATCTCCTATCCCCTACTGTGTTATTCTCAGACCACCGCTTAGTCTGATCTGGCTCCTCACTTCCCCCTCAAAAGTCCCAGGTCCTCTAATTCCAGCCTCCTCATAACCACCTGCAGTGCAGACAACCCCAAGAAACGCCACCTTTCATCTGCTGCCTCTTGGTGTCCCAAGGCCCTACTTCCAGCTTTTCCACACTAAAGAGTCAAACCAGCACCATGTCTAGCACAGTCCAGCAGCTCTTCTGCTGCTCCAGCAATAGAACACAGCTGTGCTCACTCACAGCCCTGACCCTGAATGCCTGCACTCTGTGTCCTATGTTCCCAGGGCCGGGTTAAAGAAGTGGATCATTATGTCTTCCCTAGCTTCCAGTCCACCCCTTCTCTCTGTAAAAGGCACACTACCCTGGTTGGCATCAAAGCGTACACTGTCCAGAACTGCTCAATCTTCTTCATGAGTTCTTACTGATCTTATGATCACTTCCAAAATTATGTTTAAACTTATTATCTGAGCGACACTTCCCAGGAAAAAGCAACACTGAAACCATTTCCTTTCTCTTGCAAAAAGAGAAGTTTATTCTAGTGTTTTCCTTACATGATTTTTAAAAACCTTATATGCAAAAATATGTTCTATTGAGTAGGGGCAATGTCTGACTTTATCAAACACCAATTTATAAGCCTGGCCATTTTCTTACATTGTCAATGACTTGGCTACAAAGTATCATGTTTGGGGAAAGGCCAAAGGAGCCACTGCCTAGCACATTACCTGTACTGGGGAAGCGTTGGAATATCCTCCCATAGTGATGGGGACAGAGAACTGCTCCATAAACACAGGCAACGTGCCTAGCTTTCCTGGGAAGATGAAGTCGAAGAGTGACCACAGCTCTCGGAGGTTATTCTGCATCGGTGATCCAGACAAGATGATCCGATGAGGTGTGCGGAACTATTTGGGGAAATGAGACATCCTTTTATGATATTTACTTTCAAAGATGAATGCCATCCAACCCCCAAACATTCCAATGTGATAGTTAATTAACACATTTAATCATTGTTTTTGTTTGTCCGTTATTTTGGTCCTCTCCAAAATGTGGATATTTTGTCGAATTTTCTAACTGCATATGGATGAAAACACTGGGAAGAATTCTGTCTTACTTTTCAGGTTAAACAGCACCTATTAAAGTTGGATGAAGTTACATTCTAACAGCTGACTCTTTCAAAAGACCTGAACAATGAAAATCACAAAGGACAGGCATAAAGAATTTTCTACATTAAGACAAAATTCAGTAAATGTATTCATAAAGCAAATTGCCTATTTTAAAATTAAATGTCACTACCCATCTGAAATCCCTCTCTCTGTAAGCAGCCATACCTGTTTGCAAGCAAGGGTGATAGCAGCATTTGGATTTCGGATTTTGTGTCCCTCATCTAAGATCACATAGTGCCAGTCATGTCTGCTAATGTCGTCTTGCATCAGCCGAATGTAGGAATAAGACGTTATCAAGACTCCATGACAATGAACAATATCTCGAATCAGCCTCTCCTATAACCACAATAACACCATAAGGGCAGGTTTATGTAAGAAGCAAAAGAAAACCAAGCAGGACCTAAAACCACCATCTAAAGATTAGATATGGATTATCATGAGAGCACCTAAAGCATACTGTAAAAATATACAAACACACATACAAAGAGAATGTCTGGGCATGAGAACATAAAAGTTTTCCTCGTGAGGAAATAGTCCACATCAAGCATCTTTGATGAGACCAGCAACTATCAGAAATAAATTATTTTTCTTAAGAGAAATATTTAATTCTTAGCGGGAAAGGCCAAACCCAGAATCTTACTTGATCCAGGCTTCAGTCAGGCCAGGTTCAAGAAAGAAGCCACCTGGAAGCTGGCCAGGCACACTGCTAAGTGCAGGAGAGGTAGTCCCACAGAGCCTCTGGGCAGAGGGGCTAGGCTAGTGCTCCCTCTACAGGGCACGCTGACACCAACTCCTGGGGCAAGGACAGATGAGTCCCAGGAACTCCCCTTCTACAAATGGAAACTATGGCTCGAATCAGGTCCTGAGGTTGGTGAGGGGCAGAGTCAAGACTCAAAGGCAAAAGGATAGCCCAGTCCAAAGCTACAGTCATCCAGTATGAGGTCGCACTGCTGCTCAGTGTCACAGGAGAAAGCTTCAGAGTGAAAACATACAGAGCATTTTTAAATCCTGTCAGACATGTACAGTATGGAATACTTCTAAATAATGGAGTAGTACTTTTCTAAGTAGTACTGAAATTCCTGTTTAATTAACAAAACCTGGAGGAAAACCAGGGTAACAAATAAAAAAGTGGACCCAAACCTCCACTTTCTCCAAGCGTACGAGTGTGTGCATGTGTGTGTGTGTTTACATGGATGTGGAGGCCAAAAGACAGCTTCCGGTGTTGTTCCTCAGGTCCTGTCCACCTTTTCTTTAAAGACAAGGGCTTGGGCTGGTGAGGCAGCTCAATGAGCAAAGGTACTAGCCAACAAGTCTGGTGACCAGAGTGTGACCCTGTAACTCCTGCATGGAAGGAGAGCTGATGGCTGGCAAGTTATTCTCTGACCTCCACATACCTATCATACAGGAGCACACAGGAGGAAGAGAGACAAAAACACAGCCTTGAGCTTAAAGGACACCTAAACCAGACTGACATGAACACCAACCTGGGATCTAGTGATGATATACCAAAAATTTGCCGTATAAATATCAGATGTTTTTTTTTTATTTTATATTTATTGTATATCTTAACAGGGAATGACATGTTTTTTTAAAAAAAGACCATGAACCTTTATCTGTATAAAACACTATCACGAACATGGGCAAAGCCCCCAAAGCAGGGCAGCTCCTGGCACAGGGTCAAAGGCCTTTCCACAGACAAGAAATAAGCCAAGCAAACAAGAGAGAGAGAGAGCCAGAGCCAGAGAGCCAGAGACAGAGAGAAACTGAGGACACAGGACCTGAGTATGCTGTTAGGGCTCCTTCTCAGTTAGCAGTATGGCTCAGACAGAGAGTACTCAATCCTGTACACCCACAAGCTCAGATATACAGGCAACTCAACGGGCAAGGGGGGTAAAACAACAGAACAAGAGACAACACCAGTGATTCTTAAAGAAAATGCCTGTTGGAACAGACAGAGCAAGGCTGCATGTGCTGGCACTCACCCATATCCCAACACTGAGAATGCGGAGAATTTACACAGGAAGTTGCAGGCCAGCCAGGGCTACAGAATCAGATCTTGTCTCAAAGAAAGCCAAAATAATAATGGACTCTTTGAAAAGGCAAACCAAAAAATTCAGTGGGTAGCTTGAAAAAAATGTCAGAAATAGAGAGAATGCAACACCACTAACACTGATTATCAGAGACGCTCAACATTTCAACAGAAATGAGTTTAAAAAATTAATTATTCAAGCCAGGCAATAGTGGCGCACAGTTTTAATGTCAGCACTCAGGAGGCAGAGGAAGATGGATTTGTGAGTTTGAGGCCAGCCTGGTCTACACAGAAAGTTTTAGGACAGCCAGAGCTACACAGAGAAACCCTGTCTCAAATAACAACAAATTAACTATTCAAAAGAGAACGGCACAAGAAGAACCAGGCTAACTAGGGACCAGAAGGAATAGAAAAGGGTATTATGTTTTTCCTACTACAAGTGACCTCCCAAGGGGTACCCCGAGAGCCCCAGGAACAGTTCTTCAAACTGTCCAAACTGGTGGGATACAGCTGGTCCAACTCAGCCCTCTAAACAAAGAGAAGTGCATGTACATCCCTAGCTACAGTCATCATTTTACAGATAACAGATAAACCTAGCAATGTGCCACCCTCACGGGGTTCCTCACAGGAATACAAAAGTAGCTCAGTATGAAAAGACCCAATAGCACTCACACATTGTTTGTAATTCAAAAATCTTCTAAGTGATATTTTATTAATATCATTTTAAGAAACTGGGAGTTAAAAATTTATTTTAGGCCAGGCATAGTAGTACAGCTCTAACCTTAACATTTAGGAGGCTGAGGCAGGAGGCGTGTAAGTTCAAGTCCAGCCTGTATCATATAACAAAGCCCTACCTCAAAAGAGGAGGCAGGCGGCGGCCCAGGATGTAAAGGGGCTTGCTCCTAAGCCAGACAACCTGAGCTCAGTCCCAAAATCTACAAAGTAGACAGAGAAAACAACTCCCACGTGTTGTTCTTACTTCCACATGGCACACTCAAGCTTGCTGTCGTGCACACACACACACACACACACACACACACTCATACACGCACACATGCACGCAAATAAACAAATGAAAAAAATTAATGTGGGATGGGCAAGCAGCTCAGTTGGCAGGTGTTTGCATAACACACACAGAGCCCTGAGTTCAATTCCCAGACCTGAATAAACTTGGCCTGGCTGGTGCACACTTGTAATCTCAGCACTTGGGGAATGGAGGCAGGAGGCCCAGGAGTCTCCAGGCTGTCCTCAGCTACACAGTGAGATCATGCCTTAGAACCAGGTGTACAGATAGTACATATGCATGTGTGTACATATCTGTGTGTGTGTGCGTGTGTGTGTGTGTTTGATAAAGTGTAAAGGAGTTCCAAGACGGCTCAAGAAAAACTAAAGTGGGAAATGTGTGTTCATGTGCCACAACACACAAGACATTCAAGGAGCTAATAAAATTGCTTTACAGATTATAAACCAAAGACACAGTAAAGGCTCAACAAGTGTGAACTGTGTTATTACAGCGACTACTCTTCTGCCACGTCCCATTTGAAAAGTTCACTGTCTAATGCATAATTCTATAACAGTAATTGTTGTGGTGCGCAGCCTTGCAGACATGGGCAGAGAACTAAGACTCACCTCAATCAATGTTGACTGAGTGCCACCCCTTCAGCTACTAGTGGTACGTGCAGAAAAGAACCGCCCGAGGAAGACTCCACTCCCCATGAACCCCGTAACTGAGCTGCTAGAGCTAATTCCCACAGTTCCTCCACACCCACATCTTCTACCAAGATTCTAGGCAGGCAGCACCCCAGCTCTATCCCTGTTTCCCTCCAGGAGATCAGGGGCGCCCCAAAGCCGTGACTGTAGGCAGAGCATGAAGTGACAGCAATGGAATCCTCCATGACTGAGTGCTGTCCAGGTGTCAGCCATGTGCACACCGGGAGACAGAGAAAGGAGAACAGTTATAGTTGCCTGGGGCTTGAAATAAGAGCAAAAGTTAAACCACCACTCACATTTATGAAATATTCACAACTGTGTGTGGCTAAGCCCTGCAGATCCACTTGCTCACGAACTGTTGCACAGGCTCACCACAGCCACTCCATTTACCCCTAAGGGGCCCAACCCCAAAAGGAGTTCTTGAAGTTAGCTTTACTGTAGTTAAGCTAACGAGACACTGACCTGCGAAACATATGCCACTGTAGCAATGCCAACACAATTCTTTACAGACCTTGAAAGAAAAATTCTCACCTTCATATGGAACAACAAGAAACCCAGAATTGCTCAAACAATTCTCTACAGTAAAAGATCTTCAGGAGGTATCTCCATCCCTGATCTCAAGCTGTACTATAGAGCAACAATATTAAAACCTGCATGGTACTGGCATAGAAACAGACTGGTGGATCAATGGAATCGAATAGAAGACCCTGACATAAATCCAGACACTTATGGACATGTGATTTTTGACAAAGATGCCAAATCCATTAAATGGAAAAAAGACAGCACCTTCAACAAATGGTGCTGGTCTAACTGGAAGTCTACATGTAGAAAAATGAAAATAGATCCATACTTATCACCCTGCAGAAAACTAAAGTCCAAGTGGATCAAAGACCTCACAGACAGCTTCTTGAGAGTGCTTATTTGGAACATTCTACAATGTTAACTATAGAACCACAGAATTCCCATTTCTAGTGTTCAAAAAAACATATAATGATTATAAAGAATTAAAAAAGATGCTTCAGAGAAAGAACAAGAACTTGTACAAAATGTTCACAATGAAAATATAATTTCTACTGGGTAAAAACAATGCATCTATGACAATTGATGTTCACCTGATTCAATCTCAGAATCCTGTAACTGCCTGGCCTGGAGTTTCAATAATGGTGAATTGTTGAATATTATGGACGTCTCAATCCAAACACTTAAGACAAATCATCTCGGGCGGTTTCAAATTAAAAGCTTGTAAAATATGTAACCTCTCCTAGTTTTTGCAATTAATAGGGTACATGTGCAATTAGCCTGACTTACTGAATGCAGTGCCGTTGTCATTAAAAGATGTCTGAGGAAGTGCTGCTGTTATTATGGAGGCTCAGGAGACCGATCCCTCCTAGAGGGCCAACAGTGGACTGGTAGGAAACAACAGCCATAAATCACACTGTCAGGCAGCGGGGAGGACCAGTGAAGCTCAGGCACATGAAGGCCATTCACACTGAACACGGCTCGGCAGCTTCCCAGGCAGGATTTACTGCACCTGGAATTAATTAAAATTTCCTTCAAGCTAAATCTTTAATAAACAAGGATTTGTGCTGACAATGAGGAAAAGGGGCTCCAGCAGCGTAATTTTACAGTATACCTCACAGAACACACCGAGCAGCTATGGTGTCTTGCATCAGGGGCACACAGCAACTCAGAGCTAATAGGAAATAACACACTTTGCTTTGTAATTGTGCTTGGGATGCGTCTGGAATGTTCAGGACACTGGGAGGAGCATATGACCATCCTTTTCATTCCCACTTGTTGTTTTTATTTTTCCTCTCCCTTTGCATTTAATTTTTGTTATACTTATTAATTAGTGTGTGTGTGTGTGTGTGTGTGTGTGTGTCTGTACAGCTGAATGTGACAATGTGACAGTAAAGAGACAACTCTCCGGAGTTGATTCTCTCTTGCCACTTTCTGAGATCCAGAAAGCAAACCCTTGTGAAAGCACTTCTACCCGAGCTGTATCACCAGCCCTCCCCTTTCTACTTTCAAAGAAGTCAAGTGTCTGGCTCCTGTTCCACAAAGCAGGCCTTTTCAAAAAATACAAGATAGCATTCATCAGATGGTCAAGTACTGTTGTGATTTGCTTTCCAACTATCCCCTGACCTTACAATTTCCAAAGAAACTGTAATGCTTTAAATCATTCTTTCCATTTAGGACATGAGAAAAAGATCTAGACATTGGTCATGAACATTTTTTGGTAAGAAAGGTATGAGCTGTTCTATCTAGAATGTGTAATCAATAGTCTTTGGGGCCATCCTTCTCAGCTACTAAAATCAAAGCCTGTGATACGCTATGTTGCTATCAAGAAAATAAGCGGAAACTGTTACCTCTCAGGGAGTACATGCTGTTCTTCACGCGCACACACTAACTCAATAGAGCTTCACAAAATCATCAAAACTCCCAATGATGAGCTACACATCACCAAACCAGGCTCAGGGAAGCCAGTAGCCACCAGTTTCAAAACTCCACAACAGGAGGCATGCATGCAGCTGAAACCCTGCTATGGTAAACAAACCTTGTCCTCCAGAGGCTTCAGGAGGTGGGGGATTTTTTTTTTCATTTCTAGGATTCTAGCGGTATAAGTTGATCAAAATGAGAGAAAACTGTTTGCATTATCTGAAATGTCCACAAAATCACTAGATCCTACGTATCAGGAAAAGCTGGGAGACAGTGACAGTTATTTCAGAATACAAGTAAGCACTCATTATACATCTCCTTGCAAACTGAAAAGAGGATCCTTAATCGTTAAATAAGCTTTTCTGCACAGTGCTAATGACGCCACCACCCGCTGTGCCTTGTGGGATAAGTGCTGCAGACTGCCTTCTTTCATTATCTCTCATGTATGGTCTTTCCCCAAGAAGAGTTCCCTTTCAAGGTTAATTAAAAACATCATACCCTCTTTCTTCCAGAGACCTAACAATATGAAACACCTGGACTATAGCATTTAGAGTTGTTCCACAAATAAATATTAATCAACTCATGTACAATATTTTTCTGTGTGAGCAAAAAAACTGTAATGAAAAGCACCAGGAAAAAAAAAAAAAAAGAGTCCCTGCCATGTGCATGCACATGAGTGTAAGCAAAATTTCTTTAGCAGGGAAAACCTCGATATAAAAGAAGCAGAGACAGGGTGGGTGGGGGTCGGGGGTGGGGAGTGTCACAAGTTCAAAGGCAACCGGGGCTACAGAACAAGACTCTCTTTCAAAAAACACAAATTAAAACAGCAAAGGAAACCATGAACCAAGGTGAACACTATTCCTTAAAAGTTCTGTCCTCCTGACAGATAAGGGTCCCAAGTTCTTCCAACAGATTCCCTATCAACTACCTTTCCCCTGGTTAGTCAATGAAAACTACTCTTTATATGAGTTCTCAACATGAAACTTTAAGAAGTATCAGCAAATAGCAAAATGAAAACAGAATGGAAAATGTTTCACGTGGGCGATAACAGAGCCAACTAGCAGCTGAGTCTGACAAGAAAAGCATTACTAAAGTACTAAACCATTACTACTTTAATACTGCTAAAAATCATTTCTTTTAAATCACAGCACTTGCTCTATTTTGCTAATTATTTCAATTCTATTTGTTTTCTATTTATCTTTTAGAATCTTGGGCAAAGACAGTTGGCTTTGATAAGCAAGACTCCAACTCACCTTATTTGAGTGACTATATCATAGATATTTCTGATCTATCAAAAATTCTGCTTACCCAAAATCATGAGTGCATGGGAATTTGCAGGAAGAAGAACACAGAGCAAAATTAAAGACCCAATAGTTCAGTGGCTGCAGAGGGCATCTGGGGTGAGGAGAAACATCCATGGCCCTAACGGCCAGCACTGCATCTCTCACTCAGGAGCTGAGCAGACTCAGAATACTGAATCTGGACACACTGCCACCTGACAGGACTCTTACTGTAAACCTGTAGGACTGGAAGCATTATTTGTACTATTTAATGAACGAACATTTGTTGTGCTTGAGGTGTGCAGTATTCTACAGTCTACATGTTGCAACAGATGGGAAGAAAAAAACAGCCTGGTATGACACAGCTACAGAATTTAGGAGCAAAGGTAAGCCTCCTTCTGAAAAATACATCTGTAGCTGGGAATGGTAGCACATGTCTTTAATCCCATCACTTGAGAAGCAGATGCAGGTGGATCTCTGTGAGTTTGAGGCCATCCTGGTCCACAAAGAGAGTTTGAGGACAGCCATGGCTATGTAGAAACCCTGTCTTAAAACAAAACAAAAACAATAGAGGGAGGGAGGGGGGAAGCAGGAAGGCAGGGGGAGAAAGAAGCAGAAAAAGGAGGAGGAGGAGAAGGAGAAGGAAGGAAGGAAGGAAGGAAGGAAGGAAGGAAGGAAGGAAGGAAGGAAGGAAGGAAGGAAGGGAGCAGACAGGCAGGCACACACTCTGGGTGGTGGTGGCACACACCTTTAATCCCAGCACTTAGCAGGCAGAGGAACTCTGTGAGTTCAAGGCCAGCCTGATCTACAGAATGAGTTCCAGGACAGCAAGAACTACACAGAGAAACCCTGTTTTGAAAAAATGAGGGGAAGAAAAAGAGAGACAGAGAAAAGAGAGAGAAAATGTATCTGTTACCACATCTGCAAGCCTGGGAGAAACTGCAATATCCAAAGCACTGGGATCCAGGAGGACAAAGCAAGAAAACTAAACTATCTGTACCTAGGAAAGTCTCAAAAGTAGCATGCTGTCTCTCCTGCATCAGAAACATATTTGAAAAGCATAATTACAGATGCATTTATTAATTAAAGTTAACTATTTCTTATTCAGAATGCTTTGGGACCAGGGGTAGGTCAGACTTTGGAGTACTTGCATATGTGCGCTAAGGTGCCTTGGAGATAGAGCTCAGCCTAAACACAAAACCCCTTAGGTCTCATACACATCTACAGGCTCCCTGCTAGGAGTTTTCATACAGACAGTTCTGGTGTGCCTGCATTCCTTGTGACCTGTCACATGAGTCAGGTATGGACTGTTCATTACTCAGTTTCAGATTTTAGAGCATTTTGGATTTCTGATTAAGGATGCTCAGTGTGTATGTTACTTTTCAAACCCACTTTTCTGAAACTGTTTAAAGCTGCTAATGTCAAAAGTCCCTCCAGTCAACTGCCATGTAGACCACCTGATTTGTGATCCCATGAACACACTCAGCCTTGTGATCCCGTCTGTGCACTGCCATGTTTTCCTAGACATCAAAATATCATACTATCAGACTATTAGAACAAGAAAGCCTTTGTTCATATCTGTTTGATAATGTACAGCTTCAAGTCAATAATTAAATGAATTAAAATGAAAGAAAAATACATAGGCACATTTGGAAGAAAGAAAAAAAAAGCCAAATATATAGAGTAGAGGGCAAACAAAAGCAGCCAAGCACTGTAACATTACCTTTTTGTGGCCATAGGAACCTGTTTCATGCAGAATCGCCACTCTGAAGGGAGGCCACCATGTGTGGAATTCTTTCACCCACTGATGCATCACTGTTGTTGGGCAGACAATTATAGTAGGCCCCAGTCCCTCGAACCTGCACCCAAAAGTCCAAGAAGAAAACACAACCATGAAAGAGAGTAGAGAAAATAACCAACAGCCAAAACCTTGAATGGTTCAAGAAAGTTGCCTGCTGTCGATCACTTTGCCCTAGCCAGGCTGCCTTGCCTGACCTTAGTGGATAAGGGGGAGCTCAGACTTGATGTGCTGGGGTAGGCTTAAAGTGGGGGGAGCTCCCCTTTTTAGAAGACAAGGGGAGGAGGGATAGAATACAGAGGGTAGGAGGGAGGGAATGGAAGGAGAGGAGGGAGGGGTACTTTGCTTTGGTTAGGATGCAAAGTAAATATATAAATTAAAAATAAAAAAAGAAAACATAACCATGAAAGACACTAGAGAAAGTGACCAACAGCCAAAACCAAAAATGCTTCAAAAAAGAAAATAAACCATAAAAATTCGCTGATGCTTTAAGGAAAAAAAGCTACCAAAGTTAACAGTAAGGAAAATCTGTATGATTCCATTCATCACTTAGTGGATGGAGGAATTAAGAACAAACAGTAAATGGAACACTTGGAACCCAACATCTACAGTAAAGAAAAATTAAAATTAAACAATACACAACGAAATACTTCTTCCCTCCTTCAGTTTCTTATCAGGCCGGATAATGCACAGCAGCATCTTCAATTTGTATAAAGCTCTCCACTGCACCACAGATCACAGCCCATGGAATTTCAGTATATCTTTACTGCTCTAGAAAGCATGCACGACAGACGTAGTTCAGAAGCGTGGAAGACTGTGTCCAGGGAGACGCGGTCACTTGGGAGCTGGAGGGACGCTCGCAAGACTGCTCTGGCTGCTGCGGCCTCCTCTCACTATGACATGCTGCCTATTTCCCTCTGCAATGGCAACACAGTAGAGGAGCATCCCAGAGATTACTCTCTCCAAGGAAGTGTGCCACAGTGCCCACGGGGTCACTGAGGAACCCACTGAGCAACATTTATTTATACTAGGAAGGTAGATGACCTAGACAAGGGACAAGGGAGAGGGGAAATATCCCACACAACACAAGCCAGCAGTTATGGACACCACCTGGGTCTGAACACAGCTCTGTGCAACCTCGGGCATATATTTAACTTCTCTGAACTCAGTTTCTCATCATGAAGCAAGATAATAATAGTGCTGAGTTTACAGTTACTATGAAAATTGACAGCTAGTATTGGTGATTGTCATCTAGTAAATACTAAAAGGGTCTGTTTAATAAGACAGTATCATATAACTGATGAAGCAGTTTTTGAAGAATATTTGATAGCCTGAGAAAATCCTTATAATAATAAACTTTTAAAAAACGAGGAGAAAAGAGAAAAAAAAGAAAACCCTTAACGCAATTTCATAACAGGCAGGAGCCGGGAGGCAGGTGGAGGCACCTCACCGGAGCCTTCCTCACTCCTGCCTGGCTTCCCCTAGCTCCACTGGAAGCAGACTGAACTAGCTCCCAGAGAGAACTATTTCAGGAGACCCTAAGCACTGGTATGCCACGAGGAGGGGCTCCCGTCTGTCCATAGCCAAGCAGCACAGCATGTCCCTGAAACTCCCGAAGAAGAACTGCCTGGCTTAGGAAGAAAGAACTCAACACTCCAGGCCAGGGGAGCCATTTTTCTTGCTCTATCCTACTGTGTGTATGGATGCTATTTGGTGTTTAAGATGAAGCACAAATCAAAAATTAATAGTGACGTGCCCACAGAAACACATGCCGCCTCTCCTTCACGGCTTTCCAAGCCAAAGGGCACAACTGTCATCTGTTCTTCAAGGCACCAAACCACAAGTCCAGACTCTGTTCTCTGATCAAGCCTTTCGCTTCTCACCATAAGACACCTGTACAAATTTACATCCCTTCTACCCCCTAAGTCTCTCCACAGGTCACCATCTCTTTCCCTGGACAGTGTCACTGTTCCAGTTGCAGCCACTATAATCTCATCTACATTTTCGCATCTTCTGGCACTTTTTGAAAGCAAGATCTGTCTATCTGTCCTCTCCCTTCATGGCTTCCAATGGCTGCTCTTGGAAGAGCACCTCCCGACTTGGCCTTTGAGACCATATGCAAATCTACCTGCTGCCTCATTTGTCTTACTGCTCATACAGTTGGCACCACTGACCTCTGACACAGCCTGCACCGTCCTCAGTGCACACATTCACTTCCTTCTTTCCCTCTTCTCCATCCTGCCACCACCTCCTTATCCTTGACAGAACTGGTCCTTCTCTCCAGACAAACAGATGAGCCTTCCTTGATGTATCCATGCTAACCCTGCTGTAACGTGCATCACTCTTCTTCAGCACTTTTGAAGCCTGGACAATCTCTTTACGGTATAGCCTAGCCCACAGCATGTGAAAGGATAAATATGACAAGATTTATTTAAAGATTGGAAGGAAATGTAAAAATGTGAAAGATTATTTTAAGTTGAAAAGTCATGCATAATTTTTATATTCTTATTATAACTCAGGAAATGATTCCTGAACTTAAAATGTTCAAGATTTCAATGTGAGCCACATAGAGCTTGAAATTGTAAAAATTATCATCTATATAACTAAAGAATAATTAGCCTAGCAAAAAATAAGATGCTGGCCAACTCTTAACTAAAAGCTTTACCACTACATTCCAACATGACAAAACGCCTCAGTCCACTTTTGGACCCTTCAGTTCCTGTTGTATATGGTCGCTGTCCCCTGGCCCTCAGGGTCGGAACAGAGAATTAGGAGCTCATACCAAACTTAGCTCTTCTCACAGATTTCCAAGCCACGTTGTCACCAAAGGCAAGGGCCAAGACAGGTGTCTCTCACTCTCCTCGGGGACAACAGGACTCTGCCCTGGCCCTTGGCCCCTGGCCCCTACCACGACTGCATTCCTTTTAAAAGGATTACACATGCCACCTTCTTTATATCCTCTAGTGGGAAGAAAAGGACTCCCTTTTCTTGTCATCAGTGTGCACTTGGCAGGGATTAGGAAACAGCCAATCAACTGCTGTTTAATGCAGTCTAAAACAAGCTCACCTTCAAACAAGCCTCAGTGTATATGCATGCCTGCATGCCTTTGTACAGCATTTTCCTCTCCTTCATAACACAACTTCTACAGACTGCTTTGTCAGTGACATACGCGCTTATTCAGCCTACTATTTCATCTCCGCTGAACTGCTATCTGGCACTACTGCTGTCCTTTAATTTCTATCTTTCTCCCTCTGTTAGAACAGGGAGGTTTTCATGCTGAGCTGAAATCCCACAGCCGAGGCAGGCTATTCCTGGATCACAGAGGGACAAGGCAATCCATTAACAGGCAAGTGAACCACTTCCCCAGCCTCAATACCAGTGAGATGATACAAAATGGCTAAGTGTACTAGAGTGATTAGCATCAATTACCAAACATACTATAGCTCCTTTCATCTTTGATTATCATTGATTACTTAATGAATTTAGGACCAGTCAATAGCCCCATGGTCAAATACTTCAACTTACAAGTGGGAAGCCTACTAGTTACGGCCTAGAACTTACTGGGAATTACAAAGTGTAACATTTACCCTTCAAAGTTCATAGGACATTAACTCTTCATTAGAAATTAATTAAAAATTGACAGCCAGGTCAAGTATTAACTGAAATATGTTACAAAATTCAGAGGGCCATCTCTATAAGAATGCTCAAGAAAAAAGTCAGTGTGTTCTTTGTACACTGGGAGCACAGCTGAGAGCAATCGCTTTCTCATTCATGTAATATGCTTCTTTCCTTCTAAAAGCAAACAATGGTACAACATCCATCAAAACGTAAACTAATACAACAAACTACTTTTAGTAAAAGTACTTGATATCACAGAGGTTCAGTGTTCACAGACTTTAAAATTAGGTTATCACCTCCAAATAGGACCCCAACATCTCTAGCCAGCAATACAATTCTGGCTTACACAGATATTCCTGTTGCTTTAAGAGCTATTTTTCTTTAAGACTTAAGGTCATCTAGTACAGGAGAAGGTTATGTTACACAGTCATTCTTCATGGAGCTCCTCAGCCAGCCCTGTAGTGTGGCTGATACATCTCCACCCCCTCAGAAGCCAGTTCCACCGATACTATCTTAATGAGGATGTTGTGGGCGGTGCCACACTATTTCATGATGGAAAGAGAATATGAGCATTGATAGTTAACTGATTGCAGCTGATGCTCATCAGAAGCCCTCACTCCACTCCTCATAGGAGTTCTCCACTCAAGTGAACATGTTTTAATTTTTATATTATCAGAGATGAACTAAGGTCTCCTACACCCAGAATGTTAAGACTCTACACAAGGTTCATGATAACAGGACGAAAGAGAAGAGAGAAATTGGGAAGTGAGAAAATTCCAGAAATAACTTAAGGAGGCATCCAGAACAGTCAGGGCATTCTGGCTATCTGAAAACCTCAAAAGAGCCACAGAGGCAAGGCCTGTTGGGAACAGAAAAAGGTCTGTGTCACTTCCTTAGAATGTGGGCAGTAATGTTCTGCAGTTGCTGACTTTGAACACATCAGCACTGTTTCACAGACATCTGCAAATGGCATACAGTGACTGCCTCAATTCACAGGACTCAGGTCCACTGGATAACTCCACCACGGCCACTCATTAGATAAGTCTGCTGAGATACAGGGAGCTCTCGGTTTATCTGTGTCCGAGGAGAAACATCCTACAGAATTTATCCACCAACATTTTTACCAATGTAGAGTTCCATGAGGCCAATTTACAACTTAAGGCAATGCTCACAGCTCTTTATTACCAGAACAAACATTTCCGTGCGCCCTCCGAACAGATTAACTGCTCACCTTTCAGAATACTAATGCTTTAGGGGTGTATTAGAAAATAAGCAGAAACAGACTAAAATACTTTCCTCACTTTCTGGAAGTCATTCAGGTGCTGACCTTGGGAGGAAAGCATAAAGCAGACCGAGCAGATTAAGCAACTTCACTCCGAAAGAGTGAGCACACCTCTAAATGCTATCACGCACACGGATGCTAAAGGAAACCAGAGGGAGCAGCTTCTTCAAAGCTCCAACTTTGCCCAGGAGCAGACTTGTACTTACTGTAATGCTCACCTGGTCTCCTGCCAGAACAAATATTTTAATGTAAAATTTAATAAATGGGACTAAAGGTATTATGTCTAATTTAAAATTCCATATTGTGTAAACTATTGATATTAACATAATTGAGTTTGTAAACAATCCATTTGCAAGAGCTAACCTTGGACATTGTATTGACCCAAAATATCTAGTGGGGCCCATCTGCAAAATGAAGCATCAACGCCTGGAATTCATTACAAGTGTTACATGTTTAATTTCTCCTGCCCTACAGCTCCATTGTCTCGTAAAATTTTTCCTTTGATGTCCCCCACTAAAAGAATTAAAGGAATATTGTAATTGAAATGTCATCAATAATTCACAAGACCCTCCTCCACAGCAATACATCTGATGAAATATTAATTGAGCTCCACAGACTGACAGTCTGCAGAGGGGCACTTGCCTGTAATTTGAACCGCGAGTCCTGATCTTGCTGTAGCTCAGACCTGCCAAGAAGGCAATTATCTGGATGGTCTTGCCCAATCCCATTTCATCTCCCAGAATTCCTCCTGCCTGCTGGCAGTGCAATTCCCACAGCCACCTAACACCTGTCTGCTGATACCTACAACAACAAACACCAACAAGAAAAGAGAAAATGGCAAATGGTGGGTAATACAGACTGCAACAGAAAGTACTCATGAATTAATCATTTGGTAGGTTCTAGTCCAGTCAGAGAAGCGTGCTGGATGCGTGTTTTATTTGACTGTTATATTTATAAGGTCATACATTTTTGATCACTTAGGCATAAAAATCGTAATTTTTTGTTATAGAATGTTAACACATTTCTAATTAAACTGATAGATGGGGTAATTAAGGACTATTTTATTTCTTTTTAAACATTAGATATAGCTTGATAACAAGTACAAACTTACTAGCTTTGATTCACTTTCTGAAAAATAAGAATCTCAAATATCCTAAGTATATAAAGTTCCACAAGTTTTGCTACAGAAAGAAATGATAGATTTTTTTTCACTCTAAATAGCATCAAAAAGGCAAGGCAGAGAACACCACAATTTATAGCTTATATAGTTGTAAAGTCACTTTGTAATCATATTATCTTTTTATAAGGAAAATTAAATTAAACTTTAAGGCCATAAACAAGTATGAATAATAGAACTGTTCTCAAAATTAGTGTATGACCGATGACTCTGTTGCGTGATTAACAAATGTAAGAAAGAACTGTCTATAAAGGCCAAACAGTGCAATAGGTGTTTTAGCATTTTAAAGCACAAACTGATTCAAGGAGTTTAACAAAAGTTACAAGATCAGGGCTATTAAATTTTTAAATAAGGTTTCCAAGCAAAAAAGAAACAGTATTTCCCTCACCCATCTCCTCACTCTGCCCCCAAAATGCAGCTGGTATTTTTCTTTCTTCACCGATCACACATTCAACTCTAAAAACCTCAAAGGCTTGTTTTGTGTTCAAGTAATAAAGCAAAAAAATATTTTCAGGAATGACTATGACCTGCTATCATGGAATGGTATGAAGATTATATGCCACATTAAACCACGTAAAGCCCACTTATGCTCAAAGCCAAAGGATGGCCGCACCCGAAGAAAATACCCCAGTTAAGCGCTACCCCCAGTGAGAGAAGGTTGGCTTACCATTCCTGCCTTCCCGCCCTGAAAATGACTACTTGGTTCTACTCTGCCTATTAAAATCTTGTTCTGAGCCTGGCATGGTAGCTCCTGTCTATAAGCTCAGTACTTGGGAGGCTACGGCAGAAGAATTCTAGAAGTTCCAGGTCTGTCTTGAAAGAAGAAAGGAAGTGAGGAAGGGGGATAAGCAGCGGACACAGAGACAGAGAGGTAAGTTCATCTCACTGTGGACCTCAGTTCTTGGTGAGCTGTTATTTATCCACAGTAGATGTGCCATAATTTTGTATTTTGTAAGTCAATTTTATTTTAAAAGTGTGACTCTAGGTGGTGACATCATTGCTCACATATAAGAAAAACTTTGAGACATTTACTGCTTATTAGTTTGGCTAATTATAATAAATACATTGACTATGCACTCTGGAAAAAAAAAAGGATTAAAAAATCAAAACCCAATGAAGTATGAAAATAAGATTGATTAATTTGAGAAGACAAGCTCTGTAAATGCATCCCTCTGAGAACAATGTCTCCCACTGAACAAACCTATGTGGACATTCTGGACCAGGCAGTCTGGACAGCACCTGACAATGAACCTGCACTGTGGAGCTGGTGGCATATTTTATACGTAGGAGGCAAAGGTTGGGGAAGGAGTGGAGGGGAGAGGAAGAGAAAAAAAGGAAGGAAAGGGGAAAGGAGAGGAAGGACTGACACACAGACAAACAAGGAAGAATACAAGCGAGCAATACTGGAATCCAGAACTGTATGACTCCAAAGGGACCCCACTTTGGGAATAATCTAGAATAGCAGCCCTGAACCAGGGCTAATTTGCTCCCTTGGGCCATTTGGCAATATCTACAGACATTTTTTTTTTCAAGTGGAAAAGAACAATTAGGACCTAGTGGGCAGAAGCCAGAGATGCTATTTGTCCTACAGCGCTGTGGTCAGTCCCTACAGAAGATTATTTGGCCAAAATGTCAAGTGTGCCAAGGCTGAGGCAGTCCTGACTTGGAAGACAATCTGGTTCCTGAACTGGTTGTACGCCCATAATGCAACCCAAGTGAGGTTAAGGCAGGAGGCTTTCAAGTGTGAAGGCTACCCCAGGCTACAAGATGATACCCTGTCTCAAAAGAATATAAATTAAAAATAAAGAAAACAAAATAAAACAGTCTGTTTGTACTCACGGCCCAGAAGGGCTGGATTCTACCTCTGGCCTTCTCCTACCAAACAGAGAAGCCACTGAAGCAGCTCCAGACACACCCAGGACCTTCTGGAGACCACCTTGAAACCAATCCACCCAATACAGGGACAGCACCCTTCTTTGCTTAGGGCCCAAATTTAATTAAAATGGTAAGAATTTGGAAAAGCAACATTGATCAGTTTGGTGTCTCTCAGAAAGAAACCGGGAGTGAACTGGACACCAGTGATTCTACGTGATCCTGGAGAATCAGCAACAATGGGCGAGATGTTTTGACATCTCCTACCCTAAAACTCCAAGGGTTTTCACCGGGCATACAGTGGGATGTTTACGCAAGAGTGAGAAGCAATACAGAAATAACTCAAGGAGAAATACTTATGAGGCAGCCCAGGAACCACACTGCAATAGCCAGAGATTGCACAAAGCCTGGGTAAAGGGGTTAGCTCCCTTACTCACACCATAAATAGGCTCTCAGCCTTCAGGTGAAGAATAGTCACTGATGATGGCCTGGTCAGCAGGGGTGAATGGTGAGTAAGGAATAAAAAGCCTGGGCTCTGGTAAATGCTCTGAATGCTATTGCTTTACGTTCTGAACAGTAAATACCATAAAAACAACTACACAGTTAAAATGAAAACAGGGAACAGAGTCTAGTTTTCAAAATCTTTGAGAAGCATATAAAAATTTACTCTTTAGGGAGTTAAATAGTCTTTTCAATTGTTGTACAACAGCAAGGAAATTACTAAACTCTGTCATCCCCATGGGAACAAAGCATCAGAAAATAACCACACGTAATTGTTGGATCTTGGCATTCTCACACTAATACTAGATTGCACTTACTAGTTTGGTGGAAGGTAAGGTCAAAACAAATTGAAGTTTGTCATGAGGCTGTTAAATTATAGAGACGAATACATTTGCTGGGCAAACTTTCAAAACTGAAATTTAGAAGTTAAATATTATCTTGTAGAAAATAGCACTTAAATGGAAAACTGTGCCTTCTAACTCCCCGGGGTGTAGCTATATCCTGTTAATTCACTTCCACTCAGTGTAGTAAACAGAATAAAAATACACCCACAACTTAAAAGTAAACTGGCATGGATAAAACTTAATCATAAAAAAGGTCGAGATTAAAGGCTAGAGAGAGAACGTGCACTTGCTGCTCCTGTCGAGGGCCTGGGCGTGCTTTCAGCACTTACACAGCCGCTCACAACCAGCTGTCATTCCAGCTTCGAGGCGCCTGGCACCCGCTTCTGGCCTCTATGGGCACTCTATATACATGGTACGCATACATACTTGTAGGCGAAACACCCACACACAAAATAAAAATAACTTTTTAAAAGCAGAGATTCTATTTGTCATCCTCTTTCTTACAAGAGAAAACATGGAATCTAATAACATTTATAAAGTATTTTAAATTATTTTATATATAAAAAAACAATACTTTCTAGAAACCATAAAGACAAATTTAAAATGCTTATAAGCATGTGTTTATATTAATAAGAAAGTTAATAGCCAATATACTGGCTCTTACATATACTTAGCATAGCAAAGTTTGGTTCTGTTACTGTGAAACTTCTTTGCTAGGAAATCTGACACTTACACAAACCTGTGCATTCAACCTGACTCCTGAGGACATTTACAGATCACTCACTGAACGTGCAGAAGAGGCCTGTCCTTGTTACATCAGCTTAATGTATAAGTTGGGTATTTCTTTTTGCTAGTACAACACAGACACTATTTTACTTGCTCTTTAATAAACAGTAACTTCAATGAAAATAAAAAGAGTTGCCAATAAATGCAGTCTTTACCTTTCTATAGTTAATTTCCATTAGGGAAGAACAATAAACAAACCACTTGCCTTTCTAGGCTATGAACTAACTTCTCTGCAAAAATGAGCAGAAATGTGGATTCTGCCTTCCAGTGGTTCTGCCTCTTACTCTAGTTAGGCCACCCAGCCATGTCAGTGCAGGTAGGACTTGGTTTTGCTACATGTTTAATGGGATAAATATCTACTCTTTACTCCCCCACCCCAAATGCCTCCAATGCAAAGAGCAATTAAAACTATAACATGAAACTATAATAGGAAGGGGGCAGAATGACAGAGCACTTGCCTACCATGAGCAAAGCCCCAATCCTATTCCTCCAGCATAATAATCAAATACGTAAGTATTATCTGTAGGTCCTGATCTCGCCTGACGTTTCTCAGCAGTCCGGTGCTTGCCATGTACATACACACCCACCCCACACAATAAATAAACTCTTTGAGAGTAAACACAAAGGGCATGCTATTTTTAAGTAGCTCACTTCCATAAGTTTAGGACACAGCTGACAGCTGAATCCATAAAGGAAATTAAACATCATCATCTCACAGAAGGAAGTTTGCCTCCTGCTCTATGAATTGATGATGTGAAAAGGAAAGACGGTATCTAATGGTTTAACTTCCTCTACACATCTGAAGAAGCCTTCCTGAAGCATCATGTTAAGTAAATTCAAGAGTGAGGAGACTGAAAATGCCCCTTGGAGTTTACATTCCTCATCCAAGTCCTGCCAAGCCTTACAGACCAAGCATGCATCTATCAGGCAGCTTCCGGTCATCACAGCACTCGGCCGTTTACACACAGAACTTAAGTCAGCTTCCAACAGCAACTTAATTCTTGAGGTGTTGTCTGTGTCATATCTTTTGCCATTATGTAGAAAGACATCCCCAGAAAATACTGAGATGCACATTTGGTCAGTTCAGAAATACTGCACCCTTAGGCATGACGTAAGATCCTGAGAAAACAATCAACAGTTTGTGTTTCCACACAGAAGTAAAAACAAAAAACCTCCCCAAGGTTTGACTTTAATACATATAACTCCTCATGTTGATGTTAATAAACAAATCTTCTGAAATAAATTAATCTAATTTTTAAAATGAGAAGTTTAGTGCCTTAAGAACAAAAACAAAATTTGATGCCGAGACTTTTAAATGTGTTGCTTTTAGTCTGCCGAGACAAGCCCACGCAGATTCATCAGTGTACAAACATACCCAATGTGCACCTTAGTCAATTTATTATCATCTAATTTTAATGAACAGCATGTGGCTAAAATTTCATTTGACAGTGTCTGGATTTGCAATAAATTGCTGCAAGTACCTTAAGGGCCCACAGGTAACTACTGTGTGATTTCTGAATGTTAATTTGTACACAATGGCCTGATGACAAACTGAAAGGACAGAACAAATGGCACATACTTAAAGAGCTTTCTGAACAGAAAACCCGGCACTTTGAAACCTTCATCAAACTCGGCATCACTTTCCTCAGAATCATCTTCAAGCCTCAGGCGTTTCTCTTTGTCCTGCAGCCTCAGTTTATTCCACCTCCTACGGTGAGAGAGAAATCACATTTCCATTATTTTGATTATAAGATAGATTAAAAGAGATAGCTCTAAAGTATGCACTGGAAAGAAATAGGCAAATCAGAATGGCCTTTCAGGCTTCTGCTGCGTTCACTACCCAACACTAACCATCTACAAAACCCAATTCTCTCTCCTGCCCCCTCAAGTCAATTCTTACTTGAATTATTACAGCCACTCTAGAAAGATTCCTGTATCTCTCATTTCATTATCAAAACCACTTACTCCTTTTCCGCATATCCTAAAGGGAAACTTTTCAATCAGCTCCTAAGATACATGACCTTCATCCCAGAACAGACTCAGGAAATTTTCAATATAACCAAGCATTTCCAAAATGGCAATTCAATTCAGATCATACTTTATTTAGAACTGGTATTTCTATACTGGAAATAATAGTCACAGGATAAAAACATACTATTTTAAAAAGAAAACAAATTTTTATCCAAAATCGCTGTATCAGATATTTTTTTTCTAATTACTCAAGTGAAGAGGATCAGCAGTGCCATTGTGCTGACAATCACGCTACTCAGAATGTGTTACAGATAAACTTAAATTTAAAGGAAAGATGAACATTTCTATTTCAGAAGCATGATGCCATGTTTGTTGTACAGTGACAAGCTACGAAGGTCCTGAAACACACCACAGCTGTAGAGAGGAGGCAGTCATGTTAACTAATTTTACATTCCCACAACTATGGTGAACTCTGATGTTGTGAGCAAAAAGAAAAGCAATTACCAAAGTAAATAACCTTGGATTCCATTATTTTAAAAAAAGTATGACTTTGTTAGTATGCATACAACTGACATTCTAAATGTTACAAAGTGGTAGAAATAGAAGAGAAGCGTAACTACTGAGAGATGCCTTGAATTAAAAGCTCACAGGAAGACAACAGCAGCAAACAAAAGCTTCTAACTTCCATTGCCTATGTGAGAGTAGCAGAGCGTATATGAGGGAAGGCAGAGAAAACATGACAGGAGAGCATGAGCACAGCGCTCGCTGGAGAATCCATCACAAAAGCTGCAGAGGCCACAGGCTGGAGTCATGGGCAGCCAACCCTCCCAGGACGCTGCCAGCGGACTGTAAAGCACATCCTTCAAAATTTCAAGTCTTCCAAGCAACTAATCCTTGCTTAGTAAGAAAGCACTAGACAGTGAGGTGGAACTGTTCCGCAGCACGGTGGGATCTTAGCAGGAAGAGCAACACAACCGAGAAGCGCAGCAAACAGAAGCAGCGCGACTAAGCGCAGCCTAGTGGAACATCTGTCACACACCGTAAGGTCTACTGCAGCGCTTCTTTACACAAAACATCTTCGAAGACCACCTCTTCTTCCCCTTATTACTTGTCTTCCCTGAAATTACCTCCACACCATGGACCAAGTGAGTTCTCTCGGTGGCGTCAACAGCCTCCCGTTCTTCCAATTTTCGTGTCATTTACAAACTTAGCTTAATGTAATGGTGTGCCTCAGTGGTTCCCAACAGGGACAACTCTGCCCCGCATCCATACCCAGAGCAATCTGACATGCCCAGTCATTACAGAGGTCTCCTGCTGGCCTCCCGTAAGGGGGATCTGAAGCTAACGGACACGCCGCCACACGTTCTCCTCAGGAGCACAGTGACTGTTCTTGCCTATCACGAAGGTGACGGGGGTTCCATTCTTGGATGAGGACACTACAGATAAGTTTAAGCTATGGCAGCAGACTCAGGACAGCTCAATCCTCCAGTAAAAATGTTGCCTAGCCTCACATATCAGTAATGCCAAGAAAGTGGTGGAACTGCAAGAACTGTCCAAAGAACATGCTGGAAAGGGATAGTTATTCTCCTGATGCACTTATCTAAATGTGCTGCAGTTTTAGGTAATGAAATAATAATCCTTGGCACCCAAACTCTGAGCACCAGAACTAGGCATCAAAATATCGACAAAGTAAGATGCCTCTACTTAGCAAACTGTGACACTCTGAGAATCACAAACGCTATCACCGGCACTTAAAGAGACTTTAGTTGGTATTTTCTTCAATAATTTCCCACAGTGGGAAATGGGAATCCCAGAAGGTACTGTCTTGAGCAGTTTGGCACAACAGATGAACAAGGGCTTTTCCACTTTACACAGTACGTTTCACTCACAGACGACAGCTTTTTCCTTAAGACTCTACCACTCAGTGTTTGTGGCTGTTAAACTTCCCACCACATCATCCCACACTGACAAGATTGCATCTTCCCCTCTTGTCTTCCTCTCTCTGTCCTAAAATATATGGGCATCATGTTGCCACAGAACCCAGCACCTAGGAAACCACATAAGCCACTGCAGAAATGATTACATCCTAGAGCTTTCAGCTGCATAAAGAAAGATGAAAGCGTTTAATGTTCATTCAGTTTGGCCAAAGAATGAGCAAAGGTGGTGGGGCTAAATCGTTATGGTCAACAAGCACCTGAACCATTGTGAAGACAAATCATCCCACAAGAATCTAAAGGACAGAAAATACGACCTCATGCACATATGGCTGGGGCTATAGACAGCAATACTTCCTTGTGTGGATTGGGGCTCACCATCTAAGGAGTACCCCAGAAAGACATGGCATGCCCAGGAAAGCTAGGAGAGCTGCAGCCACCCAAATACAGGAAGAGAGATGGAGCACGGTGACAGGGTGCTTGTCTGACATGGGGGTGGGGTTGTGGCTTCCACATCAGTTCTTCAAGAAAAAGAAAAAGCAGCATAGCAGAGACAGTGGTGTCTCCACCCGAGCTGCTGCCAAGAGTCTTTCTCTGTTGCTGGTGGTGTAGCCATGGGAGTGTAGAAACACGTGTGCTGTGGTGTGTATGCGAAGGCCAGAAAACAACTTCCACTAGGTGGTTCCCTCCTTCCATCTTTTGGTGGGTTCCAGTGTCAAACACAGAAGTCAGGCTGCCTGCCACAAGGATTTTTCCCTCCTGAGCCATCCCACCAGCCAAGCATCTTCTTAAGGGTGCCCTTTTTAGCATGGCCTCTGGAATCCAGCTTGTCCTGCAGCCTAGCAGGCTGAACAATATGTCCAGCAGGCACATGTGAAGGGGCAACTGTGCTATGACTATCCTGCACACAAAGAGACAGAAGCCCAGGCCCCCATACAGCCTGCAGAGACTGGCTGGAAGCAAACCCTGCTGCATTTATTAGCTGTGTTAGTCACCTTTCTATCACTGTGTTAAAAATATCTGAGAAAATCAACTTAAAAGAGGGAGAAGGCAGGGTTTATACTCTCTTTAACTAGGTCCCACCTCCTAGGTTTCTGTCAATAACCTCTCAATAACCCACCAAAATATGAGCATCCGTGGATTAATGCATGAGTGAGGTCATAGCCATTCCCCCAAAACCCACCTCTGAACACTGCTTTAGGGCATCAAGCTTCTAAATACATGATGAAGAAGAAGAAGGAGAAGAAGAAGGAGAAGGAGAAGGAGAAGGAGAAGGAGAAGAGAAGAAAAAGGAGACGGAGGAGGAGGAGAATATTCTCTCTGGAGAGCATTCCAGATCCAAACATGGATCTGCACCCTTTACCCTCAGCAGGAAAATTGACCTCGTAACTAAATGCCCACAAAGAGCCTTGGTAAGAACAGTGACGCCTGCTTCACTGGGCTACATGAAGGACTGACTGAGGTGTCACAGGCAAACAAGTGCACAAAAGAGCGAGAATTTAAATACTTCTCTCAGACAGAACTGTATATAATCGCTTACACTGGCTTGTTGAAATTGCCACCCTCACCCTGTAAGAGGAACTACCACTACTTTAAAGAGAGGACACGTAGGCAAGATGCATTCCCTCACAGTCTCTGTTCAGTGATGCGTGGCCCTCAAAGGTTTCACAGAACTTCTGGAAGGAATATACGCCAGCAAAAACTACCACAGTTGATCAATGGCTGCACGGCGAATTATTATCAATTATGTGACCAAACCAGGACACCTGCCCTTCAGAGGATACCTGCTGGATAGCTAAATTATTATTGTTATTATTATTATTATTATTATCATTATTATTATTATTATTTTGCCATGGACTAGGAATGCAGCTCAGTGGCAGAGCACATTCTTAGAATGTACAAGGCTCTGGATTCAACCTCCAGCACCAAAGACAGAAATAAAAATTTGACTATAAATGTGTATGTATAGTGTCTGAATTACAGCTGGCTTTTATGACAATAACAAAAGGCACATGCAGAATTACTAAAAATTGGCTGGGGGCAGTAAATAATCTACCATTTACATTTTTCAGAAAAGCATAACTTTTTCATGTTCTCTATCCTCTCATTTAAAAAAATCCACACATGTAATAGTCACAGCTGCAGCCACATAAAGTGAAAGTGCCCGGTGTTCCCTGGCAGAGCTTCTAACGCCTCACACAACTGCCGTGCTCAGCCCACTGCCGACTCCGCTGGCAGCGATCAGAGGGGAAGCCAGCGATGAACTTCAAGTCTCATCGGCGCAGGCCCGGAAAACTCTCCTCGGCTTCCCTGCATGCCTGCAGGGATGAGAACCTGGCCGAGGCTCTGCGGCCTGGGGCTGATGTTGCAATAATGTCTGTCAGAAGCAACCCAGACCCAGGATAATCAGCTGAACGACACCAAGGCCCACGGAAGCCACTGGGGTGCTTTGTCGATGGAACCCAGAAAACATACCTGAAGAGCTACGGGCCACTATTTACTGTTAGTCTGTTTTATAATTCCTAACATTCTGAAGAGAAGCAGATTACATAAATAGAAAAACACAGCTGGGGGCATCTACTGTGCCATGTACGTGGCCTTGATTCTCATCAGCTGCATATCCATTCCCCAGCCTCCACCCTCCAACTTGTACATCTTCACACTTGGCAGACCCTTCAGATACCATGCTCCTTTCTATAACATCCTCGGCACAACCAAGGGTCAGGTCTCATCCACGGTGCCCATACAGTGTCAGCATATAGTGAGAGCCTTACCCGTCTCCCAATCAAGTGGGAGACATTCGAGGCCAGAGAACTGGCATGATGCCCTAGAGCTCACAGCTCAGCTCAATAAATGCTGAGCAATGACCGATGTTCAGAACTGAGCTTGGGATAAGGAAGATAGATGCATAGAAGCATCGTTTGAAAATGACATAAGTGGGTCATCCAGAAATGTTTCTAGAAATTTCCTGTTCTGCCTCATTGAGAGATTCCCTTACCTGCTACTCACCTGACCCTCAGGCCCTGAACCTCCTGACAAGCATGATTACAGTCTGGGACGAAGAATGACCCAGGGAAGAGGGTAGCTAGCTACGGACGAAGAATGACCCAGGGAAGAGGGTAGCTAGCTACAATGCCAGAGAAATTCTTAACTTAGAATCTTAGAATACTAATAATTTTCAAAAAGGTAAAGGAGTTTGGGGCCAGCCTGGTCTACAGAATGAGTTCCAGGTAGTCAGGACTGTTACACAGAGAAACCCTATCTTAAAAAAACAAAATAAATAACAAAGAGAATAAGATGAAATTAGAAAGAGGTAAAGAGACGCTCATTACTTGAACAATTTAAAACAAAATTTCCTTATTTTCAAATCTGAGCTTCCATTTTTGGATTGCCCAAATCATCCACTTAGTAACAGATGAACCAGTTTCTGTATCCCAGCTAGTAAGAAGAATCAGAGGCTCCAATTTTGGCTCCATGCTTGCCCGGTATCAACTGAAAAGGATGGGCAAATATTCCACAACCTAGAAAAGACTTCTTTTGGGACAGGAATGGAGTGGCTAATTCTCACCTCTATTTGTATCACTAGGAAGGGAACTCATCCTCACGGCTCCTTTATGTTATCCTTGCAATTGCGGCAGCTGCAAGCAAACTGAACAAGGTGAGCACCCCATTCTCCTGGCCTGGTCCTGCTTCCTGTAGGCCCTGTCAGACTCCAGCAGGGGCCACTAGAGCAGACCTCAGAGGAACACTGACAAGAGGAAACCAGATGCAGACATGAGGCCTTTCACAGGGAAGGGGAGGCCTGTGTTCCAGAAAATGTCACTCCCCACTGCTGCATCTATGTCCTTGACCCTACAAAGAGCCAAACAGGGGTCTGCTACAAAGACTAGATGAGTTAGGAGATGGACAACATATTAAAGAAACTTTATACACATTAAGTGGTGTTGGATAATTCTAGTATGTAATCTTTACAAAAAGTGTAAAATCAAGGTCTGGAGAGATGGCTTAGCAGTTAAAAGCACTTGTTCATCTTGCAGGGATCTGAGTTCAGTTCCCAGAACTCACATGGTGGTTCACACTCTTCTGCAATCTAGTTCCGGCGGATGGTACCTTCTTCTGACGTCCAGGGACATCAGGGACATATGTAGTGCACATATATTTATTCAGCCAAAAAAGCCTCTCAGATACATAAAACAAACCTTTTCAAGTTTTTTATTTAATTTTTAAACTTTTATTTATCTTTGATTTAATTTTATGCGCATGGGTGTTTTGCCTACTGTCTATCCCACTTGCACACCTCATGCCAACAGAGGCCAGAAGACGGTGTTGGCCCTCCTAGAACTGGAGTTCTACACAACTTGCACAGCCCCCTGCAGACGCTGGGAACTGAGTCTAGGTCCTCTGGAAGATCAACAGTTGCTCTTCTGCTAGGCCATCTCTCCAGCCCCCGCCCCCCCTTTTTTTTTCCACATGGGAGGTTTATTAAGGGAAGGGGGAAGGGATCAAAGAGACTGTCTCTGGGCAGGGCAGAGAAGAGAGAGGGAGAGTTCCAGCCCATTTTTAATAATGGAAAATCAAGCAATATTAGTTAACTGTGGCTTAAACATGAATAACAAACATCCAAAGCAACTACTACAGCTGGGATCACAGCACAGGTCCACAGACCCAGCACGTAGGAGGCAGGACAGGAAGATCAGGAGTTCAAGGTAGCCTCAAATACACAGTTCGAGGCCAGTCTGGTGTACATGAGACGGTCTCAAAAAAGAAAAGAAAAACATTTTTTTAAAATAAGTAAACCAACAAAAATTATGCAATGCAAGCCTGGGCCTGTGGGACTTAAACATCAAACACACACTCATGCGCGCACACACACACCAGTGGTCTGGAAATAAAGCCACAGAAGACCACAGAAGAGCCTCAAGGGAGGATCCCTTAGAGCAGCGCTGTGGGGACTCACGGTATAACCTTGACCTACCTGGGCAGGGGCCTAGTGCCCCCTACTATAGGCAAAGAAGAAGAAACAACTACTGATCGTGGTGCTCACATTCATAATCAAATTAACAAAAAAGTACGAGAGATACAGAAAAATCCTAAGAACAATGAAATTTTGTGACAGGTGGTATTTTCCCACATATCAGCACCAATTGTTAGGCTACCTTTCACTCGAGACGGGTCGTCTCATGTGTACATTGTTAGGTCTTCACGGCTCTTCACGGACCCTCTTCTCAAGGCTCTTACTAGTTGGATGGAATCTTTGCCCTCAGTTTCTGCTTGTGGCATGAGAACTCAGCAACAGCCAACAGTTACGAGCTCCCACTTAACATCCTGTCTGCTGTGGTGCTGTCACTCGTGGGCAGGCCACCACTCCAGTTCCTGTTGTGCAGATGAAACGCGATCTCACGGCTGCCAGCTGACAGCTTTGACTTCATGGCCTGTGACCTCCACCCGAGACGTGAGAGCCCGGACAGGCTTTCTGTTAGTAGTGGTGGGGTTGCTGGGTTTTTTCCCGGGGTTGGGAGTGGCATGGAACACTCTCAGGAGTTGGCTCTCTACTCCCACCTTGGTGAAGACTGGCTTCCGGCTCTCTGCCGCTGTGCAGGCAGCGTACCCCGTGCTGTCCAGCCTGGGAGCTTCCAGGAGCGTCTCCCGTCTCCACCTCCCACTTCACTGTACACAGACGTGCAGCAGCATGCTCAGCTTCTCACTTCTGGGAACTGGACTCAGGTGATGCGGTTTGTGTAAGAGCTTTTACCAGACAGCCTTCTCCCAGGCCCCCAAACAAATTCTGAGATTACACCAAGGTCTGTCACTGCTGGTCGGTGACAAAGATTACATTTTATATATGTAAAATACTTATATATTTAAAAAATATTTCTATAGTTTTAAATATAGAGTCAGAAGACGATGAGTAATAATGACTGAGGTTACCGGTGTTCGCTGTATTCCAAGCACTAACCTAAGCAGCTCACATTTATTACGTCCCTTAATCTAACCAGACAGACACTTTCCTTTTTCCCCAGAGAGAGAGAAGCTGAGGAAAATGTACACTAGCAACAGTGGGAGAACACCAGGCCAGTCAGGCAGGCTCCCCCGTCTACCCTTCTTGGTTACACAACAGTCTCTCTCTATGGTGTCTCACAAACTTCCAGAGTCAGTGACGACTGAGGTTTGTAATGGGAGTAGACCAATTCTCCCACCTTCAACTTCTGTCCTAACATCAGCAGTGCGCAGTGACCTGCTAGACAGGTAGATGGACAGACCTTGGGCCTGGTTAGGTTCTGTGTGTGAATTTTTTACGACATTTTATTAAAAAGTTTGTTATATATATATATATATTACAAAATCAACAAGGCTACGGATTTCGTCTGTGCAAGAGCACAGGGAAAGTCACAGCTGGACGTCACCCGACACCTACGGACTCTTCCAAGTAACCAGAAAAGCTGCTTGGCAGCTCTGACTACAGATGATCTGAGCTGAATCATCCCATGAGACACACTTAACACCAGACAAATCGATGGACAGAGCTGCCCACACCAACTGACTAACAGGACAAAGTATGCCTGTTAACGGGAATTGGCAAACATGAGGAGCCTCAGGTTGTGCAGTCAAGACATGAGCACGCCCCTCAAGCTCCACCGTCCCCACTCGCTGGTGGCTACTGTTTCTGCACTGCAAAGATCACTGGGCCAGGCACAATTCAGACCGGAAGGGCAACAATACACACTACACAGTCAAATCACTGTTAATACAGTGACATTTCAAACTCAAGATCATTCTCCACTCATTGCAATTTCCGTGAAGGAGACTCTACAATGGCAGCCCGGTGAGTACAACCTGATTTTAAGTGTGCTCGGACACCAAGCTGGGTACTTAACACCGTCTGCATTGGTGTGCTGCAGCAGCTTTTCTATTTCAGACAGCTAGGAATCCCTTACAGATTAGTCTCATTTGCTAAACCGAGATACTCAGTGTTTTACTTTTCTATCTCCCTTTTTATGGTCTATCTGGGTGAACTTAATTGGCACATCTGAGCAGATGAAACACCCTCAGTTAGGAGTCCAGATCTCACAGAGTAAATTAAGACTGATGCAAACAATTACACCCCGAGCTGAGAATAAAAGGTGCGCAGAGCAGGAGACAGAATTAGTCTTCATTGTGTCTTGGTTTTGTCATTTTAAAGCCAGCACACTCTCTCAAAATACATGGGGTGGGGCAACTTTCTTTTCTCTTTAAAATCTAGATTCCTAAGAAGAAAGTAACTAAGAATGGTTTATTTCCTTGACAAAGAATTGAGCGCCTCAAAACACGTTAAAAACAATCTTCAAAGTGTTATATTTAGGTTTCTAGACCAAGTCTGGATTAAATGTTAATCTTAAATTTTCAAAAAGGAAATTATTAGGGCTTTTATAAAGGAACAAATAAATCTATGTGGCTTTTTCTTAAGTGTGTACAGCCTAAAACTGCTGAAAGCCTACCCTATCCAAGCAAGGATCCGTTCGGGAAACAGAAACGATCCAGCACAAAAAGGATGCTGGCAAAACGGGGAGAGGCTCCACAGTGCCCAGGCTGGAGCACAGGCCTTCTGAGAGCACTGTCTTCAGCAGGAGCTGGACCCCAGAAGGGTGGACTGGCACTGCGCTCCTCCAGGTGACTAGAGGATCCACCTTGGAGACAGTGTTGTGAGGCCTGAGCAGCCTGGATTACTCACAGCCTTCTGCTTCCCAAGGCTCTTCCAGCCACACAAGCTCAGCTCTCAGGCTCCTGCCTTCCAGGGCTGTGCACTGTAATTACTCAGACGGTTATCAGATGCAATCTTTTCTCAAACCATAGAGGACTCTGACTTTCGAAATAAGACTCTTCAACGTTCACCCTAGCTTACTTGAACCCTTTCAGGATCTGACCCTTGGCAGCACAAGGGATGACCTGTTTCTCCTCAGAGACGGCCATGTGCACAGTCAAATTGCCATACTAGGATCCAACTCAGCCAGATCTGGGAAGCCTGGTCAATGCTCCAGGGGAGGGGAGGGAAGAGAGCATTAGCTTCCCAAAAGACTAAACCTGATACAACTAGAAGGCACGCTGTAATATTCACACAATGAATTGAGTCTTTATCAGCAATTTCAACCCCAGTTTATTCAAATAAAATTTAAAAAATAGGGCACAAAAAGATAAAAATTTAAAATTAAAAGAATGTACTAAAATGAGTTAAATCTGTGTTTCTGAGCCCTACTCTCATACTTGATTCCAAAAATATGCCATCTCTGTTAACCTTCTGAGGTTAGAACCATTTCTTTTGCCAACAGTGATCAAAGTTTAGGACGCTATCTCTCTAAACCTTCTCCAACTCCCAGACTCCAGGTTTCTGTTTGTTTTCTCAACATGGAAGAGGCAGCTATGTGCTGCTTCTTGGCACCACCTTGTGGTCACACATGGACACTGTCCTTTCCAGCAACCCACCAAAGGAAGGAAACATTTCTAACAGTTCCCAGCTTCAAGCCTCAGCTCTGGTTCTGAGCAAGTTGATTATAGCATATTTGTGAGGGCCACTATAACTGTACAAGGCAAAAACAGGTATGCACAAACTCAAAGTTAGGAACAGTGAAGAAGAATATGTAAAGATTTCCCCACCTTAATATGGCTATATATAGTTACACAATTAAAAACAAGTAGAGGAAGATGGAAAGTCTGCAAGCCAAGCACAAAGATCAACTGCAACCAACTTCACTCCAAACAGTGGTTTCTTTCCTCTCCTGTGTCTAACTGGGTGAAGATCATCTCAAAAGCAATGTCATACTGATTTAGGGTTGACTAGAAAAAGCACTGCACCTCACACCCCAACGCCCATAGCAATTTTTTCTGATTGTCTAAAAGGCAGAGATTCTCCTCTACCCAGGGTCCTCTTTTACAATTATCAAGGTATACTAGGAAATATTTTAGAGAAACCAAATTGGCCAAAAGTCACGGTCTCAGAAGGGAAACAGTAGTCAACATACACATCTTGGCAGTTTGCAACTCAGAGAGTGCCGAGGCATGCCCGGACAAGCTTTTGGGTGGAATTTCCATGCTAGACCTGCACATCATTCCTGGGGCCAAGGACCAGTCTACGTGCTGCTAAGTTCTCTCCAGCGCCTCCTCCATACTAAGGCTGTACAGGCAGTTCACTCTGCAACTTACACCACAGCTGGCCGGAACAGAAGTGAAGCTTTTGGGTTTGAATTAAAGCTAAATGATACGTTTTAACGTCCTCCTGCCAACAGAAACCACAGAAAGTCTTTGGGAATGAGCTTAAGTTAACCCATGCCTCTCAGCCTGATCTGAGCAGTGCTGACTACTGCTGGGGAAGGAGGCCAGAGCCAAGGACATCTTTGTTTTATCATCTCAAGCAAATAGCTGGTAGAAACACGGTGGATGTCCCCTGTACCACCCCCTGGAGCCAGGTTGGACATCACTGAGGGACTCTGGTGTTCCTTCCCCAAAGGCCTGGTTCCCCCGAAAACAGAGCACCGCTCCCAGACAGTGGAGCTGACAGCTCCAGGTGATGCTGAGTTTCTGTTAATGTGGACAGCTTGGATGCCATGCCTCTCGACAGTTCACTGCCATCATACTCATCTCTAAGGCAACCCAAATCAGACCCCCAAGGAATTGGTGGCCTCCAAGGCTCAAAGAGACAGAGCAGAAAAAATAATCACAGGGACATAGGAAGGGAAAGTAACCCTGAAGCCTAGGAGCTCAGCTGTCTTTCCTGCTAGCTCACAGCCAAGAAACTTCAACACTCTGACAAAACTAAGAGTACCTACAGAGAAAACTCTAGGTTTCCTAAAGGTGCTAACGGGATACTAAAAACAACAAATAAGCCCTGCTTGTTCAAGCCCAGAATGTTTGTAACCTTGATGTACCTGTATCAGCACTCCTCCCTTATCCTTACACAAGACAGCGCACTTCATAAGACCTCTGTGCACTTTCATTTACAAATGGAAGTTCTTTACAGTAAATAAGTAAACCAATTCACGTACTTTTACTTAATTTTTAAGCTGCGTAATCTTTAATCCTTACAAATTATATCTTTTGAGCAATGTAATTTAAAAAGCCACAAAATCACATTAAAACTGTAGAGACATCTAAGTGCTCTCTACTGAGAAGCCCAAAGCCATGTCTTGGGTACGTATCTCCTTGCTGAACATCCCTGTCCACCATGCTGAAACCTGACGTGTGTACTGTCCCTTATCTTCACTCTAAACATGCTAACTTTGCTTCACTGACTTGTCCTCAAGTATTCTGTGGTGTAATCCAGGGTCTGGCTTAACTAAGCGAGGTCCCTGAGGGGTGGCAATGCTGGACTGCATCTCCTTTTTGTCACTGTCATGAATATTTCCTTTTCAGGGACATACCTAGGTGAGCAGCAAATTGAACAGGTAGCACGAGGACCACACTAACATGTGAGCTAGTTAATAGGCAAGGCCTGCACAGGAATGAACTTCCTCCAGAGTCTCCTTCCCACCTCCTCTGCGTTCACTGCTCCCTTCATACTATAAAGGTTCTGCACCTGTTCATGTCCACTAACAAACAGCCTACAGACTTCTTACAAAAATCCTCAATGCCAGCCCCAGGATGTAGACATGCACTGGCATGTGGAGGCAAAAACCAAGCAAAAGAGCTGACCGTGAACCATAACTGGGAAATGAGTACACATCACCCAGGCAGCAAGTGCCAGGCACAGGGGCACCGACTTGACCGCCATGCTGGGAAAGAGTTACTATTCTGTCCTAGTGTCCAGCCTTGACTAGGCGAGTAGACCTGTGTCTTGCCAGACTCAGATAATTAAAAGCACGGGGTGTGTTATCAGTTCCAGAAATGCTGTTCAGCTTGGACATTTCTCAAGCATCAGCATTATGTTAGGAAAGCCAGTCCTATGTGTGCACCTCCAGCAAGAATTAAGAGTCCACAAGCTGGGTAGGGTGGGCACACCTGTATACCAGAACTCAGGGAAACCTTGCCTGATAAATAAATAAATACATAAATAAATAAATAAATAAGAGAGGCCACAGGCATAGCTTCTACTTAGGGATATTCAGATCTGACAGTTCCTGGGTCTCACTGGAGGACCTGAGGATATGAAAGGGGTAGGAAACACACAGAAAGGGGCAGTTTACAAGTGGTTAGAACATCCTGGACTGACCTGAGAGCTTGGGGCTAGTCAGAGAAAGGATTGTGACTGCTCTTGTCCAGTTCTATTAGAGAAAAGGTATGCTTAAACTTTAACCAATTAAAAAAACAAAGTTTTCTACATTGGAAACTACAGATTTATTCTGACCATTCTAGTCAGTCTATGATCAGCAACACTGAAGTTCTTTCAATCCAATGACTACCACTACAGCTTAATCTGTCTACAAAGAGCTGCAAGACATAACAGAATTTGATGACTGGCAAATTTCAAACATTAATATGCTTCTCAATCCTTAGCATTCTATTTTAACATCCCCCAATCAAAAGAGCACCAAAGGAGATGTAATATAAACATTTCAATGTGTATATCTACCGCTTAACAGCCTTAATAACTAGCTATAAAATTTTAAGAGCTATCGTATTTTGGTGGCAATTAAGAATTATTGATATTTCTGAAATTCATTTGAGATTTTACTGTAACTTTAGCAAAAAATGGATTATGATATGGCTTTGGAAATAATAAATTGTTTTACAATCTTAACATTATTAAAAAAAACTTACTGCCATGAAATTAAACTATACCCATATTTAAAATTCAATCAAAATAAATTGCTATGTTTAAAATACATTTAATATTGACCCAATTTAATGAGAAGACTACATATTGCTTCATTTATAATCAATATGTTATGATTAACATTTTTATTAATTTTCCACAGTAAAGACTGACACTACTCACTCTTTAAGATTATTGAGCAGTATTCCTCAAATGGTACAGCTACTGGGTGTGCAGACTAATGTTGCAGTGGGAAATGACAAGAGCCACCCCTTCCTATCAATGGAGTTGCTTCTGGCATGGCAGTGTCACTGGGCCTCGAGTTACTTTTAAGAACCTCTGAAAAAGCTGTGCAGTGTATGTGGCGCATGGGCTAGGTTACCGCGGTTCTGAAGTAAAGAAAATCAATGGGTCAACTTTTCCAGGAAGGCCCTGGGAAATCCACCTGAAACACTATCAATTAGCTTTCCCCTCATTGAGAAATAAAGGCACTGTGGAAGATAGGCCAGAGCCATCCCAATAGTAAATATTTTACAAGTACCATGGTTCCTTTTCTCCTCTGACTTCAGCAGAATCCCTACAGAGCTCAGGTAGAAGCCCTGGGCCTACAGCGTGTGAGGAGCCTTCCCAGCTCACAGAAACTACCCAGCGACGGTGACTGGAACTCCACGCGGACGCTCATCTCCCACCTATCTCACATCAAGTGCTGACAAAGTCCTCAAGGAAAAAGCCAACTCAGTCTCAGCTGTGGCAAATGGCAGCGAGGGGGACATGGGCTGTGCACACAGTGTATCGTCAGCATTGTGGTGGTCTATCATCCTGTAGACAACTATTTTCTCAAAATCATGGGAGCAGGGATTTGAGAAAGAGCATTTTCTCTCATACGCCAAAACACAAGCTTCACCTAATTCTCTGAAAGAAATTTCTCTAAAGTGAATATCCTACTTCATAAGAAAGACCCAAGGCACAGCACCACCTTTTCCTTCCCCGACACTTCCTGCAGGATGACAACTCTGAGTCAAGACCACCCAGCTCCTGTCAGTCCTCTCAGCTCTTGCCCAGCCCTCCCCTTGGCTCCTCATCCCAGACTTGCCTCTGAATTAGTATAAAGACTCTGAAGTCCTTGGGCCAGCTCCACTAAGGTTCCATGTCCAGATTCTTGTGGGCTAAGGCAGCAAGGCCAGCGCCCGCACACCGGGGTCTAGTACAAGGCGAACTTAGAATGCTAAGAGCTTTAAAGTTGGCCTCCTCACATCCAGGGAGCAGCACGCGCCCACACACTGACCTTAACCGCTGCTTATAAGAATCCTCGTCTCCATCGTCTCGACACCTTGCTACCTTGCGGCCTCCTCCTCTTCCTTCCATAGCTTCATCTTCCTCCCCAGAACTTGGGAAAAAGTCATCATCAACCTCCTGCACTGGGACTTTCTTCTGGTATTTCCGGCCCTTCTTAAGAGGCTTCAATTCATAGCTGATGTCATCGGAAGACAGGCTGGCTACCCCTTCTTCCTCCTCCTCTTGCTCTTCCTCCTCCTCCCCTTCGGTGGAAAAGGACCCAGACTCCTCACCCTCGGTATCTCCCTCTTCCTCTGGCCTCACCTCAGGCTCCCGAGGTTTCTTCCCCCTTGGCAATCCCACTTTCCCCTGGAACTGCAGCGCCCTCTTCTGGAGCTTCCTGATGTGCTTCTTCAAGCGCTTGTCTGCCTGCGAGAGGACCTGGCCTCTCGGCTTTGGCTTACTTTCACTTGGTCCTGGGCTTGACTCAGATTTGGCCACGGCTTTTTTAGCTGCTCTTTTGTTAGCAGCTTGTTTCTTCCTTTCAAACGACAGTTGTGCTTGGTCTGCCAAATATTTTTCAAAGCCTGATACTTCATTGAGCATTATTTTTCTCGGCTTTTTCTCCTGTTTCTGAGGGGCTGGGGTACCAAATGGTGTCATCTGGCCAGTGCGGATAAGCTCTTCCCAGGCGGTCTCCTGCGCGGGCATGAGCATACTGCCAAGACATGACGGCCCTGGCTCTGAAAGGAAACAGTGAAGACTGGAGTCAGAACCCTCAGCAGCACACAGGACGCAATCCCTTACGCACAGACAGTGAGAACTTCCAATAATTCACAGAACAAATCAGTGGACTGCAGCACAGAGTAAAGTTTATTGTGGCATTTACAACCCATGGGTTATATATTCCTGTTTTGAAAGGTGATTTTTCAGTGGCCCCAAACATGATACCATGTGACTGTGGTACACTACGCCACAGAACCCTAGACAGCCATTCTTAAAAAGGATGCAATCACTGCACCTGTGACAACACAGAACTGACAACTACGAGAAGTGACACAAGCCAGGCATATAAATACAAGTACTGTGTGCGCTCACTGTGTGCGGACTCCAGGAGAGCTGATCTTCACAGAGCTCAGGGTAGGATGGTAACTAGCAAGGCTGAGAAGAACCCCAGGGAAGAAAGAGTAGGCTGATCCATGGACTAAGTCCCAGATGAATAGAAGCGGGAAGTCTGTGGTGCCATTCCACAGTAGGAGTGCAAAGAGCATATATGTTTCAATAGCTGGAATAATGGTTTTAGATGTTTTTAACTATTAAAAAATAATAACTATTTGAAAAGACAAATGTTTAACCTAATTTACACACTGCATAATATATACACATTGAAATATCACATGACATCCCATAAACTAAATGTTTACCTTTCTATACATTAGTTCTTTTGTCTAACTTTGAATCTGAATAAAAATGTATCACCTGATAGTCATCCGCACTGTGCAAAGGCAGCTTATCTATACATTATTGGTTACAAACAGACAAACTTAGCTGTGTCTTCTTATCAGTTAAGAAGTAGGCACGAGAAGTGATCCCCCACATTCCATGTCATTGCTTTGCCCACCACTCAGACGGTCCTTAGTTCATCTAAGGACCAGCATGCCTATCTAAGAAAGACACAAAATACTAGCTTTGCACACAAAGAACTGGAGAGTCACCACCACTCACTTCTATCAGACTGTCTAACCTTTCAACATTGCCACAAGACACCGTCATCTACTTGGCTGTACTCATAGCTATATGTGTGGCCCCCAGGACACAGGTAGGTTCACTGCAGATATGGGAAAACTGAATTCCACAGCTGTAATACGTGAGTGCTCAGTAGGCAGATGTGACCGATGGTCAGCACACTGAATAACAAAGGGAGTGTTCTTCCTAATGCAAAAAGGGCTGCCAGACAGCTGGCAAGATGGTTTGCTGTGAAAAACTAAGTTTAAATCATCTTCAGTATCCATGTAAAGCCAGGCATGGTCACAGTGGTGAAACCCCACCATTAGGGGCAGAGGAAACAGACCCTGCAGGTTTGCTAGCTAGCCAGCCTAGCCGAAACAGCAAGCCCCCGGTTCAGTAAGAAACCCTGTCTCAGGAAATAAGGTCTCAAGAAGTGACAAAGGAAAACTCCTGATAGCTCCTGCTGGTCTCCACATGAGCACATGCACATCCATGCATACACACACACAAACACACACACACACACACACTCACACCTGTATGTGTATGCCCCTGTTGGATGACACCATGCTAGACATGTGATGTCGATAAGAAAAGATGAACTAAACATGAAAACATGCCAAGTATAGTCACCCAGAAACACCCCTCTCCCTAACTGAAGCTGACCTTCAGAAAAATACTTTATCCTGTAGTCAGGAGACAAAGGACATACCAGACTGATGCCATCACAGCCAGCTCTTCACTAACCCTGTACTGATAAAATGTACCTCAGAGTACACAAATGGCACGTTCTGTGAATATTCAGCAGAAGAATCTACAGTGATGTATCAGCATCCTGATAGAAATCACTAGTACTCCCGGAGCACCCTCTATGCATCTCTGCAGCCTCCACCCTCCCCAGATACTGACAGGCTGACTCTAAGGATGCCTCGTGCCTGGCTCAATGTTTCCTGTCTGCCTCTATGCCTGGCATGTGAGATCCACACTGATTTGTTAAAGTGAGTTGAAATTTATTGGCTGTTAATAATATCCTGTGATTCAGCCATTTTCTCTTTCCACTATTGATGTAGTTTGGGTGGTTTCTGGGTTTGGGCTACTAGGCATTAGAATGAGGTTGCCATGAATACTCTGGTATACATCCTTTGGTAATAGCGTGCATCTGATTCTTGAGTATGTTAACACTTTTCAGCCATGAAGAGATTTGCAAAGTGGCACTAGCTTAAGTTTCAATAGTGTTTAAAAGTTCTTGCCATTCCATGATTTTGCTGATTCTCAGTCAAAACAGAAGAACTTTCAGAACCACAAATCTTATGGACAACTAGTTTTGTGTACAAAATCTCATTCTTAGTCTCTGCCTTATCCTTTTTCTAGGTTTTTAAAAACACATTAGAAATTCAAGTCCTTTGCATGTTCCACAAGTATCCACCTGCTCTGCAGCCTCCCTTCTCCCAGTCTGAACCTTGACAGGCAGAGGCTCTCGGAATTATTGGCTGTTATTGGAGTCCATTTAACAAACTCTTTTCTTCCATATGCACATTTTTTGGTCTTGCTCCAGGCTTTGCCTCCTCTGCCTCCCAGGATCATAAAGCGTTTTCCCTGGGTTATGTTCTCAAAGGTTTTTATAATTAATATCAGATCTATGATCTGCTTGCAATATATAGTTGTACAAAATGTAATGGTTCAAGACTCCTCTTCCCACTAATATGAAATTTCCTGTAATTCAGATTCAGCATAGTACTGCTGGCTTTCTTTAATCATCATCAAGTGACTCTACGTAAGTGGCCTGTTTCCTGAGTCTTCGATTCGTCCATCAGCCTGTCTGCATATCCTCATGCCAACACCACGCTGGCTTAATCACTACAGTTTTATGTTACATCTTGGCATTCTGTTCTTTCTTGGGTAAGGAGTGGTAAGACAAGGCCTTACTCTGTTGGCTAGGTTGGCCTCAAATTCACAGCAATCCTCCTGATTCAGTCTCCCAAGAGCTGGGATTGCGGATTTAGCATCTAACTTCAGCCTACATGTCTTACACATGCCACTTGTCATCTTCAAAAGGCTCAAATGTGTATTGGGGTAGGAAATTACAATGGGCTAAATGACATCTTTATAACACTGTACCACCCATCCTCAACCACAGTATATCTCCCTACTTACTTTGGGTTTTTTTTTTGTTTTTTGTTTGTTTGTTTGTTTGTTTTTTGTCAATAATATTTTGCAGTTTTTTGATGTGTAAAACATTGATGAACTACTTTTTTTTAAGATTTATTTCTAGGTATTTGGATTACAAGTGGCACCTTTAATAACGTTTATATTTTTTTTCTGGCATATGAAAATGACTGATTTTTGTGTACTATGTATTCAATTCTATCTCTAAAAGTCATGAGGTAATTCTACATAAATTCTTTTAAATTTTCTATATAAACCATCACATGGCTGTGAATAATGATGGATGCTTCCCACCTTTACTCTTTGGGCCTCCTTTCTTCTACTCCCAAAAGACTGCGTGGCCTGCTAAATAGAGAAGGTGAGCACATGTGTCTGCTGCCCTGCAGATCACACCGACAAAGCCAGATCTCACTGTGTCTGCAATCTGTCCTCATCCCACCATGGACGCAAGGGCTGCTGACATAATCACCGTGTGGAAGCAGCAAAGCCATGTCCTCAGGAAAGCATGTGAGCAGTACACTCCCCTGACACCTGCTACACAGCTCCAGGTGGGCTGAGGGGGGTCCACACCCCACGGTACAGAGCTGGCACCCCAAAGCCTGGCTACTCTGGCACTCAGCTCTATGGCCTCTGCAGACAGGGACAATGAGAGAACCCAGTTTCTAGTGATGACTGGTGGTCAGATGGGGAGGATCTTGGGAACCAAAAAAATCAGGAAAAAAAAGGGGGGCTACGGTTTGTAAGCGATCAGATCCTAGGTGGCTGCAAAATCCATGAGAAATGGATAAAGTACTCAGAGAGGAAACAACAAGAGCACTGAACAAGTCCTAAGCAGTGTCAGTAAGATGCTGCCGGATACGCTAACCAAAAATTACTACCCAGAACTGCGCAGAGGGCAGGAAAGAAACCAGGACACAGGCTCTGACACTCTCTCAAAGCACAGGCAGTATCAGTGGCTATCAAGAGGCTGGACTCGGCAGAGGTAGAAAGAGGCTTCAGGATTTGGGGAGGTATCCGTGAACTCTGCACTAAAGCATCAACAGAACAGAAGAACAGCAGGCTTGACAATGGACAGAAATGGATCTCCTTTACCAGTGAGAAATCCAGTGCCCAGGTGGTAGAAAACACCGATGCTTGGACTAATGGATCAGATGACAATGAAGTTTAAGAGCAAAACTAAAGCCAGGATGAGGACATACACCTAATGCAGAAAGACTACAATTTTGAGGCTAGCCTGGGCTATACAGTGAGATCTTGCTTTCAGACAGAGAGACAGGAGAGGAGAGCACATTTATTATTTTTTGTCCACTATTAACATTCTTCATACCAATCCACTGGTCTATGTGAAAAAAATTTCCAGGAGCTAGTAGAGAATGCCTGCTTGATCAGCCAGACTCTAAGAGGCTTTGATCTTTCATCTATACTTCAAGCAGGAACTGGCCAAGCAACCACCAACAGTGTATAAATACAGACACGAAGAGTAAACATTTACTTCTGGTGTTGATATATTTTCCAAGAGATTTTCCAAAGCACATCCACCCTGAGGAGGACTTTAAATGAAATCCTGGCCATGGTCTAACCTTAATGTCCTTCCTTAACAGAATGAAGACCCGCAATGCTCCTTTAAGGTAAGTGAGAACAATCCTACGGAAACGGACTGACGAGGCTCGGCACCGAGAACAATCCTACAGACACTGACCGACGAGGTTGGGAGTACAAAATGGACCCAACCAAATGTTCATTCTCTTTATCAAATTACATGCATGCAAATGTCTAAATTTCCTATTTGTTAGCCTAATACTAAATGTACATCAGTAACTACCAGAAAACCAGGTTAACGTTTTATTCCAGTCTCTAAAAAGTGTGTCACTTAAGAGCTCTGGTTCCTCAGAAGGGTAAGATTTCCCCAGAGCCACTTGACACAAAGGCAAAGCAATGTGTTATTCTCAAAACTCAGAAAAAGACTCACAAGACACACCCCCTGAATACAGGCACCAGATATCAATGAAGAGCATGGCAAGCTGGCCCCAGCATCCTCACCTTCATCTTCTTCCTCCAGGCTGGCATGATCCAGTTCCACTTGGACTCCGGCCCCTCCAAGGATGGCCTGGAGACGTTTCTGTTTTGCAGTTATCTTCTTTAGCTGTTGTTCCTTGAATTGTAAGCCCCAAATACAAGATACACAATACAGTGATTTACTGTTACATATGAAAGATTACACCACAATTTAAAACTTTAGTCAAGATTAAACTAAGAATGAAACTGAAACTCCACACGGTGGATTCCTTTTTGAGCAGCTCCCACTTTGCTGCAGCACGCAGGCTTGAGCAGGCAGCCCTCACCCTTGGGCAACCTGAGCACTGAGGCCACACGCGCTGACTTGAGAGGTGGAAATGTTCTCTGCGTTCCCTCTACCCACTCCAGTTACATCTCTAAATTCTGTTTCTGATCTTGGCAGCCAAGGCTACGGCAGGCAACAGGCTAGAGTGATGAGACACAAAAATACAAAAGCTTCAGCTGTTAGAGAGTCATTGAGAGCTGGCTGTGAATGGTGTCCTTTGTGGTATTCTACACCATCAAAAACTTTGAAAGACACTGTGATGCCTTTTCCTTTTGTTACTGAGACTCCTTTTTGTCTCCTTGGACATGTACAGAACTCAGGTATGTAGCCTTCCTACAGCCTCTCAACTAACCAGACCTCAAGGGCTTCCACTGTATTCATGGAGAAGAGTTCTTGCCTAGTGCACACAAAGCCCTGGCCTTGCACTCCAGCATCAGAGTGAGGGTCAAAGGGAAACAAAGCTGTGTGCTTTGTGGCAATTAGTTGTTTTCTCAGTCTTCTCAGCAATCCTACTTGAAACACTTCCCCTCTGAAAACCTTAAACACTGAGGTCTAGCTAAAGAAAGATAGGGAAATGTAATCAGGTCACACCATGACCCTGCCACTTAAAGTTTGGTCTTCTCCACCCTTAAAATCCCAGCCCACAAGAAGCCAAATGTCCCTTTCTGTCTTATGAAGGTTCCATCCACACTGAACTACTGCCAGCTTGGACATCTAGGCTGCTACTGTAGAAATGAAGAGCTGGGTGAGAGAATGGGGTCCCACGTGGAAAATAAAAGGAAGGCCACATGATCTGAGTCCACATACAGACCTTACTATTATAATAATGAGGCACAAGTATTCTACATGCTGCTGTGAATCAACTTCAAGCACAAAGATATCTGCTGGCATCAGAACTAAAACCATCAATGCTGATCATTCCTAGCTACTGGCATGAATTTTCACAAGGTGGTACACAAACCCCAAAACATATTTCAAACTTCAGAAAGCTGTATATAAATCCTACCCTTAAAAGCCACAGAAAAGTGACATCATAGGTAACAGTTCCTTCCTAGCCGTGAGTGCTCTTCCTCTAAGGTCAGCCCGTGTGGCTGTGCTGACTATACCCAACGCAGAGATGGGATGTGAGAGTGATGATGCTGTATCCACAGGAAACAAAAAAGAGAACACACTGGCGTAAGCAAGACCTGAGCAGGATAGCAAAGTCCAGACAGAAGGAAGACACTGAGCCAGAGGCCAGGTCCCAAGCAGAGGCTGAAATGGTAGAGTAAAATGGTACAGGGACAACTGTAATAGAGCACAGCAGTGAGGTAGCATACAAACCACACCAAGAACTACGCTCAAATACATACAGATGGATGGATGCATGCATGAATATACATGGATATATATCTGTATATATGGGTTAGTAAACATCCTGTAGAGCAGAGCTGACAGATCACACACCCCAAATTTTCTATTGTGGGATTAGAGAGCCGGCTCAGAGATGAAGAGCAATTACTACTCTTACAGATGTCCTGGGTTCAGTTCCTAGCATCCACGTGGTGGTTCACAACTACCTGTAACTCCAGTTACAAGAGAGCATGCCCTCTTCTGGCCTCTTCAGGCACCAGGCACACACACATGGCGGACATACATAAATGCAGGCAAAACACTCATACACTTAAAAATAAATCCTTTTAAAAAGGTTTTTTTTTATTATTATAACATTGCTTCACATAACATATGTACTCTCCAGAAGACTTCCTAAATTCTTAAATGGTCTTGAATTTTAACATTTTTAATGCAGTACTTAGTAGGTTACTTTGCATTACCTTGTTATACTTCTGTCGTTTCACAGAGTCCAGCTTCCTGTTGATATCTCTGTTGGTGGCAGCTTGAGGGCTAAGTTGCTCTATAATTTTATTGATTTGTCTTAGGGATGTTGTACATGACCTGAAAAATAAGAATGGTCTGTTTTTCTCCTTGGTAACATTTTCATAGCACTAAGCAGAGGAAAATGTTAAAACTGTGTCTATTTTATTTCTTAGGAGCTGAAACTAAATAAAACCAAAGCAGAATGCATTCTTGATAGCCACAAATAGATTAGAGGCATAAAATAAGTAACAGTGCTATTCTCTTCTCTGGATGGTTTAAATCAGCCCATGCCTGTTTGCAAATTGACTCATGTCTTCTTCAAGCATTTTTTTAGTGTCTACTTTACTCAAGACAGTGGGATAAGGACAGAACTCAGCCCATGTCTCCTTTTACACATGGAAAAATTGATACACATCACAGAAGCTCCTAAAGTTTGAAAAAGTCCTAAAAGTGGTTAAATAATTTCCTTGACTGAATCACTTGTCTGTGAAAATATTTTCCTTTCACAGAACTAGAAATTCCTCTACTGTAACAGTAAACTTCATGGTACAAACAGAAAAGAACAAATGAAAATTAGTTGCTAGAAGGAGCAATTTTGTTAAAATAGTTAAAATAATACAAAATTGCTCCTTCTAACTTTTAAAAGAGAAAATCAATCTCATAATTTCTTATTTGTAGTCTTTGCAGATTTCAGGGTAACAATGCTTACTGGTTATCTAAGGCAGTCCATAGCATTCTCCTCTGGCATCTCTATAGAAAGTGGATACAGCAGGTATGGTGGCACACATCTTTAATCCCACCTCTCGGGAGGCAGAGGCAGGCAAATCTCTGTGAGTTCCATGACAGCCAAGGCTACACAGAGAAATCCTGTCTCAAAAAACAAAAACAAAGAACAAAAAACAACAGCAAAAAAACAGTGGACACAGTTCAATCATAGAAGGTGGGCCACTGCATGGAACACAAAAGGTTTCACAACACTTAGGTAAAAAGATGTGTTACTCAAAGGACAAAAACTAAATAATAATAATAATCACAATAATATTTCAATTAAAAAAAAATACAAACAATTGGAGACAAAAGTACCTACAGAAACCTAGACACAGCCCCTTGGGCTGGGTAGCACTTCCAGCTCCGTGCTCACTCACCTGCCTCCTTCTCCAGCCATGCACTGGGGCTGCCCTTTCTTCTAGTCTGCATTCAATTTCTTCTATGTCTGACCCTGCCTAGGCACTGCCCCGGAGGATGAGTGAGCTGCACACATCACTACCTCCCCATCCTTGACCTCTCCCTCAGGCTGGCCTGCCACCTTTCCCAGAATACTCCACTCAGTAAAGTCCATGTCTCTCTCCTCTACAACACAAATGAAGTTCCCACAAGACTTAATATTTATTTACAGCCAAAAACAGGACACAAAAAATTGAATGGCAGGGGATTTTTCATTATTTTTATAAACTAAAGTCTGAAAGACTGCCAAAAGAATAAACACTGTTCGGGAAGAGCAAACTAGACACTATAGGAGAAAGAAAAAGGCGATGATGGGTGATGAGAGTTCCCTGAATCTCAAGTATGAAACTCCCAGAATTCACTGCTAAGAGCACTCTGCATGTGCTTTCAGAACAGCCTTTCTCTTCAAGACCCTAGGCAAGGGCAGGCCTTCGGTAGCTGATCTGAGCCCCTTTCTATAGGCAATGTTGTTCTGAAGGGAGGGACAGAAGCTCAAACGGCAAATTGAGGATTATCTTAACCAACTGTTACACAGGTGAGAGGTTCCATAAATCTCAGCTTTCTAAAATGTAAATTTTCCTGTCATATTTCAATGCAAACTCTGAAAAACTAAGGGCTACACTCACATGAGGTCATCCAGGACTGACTGATACTCCTTCTCCGCATCAGCAATCTGAGCCACACGGCTGGCCTCGTGCATTGCGCTGTCCACCTGCTGAAGCACACCTTGCTCCAGGACGGCCTGGTCATAGACATCCACACCCAGGCCCTGCAGCTCCAGGGCCTGCGCTCCGGGCTCCACTGCGGGGATCTGATGCCGATCAATGTGTAGCAAGGTTGGCCCTCGCCTTGTGGCTTCGGATGTGGATGGCCGGTACTCAGAGGAAGCAGAGGAGAGGCACTCTCCAGCCTCCGATACCCCACCATTCTCCTGCCCAGCTGACATGCCTTCGTTAGCACTGACATGCTGACTTGGTAGACAGTCTTGCTCCTGAGGTTGAGCTGTGTTGGAGATTTCCTCATGGGGCATCCTCTACAAACTATCTAAAAAGAAAAGGAAAACATTGGTAACCCTTTTGAATCGATCATTACATTTCTTAAATATGTTAAATGCACGGATTTCTCAAAACAGCAATAACCTTCCAATTAAATAGGTTCAAGTTTCTAAATACTAACTACTTTAAAGAGTACAAATGATAAGCACAAAAAGCTAAATCAAAATACAGTAACAACAAAGGACAAACACATGGGCAGCTGCCTGAGAAAGGTTCTCAAACAGGTAAAATGACCCAGCTGCTATCTTGCCAGTTAACATCTTTGCTGAGCCGTGGCACAAATGCTTTATGTTAGCGTAGCATGGCCAACTGTTCAGTACAGTACCAGTAATGTGAAAATTTCTGTAGGAACCACACTAGAGACTTGTAAGCTGAATACCCATGGGATAAACAGAGCACATCAGAAGCTCCAAGAGTAAGTTAGAAAAATCCTCAAAAGATAACTCCTTTCCAGAGGTGTTTATCAAATCGCTACCCTTAAGGCCCAGGATCTATATGGACAAAGTGCAGGAGAGATTGTATGGGTCAAAGGTGGTAAGTGATTCCAGAGAAACTGTCTTCTAGACACAACAGGAGAACTCAGAGGCTGACACATGTGCAAGACAGAACAGGTTAAAACCAGATAAAATCCCAGATCTGAGAAGGGGATCTTCTTTCTCAGATCCCCAACCAAGAAGCTATCTGCAAACAACACCTGCTAGGAAAGGGAAAATCGATTTTCTCCAATGGAGTGTTACTGGGAATATTAGCCCTATGCCCAGGAAAAGCTGACCAACACAAAATGGACTCTGTATTTTTTTGTGCACTTTTGTTCTGTCTTGTTACTTGTTTTATCCTGTTTTGTTGTTGTTATTGTTGTTGTTTTTAGTTTGTCTATTTTGATTCTTGCTTTCTGTTGTTTTCCTTGGTTTTATTTTTGAGAGAGAGAGAAAAAACATGAAGTAGTGGGTAGGGACATGGGGATAATCTGGAAGAAATTGAAGGAAGGAAAAAGTATTATCAAACTATACAGTATTTTTAAAACTTTAAAATAAATTAAAAAAAAAACTTCATTTCAATAATTTCTCATCCATCAGGTCAGCAGGCACAACAGACTAATATAAGCAAGAAAAATTCACTTCACATGCTGTTGGTAGGAATACAAATTAGTATAGCCCCTGTTCAGAGACAATTTAAAAATATTAGTCAAAAACTAAATGTATGTAATCTTTGCCCAGAAATTCCAGTTCTAGACACTATCCCAGAGAAACACAAAACACTGTTTTCAGTTGGTTTCAGCTAGTTTCGGTTGTTTATCTCATGATCCTGTGACTGACTGGGAGATGACATTCGAAGCACTGCCCTAAATCATCAAGGATTGGACCACATATCCCTCACTCAAGAATCAAATTCAAAGTGCAGTTTCATCTAAACATGCTCTGCTTTTACCCCATCATTACAGAAAAGGTGTGTAAGTTATGAGACAGACTCTCTACTCACACATGGGTATAAGAATAGCCAGAATAACATGTTTAATAGCCTAATGAAGGCATCAACTATTTCAAAGCGAAGAGGCCCTGGACAGAGTAAGAGTGCATTAATGTTGGAAGGTGTGTGTGTGTGTGTGTGTGTGTGTGTATGTGTGTGTGTGTGTGCACAGACTGCATACAGAACATCTGAAAAGACCCATTCTATATCTGTAACAGCTCAAGGGGGCTTCAGGAGCAGGAAAGGGGAAAATGATTTTTCACATCTTATTACATACTCAGGAACTGCTTGAAAGAGAACATACTATATTAGTGGTGTAGCACCAAAAAATAAGAAATAAAAAAAACAAAACAGGAGACAGCTATGCTTTCTATTTAACGTACAAAGACTACTAAACTCTTTAGGCACTGAAACTTTATTTCTAATTAATAACCATAAATAACCATAATAAATAACCACACACAACCCACTCATTTCTCATGGAATGAAATATCCCAGCAACACTAGGATATAAAAATGCCAACAACTGAGCAGCCTCTGCCTTTGGTGAGAAGCCAATCAGAGCATGTCAGTTGGTAGGAGTATGGTCAGGACACCTCGTGAGCTCAGGGGAGGAAATCATGCACCGGCTCTAGGACCCAAGAGTATCAGAGATGAACTGGGATTTGAATACCTGGCCACAGGTTAATGGAAGGGACATTCAATCTGCTGAAAGGAAGTACAGTTTAGAGAGGAGTCCAAAATAAAAGGGTGGCCTAGGTGACTGAGTCACAGGGAATTCCATCACAGAAAGCAAGACTCTCAGAAAGCAAGCAGACAGGAAATTGAAATGGGGGCTTCTGAGTCAGTTGCAAGTCACAATACTGCTACACAGTGTGGTCCAAATGCAAATCCGAGTCCAAGGGGGAAGGGCTGGGCAGATGTGGACGAAGTTCTAAGGGCAAGCAGCTCCAGAGGTCCCTAAGCTCTGACAGGAGACAAAGATCACCTGTCAGAAGAGGGTGATGGTAAAAAGAAAATGTTCCTCCCTTTGGGGGCTTTCTGATTATCTTCAGGAAACAAGTCACCCTCCAACAGAAGGTAGAATTCTGGTTTAGAGCCTTGTACGAGCTGGAATTCAAAATCCACTTACTCAGAGCTTAAAGAAATTTATTTTCTCATCTTTCATGTACAAAGGGATTTATTTTTTTAAGTTAAAATGTCAGTTAAACCAAAATTATCGAAAGCATTAAATTTACAAATAAAATTTGAGGAAACAGATCATTTTAAGCAGGGGAAAGTAATGATTAAAAGAAATAAATGGGTTGATTACATAAGAAAAGCAGGATTCAGTCAACTGGGACACTGGCAGCTCACTGGGGATACCAGTAAAAGAAGTTTCTGATTGGGCATGGTGGCACATGCTGTAATCCCAGCACTTGAGAGGTTGAAGCAGGAGGACAGCGAGTTCCAGGCCAGCCTGAGCCACACAGCTATACCATTTGAAAACAAGCAACAAGAACAAAAGCAAGTGGGGAAGAACTGAATGAACCAGTGGAGTAACATACACAAAAACTAAACAGCAGATGAGTTCAGCAGGCAACAAGGCAAAGGAGGACACAGGGAGGCAACCTACCTCTTTAAGGACCTTGGCTACATAAGGAAGAAAAATAGAGTGATAAATAACCTGAGGTTTTGTTGGAAAGTAAAGAGAAAAAATATATATATATGGTAAGAAAACAATATAATGTCATAAGGAAATGACTTGAACTGTGCAGCAACCAGAGAAGGTGCAGAGTAGAGGTGAGCAGAAGACCCAGCATGTGTTATCTGCTTCTCACTGAAGAGTCCTGGTGTCCACAGATGCAAAAGGAAGTTGAGGGGGACTACAGAGAGGACAAATGCCCTAAGAAGAAGCCTGGGTATTTCCTAAATCAGTCAAAGTTGAGAAGAGGTGGGTATCTGGGGCAAATGTCTGGACTGCAGGTGTGTGCTCTCCAAAATTCTGGATTGACGAAACACCAGTACTGTACTGTACTGTATAGTTCCCTCCCCCTGAAATGTGCAGGCCTTGCAGAAATGTCATTCCTTACGATGGCCAGACAAGTGGTAGCACAAAGGAATAAAAACTGAAGGGGCAAGGATGGGCAGTTGAAGTGACAGCTTGGAGTTCATGATGGATGGGCTTTTTAATTTATTTTTTAGTCAGACAGGAAGTGAAAGAGGGCAAAAAAAACATTTAGCTTCTAGCTAGAGTTAGAAGGGGGAAGAGAAGTAAACCTGAAGGCTTTGAACAAAGTTAAAATTTCAGAGGTGAAATAAATCACAAATTTTAACAAATTGTTACTGACTCAATTACACCAGGCATTAGGCACACTAGCCAGCTGTGCAGAGCTTAGATCCTTGGGAGGCCAGGAATTTTTAAAATAACAATAGTATGGATATATACAAGTGCAACTGTGGTGATGGCCATAAAAACATTATATAAAACTCCACAGTAAGAGAGACCTAAGTGACACTGTGAAGGTAGATGGAGGTGGAGGTGGCCTCTCTGACAAAGTAACATTCTAAAGGATAGACGGGATTTAATCAAGGTCAAAAGCAGGGTTACCATCTTGCAATGAGACAATGAGAAAAAGGCTAGAACACAGTGACAACTTATTTGTAACCAAGTTAAAGAACTGATTAGAACCTTCCTCGCTGTGTAAACCTTACAGAACGGCTTTAGATATATCCAAGATTTACAAGGCTGGGAAAAACAGACTTGTAAATCTTGGAGGGTTTCTGTAGCCAAGACTGAGCTGGATTAGGGTTTGGAGAGTTACCTACACGGTTTTGAGAACAGGCAGCCAAGAAGGACCAAGTCACACAAGTCTGGGGAAAAACAAACAAACAAACAAAAAAGAAAACAACCTGCTCTTAAGACTTCATTTCACTGAAATGGCTCTCAAAGGGTTTTACGCTGGATGATAACGGTGGGACCCGATAAATACCCAGTTGGACCACTGTATGGGTAATAAAGGAATAGCGACGCGGGAGGTGGTCTAGTAAAAACAGTTATTAGGTAGTCAGGAAGAAAACGAGGAGAGCTTGCAAGAGGGCTACAGCAGGGAAGATGACTCCACAAGGGATGCCAGCTTACAGCCCTCAACATCTCAGTTCTTCCCACTCAACTTTGCATCAGCGCGAAAGGCGCTGGGCGTGCACAGCCCGTACCCTCCCTCTCAGGCACGCCATTATGGCAATCCAGACCCAACAGTGCCCGGCAGGCCCTGCACGCTGGCTCCCATTCACAAACCCAGAGGCAGCGCCGCGACAGACCCCCGCCCGCCGCGCAGGTGAGCGCATGCGCCGGCGTCACTTCCGGCCTCGGGTTAGCCGGCCGGAAGACACCCGGCCCCGCGGGTCGGGGAAACCACCGCTCGCTCCGACAGACCCTGCAGCAGGAGGCTAGACGCCAAGGCGCGGGGCCACGACGGCATAGCCAGCCCGAGACGCAGGCACCCATACCCGGCCTTCCGTCCGGCTGCCGGACACTTACCCAGGACCACGCGGCCGCCCAAACGAAATCCCAGTCGCCTCAGCCGCTGCGGAACGCCGAGACCTTAGAGCATGCGCCCTAAGACTGTGATCAGCACCGCCCCTGAGGGCTGGCAAGGCCGATGGCGCATGCGCCTCGCCGCGCCGTTTGTTTGTAAGCAAGGGCGTGCCACGTGCGTTGGCCGAAAGGTGCAGCTCGCACGCGGCCTTCGTCCCCAGGCTAGGTTGGACTGTGTGGTCAGCTTGTAGCTCTTTGGGTGGCTTGGGTCACCCTCCGCAAACGTTCTCTCTCTTGTGAATTAGAAGATATTTTAATGCCAATGACTGACTAGCAGGTGCACGAATCGTCCTCTTCATCTTGGTCGTCTGGCGCGTCTTTAAACCTAAGAGTAAAAAGCGCCCTTATCACCGCTCACCATCCCGACACCCATGCACGCACACCCGGGCAGGGCACCTCAGGGTATGCACCGTGGGCTGTGGATGTATGTAGATGGCTTGAGTGCATTAAGTCGCTTAATGTTTGTTAACATCGAAGCCCTATAGTAGAATTCTCTACCCTACCAAGAATTCTAGCTTGGAGAATATGGAGGTGTCCTCACAGAGGTGAGAATTTATAAAAAGAAAGCCGGGCCTCCCATGAGGTAGCTCTGTTAAGCTGGGAACGTGTCAACCCAGGAATGCCAACAAACAATGGAGAAGATGGAATTGTCAGGGTCCTCCGGACAAAGCCCTGTGTGAATGCTCGGAACTGAGGGAGGGATGTTTGGGACTGGGTAGTGTCAGCAGTGGGAGGCTTTAGACTGCCTTTCTCAGCCACCCAAGGAAGTTCAAGACTAGCGAGTTTGTGGAGCAGAGATGAAAGACTTTATTAAAGACGTTTTAATAAGGGTTTAAATTTAGGGGTTAAGAAAAAAAGGGGGGCTCCCTGGGAGAAACTAAGACACACCCTAGGGTATGGGTGTGGCTTCTTGAAGAGCCACGGTTGTCTTAGCATTAACTATGTAAATACTACATCTCAGAAGATTGCTAAGAATTCCCTCCTCCTTTTTCTTCTTCTCTTAGTAAAATAAATTATGGGGTGACTCCAGAGATGCCTTGGCTAGAATCTTAAAAAAACAAAGGCTGAGATGGCCAGGTGGCCATCAAACCTTAGGACCTGATTTCTGTCTCCACGACCCACGTGGTATGAAGGAGAGAACCGACACCCACAACTTGTCCTCTGACCTCCACAGGTTAAAATGATCTTTGTCCCCGGTCTTCAGTCTTCCCTTAGGAGTTGTAATGCCTCCTGCCTAGAGGGATGGAATCACTTCCGTTGCTCAGCGGGATCCAATTCCACTTCTCGCTGACTTCTCTTGTCTGTCTTCCTTGTGTCTACCCAAGTGCCAGTCAAGGACTTTCTTTCCCAACTGCACCAGGTTGTTAACACAAATGGAACGGCTGACGCACTTGTTTCTTGCATAGGTCTGATGGAGGAGTAGCCTAACTCTGTCACCGGATAACCCCACCCAACATTAAAAGCCAGACCGGAGCTGGACATGGTGGTGCATGCCTTTAATTCCAGAACTTGGGAAGCAGAGGCAGGTGGAATCTCTGAGTCCAAGGCCAGCCTGGGCTGCAGGGAGAGTTCCAAGACAGTCAGGGCTACGTAGAGAAACCCTGTCTTGAAAAACTAAAAGAGGCGGTAGTTTATGGTAAGAGGATGACTCCTGTGCACAGGTGAGGACCACAGACATGTCTTGTAACCAGAATTCGTAAGCTACCTGCCGCTTACAAAAGCCAATGAGCAAGGCAGGAATGTAATCCTAAAGCTGTGCTTTATTCAGTGTTAGGTCCCTACCTGAAAGAGGGCGTGATTGGCATACTCTGCCTTCTTCCTAGGGGCGGGGCTTCCCCTCTCCCAGAGGCCTTCACTAGATAATCCAGACATTTGCTTCCTCCCTTGCCCTTTCTCTCTCTCTCTCTCTCTCTCTCTCTCTCTCTCTCTCTCTCTCTTCCCCACCCCCTCCCACGCTGCTCCTAATAAATCTGCATTTATATAATATAGCGTCATCTCGACATTAGCTCATTCCAATAATTTAATCAATCACAGAGAGCCTTGGCTAAAAGCCAAAAATATCCTTAGTCCTGTCAGTAGATTCATCCTTGTCAAAGACCAAAGATGGTGCAATTGTTTAAGCCAAAATATCTTTGGTCTGCCTAACCAGAAGTCAGGGATATAAGAAGGGAGGCCTGAGTTTTGTTTATTTGTTTTTCTTATTTCTCTTATCCTAAACCGGCACACACACACACACACACCCTTTCTGGACCCTCTATGCAAGAATATGACTGAAACTATAATCCAGACACCCATTCCTTAGGTAAACAACTTTGAAATTGGATCTCTGGGGTTTCACATTGAAAATGGGTTATAGCCTGATCCGCTCCAAAAACTAGAACATTGCATACATTGTCTTCTACCTTAAGAGTTAATCCAGCTGGGCCTGTCAATCATCTGGCCAAAAAACTACTCCTCAGGAAGTCTGATTCACCATGTAAGAAGATGGGTTGAATAATTATCCCTTTAATGAGATTATGTGCTTAGACTTCAAGGAAACCCTTCTCCTTCAGTCACTGGCAGACTTCTATCAATGTGGCCTGCACACTTCTTTGAGTTACTCAAGAAAAGTTACACTTTTCATTTTTTCTTTTGGATAAAAAAGCCTGGGCCTGCTTTCCCTGACACTCTGGGCTTTGTCATTCATTCTCTTAACCCACCCAAGCCATGTGGTAAATTGTGAATTTCCACTGCAAACGAAAGACTTTGTTCCTCATCTCCATCTCCCTTCTCACGGCAGTGACTGGGGTTACCAGCTCTCCTGTGAGGGGAATGATTTTTAATAAGCCACTGTGATTCATAACAGGCTTCAAAATTGGCTTCAGATAAAAAGAGGCCTGCGTTTCTATTTCTCAGAACAGGAAACTGCAGTCCATGGAAACCAGATGCAATAACTCAGTAACCTACCTAAAAACCAGAAACAATAACTTAGTAAAGTCCTCAAGTACTTGACCAATCAAATTAAAAGTCAATTAGAAACACTTTATCTAGCTAGTCAAAATGATAATGTTACCTGGGCACTCCATGAAGAACCAATCATGAGTTTCCCTGTATTACCTTAGATCAGCACCAACCAATTAACGTAAAGATTTTACCTAACCACATTGGGAAGTCTCCTAGCTGTCTTTAAATTGAGCCTGTGTGCTCACTTCAGAGTGACCATTCTATGGAATGTGGCCCCTACATGCTGGCAATTTCTGCAGAATAAACATTCCTTGCTTTTGCACACTACCTGAATCTGAGGTCTTCCTTCAGCGACTCCTGGACCTAACACCTGCCCTTTTGTTTTTCTCTTCCATTGTAACCAAGCTTCCTTTGTAGTTTGTTTCAATTATTTATTTGTTTGTTTGTTTCTATTTCTCGAGATGGGTTTCTCTATGTAGCCTTGGCTGTCAGTCAAAATCACTCTAAAGACCGAAGTGGCCTCAAACTCAGAGAATTCACAGATCCATCTGCATCTGCCTCCCAAGTGATGGGATTAAAGATGTGCAGCCACCATCAACAAGCTCAAAATTCTTTTATTCACATGACTAGGAACCCTAAAAAGGGAACCCCGATTCCCCTAATGACATATCTTCTTTCAGGTAGTGATGTGCACCTTCCTCACTTTGAACCCCACAGGAGGAAAAAAGAGTTTGGAAAGTTGCTTAATCACCCTCAGTAACACAGGGATTTTGGTCTGAAGTGCCTAGTCCTTGTGATGTGCATCAAAATAATTTAAAACATTCACATAGAACATATGTAACCGCAGTGCAGGTCACTGTCGAGGTATGAGAGTGGACAATGGCCAGAGGGACTACTGTGCATTTCAGACAGCCTGAAGTTTCTGAAACAGACAACTTTCCTGGGAGTCTTTATCATGTCCGGGTGGCTGACACAGGGTTTTTTGTAACTCTTTCAGGAATGATCTTATGAAAACAAGTTAGATATTTACTTTTTTTTTTTTAGTTTGGTTTGGTTAGGTTTTGTTTTTTCGAGACAGGGTTTCCCTGGGTAGCCTTGGCTGTCCTGGGCTCACTTTGTAGAACAGGTTGGCCTCAAACTCACCGAGACCTACCTGCCTCTGCCCCTCCCCCCCCCCAAGTGCTGGGATTACAGGCTTGTACCCCTGTGCCCAGTCATTTACTACTGGCCTTGCCAGTAGTTCAGGATGTCATGTCTTCTCCAAGGGTCATAGATATGGCGCTGGTCCCATTCTTGTTATCAATCAGTAGAGTCCCCACATCCCAATCCTTGTTTTTACACATGTGGGCTGGGGGTGGGGAGGGAATCTGACAGATAAATGATCTAAAAGCCTAAAACTAGCTGCTGGGAAACTCCTGACAGAAAAGTTGACAGGCTGATAACATCTGCAGGTAGGCAGGTAGGATCTGGAAAGTTCCCAACAAGGTCAACATATCAGGGAACAGATGTACAGATGGAATCTTCTACCTCTGAAGTTGCCTTTTTCTGCCCTATAAAACCCTCAAGCCCCCTGAGCCTTTGTGCAGTCTCCACCTCTAAGGAGACTGCTGTCCTTTATTGTTCTGATAAAAGGACATCGTGCTTCTGTTAAAGTGACTCTCTTACCTTTATCTTCACAGTGGTTAGATCAGTGGTTCTCAACCTCCATAATGCTGTTACCCTTTAATACAGTTCCACATGCTGTGGTGACCCCAATCATAATATTATTTTCAATGCTACAGTTATGAATCATAATGTCAATATCTGATATGAAGAATATCTGATATGTGACCCTGAAAGGACCAGGCCTGACCCCCTCCCCCAAAAGTCATCAGTCCCAGGAACTAGGCCATACATCACCAATTCCAGGAATAAGAAAACCATGAAATTCCCTATCCAAGGAATAGCCTGGAGGTAACCACAAGAATGGGAAGGTTTCTTATCTCAGGGTGGGGCATCTGTGCTGGGCAGCCCACCAACCTAACTTTCCTGAGTTCTATAGATAGCTCACTCAATGTTAGTTATGTTAGTTAGCCAATCACTCTGTAACAAGCTTGCCCTTGCTGAATGTCATCCAATCATATAACTGCTAAACTGGGAATTCTGGGTTCTTGCTCAAACCCCAAATAAAAACCCTGCCATGTAGCTGCTCAGGGCTCTCCTCTCTGATCCACTGCGTTGGTGGTGATGGAGAGACTGAGCTTAATCCCAAATAAAGCTCTTTGTTCTTGCATACATGGTCCGGCTCCTGGTAGTCTTTGGGGACCTTAAGATCTGGGCATAACATTTGGGGGCTCGTCTGGGATCCCCAAGACAACCCCCCCCCAGACCCCAGCACATGGAGCTGAACAGAAGTCGGTGAGTGAATACTCTGTTCGTGTCTGTCCATGTCTGTCTGTGTCTCAGAGATACTGGTTTATGTTTTGTGTTTCTTTGTGTCTTTGTTCTTGTTTCTAGTGCCCACTTTCTTGGTTTTGGTTTCCTTTTGCAAAAGGAGCTGGAACTGCCCTTGGGATTGGCAGACGAGCTATAAGTCTCCCGGCCTGAGGTGCAGAGGATGTTCTTGCCACCTCTTCGGGAGAACCTCAGTTCTTGTAGGTTTTGGTTTTGGGGGGAGCCTGGAAGCTCTCAAATTGGTTCTTTGGTTCTGGATCCAGTAAATGGTACTGTCACAATTCTCTGGCCAACCAAGTTTTCCCCAGGAACATTTGTGTGTGTTCATGAATGTCCTTGTCCTTGTCATTTTATGGTGGGTCTTCTTAAATTGATTTAACCATGGGTAAAGCTTGAGTTTAGTTTTAGGCCAGCAGAGCTATGGGTCATGGCAGTTCAAGCACAAGCCACAGGTCCCTGGCAGGGTGGCTTGAGCCATGATCCAGAAGCTCTGCTCCTCTAACCATTCCCTTGATTCATATGCTGAAGTTCTAGCCCTTAGTACCTCACCATTTCAATGTATCTGGTGATAGGACTATTATGCAGTAATTCAGTTAAATTAAGTCAGTAATGTGAACCCCAATTCTGGATTACTGCTGACCTTACAAGAAGAAAGTTAGACACAGCCCATGCACAAAGGAAAGTCCACGTGTAGACACAGAGTGAGGATGGCCAGCACAAGCCATCATGAGAAAGTGACCCTCCCAACAACCTAAACTCAAGACTGCAGCCTCTAGACCCAGAAGATTTCCGTTGCTTGAGCCAGTCAGTCAACTCTACTGTTTCAGTAGCCCTAGGGCGCAGGCCTGAGGGGGCAGTGAAGGGCACAATCAGAAAAGAAGGGAAGAGTGAAAAGAACTCTTGAAATAAAGGCACTGACCTCAGTTTCCTCCACAACTTCATTTGTGTTGGGTCCAGGGTAGAAGCCGAGAAAACTCACTTCAGAGACAGAAGCTTAAACTGCAAGCTTTATTTTGGTTTTTCTAGTTAGGGTTTCTTTGTGTAGCCTTGACTGTCCTAGACTTGCTTTGTAGACGAGGCTGGCCTTGAACTCACAGAGACCCACCTGCCTCTGCCTCCAAGAGTGCTGGGATTACAGGCATTGTGCCACCATGCCTGTCTGTACAACAGTTTTAAAGGATGGGAACAGGAGTATGATGGGCTGTTCTATTGACCAATCATATCTTGACAGAAGAAATTGAGTAAGGAAGTAAACATGGGTGACTGGGTCTTTCCAGATCAATAGATTTCATGACTCAGCTCTCTGCAGTCGTGACCTCTCTTGGACTTTGGCCAAGAGTTTTAGAATGATAAGGGAACAAAGGAGTGGGCAAGCTGTAAGTCAAGATAGGCAACCTGTGTGCCTTAGTTTAGATAATGGATAGTGGCAACTTCCCTCTTTAATCCTTTACTGGTTAACAGACAGATGTGAAACAGCTGAAGAAGCAGGATAGGAGTTGGGTTCCAGGGCCTAGGAATATGAACTCAGTTTTGACCCTGCCAGCAAGATAGAGTTTGTTCCTGAGCTGTCTGGACCCAAAAAACTATCTCCTAACAATTTGCTCTGCGTCTCATTGTGAAAAACAGTTGAAAGCCCACACCTGTTCATGCCAGATGATTTAGGTCAGCCTCAAGAGCACAGATGTGGGTGGGGAGAAGTGAGGAGTAGGCCCAGGGCCCCAAACAAAAACTTCCCCATTCCAATGTATTATCCTGTCAATATCCTACTGCCTCAGAAAAAGCAGAGTCACTGTTAATTCAGTAAAGCTTTTTAAATGAATTTACATTCAGTAAAAAGCATACATGCTTACTCTAAGCCCAGAGTCTCCTGTCCTGTCTAGGCTCACAGTAACAATGTGTCCCATAAGCAAGGAGAAGTCAGATTGGATGAATCCTGTGCCCACCTGAGTACTACAGACGCCTGTCTATGTGACCAGACTTTGGCTTGTGCTACCTGTCACTTACAAAAGCCAAGGAAACAGGAATTTAATCTTAAAAGTTGTGCTTTATTTAGAGAGCCAGCAATCTGAGAAGACAGTAGGTTAGATAGTAAGCTATCTGACATTGCTCTCCAGCCTACAGATTATATGGGAAGAAATGGGGGAGGAACAAAGGCAGTGACAGAGCTCAGGCTTGCCCCTCTGGCCAGATGTGGAGCCATGTTTTTGAGACTTGTGATGGCTGTGCTGCTCTCATTGTCATCCTTGGCACTCTCCCCTTGGGGCTCAGTAACTTCTTGAAACACTGCGCGAAGTTTGTTCCTGTTGTATCAACCTTGAATTCCTCCAGGGGCCTTCAGCTGGGAAGCAGCTAAGTCAGAGCAAACAAACCATTAATAGTGTGTGATGTACTGACTATCCCTTTATACAGTATGTTATAAAGACAAGTGTGTCTTCAAACTACTTGCTGCCTGCATACACAGGCATGTGCTTTGCTCTCTTACACTGAACTGCCTGGACAGTTTAAGGAAGTCTAGTGTTCTTGTGAGTCCTACACACGGACTGTGGAAAGTTCATGACTGAGTACCAGGATGCTCAAAGTACGCATGGCAATCAGTGTGGAGCCTAGAGACCAGAAGGGGATAGGCCAGGGGAAAGTGTCCAGAGCCCTGCCATTCTTCCATTGCTCCTTAAAGTGGCCCTGGGAACTTCTCAAGAGGAAAGCTCTTCAGGGGATTGTTTGAGCTGATGGCAGGTATGCTCTGCTTCATTTGTTATAAAATGCAAAACTGGAGTGTGCATTTTCTCTTGCATATGGTCATCATGAAAGAGATAGACAGGCAGGATGGAGATGCAAAGAGCTCACAAAAACCTGTGAAGGCCTACACACACACACACACACACACACACACACACACACATCAGAAAGTGGAAAACTCCCCTGTCAACCCTGCTCAGCATTAGAGATAGGATATCCCAAGCAGTGAGACCATTTTATGGATCAAATTTGTTTAAGCATTTACAAACTTAGAAGTCTGAATATCAACTAAACCCTCTGTCCTTTCCTATGTGGTTCAGCCCTCAAGGTGCAAAGATTCAAGCTCCTCCACAGCACACACGTGTCCCCTGTCTTCTCCACCCCTGCCCAGTTGCCTCAATTATTGTAGTCAACCTTCTAATTCTGGTCTCATTCATTTGACTTTCACTTGCATGCCGCTGACAAAGGGATTATCTTAAGACCCAGCTCTGATATGTCCTTTCTGCTCAAACTCACCCCCATGAAGGATGAATCTAAGCTACTTAAAAGTCATCCAAGCTCCTCTCTTGTCCTGCGCCATCTAATTTTTCTCTCTCGTTTCTGCCCCTTACTCCCTGAATCTGGGGAACCATTTACCGTGCCTTCAGCTCCCAATACCTGTTGTGCTCATGTCTTAGTTCAGACTGCCATAATAAAATGGACCCATAGACTCAGTGGCCTGATGGACATTTAGTTTCCAAAACCCTGAAGACAGGAAGTCTGAGTGTGAAATGCTGCTAAAGACCATGAGATAGGACCACAGTAACCAGCTAACTTTTAGTAGATCCCTTGGTTTGCACTGATGTAACAGAATACCTGAGCCTAGATCATTTACAAATGATACCAGTTGTGTTTTAGGACTCTGGGTGAGATCCAACATCATGGCATTCATGTCTGGTGAGGGCTCTCCTGATATGTTGTCCCGTAGCAGAAGATGGAGGGTCAGCAAGAAGATAAATGTACCTCTGTAGCAGACTCATGCCTTGTGATAACATCAATTCATTCATCTTTTAATTCATCCTAATCACCTCTCACAGGCCTCACTTCTCAGCATGGCTGCACTGGGATTAACAATTCAGCATATGAACTTGAGGGAAAATTCCACACTGCTGCAGCGAGCATGAAGTGGAATCTGAATAGGAGATATTTCAGCAGTTTGAGCAGCAGGAATTCCTGAAGACAGCTATGAGAAGGGTGGATGGGAAAAGGATTCTCAAGAGGAAGCAGCAATGCAAGAAGGTAGGCTTACTTGAAGATTAGACATTGGACCTTTGATTGAAGCCAAGATAGGGAAAGACCAGAATCTAAACTTCAGAAGCTGGACATGACATTTAGATTTATTTTATTTATTAAGTAAAGAAGAGATGTGATTGAATTTACATTTAGAAAAAAAAGTATTCTGATATAAGCATAGTCATATAGATCAATAAAACAGAACTCATACATCCATGTTCAACTGGGTTTCAGCAAAGGTATCAAATCCATTCATTCAATGGGGAAATAATAGTCTCTTCAGTGATGGTACTGAGATAGAGGGTGCCCATTCACAAAAGAATTAAAATAGAAGAGAAGGTAATGGGGAGAGAAAATATTTTTAAAAAAAAATGAGGTTGGGACTCTACCACAAACTACAAAAAAAAAAAAAAAGATGAATCAAAGAGCTAAATTTAATTACTAAAACCATAAGATCCTTAAAAAAAAAACTTATGAGTTAGCAATTACGACTTTGGACTTGACAGTAGATTTTAGATATGACACTAAATCATGAACAGCAAAAGAAAACCAGCTCACTTGTACTTTATTAAAAACTGGGGAGATGGCTCAGTGGCTTAGAGCACAGGCTGCTCTTCCAGAGGACCTAGGTTCAGTTCCCAGCAACCACATGGGAGCTCATAACTGTCTGTAACTCCAGTTCCAGGAGATCTGACACCCTCACATGGACATACATGCAGGCAAAACACCAATGCACGTAAAATAAAAATGAGTCATTTTTTAAAAAGATTAAAAACCTGTTAGAGCTTTCTCATCTGACTGTCTCCAGCTCAGCTCCACCATCCAAGTAGGAGCAGATCAACTTGGGATGCACACATAACCACCCTTGCATACGGCTGGATTTAAAATTCCCCGTTTAGCCTGTTTCGTTCTCTTGTTCATTTTTCTTTCCCTAATATCAAGGGCTAGTACTACGCCTGTGCCTCAGGGAGTGAAGGATAAATGAGTGTTTGCTCACTTTCTTCCAGCCAAGTTGTCAGTCCATGGTTCAGCTCTCCTGGTTCACCTTTTGGAAGCTTTCCAACACCTTCAGGCTGTCTGAAGTCTTCCTTGTTTTCTGTTCTGAACACTGTATTGCTTCACTGTGGAGGCCCTCCACAGCCCCCCTCATTCCTGTAAGGTTTGTGGTTAGAGACCCACAGATTTCTCAAGGTACTTTTTAAGGCTTCCTGCTCTGTACTGGCAAATTGTTAATCAGTTTGTGGCAGCATAAATAAAATTAGAGGCTTTAATTAAAACTAATGAACGAGTGAACAGAGACCAGCCTGGCTGCTCTGCTCTCCAAGCCTCAGAGCAGTAAATAATGAAAGTGTCACACATCGAGTGATGTGTTTTAGCAAAGTGTAAGGGCAGCAGGAAGGAGACCACAGAGCGCTCCTCCTCCTGGGTGTAATTTGCAAGCTAGCGAAATCCCCATTTTGATGTTTCTCGGTAATTCTGCAACAGGAACTGTCTAGGTTGCTGGCTGCTCTTTGTTTTGTGCTGCTATAACTGAGTACCACAAATGACTTAAAATGAACAGACGTTTGTTTCCTACAGTTCAAGAGGCTGGGCCAACCCGTCCAAAATCAGAGTCTGGAGTCTTGGCAACAGCTTTCTGTTACCAAACTCCTTTAATCACAAACCTGCTTTGGCTCTCACTTACCCATTCCTCCAGCCAGAGCATCAGTCCTGCACAAGAGAAAAGCTCCCATTGATGGTGGCCTTTGCCTTGCAGAAGCTTTTCAGTTTCACCAGGTCCCATTTATTCACTGTAGATCTTCGTACCAGAGCACTTCCTTGTGCTCTGTCCAGGAAATTTCTCCTGTGCCTATGCGTTCAAGGCTCTTTCTCCCTTTCTCTTCTATCAGGCTCAGTGTGTCCGGTTTTATGTTGAGGTCTTTGACCCACTTGAACTCGTGTTTTGTGCAGGGTGATAGACAGCAGCCCACAGAATGGGAAAAGATTTTCTCCAGTTCCACATCTGACAGAGGGCTAATACCCAAAATATATAAAGAGCCCAAGAAACTAGACATCAACAAACCAAATAAATTCAATTAAAAAATGTGATGCAGACCTAAACAGAGAATTCTCAATGGGGAAATCTCAAATGTCTGAGAAGTATTTAAATAAATGTTTAATATCCTTAGCTATCAGGGAAATATAAATAAAAAATTGAGGATTCTATCTTACAGCTATCAGAATCACTAAAGTAGAGAACTCGAGTGACAACACATGCTGCCAAGGACGTGGGGCACGGTCCTTCCACCGCCAGTGGGAGTGCGAACTTGTACAACCACTTCGGAAATCAACATGGTGGGTTCTCAGAAAAGTGGGAATTGATCTACATCAAGATCCAGCTATACCACTCCTGGGCCTATACCCAAAGGACACTCCATCCTACCACAAGGACACTTGCTCAACTATGTCCATAGCAGCTTTATTCATAATACTCAGAAACTGGAAACAACCTAGATACCCCTCAACCAAAGAAGAATGGATAAAGAAAATGTGGTATATTTACTTAACTCAGCTTTTAAAAACAATGGCATCATGAAAATTTCAGGCAAATGGACGAAACTAGAGAAAAAAACAAAACAAAACAAAACATCCTGAGTGAGGTAACCCAGACCCAGGAAGACAAACATGGCCTGCATTCACGTGTAAGTGGATATTAGCTGTAGAGTAAAAGGTAATTACACTACAATCCACAGACCTAGAGAGGCTCAGTAACAAAGAGGGCTCAAGGGAGGACACAGGGATCTCCCTGGCAAGGGGAAATAGAATAGATATCACTTGTTGACTGGGGGCAGGTGGGATTGGGAACAGAGATGGGGCAGTGGAAAAAAAAATGGGAAAATGACTGGAATTGGGGGCACTTGGGAGCAAGGTAAAAACCGGTGCAATGGAAACTCCATGGAATACAGGAGAGTAACTCTAGCAAAGACTCCTCGCCAATGGGGGACACAGAACCTGAACTGACTATCTTCTGTAACCAGGCAAGACCTCAAAGAGAGGTACTGGGACACCAACTCAGCCACAAAACCTTTGACCTACAGTTTGTCCTGGCTTCAGAGTGTCCTGGGACCTAGCCAGACCAGAGACCTAACCCTAACTCCACCTAGCAACTGATGGGAGCAGACGCAGCGTGCCACACCCAAACATTAGACAGAGGAGCTTGTGCACTGCTGTGGAAAAGGGGAGAAAGGACTGGAGGGACCAGAGGAGTCAGGGACACACCAGGAGAACACGACCCACAGAGTCAACTGACTGGGATTCCTGGGGGCTCACCGAGATCAGGGAGCCTGTAGGAGTCTGACCTAGGTCTTCTGCATGTATATTATGGCAGTGGGACTGGAGGCTGTCTCTCACTCTTTTGCCTGCTTACGAGACCCTTTTTCTCCAACTGGGTTGCCTTGACCAGCCTTGGTGTGATGGTGTATGCCTGGTCTTATTGTAGCTTGTTATACTCTGTTTGATTGATGTCCCTGGGAAGCCTGCTCTTTTCTGAGGGGATGGCAGTAGATCTGAGGGAGAGTGGAGGTGTTGGGGAGAGACTGGGAGAGGCGGGGAGGGGAAACTGCAGTTGGGATATAATACATGGAAGAAGAATAAAAAATTATAAAATTGAGAGAGAGAGAGAGAGAGAGAGAGAGACACGCTCCCATGACCTAATCAGCTTGTTCAAGGGTCCTCCTCTCCACACCATTGCACTGGGGATTAACTTTGTAATTCATAGCCTGGCCCTACTCTCTCCGAAAGGAAGGTCACACACAACACGCCATTCTCCATCCTCACGAAGGGGTAGAAGCACACAGTGATAGGCCCACACCACAGACTTTTAAGGGTCAGAACCACGATTGAAATATTCCCAATGTACAAGATACCAAAAGAATTATCCTTCTTGCTGTTCAAATGTGTTCCTAGACATCCCTATAGGTGAGAAGCATGTTTGTAATTAGCTAAGAGTAGACTTGAAGTCCTTGTAAACATGAAGCCCATTCTGCATAGCTTTAGTATGGAAGGAATTTTCTAGAAAGGCAGCTACTCCATGAATGGAGGCAATCTGAAAATCAGAAAGAATTTTTTTTTTTAAAAAAGCAGTGTCTTGAGAAGTCCAGGCTGGCCTGGAATTTGCAGCCCTCCTGCTTCAACCTCCAAGTGTTAGGGTTACAAGCATTTTCCACCACTGGCATCATTTTAAAACCACATCTGCAATGGTAGGGTGCTAGTGTCCACATCCCCTCACGTCCATCAGTCTGCTTTGGAGCTTGTCAACCTCATTACGATTCTAAACACAGGTACATGCAACTTGTTACTCATTTTGTCATTGAACGCAGGCCTTTGCAATCATTTATGTGTTGAAATTAATATTTTTATTAGAAGTATTGCTTCCCTCTTATTTTCTTCAGCTAAGTCATCATATTGATAGCACTTTCTAGCTCTCCCGACCCCCGTGTGTGTGTGTGTGTGTGTGTGTGTGTGTGTGTGTGTGTGTGACATTTAAAGAACTGCTGGCTCTTGATCATCAAATCTAGTTTACATAATTTTGTCAATGAGGCAGAAAAAACGAATTAAAACAGCTTTGAGAGGAGAGTATAAGCTTGTATGTTACTGGCCCTGACAGTTACTAACTAACCATTTCTGCTGATCCCAATAAGTAGACACATTTGTAAGCTTCCCATTGCTGCAGTTCGGTACCTGTGGCAACTGAGGAAGCATTTAGTTACCTCAGTTTTGGAGGCTGAAGGGCCCTGCATTGGCTAGTTTCTGTGAGGACTAGATGGTAACACAGGAGCACATGTCGGAACAAACGGTTCCACCTTGAACAAGTACTCAGAGAAGGACCAGTTGCCATCCCACAGAGCCTTTAGAAGGCGCTTTGCTTCCGGTGACTGAGAACCCCCCGAGGGCCTTGATGCCTGCCAGTAGCCCCAGTCTGGGAAACAAAACTTTCACAAGGACATTTTCAGGACAATCACACTGTAGACAAAGCATAGCAACAGATATGGGGTCAAAGGTACTAGTCAGGTTGACAACTGTAGAACACCAGCTGTTGATCTCCAACACTGTCCTGTAGAGACACACATGTGGGGAAAAATCACATTAATCTGTTTAGAGTCTGCAGTAATCCACCACATCTGCTCTCCAGGTCATTCTATTTTTTTTGGCCGACTGGTCTTTCCTTGCCCATGCTGTCTCAAAGCTCACAATCATCCTGCCCCAGCCTCTGGAATGCTGACATTGTAGGCGTGTGCCACCACGCCTGGCTGGCTCCTTTCAGCTTTCTTCTAGGTCAAACTGATGAGCTTCATGGGGATGTGAGAACCACGTTACTCCTGTTTCTCTCATGTATTACGTAATGTCATTAATCGCTAGAATTCTCCTAAGGGTGTAGCCTTGCTTCCAGCTTACTGTCTTTTTTTCCTACACATAACATCCGTGTTCAAAAGAAACATTCCTTATAATTTGTATTTAGCATCCAATGTGATGGGTGTCCCTACGCTGGTCTCACACACTGTTCTGGCCGATGCGCTCCATCTCTCACCTTCTCTCACCTTCTCTTCCATACCTCCTGTCCCCTGTCCCCGTTGCACTCTTCTGCCTCTAGCATCCCCACTTCCACCTTCTTATCACACATGTTCTGTTTCTCTTCTGCTCCCTTCCTTCCATCTCAAGGGTCCTTTCTAGTTCCCTGGCCTTTAACCACAATTACCCCCTCCCACACACACACCTAAGTATATAAACATAGCAAGTAGAAAGATCCACATATGGGAGCAAGCAAGTGGTATTCGTTTTTCTGAGCCCATATTATCCCACTTAATAAAATATTTCCTGTAATTTTCAACTTTCTTTATAAGTGAATAAATTTTTTGTGTATATGCACCACAATTTCATTATCCATGTGCTGATGTCATTGCCTTGCTATTGTGAAAATAGAAGCAGTAACCATGAATGTGCATGAGTCCTGTGGGGGGATATAGAGTCCTCTGGGTATATGGTATACACCAGCTTACTACGGTGAAGAGACTGGCCAACAATTCCTGTCATAAGGATCTTCGTCTCACGGCCAGGAGCTCTGTGAGAATTTTCATGTGTTCTGCATATGTGTTGCAATTAATCATCCATGCAGGAAATGGGGAATATTGGAGTTGGTGTCTGTAGACTCATCAGCCCCACTGTGAGTCACACTCAGGCTCAGATCTCACCTCCTGATTACCATCAACCCTCACTCTGATCGGTGGGTCACTTGATATCTGTGTCCCCTAGAATCGGAGTCAGCTCAGAATTAATGTCTAGTAATCTTGGAAAGGCCTGGAAATGTCTTCATTTCAGATGCCACCACTCTAATAAATAGGAGCTTGTGGAGAAGGGCTAGCAAAAGATTTACAGCGCATGTTTGTGACAGTGATGTAGGTGACACACACACATATACACACACAGACACTTCATCTTCAAGAGACTCTGAGCTTGTGAATTGCCTGTCTTGAAACAATGTCAAAAGCTGTAGCTCAAGTCAGACTCTCAGTGACAGGACTTAAAATATTTTATATTATACATGTCAAATAATACTGTAGTACCATGTCTGCCTATTTAATTTCTAGGAATATCATGATGAATTGGCCACTGCCAAAGATCTCTTTGGAGCAGGAAAATTCTGACTCTTTGCAGCTCCCTGCTGCCCTTACGGTAACAGTCTCTTGGCTTCTACTGTTCTGGCCTCTTACCGCAGTTGAAAAGCGAGAGCTTGTTGCAGTGTTAGCAATCCCCTATGGACAGAGCTGACCTACAAAGAGAATGAACACCCAGCTGCTCAGGAGGGCAGGTGCTCTGCTCACTACCACATTTGTGGACGCCTTTGTGGGAGACGGGTCTCCTGGGGACTGCACTGGCAGCATTTGAGGGGGCAGATGTCAGTTTGCACATGATAAATCTCATCTCCCTAGCTTTCGCATTCCCATGTTTATATCATTTATATCTAGGGAAGCTGTAGAATTGTATCTTCATAAATCCTGGGTGGTAATGTGTCCCCATTTCAGTCTACTAAAAGGGGAGCTGGGAGAGTAAGTACCAACCCCCTTGATAGGCAGCTGTGTCTGTGGTTTGGAGCTGATCTAGTGTTATGTCACCGTCTAACACCTGTAGGGTCCACTCACACCTCTTCTAGGCCTCTGATGATAAACACTATCCAAATCTTGGAATTCTTTTGGTGTGTAAACTATTTGGAGGTAGAGTGTTGTGGTTTGAATGTAAAATGCCCCCCCCCCACACACACACACAGGCTCACATGTTGAAATGCTTGGTTCTCAGATGGTGGCAATTTTAAGAGGTTACGGGACCTTTGGGTGCAGGAAGGTTGCTAGAGGCGGGCTCTTGAGGATAAAATCCTGACCTTACTACCAGCTCTGTCTCTGCTTCCCTGTTTGGCAAGATATGGAGAAAGGTCAAAGCCATCCCATCACATATCAAGCTCCTTTGACATACCTTCCCTTCAGGGATGGTCTGCCTTCCCAGAAACCAGGAACGAAAATGAATTCTTCCCAGCCTGAGCATCTTCGGTCAGGCATGTTGTTACGGTGATGAGAGGTATAGCTAAGAACAGAGTGTGCGTAGCTCCAGCGTGCTGAGATTTGAAGTTAGCTCTGCGCCCAGAAGCAACAGCGGGTGGTTTGGGTCTTGAGGAGGGTAAGAACTGCCTTTCTAGGCATCTACCTCAAGTACGGTAGGTAGCACAGGCAGGCCGGTGTTTTCAGGCGGCCGGACCAACTGGGGGTTCAAGCCTGACAGTTGCTTTGGGGTCTAACCAAATGACCCCATGTGGTTTCCGGAATCACATCTTTTGACAGCCATAGTTCAAATTTCTAGTGTAGTGCAGCAAAATTAACTAATTAATTTTGTGTTTGACTTTCAGTGATATCAGTCCAGCTACAAGAAATAATTTTTAATTTATTATTATAATTTATTTATCTATTGTATTAAATGCTCTGGTTTCCAGATAGAGCAGAACTATACTTCCCATTTTCTCTTGGCAAGTGCTCAAATATGCTTAAAAAGAAACCCAATCTTAGCTGAACGGTGGTGGTGCATGCCTTTAATCCCAGCATTTGAGAGGCAGAAGCAGGACAGCCAGGGATACCGGGATACCCCTGTCTCGAAAAACCATGAAAGGAAGGAAGGAAGGAAGGAAGGAAGGAAGGAAGGAAGGAAGGAAGGAAGGAAGAGAGAGAGAAAGAAAGAAAGAAAGGAAGGAAGGAAGGAAGGAAGGAAGGAAGGAAAGAAGGAAGGAAGGAAGAAAGGAAGAAAGGAAGAAAGAAGAAACCCAATCTCACATTCATCAGGCAAAGAATGAACAAAGAGTTGCTGGAGAGCCAGCTCAGCAGTTAAGAGTACTGGCTGCTCTTCCAAAGGATTCCATTCACAGCTCTCATAAGGCAGCTCACGGCCATCTGCAAGTGCATTTCCAGGGGATCTGATGCTCTCTTCCGGCCTCCATAGGCACTAGACACTCATATGGTGCACAGATATGCACACAGATAGAAACCTACAAACGTAAAATAATAAAAGTTTTAAAAGAATGGACAAAGAAAACATGAATTACTTTCCTTTTGAGGATCTACCTGTGGACTACACGAAAGCAAAGACTTAGAAATGCAATACCCAGAAAACCTGTCTTATCAGTCAGTGCAAGAAAAATTAAGCCCAAAGCAGCTGATTGACATAGCATAATCCTGAAATGGGAACGCCTCAATGATTCATGTTTTATCACATGAGCGATACTGCCAACCCGAAAGTCAGCTTGTAGAATAAAGCAAGATTGAATTAGACCTTGCTTCCAAACAAGAGAGAGAAGAAGCATCCAGAGTACAGTAAGAAACTTGAAACGCTGTGTGAGAAACTGCAGGCCACCTTGCGTGGTTGACTAAAATGAAAGTGGAAAGGCCACTTTGAACCATGAAAATCTGTGGACCGAAAATCTACCCCTGCCAGGAAGAGGGTAACAGGCCCCGTGTCACACGTGGCCCACAGCCTTCTTCAAGGTCTCGAACCAGCTCTCTGACGCAGAGCTGGCACACGCTCGGCTACAGCCTCACCCTGTCCCTGTGGCTGCACCAGCTCTGCACAAAAGAGTCACAGCAAGTGGCAGCCAGAGGGCGCTGCTTGGAACAGGGCGCTGGGCTGTGACTCCGCGGCCCCTGGCCTGCGATCACGGCCTATGGGCTCCAGATCTCCAGCTAGACAGTCACGTGGGTGGGGCCTGCGGCCTCTCCAGACACTGCTGTGGCTGTCCTCCCCTTCTGCCTTGCCCCACCCACAGGGAAGTCACCACTCGTGAGCACCCCAGTGAAATAAATGAGGACCTGGGAAGAATGGCCCCGGGGTCTTGTTTTGTAAGCCAAGAGAGGTTTATACGTGTTCTATCCGTGCAGATAATTGCTGTTTCCTATTTTCACTTTGTGCCCATCGACCTTCTTTGTGTTTGTTTGTTTGTCCGTCCCTTGGGGTGCTAAGAGTCAAACCCAGTTTTTCACATAAGCTAAGTACTCAATAAAAAGCCCTTCCTGGACCAACAGCACACACACATGCACACACGCACGCACACACACACACACACACACACGTATGCATGCACACACACATAACAAATCTTTTTTATAAGATTTTTTTGAAATAAAATAAAATGTGTTTCATATACACAGTGTAACTCTTTTTCAGTCATAGAGAAGGGTATGCTATCTAAAGGAAAAGGATTCAATTTGGGATAATAATTTTAAATGAATTAAATCATTTTGGTGAGGCAAATACTGCACTTTTTCTTATTTGCAAATTATATACAGGCTATCATGTATGTATATTTGACACCAAAGTAGAAGCAAAAGTATCTTGGGGAACAAAAGAGGAAAGGAGAATTAGAAAGGGAGAGATGCTCAAAGTACATTCTACACTTTTCTGTACAATGTACAATGAATATATACTAATCAAAATATTTTTAAAATAAAAATTCAGAAAGAAGATACTAAACAGAATGAGCAAAAATTTATTTTATGTCTTGTCAATTTATATAAAATTGAAAGAATTTTTTTTTTAAAGAAAATAATGATGGAACAAGATGTGGTCACTGGGATTGCCATTCTATAAGCTCCTTTCAGGATTTGCCATGATCTGCACACGAGAGACGGCTTCAGAGGCTGCCCCAGCACTGTCTCTCTCTGTAACTGTTCCAGCATGTTTTACATTTATCTGATTGCAGAATCACTTCTTACAACTAGCAAGCATCTATTCTTTTCTCAGGGACGCATGTATCATACGGTGCATAATTTAAAAGATATGCTTTAGAATAAAGACTTTGGAAAATATAAGGATGTTAGTGTCACAGCAGGGAATACAGGATTATAAGTTTCCCAGTGGAGGGCACTGGGCATCTCATCTCTATTCTTTGCCTTTAAAGTCAGCGCAATTCTTTAGCTTTCTTTTTACAGCAAGAATATGAAGCTCATGTGAGCCGACATACAGTAAGTTCTGAAGAAATAGGAAAAAAATGAAAACTTTTTTAAAGGGCCATCTTACATCATCATCATTACAGTCATTACATTGCCATAATGGATCAGAAAAGCAGACACTGGTTTTTAGATTTTTTTTTTTTTTTATGACAGGGTTTCTCCGTGTGGCCTTGGATGTGCTGGACTTTGTAGACCAGGCTGCCTCTGCCTCCCCAAGTGCTGGGATTAAGGTGTGTGCCACCACGCCCAGCGAAGAGCAGACACTTGGACTTCCAAGAGCTAACTCTCAAATCTGTTAACCATAGGCAACCAGCTTGGCATAAGGCCTCCTCACTCCTGAAGGGGGTGCATTGAAAAACCGACACAAATAGCAGACATCACACGTCGAGTGTGTGTGGCACAGCTAACATACCGGATGGGCATCCTAGCTCAGCATCGTAGTGCACGGCACAGTATCAGTGGTTTGCTCTCTCGATGATGAGGCTGACTAGCAGCCATAGCTCCCACAGAGCACAGAAATACAACACTGTGGTTGTTAGCTCCAGAAAAGGTCAACATTCCAAATCTGAAGTATAATTTGTTGCTTTTTCACTAGCGTGAAGTTGAAAATCACTAAGTCAGGGGCCACCTCGATACGAATTCCTACGGCAATGGCTGGTGCAAAGCTGTCGTAAGATATCAGCTGTTATCATCACTACTGTTGAATATATATTCCCAGGCCCCCTCAGGCATAGAACCAGAGTCCTCGGGACTGGCAAGGGAGAGGCATTGGTCCCTGTTTCTGTGGAGAGCTGGTGCATTCTGGGTGTGGCCTCCAGAGTCCAGCCCAGGTGGCCTATTCCCTGAACTGTTCTCTAGGGAAACGCCTCTTCCTTGCTCATCCACACAGTGGCTTTCCGGGTTTCTCTGCACTTCCTGACTGTTCTCCACAGCTCTTCTGGCCTGTTCTTGTAATTTCTTTTTCAAAGGGTACCTTTTGACATTTCTCACAGGAGAAATATAACATTTATCATTTATAGCTGATTGTTCTAGCCCATGAGTCAATACGGCAGTGGCACAGGTCGGAAGGGGTCAGGGAGCAGAACTCAGCAAATGGCCCGGGGAAAACTCCAAATGCATCAACAATGTTGGAGAAAAAGATGCAAAGTCTTTTCATACCGGGGACCTCGGCCTTAATTAAAAGATCTTAAAGCAGCATTTCTCAAACCTGTGGGCCATGACGCCTTTGGAGGTTGAATGACCCTTTCACAGGGGTCACATACCAGATATTCTGCATATTGGATATTTACATTACAATTCGTAACAGTAGCAAGATTATAGTTATGAAGTAAAAACGAAAATAATTTTATGGTTGGGGTTACCACACATGAATTGCTATATTAAAAAGTCACAGCATTAGGAATGTTGAAAACCACTGATTTCAAATCTTATGGGGGATGAGAATTGGGACTCACAGCCTGTGTGGTGTGTATTGTTTTCTGAATGATAAAAAAACTGAAACTTTTGCTTCAGCAGAGAAAATGCCAGCCTCAGCAAGTTTTCAGAGTGGGAGTAATTTGGAAGTGGTTTGGAAGAGTTCAATTCCCTGCCCAAAAGGTCTAAACAAACTGAAACTAGAGCTTTTTATACAAATGGCTAGAAGTGAAAGCAAAAAAAAAAAAAAAAAAAAAAATTTCATCAAAGTAAAGGTGTGTGTACAGCATATTGGCCCCTTGGTGTCATTTGAAGCAAATTAATGTGGAGGACCAAAGAGATAGAGTCGGCAGTATGCAACACCCCAGGGACTGGCCTGTGATTTTGTTCCTAGTGTAGCAGAAATGAATGCTCCCAGCAAGCCTTCAGGGAGAGATACACCGTGAATAAGTAAGATTAATCAGTAAAGCCAGCATCTACCTAATGAGTCATCTCTGACGTTACAAAGCTAGGAAAATCTAGAGCTGTGGCCTGGCAGGTCTGTGTACTCCCAGAAGACACGGAACAGGAGACGTCCATGCGGGTGTGGGTGGCCCCCAAGCACATTGGGGATAGAAAGTGATAGAAAGTGGCTGCCTCCTAGGTGCTACTGACTACTGTGGGAAGAGAGTAAAGAGGTACTAAATCAAGATGGGGGGTCCATGTTTCCTCAGCAGCCCTCCTGTCTTCCAGAGGAGCTCTGCGGGACTGGTCTCTACAAGCAAGTGAAAGTCTCTAAACCAGGAATGGTATTACATACCTTAACCCCAGCACTCAGGAGTCTGAGGCAGGAAGATGAGAAGCACAAGCTCAACCATGTTCGTAGCAGCTTTATTCGTAATAGCCAGAATCTGGAAACAACCCCAATGTCCCTCAACTGAGGAAAGGCTACAGAAATTGTGGTACATTTACACAATAGAATACTACTCAGCAATTACAAACAAGGAAATCATGAAATTTGCAGGCAAATGGTGGGATCTAGAAAAGATCATCCTGAGTGAGGTATCCTGGAGCAGAAAGACACACACAGTATATACTCAACTTAGAAGTGGATATTAGACATATAATATAGGATAAACATACTCAAATCTGTACACACAAAGAAGCCAAGCAAGAAGGAGGACCCTGGGTAAGATGCTCAATCCTCATTCAGAAAGGCAAATGGGATAGACATCAGAAGTGGGAGAAAATAGGAGCCTACCACAGAGGGCCTCTGAAAGACTCTACCCAGCAGGGTATCAAAGCAGATGCTGAGACTCATCACCAAACTTTGGGCAGAGTTCAGGGAATGTTATGGAAGAAGGGGGAGATAGAAACACCTGGAGGGAACAGGAGCTCCACAAGGAGAGCAGCAGAACCAAAAAAAAAAAAAAAAAAAAAAAAAATCACAGGGGTCTTTTCTCAGACTAATACTCCAACCAAGGACTGTGCATGGAGATAACCTAGAACCCCTGCACAGATGTAGCCCATGGCAGCTCAGTGTCCAAGTGGGTGTCCTAGTAAGGGGAACAGGGACTGTCTCTGACATGAACTCAGTGGCTGGCTTTTTGATCACCTCCCTGTGACGGGGGAGTAGCCTTACCAGGCCACAGAGGAAGACAATGCAGCCAGTCCTGATGAGACCTGATAGACTAGGATCAGATGGAAGAGGAAGAGGACCTCCCCTATCAGTAGACTTGGGGAGGGGTAAGGGAGGAGAAGAAGAAGGGAGGGTGGGGTTGAGAGGGGATGAGGGAGGGGGCTACAGCTGGGATACAAAGTGAATAAATTGTAATTAATAAAAAAATTAAAGAAAAAAAGAAAAGCATAAGCTAATTTTGAGATACACAGAAGATTCCGAGTTTCAAAAAGAAAGAAAGAAAAGAAAAGAAGCAAAGAAAGGAAAAGAAAAAGGAAGAATCAAACCGGCAAACTCCACCTCTGGGAACCCAACCACTCCAGAGCAAGTGAGATTACAGCTTTCTTAGCTGTACGCTCCCACTTGCTTCTCAGTTTTGCAAGCTTTCTTTAAACATTTAACCTGCAACAGACTCTCCCTCTACTGGCCACAGTAAACAGTATGGACCCAGGAGCCCTAAAGCAGTTCTCCATGGTTAGAGAGGCCAAGCCTCCAGGCCCCCTGCACAGGTTCTGTGGTGTAGTCTCCCCTTACCTCCACAGAGACCACTGCCTGACCCCAGCCCAGGATGCCTGTGACCACGATCCAACTGGCAGCCTACCTTACTCCACAAGACCCAACCGCAGCGTCCAGTGTGTTGGTGTGTGGTCCCCCGGGTTACCCTGACAGTCCTTGACTGTCCCATTGTGCCTTCTTTCTCAGGTCACCTGTGCACAAAGAGAGCCACGGGAGGGGCATCTGGAACTCTTCCTCAGCGACAGCCCTTGGGTGTACAAAGAGCAGGAGGTCTGGAACCAGTGTGGCGGTGCACTCGGGCCGGTGTCCTGAGGGGTCAGGAACTAATGCGCAGCCTGCCCGTGAGCTAAGAGCTCCAAGCTGCAGTTTCCTCACTCCGCATGCTTTCAGGGACTGTTTGCTGTAATCGCTATGTGCCTGCTTTATTCTGGACACTGAGTTCACAACAGCAAATCACATACAATCTCTGCTCTGTCAGACTGTACTTTAATAGAAAAACAAGTAAGCAAATAAATGCAATCAGATCAGACAATGACAAATGCCATGATGAAAGGGGAAGAAAACCCTATGATAGAAGGACCATAGCTAGTCAGACAGCTGGCAGCTTGGATGGCATGGTAAGAGAAAATTAGCGACAGGTGAGTTTGTCGTTGTTGTTGTTTGTTTGTTTTGAGACAGGGTTTCTCTGTGTAGCCCTGACTGTCCTGGGACTCACTCTGTAGGCCAGGCAGAGATCTGCCTGCCTCTGCTTCCCAAGTGCTTGGATTAAAGGCACGTGCTCCTACCACCCAGCAACAGGTGAGTTATGAAGTGAGGCTTGCTCAAGAGGAAGCCAGTGAGGGAGGGTCTAGTGAGGTGTGGGCAGAGAGGAGCAGAGGCCAGAGTGAATTTAATGCCTCCTCCCAGCGTGTGGGAATCTACCCTAGTGGATGCCTGAAACAGAGCCTACATGGATACCCATGCTCATAACAACCGAGCTCAGAATTTAATCACAGCAAGAGACTAACAATGCAACTAATGATAAAACGGAACAACAAAGAATAATATAGTTTAAGTTATTCGGATGTCCTCTCTCTCTTTAAACACCCTAAAGTATTGCACATCTTAACAATGCCAGGGTACAATTCTTTTCTTTCCTTACTGAATTGAGAACTTCTTCCTTTTCTCTTCTTTGATATATTTGAATTACCAGCATCAGTGTTTTGGGCTTTGGCACTAGCCCAATCACTACCACTTTTCTGACCACCAAGTCTGGGCTACTACATGACTAATGAGTGGTCAGTGTATACAGCTCAGATACTCAGCACAAAGGGATGACCTTTGTCCGGAAGGGGCAGGGTGGGATGATGTAAGATTTCATTATGTTACTCAGAATGGCGTGCAACCTAAGAACTGTGAATTGTTTATTTCCGGAATCGTCTGCCTAATATTTTTAGAACATGACTGACAGTGAGTAATAAATTCTGGAAGTGAAACCATGGGTATGTTTAATAAGCAGAGAGAAACAGTGGTAGTGGGGGTAGTGAAGGAGAGTGGGGAAAAAAATATGAGACATGGGTGAGACTGGATTAAAAAAAAAATGGAGCTTGTCCTAGTCAAGTTTACTATTGCCATGATGAAACGCCATGACCAAAACAAATTGGTTGTGGAGAGTTTACTTGGCTTATGCTTCCACATCACTGTTCATCATCAAAGAACATCAGGACAGCTACTCAAACAGGACAGGAACCTGGAGGCAGGAGCTGATGCAGAGGCCATGGAGGAGTGCTCCTTACCAGCTTGCTCCTCGCTCATCATGCTTACTCAGTCTGCTTTCTTACAGAACCAAGGACCAACATCCCAGTGGTGACCCCATCCATGATGGGCTGGGCCCTCCTCCCATTAATTAATAATTAATAACACACCCTACAGGCTTGCCTACAGCCCAATCCTATGGAGGTGTTTTTCTCATCGGGGGTTCCCTCCTCTTAGATGACGGTAGCTTGTGTTAAGTTGACATAAAACTAGTAAGCACAACTAGAGTCCTCATGTTTGAATTTTCTCCTAGACTCAAGAGAAACCACTGGATGGTTTGCTAGGAGGGATATTATGTTTTGGTTTTGCCCTCCTCTCCTCCCCACTGCCTGCTCACCTGCCACAGAGTGAATGGGTGGGGGGAGGAGGCGGAAGTGAAGCCAGGTGTTTCTGAGGCTATCTGGAGGCACTGTGAGCCGCCCTCCCAAATAGCCAAGGACTTTGTACGGAATGAAAAGCACCAGTTCCTTCATAAAGCCCAGTGGGAGGCTGGTGGGTGGGCACTAGGCAATAGGAAACAGCAGGCCCCAATGGGTCAAATAAGAGAGGAAAATGGAGAGGAGGATGGAAAGCTGAGAAATGTCCTTCTGTTAGCCAAGGACATTTCACCAAGGATGCAGAGAGCAAGTTTTGTCAAAGAGAGAGTTGACGCAAAGCTCATTCGGATTCCAGGAGCGTGCATCATCTGATAAGACTTCCAAGCAGTGTTTCAGTCACTGGTCACTTATGAAAGAGGAAGCAGGTGAAAACCTTATTCTAAAAGATAGAACAGCTCCATACTTCCAAGGGTCTCTATTATTTCTCATGTTTTTAACAAGCTACAATAATTATTTTAAAAAACCTTATAATCATTAACTTAGATGCTTAACTCTTTGATGTGTGTGAGAGAGAGAGAGAGAAAAAGAGAGAACATGTGTATGATAAAGCTAGAGATGGAGTCAGATAATTAAATTAGGTGATAAATTAACCTTTTGGAAATCAGATTCTCTGTGACAAAGTATTCATAGATCTTCCTCTATTTTTCTCTCCCCTTCTATCTGAAAGTACTGTTGGCATTTAAAGTATGACACATAAATAAGACTCTGCCTGGCTAGACAAGATTCCATATTGCATTTTCAATAGTTAGAGAAGTCAGAAAATTCATTTTACATTACGCACATTGGTATGGATTCTCAGGAACTCCTAAGTAGGTTCAGTGAACTCTGTGACAGCCAAAGGCCACAATTAAGAGCCCAAGCATGTCTGAGACTTAAGACCTCATAGTCAATCCAGTGCATTGGCTACACTGGGACCTGACAATAGGTCAGTTCCCATTGTGTTATTTCGGTAGGAACGCCATGATGCTGCCCAACCAAGCTCTCTGCCTTTCTTGCTTTAGCATTTACTGTCACTAGGTCTAGCCAGTGCAGCATGCTTGAGCCTCTCTCCTTGATGCCAAGCATTGTCTTCCTCAGTCATTCTCCACATTGTATAACGGAGCAGGGTCTCTCATTTGAATCCTGAACTCACCGCTTCAGCTAACGCAGTTAGACAGCTTGCGGGTTGAGGCACAGCCTCTGTCTTCTGTGTGAGCACTAGGATTGCAGACAGGCCTTCTCACACTTGCCTTGCACCTGTGGGGTGCTGGGGCTCTGGACTCTGGTCTTCACACTTGCACGGCAAGCACTTTGCCGGGTGAGCCCTCCCCCACCCCCCTTCTTGATTAATGTGTGAGTTCACAGTGTACACTTGTCTCCGAGGCCTCTTTGGGCTGCACGCTCTAAGTTTTCGTATGCAGTGTTTGTGCTTTGGCTCAGTGAGCATTTTCAAGTTTCTCTGTGATTTGGGCATCTCTTGGTTAAGTGTATATTGTTTCATTCACGTGTTACTTGTGACCTTCACAGTTTTCCCTTCTCCTGTTTCCAGTTCCATCACAATGCAGTCAGGAATGACACTTGGTAAGTCTTCAAATTTTTTAAACTTACTGTGACTTGCTTCCTCACTCAAAATATGGCTTTTTCCAGAAACTGCTATAGATCTACTTGAGAAGAATATGCATCTTGCAATAAAATAAATGTCCTCCATTTGTGTGTTGCTGTACATGTTTATAATTGTTGTCTTTCTTAGTTAATCGACCCCCCTCTCTTAACATATAATGATCCTCTTCTGTAACACCTTTTACTTGAAAACTCTCTCTCTCTCTACAGGATTTTTTCTGTGTAGCACTTGAACTCACTCTGTAGACCCGGCTGGCCTTGAACTCAGAGATCCACCTGCCTTGCCTCCCTTGCTGGGGTTAATGGCATGAGCCGCCAGCGGCTGACAGGAAGACATTTTATTTTTTCTAATACTAATGCAGTCAGTCTGGTTGGATTTAAAGAGTTTTGTTTTTAATGGGATTTTTTTTTCATTGTTAAGAAAAGTCAACAAAACACTCTTACTTTCAGTAATAAAACTTGACATGTATGTGTGGTGTGCAAGTAGGGGACAAGAGCAGTTATTTCTCTCATTACAGCACCTACATAGAAAACTGTGGATCAAGAGATGAGAATCCAGGAAGCTGAGATTAGCAGAGAGAATCAAGGATCAAAAACCAGGAGATGCTAAAGCTGTAAGGACCATCATCATCTTCTTACAGAATGCTCAAGGATTTGTCACAATGGCTGGGCATCCATTTGTGGTTAGTCTACATAGCATCTTCAATTTTAACTCTTGATTAAAGTTTTAAATTTTAGAAAATGGAACTTAGATAATTACAAGACTACAAAAGTCATGAACATTTATTAGAAAAACTACAGGACAGAAGAGAAACAGCCAGGTCGGGAAGAAGACTCCAGAGGCCCCTGCTGGCCCAGGCGCAGAGACACTTTAGCATTGCAGCGAAACCGACTTTGCTTAAAAGACAGTGGATGTCAGAAGGATTAGAAGCTAGCAGAGACAAGGGCTCTCTTCCTCCCTCCTCAAATTCAGTTTGGAATTCAGCAGAAAAACCTCCCTCAAAAAGGAGAATGATTCAGTCTTCAGCCATGGCTCAGATCTATGGTAGCAAGGATGCCTTCACCCACCGTAGAACAGTGGTTCTCAACCTGTGGGTTGCAACCTTTTTAGAGGTCAAATGACCCTTTCGTAGGGGTTGCCTAGGACAACCAATCAGAAAGCACAAGGATTTTCATTATGATTCAGCAGCAAAGTTTTAGTTAGGAAGTAGCAACAAAAATAACTTTATGATTGGGGGTCACCACAACATGAGGAGCTATATTAAAGGGTCGCAGCACTAGGAAGGTTGAGGACAGCTGCCATAGATGAAACCTTCATCCAAAAATCAAATTAAAGATCCTGCAAATCCTGCTTCCCACTGTCAGCTCCTATTCTAAAGTCAGCCATTGCTTGAGCTGTTGATAACTGACAGTGTACTCAGAAATATAGATCCAAAAATCTAAAACTGAATCTTTGCCCTCCCAGCAAAATACAATGAGTGACCAGGTTTGTAGCACCTGGTTCATGTTCTACACCTACAAGGAGAGAACAAGAGGGCGTGGGAGGTCAGAAGCAAAGACGAGAGACCGAACACACTAGGGCAGGTGTCGACATGAGAAAGACCCTTCGCCAATACAGTCATCAAGCCCATTTGTGTCTCGAGGATGAAATTCTGGGCTTCTCATAGGGTCACAGGTTTCTCATGGTTCCCATGTTTTGGCTGAGGATGACCTATGAAAGGTTATGGGTCAAAGAGAAAAAGATGAAGTCTTCTTTAAGAAGCCCCAGAATATAAACAGGCATCAGGGTTAAACCTCCAAAAGACATACCAGCTTGCCGCCTACGAACCCTCAAGACGTGTTCTAAGAGACAAACCCTGTGCATCCCAGACATTTAATCCCTTAGGAGAGTAAAAGTGCTGAAGGTTTAAGTAAGTGTGGAAAGAACAGATGAAACTTCAGAGGTGTTCTAGAGTAAAACACGGCACAATGTAATCACGGCCTGAGCTGTTCAGTCTGCTCCGTATAGCTCAGGTCCCTGTGCCTCCTCTCAAGCTTTGGGAGTGTCCAAGTCACAGGACGCTCCAGAGAAGTCACACCAAAAAGTAATGCACCCATTGCCAGAAACTGAAGGACTTGCAAGCTTAAAGGTAAAGGATCCAAAATCAAATTTCAACTACTTTATAATCCCATGCTCGCTGTCACCCACTTCCAAAAAGGCTTAAGGATGCTTCCTGCACTGAGGGCTCCTGGGAAAATGCCTTCACTGTGTTTGAAGCTTGAGCCTCAATGCAACAGTGCTAAAGAATGGTACCTGTAAGGAATGATGAAGCCAGGAGAGCTCTGCCCTTGCTAGTGGAATTAGCTATCTTTTATTAAAAGTGCTGGACAAAACTAGCTCCGCCCTCTTTTGTGTGTCTTCCAGCATAAATGTGAAGATACCTATAATGTCATAATTCTGGGAGCAGGGAGGACTGGGCCTTTCCCGGATACCGAATTTATCACGGACCATTCCAGCTTCTAACGCTAAATCAGTTTCTGAGAAAATAAGTTTATGTTGTTTATGAAAAGATCTAGCATTTGGCTACTTTGTGTAACAGCACAAATAGATGGTGGCAGAATAGAGCTAACTTTATCTAGGAAATGCTCCCCTGCATTTCCCGGACTGATAAGCCTCCCCCTGTCCTGTCTTGAGGCACCTCAAGACCCGGGAATCTCCCCAAAGGTGGTCTGCAAACCTGCTGTGATACAAGAGGACACACACCCTCTGTAAAAGCTCATTTCTATGCGCAGTCCTTGCTCTGCTCTCAGGCCAGTTAGAAAGACATCTATGAAGACATAGAGACTCCGATTTTGAAATTCTGCTTGCTTACTCTTGTTGTATGTCTTCACAAACAATATGGGGCAGGGGAATAAGCAGAGAATAAGGACACATTTCATGGCTGTCAGTGTAGACCCACAATTTTCCTCTATCGAAAGAGGTCAGAACATTCCCCAAGTATTGGTAAAGCTTGGTTCAATTGTTCAGGAAGGGCTGCAGGCAAAATTCCTTTGTTGCCCTACACAATTGCCAAGCAAGTCCCGCAGCCCATAGCCCAGAGCCCTTTGGATCTTCTGTACCCTACCTGCACTTGCTGACTCTGCTAGGGCGATGCAGGGGCCGCACAGATCAGAGCAAAGCCTTCCAATGGCACTCGCTTCTGCAGCTATGCTTCTGCGTAAACAGAGCACAGTCCAGAAGGGAGACACAGCCCAGGTCTCCGAAGGCTCCAAATCTCTTCCATAACCACGGCCTAAGCAAATGGAAACTCATTTCCTTTTCGAGAAAACCAGGAATTCGCTGGAGGCCACAAAGCTTGAATTAAAATGCAAGGCTTACAATTCTTAGATTCTGATTTTGGCCAAATTTCCTGGAGGAGGAAGAAGAGCTACCTTAGAAGTAACTAGTGCCAAATACAATAGCCTAGTAAGGAGGGAGATTATTTTGAATGTTAAAGCATAGATACAACTTTAATTGCCTGAACTGGATTGATTAATACTCATCCTTAAAGAAAAGTCAGAGGCTGCAGTTTCTCCAAGATATAAAGCCTGTGGATAAAGCAAATATTCACTGAGAAATGTCCAAGGAAGAGATTTACTTGTGATGAAATACAGATTAAGATGAAACCAAGTGGGCATGATAGAAGTCAAAAGAAAAGCCTGTCATTCTTCACTGTGGCCACAGGGTGGCAGTAAAGACTGGCAGTGGTGCCGTCCCACGCACAAGTCAAGCCCAAGAAGGCTTAAGATACAGCTCCAAGCAAAGGCAGAAGAGCTTAGAAATGGCGAACTCAAACCCAGGTACTCTCAGACTCTCTCAAGCACCACCAGTTTTCCCCCTCAGAGTTGACTGCGGATTTCTTTAGTTTATCAAACAGCTTCTGCCTAGTCCTAAGCGGCCTAGCCGTATGAGAATATGTCTGCTACTCTGAACCTCACTTGTAGTATAGGGACGGTGAGGTTGGAGCCCGAGTCCTCCTATCTGGGTGATGTGACCACTCCCCTCCAGGCCACGCCCCTTTCTGCCTTGACGCCCTGATTGCCTGACTGTGGACTTTTTCACTCTGTCTTGAGAAGGAATCTAGCTCTATCTATATTTGTGTCTTGCCTCCTTCTGAAGGTCAGAAGTTACCCTCAGTGGACTACAGAGCGTTGCTCTAAAGACGGCAGACCTACTCTAGTCTTAGCCCTGCTGCGTGGGGAAGGGTTTGCACAACTCACCAAACCTCAGCTGTTTGAAACTCCGTTCTTGCCTTTCACTAGCTGATCTAGCATCATTTGTAGGCTTCTTTAAAGTCTCCGCTTCTCTCGGGAAGTAGGGAGTCCCCATGCCTGGCAGTCTAGGGGCTGAGATGTCCATTTTGTCAGACCGTGAGGAGCAGAGATGACAAATGCAAGTGTCCACAGGACACACACACACACACACACATCAGCACACGATCTGGCTGGACCTGGCTGGACCTGGGGGACGGTGGAAGCCTCCTGCCCTTCTAAAGGTTGCTTGGATTTTAGGTCACTGGCCTAAGTTTTCAGAGTCCCAAAAGACCAAGCTCAGCCACCTGTCCCAACCCACCAGCCAAAGGGAAGAGCAGTATATAAAACAGAGACTCAGTCAGTGTGGTCTTGTTCAGAATGTGAATAAGCTCGGGTGTTCCAAGTCTATCTTTGGGGTACACACATGAGCTTTGGGTTCAGCAGGGGAATACTTGGAGCAGGGAGCATCAGTAGGCAGAATGAATCAGCCTTGGTCAAGAGCTGTAGTTTGGTTGAACGTTAAGCTTTGGTTGTGCAAAGTGGCTCCAAGTCTTTCTTACTGCTTGAGAAGACATGCCTGTTCCCATGAGATCATTGCTTCTGCTTACGAAGGAGTGACTCTTTGCCAGGTGAGATGATGCATGCTTTTAATCCCAGCACTCAGGGAGGCAGAGGCAGGCATCGGATCGCTGTGAGTTCGAGGCCATGCTGGTCTACAAAGTGAGTCCAGAGAAACCCTGACTTAAAAAAAAAAAAAAAGAGTTTCTTCTGCCGGAACTCTGCTGTTCCTGGCAGTCAAGGTCGGAGGGCAATTACTGAAAACCTTCAGTCAGGCTTTCGGGGTTCCAGAGCAGGATGCAGTAGAAGCTGATAAGACACCTCCATTACTGGTATTTTTGTGCCTTCATCCTTGAAGGGTGATGAAAGAGCAGGAGTGCTACCAGTTTCACACAGACACTCCTTGAGGAATCAACATGTCTACGGGCCCAGCTAAGCCAGAGTCTGACTCCAGGGAAGGGGACAGACTCAGAATGAAGGCGGAGACAGGCTTCCGTCCTGCTCTTAGCTGCCTCACAGACCCCTTGGGTGTTTGTTTTTGGCATAAACCACCTTATAAGTGCCTGTTTTAGGAGAGACCACTGGATGATTGGAAATTGGAGTACATGTAAACAAGGGTGTTGATATGAAGCTGTGGTAATGGCCTGCTTCTTGAGGAGTCAAGCAGAACGGACCCATTCATTGGTGAGGGCCATGCATAGCTAGAACTTACTGACACTGTCATATTTGAGGGACAGCCTGGAATCCTCTAACCAGTGACTGTTAGAACCCAGACACAGAGCCAGGGTCTAGCCTCCTTCTCAGCTTCCCAGGCCGCTCCCCCAAGTCAGAAGACGCCAGCTCTGTGGTTTTAGCACGAGGCCTTTCACCTGTGCAGTGCTGGGGGCCCTTCCTGTGGTTGTTATCTATCTGTGAAAACTCTGAGGATGCCGGGCTGAGGGATCCTGTTCTCTAAAACCGGAAACGGCCAGAGAGGGCTGTTTGGAATAGTGACTGAGAAGAAGACAGCCCAGTTGTAATTTGATGGCCTGAGCCAGCAGTCACCAAACGCCTCAGACCCAGCACTCCGTATAGATCATAACTAGTTTCTGAGGACAAGCACCCAGCTGGCTTCCTAGCACAAGTCTTTGCCTAAAGGCTTGTTCGCGTCGGTCTTGTCAGTGGCCTGCCCAGCCTGACGGTAGCTCTGTAGCTCCTCCTGCAGGAAGCTGTGGGTCTCAGGTGTGCAGCCCATCTTTGTGCTTCAGTAAGGGAAGAAAGCCGACTTTGCTGGGCACCAAGGACACGTGTCTGGTGGTCTCTAGCAGGTAATTTAATCCCTGTTGGTGAGCAGGACAGCTCCACACTGGAGTCTCCGAGTCCTCTAACACCAGTGAGGTAGATTTGATGGCCGTCTCCATGACACAGAGAAAAGGGTTCCATTGTGTCCCAGCTCTGTCTGCTTCGCCCAGCCATTCTTCATTCCGTTCCATCCTCAGGTCCTCAGGGTGAGGACAGTACAGCCCAGCAATCCTTTAGCGGCAACTCTAAAAGGCACTGGAAGCCACAAGACTTCTTGTGACTCACTCACATGGCTCCCAGCACTGTCTAGACTCACGTCATTTGGTGGCAAAACCTGACCTGAAATAACACCAATCTATTTATGCACTATAAATGCACTGACCTTTCAGAACAGGAATATTGGTCCACTTTTTTTCACAAACACCAACTATTTGATTATAGGCACATTACCCCAAATCTTGTGGAGTAATTATCAAAGACCTACTACATACAGGCACCATCTTATTTCCCTAGCCTATTTAAGATGCTCTGATCCACAACAGTGAAGGCCCAGAGCCTCCAAGATGGATGGTCAGGGTGGTCAGGATCACTCATGAGACCGAGTTGTGTTCCTTCCAGTAAAGGCATGAGGCACAGTGCCGCTGGTGCTGCTGGCATGCCCCTGCCCCATCTGCATGTGGTAAGCAACACCCCCCTTCGCTACCTCCCCAAGGCTCCAAAGCGCTTTCTTCTCCATGTTCTTCAAAGCCTCTCCTGGGCATCACAACTCACACGTGGTCTCCGTGGGATGATCAGTTGCTGAAACTGTCTTAGTTGATCTAGCGTTCCTGGCCCCAGCGCTTCCTCAAATGATGTCCTTCATTTCCCGTCAGTGGCCCCTGCCCGCCCTGCCTTCCTCGTGCCTCCTCCCTACACTCAGGAGCAAGGTAAGCTTAACTGTCTTGGCACTTGCATTTCACAAACCGTTCCTGACTCTGAAGAAGGAGACCCTGTTGGTCCCTTGCCCTCAGAGGTGGACGCCTGACCCAGGCCTTCCCCCTGACTGCTGGGAGGAGAAGCATGGAGGCTTTGCAGGAGCTGCTGACATCTGCAGTCTCCAGGCCTCCTCAATGCACTATATGGAGACCCTCCCATGCCTCCATCCCTTCCCATTTGGCTGTTGGAGTGGAGAACAAACATAGAGAAGGAAGCTAGGCTCAATGCTCCCTTCTGGAAAGCTAGGGCTGGCTGCCCAGGTAGCCTGTGAGATAAGCTCCTAATTTTGACCTGTTCCAAGGACTCGGGTGTGCGGTCCTCCCCTGAGGCCAGGCCTTATCCAGGAGGATGGTGACTGTAAGCCCCCATGCACAGGAGCCAGGGGAACAATATCTAAGAGCCACTCTGCTGAGACTGCAAACTAGCTCCAGCGAGGACTGGCAGAGCTCTGACCAAAGTTTTCTTCCTCCCCTCTTTGCATAAACGCCCTCAGTTCAGGCCTGCATCTCTTCTATAGGGGTCTCACTGAGAGGGAGGACGGCTTGGACCAGCCTTTCCTAGTAAGACCAGAGAGGCCATTCCTGTGACTCTTCCAGGTAGGGCACAGCCTGGGCCCCTCTTGAGCTATGGGCACTCTGGGTAAGCCTGCCCCTTCTCTGAGGGTGGCTTAGAAAGGTCGGTTTCCTGGAGGTCTGAGCCTTCTGTTCTCTGTGCAGTCACCCTGAGGCTGTCTGAGATGATCACCCACCATGCAGACCGAACGCTCCACAAGGGAGTCTGGGAACTGGCTCAGTATCTGTGGTCACTGAGAATGTTCCAGGTCATGAGCTCTGCTAGCAGATGGCATCTGAGCAGTTCAGATGAGGAAATGGCACCTGTCGTTTGCACATCCACAGGCAGTCCACTCCGAGAGGCAGCTTGGCAGCGCATGGAGACAACACCAGCTCTGGAATATTAAGTAATGGTCAAACTTGTCTCACTGGGCTACATGCTCAGGGGCTAGGGAGACAGGCCCTCTCCATTGTGACGGATGCCTGCGCATGTCGTGATTAGTTTGACTTTAAACGAAGCTTGAAACAAGTACAGTTTTTATCCTGGTAGGCCATCTTAAGTCTTGAGACAAGTTTTATCTTTGAGAAATTGTTATTTATATTATATTATATTATATTATATTATATTATATTATATTATATTATATATATATATAAAGGTCTCACCCATGGAGGGCTTAAAGGGGAGAATGATTTCCCTTGCCTTCCAAGCTCAGGTAGGTCCCAGGACACTGTGGGGCAGCTCCTGACAAGTTCTGCAATGGTGGGGAATGAGCTGTTCTCCTGGGAAGGAAGTCACCCGCTTGGTAAACTTTAATCACTGTCCAGTCTACAAAGAGGAGGGTCAATACAGAGGAATAACTTCCTCAGTGCTTCCAAGGGAAGCCATGGTCTATCAGGGCCTTTGACTTACTCTCACACAGCATGTGAGAAGACCTTTGTAGTCTTAGGACTTGGAAGACCTGATGCTCGGATATGTAAAAAGACATCAACAGAGAACACAAGAAATCCCTCCTAGCAAACTTGCAAGTCTTATGAAAAGTATGGCTAGAATAATGCTCTGTGCCCGGTTCCAGTTTCCAGGAGCCAGGTGACCAGTCCTACAGAGGATACTATCCTTATAACACCTGGTGGAGTAAGGTAACATCATGACCTCTGTTGTGGAAGGAGCAGCTGGTCAAAAGAAGGCTAGGGGGAGCCAGAGGCTCCTCCCAAGACCAAGACTCCTAAGGGCCGGATATTCAACTGGCCTTAACAGCAGAATCATGTAATTAATTCTCGCCACCTACATTGCTTTAGACCCCCAACAGGAAAGTATAACCAAAGACTAAATGCTAGATCTGGCTCTTTAACTGGATATTATACATAACCATATGAGATTATACAAAGAATTATTTCTCACTAATTATTTTCTTTTCTATAAAAAGAACTTCTGCCCAGCTATTGGACATCTGAACTTGGCTCAATTCAACCCAGAAGTGCCTACCTCCAGCAGAGAAAGAAAAGCCCTCATAAGAGAATTTTGGTTGCTCCCACTGCTATTAAAGTTTCAGGGGTTTCCCCGAGGATCTGCCATTCATGTGTTAAATTGGTAACAGTACCAGAGGAAAGAGAGATGTGGACTGCAAGAATCCAACTCGGACCAACTGCTCCCTGTCACCCTCCAAAAGCAATGCATAACCACTGCTGGTCCTGCTCTAGTCACTCCCGGAAGCTGGCTAGCTTTCACAGGGCAGCGCTGCTCCCATGACAGACCCTCAGGCTAACGGGTCTATGCCCTGTGGCAGCCTGAGGAACTTGGAAGTGGTCCTTCCGTCATGGAGGTCATGATGTTACCTCAATCCACTGGGAGTTAGAGCAGCATATCATCCCCTTTGTCTTCTGTAGGACTGGTCACCACGGTGCCTTGAAATGGAGCCTGGAGCAGAGAATTATTCTAGCCATGCTCTATCTGGAACTAGCAAATCTGCAAGGAGGAATTCCTCATGTCCTCTAACTGCTAATGTCTTGTCATATATCCAAGCATCAGGTCTTTCGAGTCCTAAGACAACAAAGGAGTTCTCATACCCCCATTGTGACTACAGCTCTACATCCCCAGTAAAACAGATTTCTAAAACCCCTGGGACAGTCAGAGTCCTAAACTCTGCATGGCTTATTCAGGTTTTACATAGCAGGGTCACGATCCCATTGACATGTTTGCTACTTAGCAGACACACTGCATTAAAAACTTGTATGTTACCCTCTATGAAAATCTCTGTTGCCAGAGGAGAACATCATGCTTAGCCAACAGAAGACCTGTGTTGCCTTGCTGTAGTAGCCTGATGTCCAAGTGTTGCTCATACATACAAAGGACATTTGTACCCACATACCCTGGCAAGATGATAAACAGCTATATGGGGTTGGATGCTACTTTTCAGCTCCCGGGCTTGTCAAACCCTTTCAGAGTCCTGACTTTTCCTTACCTCTTTGGAGCCACAGCTCATTGTCATCCCAGGGAGCACCTGAAGACCTAGAAGAGCTGTCCAAGTTGTCCCTTGCTGCTGGATTTGGGAATGGGACTGGCGACCCCACTCAGCAATGACAGAGGGAGACAGCCCTGCCCTCTCTCCTTGGAGCCCCACAGGCTAGGCTAAGATGTGGGCTGGGACTCAGCCCCGTTATTATCCTCGGGTCTCAGTTTCAGCTCTTCCCAGTTTCCACTCTACTATAAGTCTTGATGACAGGAGTCCCCAAAGCAGACTAAGGTTCTGCTGAGAGGCGGCAAGGGTGTATTTGTCCCTACTCCAGGGCAGGGTCCACTGTGGGTTGTCCCATTCAGGCCATTCCTGTGGTCCACTGTCCTTGCCAAAGTGTGCTCTTTGCAGCAGAGAACCTTGACTGATACAATCTCTTCACTGTCCCATTGGGACTGGCACTAACAACCTCTGGGATCCGGTATAAACAGCTGGCCACAAAAGCGATGCAAGACGTGGATCAGGGGGCCCAGTCGCTAGGGACAATGGGTGGCCCCTTTTGAAGACGTAGTTCCCCAAACTAGAAGGGGCTTAAGTTCGTTGACCACCAAGGAGGCAGGAATCTGTACTTTTAATGAGGCATGTTGTTTTCATGCAAACAGATCTGGAATAATAAAAGATTTGGTCAAGCAACCAAGGGAAAGGCCAGGAAAAAAATAAAAAAATAAAAAAGGTACAATCCTGTTTACTAAAAAAAAAAAAAAAATCCTGCTTTACTGTTCCCGTAAACATGTCTAACTATGACAGAAATTCCTTTCGGTAGGCATGAGACTTAGAGACTGCCCTCAGGAGGCCACACTGTTACCCGAGCTCTGAAAGCTCTGAGAAATCATGGGATGCTGCTGGACTTTTCCAAAGCACTAGCTTAGCTCCCAGCGTATGGGTAAGTTAAATAAAGCTCTCCTGTCCCCCTGGTTGCATGGTTGATTCTCTGCTGGCTGGAACTTTCATAGCCCTGCCTACTGGGGTTCAGGAGCATGTCAAGGCTTTGAAGCCCACAGAAGAACCTCATGAAATCCCAAAGCCCCGGAGACATGGAAGCAAGCGGATGAGCAACAGAGGGCCGGTCGGACAGCCTGTACCGTGGCTCCTCACGCCGCCCCCGCGAACTGCACCCGATCACATGGACTTCGGGGGCCTTCCTCCCAGAAGGTAACAAGACAAAACGCTGGTAAGGAAAGAGTCTTCTACTAGGATGTCCTTGGGCATGGCTGGTGTTCCTCCTGCTGCCAGCCTCTTTTTCGGTGGATTTACCTCAAGAAGGCACCAGCCTTCGGAGGGCCATTCAGAAAAACAGACTCATTGAAAAAGTCTGTTCTCTGGACTCTGGCCCAGCTCTGAGACTGCAGCGAGGTGGATGGGCGGGAGGTGCGGGCTTTGCAAAGCAGCGCCTTGCCACTAGAGGGCGCTTTCTCCTTACGTCTCCACCGACTACGAGGAGCCAGATTTCAGAGGCTTCAAGACAGTCTCGCATTTTGCCCACATAAAGAAACACATCTGGTATGTGGCCTTTGCCCATCTGTTTGGAGGGATTTGATCTCCAAACAGCCCCTCCTTTAGCTATCCAAGGAGCTCCCCACCCCACCACGAACCACACTGCGCTTGGTGATTCACCCGCTGCTGATGCGTCCACTAGCACAGGCTGTGGATCGTGACCCCTAGAAGGATGCCCAATGACCTTTCCTCAGGGGTCACTTAAGACTACCCCCCTCCAAAATTATGATTCATAACAGAAACAAAATTACCGTTATGAAATAGCAACAAAAATGATTTTACGTCTGGGGGCTCAAGACAACATGAGGAACTGCCTGACAGGATCATAGCATCAGGAAGACTGAGAACCACCGGTGGAGGACGCCGAGGAGCCCACGGCACTGTTCTCCACAGAGCCCCTGCCCCAAACGCACACTTGTCAAAACTGAAAATGGAAGTGACAGTGCTGAGACCTCCCCTCCGGTCACAGCCAGCCTTGGGATCTAGGCGGATGGCCGGCAAGCTCTGTTTATCTTTTCCCCCACAAAGGCAATTCTAGACTGCGAAGTGCAGTTTCCCGTTGCTATCTTAGCTTCCCCGACCAGCCCCTCAATGGACGTTTCCACTTCTTCCCAGCATGGATCTGGAATTTTTTCTTTTTCAGAGATAATGATCTTGTCTCTAAGTGTCCCCCAGCACTTCAGTGTGTATTGACACAATGTAGTGTGATCCATGCAGTGACAGGAGTGTGGTCACAACACAGTAGAAAATATGTTTTACTTAGTGCTTGGCTGGACCGTAAAAGTTGGGTATCAGCCATCCAGGAAGACAGAAGCGGTGGACGACATCCGTGAGCTCAGTCCATCTGTAGCAGACTCTATGAGCACCACCAATGCACCCATAAACAGTGCAAGGTTTGCTGAGCTTGAATATGCTGTACAAGATCAGAGACTTAGACACGTACAAAGCAGGAGCAACTTACAAAAAAAAAAAAAATTCCTGTAAGGTTTTTAAAAAACAGATTCCAAATGCAGGGCATTTGAGCAAGTTTTTCCAGAGAGATAGAAGCTGATAGAATCAGTAATTGAATCTGGGCATTGCATTAGAGCATGGTCGTGGGTGGATCAGATAGAAGACCTTTCACCTCACGCTAAGGAGCTCGAATTGTCTGCTGTCAAAGGGGCTCTTAGGGCTTTGACTGATAGAGCAGACTCATATCCGCTCTAACCTACCCTGTTCAAAACGTATAAACTGCCAAATCCGGAGCGAATTTGGTTAGCAACAACTGTGGTCCACAACGGACATGTCCAGGGCAAAGACAGCACATTTAAAAATGCTTATGATTCAGGGAGAAAAGGACAGCCTGAGAGAAAAACAGGCAAGTGAGGCAACAGGCAGTTCACACACACACAGATGCAAAAGGAATGCAAGTGGCCTACAAACATTCTAAAAGGTTCTCAGCCAATTAAGCATTCGGTGATTGAAATGACAGTGACTACTATCTCTCATCAGACGACAAAAGGCAAAGACTGCCAACAAGCGCCGACACTGACGTGGGCTTGTTGTGACGGTTGCTGCAAGCATTTTGGAAGGCAATTTGGAAATTTCTTTTGGAAATTTCTTTTCAAGTGTAAAATGCGCTTGGTATGAGGGAGCATTCAGGGGAGTCTAGGCAGGAATATTCTCCCTGAGTTCAAGGCCAGCTTGGACTACAGAGTGAGTTCTAAGGCAGCCTGACCTACGTAACAGACCTGTCTTAAATACAATGAAAACTCTGGGCGGTGGCAGGTGCACGCTTGGTTTGCTTGTTTGCTTGTTTGTTTGTGAGACAGGGTTTCTCCGTGGAGCCCTGGCTGTCCTGAAACTCACTCTGTAGACCAGGCTGGCCTCGAACTCAAAGATACACCTTTAATCCCAGCACTCAGGAGGCAGAGGCAGGTGGATCTCTGAGTTTGAGGCCAGCCTGGTCTATAGAGTGAGTGCCAGGACAGCCAGGGCTACAGAGAACCCTGTCCCAAGAAACAAACAAACAAAACAAAACAAACAAACAAAAAAAACCCCCCAAAATTCCAAAAGAACCCAAGCAAAATAAATAAAATAACTATGCATATCATAGGGAGAAAATCTCCATAAGAAGAGGAAGACATTCATTGCAACATTGTAACATCAAAAAATAAAAAATAAGAAAACAACAACAAAAACCAGGTCCATTTACAGGTAGGATATTAGTAGGAAATCAATATTATACTTTTAGAACAACATCAACAACAACAAAAGCCCCATAGTATGCCGGATGTGGTGACGCAGGTCTTTAATTGACGCACTCAGGGAGGAATAGACAGGTGAATGGCTTTGAGTTCGAGGCCAGCCTGATCTATAAAGCAAGTCCAGAACAGCCAAGGCTATACAGAGAAGCCATGTCTCGAAAAACCAAACCAAACCACCACCACCACCAACAACAACAACAACAAAATCCACTTGAGAAAATGGAGCTCACGACTGAGAGCTGGCTGAACAGTTGAGAGCACTTATTGCTTCTGCGGGGAACCAGGTTCAGTTCCTGCATCTACCTGACAACTCACAGCCACCTGCAACTCCAGTTCCAGGGGATGCGGCGCCCTCTCCTGTGTGTGGTACACAGCCATACATGCAGGTGAAACACTCATATGCATAAAAAAGAAATAAACCTTCAACCGAAAGAAGAAAACAGAACTTCCTTTGTACAAACTAAGGTGGATTTAATGTTAAGCAGAAAATGAGAAAGCCCCAGAATGACACATACATAGCAGCACACATTAAAATACACTTAACTAAACGCAATGCTGTTTGTTAAATTTTATATGAGCTCATATCTATGCATAGAGAAGTTGAGAAGGGGCTTGAAAATAAGCATAAAACGGTAATGGCGGCAGGGGATTAAATATCTGTAACATTATGAATTCCATTAGGAGAATGTATTTCTTCATCGTTTGCGTGAGTTATTTTCATTTCAACAAATGCAGAGGTGAATTTGAAACGCACTAACACACCAGCCCCCACACAGAGTGGTGGCCAATCCTTAACAAAGAACCAGAGCCCATCTCTAGAGAGCTCTTGGGGCGATGCATGGGCGGCATACTCCTGAAATACCAGCACTTGGGAAGCTGAGGAAGGAGGATTTTGAGAGCTCCAGGCCGACAAAGGGTGACAACAGGAACAAGTAACGTGGCCGCTCACGGCTGGGCAGGTGTGTGTCATGGAAGTTGATTAGAGAAGGTCTGAGCTCAGAAAGGCTGGAAGGCCCATAGGCCAGCAGGAGAAGCTAGGCCCGAGGAGCAGGTGCTGTGGGTGTTCTGTGAATATGCTGGGACCTCGCGTGAAGTTCGACAGAGTGAATAAATTTGATGTTGTTCAGGCACACATCGGCGGGATGAGAAGGAAGGGGCTCAGTTGAGAGCTGTTGAGTACCCCAGTCTTGGGGAAGATGGAGAATCTATAACATTGGTTCTCAACCTTCCTAGTGCTGTGACCCTTAATAAAGTTCCTCATGTGGTTGCTTTTTTGTTTGTCTGCTTTTCAAGACAGGGTTTCTCTGTGTAGCTTTGGCTGTCCTGGACTCACTTTGTAGACCAGGCTGGCCTCGAACTCACAGAGATCCACCTGACTTTGCCTCCCCAAGTGCTGGACTGACAGGCCTGGCATACCAAGCTTGTTGCTACTTTGTAACTGTAATTTTGCTAGCTATGAATCTTGATGTAAATATCTGTGTTTTCTGATGGTCTTAGGCAACCCGTGTGACAGGGTCATTGGATCTCCCTAAAGGGATCATGATCCACAGGTTGAAAACCACTGGCTACGGGCAAACTTTGAAGAGGGAAATGAACCTGTAGGACCCATTGAATTGAAATGAAAAGAAAACACGAGGGCTAAAACCAAAGTGATTTGAGGCCTGGCTTCCTATCAGAATACATGTGAGGTATCTACAAGTCAAAAAGCCACGAATTGGGCAGGCCCTTTCTCTGGGTGCCGCAGACAGCAGATCAGGGTCCAACTCACCGTGTAGAAGAGTCTGTCCTTTGCCCTACTGTACCCACTATATTGTCCAAGTCTGGGCTCTCAGGATGGGCTGGCCAAGGGCAGCCAGGCAGACATATAGTCCTCTGGCTTCCAGCCACCAGACTCACAGGTTTCCGGGAAAGGATGACACGGGCCACTCTGTTCTTTTGAATCTGAGAATATGTGGCTGTGGAGGTCTAAATTAATTAATGCTGAAGCCCTGGGGCCCTCCCAAGGCAGCACTCAGGGGAGGGGTTGGTGAGGCCTGAGAACACCCTACCCCCCCCTCCAGTGCTGGAATCCAGAGGCCCATGAGCGTCATTGGAACCAAGCCTGCACTTAAGTGCTTCCACGGAGACAAAGAAATAATAAATCAGAGCAGGCACCCCACCCACACACTGCCCAACCACCACACCAACCTGCGTCTCCACAGACACCCAGGCAGTTTGCATCTCTGGGATGAATTTCTCCAAGAAGCAACAATGCGGTAAGGCTCTGAAGCCAATGTGGCCCCTTTGACCATCTCAGAAATGAAGCCAGAATAGGCTGACCCCTCCCTCCACAACAGCGCCTTCAGACCCATGACCTCAAGAAAGCACGGCTGCATGGTGGCTCTCTCTCCACCCTGTCTCCAGACTCCCCCATATCAGAGCTCCCAGCTCTGCACCCAGCTCCCTGTGGCACTGATCCAGGATGGAACAGATTTTGTTTTATCAGACTAAGGCCACAGCTGTGTCCACTGAATAAAATGAGAAGAAAGGTTGTCATGCAAAACCACCGAGGAAGCCTGAAGCAATTCAAGGTACTAATGAAGCTCCCACCAAGTACCAAGCACTGGGCCCTGGGGCCGTGTGGGGACTTCCTTGTGCTGCCTGTCCTGTTGGATGGCACATGGGAGTTAGAGCTAAGCGGGATGAATTACCCCCGAAACGGAAAGGTGCTATGAATGTTGGTGAGATGGTTAAGTGAGTTAGCACATGCGTAGCATACTGCCTGTCGCATTGCTAGCTCTGTTTATAGATTTAATAAATAAATTCCTTCCTTCACTCAGTCAACTTACATTGTAGTGACAGTTTCTACATGCTGAAGGGAAAGGAGAAAAGGTGCTGCTACTTTTCCTCCAGGATTGAATAGGAAATTTCCTCTTGTCTATAAGTTATATTCAAATACAGAAGTCTCAAGGAAGGGAGTTTACCAAGCACCAGGGTGAGGAAAAATCCACAGGCACAGAAACATAGCAGAAATGGGGCCTTTGGAGGCCAGCTGCCAGGCTACAAACTGGTCAGGACCACGGACAGTTCCAGCGAGCTTCTAGGCCAAAAAGGGACATTGTTCTTCTTGTGCCCTGGCACATCTGGGAGGGGGAGCTTTTTGCTGAAGGGAATCCTCCCCTGCCTGTAACCCCGGCACCCCAGTCCAGATGGGAAGGCTGTTGCCTTCTTATTTGGAAGCTAAAGAATGTTAGGTACCTTCCTCACTCCAGTCTTTATCTCCCTCTTGCCGTACCCTACCAAGGTGCACCATGTTGCAGACAGAGTGACACTGGCATAATGAAACACAAGGAAAAGGGCTGCTGCACAAAGACGAAGACGCGCCCTCAACAGCCTGGGATCTCGGCAAGGGACCAGCTTCTTTCTCCATGCCTACATTCCTTTGGGGAGGGAGGGTTAGTGTCTGCACTGGACCAGGACTGAGGGAGGATGAAGGACGAGCACCCACATGGCCCACACACGTGGCTCTTTCACAGAACAGGTTAGTCTGCATCTTATCACCCAGGAACAGCGGAGCTGAGAGTCCGGCATAAGTCCCAAGATGAATTGACTTCATTCTCAGGAACAGCTATCTGCTATTATGTGGGGTGGAGAGCTGAAAGACAATTCTGCTGCTTGCTAGCAGTGAGAAGTCTTCCTTCTGGAAGATTCCACTGTCCATTCACCAACTAGAAAGAAAACTCGTGCCTCCACTCTCCTGCCTTCTTATTTTATTCAAAGTGACAGTATATGGCCAAATAATCACTACCGCGTAGGTTGGAGACACCTCTTTAAAAACCATGAGTGAAGCTTTTGTTCAAAAGTCAGAGGGGCTCAGAGCTCTTAAACTCAAGGGTCTGGGGAGCCAGGCAGGTGACGAAAGTTCATGAAGCAAGCGGAGAACTAGTTGCTGGAGAGTGCGCTACGAATGAAGCCTGTGGGGTAATAGTTAAAGAAGTTTTTCCGTCACTTTCTGCAATGTGAATTTTGGTAACCTCTTAGTGAACAGAGGCCGAGTGGGCCAGGGAGGGGCCATGACTTGCCCAACGCTATCCACCGCCATGGCCTCCTCCCTCACTTCGAAGGCAGCTGTGCCATCACATGTGACGACAGTGCCCTAATCAGATAGCTTCCTCCCTCTTTCACAGGTACCCGTGTGTGGGTGGAGAGGTTGGGCCCTAGACCATGAGGCTGTGCCTCTCGCCCTGACCTTGCGGTCTCCATCACCTCATGTTGCTGCTGGCTTAAGAATAGAAGCCAACTTTCCAGTCCTTTCTGTATTTTCCACCGCCCCAGACAAGACTCACAATGTCTACCCAATCCGAGGGCTAAGCCAGAGAGAGTCAGGGTGCTCCTGGCATCGGCCTGCCCTTCACAAGACCCTCCAGTGTGACATGAACAGAAAGCAGCACGTGCTACGACAATGCCAGCAAACACTGATGTTTCCGATTATGTGTGTACCACGCCCTCAGCTGTAGGTACTATATTCCATTTTCCAGATAAATAAAAGGACAGTGGAGCAGAAGGAGAAAACACTAGCTCCTCTGGCACTTTTATCTAGTAAGTGGCAGAGCCGGGAGCCACCCCATCTGTCTGCCCCTTGTAGGCCGGGTACCATGATGCCTAGAGGAAGCTGCATGCCCGGCTTAGAATCTGAAGGCTCCTGTGACTCGGGAAGATTGAGGAAGTGCAATCTCGACATTGCCCCCACCCCAATCTCAGCTGACTGACAGCGTCTCTCCTGCCAGTTTGTGGGGTGCAACACCGGCCTCACGTGCCATCTACGGCCAAAGCTCATCTGAGGACACACCGGGCCCAACGCATAGGCCGATCTGTTCAGACTGACGGCTGCAAACCAGGAGTCTCAGACTGTGCAGAGCTCCCGGAAGGAAGGTGAGCTTTCCTAAGCTTCTACTGCCAGCGAAGCTGCGGAGGCCCCGCCGCAAGAGACCCGGAGGCTTCCACGCAGGGCTTCCTACCAGCACCAGACCACCAGTGAGTCCACTCGGGGCTCGGAGGCCGCCGCGGGGGATGGGGTGCGAGAGATTGCAGAAAAGTGGGCGGAGGCTCGCAAGAGCCGAAAAGAAGAGGACCTGGGAGGAGTTGGTGTGAGGGGGAGAGGAGAAAGAAAAGAGAAATAGGCGGAGCTAGGGGTGGGGGTGGGGTAGGGGCCGGCGCCTAGGAAAACGGAAAGGGAGAGTCTAGGCGTGGGGGAGGTCAAAAGGGGTTAGCGCGGGCACCTAGGACCCTGGATGCAGGGAACGGCTTCTCCACTCAGTCCTCACATGCTCACGGTCCGGAATTCAGTGCCAAGACTTTCTGCCCAAGGGCAGGTGGGTCGGAACCAGACCCCAAAGGCTCTGTGCCTTCCCCCTCCCTCCCCGGAGGAGGGGATGAGAGGGGCTGGGGGCGGGAATGAGGAAGGGGGCTGCGCGCCTCTGCGCCCCGGCTGCGCGTTCCAGCTGTGAGGACAGATGGAGGCGGCGCGGCTCACCTCGGGGGCTCCGTGCCCGCTGTGCGCCGAGGTCCAGGTCTAGAGCCTCCGGCTCCCTCGTCTCCCACCACGCTGCGGGGCACCGGCCGCCCTACCCCTCCTCCCAAGTGGGGGAAGACGGAGCCTCACTCCCGTGGATCTCAGAACTATAGGGTGGGAGGGAGGGCGCCGAAGGGCCGGTTCCTCCCGCGGCGCACCCATCCCCAGGGGCTTGTCTAGGACTCTTGATGGCCAAGACCCCCTTCCCCTGGCTTCCAGCCTGAGCGCCTCTGGGAAGTGGACCCCTGCCCGGACGCGCCCCGCCCCCGGCCCCCGCCCCGACGACGTCGCATTAGCATGAGCGACGCCAGTGGCCCGGGCAGCACTCGGGGGCCGAGACTCACCGCGTCATAGCCCCAAGTGGAGGGAGGAATAAAAAAAAAAAAGAGAGAGAGAGGCGGCGGCGGAGAAAGAGGCGAGAGCGGACGCGCGGGGAGGGGAGCGCCGCGGCGGGCTGGAGAGACGGCGGGCAGCGGCAGCATGCCCCTGGGCGGGCGCACACGGCCTCTGCGCGCGGCGGGGGCTGCTCCTGCGCTCGCCGGCCACCGCGCGTCCAGCCTCCCTCCTCGGCGCCTCCGCGGGCCGGCCTCCGCGCCTGCACCCGGAGCCACCGCTCCCCGGAGCCGCTGAGAGCGGCGGCGCCGCGCGGGACAGCCCTCGCTCCGCTCCGGGCTCGGGGACATGAAGCCCACGGCCACCTGAAGCACCGGGGGCGCTCGGCGGCCCGGACCGCGCCCCCCGAAGTGCCGCGCCCCGGCCTCCGCACTGCGGGACGCCGGCACCCGACCCAGGCGGAGGCGCCTTCGGAGGAGCGGCCCCCGGGGGCATGGAGCCCAGCACGCCGAGCGGCCAGGCCCGGGCGGCGGCCAGCAAGCTGTCGGAAGCGGTGGGCGCCGCGCTGCAGGAGCCCCGGCGGCAGCGGCGCCTGGTGCTGGTCATCGTGTGCGTCGCGCTGTTGCTGGACAACATGCTGTACATGGTCATCGTGCCCATCGTGCCCGACTACATCGCCCACATGCGCGGGGGCAGCGAGGGCCCCACCCCGGCCTCCGAGGCGTGGGAGCCCACCCTGCCGCCGCCCACGCCGGCCAACGCCAGCGCCGACCTGGCCAACACCTCAGCGCCCCCGACGGCCGCCGGCTCGGGCCGGTCGATCCTGCGGCCCCGCTACCCGACGGAGAGCGAGGACGTGAAGATCGGGGTGCTGTTCGCCTCCAAGGCCATCCTGCAGCTTCTGGTGAACCCCCTGAGCGGCCCTTTCATCGACCGCGTGAGCTACGACGTGCCGCTGCTCATCGGCCTGGGGGTCATGTTCGCCTCCACGGTCATGTTCGCCTTCGCGGAGGACTACGCCACGCTGTTCGCGGCGCGCAGCCTGCAGGGCCTGGGCTCGGCCTTCGCCGACACGTCCGGCATCGCCATGATCGCCGACAAGTACCCCGAGGAGCCGGAGCGCAGCCGGGCCCTGGGCGTGGCGCTGGCCTTCATCAGCTTCGGGAGCCTGGTGGCGCCTCCCTTCGGGGGCATCCTCTACGAGTTCGCGGGCAAGCGCGTGCCCTTCCTAGTGCTCGCCGCCGTGTCGCTGTTCGACGCGCTGCTGCTGCTGGCCGTGGCCAAGCCCTTCTCGGCCGCGGCCAGGGCCCGGGCCAACCTGCCCGTGGGCACGCCCATCCACCGCCTCATGCTGGACCCCTACATCGCCGTGGTGGCCGGCGCGCTCACCACCTGTAACATCCCGCTCGCCTTCCTCGAGCCCACCATAGCCACGTGGATGAAGCACACGATGGCGGCCTCCGAGTGGGAGATGGGCATGGTCTGGCTGCCGGCCTTCGTGCCGCACGTGCTGGGCGTCTACCTCACGGTGCGCCTGGCGGCGCGCTACCCGCACCTGCAGTGGCTCTACGGCGCCCTGGGGCTGGCGGTGATCGGGGCCAGCTCGTGCCTCGTCCCCGCCTGCCGCTCCTTCGCGCCGCTCGTCGTCTCGCTCTGCGGCCTGTGCTTCGGCATCGCGCTGGTGGACACGGCGCTGCTGCCCACGCTCGCCTTCCTGGTGGACGTGCGCCACGTGTCGGTCTACGGCAGCGTCTACGCGATAGCCGACATCTCCTATTCCGTGGCCTACGCGCTCGGGCCCATCGTGGCGGGCCACATCGTCCACTCCCTTGGCTTCGAGCAGCTCAGCCTCGGCATGGGCCTGGCCAACCTGCTCTACGCGCCGGTCCTGCTGCTCCTGCGTAACGTGGGCCTCCTCACCCGCTCGCGTTCCGAGCGCGACGTGCTGCTGGAGGAGCCGCCGCAGGGGCTGTACGACGCGCTGCGCCTGCGTGAGCGGTCGGCGCTGGGCCCAGACGGCGGCGGCGAGCCCTGCAGCCCACCCGGCCCTTTTGACGGGTGTGAGGACGGCTACAACGATCACGCCCGCAGCTAGCACACCCGCCTCGCCGACCCTCCCCATTTAGGTCGCGCTGGAGAGCTGCCGGCCGACTCCGGCTTGGGGCCCCGCCTCCACCAACGAGAACCCCAGCCCCTCCCCAGTCTCGAACTCCCCCTGCAGGGATCCCTTCCCCCTCCGTGAGCCCTCCCCCCAAACACTCTCGCGTCCGTTGAGGGAATGGGGCAGGGAGGCGGGGAAGCTATTGGGCTCCTGACGGGGGGTGAAGCGGTGGGTGTGCGGGCGATCACCACTCACCCACTGAGCGCCCCCAAATAGAGTCATGCATCTGTGTGTCCTTCCTGCGGATCCTTCCAGTGCCAAACTCGGTCTGCTGCACCCTGGTGCCTCCGGCCTGAATTAATAAACCATATCTGTCTGAGGAGGCCGAGTCTCTTTACTGATGAGGGGTGGGCGGTAGGACAGCGCAGAGACGCTGGCAGCCCGGGTTTCACCTGTTCCATCCAGGCCCAAGAAGAAAGGAGAGCCCATAGAGCCCATGGATACCTAGAACTACACACACATACACACACACACACACACACGTCCCTCCTTTCCAAGCCCAGTGCAGCACCTGAAGGGTCCACCCGAGGGAGCCTGAGAATCCGCCTGGCCTTGGAAGACAGCTGGCACAGGAGCTCTCAGCCAGAACGGGGTTTTCCTACACAGTGGGATCTCCTCTTGTCTTGTCAAGGAAGGAGCAGGAGGGAGCTGTTTTCTGTAGAGAAGAGGCAGTTCCCATCGTTTAGGCCCAGCCTGGGGACAGCGCTCCTTAAGGATGGAGGCTTCTAAGGATCTGAGGAGTAGGAGGTGATTGCCTGTGGCTCTGCCTCTCCTCAGTCGGTTTGAACGGAGAAGGGAAGAAACATGGATGTGGGAGCTGGCGCCCATCCCTAGCCCACTCCGTCCTGAATGAAAGGAACCACTCCTGGACGTCAGGGAACTTATCCACCCTTGATCTCCTCTCACGGAGGCTGATGCTGAAGGCAGTACACTCATCCCTGGGTCCTGCCCGCTGTTTCCACATGGAGCCCTCTGCTTTCGGTGGAGAGGCAGTTGGGTTAGGGTGACTTGTGAGAGCAGGGGGAGGGTCTGCTGGTGTGTGGGTGTGCTTGTCTGCCTGCTTGCCTGTCTGTCCATGCATCCGTCCTTGTCTAAGTCTGTTTATATGAGATGTGTGTGTGCGTGTGCAAACGTGTGTCCGTGTGTGTGTGTGTGTGTGTGTGTGTGTGTGTGTGTATGAGGGGGATATTTTGCCTGAAAGGAGTGTCTGTGGGCTTCTAGTTGAGTCTCTTAACAACCCCTGCCTGCCATCAGAATGCACCGAGTCTGTGTCCCCTTGTCTCTGCCTCCCTCCCCAAAGATCCTGCAGGAATAGGATGGTAAAAGAAAGGAAGGGAGGTCCCACAGTAGCCGACAAACTTATTAATTATTAATACTTTTAAAGGGGTGCCTCGTGAGGAGGGGCAGATTTTCTTCTGATTCAAGAACTCTCCGTGGCTCTGCATAAGCAGCTGCACAGAAGAACCTGCGTATAGGGGAGCATGGGGACGGGAGGGGGGAGGCTGGGCTGGGCGATGGGCATTAGCAGGACAATGTTCTGTGCCCTTTTCCAGGGCCTAAATCCGATGCCAGTGCACGAACTCATCCGGGAAGCTGTCCGAGACAGGTTTTGAGGACAGAAGATGGGAATCAGAGGGCGGGGCGGGGATTGGGGGGAGCAGAGGACTGCGAGGAAGAGATGCGGGGAGGGACGAGAGGGAGGGAAAAAGGAGGAGAAGGGGAGGGAGGAGGGAGGGGAGGGAGTGTAGAGAGGTGCGGCTGGTTTGCTGGCAGTCAGTCGGGGCGGCTGCAGGGATCCAGCAACGTCGTCGGAGGCTCCACTACAGACCTGGGAGGAAGCCCCAGTCTCTGGCGCTGCCGCCACCCCCGGCTCACACAGCCGCCTTCAGCCCGGCTTGGTGAGGAGTAGCACGGATTCGGGGGCGCGGAGCAGTCCAGGAGAGCAGGTGAGGAGGGCTGGGCAGCGGCGCGAAGACCTAAGCCACGGAGCGTCGGGGACCCAGGCTCTGTCCCTCCGGAGGAGCTGTCCACGGAGGGACAGCTCCCAGGCCCAGAGGCCCTGGGTCGCTCAGAGTCTACAGCTTTCCAGGCGCCAATGGTCTTCCGGGAACATCCAGGAGACTGAGGGGTTCCGCTGCCAGGATGCCTGGACCGGGAGGGCTTGATTATAAAGGCTTAGGACCCCTCTGATCGTTACCGCCCACCTATGGTACTATTACTTCACCTACATCTGTCAAGCCCGAGGTTCGTGGTTTTGGTGTCCAGTACCAGGGGCCATTGGCGTTATCCCTGGGTCCCAGCTTTCTCCAGCCATTCGTGGGAAGGTGGGGAGCGCCAGCGGAGGTGCAGGCTTGCAGCACAGAGAACCTAGGAAACCAGCTCAGACTGGTGTTGGACCTTCAGGGCAAGCTCCCCAGTAGCCCCCATAAGCCAGGCCAGCAGGAGCAGAAATGGGAGGATACCGAACCATAGCTAGACAAATCCATATAAACTCGGTAAGCCTGGGCCAAGGAGCTAAGGAGGAAGGAGCTGTGGGGAACGGTGGGACACCCATCATATTGTCAGCTGGCAGGGGTCCATTCTCCTCTCCAGGATATGAAGTCACTGAGGCCCAGCCAGTGTGTTCTCCTTCCCACCACTGAGATGGTATGAAAGGAAACATTTGCTGCACAATCGGTGGAGCCTTCATTAACCTGACCTTGTCTTGGTTGACCCCTCAACAGAGCTGCGTCATACTCCTCCGGCAGTTTTTAAGCACAGTTGGGCTCAAGGACTATTGTCTTGGGAGTGCACTGTACCAGACCCACAAGGCCTTTCTGTTCAGTGGGGCCAAACTCTTCTAGCCTTGGGCCTGATTCTTCCAGCTTTCTGGATGGTCTTTCCCCAGGATGAACGGAGCCTCATCCTGGCACCTGGCTGGGCTTGACTCTGAGGCTGCTGTTGGTCGCCCAACAGGCTAACCATCAGCTTTAGCCCCTTGAGGGAGAATTAAGTGTAGGCTGGTAGAAATCTTGACTGTCTATGCAGTTTTTGGTTTAGTGGGGCAGAAGGTGGACCCCACAGCTCTAAGAACTGGCCTGTGACTTAGCCTGGCTTATTTCTAGCACACCTTCCAAACTGATCTGCCTTACCCGAGGCTGTCAGGAGAATCTAGAGGCCACGACTCCCCACTCTCCAGTACTGTGTCCTTCCATATTCCCACTGCACCCACATTTGGAGCCTGCTGCCCAGAGACTACCCAAGTCATCACTCTGACAGTAGACCCCAGGGTCCTCAAGTAGCCCAGAATGTCACCCAGAATACAGGGCTTTAAAATCCTTGAGGGCATTCAAGTACACACTCATAACACTAACACACACAGGGTGCAGAGCTTTCTGAACTCACAGCCCCTCTACTCCATAGCAGAGCCCGGCCAGGCATCCTGGAGGGAAGGAAGTCTGGGCACAGCAGATAGGGGTTTTCACTAGAGAACTACAGTCTCGGGGGAAAGTTGACACTAGTGCAGTGTGTATCAGGCATTCCAGGCAAAGCAAAGCTAGCGCAATGACCCTGGTAGGGAGTGGGCAACCCCAGCCCAGCTCCTCCCAGTGCCAGCTGGGGTGGTCAGCTAGCCTCGAGGACAGTGGCTTCATAAAAGCAGGTCTCAGCTCGTGGCTTAAGGCAGGACTTACTCTCCCAACTTGAGATTCGGAGAGGTCACTGTGGTCAGGGACACAGGGCTGAGGTCTGAGGGGGCAGTCACTGTAGCACTGAGTTCCCTCTATACTACTGTCAGTCTCTGGCCGCCTTACTGTATGGGGGTAAGGTTATAGGGTTCATTTAGGCCTAAGTGGCCCTCTGTGATGCTGCTTCTCCTGTGTTCCCAGGTCTACAGCTCTGATACTCTGGAGCAAAAGTCCCCAAGATGCCCATCCTGGAAAAGGTTCCCCCAAAGACGCCTGTAAAAACTTCTGGCTGTGAGGAGGAGCTGGTGAGGAACTTTTAAGCCACATGTGTTATCCCTGATCCCTCTTCTTACACACTCTTATTCTCAAGACAGTCTAGAGTGGCCCTGGCCCTCAATTGTTCCCAGCTCTGTGTTCTTCTGGGCAGAAGGGCAGCCCTGCCCTGTCCTTCAGAGGAGTCTGCTTGGGCCTGGCAGTCCAGAAGCCTTGTTACTGGAGGTTTAGGACAAAAACCCCAGTTCCAGTTCCAGTAGTTCCCACAGTCTAGACTCAGCTGTCTGTCCTCAATATATAAATTAAAGAGACAGTATGTTATAAAGGCAAAGAAAAGAGACTTCATCAGTTGACACATTGGAAAGATGAACAGGTAAAGAGGCCCAGTGAGTCTAAATCTATCTTCAAGGCATGCCCATAAACTGGAGATTTTAAAGGAACAATCAGGATATATGAGTATGTCCTGATATCTGATGTGTGTGTGTGTGTGTGTGTGTGTGCGTGTGTGTGTGTGTGTGTGTGTGCGCGTGTGTGTGTGTGTGTGTGTATGTGCATGCAATTAAGCAGCCATGATCGAGATTAAAGATGTGGTCGGATCATTGTCTCAGCCGTGATTCTGCAGGATAGTCAGGAGAAGTTGTTACTGTGGCCATTGGGGAAAAGCACCTTGGTTCCAGTGTTTTCCTGGTCTAGAGGGGAGCTTCCTTATTGTGGATAATTGCTCTGCTTTGAAGAATTCTGTTCTGTAAGGCTTCTGACAGCCCTGTTTTGGGAATGCAAGATAATTGATGCTTAGAACAATGACTGGAAAGGTTTAGGCACATTTGGAGGGTCCAGAAAAGAGCACTGGAAAATCCATGAGAGATAATCAAATTCCTGTTGTTTTTGTTTTGTTTTGCTTTTGTTTTTGGGACAGAGTTTCTTTTTTTGTGTATCCCTGGCTCTCCTGGAGCTTGCTCTGAATACCTGGCTAGCCTCAAACTCAGAGAGATCTGCCTGCCTCTGCATCTGCCTCCACTTGGTTAAGCCCCTCTTTGTTCTTTCAGCAGAGGGTTAGTTAGGTTAGGTATTGCTGCTGTGCTCTTTTGTTGTTGTTTGTAAAGACAGTTACTCTTTGAGTGGTTACTATGCCTACGCGCAGAATCCAGCAGGAGTTTGACCCAAAGTAAAGGGAACACACACGGAATGAAGTCAAAGGTTCCAGGCTTTCATCCCAACCTTCTTACCTTGTGGGCCAGGTGAGGTGCCAGTGTTTTGGGGGCAAAACAAGTTTCTAAATGTCAGCTATAGCCTTAGGGTGCTGGGGATGCAGATAATTACACTTGCTCACAAATCCAAGGAGAGCCCCTGACAGCAGTAAGCACTATCTCCCTCAAGTCCCCCAACCTCACTGTACCCCAAAGTCTACTTCAGACGGCTTTAAACCCAATGCGCTTGCCTAGGCAAGGCTGAACCCTCTTCCCAAGCCATGACACATCCCGGCTCCTGCTGTTGCCACTGGTTCAGCCCAGGGGCACCCAAGCATCATCTTTTCCACTGGTTTGAAACAACGCTCTCCTTCCTGGGCAGCCTTCCTGGGCAGGCAGCCTCCCTCCTGCTCCATCGAGCCTTCCAGAGATAGGGCAGTGTATCTCAGTTCAAGTTCTTACATGTGCTGGCTCCTCCACCACACTTTTCTCACCCATCCCCTGGCCCTGTCAGAATCTTCTGTTTTCTGCCATTGAACTTGCTCCTTATAGTGCCCCAACCTCTACAGCTGACCCATACCTCTGCTGCCACCGTCCATGGCATGTCCCTTTTCTCCCCCGGCACTGGGATGTCCACTCTAGAGGACCGGCACCTTCTCCCCCCTGTCTCTAAGGGCAGCCCATGGCCTGGGTCATATAAGCCACCCAGAAATTTGCACAGACTACAGAATCCTAAGTCTACACAAGGCCGGGGCTCCACAAGAGTCAAAGGAGGAAGCATGGCTGGAGCTGAGATGCCTACACTAAGATTTTTCCATTTTACCCATCACTGCTTCCCTTTCACCCAGACTTTACCACAGCACAAGTGAGACCCAGGCACTCTGGTCAAACCTTCCACCCCTCCTGGCCAGACCATCAGCTGGTCTATGCTTTTTGAAGATATTTGCCTGTTCCAGCCACGCAGACCCCTATGAATAGAAGAGGAGGAAGCAGAGTGGTTGAGGAGGGGGTGGGCTCAACCTGGTCTGGTTGGAGTGGGCTCAACAACATAGGAGACTGTCCAGACCCGTCCTTGTATTCGCATTGTCCCCAGGGCGGCAGCACCAGGGGTTGGTGCCGACACCACCTCCAGCCAGAGCAGTGTGCTCCAGAGACAGGACCAGACAGGTGGGGATTCATCCTCCCATCGGTACTAAGCCGCAGGAGAAGACGGGTACTTTCAGCAGCCCACCAGTGTAGGGGGAGCCCTTGGCTACCCCACAGAAACTCAACTCACCGCCTCACAGAGAAGGAACCCCTGAAGAAAGGAACCCTGCTGTGTGCCAACTGCACACTTTAACATGGCTTTTAAAATCTGCCTTCTCTTCTGTTAAGGGCTGAGAGACAGGAAACAGGAAGGAAGGAAGGAAGGCAGTGAAGGAGAGGAGAGGAAAGCCCCCCACGAAAAAGGAGGGGAAATGAACTGGGAGTATAGCTCAGCAACAGCACTTGCCTAGCATGTGCAAGGCCCTGGAACAGGAAAAGAGAAGAGAGCAGAGGGAAGGGGAGGGGAGAGGAGAGAGAGGATGAAATAAATGGACTAAAATTTACTATATGACCTAAGATTAGTCTTTCCATATTGTGGGTTCTGGTTTCCTCATCTATAATGACAAAAATCCCAGCCCTGGCTATGACACATTGAAGACACAAGCACACAAGACACCTGGTCAGCCACGGTTGATTAACTGGAGCAAACCATGCCCATGTGGGAAGATCCCACTGGGGGTTCCTTTCTGACTCTCGCCTCACTTGGAGCTCAGAGACCACAGGCTTCTTCTTGGATTCCCTTTGGAGGGAAAAAGCCAGTTAAATGAACATAATGTATGTTTGTTGCAGCCTTTTATTTCTCTCTTTTCATTTTCTTGGGGTCCATCAGGTTGATTGAGTTGTTGTCTCCTATGTGGAGATCTGGGCAAGAAAGAGTTCCCCCATCTCCCACTTAACTCTTCTCCCAACATAGAACCATGCCCTGCCTGGGTTTCATACCTGGAAGCATGAAACAAGAGGCACAGAACAGAAATAGCCACTGCCCTAGGAAGTCTCTCCAGGAAGCTGGCCATGACCCCACCCAAAGCCATTTAGTCCATTTGACCCTCTGTAAGAATAGCACCTTCCAGGCCAGAGAGTACGCAGGCTCTGGAGCACCAGCTGGGAGGGAGGGGTTCTTACGTGAAGAGTGACCAGCAGTCAGCAATATCGCCAATGATCTTTCATCTCAGACCCATCCTTCATGGGCGCTCAGCACACGCACATCTGTCATCCCTTCCGTCCTGTGAGAGGATCATTTTTCACGGAGGAGCCGGGCCCCTGCAGAGGGAGAACTTTCCCAAGGGCATACAAGAGATCCTCAGCAAGGTCAGGGTGTGAACCCAGGTCTGTCGGATGCCAACAGCAGGGCCAGGGTGTGAGTCCAAGACTATTTGCATTTTGTGCCTTCCTGAGACGTAGGTACAGTACAGGGGTGGGGACAGCAAGCTGGAGGGCATTAATTCACAATTCTGCTAAGCTAAGCCCAGTAAACAGGTCCCAGAATGGTGAATGGGGATGGGACAGAATGAGACCTGTTGTGGCATCAACTCAGGGACAGGTATGGACCATATTAAAGAAAGGGAGAGAGTGAAAACTCATGAACCCTCTTTTTCAGGACTTACCCAAATTGCCAGTGCCCCCACTGCAGCAAACACTGGCCACCTACCTGCAGTGTATGAAGCACCTCATACCAGAAGAGCAGTTCAGGAAGAGCCAGGCCATCGTGAAGAGGTTTGGGGCCCCTGGTGGCCTGGGTGAGACCCTGCAGGAAAAACTCTTGGAGAGGCAGGAGAAAACAGCCAACTGGGTAAGGCTTCCCGACAGAAGCTAACAAAAGACCTCTGGAGAAGGGAGGAGGAAAATGATGTGGGGAAGGGTAAGAGCCAAAGTAGATGGGTTGGGGGAAGATGGAGATGACTGATAGATGGGAACAGAGTGGTAGCATAGGTTGGGCTACAAGGGAGAGAGGCAGGCAAGATGAGGCAAGGGATGGGACTGGGCAAAGAGGAGGACAGAACATGACAGGTGAAGACAAGTGAGAGCTGGGAAAGATGGGACACAGCTAGGGACAGGGGAAAATGGGGATGGAGATGAGCTCAGAAGGCAGAGTGGGGGTGACAGGTAGGGCTAAGACACAAGGACAGGTAGTGGCAGGGATGTACCACTAAAGAGGGGAGAAGAGGAAGAAACAAAGGAGATGATGCTGTGAAGATGAAGGGCAGGCTTGGAGGACTGGGAAGATGCAGGCTCAGCACACAGCTGGGGCTTAGTGCATTTGTGGGATAGACAGATGGATGGATGGATGAACGGACTGACAGACGGGGATGGATGAATTATCCACCAAGGGCTCTAATTTACGGTAGGCAGAACAGGATGGATGACCTCTGCTAGGACAGTGTCTGTTTAGAAAGGGTGGGTAGGGGCCCAGATGTCAGGGTAATCCTCCCTCCCTGTGCTTTCTGGCAGGTATCTGAATACTGGCTGAATGACATGTATCTCAATAACCGCCTGGCCCTGCCAGTCAACTCTAGCCCTGCTGTGATCTTTGCTCGGCAGCACTTCCAAGACACCATTGACCAGCTAAGGTGAGGCCATGGTGCCCCTGGGTGCACAGCAGAGGAACCCACCCTAGATGTGGGGCCAAGCCTCATGCCAAGAAGGAGAGCCCCGAGCTGGTGCAATGGCTGAGCTTGCTGGGGCCAAGTAACACAAGACATCTTCTCTCGACACCATCAGGCCAGGGGGAGGTCTTTCCCAAAACACATTTATTTGATGGTGCTAATAAGGGCCAAGGGCCCCAGGGACCCCACACTGCAGTCTTGACCTGACTCGGTGAGCTGTCATTTAAAAGTAGTCCTGACTGGGACACGCTGCTCCAGGTGCCTGAGAATTCCTCTGTGCCCCCTGGAGCCCTGCTCCAAACAGACTCCTGGGGGAGGGACATCTCTCTGCGCCAGCGCAGCTGCCATCTGTTGCAATTTCAGAGCTCAGTGAGCCGTTGGAAGGGCCTCTAGGTGCACTGAGAATGGTGGCGGTGGTGGGTAGGGGCAGGAAAGATGGGCCTCCCTGTTGGAGTCTGTCAGAATTTCATCCTCTTAATGTCTCAATGGGAACAGAGGCACAGCCCAGGCCTAGCCCCCATTGCCTTCCCCCTCCCCTCTAGAAAGAGGAAAGAGGATGGATGGATTCTGAAGAGAGTTCTCCAAATTGCATCTGAGAGGCATTTTCCCCCTATGCAATTAGGCCAGGCCTCATCATCCATAGACAGTTAAGATGGTACTGTCCCCTGGCACTGGGCCCTGAGGCATTTCTCCCAGGACTCACTTTCCTTTTCATTAGCCACCAAGAGGGTTCAAAACACAGGCTTTCTCCCAGGAGATTGCATTTCCCAGAAGACCAGACACAGCATTAGCCTTGCCTTGGGGGAACTTCACCCCTCACCTTCCCTTTCTTGCCACTCATTCTGCCACTCCTCCAGGCCCCTCTTCCTTTTCAAAGTTACTCTGCCTTCCTCTCGCCACCTCCAGAGCTAAACCTTCCCCAGTCCTCACCAAAGGACCATTTTTTAATCCAAGGCTGTGGTGGGCTGACAGCCCTGGGGGGAGGGGCAGCACGACCCACATCCCATTAGTGCACATGGGGCCTGGCATATGGCAGGCAATAGATGGGTGAGTTAGGAGCAGAGGGAGGGGAATGGGAGCATAGAAGGAGGAAGGGAAGGAGGAGGAAGTTAGGGAGAATAAGGGAAAGGTGAGAGGGCGGGGGGGGCCGGCTGACGCACCCCTCAGTGTCTCTGTGTCCCTGCAGATTTGCAGCCAGCCTCATCTCTGGTGTGCTCAGCTACAAGGCTCTGCTGGACAGGTAGGCCATGGCCCCGGCCTGGGAGGGGTAGGGCCCTGCTTGGCTGTCTTGTCCTCACCACCTTTCTCTGAAATGTCCCTCCCTCGGGATCTTCTCGTTCCTCCTGTGGTGTGAATTACACAGTTTGGGTCTGAAGATCCCCGGAAGGGTGGAGAAGGTGGCAGTGTTAGGGGAGGTGGTGGTAAGCTAAGCGTTGCCATGGGGATGATGGTCTCCCCTCTTTGAGGTGTCCACATGCCCACCCAGCTCAGTGAACATGGGGTCCTCCCACAGGTGATGGGAACAACGAAAACAGTGAGCTCTTAATTTTAGGAGAAGAGTCCCCCTCCTAGCCAACCCCAGGGCACTGGGACCACCAGCGAGAGCAAACAGCCACAGGTTGCTGGAAAGAATGAAGGGCCCAAAGCAGTGTCCTATGCATAGATAAGGAAGTGACACTCAGAGAGGTTTAATAATTTATCCGCAGCCACACAGCTAAGAAGTGGAAGGGCACAAGAGAAGTCTTCACTCTCTGTTCTATGTAGATTCAGGTCAGTGTTTACCCAATCTTGGGACAGAAACTAAGCTCTGTCCCCAGGAAAGAGGGTTAGAGAGGCAAGGCTCAGGCCCTGGGGTCAGCACACCTGAATCTGAATTGTGTATTAGACAGAGCACTGACTTGGGGCCAGTATGACAGCTCTGTCTCCACACGGGGCTGCCAAGCCTGTGGGCTGCCCTTTGCAGCCATGTTTCTAGAGCTTTCCTTCATCCTCGGACTGAGCCTCAAAGGGCTCACTCCTCCATTCACCCAGCATCCATCTTCAGCGAACCTGTCCCACCTAGCACCCTGGCTGCAGAGTAGAGGAGGGACCATGGAGCCACACACTCCCGCTTGAGTGTACAGGTGTGTGTGTGTGTGTACGTGGGTGTGTGTTTGTGAGCACATTACATGCATGCATACAAATGCCTGTTTCCATGCAAGCCCACATAATAGTTCATGTGTCCTGTACTTGCAAATATCATAAGGCTGGGACATTATAAAGAGTGTCTGGCTAGGACACTTGAGGATTTACTCTTCAGGGTATTTTACTTTCAGTGTATTGATGTTCAAAAGATGAGGAGAAATTAGGCTCTTACCTATTCAGATGGACACAAAATAAAACCCTAGTTTTTCCTCAAACCTGAACCCCAGGCAGCCTCACGGGGGCATCTCCTGGTTACTACAAAGGGATCCAGTAGAGCTCTGTATGCTTCTCCTGTGTACACTCACCCTCCCCATCCTGTCTTCTCAGTACAGGCAGTAGGGGATCCCGATCAGTGGGTCTAGGAGTCTTGTGGTCACTCTTTCTCCCTCCCTGGCATCCATGGTGCGCAGATGCGGCCACCACCTACCCCAGCTGGCTCGCAAACACCTTTCCTACCTGGTCCACATTATATTCCCACTGTGGCTGGAGTCTTCTTCCTGGTGCTTCCTGGGACAGACTTTGGTCCTTTACTTATACAAGCAGGGCCATTAAAAAGCAAAACAGGACAGGATATTCTGGGAATATAGCTCAGTGATAGAGCACTTGCCTTGCATGGGTGAGGTCTTGGGTTTAGTCCTTAGTACTGACAAGTCAAATACACTCCCACCCCAACTCACACACACGAAAACCAGAGCTGGGAATGCTGTGTTTCCGTGATGGTGTGTGTGCATTTAGCATGGGTGAGGCCCTGGGTTCAACCCTTAGCTCCAAAAGACAAAAACAGAGAATTTAAATCATGCTTGGGCATGTCAAAGCTGCCAGGGGCTCTTTAATGCCTCAGAATAAGCTGCCAACTTCTACCCTGCCCACAGCCTAGGGGCCTGTCTGCGTCCATTTTTGCAGCCTTTTCTTTACTCTTACTTCCTGCCTTTCACTGGTCCACTGGTAAGCTGCAAACTGTCTCTGGAGAAGGGTCTTTATTTTCGAATCTCGTAAAACACAACAAAAAAATATAATTACTAGAAAAGATTTACAAAAGTGTAAAATACAAGACTGCATGCTTTATTATTGAATTCAATTGGCATAAAACTCCCACCATTGCTACAGACGCTTTTCTATTCTAGCACTCATCACAGGTCAGTTACGAAGCTTCCGTGAACATCCTCACTTTGAGTGCCATAGCTGTGGGCCTATCTGCCAGCCCATCTGCCCTGAAGCTTCTTACCCTCTGGGCTCAGCTCAGTCAAGCAAGCAGTAATAAGACTTCCTCTTAGTCCTGGACTCCTGCCCCTGCCAGTCGTTCAATCTGCCTGAAATCCTCCTGATTGCCAGTCTTCAACAAACTTCCCAGCAACACATCCCAGGACCCAGACCCAGTCAGAGTAGGAAAATTGTCTCTGCTTACTGTTATATTCCCCAGAGCACAAAATAGTACCTGGCATAAAAGTGCTCAGCAAACTTTGGAAGCTGAGAGAACGAAAGAATAAATAGGTTAATGGGTGAAGAGTAGGTCAGTATGTAGATGGATGCTGAGTATATGGTTGCATAGTAGATGATTGGCTGCACAGTGGGTGGATGGATAGTGATGGATAAATACTTGACGAGTGCATGAATGGATGTATGCATGTGTGCATGTATGCATGGTAGGTGGGTGAACGAATTGATGGGTGAGTGGTAGCTGAATGCAGGGGTGGTGGATAGTTATATGTGTGTTAGAAGAATGGTGGATGAAAGTATGCATGAAAAAAGGAGCAGATGAATGAATGATGCAGTAGTTACTTTTCTGTTGCTGTGATAAAATGTCACAATCAAAAGCAACTTACAGAAAGAGGAGTTTATTTTGGCTATGGTTTCAGAGGGGTAGGGATGGCATAATGTCAAGGAAGGCATGAAAACAGACAGACAGATCAGAAAGAAAGCTGCCTGAACACATTCCCACAACACATTTAACACATGTCAATGCATGACAGTGGTGTATGAATGGATGCATTGATAGTATGTGGATGAATGACTAGATGTGAATGGATAGATGTATAATGGCTAGATGATAGGTAGATGGATGGATGCATGATGGCTGTGGTTGAATGGTGGATGTATGTATGTATGTATGTATGGATGGATGGATGGATGCATGGTAGATTTGTGGGTGGTTGAATGGGAGATAGATAGATGTATGTGGGATGTTGGATGAGTGGACGGATGGATGGATGAATAGATGAATGGATGGATGGAAGAATACATGATTGTAGTGAATTGATGATAGATGGATGCATGTATGGAAAGATGGATGAATGGATGAATAGACAGATTCCATGGATAAATGGGTGGAAGGGTAGATGGATGACTGAACATGCATGGTGGATGGATGGATGGTTAGATGGATAGATGGACAGACAGATGGATGGATGGACAGATGGAATGATAGATATATCATTCAGAAACTACATAACAAAAAGAACTTTCTACTTTAAACCTTGAGAAGGTTTCAAGAATAGAAATAAAGAATAGATTCTTGAAAGAAGAGTTTTCTTAAAAAGACAGTGTAGTACAGGGGTAGAGGGAAAGGTATGCCAAGAAAAGATTGGTGTAAGCAAAGGCACGGAGTGTTAAAAGGCAAAAATTCCATATGCATTGCCTGAGGATGGGGTGAGGATGGAGTTGTGGAGGTTTGTGGAAATCATGAGGTGCTCCATGGGCCACGGAAATGGAACATTCCACCACATCACGAGATGAAGAAAAGCCCTGCGGTAGTGCTGTTGTAAGCTTGGTGTGCCACGAGCCTGACCGTGACAAGGAAGTACAGGCAGTAGGCCAGCGGCAGAGCATTTGGTTTGCTTGCATACGGCCCTTTTTGAAGGTTTGGTGTAAAAGCCTTCAAAAAGAAAAAAATAAGGCTACCATAGAACCCACCCCAAGGCCTTCTCCTCATCTCTGTCCTCTCACTCCTGCCTGCCTGACTTGCTTATGCTCTCTGCTTCCAGCCACTCCCTCCCCACGGACTGGGCCAAGGGCCAGCTCTCAGGGCAGCCCCTGTGCATGAAGCAGTACTATAGGCTCTTCTCTTCTTACCGGCTTCCTGGCCATAACCAGGACACACTGGTGGCCCAGAAGAGCAGCACCATGCCCGAGCCAGAACATGTCATCGTGGCCTGCTGCAGCCAGGTAAGTGGCCCATGTCAAAGGCTCTCAGACTTGGAGAGGATGCAGAGCATATAGTGGCTAGGGGTGCCCATCCATTCCTGCCTCTTCACAAGGGCACAGGCTGGTTCCCCATGTCGTACGGTAGCATTTCCTACTCGGTCAGTCCATTCTCTCCAGCAGCTGTATTTTAAGAATGGAAAGAACATTCAGTTTGGGAATGAGGCCCTTGGCTTCTTATCTCTGAGAAGGCAAAAACGTAGGGTCATGAATGAGGTCCAGTATGGCCTCGGGCCCTTCATCTTCACAGCTATTTGTTTTCACATAGTCCATGTCCTTCCTGTGGATGGACAGAGTAAGGACTAATGGCCAAGACTTCCCATGTGTAAGACTGTGGGTCAAGAACTTACATTTATTAATTTCATTTAATTACAATAACCCAGTAGGCCTTTGAGCCTTCATTTGACAGCCGAGAAGGTGAGGCTTAAGGAAGCTAATGGTGTGTAAGAGGAAGGACTCCAGGTCACCAACTGCCCAAGGCCAGGCTCTATTCTAAAGTTCAGGTTATCAGACATGGGTCTACAGGGCCAGTAAGTGTCCCCTTGGCAGGGGCACAAGCTAAGCATGAAGGCTACTGACCCTGTTGGTGCCTACTATACCACACATCCCGTACTTGGCTGCTTCACAAAATATTTCCTGTGATGAAAAGTGGGGGTTGGGGTCTTCCTGTCTTTTTGTGTTGAAAGCTTAAGTTTGACACCTAGCTCTGCCCCCTACCCACCACCCTACTCATTGTCCAGTGTTTTCTTCCTGGCCTCACTTCAGTAGATTGAGAGCTTGGGGAAAATGTGTCCTCTGAGGTAGCTGTGACCACTGTTTGAGGGCCTAACAGCTAACAGGGGTCATCCCAGCCCATCTAACACCCTGACCAGTCAGCCACAAGACCTTTCTTCATCTTCATTCACAGAAAGTCAAAACAAGCATTCCTCAGCCTCCACTCAGCACCTTAGCCAAGCCTTCTGGAAACAGCCACAGCTCCGACTTCATGGTCTTCGATGAGGGTGATGGGTGGGGCAGTTACTTATGTCTGTATACGGAAGAGGATGTGACAGGCTGTGCTCAAGAAAGAGACCCTTTACCAAGTCCAAGGCTCTGGCTTTCAGAGCTGTAGAATCACAGCGCTGCAAGGCATACATGCCAAGCTCACGCATGCACAGATGCATGTGCTCAGGCGATACCCAGCATTTGGTGTGTTGGCTTGTTGTTGCTGCTTAGCTCTATACCCACAGCTCTGTGCATAGCTGTTCCTTCTAGTTCACGGTGCACTGGATGAGTACACTGCATTTTACTTACCCAGTCCACTCCAAAAGAACAGGTAGGCTTTCTACTGCTTTGCTAAATCAAAAGGTCGAACCTGCACATAGTCCTTCATTTTTGTCCGGTGCACACGGAGGTGCTTCTCTAAGCCCTAGGCTACAGTCTGCGCATACACGTGCAGCTTCTGGGTCATAGACAAGCACTTTCAGTTTTGATTGACACTGCCTTTCAACAGTGGTTGTACCCATTTATACTTGACTCTGCAGACGGGATAATTTTACATGCCCTGGGCACCACAAAAAAATATTTTTTTAAATAAAAAAAAAAAGAAGGAAGAAAAAAGCCTTCTCATAGCTAGGTTTAATCTAGCCTGTGCTAGGGAGAGTTTGGAGTTGAGTACAGTAACAGCTTTGGAACCTCTCCAAAACGAGACAACTCAGAACCATTAAACACCCCGGGAACCTCGGGCCTGAGCTTCTCTGTGAAGGCTCCGTGCAGGCCTGGAGCCTTGGGCCGGTTGCCACAAGTGATGTCTTTGACCTGTTTCCCCCACAGTTCTTTGTCTTGGATGTTGTCATTAATTTCCGCCGTCTCAGTGAGGGTGATCTGTTCACTCAGTTGAGAAAGATAGTCAAAATGGCGTCCAACGAGGATGAACGCTTGCCTCCAATCGGCCTGCTGACGTCAGACGGGAGGAGCGAGTGGGCCAAGGCCAGGACGGTCCTCTTAAAAGGTTAGCTGCAGTACCAGCCCATCTCCATCTCATCCTCATGCCCATTGGCTTTGCCTCCTCCTGGGTTAAGAGCGCAATCTCATCCCCATCAGCCATAGCGCGGGAAGGTCCGACCTCCAGCTCAGGGCGGAACAGTGGGGAGTCAGAAACAGAACGGATCTACCTGTTGTATTTTTGCATTCTATGTGATGATACTCAAGCTTCCTGGGTGAGATAAAGGAGGCCCAGAACTGTGGGTCATCGGGAAATATCGAGTGCAGGAGGTTTTGAGAGAGAGGAGGGCTGGAGACAGCTAGCAGCTGTTTTACTGGTGGGATGTATGGCGTTCATTTGGGGACTCGAGTCGCTGGAAAAGCAGACAGATGATGTAAGGACCTCCGCTGGGAGTATACTTGATCTCCTTCTTCACCTGGTTTCTTGGTCAGGACTTTTCATCTTCAACCTGACCCATGTTCCTACTTATGAAGATCCTATACATGACCGCTAGAGGAGTCCATCTCTCTGGGTGTGCATGTGTGGAACTGAGATGACTGAGCTAGATCTAGGGTATGAGAGACAGATAGGACAAAGTCTCTGCCCCGTGCAACCCGGTGACAGGAACAGAACAAGAGAAGGCACCAGGAGGGAGTCCAAGGACACAGGGATGCCATCTTCACCCATATGAAGAAATAGGGGCAGCAGGTACCACAGAGGTGACCAAGGACTTCAGAGAACAGAAGGGACACCTTCAAACAGGGCTGGGAGGCTTTGTTGGGAGAAAAGTGTGAAAAGCAGGCGGGGTGGAGGATGACATCTAGGCAGATAAGTCAGTGAGGACAGAGTCATCCCCATACTAGGAACATGTTGCCTTGTTCTGGGAATCATAAGAGCGCCTGCTTAGCAAAGACGCCTGTGCCAGTCAGGTGTACTGGGCCCCGGCTCCCAGATGACAAGTGTTTGGATTTTCCAGGCCCCTTCCTAGAAAATTCTTCCCCCAGAGTTGGTTGGCTTCTGGTACCATGCCAAGATCAACTCTGATGTCAGGGCCTCAGGCCCTCCCCAAGCTTTCTTCCTTGCTAGAAGCACAGTCTCCACTTTTTAAAGATTTACTGTAATTTTTCTTCCCCATCCCTGGGTATGTGTGTGTGTGTTGGGGGTGGTACACATGAATGCAGGTACCCATAGCATCAGGAAGAGGGTACTAGATCTCTGGAGCTGGAGTTACAGACACCATTCACGGGTGGGTACTGGGCCAAACTCGGGTCCTCGGAAAACTAGCCCCTCCCCCTCAGCCGTCCCTACAGTTCCCTTGACCTATTTTCTTGTCTTGAATGACTTGTTGTCATGCAGGAAGCTCTGCCTTTGTCTAGTAAAATGCTCTGCCCTTCCCCCTCTCCCCACCACTACCATATGAGGACAGGGGCCTGTTTGGTTTAATGTCCAAATCTAATAGACAGTAGTAGTGCAATCACACCTGTTAAGTAAAATGACAAAGGCTTACTAAGAAGACCAGGGCCAGACATATTTACCACTTACCAATTAATTAATTATTATGCTCCAAATGCCGAGCACCTGCTAAGTACTTGGTCCTAAATGGAGGGCTGCAGAGAGCACAGAAATCTGTGCCCCAGGTCCATTTTCACGGATATGACTGTCATGTTGGGGAATTAATAACTTAGAATTTGAAAGTAGTTAATTCCCCTAGGATACTGTAGTGAAATCATACCCCACTCTTTTTTCCCTCTGGGCATGAAGACAGGCATCAAAATAATCACCTCTGCAGCCCAGATAGTTTCCACTTTATTAGCAGGCCAGGCCCAGGATGACTGAATGGGGTTGCCTTAAGGTCTGAGTGCTTGGGCAGCACTAATCAGAATTAATTTGTTAATGGCATTTGATCTGGCTTTCTGAATGGAAGTGCTGTTTTTAAAGGAAGTTCAGCAGAAAGAGATCACACACACACACCTCCCCTTGGGCAAATCAATTAATCCAATTAGCACCACTGGCAGTGTCTCTGCACAATAGAAAACCAGTTCTTCCCAGAGTGACTCCCTCTTCCCTGGAGCGGCCTCAGAAGGGAAACAAGGAAGCCGGTTCAGAAATTATTTCTGTTTCCAAGTGAACTGCGGACAGCAGCATGGGCGAGGGCTGAGAGTGAAAATGAAAAGATGCAGGCGAGTCTATCCAGGTCCCAATGTAGGAGCATCATCAGGAAAGAAAGGGAAGGGAGATCCCTGAGTTCCTTATTTGATCCACTAAGTGGAAGCTGGTATCCTTTGCTGAGATGGGGAGTGGGCTGAGAATGGAGAGATCCTGTCCAAGCACATTTGATCTGAGGTACCCTGACTTATCTCAGTGGAGGTGTCATGCTAGATGTGTGTGTGTGGAACTCCAGAGAGAGAGAGAGAGAGAGAGAGAGAGAGAGAGAGAGAGAGAGATCAAACAGTTGTAAATTTGAAAGGCAGTGAAACCCAAGTAATAAGTAATGTTTAAAGTTATGAGCCTGGATGAGATCATCTAGAAACGGAACAGGGTCTCAGGGGTCAATCAGAGAAAGATGCAAAAGGAGTGAGAAACAGCCAGGCAAGTGCAGGAAAACCAGGAGATTGGAAAGGGGAGGAGAAGAGCATGTCCAACCACATGGAAGTCTGTTGAGAGCTTAAGAAAGAACAGCTCCAAGAGGAACTACTGAGCTTTGCCCCTTGGCCCTGTCTGTGAGCTTGACAAGGCTCTGGCTAGAGGGTAGGAATTACCACCACGAATGTGGGTAAAAACAACAGAAGGAAATTGTTGGTGGAGTGGTCAATGACTAGACCCAGCACATGTAGGAGACTGTTCAGAAATTTGGGAGTTTTAGAAAAGCAAAATAATAGGACATTTCTGGCAGAGGATAAGAACCAGGGAAGTCTGAGTAGCAGGGGAGGGGAGTGCCACAAAGGAATGGGGTAGAGAAACTGCCAGTGAGGGAGGGGGCAAAGCGAGGAATGTTTGCAAAGGTGAAAGAAGGTAGAAGCCGGGATAAGGGGCCTTTGCTGGATCTGAGCTGGTATGGCGGAATATAAGGACGCTCTCAGGGGTGGCTCCTGGTCAGGGAAGGGCAGAATCACAGTGTGAGCTAGAAGTGAGGGTGGGATTCCGAAGATGGAGGAATATGTAAAATAGCTTCCTGGGAAGTGGGAATGAAACTTCCTGTGGATGATACTGAGATTTTTCAGACTGTTTTGGGCACCCATAGGAGGGTTTTGGGAACCACCAAGCTTAGTAAAGGCTACTTAACATTATTACAGGAGACCATATACAAATGTACACACACACACATGCTCCCACACTCATGCACACACGCATACATGCACACACAGTTCAGCTTCTCAGACTCAGGAGAGGTGAGTCCCTGGAGTTAGCAGACTTGCTGACTAGAACTGGGTGACAGGTAGGACAAGCAGTGGCCATGATGCTGGAATCCGAGTCGAGGACGTTGCTATAGTGCTCAGGCTGCCATGGCGAAGTGTCACAAGGCTGTGGTTAGCAAGAGTGGACTGCTTCCTGGTTCAGGAGGCTGAAGTCCACCACCAGGGTAACCATAGGGCTGCTTTCTCCTGAGGTCTCTCTTTGTGCCTTGCAGGTGACAGCTTCAACCCGTGCCTCCACACAGTCATTTTTCTGTATGGGTCTGGGTCCTAGTCCCACCTTCTTATAAAGATATTAGTCCTTTTGGATGAGGATTCGTGATAATGAGACCCCATTTAACTTAATTAGCTTTTTCGGAGGCAAGGGGTCAGCTTCTGATAGAGATCAGTTCCCCAGTGGGTGCCATGGTCACGCTGTCAGAGATGAGTGGGTCCAGGAGGAGAGAGAAGAGAATATGGGCTGCTGCATCCACACAGTAGTAATGAGGAGGAAGAAGGAGATGCAAGAGACCAGATACTCACGACAGGAAGTTAGGAAGAGTTGATACAGTGTAGTGGGAAGGAGACAATGTCTGGGGTGGGGAGACTAAAAATAATTTCAGGCTCCAGATCCAAATGGAAGAGGATGAGGGACAGGGATTGCGGAGAAGGGACCTATCCAACTTTCACCCTGGATATATGGGTATGAAAGAAAACAGTAGTGTCTTGTCATGGGGCACAGCAGGGGGGAACACTTGGGAGCATTGGGTTCCAGTTGAAGCAGGTGGGTGGAGCATTCAGAGGGGTTAGCCGTGCTGAGAACTGGCCCATTACAAAGAGCGCTGTGAATCGTTCCAGTGAGTACATGAAGATGGGGGAATGGGAGGAATCTCCGTAGCCAGCCATGCCCCTCACTTCATACAGTCTAGAAGTTGCTGTCTGCCAGCTGACAGGGTTTGCTGGGGCCCAAAGTAACTCAGTCTTGATGCTGAGCCATTCCCAGATGTCATAGATCTCAACTCTCAGCTGACACCCCAGAGTCCCACCTCCCTTTTCTGTGTTGGCACAGGGCCAGAGAGGTGCTGTCCAGCAGACTGACTGGGACTCTCCACTTCTTCCTGGTAGAGGGGGCTGACCATGGACACTGTTCATAGGACATGTGCCCTCTAGTCAAAATGAGAGCCCTCCAGTGAGAGCCAGTGGGGCAAAGGATGGGCCACACCAGCCCTGTACAGTCAACCTTTCTCCTTCTGGACCCTGTCACTGATTCTCTACACAGCCCTCAACTAGGACTGTCCCCACTGAGAGCTTCCAAATCAGTGAGTCCAACGCCCTTCCCTGATACTGAGTGGGGCTTATGAGGGTTCAGGGACCACCAGGGGGCACAGCGCACCAGAGGAGCAGACCACCTGTGGCAAAGTCCATCCCTTCCTTATTGCCAAATGGAGTTTTTCCTTTCACGCTCACTCAGACAACACACCTGGTAAGTACTATTGGTTCCCTTAGCAACTATGGGCCAATTCTAAGATTGCTCTGGGGTGCCTTGGTGCCAGGGCATACAGGCTACAACCAGAGAAGCATTCGGAAGGAATGAGTAGCCACATACCTGGCCTGTCATAGCTTAGAAGGCAGTGGGAACTAAGGCCCAGCCAGCCAGCCATACAGTAGGCTTGGCTGGACCTAAGAATCCTTTGAAACCCTGCTTTAAAAAACAAAACACGAGAAAGGTTCCCAAACCTGAGGGATTTTCTAGTAGGGTTGGAGTGGACTAGGATTCTGTTTTAAAAGAGTGAAGCTATGGTTGGGACCCACTTACTCAGCAGCTTCAGCCACACACCAAGCTCCTCGTTTTGTTCATGGCCTCCATCCTCGGTTAGAGTTTTCATTCTGCCTACGAAGTAGAGATTTTTGCTCATATGGCTTCTGCAATGTCCTAGCCTTAGAGGTAGCGGCTGGAAGCGACTAGGCACCCAGCTACCCAGCCTGAGGTCACAGTACAGGGGGGGAAGGCGGAGTCTGAAGGTGAACACGGGGCCTCAGAAGGGTCTGCGCATCCGCAGAAGACCTTCCTCCCCATCAAACTGTGAAACTGTGGCCTCCTGAACCCAGGAGGAGCTAACACCATTATCATGGTCTGGAAATTTAATTAGACATTCAGCCCTGAGTCTGGAAGACTACAGTGCCTGTCAATTTGTAGGAGAAGTATGGCCAGCTTGGAGAGGGCCCCCAAGCCCTCCGGCTTTCCTGGGCTCTGTGTGGCGATCCTGGGAACAGACCTTACGGGCAGATGCTCTCCGTTTACACAGCCCGTAAATATTTATCCCCAGCAGCCAATTAGAGCCAAGGCTCTGCTTCCAAGGAGGGGGCCGACAGAAGGTAGTTGCAGCTGCATGAGGCCGTGGTCATGGTTTACAAGAACTACTCAGGAAAGGGGGCAGAATGCTGTTTAAATATTGTCATCCAGAGCTCTCGGCAAGTCTGTTGGCTTTAAAACCAATTACACATTAGCAGTAACAGCCTCTCTGATTTAATTGGCCCAGAAATACCTCCTGCGCTTTCGAACTGGAATACAATTTTCTTTCTCTAGGGAGGGAGGCTCTGGGACTATGTCCCGCTCTGCAGTAGAAGCACAGAGGCCTTTGTGGTGACCACATCCAGACAGGAAGAGTGAGAGGTCCAGAGCGAGAAGGCCTGCTGTTGAGCTGTCCCCTTTGTCAGCGACAGCCTGGGATTTCTATTCCATGGTGGAGACCCCAGCCTGCTCCATGGGTATAATGAGGGCATATGGCCTGGTACCTGGTTCATCAAGGGTGTTCACGAAATGAGAACTCTTATTAGATTTAGGGGAAATCTCTGGGTCATTTTGCCCAAGGTCCACCTGGATGCTGCCCATGTGGTCAGAAGCAATGGCCTGCAGTCTTGTAAGCTTCATGGCTCTCTTCCTTATGTACATGTCATCCTAACTTCCCAGCTTTTTACCTTGGGTGCATTTCGTGTCCCCTGCCTTCTACATACCATATTCAACACCACACATGCACACACACACACACACACACACACACACACACACACACACCCTCAGTCTCTGAGTTCCTATGCACATTGGTCCTGTGGTATCTGGAGACACTGTTTCCTTGATGCCCTTCACCCACTCTGGCTTTTACACTCTTCCTTCTTCCTCTTCCTCATCGCTCCCTGAGCCTAACGGGGGGAGTTTAACGAGGACAACCCATTCAGGACTTAGTGTTCTAAAGTCTTTCGCTCTCGGCACGTTGGACAGTTGTAGGTCTCTGCATCTGTCCCCGTCTTTTGCGCAAGGGAGCTTCTCTGGTGCTGGCTGAGTCAGACAGTAATCTGAGTCCAGGTCCCCTGTGGCCACCTGCGGCGGGGAGGGTCCAGGTAGAAAGTGTTTTAGGTATCAGAGGCTGACACAAAGGAATGGGAATGGGCTGGAAGAGAGGGCTGAGAGGGGCCACAAGAATGAGAAGAGCTGGATGCAGCCCGAGGTTCCGCAGAGTCCCCAGGAAATAGTGATGAGGGATGGGAGACTGGCAAGCAGCCTAACAAGCTGGGCGTGAGACTGGACAGATTGCAATCGAGGAAGGAGAGTGAAAGCTCTCCCCCCCTCTCCTTCGAATTAAGTTAAACTTATATTGGCATAAGTATAGGTATTTCCATTAAGATGGAGATAGACCATGTCTCTGTCTACCATAGAGCTGACATCTTGCAAAACTGCGGTACAGTGTCACACCCAGGCTGCTGTCAGCCAATTGCAGGCCATCTCTATCACCTCAAGGATTCCCCAAAGTAGACTTTTGAGCCTCGCTTGCCTTTCTCCCACTTCAACTCCCCTTTAGGCCCCGGCAACTGCAGAGCTCTCCATTTTTATAATTTTGTTGCTTTAAGAGTATTATACACATTAAATCCTATGGAATGTGTGGTTGTCAGATTTTTTTTTTTAACTCAGCATAATTCTCCAGGGATTTATTGAAATTCATTTTGGTGTTTTTGTTTTCTGAAAGGGTTTCTCTGTGTGACCCTAGCTGTCTTTACACTTGCTATATAGCCCAGGCTGGTCCTGAATGCAGAGATTCCCCTGCCTCTGTGCACCAAGCACTGGGATTAAAGGGTGAACCACCACACCTAGCTTGGTATATGGGTTTGTACAGGAATATGTCTACATTTCCGGAGAAATGTTCAGGCATGACTCTAATAGGACAAATTAAAGGTGCCTGCTAAGCTTCTATTTTATGTGTGTGGGTGTTTCTGTCTGCATGCCTGTCTAATGACATTGAGTACCCATGCATGTGTTAATGTCCTCTTTGGTGAAGTATCATTTCACAGGCTGTCTATCTGCTAATTTGACTTTTTCACCGCGAGGTTTGAGAGTTGCCTGTTTGTTCTAGATGCAATTTGTTGATACATGGCTCCCAAATATTTCATACTTGTCAATAGCTTATCTTAATGGAACATTCTAATGAGCAATACATTTATTTTTGTTGCAGTTTAATTTATCAACTACAATTGTGCTTTGGGTCAAGACTAAAAATTCTTTGCTTAGGCCTAGATACCAAAACTTTTCTCCTGTCTTTTTTTTTTCCTGAAAGTTTTGTAGCATTACAGTGTATTCTGTTAAGCCAGAAATCCATCTGGAGTTAGCTTCTGTATAAGGTATAAAATTCATGTCAAAGTTTTAGTTTCTTTTCCTGTGGGGATTCTGCTGCTTTGAGAACCTTTGTTGAAGAAACGGCTCTCCTCTTACCATTCCGCCCCTTTCAATATCGGTGTGGCACATTTGGCGAGTCTGTTTTGGGGGGTGTTCCATTTACCTGTGTGTTTATCTCTCTGTCCATACAATATGGTCTTGTTTATGAAGCTATACAACGGTCTTGAAATCCAATTTACAGATTCGGCTAACTTTATTCTTTTTCAAAATAGTTTTAGCTGTTTTGTTTCCTTTGTTTTCACACAGACTTACAAATAATCTTAATCCCTATCTGCAAAAATCCTAAGAGCTTGATGAAAATTCTATTGAACCTATGTATCCGTTTGGGGAAAACAAAACCTTACGATGTTGGGTCTTCCAAAGCATGTGCATAGAATAGCCCTCCTCTGATTTTGAGTTTTCTTTCTTTCACTTGTGGTTTGCTATTTTCAGCATAAAGCGTCCTGTATATTTTTGTTAGATTTATATTGAAGTATTTAATTTTTATGAATTATTACATTATGAAATATTTACTTTTGATGAATTATAATTGAGGTATTTTATTTTCATAAATGTTTGTCAATGGTATACAAAAGTATACTTACCTTTTGTGTGTCAATCATATCTCTTGTAATATTGATGAATTCGTTTATTAATTCTATGAGAGTTTTTTTTAACATTGTGTGTCTGTGTGTGTGTGCACATTGGTAACATGCTTGTTTCAGAGATCAGAAAACAATTTGCTGAAATTAGCCTTCTCCTTCCATTACATGGGTTCTGGAGATCAGACTCAGGCTGTCAGGCTTAGCAGCAAGCATTTTTACTCCCTGAGACAGCTTGCCAGTGCGCCGAGAGTTTTAAATAAATTACATAGGGCATCCTAAGGATTACTAAAGGTAACTAGTGCTGTTTTGTAGGAAAATGGAGACAATTTTTCTTTATCTTCTACAACCCTTTTCTTTCCTGATTGCTTTGGCCAGGCTCCTCCCCTGTGTTGGACAGTTGTGTTGTGGCAAGAGTGGATGTTTTTCTCTTGTTCCTGGTCTTAGGGAGCATTCAGTCTGGCTCGAACCTAGTGATTGTTGGAATGCTGCAGCCAGAATTAAATGATCTTGAACCAGCTTTAGTCCTCTTAGTAGCCAATCATTGCCTACTCTGTACCTCACCTATCCCCCTGTGGCTATCAGGTGACCTTCTGGGACTGCAGTAAGAGACCACTAGCTTCCTTTCCCCAACCTCAGAGCTAAAGAAGTTGGAAGAGGGGTAATGCAGTGGGATATGGTCTTCTCTTTTATGAAGAAATCACATAGATATGGTGTGTAGCTCTTCTTTAAGCATCTAGTAGAACTTCTCGGTAAAGCCATCTGGGCTCAGAGGTTTCCTGGGGGGGGGGGGAGCATGTAAACAGACAAAGCCAAATTTCCCAATAGTTACAAGACTATTTCAATGATCTGTGTACTTCTCAGTGCATTGTGGGAGTTTTCTACGTTTCAGGAATTGGTCCATTTCATCTAACTTGTCATATTTATAATATTTTAAATTGTATTTTTATATCTATGGGGACCTAAGTGATTCTATCTATTTCTTTGCTGATATTGGTTAATTCTCTCTCCCTGTCTCTCTCTCTCTCTCTCACACGCACACACACACACTTTAAATTTCTCTTTAATTGCTTTAGGTGGATCTAATTTTTAAGTTGTGCATTTTTATTTTTATTCATCATGCTAATTTTTTTATAATTCTTTTATGACTCTCCTTTTAACTTATGGATTATTTTCAAGTGTATTGCTTACCATGCAAATGTGTATAACTTACTGTTAATTCATGTTATGTTTTTTCTGTTTTGTTCCCATCATAATCAGAGAACAAACACAGTATCATTTCATTCTTTTTCACTTTTGAGGGCTGTTCAATGGCCCTGGATGTAGTCTGTCATGGCCTATGTTCATCCAGGTGTTCGGAAGAAACGCCCATTTCGTGATTGTTGGATTGAATACTCTGTAAATGTTGTACGCATCTTTTGGCGCATGGTGTTGAAATCTATTTCTTTGCTAACTTTATACCTAGCTGTTCTGTCCGCTGTTGGCAGAGAAATGCTGATGTCTCAGCTACAATCATATATTTGTAATTTTTCCTTCCAGTTCTTTCTTGCTTCCCATACTTGCAGGGTGTTTGTTACCTATGGCATATGCACTGCTATGTCATCTTGTAGATTTACCCTTTATGTTTTATGTAATTTGCTCCCAGGTCCCTGGTTTTATTTTGTTTTGTTTTGAAGTACATATCACACAAATTCAGATTCATGATTTCTTTTGATTAATGTTTGCACGAAATAGTATTTCCCTTCTTTTTGCTTACAGCAAATTTATGTCATATTTGATGTGAGGTCTTATTGTAGGCAGCACATAGCTGAGTGACATTCTAATATATTATACCACCATCTATTTAGACTGTGTACACATTTGTACATAAAATGGTTATTGACATGTTTTGGCTTAACTCATCTTATATTTTTATTTTCTCTGTTTTTTGTTTGTTTATTTGTTTGTTTTTGTTTGTTTGGTTGTTGGTTGATTTTCTGAGACAGGGTTTCTCTGTGTAACAGAGCCAAAACTGTCCTGGACTCATTTTGTAGACCAGGCTGGCCTTAAACTCATAGAGATCCAACCTGCCTCTGCCTCCTGAGTGCTGGGATTACAGGCATGCACCACCATGCCCAGCTTGTTTTCTCTATTTTTAAATTCGTTTTTTCCTTGATTCAATTTTCCCCCCTTTTTCTTGCCGTCCTATAGATTCCATGCTCTTAAAAAAGCTTCTATTGTTTTAACATCCTCTGTTTGTATAGCCTCTTCCTAGATGCTCACATAAGCTCTGCCTTGGGTTTATGCAACTCGTCAGCCTGTTGTGTTGAATGAACCAGTTCTGGCAAAGGGCAGGAAGCTTACCACTTCCCCTGCATTTTTAATACACTCATCTTGTCTCCACATATATTTAGAACCATATCAATCATTGTTATAGTTAGCTTCATACTAAAACATAAAAAAAACTCAAATGAAAATAAACTTTCGCTAAGGTTTTTTTTACTCATCTCAATGTCTTTTCTTCCTTGTTGATGAGCCAGTATTCCACCCCCGTCTGTCTGTCTGTCTGTCTGTCTGTCTCTCCCTCTCTCCCTCTCTCTCTCTCTCTCTCTCTCTCACACACAAACACACACACACACACACACATACACGCACACACACACATACACGCACACACACACATACACGCGCACACACACACACACACACACACACACACACACACACACGGGCCTTTTTGTGAAACTTCAGTCCTTCTTTCACGCTAGGCAGGCTAGAGAGAAATTCTCTTTCCTACCCCCAGGATCAAGGCCAAGCATCCTACCCATGAGTAGCCATGAGCAGTGGCCTCTCACTTTTAGAGATGTTTTGATTTCACTTTTAAAATAGTTTTTGTTTTGTTTTGGTTTGGTTTGGTTTGGATGTACAAGTTTGTGTTGACACATCTTTCATTTCTACATCTCCCCCTCCCCATGAGGTCTGGTTAGACGCCTGCTGTCACTCTAACTGCCTTTCTTCTATAGATAGTGTTGTTTTTTTCACTGTTTTCAATTCTTTTCTCTGCTACTGGTTTTTGTAAATCTAATATGATGTATGTTGGTGTAGATTTCTTTTAACTTAACCTGTTGCTAGTCTCTTCAGTCTTTAATTTGAGGACTTTTACTAATTTTGGGAGTTTTAGCCATTGCTTCTTGAGTACTGTCTGTTCTGCCTTTTTTCTCCTTCTTCTGGGAATTTGATGACATGAATTTTACATCTTCTTTGTTGCAAATTTTGTAGGCACTGACCACTCTTCTCCTGCCTCTTTTCTTTCTGCTTTTCTTCCATCTTCAAGTTCTGTGTCTCTTCTCTGTACCTTACATTCTGCTCTTGAATCTACATACTGATTTTATGATTTTTATACTTTTATATATTTACTGGAATTATGTTTTTATATCTAAATTTTTGTTTGGTTCTTTTCATCCTTTTTTCTTTATATGCTGATGAATTCTGCCTTTTTTTATAAAACCTGTCTTTTCAAACATGTTCACAATTCTTGTTGCTAGATTTCATGATTACTGAATTTAATAACATATGTCACATAATCTGAACACTTCTTTCGCTTTTTTAAAGTGAAAAATGTCCCCAGTCTTGATATGATGTCTGGTGTCTACTAGAACTTGGGTGAGTTAAGTTAGGAGATCCTGAGAGTTGTGTAAACCTACCAATTCAGTTGTCTCCTTCTGCTACTACTGCCGCAGTTGATGCGGGAAGACGCCACCTCGTCAAGTGCAGTGAAGGTGGACATCAAAGCCCTTTATTCTGCTGATACTCTGGTGAGGGAGGTGGTCCTTGTTACTCCTAAGTAAGGGTTCAAAGTCTCTACCTACTTTCTGTGTGTGCTGTGTGAAAGATGGTGGGGTGAGCTGGTCACCATTCAGTGGAGATGGAAGGTCCAGCTCTCATGGCTTCTCTGATATCACAGAGGTGGAATTCTTCAGTACAGATCAGTGACGAAGTTCTCTTCTGGCCTTGAGATGGCAGCAGGGGGTAAGACAGCCAGGTGTAGACAGAGTTGGGACTTGTAGTTTTCTTGATGGTGTCTGGCTGAAGTAGAAAGGCTATTATCTAAATGAGTTTTCTTTCTCATTGCGGGGAGAGGGGGTGTTTAGCTTTTTCTTTTTTGGACAGGGTTTCTTTAGTTTGTAGCTTTGGTTGTCCTGGAACTCACTGTGTAGACCAGGCTAGTGGTAAATTCTCAGGGATCTGTCTGCATCTACCTCCCAAGTCCTGGGATTAAAAGCCAGCGCCACTATGCCCTGTTTATCTAAGAGTGTTCTAGTTTGCTGTGGATAGGAAAATCAGGTCTTTGTGGGACTTTGTGTGTGAGTGTCCCCATTTGTGTTTTCATGTTTCTGATTTCTTCTGATTCAGATATTGACTATTTTAGATAAAAAGGAAGGAGAAACTCTCTGTGTTAGTTTACTTTAGATGTTGTAACAAAAACACCACAGACTGGGAGACTCGGAAGTATCTCTAACTTACAGAACCTGGAAATCCAAGATCAAAGTATCAGTAAGGATAGTTTCTCCTGGCAGAGCTTTGCCTCTTGGCTTCCAGGCTGCAAGCTTCTCATTGTGTCTTTAAAGGCCCTTTCTCCGTGTCCGTATCCTTGGTGCCTCTCCTTATACGGACCAGTCCTGTTGGTGGGTCACAGGTGGTGCTTACAGCTCCATTTAACCTCATGCTAATGGTTCTTTCTCAAAATTCAGTCATAGCAGCAGTTAGAGCTTTAATATATAATTTGCAGGGAGTACAAGGCACACCCAAAGGACCTGCCACCTCGCTGTGTTTTAGGCTGTGAGATTCCTATCTGGCATGCTTTTCTCTTTCCACCTTCCAGAGTCTTATGTTTGTTGTAAATATAATATTTATATAGGACATCCAGTGGGAGGTGTAGCCGGAAACCTAGTCTGCTTTCCTGGAAGACAAGACTCTCCCTTTTGAAAGATTTAAAGGAGATTTTATAACTCAATTCAAATTGGTTCTAATTCACAAGAGACAGGTTTCATTGATAAAGACATACTTTTGTTGACATCTTCAGCCACTAGGAACTCAGATGATAAAGATTACTTCCCCTAAGGCCATAGATTAGGGGAAAGTATCAGATGTCTGATGGAAAATTTATCTCCCAAAAGAAGATACAATCCATTGTCCTGGGAAGGAAAGCTGTTACGATAGACATGGCAAAAGATTAGAAGCTCCTTGCTTCTAAAAGTTCCAGGATCCCATCTCTATGGACAGAAATGTGATCTGTACCATTACCTGCTACAGACCAGAAAAGACAGCAGTCCTATGTTTTTGTGCACAGGTGTGTGTGTGTGTCTTAGAGAGCAGGACCTGAGAGTCTCAGCCTTCCAAGGAATGTGAGGTATGTGTTGTGAGTGTGACTGTCAGGAGAAACTCCTTAGTACTCAGCTCCCGCCTATCACTAGTCATAGAGGTCTCGTGAGGAAGATTGATCCACTACACCAAGGAAGCCCTGGTGTGCTCCTCTGCTATGAGCCTCCGTCACACCATCCAGCATCGCTATTACACTTGGGCCACAGTCACGGGTGTACTTCACTTCCTGCCTCACACGAACTTGTCAGCATTTGACAGATCAGCGCTTGCATTCAGGGAGTTCATTTGTAAGGCCACCTGGCTTCCCAGCACTGCTGCCCTGCTCCTATTTCATCTTGCCTAATGAGCCAGGGCCTGGTTCCTGGTGCTGAGCTTCTGGGCCAGACATGGCCAGCATTAGATATCCAGGCCTCTGCCCCTCCTTGGGGATCCTTCCAGTCTGTCTGATCTGAAGGAGGCCAAGCCACCAACAGGGAAAGGCTTGTTTTTGTGGCAAGCCTGTGCTGCATGGCCAGGAGTTGTGTCCCAAGTGACTGCTCTCCCATCCAGAGGTTGGATCAGGTTTGCTGCAGCCTCCTGGCGGGACAAGCTTGCTATGGGCTTCCTGGGGCACTGCAGTCTGCCCATCCCACACTGGTTTGGGCTTGTTTCTAGGAAATCCTGGTTTAGGGAGATACAAAGCAAGGCTTTCAGTGTCCACCAAGAGGCCAATGGTATATAGAATTCAAGCTGCCCATGGCCCCTCACCAGTCAACAAGGTCTTACTCTTCCTCTGCTCCTAGGCATCCTTGGCTCTTTTCCAACCACATAACCTTGGCCCAGATCCTGCAGTGACCCTTGCTTCGAGGTCTTCTCATTCCTGGGTCCGACTTTCTTGATATTTTACTTCCAACCTGGGTTCAGGGGTTATATGTCTGGAACAAGTCCAGCCTTTGCCAGTTACTGGGCAATTATTATCTAACCTCACATTTAAGGAAGGCCTTGGAAATGGCCTACAGTCATTTATTTTCTTTCTTCACAGGGACATGATAGTGGTGCCAGTCTCCTGTTGCAGTAAGCATGCCTAAATTGACACTGGGCACGTAACAGGTGCTCGGCAAAGGCTGGAGAATAGTCTCACATCATTGTACTCATCTGGCCTCATCTAAACCCTACAACCTTTGCCCTTAAGCTGGAAGCCAATCGGCTTACCCACAAGCCCCACCTCTGTGGGTGGGTCTGCTTTTCACCCTCCCACCGGGTTATTATGTCCTTATTATGTGTCTCCTCCCCCCCTCCCCCCCGACTGTCTGACTGTCTGGATCTGACACACGACTGGCCAAGCATACCTTCCCCATGCTCTGAAGACACTGTCTCTACTGGGAGTCTAGAGGAACCCTCAGCACGGTGCACTGCATGAGGCATAGCACCATGGCCATCTTCAGGGGTTCATGCCCGAGAAAAGAAGGGCAGGGTGTGGAGAACCCTAAAGTGGAAGGGAGTGTCTACCCTGTTTCCAGCCTGCCCTTACTCCTACCTCTCCACTAGAGTTATGTCCAATGGACCATAGACTGGTCCTTAGTGGAGCCTTGACCATTCCTGTAAGGCTGCTGGGCTGCTGCAGGCCCATCTCCTCCCTGGACACAGACCTCACTCTCAGCTGGGCCAGACTCATAAAAGTGCCCTGAAATCTGTTACTAACTCTGAATACTTTTCTTTGCCCACATTAAATGGAGGTCTCGCCTTCAGTGAATCCACAGACATGAAAAAGTACCCCAACCAGAGCCCCCTCAGAAGCTGCACGGCAGCCAGAACCTCAAGGACCCAGGATGACAACAGGGTCACACACTGTGAACAGGACACAGTAGGCACAGGGAAGGGTGGCATAGCTCTGGGCACAGGAGCTGCACAGTGTGGAGGAAAATGGGAAGAGTGGCAAAGAGTACTTGCTGCTTCTCTATAGGGCGGCCTCCTGGAAGTAAAGGGAAGGATCTGACCCAGCATACCCTCCCCATGCTCTGTAGGCACTGGCTAGCCTGGGAGCCCAAAGCTCACTCCCACCCCAACCCACCCCACCCTCACATAGCACACAGTGCAATGCTAAGCACCGTGGCCATCATCAGGCCAGAGAGACAAGGGGCATGGTGGTGAGACAGGCGCTTGGCTTTCTTGTCTCTAGATTGTATTGGAAGAATTTAGGACTTTGCTCACTTCTAACTGAGAGGAGGGTGGAGATTGCTGCCTTAGCCAGTAGCCCACATGCAAAGATGAATAAAGGTTCTCTGAGTCAAGGGAGCAGGGTCGCTGGAGGTGCAGGCAGCAACCACTGCCATGTTGTATACAGTAGTGCCTAGTACCACATCCCACAGCTCCAGGCACACGGCACTCTCACCTCCGCCCAGAGCCTAGGGGAAACTGTCTCCATCCTGTCACGGCATCCAGCTCCAAGCTCAGAGTCTCCAGGCCAGGCCCAGCCCTCCCCTCTGGGTCTTAAAGAGCTCCTTAAGTTTTAGATCAAAGCTTTGGCTCGTGATGGACTTAAAATTTTGATGAACTTTAAAGCTGAAGATGGTCAGGTGGTGGAGGAGGAACGCCACCTCAGGAAAGTCACCTGCATGGAAGAAGGAAAAGCAGCAGTGGCAGTAGCCCCCCCCCCCCGTCAGTGCCGCCTGCCAGGTGGGCCTGTCAGTCTCTTGGGAAGTACAGAGGCTTTATGTAAGAGTAAGCTGCAGGCCAGGCTGGGCTCCCAGATGACACACGTCCTGCACATGTAGTGGCTTCTGGTCTGTTTTTCCTGTTAAGTGAGTCTGTGTGCCTGAAGCAGCCCCAGCCCGTTCACTAAGTTACAGCATCAGGCTGTAGCTTTGCCCTTCCTCCCTGCAGCTCAGACCCTGAGCCAACAACCCCACGTGGGGGAACGGAGGGCCAGCAATACCCTTTCCTTCATATGTTCATGTGAAACTGCCCAATTTAAAAATTTCAGGAACAGGTTTAAGTACTCGGAAAAAGCCAGAATCCATGATCAACAGATTATCATATATGTGCCACAGTGAGGATGCTGCTAGGCAGGGGAGGAGGAGCCTAGACAGGACTGAGGACCGAAGCATCCCCCTTTATCTGGGCTGGAGGAACCAGCAGCCACACACTGGGTGAAGCTCTGGGCACTGCTGGGGGCCACCAGCCTTGCAGAGACCATGGGGTAGAGCAGAGGCTCAGGACAGTGCGTTTGAGTGCGCGGCCTGTTGAGGCAGGCAGGCTGCCTGCAGCATGTGGGACTCCGAAGGAGCCCCGGGCCTGAGGCCACACTCACCTCTTCTGCAGACTCCACCAACCGGGACTCCTTGGACATGATTGAGCGCAGCATCTGCCTGGTGTGCCTGGATGGCCCAGGTGCCGGGCAGCTCAGCGACACCCACAGGGCACTCCAGCTCCTTCATGGTGGAGGCTGCAGCTCAAACGGAGCCAATCGCTGGTACGACAAGTCCCTGCAGGTAAGTGCTCTGTCCATGGCCCCGTAACTGTGTAGCCTCTTCTGGAGCTGCCCCAAAGCACATGCTCTTGCTGTCTGCTGTCACTCAGGTGATGTCACCTCTAAACTAGCCAGAGTTCCCGGAAGCCAAGTGGTAGAACTCAGCTGAAACTCCCCGACTGTCCCGTTACCGGGTTGGAAGAGCTTGGTCACACCTGGGCTCACTCCCCACCTCCATCACACTCTGGAGAGGGTCGGTGTGACCAGAGATGCTGGCTTTTCCAAATGTCTGCCACCTGGCCTGACCATTTCAACACACACTGGGAAGCAGGGCAGCCCAGCATCCCCTAAATACATCCTAAAGTACAAAAAAAATAATCCATAGCTTTCACTCACATGCATCAGGATAACATCTTACGCTGACTTAGGGGGGGAAAAAAGCCAATGCAAATTGGTTGTGCTCTAAGTTGGCCATTCATTTCAGATCTCTACCCCACCGTATACCTCGTAACATGCCAATATCTAATACAATTTTCTTTATTTATAGTGCCACCACACTCCCACAGTGACCATATAAAAACAAGTTAACCATCTCTCTGGGTTGGGACAGCCCATCTCCATAAGCATTTCCCAGCAGCATCTCATTTTCTCTGAGAGGAGAAACCCATCCCTGCGTCTGGCTGGCAGGTTATCTTCTTTATTGGTTTACACGGTGATTTTGTTGTTTCTGATGAGTTCTGCTGCTGTGCTGGCTGTTCAGCCTCCACGGTGGTGCTAATGACTTGGGGTCTTTCACAGAGCAGTGGTAGGAATGAAATAATATAATGGATGTATAAGACACAGACCATAGTAAGCGTTGGGCACAGTCTTTCAAAGACCTATTTTCCTCCCTTTCTTTAAGTGACAGGGGTAGAAAGGTGCTCAAAGAGAGTGTACACAGGTTCCCTGTTTTGTAGATAGGACAGAAAGTAAGTGAGCTGGGGATGCTACCAAGACATCATGGACTTGAAATTTGAGGGGATGCATCTCCACATGGAGAAAGATTGTTGGCCAAGGGAGAGAGTCAGAGGAAGATGCATACTTGAAGCTGCTGTCGGTGTGTGATCGTTGGCGCGATGGCTGAGATAGTGAGACGCCAGCATCTGGCACAGATAACCAAGCCTGAGGGAAGGCATGGAAAGGCTGTGTGTGCCATAGTCCCAGGAGATGCTTTCAGTAGGTACCGTAAGAGTTCATTCTTTTGCTGGCTGGTTTGCTTGTTTACCAAGGGGCAGGCAGGGTGAGGAAGTCCAGGGCAGCCCCGCTTCGCTTGGAGTACACCAAGCCGAGCCTCATCTTCCCGCTATTTTCTCTCAATACTTTTGCACCCTGAGAATATTCCTTTCCCAGGTCAGCTCAATATAGTCTTTGTGAAACTACGTACGAGTGTCTAAGGAATCTCCTAGCGTTTCTGTGGATCCTTCAGAGACTTTCTAGTTTTCATCTCAATCCTGTGAGCTGCTTTACTGGGCTGGTTTAAACGAGTCCTCAGGTCCAGAGGCTGCTTCCTCAGCCACCAGACAGGGCACAGTCTGTGATCTGGAGTCCGATCCTGTCAAACAGAACATCCTCCCCACACCTTTTCCGCCAAGAAACCTGTTATTTCTCTTTACAAATCTTCTTAACAGCAAATCACATTGTTATTTTTTTTCACTCATTTATACAACACAATTACCCAGCAGCTGCTCTGAGATGGGCACTGGTCTAGATCCTGGGAATAAAATTAATGGAGGCCAACAAAAGCAGAGTCAAGCCATTAGCCGTTACTGAAAACACTGGAGAATGGTGTCTGCTGTGCAATTAGGGACGAGCAGGACTGAGCCCCCACTCTGCCCCACAGACCATGCATCCGAAAGTAGAGCACTCAGAACCCTGGACTGCTGCAGTGGGGAAGGTGGGCTGCCCCTTCGCTGCCTGGAACCCTGTGGGAAGAGCTTCCTTGAGACTTCCACACTCTTGGGTGCCTGCAGCCACCTGTGGAATCCTTTTTAGGAATCAACAATCCTTGGCATCGTTGGATACCAAGAAGTCAGAGGGTCCAATCCCAGGGCCTAGTTTGAAATGCTGACTCCAGGGTCAGCTCACCTGCCTGCCTTCAACTCTTTCCCTGTTGCAGTTTGTGGTAGGCCAAGATGGCACCTGCGGCGTAGTGTGTGAGCACTCTCCATTTGACGGCATCGTCCTGGTACAGTGCACGGAGCACCTGCTGAAACATATGTGAGTCTGGGGCAGAGCAGAGGAAGACCTCAGAGGGCTGCTGTGCAAAGCCAGGAGAAACTGGGGTATCAGTCCAGAAAATGGCTGAGCCCAAGATGAATTTGGAGAAAAGCTCGAAGACTGCAAAATGAGCTTTATGAGCCACAGATGGGAGGGGTAGATTGGACAGGAAACTCAGGGAAGACAAGGAGAAGCAGGAGATCCAAGCCTTGATCCAGCAGAGCTCAGATCAATCTTTGTTTGTTGGTCCTGAGACAGTGCCAGGTACCTGGTAGCCCAGCACATAGGGAGGTCTCCTTCATCACAGGATAGGTCCCCAACCTTCATGCTGCTAGGGTGGAGCCTTGCTTTTCTGTCCCTTAACCACACTGGGTTCCTTCTAGCGTTGCTATTTATCTTCTAGCATCTTCTTGCACATAGGTTCTCAGTCTCTTCCGCAGAAGGCTTTCAATGATGGGGATACAAGCCAGCCTTTGAAGACAGAGCAGCTAAGCTTGCTGCTACATTGCCAAGTCTTTCATAAGTACAGCCCAGACATGATTTAACGCTAGGACAAATGAAAGCAAATGATGCCCCTTGGTGTCAGGTGGAAGTGGATGGGATCCTGGCTCTGTCATTTACTAAGTTTGGTTTATCAGCTCAGGCTCCCGCAGTTCAGGGGCTGTGCACACCAGCAGCTAAGATGATTGCACAGAAAAGCAATGCTGCCCAAGCCCTCGGTTGCAGGGTCTCAGGAGACTGCCCTTTGTGTTTGCAGGGTGAAGAATAACAAGAAGCTGGTCCGAGCTGACTCAGTGAGTGAGCTCCCTGCTCCCAGAAGGCTGAGGTGGAAATGTTCCCCAGAAACTCAAGGCCACCTTGCCTCCTCAGCAGAGAAGCTTCAAAGGTGAGGGAACCCCAAATTTCCTTCAAGGTCCTATTCTGCCCTCCTCCAATAGCTGTTGAAGCATCCTAAGGGCTCTGAGACTCTGCTCCCCTCCAGGCTCCTCCCATTCTCATCCCTCATGGAAAAGTAGTCAAACTAAAGAGGAGTTATGGCTCCCAGGAAATAACCTTGCTCAAATATCCACCATTTTCATAAAATGCAAACGCGAAGCTATTTTTTTCTGCAGGTTTCACCTGACTAAGCAGAGTCAAGGCTGGGAAATGATTCTCTGCTTTGAGGGAGTAATAAACAACTGCTTTGAATAGGTCATTTGAATCCAAGCTATTTCAATTTGCTTGAGTTTACACTGCAACTTGACAAGGGGCCCTTTTCTCGGGGGAGGAGTTGGCTCTTACCATATCGGACACAGAAAGAAGGGCTGGGTGTGAGCTGCCTTTGTCAGTCTCTGTGTCAGAACCCTCACTCACTCATCAGACTTGTGGAGCTCTGTCGAGTGTGTGCCAGGTCTCCGGTGAAGCACTAGGAACCCCAGGAATGAATGTGCCCCGGGCTCATGCTCCACACTTTAGTGGAAGAGGCAGACCCCAGATCAAATCATCTATGACCCATGGAGTGCCCAAAAAAGAGAGGCATGCAGACTCGAACCTGCAGATAGGTACGGGGTTGGACTCTATCTGGACAATGAAGGAGGGCTTCAAAGGGCAAGAAGCAGCTTGAGGGGCTAGTAGACAGGGAAGAGGCAACTCTGTGGCTTGTTTAAGCCTCTGTAGGTTCATACAGGTCCAGGCTGGTATGGAGACAACAGATGAAAGATGGCTGGACCTGGACCATAGGAGAGAAGAAGCTGAGCCAGGCTGTGAGGAGCTTGCCTTGCCTGTGAGGGGCTCCTCCTGCGTGGGAGCTGTTGGGGAGCCAGTGAGGGGTCCACAGGAGTAGCACTGGTGGATGGGACACAGGCTGAGAAACCAAGCATTAGGAGACCCCTCTCGCTTGAAGCTGCTGTTGAGGCTGCCTGGCTTTAGGGAATGAGGACGAGGTCTCCCGGTTTCCAGGGAATGGTGTTGACATCTCAGCTCTTAGGATGGGGGTCCAAGGTGAGTGGGCCACCGGAAGAGGAGGCCGAGGAAATAGATGAATGGTTAACAAGGATTTGCTTCTTCTCAGGGACCTGTGTGCACCTCTGTCCCCCAACGTCTCCCTAATGGGGCATGAGGAGTCACCTGGACCTAAACAGCCCGTGGGGCGGCGGGGCTAGTTTGGGAGGGAGGTTTTCATGATGAAAGAGATATCTGCCCAAAGGAATCTGTCAAAAGGTAGGGGTCTCTCCTGTTTCAAGCTGCTGCGTGACCCCTGGGAGCTCAGCTCGTGTTGAGGCAGGAGGGCTGGGTTAAGGTGGGGAAGGGGCAGCAGATGTGCTACATCCCAGCGACAGTGTGAGGGGGCAGGTCACTCCTCTTGGACCTGTGTTCACAGCTAGCTGAGCCAGTGGCACGCACCTTATGGCAATGCCGCCTCCCACCCCCATGGACAGTCAGACTAGACCCCAAACTCCTTGTAAGGGGAACTCTACTGATCACATGGTGCTGGCACGGGCATTTCTGTATAGACACAGGGAGATTTCCTGGTACTCTGTTAATGAAAGGCACGTTCTGGGAGACCCATCGGAAGTCACTGGATGAGACCGGGGTGGGGGGCGGGGGTTGTAAAACAGAAGAGAAGCAAAGCCCCCATCCTCAGTGGAGCTACCACGATTCTAAGTCTGCTCAGAGTCTAAGTCTTGCTGCGACCCAGCACAGTAGTGATGAAGCTGGGTGACAGTGGCTGAGCAATTAACTGTTGGAACAGCTGAAGGTCCACAGGGACACTGAGCCACTGTTCCTTCACAGGTCATAGAAATGGTCTGCTTCAGGCCTGCTTTGTAGGCAGCCCATGCAAACGTCTCGTTTCTGTGCTCCTCCCGCCTTGCAGCTGCAGCCAGGCCCACCTCTCCCTAGAAGAGTCCCCCTTGAGCCCAGTTTCCGTGTGCCTTCTGCCTCTTGCATAGGTGAGGCCATGTCTCTGACACCACAGGGTATTTCCAGAGGACAAGGGCTGTGTACTCACCTTCTGGGCCACTAGGACATGGACCAGGATCAGGAAACTTGGGGGGACTCTGTGGTGTAAGAGACTTATCTTGCATGCAGAGTAATCTTTCTTGTCCACAGGATAGTAAAGAATCTGGATTTCATTGTGTATAAGTTTGACAACTATGGAAAAACATTTATTAAGAAGCAGAAATGCAGCCCTGATGCCTTCATCCAGGTGGCCCTCCAGCTGGCCTTCTACAGGTGAGTGAAGGGATCACGGCTCTCTGTAGTCCAGTCTTCCTGAAGAGTGGACTTGCACACATGCAAATCAGACTCTAACACCTACTGCCTGGCACTCCCGGGCCCTCTCTTGTGCTTTGGGACCCTCCGGTAAGCTTCTTGGTCTCCAGATCTTTGCCTTAGCTGAGAATCTGCCCTCTTGCCTGTCACTTCCAACTGAAGTGTCACCTTTCTAAGGTCTGCCTGGAGATACTCTCTTACCAGAAGCAACCACCTGGGCTCTGTTGTCACCCAGTTCTCTGTAACATCGAATTGGCCATCGACAGTGTCCCTCCTATAAAGACAGACGCAGGGCCACAGCCTGTCATGTGACGCTGGACTCTCATTGATCTCAACTCTGTGTTTTTGCTTCTCCCCTACTCAACTCCTCGGTTGTTACTGGCTGGTGGGAAGTGGGTTTTCTGCCATCCAGGGATGCAGGCGGAGGCTTGTTCACCTGGTTTGCATGCATAGGGTGGAAGGCTTTCTAGGCAGCAGCATGAGCTCTGATAGAGGGCCGGGGGACTAAAACAGTGTGTGGGGAGGCCAGATACCATTTTCCCCATGAGATATACCTTGATGCCCTGGTGGGCCTGCACATCTGTCCATACTAACCATACTCGTATGCCTTGACCAGAGCTCATGGCTGGACCATTTAAAATAAAACAGACTTCCCTGGAAGGTGTACATGGTAAACTGCACATTCTTCTCTGTTAATAACACTCATTAGGTCTCACAGAAAATTCCACAGATTGGTGGTGATGTTTTTGTTGTTGTTTTTTTTAACCAGTCACCTCTTTATTTTATGTCAACACAGTGTCCCCAGTGTACAAACCTGTACATGGTTCTTCACATCACAGGCTTCCTAGCATTCATCTTTGGAATTCTCTAGAATTTTATTAACATTAAAATGAAATACTCTGCCACGTCATGTCACAGCTATGAAAATAAAGCCTGCCGGGGCTATTTTTCTTTCAGTATTTATGACTCCCTGAGAACAAATTGCTGTTTGCCATCTATCTTTTATCTTGTTCAGGCTTTATCATAGACTGGTGCCCACCTACGAGAGTGCATCCATTCGCCGGTTCCAGGAAGGCCGGGTGGACAACATCAGATCAGCCACTCCAGAGGCGCTGGCTTTTGTGCAAGCCATGACTGACCACAAGGCTGCCATGCTGGTAAGCGCACACACACACACACACACACACACACACACACACACACACACACCATTCCCCCCTCAGCCTTAAGGAGCCACAGGGAGGCTGCTGTCGTTGCCTGTGCTAACCCTCTGCTTTGTTCACAGGCCCCCGAGAAGCTGCAGCTGCTCCAGATGGCCATCCGGGCCCAGACGGAGTACACGGTCATGGTGAGTGGCCGTGCCCCCGCAGCACTGACTGCTCAGTGCCCCAGCAAGGCTACTACCCTTATTTGTATTCACTTTTATTTAATCTATTTTTTGCAGCACTGGGGATTGATTACAGGGTCTTACACAGGCTAGACAGGTGCTGTAGCACTAAGCTACATCCCAGGTTCTCTTTTTCTACTTTTCATTTTGAGACAGAGTCTCATTAAGTTGCCCAGGCTGGCCTTGAATTGACTCCATAGCTCAGGCTGATCTCTAATAGGGGCCCTCTTACCCCGGGATCTCGAATGGCTGGAACTGGGGATAGGCTTGTTCCACCGGGCAGGCTCTTTTTCTTATTTCTACAACACAAGCAGCACACCCTTCCTGCTTTCCCCAAGTCCTACTACAGGACAGTGAGCGGTGTCTGAAATCTGCTGACATAACCATAATGATAATAATAGCTCACAATATGTGTGGTGCTTTACAGTAGATATAAGGAACCATCAGATTGGGGTGGGGGCAGCCTGATGAATATTGGTAGCTGGGTCTCTGGCATACTGGAAGGGAGTCAGAATTTATTATCACCTAGGGCTGATTTTCCCTCTTGTTTTCCGTGTGTTCATTTTTGCTGCCTGTGAACTGAAACTCTTTGCTGAAAATTAATAGTGAAATCAAAATTGTATAGGGACTATTTCTCTAGTTTGAGAGAATAATTTATTTTTTAATATTTCAAAGCTATTATTTGCATGCAAACAAGGGAGAACTTGAGCTAGTGATCAATATGTTAATTGCAGATCACTCAAAAACAACCGGAAGGATGACAAAAATCTATGAGAAGGATTGATCAAATTTTTCTCTATGTACCAGAAAGCAAATATAACATATATCTGGTTTTTAGAACTCATCACTTAGACTTTCCTCTAACTCAGTCCCTAATTCATCTCAATAGCTATGTTTGCTCTGTTTAAGCACTGTGTTAGCCAGTCATGACAGCTCAGACCCGTACTCCAAGCACTCAGGTGCCAGAGGCAGGAGGATCACCACAAGTTCAGGGTGAGCATGGGATATGAGTGAGCCTATCTCAAAAAGCACTTAGTCAACTTTTCCAGCACTCTAGCAAGTAACGGAGACAATCAGCCAATCATCACAGGGAAGGAAAAGCTTATTTTGGCTGACAGTTTCAGAGGCTTCAGTCCATGGTTGGCGGCTTCCAGGGCTTTTAGGCCTGTGGAAAGGCAGCACATCTCCCTGGTAGGGAGAACCCATGACTGTACCCTTTGTTACAAAGAAGTAAAATGGAAATAAGAAGGGAAGGGGAGCTGAGGTCCCACAATCCCTCTCAAGGACACATCCACAATTATAGGGAGACCTTCCATCTGGCTCCACCTCTTAAAATTTCCACAACCTTCTAATGGTACGAGCCTTTAATGCATGAGTCTTTAAGAGACATTTCAGATCCAAACTCCAGCAAGTTACTCTCTCTATATTCAATGATTTTTTTTTCCTGCTTCATGCTAATTAAAGTGTTATATACAAGAAACAAACATTGACACCCCTAAGTGATGTCAGTAAGGAGTTTAACATGGAGTTGGACTGAAGGTGCTTCAAAGTTATGTCAAACTCACATGAAGAGAATCCTGGGAAGCTACAGAGAAGGTGGAGGAGAAAGCTTCTTCCTCTGCTTTGACAAGTTGAGAGGGATTCCCAGAGGAAGCAGTCCTTCATGTGAAGTGTAAAGGATTAGGAAAGGGGAGGAAGGCCAAGGAGAGAGCAGCATGTTGGAAAGGCGAGAGTCTTGTGAATGTGATACATCTGACGAGAAGAGCAGCTCGGTGTGTGCAGCTTGCAAAGGGCTGGGGAGCAGAAGAGCTGGATAGTCTGCTACTCCAGGGTGGGGCAAAAGAAGGACAAGTTGCTTTAGGGAAGCGGTTTGCCAAGCAGGAGCCATATAATACAGGAGGAAAATGTGGCTGGGCAGGGCCAACGGGATGAAGAGGAACTTCTGATTCAACATTGTGTGTTGAACCTAAGAGTTCCTCAGCTCTGAAATTCTCTAGAACAACAGTCAGAGGTATTTTAAGCCATACACATATGAAAGAGAATTAGAGAGAAGGCGACAGCAAAGCATTAAAGCCGAAAAGTAGAACAGATGGCAGCTGGCTTAGGGCACAGACAAAGAAGCTGGAAAAATTAGTGAACTAAATTGCAGCACCTCAGGGTAACTCAGTCACCGGGGATGCACCAAAAGTGGGGTGTGTGAAAAGAAGAGGGTCGGCTGATGGGTTTGTCTCTTTAGCCTGCAACAACAGAATCCTTTGTACTGTGTAATTTATAAAGAACAAAGATTTCTCACACTTCCTGAATCTGGGAGTACAAGATCAAAGGGTCAGCAAGTGAGGTTGTTGGCCTCTGCTTCCACGATGGCACCTGCTACTGCAACCTCCAGAGTGGAAGGATGTGTGATGCTCATGTGGCCAGGGTAGAAGGCGGGAAGGTGGAAAGCTGTGTAAAGTCTCTCCTGTAGGGGTCTTAGCAAGGAAGGAGCCCCAGTGAACTGGTCACTTATTAAAAGCCTCTTAATATATTTCATTGACCATTAAATTTTGAGATGTGAATTTTTAAATTTTCTTGTTCTATAAACAAGAACAGGAAACTAAAAATATTATTAAGAAATAAAGATAGCTCTAGAATAGAATGTAGTAGAACATGTGAGTGGAAGTATTGGGAGACATGAGGTAACCCACTTTAACACCAACAAAACAAATATAAGAAACATGGGCTGTCAGTATAAGGTGATACTTGGTTGAGGCGAGCACTATCCCAAATTACAGTTGTTCAGAAAAAGAAACTGAATGGTATAGAAATCACCAACAAAATAATTCAAGAAAAATATCAAAGGTTGAGGATAGTTCAGTGGTAGAGAACTATCAGGCATAAAGCCCTAGGTACTATCACCAGCATGAAAAAAAACCAAAAACAAGCAGAAAAGCAAGCAAACAAACAAACTTCAGAACCACAGAAAATGCTTCTATATTAAGGGAATTCACCAAATATCTTTCATACCAAGGAAATTTCATGACCCTATAGACAAAGAGAAATTCTAAGTTTCTCAGAGGAAAAAGAAAAAAAAAAAAGGTCATAAATAAAGATACAATTGGTCCTTCAGCAGCAGCAGCAGAAGGTAGATAATAGTGGAGCAATGCCTTCAGATTCTAAGGGAAAATGATCTTTAACCCACCTTCCATACCTAGCTAAACTATCATCAGATTTGTGGCAGAATAAAGACATTTTATACAGAAGAATTTTATATTTTTTACTTACTAAATCGTCTTTATTATAAAACTTCTAAGGACTGCATGTCTCAAAATGAGAAAATAAAACATGAAAGCTAAAACATAGAAAATAAGAAACTAAAAAAACAAAACAATAATTAAAAAAAAAAACAACAGAAGATTCAACACACACAAATGAAGCAGAAAGACTCCCCAGGATGACACAAAACAGAAACTGTAAGTCAACAGCTCTTCTGTAGCTCTTGAGAGCAATTAGTGCATACATAAAGAAGGAATAAGTAAGAGGAGAAATGAAATGATGGCTGCATTTAAGAACTAATTAGAAGTAGATACATAGAATTTTAAAAATCCAATGTAATGATTGTCAATTCAAGGGAGAACAAAATGTTTAATAAGAAAGGAAATCTATGTCTGGGAACATAGCTGAGTTGGTACAGCATTTGCCTAGCATGTGATAGGTCCTGGGTTCAGTCTTCAGTAGGAAAGAAAGAGAGAAAGGATGGGTGGGAGGAAGGGATGGAAGGAGGGAGGGAGAGAAATCTAATCATAATATGCTGGAAGACCCAGCTGGGTGTCATTAGATGATAAGGACAACATCTAAGCACTATGTTTTGCTCAGACAACGAAGAGTTGAAATATGACTCTGCTGGGAAGACTGAAAAGTGGAAGTAGGTAGAGGAAGTAGAAGCTAATGTTTTATTTCTTGCAACATGAACTTTATAAGGAAGTCTGGGAAATGCAGTCATGACACTCTTAAGCATGGATTCAGAGCAGTGAACATAGTGTCAGCTGAAAGGCCTTTCCCCTGTAGAGTGGGAATCAGTGCTGGAAACATGACATAAGCCAACGGCTTCTTTGGATTTTAAACCCTAAACATAGGGATACTTGTCTCTGTACTTTGGTAATAAATTTCAATTCATAAATTTTCTTTTTAGAGAACCATCATCAAAAGCATCACCATGGGATCCTTTGTGTTATTCGTGTTAACTTGACAAAAGCAATTGAATCAGGAGTGGGCAGTAGAGAGAGGAGACACAGGAAGGCAGCTGGTAGGTGAGACTAGTTAGCCATGACAACATGGGAAAGAGACAGGAAACAAGACAGCCTCCCACAGCACAAGGATGTATTTGGTAGAGATTGTAAGGAGAAGAAGCCCCAGTGGGCAGGCATGGTGTTCCCAGCCCCTCTCACTATGCTCTTGTCTCTTGACGCTCCTCCCTCCCTCGCTGCCTTCATTTCGGGTTATAGTTACATGAAGTGCACATGGTAGTGGCTCCCTACCCTACTACGCCCTGAACACAAGCCTCTTTACTTCTCTGCCTTCCAGCAGCAGCAGCAGCAGCAAGCATACGGTAATGCTCCATGTCCTAGATGGGGGACTGAGGCAGGAGGCCTTGTATTCATTGCTGCTCTCCACTCCAAACAACGGTCCCTTTACATCTTCTGGATACATTTGCTTGATAAGAACAGGGTGGGCAGGTTGCCACGTGTAACGTCTCCCTCTGTGGACCTTCCCAAATAAAAGGAGAAGCAGAGGTCACCAGAGAAGTGAAGCATGTCCACTATTGGGAAAGGCTCCTGCACTTCCTCTCTGTCCCGGCAGGACACATAAAAACCAAGCTATGGGCTGCAGCTGCATGGTAAAGCAATCCGTTAGCCTGTGTGAGGCCATCGGACCCATCCCCAGCACCACCTTGTGTAAATAGATGAAGTAAGAATAAAGTTAGCTCAGGTCGTATAACTTTTCTTCTCAGACTAGAATTAGATGCCTCCACATTATCCTTATGCTTTGTTCTCTGCTGAAGGAGAACAGCTGTCAGATGCTGATACATGCCTTGCAAACCCAACCAAAGTTCACTGGGAAAGGAGGCTTTCCCCCCACGAGGGGCTGTAACAGCTAGACGGCAACCATACATAACAGACACTGCAAAAGTTCAATTACTCTGGTGGAACCAGGTTATTGCTACAGGCAATGAGCAGTCCCTCAAGTCTCCCTGCTTCCCCAATCGCCCCGTGTAAACACAAATCACAAACAAAAAGAGAACGGGGATGGTACCTACCCAGCCTCAAGCGGGGGAGGCCCAGAACCATGCCCTGCCCCTCCCTCCAGTCCCAGGGTCCTCTCCATATGACATCCAGGTGTCCTTCTTCCGCCCCATCCGCTGGGAAGAGTTTAACTGTCTCTATGATTTAAGAGAAAGAGAGAGAGAGAGGGAACAAAACCCCACATCATTCAACTGGAATTTCCACCTTTAAAACATCAGCGGAGCCTTGGCTTAGCTGTCTAGTTCCTAACTCAATTTCTGAGTTTATGAATCAAGGTGAAGTGAGTCCACACATTGCCCCCTGTGTGACGAATCCTGTCCCTGCTTTGTGCAAGAGGGTGAAGAATTAGTTATGGTGTGATTCTAGCCCTGGCAGTTTTGACACCCCTCCTCCATGCCCAGACCCTATGCCTGAACCAACCTTCCTTCTTTCTTTCCCTGGACACGGCAGGTTGGTGCTGGGGCAAGCAGGCCCACCCGCTCTTCTGTTAGAGTAGCATGCAGGTGGAGGTGTGTCGTGGCTGCTGGGCTCGCTGATCTTTAATCCAGACATTCTTACGGTAGATCCCAGCCTTCTCACGACATATCCTGTGTGCCTACAGCATGCTAGAGTCCGGGAGCAGAGGCTGCACCGTAAAGAGGCCGGCCCTCAGCAGAGGCTCACACGGCTTGTCTGTGGAGGGGGGTGTAAGCAAGGGCTGTGACAACTGGTCTTGAGGAGGAAACAGGAGGGGGAGCAGAGGTACAGAGGCGTGCAGGTGTCATTGCCTGCTGTGTTCTTGACTCCCAGGCCATCACCGGCATGGCCATCGACAACCATCTCTTGGCACTGAGGGAGCTGGCCAGGGACCTGTGCAAGGAGCCGCCTGAGATGTTCGCGGATGAAACATACCTGATGAGCAACCGGTTTGTCCTCTCCACTAGTCAGGTACAGTCTCTGCATGTGTGGCCAGGGCCCAGGAAGCCCCTGAAGACAGAAGTGACTTGGAACCTGGCTTTGTCTTTGCTTCTTTTTTCAACATTTAACACACACACACACACACATGCACACTCTGATGCATATGTTTAATATATGTTAAATTATGCTAAATACTTATATGTATAGGTATAGTGTATGCTAAAATATCTGCATGTAATGGGTAACAGTCAGATCAGTGTAGCTGGCATACCTATCAACTTAATAACTTAGAGAACATTCAAAATCCTTTCTACTAGCCACTTTGAAATATTTAAGTTATTGCTGTCAACGATAGCCTTCCTCCCGTGTCATAAAATATTGAAGTCAACTATATTTTCTCCACTCTCAACCCCACCATCTGGCTCTTCCCTTTTTGTTTTAACAAGTCTTATCTTTCCTTATGTGTGTGTGTGTGTGTGTGTGTGTGTGTGTGTGTGTGTATGTATGTATTTGTGTGTGTGCCTATGTGAGTATATGGTATGTGTCTGCTGGTGCCCTCAGAGGCCACAAGAGTGTATTGGAACATCTGGAGCTGGAGTTACAGGCAGTTGTGTGCTAGCTGCCTGATCTGGGTACTAGGAATTGAACTCAGGTCCTCTGGAAAAGCAGCAAGCTCTTTTAACCATGGAGTCATCTCTCCAGCCCCAGGCTTTGCCTCTTGAGTTTTGTCACCTTCAGTGGAATGATCTAAATGTTCAGGGCATTAAATTTTCCCATCTTCCAAATAGAAATGACCAGAGGCTCCCTTAGCCAAAGCTGACAGGCTGGGAATACACTCATCTGGGGGTTCTAACTCTCATGCAGCACTGCCTTGCCTTCTGCTGCATGTGAGGGTGTATTCCACTGCAGAGGACCCTGGGATCTGAAGCCTGACAGGCATGCCTGGGGATCCCTCAATTAGGTCATGGGGATTGTGATAATGGCCCGGCCCCGACGCCAGAAAATCAATTGTCAGCCCAACATTTCCTACCTGGTGCTGTACATGTGCCCACTTATTAAAGGACCACAGCCACAAATGCAGAATAACTTTCACTAGTGGGAAGCTGCAGGGGAGGGGAGGAAACGCGTAGCCGCACCAGCCTCCTGGAACTTACCTCATCTGCACGCTGCTGGATGAGGGCAGCGAAGGGGGCTCACAAAGCTGTGTCTGAGGATAGACACCCACTCAGTAATTTAATTTTGTCATTACAGCAGTGGGCTTGCAGACATGAATAAATGAGACCAGAATACTACAACATAAATTCTTCAGGAAACCATCCATGGGCGTAGAGTGCTCTGGAATGGCTTCATGGCCTCCAGCCATTGCACGGCAAATTTATCTGACAATGCAGTGACTCTATTAGCAAGACTAATGGCTTGTTCTGCCCCATTAAAATGGCCAGTGCCATTTCAGAAGGCACAAGAACACAGCACCAGAAACCTGTGGATTTAAAACAGACCCTGCCTCATACTTCACTGGCCACAATCTTTTCTCCTTGTCCCTAAAACCTGCTAATAAAGTGAGTTTGGGGTGTGAGTTGTTTCATGGCTTCTTTCCCACTGAAAAGTTATATTTGTGGCTTGAGTGCTTTAAGAGACACACTTTCTTGGTTTGTGAACTGGATTGCAAAGCCTAGCCCCCTGAATCCAAACATCTTAGATGATTAACTAAAATTCCAGGTGACAGCAGGCTTGGAAGTGCCCGGTGCTGAGTAATTGTGCATGGGTGGGCCTTGGGGAGGAAATCAGACCATCCAGGCGGTACTGACAGTAATTAAGGATCCGGGGGAAATCGACAGAGAAGATGGGCCAGATTTCCTCCAGTTCATAAATTACTCCCTGTGGGAAGCCATCTAATGGTTGGGTGCCACCAGGGTGCCATTTAGTAAATTAGCCTGATTGCCACAGTGCCTCAAATGGCCCCTAGATAAAGGAAAGCCTTGGCTCAGGCCGGAGGAGCAGGCTGCCCGGGGAGCCTTCGGCTCCACAAGCAGAGCCAAGTACACACTGGGGGGGTGGATTGGGGGTCTCTCTCCCCCAACACCTTGCTCCTTGATGGACTCATCTTTATTACTCCAGCCATGGCTGCTCGTTCACACCAACCCAATTCAATCTGGTCAAATCCATGGTGAGGGGGTCTGGACAGGGAAGCAAATACCATGGAGGTCTTGAGATACAGAAGCTCACCCACCATGTTCTAGCAAATTCCCAGGTTGAATGTCAGAATAGGCTGTTTCTGACCTATGCCCTTCTCCAGGTGCCCACAACCATGGAGATGTTCTGCTGTTATGGCCCGGTGGTCCCCAATGGATATGGAGCCTGCTACAACCCCCAGCCTGAAGCTATCCTCTTCTGCATCTCCAGTTTTCACAGCTGCAAAGAGACCTCTTCTGCGGAGTTTGCAGAAGCTGTGGGAGCGAGCCTTGTTGACATGAGAGACCTCTGCACCGCGTGTGAGCCTGCTGAGGGCAAGCCACCAGCGACAAAGGAAAAAGCTAGAGGCCCAACCAGGCCAGGCAACCTTGACTCGCACCACTAGCCTGGCTTCCTATGGGAGCCAGTCCCATCTAAGCCTTGCTCCCATCCTCAACCCCAGCTTTTTGTTGTTCCCCTGTCCTTGGGAGCCCAACCCTCAGACTGTGTGAGAAGGCAGCACACGAAGCTAGCATGTTAGGACAAAGAGTCCCTTGTTGTTTATCAGGGTGGCCTCTGGCCTTTTAACAACTAGAAATGAGACCAGCCTGGCTTGGAAGCCACCTGGAGGAACTGGGACCTCCCCCTGAGGTCTTCAAAAACTTAACACTTATGCTCCTTTCCCACCAACACCCAGTAGTACACATGATAGTCCTGCCCAATGGAAGGGCGAGTCGTCTCATCCCATGTTATGGGCCCAAATAAGTCATGAAGAGAGAGACAGCTCTGAATCGTTACCTGCCACTCTCCCTCCACACAGCCACATGCACACGCATAGCCAGGGTTCATCTAAAATGCAGGAACTGACAGCCCCAATCACATTTCTTCTTTCATCTTCCGCAGCAATTGTCTTCATTTGATTGGAGGGAGCTAAGTCTCTGGGCAAGGCTGTGAAGACTGAAGGTTGGGCTGTGGGTGAAGGGCTGCATGGCAGATGAGCAGTGGCATCCCCTTTGGGATGGCACTGTCCAACAGGCGTTGTTGGGGTGATTTTCTCTTAAACTATGTGCACTGATCTGAGAGAACCAAGCCTGTACTTGCTGTTCTCTATCAGAAAAGGAATTCACTGTATTTACCCGATATATCAAACCATGCACTGTGAGGGTGTCAAGACCCAGGAGTGTCAGACCCTTGGCTGGAGGAAACACCTTCTCCCATAGGAAGGGACCGGAAGCTGGCCTTCCCCCTCCAGGAACAAAGGAGTGCATTCACCATTATGCAGAGGCAACACTGAGCCGTGGCCAGGGATGCTCTGTGGGGACCCTGGGAAAGGGGACTGTTTCACGTGTCCCTAAAGAAAATGAGACAGTTGTTTGAAGAGGCAAAGCATCGCAAGTATGGCCACCTTATCATAGCGCTAAATTGCCAAATTATATTTGAAGTTGATGTTTGGGTTCTATTTTTATAATATAGTTCTAGATTTCTGGCAATCTGTACATTTTAATTTATAGTTCTGTGCTTCAAAGAAATACATGTCTGAACAAAGAGCTGTATATTGAAAATACTCTATTCAAGATATTTAAGTCAGTATTTAATAAAATGTAATGCCGAAAAAGATGATGCTGTCATTGTTCCTACTGACAGATGATATAAATTCTGTGATCCAAGTCAACAGTTCACTGGCCTGTATCTGGGCTCTGCCAGCAACAGTGTCTAAGGGTGAGGCTTGGAAACCATACAAAGCCAATCTGGGCAGCATAATGAGACTCTACATCTAAAAATAAAATACAAATAAGGGATACTGGACCATGAAAGAAAAGGAAGGAGGGAACTAAGTCTCTGCTAGTATGTATGTCAGGACACATCATGACTAAGGAGAGGCATTGAGGCATTGATTCCATGTGGCATTTGTGATTGAGTGACAAGAACTCAGTGCAGAGATGGGTGCTCCCTGAAAGCCTGTCCAAACACGTCTGTTGGTGGCAAAAAGTGGAGCTAATAGCTCCAGGCTCAGAGACCGGATGCCTGGCTAACAAGCCTGATAGCAAGTACTCCAGTCTTGTTACTGGGTCTTATCACCTTGTTGGTAGTCTTATCACCTTTCTAGACCATCGTGTCCTGGCTTGTAATGTGGGAATATTGAGGTCAACCCTGCTTATTTCTGGGGTTTGGGACAAGATGACTTGAGATGGCCATTGTTTGAAAATGAGGGGAAAACTGTAAAGACCTAGCATTCTTGTTGCAGGCTCACAGAGCTCACCCCTGTCCAGGCTGCAAGACCAGAACAGAGACTTCTCCAAATGGGAACCCCAGGGCTTTTCCAGAAGAATGCTGGCATGTTTCGGTTAGCAAGTTAGGATGTGAGAAAGCCACTTTTCAAGGAGATAATAGTTCAAAATATTCCAGGATGGACAAGAGGATGGGAGTAATGTGATTTGCTCTTATCTATCATACACATGGCAGATGGCCTCCAAACAACCAGATGTGAAAATACAGACAACACAGAGAACAGGAAGCAAAGACAATATTAAGCCTCCCTTCCCATTGGTGGATGTTGATATCCAAAGAAGAAGGCTGTTCCCATTCTCTTTCTTTCTTTATACATATTTCTTGGAGTTTCCTTTTCAAAAAGCCCTTTACATATGAAGGGTAAGCACGGTGCTCTTACCGGGAAGAGCTGGCCTCAGGTGAGGTGCAAGGACCTTTCTAAATGGACTCCCTCTTTGTTCCTCTTCTATGGTATGTCCCTTCCATCTTTTGACAGGATTTCTGCTCTTGTCCCTGTTCCTTGTGTTGTGGCCCCAGAGTTCTGTCTAAGTGCTCTATTTCTAATTAAGTAGTGATATGGCAGGCTGAGTTTAATCAAAACTATGAAAATATATGTTTAAAGGAAAAACATTTAAACTATACTTTGTTGACTATAAATGATTTTTGGGCTAATACTTGTTCAATATTGTCAGCTCTATAATTATTTTGGTAGTATTAGCTAACCTGCTATCACAATTAATAAGACACAGACACCTGTTAGACTTTGTAGCTGTCTTATAACACCTTGGGTTGGGCAGATATTTCTACCTACACTATCTCAATAACCTCCCCATCCACTTCCCACCCCCTCCAATGTCTTCCTCCTTAACCATTCTTATCTGGGCTACCTTCCAACCATAACCTTATAAAAACAGAGTCGTTCCTCCCAGCCCACATGCTTCCTTTTCCATTCTACACATTGTGGCTTTCTCCCCTCTCCTCTCTTCCCACCTGTCTGTCTCCTTCTTGTGATTCTCCTGTCTGCAAAGCTGGGGAACCGTAGCCACACTTACCTCCTTTGCCCTGTCCAGGTACAGGCCTTTTAATTAACCAATTAGGAATAATGTGTTAGGCAGGTTTACACAACATGGATAGATGTACCTGGGCCTTAACCAGATCTTGAGGACCAGTAATTAGCATCAAAATGCAAGCATCAGACAACCCCAACAGCTATACACTGGCATTCAGAAGATAACAAAATATTCAGCACTTGGGAAGTAGTGGCAGGTGGATCTCTGTGAGTTTGAGGCTACCTGGTCTGCATAGCAAGTTCCAGGACAATCAGGGCTATATAAAGAAAGCCTATCTCAAAAAGAAAAGAGAAAGGGAAAGGGAAAGAGAAAGGGAAAGAGAACAAAAAAAAGGAAAGAAAGAAAGAAAGAAAGAAAGAAAGAAAGAAAGAAAGAAAGAAGGAAGGAAGGAGGAAGGAAGGAAGGAAGAAGGAAGGAAGGAAGGAAGGAAGGAAGGAAGGAAGGAGGGAGGGAGGGAAGGAGGGAAGGAGGGAAGGAGGGAAGGAGGGAAGGAGAAAAGGAGGGAAGGAGAAAGAAAGTGCTCAAGAAAGTTCTTGAGTCTCAAATTCCAGAAAGAAAGATGGCCGCTGTGAGCAGTGAGGAGGATATCTATGAGTTCGGCATATATGACAGGTCTGTCCCAGGTTCATCTCTGTTGCTGTGATAAAGGACCCTGTCAGCAGAAGGGGAAGGTTTACTCGGCTTATGATTCCAGGCTGCAGTCCAGGACTGCTGAGAAGTCAGGAGCAGGAACCTTAGCCACCACACCCACATCCAGGGGCAGCGAGAGAAGAAACACAGGAATCCCCACTGCCTGTTTGTCTACCACTTCTGCTCAGCTAGCTTTCTTTACCTTTCCGTAGGACAGGGTACGGCTGTGAAATGGTGCCCCTCACGCCCAGGGAGGACGTGCCGATAGGCTTACCTGATCTGGATAATCCCTCAATGGAGACTCCCTTCCCAGGTGATTCTAGGTTATGACAAGTTGACATTTAATACTAGCCAGCACAAGATCCCGCTCCTGCCCACACATGGTCGCTTGGGCTTGACAGGATGTGAATGCCCATGGGCGGGGGGTGGGGGAAAGCGTGAAGAAGCTACTTAATGTCCAGCACAAACGCAATCCCCACAGGCATCTTCATCTTGTGAAAAGGGCTAGAAAAACACTTCCTGTCACCCCTTCCCCCAACCCCACAGAGGGACAAGAAATTCTTCCATCTACTTGAGGTAACAGATGCAGGGGGAAAAAATGCATGAGAAATAATAACCACAAACTTTGCCATGTGAAGACTTGAGAAGTCTGAATTTATGCAATCATCTTAAAAGGCCAAATTGATGAGATACAGTAAAGTGCCAGGGAATCACACGCAAAACCACTTCCCACCTTGGACACATCAAACACCCACAGTGGGAATCAGTCTATTGCAGATGAGCTCGCAATCAGAAATACAAAGCTGGGAAATATTGTGCACTCCAGGAGAGGAGCACAGAAAGCAAATGGGGTTGGTACCACAGCAGCGTCAGATAACAGGCACTTCAGAGAAACTGATAAACCAATTCATTTAATGTTATTAAAGACACTGATGAAGAAAGACAAAAAAAAAAGAGTTGAAGGAGGAGCATCCTAGTTTGCTTTCTGTTGCTGTGATAAAGGCTGTGGCTAAACAGCTTGGGGAGGAAAGAGTTTCTTTGGCTTACACATCTCCATCAGTTGGTCCCTGAGAGAAGTCAGGGCAGGAACTGGAGGCAGGAATGAAAGCATAGGAAGGACAGAGACGCCACTCACTGGCTCGCTCTCACAGCTTACTCAGTTTGCATTTTGATACACTTTGCATTTTTATCTGCACAGGGGTCACACCTCCCACAGTGAGCTAGACACTCTTACATCAATCATCAATCGAGAAAAGATTCCCATGAACTTGTCTACTGTTCGCAGCCATGCTGATGGTGGCATTGTCTCAACCAAGGGTTCCTCTTCCCACGTGACTCCAGCTTCTGCGGAGTAGACCAAACAAAAGCCAGCACAGGAGTGTACTGGACGGAATGTGGGAAAGCACTAGGTGCCTGAGAATATTCCAGAATTTAACGAACAGTTCTGAAACTCACCGATCAAACACACACACACACACACACACACACACACACACACACACACTTTAAAATACTTAAAGAATCCTAAAGATACCACATAACAATGCTGTCCCCAGAATGTCAGCGACAAGTGTAGGATACCCTATTACGATGTCACCAAACACTACAGGCTGCTGTTATTTTTCTTTCTTACCAACCAGAACTAGTTAATATGACCCTGTGCTGAAGACACTACTTGGTTTGATCTCAGGATACCAGTAAATCAGGCTGAAAATGAGCTGTGAGTGAGCTCCCTGCTGGCTAGCTTTCATACTGCTGGAATGTGCTATATAGTCTGCTAAAGAAGAAAAATCAGTAACAGTCTTACCCAGCTGTGAACTCTTTGCACTATACAATACCAATTTGTCAGGCAAGTGTGCTCATTGGTGTATTAGTGGTATGACTGATATGGGCGTATCCAATCACTTTATTGTGAGATTTTGAGTTTCTCTCCACAAGAGGAATTCATGTCTGGTACTATAAACCTAGTCAAAACCCGTGGCTAGAAAGGTCATAGACCCTCATATGGGACTCTACTACTGTTGTGTTGCTGAGTAGACATGGTATCAAACTGCCTTCCAGTGTTTATATCCTCAGATAGCACCACTCACCAAAATGGTCAGAGAAGCTTCTCTTTGTAGTTTAAGCAGAGAATAAGTGAATGCTAAGTGTTGGCCATAAGCAGAACAACTATGTCACTTTCTCCAAGGCTCAGGGAAGAGGATGTAAGAAGAATGTAAGAGCCAGAGGATTGGAAAAGGCACTGTGAATGCTGTTTTCTAGACATGGACCTATGAAGACTAGCGAACCAGGGAAGAAACTTCAAGCTATTGCATCCATGAACTTACAGCAGCAGTGGCTATGTTCATAAGACCTGCATAAACCTGGGCCTGTCAACATTCCATCACAGAAGGGAAGGGATCCATGGAGCCATAGAAACTGAAAGGTGGGAGTGGGGGAGTCATATTCCTCAGTGGTATATTTGCTAGTAAATTTATCTTGATCAAACAAATTATCTTCCATACGTGCTCATTCTGGCAAGCGTACTTAAACACAGTAGGCGGACAAGACAACAACAAAAGTGCAAGAATATGGGAGAAGGGCTTATTGGAAAGGAGGCAAAAGGGATTCAGTGGAAAGGGAAAAGATGAGCAGACAATGTGGAGATATGATTACAGTGCATTAAATATGTGTATGAAGCAACGAGTAAAAAAATTCATTTAAAAGTATCTAATATCAAAACTTTGGGGATATGGCAAAGGTTTTTATGAGCAAATAATATGTCAAAATGAACCAGAAAAGAACATGATAAAGAAGTTGTTGAACTAAATATAACTTTGAAAAAAAGGGAAAAACTGAACATAGTGTTCTGTGCCTACAATCTCAGCACTTGGAAGTCTGAGGCAGAAGTATGAGGAGTTGAAGGCCGGTCTACACTACATAGTGAGTTCAGGACAGCCAGAGCACCACGACGAGACCCTGTCTTAAAAGCAAAAAGAAACCAGGTGCTGTTAGCACACGTCTTTAACCCCAGCATTCAGGAGGCAGAGGCAGGTGGATCTCTGATTTCAAGATCAGCCTGGTCTACCAAGCAATTTCCAGTACCAAAGAAAAAGAAGGAGGAGGAGAAGAGGAGCAGGAAGAAGAGGAAAAGGACAAGGAGGAGGAGAAGAAAAAAGAAGAAAAAGAAGGATGATCAAATTCCCAGTGGCCAGCCCCCCAAAGAAAGCTAAGTCCCTTCGCTCTGCCATCCCCAGCAGAAGCCATCAGCTGTGAGGAGGTACTCTTCAGCATCCACAGCACAACCTTTGAGAGGTCTCTTCAATGTCTTCCTGCCAAGATTGTTTCCTTTCTTTGGAGAGGTAGGGATGAAGAGATTGTCACAGAAACCTTCTATTTCTCCCATTCTCAACTGTGAGTCTGCTGACAGCAATGCCACTGCAAAAGACGCTCCCCAGCCCTCCACACTCAGCAGCAGCACAGCCATGAACACCACCATGGCTTCAGGTGGCAGCGCAGACCGCAGACAACAAAAGTAAAGGTTTTCAAAAGTTTTCAGTTAGAAGAAGAAACCAAAAAAAAAAAAAAGAAGAAGAAGAAACCAAAGAGTAACCTCTAATGAAATAGAAAAGGTTAAAGACAAAAAGAGTTACCAATGAAACAGAAAACAAAACATAGTAGAAAAGAGAAAGAAAAATCAAGGTAATTTAAAAGGCCTAACAAAATACACAAGTATGGTAAAACTGATTTGTAATAGTTCAGTTTCCTATTGGGGTACAGTCCTCCCTTCTCATAAAACCATAAATATATTAGAAAGAATCATTTCTTTTGGAAGCAATCTCACTAAATAGTTGTGGAACTTTTTTGTTTTGTTTTTGTTTTGTTTTGTTTCATCTTGTCTTCTTTAGTCCAAGACAGGATTTCTCTGTGTAGCTCTGGCTGTCCTGAAACTCACTCTGTAGCCTAAGCTGGCCCTGAACTCACAGAGATCTGCCTACCTCTGCCTCCTGGATGCTGGGATCAAAAGAAAAGCGTCTGTCACCACACCTGGAATGCAGAAGTTCTTTCTTTCTTTCTTTTTCTTTCTTTTTTTTCTTTTACTGTTGAGTGTTTCTTTTTTTTTAAGATTTATTATTTATACAGTATTCTGCCTGTATATGTGCCTCAGGGCAGCAGAGGGCAGCAGATCTTACTATAGATGGTTGTGAGCCACTGTGTAGTTGCTGGGAATTGAACTCAGGACCTTTGGAAGAGCAGATAGTGCTCTTAACCGCTGAGCCATCTCTCCAGCCCCAGAAGTTATTTCTATGGACAAACATTTTAATAGAAAATTTGGCCCATTGTACAGAATTTTTACTGTGCCCACAATCTTCAGTCCCCCAGATAGGTTGTTAAACAAGCAAACGAAATGGAAAGAATTTGTCAAACCAAAGCTTCAGCTTCTTTAGCCAAAGACGCCTGCTTTTAGTTCTTCTAAGATGTACATCATATGGAAAACATCCATTTGTCTCCTGTGCTGGTTATACTTATGTATACTTGACACCAACTATAATCATCCAAGAGCGGGGACATCAACTAAGAAAATGCATTCTCAAGATTGGGCTGTGGGCCAGCCTGTAGAGCATTTTCTCAACTAGTGACCAACGGGGTAGGACCCAGACCATCGTGAATGGTGCCATTCTTGGGCTAGTGGTCCTGGTTCTATAATAAAGCATAGGAGCACGCCAGTAAGCAGCTCTCCTCCATGGCTTCTGCACCAGCTCCTGCCTCCACGTTCCTGTCCTATTTGAGTTCCTGTCCTGATTTCCTTCCATGATGAACAGTGTTGTGGAACTGTAAGCCAAATAAACCTTTCCCTCCCCAAAAGTGGCTTTTTGGTCACAGTGTTTGTTGCAGAGTAGAAACCGTAACTAAGATATCTCTTTATAAAATAAATCACTGGGCATCCTGTTAAAAGGAAGAAGGGACTGAATGAAGCATTATATGGTATTATAATGTATTCTTTTAATGATAACTAAAAATTCAGAATTGATTACAGGGACTTGGAAAAAGTCACCACATCGAATATTCTGTGCAGCCACCGTAAAAAAGAGACGCACCAGGTGCTTCTAGCCACCTCTTGGGTTGCAAAACTGCAAGAGACAAAGCTTAGCTTTGTGTTTCTGACCTCAGACTTGTGCCAGCTTGTCCTGTAGACATACTCGCACGGGCTGAAGTGGTGCTCCTCCCACATTTCTGCTAACGTCCTGTTTCCTAAACCCTTTTATATTTAGATTTTTAAAAAATCATTCCTTAGTTTATTTTTCTTTCTTTCTTGTTTTGTTTGTTTGTTTGTTTGTTTGTTTTTTGGCTGGGAGGGTTTGGGGTTTTGGTTTTTCGAGACAGGGTTTCTCTATGTAGCCTTGGCTGTTCTGAACTTGCTTTGTAGACCTGGCTGGCCTCAAACTCACAGAGATCCACCTGCCTCTGCCTCACTGAGTGCTGGGAGATTATAGGCATGCCATGCCTACTGCCATGCTTGGCTAAAGATGTATTTATTTATTCAGCTTCAGGAAACACACAGTGCTGAAGAGAGAGGAAGAAGGCATTGTACCCCCCACAACTGGAGTTGCAGACGGCTGTGGTCTGCCAGGGCTTCCCAGTACTGGGAACTGAACCCAGGTCCTCTGAGCTCCCAGGGCTCTTAATCACTGAGTCATCTCCCCAGCACATCTTTTTCTAAATGAGAGGAATAGTGATGATTTCGATTTTAATGACAATACAGATGAGGATTATATCATGTCCTCACATTAATCACATTTTTTTTTTTTTTTTGCTATGACTCTGAGCTTACCCAAACCTTTATTTTACTTGAATTAAGTTTAGTCAAAACAAAACTCAAATTTTTCGTTACCTTCATAAAGTAACTATCTTATTTGGAGAAAACACAATTTTCAGCCCTAAAAGAATAGGTCAGAGATACAGGGTGTGGTGGCTCACAGCTGTAATCCCAGTGCTTGGGAGGCAGAGGCAGGCTGGTTGCTGTGAGTTCCAGGCCAGCCTGGTCTACAAAGCAAGTCCAGGACAGCCAGAGCTACACAGAGAAACCCTGTCTCAAAACAAAAAATAAAATAATAAAATAAAATAAAATAGGTCAGAGACTTTTTAAAAGATTTTTTCTTTTTAAGATTTGTTTTGAATTATGTGTGTGCGTGTGTATTTGTACGGGCACATGTGCACACACGCGTTGCAGATGCTCACAGAGGCTGGGGAAGGCTGCCTGGTGTGGATGCTGGGAACCGATCTCGGGTCCTCTGCAAGGGCAGGACTCATTCTTAACTGCTGAGTCGTGGCTCCAGTCCGGTCTCTATTTTAAACTGTCTAAAAGAGATCCATATTGTGGAGTACATTAATCTTAGGTGAGACTGGGCGGGTTTAGGCTGGGATGACTGTAGACCGAATTTTTTGTTTGAGATCTAGACTCTTATAGATCAGAACAAAAGAACTACTACTTAACCTATACTGTATTTGTGTGTGTGTGTGTGTGTGTGTGTGTGTGTGTGTGTGTGTGTGTGTGTGTGTTAGTGGTGGAGCAGCGGCAGAAGTCAGCATCAGACGTCATTCCTTGGGAGCCACCTTAGTGTTTGAAGCAGGGTCTCACTGATTAGCCTACGATGGCTGGCCACCATCTTCGGCTAGACTCTAGACTCTAGAAAGATCTTCCTGTCTCTGTCTTGCCCAGGATGGAATCAGTAAGTGCACATCATCACGCCTGGCTTTTTATGTGGGCGCTAAGGGTTGAACTCTAGTCTTCAGATCTGCATAGCAAGCATTGTACCAACAGAGCTGTAACACCCCAGCACTCTCGGAAGAAAGAATTCAACCTACTGGTTTACTATTGACATTTAAAATGTCAGGGCAGAACAAACGAAAGCCTCTGGGAAGCCCTCCAGCATACTCAGACCCTTGTCAGGACTACCCAATATTTAGATTGGCAATTTTTATCCAAACTATGTAAAAACAGTATCCAATGGCAAAACATTTGTGAGGATGTTTTGTTGTTAATTAGTTGATTTTTATTGGTTTTTAATAAAAAATGGTCTAGAATCAAGAAACCTCTCAGGGAGTATAGGTGTTGGACTGTAAATTTTAGGACAAACCCAATCTGTCGATAATAACTTTAATAGACATACTTTTTAAAATGATTAATGCTCAAGAATGGAATGTGAAATAAAACAGAGAGTGTGTAACTTGGGAGACCAGAGCTTAAGAGTCTATGCTTCCCAAGTGAACCTTCAAGGTGTGACCCATCCTGCAGTTAGTTTGGATTAGAAAAAAATGTACCAAACAATATTATATTTTACGATGAAAAAGTAAATGAGCAATGTTACAAAATAATTCCATTGGAGTGCAGTTCCCTTTCTTACCTTTTCCTTTCCTTTCTTTTTATTTTTTAATTTTTAGTTGGTTTGTTTTTGCAACAGGATCACATGTAGCCTAGGCTGGCCTTGAACCTACTATCTAGGTCAAGGATCAACTTTACCTTTCGATCCTCCTGCCTCCACCTCCCAAATGCTGAGAAGGTTGCATTCCATTTTTTTTTAAATATAAAATAAGAAATGAAGCCAGGAAGTAGTGGAAAATGCCTTTAATTTCAGCATTCAGGAGGCAGAGCCTGGTGGATCTCTGAGTTTGAGGCCAGCCTGATCTACAGAGTGAGTTTCAGTGAGTTTCTGTGTAGCCTGGCTACACAGAAAAGCTTTGTCTCGAAAAACAAACAAATAAATTTGGTTATGCAAACAAAATCTATGGAATGCTTATTTCCTACACATCTGGCCTTTTATTTTTACACACATTCTAATAATATTTAAAACATGTAGAAAATTCAATTTTGTTTTTTTTTTTTTTTTTTCAATGCAAAATGGTGTAACATTGCATCTTCAGCATTGTGAGTATTCATTTACTTCCCTGACCTGGAATGTAGGTAATAGGACAGACCAAATTGTTATGCACAAATAAAAGTTACAGTAATTCAAATACAAATGGCCAATCTTCCCTAGAATTAGAGCTAACTGATCCATGTGAGGCAATAGGTACAGAATCAGAAATGAAAAACTAAGATTAGAAGATACATCTCAAGTTCAGAATAAAAAGAAAAATGTACACAATAACCACTTTTATTCATCTTTGATGTTGAGTTTCTAGCCAGTAATATACAATAAGAAGAAAAAAGAAAGGATCAACGAAGGAAATATAGCTGTAATTGTTTGCAAACTGTGTGAATGTCTACACAGATAACCCAAAAGGATCTATAAATAAAAATATCAAAAATAACACATAAGACCAAGGAAGCCTATATAAGATCAATATATAAAAGTAAGTTTATTTTATAACCAGAAATATAAAAACATATTAGTAGTAAAATCAAAACGAAAATCCTTATAATCTCATTGGCCTGTTCTTTGATCACCTCCCCCTGAGGGGGGAGCAACCTTACCAGGCCACAGAAGATGACAATGCAGCCACTCCTGATGAGATCTGATAGACTAAGATCAGAAGGAAGGAGAGGAGGACCTCCCCTATCAGTGGACTTGGGGAGGGCATGCGTGAAGAAGGGAGAGGGAGGATGGGACCGGGAGGGAAGGAGGAAGGGGTTTATGGGGGGAAACAAAGTGAATAAACTGTAATTAATAAAAATAAAATAAAATTAAAAAAAAAGAAAATCCTTACCAGCATTTTTAACAAAGTTAATAACCCAATGAGCAGGACTCCAATGAGAAGCAGATTTTGTCGTCTAAAAGTTCACGAAGCTTAGAGAACACCGAACCTGAACCTTCGTTAGAGTTACCAAACACACCGCTGGGGGCAGTGGGTGGACAGTTACAGCAAGGTGCCCGCCAAGGTGTTTAGTAAATGCTTTGAATTACGACTTCCTTTTGTTCTGTGGCTATAAAAGATTATAAAACCACGTCTATGTCAGAGCATGTTATTTTGGGACAACCTGAATTCACACTTCTGGACCATAGTTACTGGCATTTGGTTCAGAATCAACTTTTTTTTTTTTTTTTTTGAGGTGAAAGTTGTATTCTTGTATATTAGGAAACATTCTTTGTGCCCCTCTAACAGTCAAAATTCTACTGGCATCGTTCCTCTATTTGCCAGTGTGGATAGATCAGCGTGTGTCACAGAGAAAGACTGCACACGTGGAGAGAATTAAAACGCACAACAGTAGCATAAGTTGGAAGAGGAATTAATGGGAATTTTTAATCCTTGCACTTTTCAAAAAATGTACAAAGATATCAACTACGTTGATTTTTATAAATGCGTATTGCAATCATAAGAAGATAATTGTTAGGTTTGGCTAACTGCTGAAAAGAAGAGGAAAAAAAAGCCTCTGAAAAACAAAACAAAACAGAAAGACTATCAGACAGTGTAGAACAAACGTTCCCTTCTTCCTCTCCCAGAATAAGTGGCTCGCTGATGCTGTGTCCAAGGATCCAGCTCCCTCCCTGTAATAGGGTCTCTCATCCATGGGGCCTCCAGGTTCTCCCTGGGTTATCTGTGTCTTGAGGTGGGCAAGGGAGAGAGAGATGGAGGAGAGAGAGAGAGAGAGAGAGAAAGATTATTCAAGGTGGCCAAGCGTTTGGGAGGCTTCGACAAAGCAAAGATACACAGGTAAGTCTGTTTGTATGTACATGTAATAAATCAATCAAAACCAGGTCAGAACGTAGAGGAAACGCTGTTTCCGGTCCAGTATACTTCCCTGAAAGGCTCTGCAAGCTCCCCAGCCTCAGCTGAGTAAATACAAAATGCAGGCTGCAATTCAGTTGGCTACTGATGAAATGGGACATCTTCAGAAAGCGCAGCCAGACAAGCGCTTTTCATAACTGATGGGTGTAGTCGTTCACCCCTTCAGCGCTAGCACCACAGCAGGCGGGAAATAAGTCAGTTTCTGAGGCTGTCCTAGGCTGGGAGACCTGGGACCAGTGTCTTGGCCCCGCCCAACAGTGCCACGCCCACTCTCCCAGGCTGGAGGCGCGGTCGCCTAGCAGCAGGTGTTAGAGTCCTTGACAGCCTCTCTCTGCCAGAACGCAGAACGCAGAACGCAGAACGCAGAACGCAGCACCATGCCCAAGCAAGCGGTGGTGACTCTGCGTTACGGGCCCTACAGCGCAGTGGGGCTGTCGGTGGAGCACCGCACCTACCGCCTGGAGGGTCTGCAAGGTGGGCCACCCCGCTGAGCGCCTCTCCTGAGCCTCAGCCTCCCAGACGCTCTACCTAGAGCCCAGCCAAGGGCCACCTTTCCCCGGAAGCCTTCCCCGGGATGACGTTAGCCTATCCCTCCAGCTCCCCTTCCCTGGGGTATAAAACTGAAAATGAGCATGGTCCGTGGGCACCGAGTGTTCCCAGGCAAAATACACAAAGTTGCTAAGAAGTTAGCTCATCCCACGTTAGGATCTGGGAAGTCTGAAGTCAGGAATAGTAAGTGGCCTTTGTATGTCAACTGGCTGCAGGGTGACAGGGCTGAGATCCTTGCTTGTTCGTTTCTGCTGCAAGGCCCTCGTGTGTACATAGACTCAGGCAGACGGGCTCACTGTTGAACAGGATGTGTGAAGGAGAAGGTTGATTACTCGGGTCATGCCTGAAGCCTGACAGACTAGAGCCAAACGCTCTAAAAGTCCAGAGGACACAAAAATCAGCTTTGGTCCAGCAATCGGAGATGACTTTCCGGAGGAGGTGCTATTTGAAGTTCCCACCTGAAGAAGGATGGGCACTGTTACCAAAAAAATGTTGCTTTCTCTAAGAAAATAGTTCACTGAGAGGCTTTTGTGGCAAGTCCCATAGTGTCTGTCTGTGCTAGTAACTGTATGTCAGCTTGACACAAGCTAGAGGTGTCTGGGGGGGCACTCTTAATTGAGATAAGGCCTCTATAAGATTGGCTTGTAGGTAAGTCTATAGTACATTTTCTTAATCAGTTATTGATGTGGAAAGTCCCAGCCCATTGTGAGTTTCTTCTGGTGGTCCTGGGTGCTGTAAGAGAGCAGATGAACAAGCTACAAGGAGCAAGCCAGTAAGCAGCACCCCTCCATAGCCAATCCGTCAGGTCCCGCCTCCGGGTTCTTGCCCTGACTTCCTCCAGTGATGGCTGGGATACAGAAGTGTAAGCGGAAATAAACCCTTTCCTCCCCAAGTTGCTTTTGGTCACGGTGTTCCATCACAGAGCTAGAAAGCTCAGACAGCACTGATCTTAGGTTTGGTTCAGCTGCCAGAGTCAAACACTACAGGCTGTGTGCCCTGGACAGTAGAAGTCATATTCCCTTCCAGGCTGGAGGCTGGCACCCTGCCTAAGCAGAGCTGATTTCCGGTGAAGCCCTCTTCCTGGCTTGCTGACGGCCATTTTCTCTCTTGCCGTTGGGTACTAAGAAGATGGATTAGGGGCAAACACTAAAGACTCATCTCAGAGAGACACTCATCCTCTTTTTACATCTTTAAATAATATTTTCTTACTTCTCTTTGAACATATTTCGACCACACTCCCTCCCTCCATCCCCACCCCCAGCCTCCCTACTCACTCACTCTCATGCACTCTTTTCTTCTTTTTAACTACATATAGTTAACCTTGTGCCTCCCAAGTGCTCTTGGGTGTGAGCCTATCTCTTGGAGCATGACCAACCTACCAGGAGTCACACCCTTAAAGAAAATGACTCTTCCTGTCCCAGCAGCAATTAACTGCCAATAGCTTCTTGGCTAGGGGTAGGACTTCCTGTCCATCCCCCCTCTCCGTGCTGGGGTTTTGTCTGGTATGAGCTTTTGCACGCCATTACTACTGCTGTGAGTTCATACGTGCAACTGTCCTGTTGTATCCAGAAACAGTCTCACTGTAGTCATCTACCACCTCTGCTTACGATCGTTCTGCCCCTCCCTTCCACGGCAATTCCCTGAGACTCGGCGATAGGGAGTGTGACATACATGTCTCCTTTAGGGCTGGGCACTACTGGCCAGCTTTTGTAGTGCTGGAGGTTGCTATGGAGAAAAGTAGTTGTCAATGTTACCCAGCTGTGAACCTTGAGCGATACAAAATGTGTGGCAAAATAGTGCCCCCTGCTACAATAGCGGCGCATATGTCATGGGAGCAACTGAAGATTTTCTGACTGGATTTAGGAGACGTGCTACAAGTTGGAACCCCAGACTTGTGCCAGCTTGTCCTGTGGGCATATTCACATGGAGAGCTCTTCTCAGAGAGACATTGTGGGGTAGGCAGGCTGTACGCTCTAAAGATGAGCCTGCTGCTATGCTTCTGCTAAATGGACAGAGTGTTAAACCAACTTCCAAAGACTTATTAATATACGCATAGATAATGTGTCTCTTGGCTCTCATAAGAGGAGCTTCTTCTTGCAATAGATTGGCCATTAACAGAAACACAACTGAAAAATGTTCAGAGAATAAGAAAACTTTCAAAGCAGGGGCTCCCTATGACTTCATTTAATCTTATGTCCTAAAGAGTTAGGACTTCAACATACAAACTAAGGACATTACAATTCAGTCCATAGCAGCATTATTTTTCAACATTAAGTAAAGATCACAATATCATAGAACCATCATTATTCTGTTTCCATCCTAAACAATAACTCCACTTAGTATAGTAATTCCAACCCCCCATCCCTAGACCTGATGGACTTTAATCAACTTTCCATCCCTGTCCACCTGAATTTAATATACATAAAATCTGCTTATAGACCTGCACTGTGGCCAGGGAGATGGCATTAGCAAAGGCAAAGCACAGGGATCTGAAGTTGAGCTAACCCAGTTTTGACCTGGCCTCTACTACTCGTGGACGTATAACAAAGTCAAAAATCAAGCTGTTTGTTTTTTCCTTTATGAGTCTCACTTTCCTTATTGGTAAAGGAGAATGTGAACCCCTCACTGGTGTGAGTCTGATGAGAAATGCATAGAGACCATAAGCATCATGCCACACGTGGCAAGGAATTATTCCAGAGACAGCCATTAGGAAAGAAAGAGGGGTCTCTCAGGACATTTGAGGAATGGCAAGCAGCTCAGTCTGGTAGAGGATGGTGTACAGCAAGAGAGTTGGGTTTGGTTTGCCCTTTGCCCAGTCAACAAAAGTGCCTAGGTGAAAAACTGTGAGTTAACCGGGCTGTGGTGGCACACACCTTTAGTCCCATCACTCGGGACTGAAGCAGGTAGACTTGAGTTCAAGGCCAGCCTGGTCTGCAGAGCTAATTCCAGAACAGCCAGGGCTACACAGAGAAACTTTGTCTCAAAAAACAATAAATAAGTAAATAAACACCAACCATGATTTGTTAAGGTCCAATTCTGAAGGAAGTAATTGGAATGGAGGACACTGAATTATTAAGAGATAGCAAGCCAGTGTGTAGAAATCATGTTCTAGAATGTAGAAGAAATGCCAACAGGAATGATTCTAACTGTAAGCGCAATCTGGACACTGATGACATTCAATGCCTACTTTCTCCCTACTTTCTGTCCTGGCTGCTCTCTTTTTGCCATCACTTTGGCCAGAGCCTTGCATTCATTTCTTACTCCTCCCTCTCTTACAGCTACTGCTCAGCCTGTCAGTCCTTCCTGCAGTCTTTGTCCTCAGGGCATGTCGCCAATTCATTCTTCTTAGTCTTTTAGCCTTCCTCCTCCATTTATGTCCAGTCACCATCATTCTCTGCTTCAGCTGTGTCAAGGCTCCCAGGCTCAGCTCTGTGAGACCACAGTGGTCTCCTTGTAGTCTGTCCTCAGAACCAGAGCAGGGTCAGAACAGGCGTTCTTTCCTGGATGACCTGGTGACTCCCGCCTCACTCGGCATAGAAGCCAAAGACCTTCCGAGGCCACAGGGCTCCTAAGGACCCACTTGACCTCCTTACACATCCACTCCAGCCACACCCATGTCCTCATTGACCATGGAACTGTCCAGAAATCCCGGGAGATTACACCTGGGGCTCAGCAGGAACATGAGCGCTTCAAGTGCATCTCAGGAAAGCCTGTCCTGGTGCGGGTGATGACTCACAAAAGCTTACTTGTAGCTCTCTTGAAGTGTCTCCTCTCCCCCAGTCATGATCTTGAAAGTGGAGGCTTCTGACAATGCAACTTTGAAACCTCCCAGAGGGAAGGTATCAGTCAAATTTGAGGACAGCTACTCCTCAGAAAGACAGAGCCACATGCTGGAGGGAAACTGGAGGAAGCGGAAGAGATGGAACCAGGCAGCTGGCAGAGATGTTGCCCAAGGACAAAGTGCTAAGGGACAGGCATGGGCAGTGCAAAAGTGGGAGACAGTATGGAAGGACCAGAAGCATGTGAGACAGGATTTCAGGAGAAACGGGTCCCAAACTGTTGAGCTGGAGCTATCCGCAGAGAGAGGAGCATTTACAGCTGCCGGTTGTGAAAGGATTAGAGGAACACCCTCATATGTCGACAAGGGGAAGACAAATGGGACAGTGAGCTTGGACGGTAACATGGAAGTGTCTATAAAATGTAACCCACAAGACAGAAACCAATTGTTTTGTTTCCAGGTGCCTTCTTTACTGGAAAAAAAAAAAAAGACTACACATAACACAGGTGGCATAGTACCAATGCTTTCCGCAACATTCTTGGTGAAAGGGGGGGGGGGAATGGAAACAACCAGAAATGGCAATGGCTCTGTAAACCGCAGCACATCTGTCATGTGACATGGGAGGCCCGGGTTGCGTGAGCACAGCAGCAGGCAGGGAACAGTCTCTCCCTGAGTCCCCTGCACACCAAGATCTCTCTTCGCTTAAACGGGCAGATAATGGAAGATGAATGTAGGGTAGAAATAGGGTGTTTTAGAAATATTTTTATTCTTTTTCTTCTCTATAATTTCTAGTGTTTTTGCAGAATCACAAATCTGCTTTAAATGTATAATCTGAAAATATTTTTTGATGGGGTTTTCCTTTCAGCAAAAATGTCCTAAAGGAAGGTAGAAACAAAGACCCAACGTGCACATCTCTAACCCTGGCACTTGGAAAGTAGAGGGTGGGGGATTAGGAGTTCAAGTCATCCTGGGCTACTTGAAGCTCTGAAGAGGGTGGAGAACAAAAGGAAGGGAAGGTGGAGGATCAGCCAGGGGCACACCTGAATCCCAGCACTCAAGAAGCTGAGGCAGGTGGACCATGACGGCCAGTCTGGGCTACTCAGCAAGACCTTGCCACTACCCATGCCCTCTTCCCCCAAAAAAGCAAGAAAGAAGGGTTGGGGAAAGGAAGGGTAGAGGAAGGAGAGGGAAAGGAAAGAAAGTAGAGAACACAGACATGGGTCAGGGAGGAATGGGGAGGGTAGGTGAAAGTGGTCCTCTGACCTCAGAGAAGCAAGTAGTGCAGAAGGAAAGGACAAGGTGGAGCCAGAAGCTGAGGTGAAAAACTGAGCTGAGCCCACAGGTACAGGCTGCTGGTCCCTCTTGGGGAAGGAGGGATATTTTGAGGCAAAATGCTGGGGAGCATTTTGACGGCTGGCAAGGTTTGTAAGGTGTCTGCAGGTGGCTGATTTGTGAAGTAAGATGTGTACACTCATGCTTGATAATGCATCTAGTAAATGCTGCCAACAGTTACAGAGGACCCTGTGATGAGGGCCAAGGTGTTAACAGCAACATTGCAGGAAACGTTTATTCACCTTCCCCTCACCTCCCCCGGCTCTCCCACTTTAGACCCAGCGTTAACACTGGAGCAAGGACATCTACTTGCAGGCCCTCCTCCGTAAAAATCTGCCTCTGAATTCCGCGTATGACTTTTAAAAATCATCGCCCTTTATTGTTTCCCGAAGCCCTGCTGTCTTTGGAAGGATGCCTGATCTTTTCTAAGTGCACCATGCCCTAAGCAATTGGAACACTCTTGTTCAATATTATCCATGAATTATAATAGCTCAGCAAAATAACGTTTCCACTAAACCACTGCTTTAAAGAGCCCTAAGTAATTGCCCTGGCCACGGTTGCTCCTTGTCTATCTGCTGTACCTGAGCCTGCCAAACAATCCTCTCAAAGGAACTGGAAGGCGCTGGAACTGACCATTAAAAACGGAATCCATCTTTATTCAGTCAAGGCACCCAATTGCCATTCTTCCATCTCCAGTGATGTCCTAGCTGCGCTCGTTAATGGTCCCTGGATCGTCGTCTCCCCTGAGCACAGGAAGGAAAGCAATCTGTCAGCGTATCTCACCTTCTACCTAGCAGCATTTGCATCACCCACAGATGGTACACAGCACTGCCAGCTCAAAGGACAGAGCTTTCCCCCTGCCCCTCCACTTCGCCCAGACCTCCCATGAAGAATGAGGTGCCACTTCAAAGAGGTGGGTGTTCTGCGGGCGGCTTACCGCTTCCGGCTGATTTATGCTGGAGTTTAGCCACTGCCTGCGCACAGACTTTGTTTGGGGGAACATATCTATCTGACCTTTCTTTGAATAGACAACCCAGGAGCAACTCAGGAAACCATGCCCCCCGCCAACCCCCCATGCCGAGTGGTGGCATTTGGGTGAGCTGTAGGAATCCCAGGGTGTCTTCTCTGATCCCTTCAGCCTGCCCCAGCTGCAGCCTCGCTACCTCCTCGCTGACAGGAAGGGAATGACGTCCTGAGGCTCACAGTGTGACAGACTCTGCAGCACTTGTCACCTGAGTACAAATCAGACAGGAAATCAAGAGCCACAAGGGAAGTTGGTGGCACTCAGCATCATCGCAAGTCTGCTGCTTTGGGAAGCCTGTGTTGACCCCCCTTGATCTGCCTGGAGGAAGATCAAGAGGCCCAGCCTTCAAGAGCTCAGGGGCCTGTGCAAGGCAGCCCTAGACAGAGAGAGGATCCCTTCTTGTCTGCTTCACTCGCTCACAGGAGCCCTCAGGATTCACCTCTTGGCTCCATGGGATCGCTGATTTTGCAGATCAAATCCATTTTCAACTACACCTTGTCATGTAAGAGTAACAGTGTCATTAAAGATACCCCAAATCCAGGTGTGACTTGAGTACCAGTCAGATGGGCCTTTCAGGGGACGAGTCTTGGAGAGCCGGGAAGTGCTTACCTCCTGAGGTCTCTGTCTGGACCTCTTGCCTGATCCTTGTATCCTCAGTTTCTCAGAGCCCCTTAAGCCTTAGAAAGCTGGCCTTGGGTGTTTGGAGCAGAGTGACAGCTAGGCTCCAAAGCTGTCCCTGTCAGATTCCATGCAAAACCTAAGGTCCTGGAGGCCACAGGGCACCTCCCCACCTGTAGCTACTTCCTGTTGAGGAGAGGGGTGCTATGGGCAGGGGACGCTGAAGCCAGAAATCTCTACTGATGTCATGTCTTCCTAGATGTCATGTCTTCCTGCCTTCCAAACCAGCTGGACCACTTCCACTTAAACAAGTCACTGGTCCAAGCTGAGTGCCCTCTTTCAAGATATTTAAGATCAAGACACTAAAACAGGATACAATAGCACAAATACGCCAAAGAAACGATGCGGGCATTCTTTGGAGAAAGGCATTAGCCGAGGCAGGTCTATTAGGGCCGCCACCAGGCGCCTGAGGAGCGTGAGCGCGTTAATGGGACCCTCACTGAGCCTTTCTCAAGTTTCTTTCCAAAAGTGACATCAAAATTATGCAATTAAAAGGCTCACAGCCGGAGCCGGATGCTCTCGAGCTGATTGAACGATGAAGAAGTGGACACAACAACATTGTGAAACAGTGATTGTCTCTGTAATTAAATGCAATTAAGTGACAGAAACGTCTGCTTTTCCCCTCCTAAAACAATTGGAATGCTAAGACTTTAAGAAAATGCGGCCCTATCTGATGTCTTCTTCCTTCTAACCCAAATACTCAGCCGTGCACACAGACCGCTAAAGGTGACCACCAGCTCTAGGATGGATGGGGGACGGGGCACGTCAGGGATGGGGGAGCGGCTGTCTAGGCTGCCATGCATGATAACCACAGACAAGAGACAGATAGGATGGGCTGTAGTGGACACTTGCCTAGCATACCTAAGACCTCAGTTCCATCATCAGCAGGGGAGGGAGGAGTAAGTCTTCACAAATTGCCTGTGGCTGACCTCTAGGTAGGAGCCACTGGTAAATGATAAGCAAGCCACAGGCTCAAAGGTGAGAGTAACAAATCTGTTTTCTTCTTTAAAGTTTTCTCTCTCTCTTCCTTCTTTGAGACAGGCTCTCATTTTGTGTCTCAGGCTGGCCTCTTAACTAAATATCCTTCTGCCCCTGTCTCCCTAAGAGCTGGTATTATAAGTGTGCCACCACAAATAGCTCTTTTTATTTGTTTATTCATTTATTCATTCATTTATTTATTTATTTTATTCTTTTTTCCTTTTCTTTCTTTCTGTTTTGGTTATTTGTTTTGTTTTGTTTTTCAAGACAGGGTTTCTCCATTTTAGTCCTGTCCTGGAACTCATTCTGTAGACCAGGCTGGCCTTGAACTCACAGAGATCTGCCTGCCTCTGCCTCCTGAATGCTGGGATTAAAGGCGTGCGGAATGATGTCCAGCTACAGCTCTTATTTCTTACAAACATATTTTAATGAATATGTAGTACATGCTTTTGTTTTTTATCACAAGTATTACTTTCTTTTTTAAAGTTCCTTTTTAAAAATTTTACAAGGGGGGTTTCTCTGTGTAGCAGTGGCTGTCTTAGAACTTGCTCTGCAAACCAGGCTGGCCTTGAACTCAGAGGTCAGCCTGCCTCTGCCTCCTGAGTGCTGGGCTTAAAGGTGCACACCACCACTGCCTGGCTAACTCAGGGTTCTTCACCTAGGCACCTTTGCTGACTCCTTGATGTCAAGTGCAAGCCAAACCCAACTCTCTTGCTTATACGCCATCTCTACCAGACTGAGCTGCTTGCTATTCCTCAAATGTCCTGAGACACCCCCCCCCCCCATTGCCTGGCTAAGTTCCTATTTTTCCACATGTATTTATATGTTGTGTGTGAGTCTGTTTGTGTATACGTCATGACACATGCTTGGCTTTCTCCTTCCGCTATGTGGGTTTCAAGGATTGAATTCAAGTCATAAGTCTTGGCAGCCAGCCCTTTACCCAATGAGCCGCCTCGGCAGCCTACAACTTTAAATTTCCAAATCAAAGTCTCATTATGTACACATAGCACTGTTCGCTTAGTCACCCTTTTATTATCACATTTGTGAATTGTTCACAGAATTTTAGTATTACAGAACAAAAAAGTCTTATTACAAAAATCTGCCTGTATTTCTGATTTTTTTTCTTACAGAGTTTCTTCTAAGTACAATGCTTTTGAAATATGTTTTTTGAAGGTTTTGGCTTATGCTATAAATTTTCCTCTAGAGAGACACTGAAGTTGCATTTCCATCAGCAGGAAAAGAAGTTTCTGGAACCCTGGTTTCCCCCGATACTGAGCACTGTCCTTCTGAGACTAAAGTGTGGGTCACCCTGTGGCCACTCCCAAGAGACAGGTGATTTCCTAACAGGTCTGGAGTAATTCACAAGCAAGAGCTGTGTCACTTGGGTGTCTGCCATTGCTTTCCTGAGGCTATAAGGACACCCAGAGGCTGGGGACTAGCCATGTGCCCACCAGGTGCTTAGCTTATAACCAAGAACAACCAAGGAGGAGACGTCCATGAGGGAGTAACACAGGCTAGCCTGGAGTCTGCCCCGTGTCACCCCATCCCTCCCTATTTTCCAGCTGTGTTGATAGAAGATGGACATCAAGTCATCCTGGAGCAGATAGAAGACTGGAACCTGGTAGAGCTTGTGGTAAATGAAGAAATAGTCTTCCAGTGTGACATCGAAGACCTGGAGTTTGGTAAGGTGAAGGGAGGTCCCACCCAGCACCCCAAGTCCTCTAAGACTTCCCTTTGTTTCCAGTGGAAGTGGCAGTAAGCCACGCGTGGAATCAAATCGAAGTTCATTCTGCATTTCAAATGCACAGCAAGAGCCCTGTTGCCTGTGACAAATGCACTCCTGCATGTACTCAGGTGCATGTATGTGCTTGCACACACCACACACAAATCAGATATACCATACACACATACACACACACCACACGCACAGACACACAGTGCGGTGCTCTAATGCCCAGCTTCTTCCCCAAACACTGGAGACAGAAGAGGAAAGAAACAAAGTTGATGCCGGCCTTCAGATGTATGTTGCAAGTGGAAGAAAATAAGGTTTTGCGTTTAGTTTCTCTTTTTTCACTTTACTATCTGTGTTTTATTATTATCTTCTTTCAAAGTGACTTTTGTTCTATTTGTCTTCTTCATCTAGATTTCTGAGACAGTTAGAGTCAGTGTACCCACAGAATATCGCATTATCAGCTATATTCTGCACATGTCTTTGCCCTGAGGTGATTCTGGCCCCATAGGCTGACCTGCATGTCTGCTTCCCAGTGCCTGAGTGCAAGAGCTTCAGGAATCCACTAAGACTCTGCTGAAGGCTACTTAACATTTTACATGACTGGAGCCTTTAAAAATATACTCCCAGTGGAAGTCCAAGGCATATTTAATATGACATCAACTTGTACATAAAGTTGGCCAAAAGGTGTTATTTGTTTCCCTAGGGGGTGATGGTAGACTAGACCCACTGTGTGAAGAGGCCAGGATCGCTGTGCTATATGCCTTCTGATTTCGTGGAGCAGATAGAAGAAAGCCAGCTATGCCCTCCAGTCTACAATACCAGCAAAGGGGGCTTACTGGGCGCAGGAATGCTGGGCTCTGTTGGTTAGAACATGGTAATGCCTCATGTCCTCTAGTCTGTTCAGTTTGAGTTTCTATTCTGGCTGCATAGACATCCATAAAAAATAATAAAAACCACCTTGCTGGCCGCGTCTCTCAGTATCAGCCCATGGGAGAGCCCTTCAATATCAGGTGCAGTGGATCTGAAGAAGAAAAAAAAAAAAAACAAAAAACAAACGCAATCTAATAACAGAGGGCCATTCCCTAATAAAGCACCATTGCCAGAAGCATTAGATACGCCATTGTGAAGCAAGCCAGGAAAAAGGGATCGGTGAAATTAAAGAGCACCCGAGCAGGGGGAGAACCAAGTACATGCCATTGCAGTATTAGGAAACCTAACTGTCTCTACAGGTTTACTTCTTATGCCTACTGGAATACATTTTTAATTGCTGGTATAAAATTAGGTGAAATCAAATCTTCCCTTGCCCCTGTTGCCAACAAGAAAGGCATCTGCCTTCTTTTGCATTAGCAAGTTCAGCAGGATGCTCTGAAGGAGGCAGGGCAGTCTAGGGCACATTAGAGTAGCTCTTGGGCTCTCTCGTAGAGAACACAGCCTCATAGAAAGGAGCTTTCATGACAGGCAATGTAAAAAAAGTCAGTGTGCTGAAATGATGCGTGTTTGTTTTTCCAAGTCCTATGCTGTGTGTGTGTGTGTGTGTGTGTATAAGAAGAATATATACATAAAAATTCTTATAAGGGTATATATATTCTTAACTATAAAGGCAAGGCAAGGAAAAAAAAACAGACACCATTTTCTGAGGTTGTTTGAAACAGGCCTCTCACCCTTTAGAAGATCCCAATGGAAGTCAGGAGATTATACAGAAAGAAAGGCACTTTCATACCCTGCAAAGAACCTACACCACCTGGAAATCTGTCCTTCCCACCACCCCAGGAAGCCTCAGGTCCCCCCTCCCCATATCTCCAAACTACAAAGGCCAACAGAGACTCCATGTGCTGACTTAGAGCCTTGGCCCAAGATTTATCTGTCAGAGTTGATCCAAATTACAAATCAGTCACAGAACTATTTAATCATCCCCTTAGTAAAAACAACCAGGCTCAGGTCCATCCCATGCATGCTCTCTGGTTGCTGGTTCAGTCTCTGCCAGCACCTATGGGCTCAGGTTAGCTGATTCTGTAGGTTTTCTTGAGGCGTCCTTGACTTCTCTGGCACTTTCAACTTTTCCTTCTCCTTTTCCACAAGATTCCTGGAGATCTGCCTAGTGTTTGGCTGTGGGTCTCTGCATCTGTTTCGCCGGCTGCTGGGTGAAGCCTCTCAGGTGAGAGTTGTGCTGGCCTCCTGTCTACAAGTATGGCAGACTGTTACCAACCGTCTCATGGCGTGAGACTCGAGTTGGGCCAGTCGTTGGTTGGCCGTTCCCTCACTTTCTGCTCCCTCTTTATCCCTGCACCTCTTCTAAGAGGGAACATTTGTGGGCTGAAGGTCTTGTGCTGGGTTGGTATCTTCATTCCTCCATTGGAAGTCTTGCCTGGTTACAGGAGGTGACTGTTCCATGTTCCATATCCCCCATTTCTAGGAGTCGTAGCTAGGGTCACCCTCATAGATTCCTGAGAGTTTCCATTGTCCTAGATTTCTAGCTGGACCCAGAAATACACACCCACTGTCACTCATTCCAGTTCTCTCTCCTGCCTCCCTCCCCACACTTGATCCCTCCTGTTCTCCTCCCCACCCCCTCTTCTGCCCAGATGCCTCCCTCCATTCATCCCAGAAGTCTATTTTATTTCCCCTTCGAAGTGTGATTCAAGCATCCTTCCTTGGGCCCTACTTGCTGCTTATCTTCTTTGGGTCTGTGGACTGTAGCATGGTTGTCCTGTACTTTATGGCTAATATCCATTTATAAGTATACACCGTCTTTGTCTTTCTGGGTCTGGGTTACCTCACTCAGGGTGTTCTTTTCTAGTTCTATCCATTTGCCTGCAAATTTCACATTATTAGTTTTAATAGTTGAGTAAATGTACCATATTTTCTTCATCCATTCTTCAGTTGAGGGACACCTCAATTGTTACCAGTTTCGGGCTATTACAAAATGAAGCTGTTAAGAACATAGTTGAGTAAGTGTTCTCGTGGCATGTATGGGATGGACCTAGGGCCCCTACACATATGTAACAGATGTGCAGCTTGGTTCTCTAACAGCAGATCTCTGACAGCAGAAGCAGGGACTGTCTCTTACTCTGTTGCTTGCCTTTTGCTCTTTCTCCTAACTGCACGGCCTTGTCTAGCCTCAGGTGAAGAAGATATACCCAGTCCTTCTACAACTTGATATGCCAGGGAGGGCTGATATCCATGGGAGGTCTCCCCGTCTCTGAGGAGAAAGGGAGGAGAATAGGGGAGGGGACTGGGAGGAGAGAAGAAAGGGGAAGCTCCAATCAGAATGTAAAGTAAACTAATTGATTGATTGATTGATTGATTAATAAAAATAAACCCAGGCTCCAGTACAAAGGCTCCAGCCTTTCAGTGTCTGGCATCCCTTTTTTTTTTTTCACAGTTCCTTAGTTCTTTTTGTCAGAGGGACTTCACTTACAAAATATGTAGCATTTTAAAAAAATATTTATTTATTTATTATGTATACAGTGTTCTGCCTGCATGTACTCCTGCACACCAGAAGAGGGCACCAGATCTCATTATAGATGATTGTGAGCCACCATGTGGTTGCTGGGAATTGAACTCAGAACCTTTGGAAAAGCAGTCAGTACTCTTAACCTCTGAACCATCTCTCCAGCCCTCATATGTAGCATTTTATCTTTGTCTCAATATAAAATTTTAGAGGAACCTGTTTCCACTAAAGAACTATGAAAAATACAAAGTAATGATAGAGTACAAATTCAGCATCATTTTGGTATATTTCACGTTTGAGTTTCTTCTATTTAGGCTAGATAGTCACAGAAATGAACATACACAGAACTTGACTTTGCCTGGTCATACATGTTTTCCTTCTCCTACCTTAGTGTCTTAGATGGAGCATGTCCTATGTGGCTGAGCATTTACTAAGTGTCCGAGTATTGTGCCTAAAGCAGGGAAGTTCTTTGTCTTGGTCCATTTTCTGTTGCTATAACTGAGTATCTGATCCTAGGTAAATGTGAAGCAAAGAGGTTTCTTTGGCTCGTACTTTTGCTGGCTAGAAAGTCAGCATGGTGCTGGTGTCTGGACATGGGCTATTGCATGGCAGGTGGCAGGCCATGAGACACGAGGCAAGATACAAGAGATGGTCTAGGCTTTCTTTGATGGTAACTCCTGAGACCCGTGAGGCAAGATTCGGTTCTCGATATCATCTCTTTTACATTAATTACATTAATCTCTTTTACAGAAAGCGGCCATAATTCATCTGCCTCCTATTAGGTTCCACCTCTCAGAGATCGCATCCTTACACCGGACACCAAACTTCCCGTCCACAAACCTTACAGGAAAGATCTGCTCCAAACCATAGGAAAAGGACTTTCAAATAAACATTTAAAATAAACTTGAAGGTCAGCGAGATGATTCAGTGGATGAAGGTGCTTGCCACCAACCAAGTCTAGTGGTCTGAGTTTCACACACACCCACTCACAGAGAGAGAGAGAGAGAGAGAGAGAGAGAGAGAGGGAGGGAGGGAGTAAAAACTAAATAAATACACTTAAGACTTTGGCATGAGAGCCATCTATCTGCATAGCCTGACTCTCTTTGGCAATGACGGAGAACACGCTGCCTTTTCTGAACCAGGAACCTACTTTCTTCCTGTCAAGACAAGAGTGCTCTGTGCCTCGGGAAGCTGGACACCAGGTGCCTTTTAATGCTTTTGAAACACTGCTTAATTAATCACATCTCAAGCATTATAAGACAACAAATCAGTGCCACTGTTAGCAGAACACATAAAGTGTCTTTTTTAGAATAAAGTTAAGGGCATGGTTCTGTCTCAACAGGTTTAAGATGAAATTCGGAGTCTCTAAGCTTTTTCATCATTTAAACACAATTATAATGAATAGATTTGGGGTGAGGGGAGATTCCGAGACTGCTGCCTCAAGTTCTGCTGACCACACCTACCTCCTCTTGTTAGTTTTACCCTTGAAACCTGTGTAATCAACAGTTCTGTGAGGCAGCCACATTTAGGAGAAACTCAGCTCCCGAGGTCAGTGATAGGAACATTTCAGTGATGGAGAGAATAACCAGAAGAGGCCCTTGTACTCTCTGGAGCTAAACGCTTTCTTGGACATGTCTCCCAGACAAAGTAATCCTGGGAAGCGATACACAAATCTTTCTCTTTCAGACACTGACCTCCAGCTGGTGCCCTTGTGGGTAATTCAGTGTTTCAGGAAGGCGCATCTCAGGTGATAGCCTGCTTGCTGCTCCCTGTGGGTGCCAGGTTTCCAGGGAAAACACACCAGCTAGCCAGATCCAAGTGGAAAACAAGAAAATGCTAACTTAAGTCTAACACGGGGTACAGAGGGATAGCCTTCCTGAATCACACATTTAAAGGGAAAAGAGCACGAGATGGGCGGGGCAGCCAGACACTCTCAGCTTGGCAGTGAGCTATTGTCCTGAGTCACAGGAAACAAATCAGGGACCTTCACTATATAAGCTCATATTCTGGAGCTACAGAAGCTTGGTGCCAGCAGGCTGACAGTGCCAAGCTCATCTAAGAAAACGGGTCAAACCATACTGCCTAGTGAGCACGGAGAGTGAGGTGTCCAGGCTCTGGATACAGCCATCCCTCACCTCCAATGTCACGATTACTTTCCAGGAGAGACAGGTTTGGAGATATTAATCTTCTGAATCCTTCCAGAAAGGCTACAAATCTGGGCTTCTGTTTATTTCTCTTCCTTTTTTCCTAATCCTAAGGATTGAACCCAGAACCTCCCACATGCCAGGCAAGTCATACCTTTAAAATCTCATTAAAAAAAATAAAAATAAAACACAAAACACAGTGCTATCTGAAAAATAAGCACATCCATGTTCATCAGTTGGATGGTCCTCTATGCTGTTTGCTCAGATTGCTGCAAGTGTGCCTTTCATCTGGGCATTGTTCTTCCCATAAATTCCATGGCCACCCTTTCCCGGAGACCCGTGGCCTTCCCGTCTACAGTGGGACTGTTTGAAAATTACTCTGTTCCAGTGAGCCATGTGACCCAATCGCATATTCAAAAGAAAACAGCAGATTATTCAAAACTGAGTTCATAAAAGGCTGTACTGTTTCCATGATCAAGCACAGGGCCCAGCACGAGCACACAGGCACGCACACACGTGTGCACACACACACATACACACACACACACACACACACACACGTGCACACACACACACACACACACAAAACCCTTCTAAATGGGTGCCTCTTGAGAGGTTCAAGGCCACATCCATCTGCATAGTCAGAGACCTTTGTCTCGTTTGAGCTGCCTTTCAGAGGAGGTTAAGAGCAGACACCCAGAACCTGAGAGTAAATGCTAACTTCTACCAGTTAACAAGTCAGAGGGAACACAGTCCCGACTGTACCAATGATATTCCCAGCATGCAACACTAAGAGCCTCGGCTCCTAGCTGTAAGGAACGCACTGACACTGTGGTCTCCTGTAGGCTGTCTAAACCCTACTCCTCCATGATAGTTGAAGGGGCTGGGGGGTGGTGAGAAACGTGCACTTGTGTCGCGCCCTGGGCAGCTGGTTCTAATGTAGGTAAAGGTAGACTAGCCACATTCTGAGAGAGTTAGCGTCAGACACTGGAAAAAAACATGTGCCGTGGGTAGAAGTAAGCACTTCAGCATGCATGAACACACACACACACACACACACACACACACACCCCAGGAAAACAGTTGCCTCTGTCAATCATCCTAGGAAAGGAGAGGGGAGGGGAGGGTATTAGAAAGCAGACAGGGAGGAAGGGAAGCAAAGGGGGACACGTATCTTGGCACCATGTCCTGGTTAAACTGACTCACATCCTGCACTAACGACCACTTCCAGTCATGCTGTTTAGGTGTTTCCTCAACAGGCTGCTAATGCTGATGACTACTCTACAGTACGAGGGCAGAAAAAAGATACATTTTCGCTGCTGGGCTTGTTATGCAGAGATGTGAGGGAGGCCACCACGCCCCACTGTCCTCAGAATGGGATGCCACAGGGCCACGAGGGCCTGCGAGTTTGTGCCCGGAACTGTAGGAATGGAGCAGGGGAAGGGAAGGCTCAAAGAGGCTGCATGACAGACAGGTGGGCAGAGACCTACAGGCTGAACAAGGTCTGTCAGCACAGAGGAAGGGAGGCCGAGAACAGGGAAAGACTGCGCCTTATTTTGAGGAACCACGAGCAATTTAGGGTGTCCTGACAGTATGTGTGGTTGTCCGAGTGAGAATGACCCCCATAGGCTCATATGTTTGGACGCTTGGTCCCCAGTTGGTGGGACTGTTTGGGAAGGATCAGGTAATGTGGCCTAGTGGAGAGGGTGTGTCACTGGGGTGGGCTTTCAGGTTTCAAAATCAGCTCTCAACTCCTGCTCCAGTACCATGTCTGTCTGCCTGCTGCCACACCCCCTGAGCTGGGAGTAGCTCCCTCCACACCCTGCCCCTCACTCCAAGAGTAGATACAGGCCCTGCAGAAGACCAGACCTGTCCACATTTCAGCTCAAGCGTGCTGCCGCCATTAGCAAGAGCTGGCTGGAGGCCCAGGGGTAACTGGCTGTGTTCAGTGAGCACCAGCCTCAAGAATCTTTCCAGCCTAGCCAGGAACCTGGATCCAAGCCCAGAGAGCAGCTACGCTAACCCTGCAGTGATATTCCAAGCTCTTCCAAGCTCCTGGGAGCCCAGCCATTAGCATGTCAAGCACTCACGGGATGTCCCCTACATGGGACTCAGAGGAAAACTGGTCATCGTTTAGGGCTTCTGACTTGTGACGCAGTGTTTCGGTCTGGGAACATTTCTACTTCCCTCCTCCTTCAGCCTGCCAAGCGCTTCAGGCAGATTCATCATAAAATACCAGCGCTCCCTAAGCAGAGTTATGAATCTAATGTTATGCCAACAAAAATGCCAGCCGGGCTGTTTGAAAACAGGACAAACTAACTATAATGTCTGTGTTGAAATATTATCAAGCAATAGTAACTCCCAATGTGGGGTAGAACTAGAATTTGACCCCCCAGGGAATGAAGCATATGGTAAAAGTTTTTCAGACCACATGAGAGAAGGGGGTTTGTTCTAAAAATGTTAGGAAAATTGGACAGCAACCCCAAAGAAGGTTGGATTCAAACCTAGTCTTTCTCCAGCATAAATTCTAGGGATTTAAATGTAATAAATAAAACCACAAATGTGCAATTTTGTGAACTTGGAATGAAGAAATCTTTTCTTTTTTTAAAGAATGTCTACGTGCTTGTTTTCTGTGGGGAGAAGACTATAAGCCACCACCCACCTGTGGAAGTCAGAGGACAACTTAGTTCTCTCCTTCCGAGTTCTGGGGGTCGAAGCCAGGTCAGCGGGCTTGCACAGTAAGTGCCTGTACCCACAGAACCACCTTAATGCTCCCCTAAAAAAGGCCTTTTAAAGTGGGACTCAAAACCCCCAAACTTAAAAGAATAAATGAATAACTTCAATTCCATAAAAAATAAATTTTCACTTTTTTTTTTTACAAAATAGTAAATCACATCAGAAGTTAAAAATACATGTGGAAAAGGGCCTTTTCAACTCACATTTTTAATCAATACAAGACTCTCATAAATCAATTTTTTAAAAGAAAAAAAAACCCTAACAGCTAACACAGAAGAAAAGCAAAGGAAATGGAGAAAGCATCCTCAGAAAAGGATGTATAAATGGTCCTTCAAGACAGGAAAAAATGTTTTAACCTTACTCATAATAAGATCACTGCAAATTAAAAGAGATATTAAATCAGAGGTGGCACGTTCTTTGAGGAGGATGTGGAAGAGACAATTGTCCCTGGACAGCAGCAGCATGAGTTAATAAAATGTTCATGTATCATCTTGACCTTATTTGTCAAGCTCAAAGATCCACCTGCCTCTGCCTCCCAAGTTCTGGGATTAAAGGCGTGTGCCAACACCACACGCCTGGCTGATTATATATATCTCAACAAAGCTGTTGGCAAAAAAAAATCAGTTATGTTTACCCCTTAAACTATTTGAACAACTTAAAAATGAAATGGTTTCTTATACTTGTCTATATATATTGGCTTTGCAAATATGTCAATGTCACAAATATATTAGCAATGTCCTGGTGTGTGTAGTGGGTGTGAAAAGGTGTGTGCACATGCGTAGGTAGATGGGTGTGCGTTGTATGTACAGAAATTCACACGGGAAAAGTACACTTGAGGGACTATTCTTTCGTGGAGAAGCCACGAGCAGGGTGAACAGGTAGAGCAAAGAAGGACAGTCCCCTTTTACTCTGTACAGGTCTACACTGCCTGAATGCTTTGCGGTACTAGGAGGACATGCAGTTTTATTTGTATACAATACAAAACAAAATTAGTAAAAACAAAAAGAGAAAAGAAAAGGCAAAAATGAGCTCCTTTGGAGCTGGAGAAATGGCTCAGCCGCAAAGAGGGGACACCGCTCTTGTAGAGGACTTAAGATGGGTTCCTGGCATTCGTGTTAGGTAGCCCGCACAGCTGCCTGTACCTCCAGAGGGAGCCAACGCTCGGCCCTCCCGGGCACCTGCACTCACCTACACACCCCCTCCCACCACCACATATTATTTTAAAACAATAATGAAAGTTAAGCTCCTTGGCTGATGATGAGTGAGAACCAAGCCCTGGCTATGTGCATGTGCCGACTGGTGTCCGGAGAGCAGCCACGGCCATTGAATCCGCATGCAGGTCTACACAGCGTTCTGTTTAATAGATGGAGAAACGGAGTCTCCACGGTGGAGACTCGATAGTGGAGCCGAAGGGCTCAACCAAGCCGGCTCCTTCAGGTATGAAGCAGCACTCCTGTGGGCAAAAGCAAGTTCCGTGAGACTCAAAGCCCAGTTGTTCCCATTCTATCCTCTCCTGTCGCTGGAACTGGACCCAAACTACTTCTGTGACTTACCCCCCACTGAACCTTTAGTTCAAAGAATGACTAGAACGGTCCAGCCGCAGCACCCGTGTGAAATAAACCAGTCTCACAACAAACTTCAAACAGCGCCAGAGCTTGGGCAAAGAGCCTGAAGGGCACATGGACACTCAGAGCAATAGACCAGGCTCCGCGACCTGACTGATCCTTCTTAAATGTCCCAGTCGGTTACCTATTCCCTAGTAACTCAGCACCATTGAGGAAATGAGTTAAACGCCTCAAATCCTAGCAGGGAAATATCCAAACTGTTTTTTTTTTTTTAATTTGATATACTTCTGCAGACCCCAGCAAGGCACAAGGACAGCTGAGTGGTGGGAACTCCAGAAAATGTCTTCTGCAGAACCTCTGTTTCCCTCTTTTCTAAAATACTGATTATATCTTTCCTTATAGAAAAAAAAAACTGTCATGGTCTTATTGTATTGTGTATGTGTGCATGCATGTGTGTGTGTGCATATAGGTGAAGGTACATGTGGAGATCAGAGGTTGACATTGGTTGTCTTCTATTGTTCATCACCTTATAGTTTTCGAGACAGTGTTTCTCATTGAACTTGGAACTTGCCATTAGCTGGACCAGATGGTCCACAAAGCCCCAGGCATCCCCCACCTCCTGCCCCTCCACTGCTGGCCTCACAGGTGTGTGCACTCCGCCACACCTGCTCTTACACAGATGCTGGAGTTTCGAACTCAGATCCTCATGCTTACAAGGCAAGCACTTCATTAACTGAGCTCTCTCCCCACCCCTTTATTGTATTTTTAATGTCTTAAAATGCTTCCTCAATCTGTTACAAACATCAGTGCCTTACGAGGACAGTTAGTGCTTTGCAGTTAGACATGTCTCTGAGCCTGTCTGTATTCCAGCTCCCAAATCATGGCTTGTCTTATGTCCACACCCATCTTCTCCCCTGCACTGTGGAGGTCTTACCCACAGCTCCACTCTAGCACCCAATGTCTTCCTCAAGGTCCATTTCCCTTGTTAAAACCAGATTCCAAATCCCAGTGGGCTGAGCCAAGTGGCTTAGGTCCAACTGATGTGAAAAAATCGAAGTATGTTGGTTTGTGTAACTGAGAAAGCCAGCTTCAGTCATAGCTGGCCACGAATGCTCCATAGGCGACATCAGGCCTCTCTCTCCGCCATTTGGTCATGCTTTCTCAGGCAAGTTCACCCAAAATACTGACAAGACGGACACCAGCAGTTCCAGGCTGGCTGGAATTCCTCAGCTGGGAAGCCCCTAGTGGAAAAAATTTTTTTTTCCTTCCCAGTGAATTCCAGAAAAGGTCCTATAACCTAACTTTGATTTGCCCTGATTGAGTCATGTACTCATTTCAGATGTATCTTGTGACCTGGGTTGCCCATGCCTGGCTCACACTCATACTTCTAGGGTAGAGAGGTGGAAAATTCGATTCTATTAGAACAACAGACCTAGTTGGGGAAAGGATGGGTTTCCACAAGGAAAACAGTGACTGTTTCCCAGGCAGGGAAGGCTAGAGTAACCAAAGAGCAATTGTTCACACATCCTGGACATCTCCAGCTGCATATGCCAGACACACACACAAGAACCCCACCAGCTCCTCACCACTAACCCCAGCTGCACCTCATGATGAGTTACCATCAGTGGTTTGCTTTGGAAAGTCAGAGGCTGTCACAATTCCTCCCTTGCCATCTTATATTTTCCTGAAATATCACCAACTTGTCTTTCCCCGAGTGTGTTGCTCATCTCCCCATCACCATAACAAACAGCTAAGATAATCAGTTTAGAAAGAGAGCTCGCTTGCTTTGGCTCACAGCTCTGGAGTTTCCAGTCCCCGATCAATCCGCCCATTGTTTTCAGTTCTGTCATGAGGCAACACACCACAGCAGGCCTGGGCAGCAGAGCAAATCGCTCACACCGTGTCAGAGAAACAACAGAAAGCAGACAGGGCTGGGCCCCTCTCTTGTCTGTGCGGGTCTGCTCCTCTGCGGTGGGGAGAAAATGCATGGGCTCCGCAGGGACAGCGAGACCCAGGCTGCGGTACCCGACAACACTCCCACTTCTGCTCTGGGTGGTGTGATATCTCCCTCTTGAACTGTCTCACGGGATTCCTGTCTCCTGAGCCAGTCCCCAGGATCTCCACCAGCAAACCACTTTCCCCATGGCTACCAAGAGTCTCTCCATGCTCTCTACACTCCCGAGCACCCACTCCCTTGCCAGCCTAATGTTATTTGGAGGAACTTGCTCTTAACATGGGTCTTGGGTGACGTGAGCAAAAAAGCCCACGTTAGGTCAATTTCTTCCCCGCATCTTGACTCTAGACTCTAGAGTCTAGGACAGTGGTTCTGCATCTTCCTAATGCTTAGACCCTTTAATACAGCTCCTCATGTTGGGGTGATTCCCAACCACAAAATTGTTTTCCTTGTTGCTTCATAACTGTAATTTTGCTAGTTATGAATTGCAATGTAAGTATCTGATATGCAGGATATCTGCTATGCCACCCCTGTGAAAGGGTCATTTGACCCCCAAAGGTGTCACAACCCACATGTGAGAACCACTGGTCTAGAGCTTGTGACACAAGGATAGTGAAAGAAAGAAAAATGCAGGTTCCTCCTATGGTCTCACACGGCCTGCATGCCCCATAGCATCTGAGAAAATATCTGACATGTTGTATCTATGTCTGTCTCCTGAGAGGATCAAAGGCACATAGCAGCAGCCATGCCATCTTTTCTGTCTTTGTGACTCTTACCCAAGGGGCAAACATGTAGGTACCACCTCATCAAGCCTCCACAGCCGCCAGAACACCAGAAGGCATGATGGTCCATCTTCAATGTCAGCTTGACTAGATTTAGAATCTCCTAGGAGACTCATCACAGAGCATCACTGTGAGAGAGGTTCCAGGGGGCAGTAGCTGAAGAGGGCAGATCCACCCTGAAAGTAGGTTGGCACCATCACAGGGGTTAAGGGGTGAGTAAAAAGTGAGCTGAACACCACCTTTCATCTCTCTTGGCTTTCTGACTCTAGACACAGTGTAACTAAGTAGCTTGTGGCCTGGAGCCTGTGCCCTTGCTGCCATGATCCACTGTAGCCCTCAAACCAAAATAATCTTCCCTTAAGTTGTTTATTGTCAGTATTTGGTCACAGTGATAAAAAAAAAAAAATAGAAACTAATGGTGACAGCAAGAAGTAACACATACAAAAAGCAACTATCTGTTGCACCCTGCTAAACTGAGCAGACACCATTCACACCACCAAGGGGGCATTGTGGCATTCTTGCTTCATAAAGCGTGTTAGAGAGTGTCTAAATGTCTCAGAAGAAGTGCATAGGACAAATTGTTTCTGAGAGTTACTTGGCATCTCCTTTGGGGGAGCAGTTGACTCCTTGGGGAAAGTGTTTCCCTTGGGTTCTGGCGTCTGGCAGAGCTCTGACCATGGGACAGGGAGGTTTGACTCTCAAGATGCTTCGGCAACAGTGGTGGACAATGCTTTTTCTCTTTGACCTTTTCAAAGCAATAGTCCTATTGTTTTAAGAATCCACCTCTCCTCTCTTTGGTCTATGGGACTCCGTGCCATACTGTTGCTTCTACTGACTCATGCCTAGCCAATGAGAATAGGACCTCTCCTAGGACACAGATTTTCTTAGGCCAGCTTGAATTAATTAGATCCTACACTTGGAACCAACGTGATTTTCCCTAGAACCACCTCCAAACATAACATAGTAGGTCCTCGGCAAGATGCTGAGCAGCTGGAGGGCCAGTGCACCTCTCCTATGGGAGCCAGGCAGCTTCCTATAGCTCCTAGCATGCTCTACTCAAGCCTCAGACTACCCAGACACCCGTCAGAACCCCTCTACTTGGGACGTCTTTCAATCAGCCCACCCACCCAGAGACCCCCATGCACCAAGCAGAACATCTGATTCCCTGGGGAGAAAAGACAGGGATTCTCTCCTACACCCACAACAAGTGTCTTAAATTTTTATTTTTATATTCTGTGTATCAGTGTTTTTTACCTCATGGGTACCGTGTGCATGCAGTGCCCACAGAGGACAGAAGAGGGCGTCAGACCCTCTGGAACTGTAGCTATAGACAGTTGTTAGCTGCCACATGGATGCTGAGAGCAGAAACCGGGTCCTCTGCAAGAGCAATGCGCCATCTCTCCAGCCTTACGAGCCTTACTGTGGGGATGCTGTGGTTAATAGATAACAATATGTGTCTGTCTGGGGTACAGTAAAATGGTGCGCTACATTTACGTGATGCTTATTGATCAATTCAGGACATGCATTCAGAATTCGATCTGCTGGTTATGCTAAATTACGGTACAAATGGTATTTCAGAGAATGAAACTTCTCACACTCCCACAGCCTGCTCGAAGTAGGGCAGAGCCTTGTACTCAGGTCTATGTAGTTCCTGAAGGAACTAGAAAGATGGCTTGGGTGAACAGGGTGCTGATGAGTGAGAGAGAATACCAACAGGATGGCTGACAGCACTCGGATGCTCTCCATTTGATGAGGAGGTGTTTGGAGATTGTTAAGGCAAAAGAGCAAAAGGATGCTACGGAGCGTTTCCCGAGAAAAACAATTTGTCACAGTGACGTGTTTGGGAAAGTCGTACTCCTTCCCAGAATGTGGTTCAGTTTGTCACAGTGATTGTTACTGTCTTCCAGACTTGACCGTACATGAGTCCTGGCCCCACCCAGCAAGGATGGCCACCATCTTGTCCAAAACATACATATCAACAGGCCACATGATAGTCCCCAAATCCCTTTACAGAACAAGGCAGTTGGGCAGTGCATCTGAGAAACATTTCAGCGGTTGCTCATGGAGAAGCGCGTGTGTTGTATGATGGGTTGGTGAGCCAGAAAAGAAGAGCAGCCCACCTTTACTGCCGATCACCTGAGCTGCTACCTCTCTAAGTAACAGAAAAAAATCATCCAGCCTCTTATTTTTCAGTTTTCTCATCTATAAAAGGTAATAACACCTTCCTCTTTGGGTTCCATCATTAACATCACAAATTTATTGATTGATTGAAACTATGTAGACCTGCCTGTCCTGGAGCTCCCTATGAAAACCAGCCTGGCCTTGAACTCTTAGAAATCCACCAGCCTCTGCTTGAGTTCTGGGATCAAAGGCATGCACCACCACCCTTGGCCCCCAGTTTTTCAAAAAGTAGCCTAGACCGTGTGATTCAAATCACAAGAGATGGAGGACTGTCCCACTGTCTCCTCTTTGTTCTGGTCTTGGCCTTCAGTTTAGGATCTGCAGCTCTGAAGCCTGGCTTCTGTTCTTTGCTGCCCTCTTTGTCTGGGTCTGACACTCTGAGAAGGAAATAACCGCAGGGGATTTTCAGCTAGACAGAGGTGCAAACAGCCTGTGGAGGTGGGTAATTTGTAGCATGGTTCTGCTCCTACCTCCAAGTTTTGAGAATTCCTTCTGATCACACTGGAAAGTTGTTGGGAAACAAACAGCTCTCTGTATCACCCCACTCCCCACATAAGGAGACAACAAGCAAGCCTGTAAAATAATATAATGTTTTGTTTTTCTACTCCTGTTCTAGCTCCCAAATAATGACAGGAGACCTATTACACTTATTAAGAAGCTTTAACGCACTGAGGTGGGCAGATATCAATTTATGCTAACACACCTAGGCTGGTCTGGACTGCTTCTGAGTCGCGGCCCCTTGCTATTTGCCATCTTAGCCTCACCTGGGCTGCTCCTGCTCCATCTATCTGTCCTCGGGTTGAAATCCTCCTGGCTCCTCCTCCTGGCTCCTTCTCAATTTTCTCTCTCTCTCCACCTGGGGTCCCTAGCTGGGATCCAGCCCTAACTCTCCATTCAGAGATGATGGAGAACAATTTTTAAACAACTTTGAGACAGGAGATTTCTCATAGAAATGACAACGCCTGCTTCCAGCTGCAACCAGATCTCGGGCAGATAAATCAGCATCTGAACGAATACTCAGAGCACAAAGCCATCCCCAACATGAGCCCCAGTTGGACCCATACTGATCACATACCACAGGCTGAGAGAGTTTCTCCGGACTACCCCTCCTAGTTCTCATAATAACCTTAAGCTTCTCCGCTGAGAAGCAGTGAGCTCAGTGGTGACCATGGTCACCAGGAAAGTTACTTAACCCTCTGACCTTCGGCTCTTAATCAAAGGCGTGTAAGGCGTGCCCAGGGAGGGTGAGGCTGAGAGGTCCTGCTGGGCAGAAGGACCCCAAACCCAGAGGACACACAGCGAACTTGAAAGCACTGGTGACTACTGGGTATTGCCATTGTCTGTATACTGGCCCTAGCAACAGGCGACAGTCATCGGTAGTTTGCTCTGACCAACACCCGTTTCTCTTCTTCCAGAAGCCACAACCAGCTCTGTTTGGGTCCGTCCACCATTTCTTGCACATAGTCTTACAAAAATTGTCAATCAAGTTACCCCGAGAGAGAGATGGGTAGGCCAAGAAAGGCCATGCATATATTCTAGTCTAGAGTGTGACTGGACTAGAGATGGTGACAAACCCAGGAATTTATCTTGGCAGCCAAACATGGAGTCAGCACTGCCAGCAAAAATGCTCAGATCCATTCTGGTCACATCCCCTCTCTCTGTACACTGTTCCATGGACTTTGTACATGCAAATTCTACAGGTTATGTCTGTGGCACATGAAGAATGCACTCTAAGACACCTGCAAAAAGGCATCAAACTTGAGCGCACTGCTCTGCTCCCGGTACATCCCAGTGACAGGTAGAATTTTAAGAAAGGAGTCCTGTCACATACAGTCAGTTAAAAAAAATAAATAAACATGCTGAGATCAGAAACAAGACTAAAGGGGAAAATAGTAGATGGTCCAGACGCTGCCCTGGAGTTAGAGCAAGAAGTTTGGCTTCTCCAGGAACAGGACTGAAGAGCATTCCGTGTCGGGTGCAGGACTGCCAGAAACGCTTACAGTCAGGTGGTGAGTGAGTATCCATCCATCAGGAAATGGAGCTGAAGCAAAGTCGGCCTGGATGCATGAAACATCAGTTTCTTTGAGCCTCTGGACCTAAGAGCAGTCTGGGCAAAACCCAAAATAACTGAAGGCCTTCAAGGCAACTGGTCTAGGCTTTGCATCTCTCCTGTGTCACTATAAAATAGAATCCATAATCTCTATTGCACTGATCCCTCTATCCTTGGGCTACATCCCAAAATCCTCAGAGGATGTCTGAAACCAGAGACAGTGATGAACCCCATTTGCACTCAGTTTTGTGGTCAGCTGCTATCAGAAAACTATTAAATGGAAAATTCCACAAATAAATAATCTGTTTGTAGTATAATTCTCAGTAGTACGCTGAAGTCTCCCACTTTGTGCTCCCTCACAATAGCTATGACTCACACCTTGGTCTAGCAAGTCTATAATTGGCACACACTGCCTCCCCGTCTCTTGTAAACCTACTGAGCGTTCAGTTTCTGCATCATGACTCTTATCTTATTATGTCTCCAAGGTTCAAGGCTGGAGATGACTGGAAAATCAGAGCCTCCAAAGAGAAATACAAAAGGCTTTTTTTAAACAACAAGGCAAAAGTCCTCAATAAAACAACAACAACAAAAATGTTACATTGGGCTTGCTAAGGTCTATGGATAATTATTACTACTGTGCCTAATTTCTAAATCAGTCTTTAACATAGTTATGTGTAGATACATAGTATGCCTAGGGTTTGGTACTATCCAAGGTTCCAGGCATCTGCTGGAGGTCTTCAAATGCATCCCACGGTAAAGGAGGGTGTGCTGTATAGTTTTATGTCAACGTAAGCTAAAGTCATCTGAGAGGAAGGAGCTTCAATTGAGAAAAATGGTTCTGTAAGATCAGGCTGTAGGCAATCCTGTAGGGCATTTTCTTAATTAGTGATTGATGGGGTAAGACCGAGCCCATTGTGGGTAGGGATTTCCATGGGCTGGTGGTCCTGGATTCTATAAGAACGCAGGCTGAGCAAGCCACGGGGAGCCTCCAGGTTCCTGCCCTGTGTGAGTCTCTCTCCTCACAGCTTTTGGTAATGAACTGTTATACAGAACTGTGTGTGAAATAGCCCCTCCCCCAGTTGCCTTTTCTTATGGTGTTTCATCAAAGCGATAGTAACACTAACTAAAAGAGGGGCTACTCTATAATGCTTAGTTTTACAAAGATCACACAACCATTAAAATAAAAATCCAATGGACAAGGCAGGAGAGAGGGCAGATGAACTAAAGCAGCCTCCTTAAAAGAAGGCAGCATTCCAAAATACAGGGGAAATGAAAATGCAGGGGGAGAGTTAACAAAATGCAACAAGTTGAAGATGAACTTATTTCAGATAAAATTAAATTTATAAAACAACATGTCTCAGTTTGCTTCTCTGTTGAGTGGTTAAAAAAGGCCATTATTAAAATCAATGGGGAGAAGGGGCTTAGTTCAGCTTACAGTGCAGTTCATCCTGAAGGGAAGGAATTCAAGACAGGGACCTGAAGGCAGGAACTGAAGCAGAGACCATTGGTCATCCTCCTTCAGCAGAGACCTGGAATCTGGCTTCCAGGCAGAGAACAAGGGTTCCATTTCTCTCAGGATCAGCTAGAGTACTTTAGGGTGAGGCCCTTGTGTGCTAGGCTCGGGTATGAAAAAAGTTTTCCATGGAGTGTTACAGTAGAATGAGATCACCAGTGGCAGCGGAAACTCAGGCGTTACAAAGCCTATGGTGATATCAAAATGCTACAACTATTGTTTAAGCTGCTGTATTCAGCAGCTGGTGAAAGGCCATGCCTGGTCAGCTGGTAGACCCAGGCCTGGTAAGGGCCAGGGCCAGCAGGCTGGACAGCAGGTCCGGTGAGACAAGGCCTTGTGGCAGGGGATAAATGATGGCTCTCAGCTGGCCACAGTGGAAGGCTGATGGTATTACATAGCACATAAACCCAGCAAGAGCATGCACCCCTAGCATGTTTATTTGAAATCAGGGATTTATAAACCTTGGGCAGAGGGAGGGATTTTGAGGGTGAATGTATCTGATTCAGTGTGGTCAGGGGGTCAGGAATACTTGATTTACATTTAGTGGTACAAGTGCCTTATTTTCCATGCAGTAGCATGGTCCTATCACAAGAAGGAGAACATAGTACCTACTTATCCTAGGAGTGAGGGGAAAATCCCCAAGTACAGTTGAAGGTCACTGCTGAAGACTAAGATCCTTTGCAGGGTGGGGCTACTAATTTCCAGATGCTTGTTGGACCAGTTTCCTTATCAGGAGTCTGGCCTGTAATTTGCCCTGTGACACTCCTTACTAAATCTGGGACCACCAAGATAGGGTTTGGGGGGCTTTAGAATGTCAATGAGTGAGAAACAGGAGTCCATCAAACAAATGGCTACTCAGAGATGTCAGACTTCAACCTAATCCAGAAAATCCCCACAAACCACGGAGGAATGCTGCATCCTGGCTTGCTCTCTACAGCTTGATCAACTTGCTTTTTGATACAGCTCAAGACCACCTGCCTAGAATGTGATCTGGGCTCTGCCATATCAATCATTAATCAAGAAAATGTCGCACAGACCTGCCTACAGGCCAATCTGGTGAAGGCAGCTTCTTCATCTAGATGCCCTCTTCCCAGATATGTCTAGGTTTGTGTCAGGTTCACAAAACTAACCAGCAGCTGGGCCTGGTGGCACATGCCAGTTATCCCAGCATTTGGGGAGACAGAGGCAGGCAGAGCTCTGTAAGTCTGAGGCCAGCCTGGTCTACAAAGTGAGTCCAGGCAGCCAAGGCTACACAGGGAAGCCCTGTCTCAGGAAAACCAAAAACCAAAAACCAAAAACCAAAAAGAAGTGGTAGAAGAAGAAGAAGAAGAAGAAGAAGAAGAAGAAGAAGAAGAAACAAAAGCAAACAAAAACAGAAACAAAAAACTAACCATCACACAATACTCCCAAATTACAAACTGCTCAAAAGATTTGTAAAATAACAGTCATTAAAAATAAAATCAGGCCAGGTGGTGGTGCACACCTTTAATCCCAGTACTTGGGAGGCAGATGCAGGCAGATCCCTCTCTGACCTACAGAGAGAATTCCAGGACAGCCAGCCAAGGCTACACAGAGAAACCTTGCATCAAAAACAAAAACAAAAATATAAAACAAACAAAAATCAATAAGACAAAAACTACCAAAACAAAACAAAGGCTCCCATGCATACACACACACAAATAGCATGGAGTCCATTTTGTGCTGGCCGACTAACTACTCCTGAGCATGTATTTCTGCCTCCCTGTATCTCAGATTACAGGTGAATGCCCTGGTGCTATCTTCTAAAGCAGTTATATTCTACTCAACTACTTTCTACCTAGAATTTATCTTCTCTAATGAGTATTAAGTTCCTTTTTTTTTTTTTAAAGATTTTTATGTTGCACATGCTTATTCGGCATTTTATTTTAGTATGCATTACTCATTTTTGTGTGTTCAAGTATTTTTTCTTTTCTTGCGTGTGTCTGCATGTATCATGTGGCTATCAGAGAAAAACTTGTGGGAGTCGACTCTCTCTTTCCACTATGTGAGTTTCTGGGATTGAACAAGACTGGCAGTCTTGGCAGCAAGTTCCTTTACCCACTGAACCATCTAGCCAGCTATGATTATATTTTACTTTGTTTTTTACTCATTTTTTTTTTAGGTTGGGTTTCACTATGTAACCCTGGATGCCCTGTAACTTGGTGTGTAGACCAGGTAGCCTTGAATTCACAAAGATCTACCTGCCTCTATCTCCAGAGTGCTGGGATGAAAGGTGTGTGCACTATGCCTTGTCCTGATTTTAATTAGTTAATTAATTTGGCTTCTCGAGACAGGGTTTCTCTGTGTAGCCCTGACTGTCCTGGAACTCACTCTCTAGACCAGGCTGGCCTCAAACTCAGAGATCTACTTGTCTCTGCCTCCCAAGTGCTAGGATTAAAGGCATGTGCCACCACTGTCCAGGGTTTGTTTTTTTTTTGTTTGTTTGTTTGTTTGTTTTTTGTAAGTTTGTAGTTTTGCTTTTCCCTTTGCTTTTTGTTTTTTCCTGTTTGTTTGTTTGTTTGTTTGTTTTTGAAAAAGAGAGAGAGAAAGAAAGAACACAAAGTTGGGTGAGGAGAAAGGTGGGAGAATTTGGGCAGAGGGGAGAGAAAAATATTAGAATATATTGCATGAAAAAAATGTAAATAAAAATGTCTTGGGGATGGGGAGATGGATCAGCAGTTAAGACCTGGAGGGGACAGGAGCTCCACAAGGAGAGCAACAGAACGAAGAAATCTGAGCACAGGGGTCTTTTCTGAGACTGATACTCCAAATAAGGACGATGCATGGAGATAACCTAGAACCCCTGCACAGATGTAGCGCATGGCAGCTCAGTCTCCAAGTGGGTTCCATAGTAATGGAAACAGGGACTGTCTCTGACATGAGCTGGCTCTTTGATCACCTCCCCCTGAGAGGGACCTCCCTATCACTGGACTGGGGGAGGGGTATAGGAGAAGAAGAGGGAGGATGGGATTGAGAGAGCATGAGGGAGGGGGCTACAGCTGGGATACAAAGTGAATAAATTGTAATAAGTAAATAAATAAAATTTTAAAAAAAGAACATCTCTGCTCTTCCAGAGGACCTGGGTTCAATTCCCAGCACCCACATGGCAGCTCACACCCTGTCTGTAACTCCTGTTCCAGGGGCTCCACCACCCTTAAAGCACCCTTATAGAGACAAAAATGCAGGGGCAACACCAATATACATAAAAAAATAATAAATTATTTTTAAAATATCTTAAATGCAGCTTTAAATCTCCTTTGAGATATTTTAACAGCTATGTGATGGGGCTTACAGAGCAGGAAATGGGGAAATAGAAGATTGTACAGATACAGAAAGATAAATCTACCTCTAAAGAAATTATAACATCATGGGTAAAAGAAATGGGCTCGGAGACACAGTTCAGTGTCTCACGTACATGTGGAAGACCCTGAGCTCAACTCCTGGCACTGCAAGAAAGGACAAGAAAACAGAAAATGTTAAAAGTCGTCAGAGGGCAAAACTAAGCCAACAACAGAGCAACAGGAAAACTGACAGGAAGCTTTCTATCAGCCAGAGTGAGAGCCAGAGAAAATAAGAAGCATCTTTGAGAAGACTTCGGGGGAAACAGACCATTTAGAATTTGTACATGTGAGAATAGAAAAGGACTTTTATGCCAAAAGACCAAGAGGCTTTTTCACCTGAGACACTCATTAAAACACATCCTAATCAAAAGCAACTTGGGGATAAAAAGAGTTTATTTCATCTTATGGCTTATGTTTACAGTCCATCATGAAGGAAGTCAGTGAAAGAACCAGAAGGCAGGAACTGAAGCAGAGACCATGGAGAAATGCCGCTCACTAACCAGCTTGCTCAACTTGCTTTCTTACAGAACTCAGGACCACCTGCCTAGGGTGTGATCTGGACTCTCCCACGTCAATTATTAATCAAGAAAACGTCCCACAGAGTTGCCTTTAGGCCATCCTGATGGAAGCATTTGCTCAATTGAGGTTCCTTCTTCCTAGATGAGCCCCAGTTTGGGTCAAGTTGACAAAAACTAAGCATCACAGATAACTAACAGTTGTTTGAACCAAGTTTGGTAAGACAGATAGAGAAATGACTGTCACCAGAGGATGTCTGTTATCCTCTGACCCTTAGAAGTGGGAGGCAGGCCAGGCCAGTCTTTCTGACATTGGGAAGCACTATGAGTAGGGGCAGAGGGATGGGGTGAGCAGAGGCCTTTGTGGTTTCACAAGAAGGAACAAGGGGCTTAGGGTAGGTTCCTGTGAATGGTTGTGACAGGCATGGAAGAGTTACGGGGTATAGAGGTTGTTCTAGCCTTTCTGCTTGGCAGAGGGGGCTTAGATGACATGGCTGGGGTATATGACTGGTTTATAAGCAGAAAGCCAGGCCTCTAGCTGTATTTACTTAACTAAAGATTGGATAAACACATGGGAAGATGATGTGTCAGACTCCAAAACTTACAAATAACTCTTAAAACTCCATATGAAAAATAACAGAATTTCAAATAGAATTTGTTATACTTCGTATTCTTAAAATAAATGTAAACATGTGTACATATGGGCAACCGTCAGAAGTGGGTGCGTGTGTGATAGAAGAAAGGGCCATGAATTTCAGGGGAGGGTAGAGGGAAAGCTCCAGAGTTTTAAATGATGCAAATAGTGTGTATTCACATATGAAATGATCAAAAAATTTATATATCAAAAGACTAAAAATGGAAAAAAAAATAGCAGAGCATGGTGGCACATGCCCTTAATCTCAGCACTCAGGGAGGCAGAGACAGGCAGATCTTTGTGAGTTTGAGGCCAGCCTGGTCCACAAAGTGAGTCCAGGACAACCACAGCTACACAGAAAAACCTTGACTTGAAAAACAATAACAGCATTAAAAAAAAGAAGAAGAAGAAAAGAAATAAAGCAAGAAATCAAAGATTTGATTAAGTGGTCCATAGGATTACTGTGTCTGTTCCTGTTGCCTCCTTTCTGTATACTCAAAATGTTTTTTTCACCTAAAAGTCAGAATGAGTCATAAATGGTGTAGCAGATTCAAATGTATACCTAGTCAACTACTGTCTACCTTGACCATCAGCACAGACAGGAAGTGTTCACAGTCCCCTTCCCATCATGGGCTGCTTTCTGAGACCCACTAGGCATGGATGGTGAAAGAGAGATGCCCTGTGGAGCTGGCTTCACTCATCAAAGACCTTGGCCACCCACTGCAAGGGGTCCCTTTCTTACCAGAGTTCAGAGGCACTGAGGACTCCCCATGGTGGCAGATGTGGTCCTGAAGCTGGCTTCACTCTGGGGAATCCAGACACCCACATAGCGCATGGCAGCCCAGAATCATGGGCCGCTGCACGAGGCTCACAGAGTGTGGGGGAAGGTCCAGGCTATCATTTCTGCAGCAGAAACCCCATTACCATAACCTCTTCAGTACTGTTCTCTTCTCATCTCAGAACAACAACAACAACAAACAATTCTGTTCTACAGTTAGCTGGAAGCCCCCACCCTACACTCTTAAGGGAATTTAAAGACCAAAGATACAAAAATTTTAAGACAACTAGGAAGCAGACAGGTATTCTAGCTCATTTTATGTCCAACTTGATACAAGCTAGATTCATTTAAGAGGAAGAACTCTGGACAGAGAAAATGCCTCCGTAAGATTGGCTGGGAGTTGACTCCGTTAGTGCATTTTCTTAATTAATAATTAATGTGTGAGGGCCCAACCTACTGTGGAAGGTGTCACCTCTGGGCTGCTGGTCCTGGGTGTTGTAAGAAAGCAGGCTAATGAAGCCGCGAAGAGCAAACCTGTAAGCAGCACTCTTCACGGCCTCTGCCTCAGTTCCTGCCTCCAGGCTTCTGCCTTGAGTTCCTGCCCTGATGTCCATCAGCGAGGGACATTGACTTGAGAACTGTAAGATGAAATGATGCCCTCCAAGCTGCTTTACTACAGTAATAAAAACCCTAAGACTGCTTTAGTACAGTTAAGACAACCAGTAGCCCCAATGTAAAGCTGAAAACATTTCCATACAATCAGTGTTCAATGAAACCCTCAGCCTCACTGCATATAATGAACTCATCTCCTGGAAATGAAGGGCCTCTCAGAGGTAAGGGCATATTGCTGAATGGGGAGAGGCGTGTAATCTCCAAAGGCGGCATAGGGGATGATTCCATTGATAAAATGACAAGCCCACATGGCTGGAAGTGGATTAATGGTTGCTGGAGTCACGCATAGTAGGTAGTGAGTAAAGTCAATGGTGGTGCGTACAGGGAGATCTTTGGTGACGTATGGTTCTGACTTATCTGTGCAGTAGCAGTCACTCGAGTCAATATGTGAGTGGGGTGCTAAAAGTCATCTATTTTTTATTGTTATTAGTAGTAGTAATAGTAGTAGTGGCTGTTAGCTGTTAGCCACCATGTGCTGGGAATTCAAGCTGTGTCCTCTAGAAGAGCAGCTAGTGCTCTTAACTGCCGAGCTGTATCTCTAGACCTGGACTCTGGTTTTTAATCCTATCTGCCAGTTGATGTCTTTTGGTTGGAAAGCTGAGGTCATTAATTGTCCGTTATTACTGAAAGGTGTTTTTTTTTTTTTTTTCTCCCAACCTCAAACTTCTAGAATAATGACTCATGAGACTCAAGGTAGTTTTACAGATATTTGGGCCATATAGCTAGGCTGTTCTCTGACTTGCTCATAACTTAAAATAACCCATTTATACTAATCTACATTCTGCCACATGACTGGTTACCTCTACCCAGGTACCATGTCTCTGTCCTCCTTGTAACTTCCCAGAATTTCCTGCACCTGCTCTATCCCAGAATCCAAGCCTGCCAATGTCCCACCTTGTGTTTCCTGCCTCCGTCATAGGCCATTAGCTTTTTATTGACAGGTGATGCTTCCATAAAGACATGAGATTCCTTCTACAGAAAGGTGTGGTTGATTTCTGTCCTTTTGAGAATGTGATAGTTTTTTTAAAATTATTTTTAATTTATTTAGTTACTGTCCTAGCAGGTGAATGAAATCAGGATATGACCAATCCAAGGTACAAAGTATAAGGTTGAGGATTTTATGGTAGATATGAGGGAGATACAGCCAGAGGCATCTGGAAGAGAAAATAGTAGACTAAACATGACCAGTAGCAAACTGATTTGGACATGGGTGTGGGTCAGGGGGACTGTTAGGTAGCAGAGAGAGAGAGAGAGAGAGAGAGAGAGAGAGAGAGAGAGAGATCAAAGAAGACAGAGAAAGAGGAACACACACACACACACACACGATACAACAAGGGAGCAAAAGAGTGGAAGGCCAAGAGGAGCAGAGAACCAATGGAACAAAAGAGAGTGCATGGCTGAGATGGCAGAGTTATATAGGAACAAGAAGCTGGGGGAAGGGAAGGGAAAGGAAGGAAAGGAAAGAAGAAAAGAAGGGGGTATAGAACATACATGTATTCTGGCCTGCTTCCTGATTCCAATCTTGACTCTCTTGGTATTCCTTCTTCAGCTCTTAGATGCTGTCACACCCTTGTTGAATGGTCCTTTGCCAGGATGTTCACATATGCTCATCTCACCAGCGGGCCATCTTCTACAGGCCAGTTGCTGATGCTGGTCACACCTGCAGGTGGTCCTTCAGTGATAGACTTGCAAATACAGTTCCTGCCTCTGGATGTTCCTGCTCTAAACCTGGGTCACAGACCTGGTTCCATCAATGGGCATGCCTTCCTTGGTCATGTTGCAGACACTGGCCACACCTCAGGAATGTGGCTGTAAGGGCTGGCTCCAATCCTGAGAGTTTTTTTTTTGGGAGTGAGCGATGTCCTGAGACAGTATATGCTGTTGATGTGAAAGCACGTATGTTTAAATACACCTGCTTAAATGTCTCAGCCCTAAAAGAGAGGCAAAGCCTTCTCCCTGGAGTGAGACTCAGATAGCAATGACAAAGCCTTCCTTCCAATGGTCCAAGGGTGAATGTTGATTGTGTGTGTGGAAAATGTTCACCATAACTTCTGCCCCTGTGATATTTACATCCTCAAGACTGCTTTCCCATAGAGGCTGCTCCCATGGAGATTAGCTAAACCTGCCTCCTTGACTTGGCTGTATCCCCTGAACCGGGTGACTTTGATATACCTGTGAGAATTAAGCCCTCCTCTATATTCAACTGTATGTAATAAACATGCTGAGTCTCCAGGGTGCTGCAGCCTCTCCATCAGAGACCCAAGTCCACCTTATTCCAGCTTTTCTCTTTAGTCATCTGTGTATTTGTCATTTCTTCATTTTCTCACTGTCCCAGTGAAGTCAGTCCCTAGAGCCGTGCAAGGACGTGGCAGTGGTTCTTTGTGGAACTATAGCTGCTGGCCTTGTCACCAAAAGTCAAAATTTTTATCATGGATGCTGGATTTTGTCAAAGGCCCTTTCTGCATCTATTGAGATGTTTATGCCATTTCCTATCCTTGAGATCTGTATTAGTCAAGGTACTCTAGAGGAACAGAACTGACAGAATGAGCATGAAGGTATGAATGTGTGTATATGATGTATTAGATATTCATATATTACACACACACACACATATAAATCATATACATGCTTTATTAGAGTGGCTTATGGTCTGTGGTCTGGCTAGTATCTGGTAGTTCTTCAGCCCAAGAAGCTGGATGTCTGTGTTGAAATCCTGAAGAAGCAGGCGCTACCACCAGCAAAGGAATGTCTCAGCTGCAGGACAGATGAACTTGCAGCAAAAGTGGGGGCAAGCAGGCAAAAAGCAAAAAGCTTCTTCCATCTTTCATTTCCTTTTATGTGCGCTGCCCCCAGAAGGTGTGGCCCAGATTTAGGGTGAGCCTTCCCGCCTCAGATGATCCAATCAAGAAAGCTCCCCACAGGTGTGCCCGGATGCTTGGGTGTTAGTTGATTCCAGTGTAGTCAAGCTTTCAACCCATGACCATTTATGTGATAAATTACATTTACTGATTTAGTTATGTCGAACATCCCTGTATGTCTGGAATGAAACCATCATGATGAATGATCTTTTTGATGTGTTCTTCAATTAGGTTTGTAAATATTTTGTTGAGAATTTCTGCATCTATGTCCATATGAGGAGATCAGCCTATAATTTTCTTTATTTGCCTAGGTAGCAGGTAAATAAGGGCTTCATAAGAAGGATTTGGAAATGGTCCCTTTCTGTTTACAGAATAACCCAGGAAGTATTGTAGTCATACAAAGTGGTAGAATTTTGCACTCAGCTCTCAGATGACCTACGAAGGGGAGGAAGCTCTGGGCAATGTGTATGGTTGACAGGCATGGTCGTATCAAAAACCCCAATAACTCTGACCTGTGGGAATGGCAAGGCGTCTCCCAGGTGAGGCTCACAGGCATAGCAAAGCCTTCCTCTGCTCCAAGCGCAAAGTTGACAGTGTGTATAGAAACAGTCATCCACTGCTTCCTCCTCCAGGATGACGCCACCTGAAACTGCTCCTCTCCTGCTTGCCTAGCCCCACCTCCTCACTCAGCTGCTTCCCATAACCCCACCTCCTCACTCAGCTGCCTACCGTAATCCCACCTCCTTGATTCAGTTGTGTAAAATCAATGCTCTGTGATTCCGGATTGCTCCTCCAGTTGGTGCCCTCTATAAGAGCACAGCACACACCACCCATCCCAGCTTTTCTGTGGGTCTGTCCTGTCTTCATTACTTTCCCCCTCGTTAGGTCAATCACTGAATCCGTGCATCCTGTTGCTAGACACTTGAAGTATTTTTTTCCTTCTACCTTGTTGCTTGTTACACATCTATTTTAATGATGGGCTTCATCTTGCTTTGGTAGATCAGAATCATTTAGAAATTCAGGTTTCTTTTTGTTTTCTAGTTTACTTGGTGGAATATAAAACTTTAAGATATGTCCAAGTCTCTGGGTTTCCTTAACGCCTCCCTGTTCATCTATGATTGCATTAATCTGGGTCTTTCTTTTTGGCTAATTCACCAATCTTGTTCATCTCTCTAAGAACCAATTACTTACTTTGTTGATTCACTGTACCTTTTTTTTTCATTCCTATTTTATTAACTTATCCTCTGATCTTCATTTTATCCACCTCCATTTCTCTGGGAAAGTTCTTGCTTTTCCAGTGCCTTAAGATGCATCATGAGAGTTATTTGTCTTTGTTTTTTGAGATAGGATTCTTTCTTGTAGACCAAGTTGTCCTGGAACTCACTCTGTAGAGCAGGCTGGCCTCGAACTAGGAGATTGCTTGCCAATCTGTCTCTCAACTACTGGATCAAGTGCCACCAGTACCTGGTTTTTAGTTTTTGTTTTATGTAGGTTCTTATGAGTTATAAGCTTCCCCTGGCCTTCACTGTAGCCCATAAATTTTTTATACACTGTGTTCTTTTTCATTCAATTCTAGGGCTTTCATTTCTTTACTTGTTTTCAATGACATGTATCATTTAACAGTATGTTGTTTGTAATTCCATGAGTTTGTAATTCTCTATAGTTTCTCTTCCTGTTTTTTGTTTGTTTGTTTTTTAATGGCTTTGCCACACTATGGTCAGAAAGAATGCAGAATTTTCCTACACTTGTTGAGACTTGTTTTGTGTCCTAACACATGGTCTATTTTAGACAGTTCCATGTGCTGGTATCTTTGGTGGCTGGGTGGAATATTCTGTAGATGTCTGTTAAGTCCATTTGATCTATGATATAATTTGATTCTAATGTTTCTATATTCATTTTTGTTCAGTTACCTAATAAGCATTGTATTAGTGTTAGGATTAATTTGTGACATTAAATCTCACGGCACTTGTTTTATGAAACTGTATTAGCCTGTGTTTGATGAGTATGTATTAGAATTCTAATTTCCTCCTGATGGATTATTTCTTTGATCAGTATGAAGTGTCTCTATCTCTTCTGACAAGTCTATTTTGTCAGAAATTAGAAGAGCAATGCTACCTGTTCCTGGTTCGATTTGCATGGAATATCTTTCTCCATCATTTTTATACTGTGACAGTGTTTATCTCTGATAGTGAGATGTATTTCCTGGAAGCACAAATTTTAAAATCCTATTTTCTAATCCAATATACTATTTTCTCATCTTTTGATGAGGGAATCAAAGTAAGTTAATATTCAGTTGTTACTGAAAAGTGTATATTGACTCCTATGTTTGTCGATTTGCAGCATTCGGGTGTTTTTTTTGTTCTCTCCTGCTGCACATCACTTTTCTTATCCCTCTTGTAGCCTCTTGGGTATGTTTGCCTCTCTTTCAGTCTTAGGTATTCCCTCCAGCATATTCTGTGGGAAAGACTCGGTAGTCATGAATTCCTTTAGACTGCTTTTATCACGGAAACTTACAACAGTTTTGCTGAGTATATTAGGTTTTGTTACCAGCTGTGATCTTTCAGAATCTAAAATACATCATTCTAAATATCTAGGTCATTTTATCCATCATTCGAAATGCTTGGTCATTTTAAACAAGTCTGATAAATAGTATGTAACTATTTAATAGTACTATTATTCTCCATACCCTCTAAAGTAGCCACAGACCATCTTTAAAATATATATATATATATATATATATATTTCCCAGTCAACTTTTACTAGGGAGAGTGGGAACCCTTGCTTCGTGCAGTTTTCCCCCACTTAGTGGTCTCTGCATAGAAGGCACCTCCAGCTTGCTCGCACCCTTCTGTGTAGTCTTGTGGTAGAAGCAGAAGCGTGCCCAGCAAGCTAAATTTATGGCTCATGGCACTTTACCCTCCCCAGTGCAACCCCGGGCTTGTTTCTCAAGGATGTTCCCAATGGAATGACACAGTTTCCCTTGGGCCTATTCCAGGTGAGATCTTCTCTTATTCCTATAGGACTTCTCCTCCTTCAAACAGGGAGCGTTCCCCAACACCGGCAGCACCTCCACTCTCCTCCAACAGGACTCATAACGCAGAAAACTAAACCATTGCCATGGGCTGGAAATAGACTTCCGGGGCAAAATGAGTGCTCAGCACATATAAGGCTTGGATGTGCACTGGGAGGAAACCATATTAGCTTACAGGATTAAGAATGGAGTTAATACTGCTCAGGTTTGTGCTGTGAAGTTGTTAAAAATAATATAATGGGGTCCCAATTATTTGGGTGATATCCAGGTTAAGAAAGAAACTGAGAAACACAGTTTTATAAGAATAACCGTAACAAACAAAAAACAAGAAAGAAAGAAAAAACATATACACTCTCACTAGATTTAGGGCAGGCCTCAGTCCTCAACTGTATACCCTCCAAGTCCACAAGGCTCCAATGGACAGCTCCTGACCCAGTCAGAAGTAGCTCTAGTTAATCCTGATGAAGCACCAAACAAAACAAATATGTATGAACTTGAGGGAGGAATTTGTGAGGATGGAGAAAAGAGGAGGCACAGAGATGGCAGCTGAGCGCGGCCAGCGTGCCAGGCATGCATATGTGAAACTGCAAAAGCCATAATAAATACAAAACAAACATGGCTCCAGGTGTCACTCAGTGGTAGTCATGCCAGCAAGTGCCAGACCTTAGATTACGGAAGAGAGGGGACAGGAGATAACACAGGGAACCACATGTGTATCTCCCAAACAGGACCGCAAGTCTAAAGACCTGGCAGGAAGTTGCAACCTTGCAGTGGGAGGCCCTGGCATTGAATCCCTAGGAGGCACTCTGGAAAGAGGACATATGTGCCACAGCTGCCACAGCTGCCCGGCATCTCAGCAGGTGCAAATTCAGCAAGGGAGAATGTAGAAGTCAAAGAGAGGCAAGAAACCCGTGCCTGTGGCTCAAGGGAAAATCTGTTCTGGATACTGAGATAATCTTTCTCTCCCTCCTCATTCTCCTTCCCCCACCCCCCAAGCCATCCCTCCCCCCGGGTGCAGAGCATGAAAAGAGAACACATCTCTCTGAAGCGTATCTTTATTCCTCTTCTCTTTGGTTTCCTACTTTGGTTTACACGTTTGTGCTACATCTCACTGCATCTCGCAGAGCGAGTGAGCTGAAATCTCTGCTTCCAAGATCACGAAGGAGGGGATCACGGAGGAGGGGATCACAGAGGAGGGGATCACGGAGGAGGGCATCTCTGAATCTGCACATGAAGACAATGGGGTGAATAGCAACTGAGTCTGCCAGGATGGGAGCGCTGGTACACAGCTCCTGTGGCTGTTCTGGAACAAGACCAGAGCAGCTAAGAAAAGCACCACCCCCACCCCCACCCCCACCCCCCCAAAATTGAGAAAGGTCAGCAGGGCTGGTGCAACAGAATACAGCCGCATCCCCTGCCCCTAAGGGGTGCTAAGTCTTGGTCCTGACAAACTCTGAAATAACAGAGATCAAAACCAGCAGTGCTACTCTGTGGTCCTAACTGCTACACGAGTGTGGCTCATCTGGGGGCCCCAGAGTTTCCTGAAAGCCTCCCTCAGCAAGACCTGAGCATCCTTGGCCTCGGTCTAAAATGTCTTGCCCTCAAAGGCTTTCAGATTGAAGGCAGTATCCAGAAACTTCCTCAGTGACACCAAGTGAGCATTCTTGTTTCCAGTGGCTGGTGCGGCTGCCGGTTCCCGGCCAACATACCTAGAGGGGGAGAGTCAGATGAAGGAAGGGCTGGGTTTAGCTGCACAGTATTTCTACAATTGTAGGGTCACACACAGGAGGAAGACTGCCTGCCTGGGCAGTCCTCTCAATGCACCGTGGGCCTACAAGCTCAGCGACCCAGCAGCAAGACAGGGAGAAGCTGCAGGCTCCATGACCATGAAGACAGCAATTGTGCCACACCCTAGAGACTTTGGGAGCAAACACCCTTTTGGCTTTTCTACATTTTTTTTACCCCAGCCCCATCTTCTCAAAGACAAAGATGCTCACCCAGAGTACCAGTGGTTGCCACCTCAGGTACCTCAGGAGGCTGGCCTGCACACACAGCTAATACTATCATTTTCTGGCAGCATCAAGGCTAGGGACTAAGATTAAAGGTGGGAGATTTGAGTCACACAACAGGGTCTGAAATTTGATCCTGGCCACAGAACACTTAGGCTTACTATCCTTGAAGGTCACACTGGCAACATCTCCAACCCTGATATGCTAACCTGGAGACCGAGCTCAGAGCCTATAGGGACTTACACACTTGCCTGAGGAGGGCAGGGGCTAGTTCTGGGTGGCACCAATGAGGCAGGATCAGCCAGTATGGGACTGCCAGGTTTAAGAGCCAAGGAGAGGTGGGAGGTAGAGGTGAGCTGTCTAGCCCAGTACCATATGGGCCGGGAGCGGCCAAGGAGAGTCATGAAGCGCGGACTGATGTAGTCGTAGTAGCCCATGTTCTTATGTTCTTCCTGACACCACACCAGCTCAGCACCGGAGTACTTCTCTGCCTCCCGCATGATTAGGTCAAAAGGGAATGGAGAGATCTGAGGAGGTGGAGATACGAAGGCACGGTTAAGGAGGGACAGCGTGTGCAGGGCCTCAGCAGTCACGCCCCACACTGCCCAGCGCCAGGGCCTGGTGAATTGACCTGTCCAGCTCTACCAGCGCTCAGTGCCCAGCAAACCTGCTCCAGGCGTGTGATAGCCACTTGCTGCTCCAGGCCCTGGCTGTTGCGCTCCTTCACCAGGTCATAGTACACCTTTCCTGTGCAGAAGATGAGCCGCTGGACCTGCTCGGGAGCCCCTGCCGCAGGGCCGGCTTCAGGAATCATCCGCTGGAAGCTTGTTCCTACGGGATGGACCAGGTACCTCAGGGCTATGAGCACCCAGAAGGGCAATGGGACACTGAGCACCCCAACCCTCCCTGAGTTCTTCCGGGCTACTGAGCCGATTCAGGTCAGGCCATTTACATTAGACAGTGTTTGACCCCCAAGATGGACTAAAGGACAGATGATACCCTAAGCTGTCACAGGGAGAGAGCAGAGACAGGTCTGTGTACAAGAGCAGAGCCCTGGGAACACAAACATGCAAGGTGTGGGCTACAGGAATGGCGAGGACAGGAAGGACAAAGAAGATAACATGAGGAACCCATGACAGTGCCATTCTGCTCCAGAGATGATCCCACTCTGCCCACACCACGCATGGCACTCAGCCCCCATGTGCCGGGGTGAGAAGCTATTGAGAGGCCACAGTACAGTCGTCCTCCTCCAACCCTGCAGCAGAGCCTCCACCTCCCAGCCTTGGCCATTGCTCCCTCCTGAAGTCAGCACGCTGCGCAGCTCCCCAGGAAGCTGCTGCGATGCGCCTGTATCGCCATGTCCTGAGGACACTGGAGCGCAGAGGGCCACTGCTGCCAGGTGCAGGGACAGAGCTGCTGTCCCCCGGGCCCAGCCACACTGGGAGAGCTCTGACAGCCCACTCACTCTAGCCGCCTTCCCACAGTGGACACACACAGATGAAAACAAAACAAAAACAACAAAGCCCACAACTATCCACGCTGCTGAGGCCCTGACTGGCTAAACCCTGTCTCAACTACTCAGGACTCAGCCAACCCAGATCTGCTCTGTTGGCTATGGGGTTTCATTCTTGTGCCTTCATGGCTCCCTTCCAGGGCACATTTCAAGTCTTCATGTGCTTTACCTGGCCCTGATTTTCAGGTCAATGAAGCTGAGTGCTTTGGGAGAGGGCAACCAGGTTCCCAGTAATGTCTATTTGGCTCATGTGTGAAAATAAGATAGATGATGGATGGATGGATGGATGGATGGATGGATGGATGGATGGATGGGCAGGTGGATGGACAAATGGATGGATTAGATGATAGAGATGATGGATGGGTGGTTAGATGGATAGACAGACAGGCAAACAGGCAGGCAGACAGATATAGATCCAGAGACAGATATAGATAGATGATAGATGGAGATGATAGAGACAAATGATAGATAGATAGATAGATAGATAGATAGATAGATAGATAAATAGATAGATAGATAGATAGATAGATAGATAGATAGATAGACAGATAGACAGATAGATAGGCAGAGATAGTAACCCTTAGAACTCAGCAAGTCAGACACCGCTCTATGATTGTCTTGTCTCTTTGCAGCCCTCACTGTTAGTTAAGAGCCTGTCAATTCCTTGGACCCCTGGAACTTATTCCAAGTGATCTGACCTAGCCAAGGTACCAATCTCCCAACACTGTGGCAGGTAAAAACCAGGACAGGAGCTGCTAAAGGGCCAATGAAGACAGAGCTGGGAAGACAAAGAAGCTCCAGGGACAGAAACCACACATCATCCACTAGATCTCACAGGTCACCACCCCTATAAAAGAGGCCCAACAGACCCAGATCTGGCACATACCGGACACCATCTGGTCAAAGCTGGACTTGGCATCCGGGTGCCTCAGCAGGGACTTGGGTGTGAAGACAATGAGCTGGAAGGTAAAAAGCCGGCTGCCGGTAGCCCCCGCCTACCTATGGCTCCCCACCCCAACCCCTGCACTGCCGTGGTGCTAAGAGGCTGGGGGCAGCTCACTGGCTTGCGGAAGGGCAGCAGGATCTGTCGGCGCAGCACGTGGAAGTAGCTGGCTGGCGTGGAGCAGTTCACCACAATCCAGTTGCAGTCATAGAGCTGGCTCACCTCGAAGTCTTCAGTGAACACCTGCAGGGGACACTGGTGGCTAGGAGGGACACTCCACACCCAGGCTCCAGGCCCCGCCTGGGGACATCAGGAAGCACTCACTGGGTACGCATCTGAGTCGTCATTGCTCATCTGCAGGAATCTTTCTGGCCTTGCTGAGGAGTGCTCCGGACCCTGAAAACACGTAAGTGGCCCAGACTGAGCCTGCAGAGGCCTCAGGCTTGGGCTGCCTAGATGGCCTCAAGGGGCAGGTTAACCCTGTCTATGCATGTTCCCGGCTTGTCCGCAAGTCTGGCTCACAAGTCCCAGGGGTCTAAAGAGCTCTTCAAGGGGTCAAGGGGCGGCCCCACCCCTCTCAGGCTAGGCCTGCAAGGGCCTCCAGCCCTCACCATGCCCTCCATGCCATGGGGCAGCAGGAGGACGATGCCATTGTGCCGCACCCACTTGGCCTGGCCGGTGCTGATAAACTGGTCGATGATGCACTGGGCTGTGTTGTGGAAGTCACCAAACTGAGCTTCCCAGAGGACCAGGGCGTTGGGGCTGGCCATGGCGTAGCCCAGCTCAAAGCCTAGGCAAAGGACACCAAGACAGAGCTCAGTGCAAGGTCACCAAGGAGCAGTGGCTCCTGTTAAACCCAGCCTTTCCTCCCTATGCTACCAGTCCCAACCATGTCTTCCTGGACGTGGAAACATGCTTCTCGTACACTGTACGTTGCCATGTTCAGCCTGATGTGGTCCAGGAATCTATCCCAAAGACAACCTGTGGACACTACATAGACCATCAACCGGAAAGACCCCTGAAAATTCGTGCAAAGCTCCTGAGAAAGGGCGGGCACAAGCCCAGAGGCAACTCCCCGTATGTGGGCCTGAACCAGGAAGAGGAAGTGAAGGAGGTAAGCATGTCCCTGTGGAGTCACAGCCGAACCTCAACACAGGGTTCCTGGGGTACAGCCAGGCTTCGTGCCAGGTGGTCAGTGGCTACGTACTGCTATGGACTCCACTAGACTCTGTCCAGACTGTCTGAGGCTGGGCTCCAGAGGAAAGAGTTTAGGTGTCATATAAGACACAAAGCAAACAGCCCTTCCCTGAGATGCCTGTTGGACCACGAGGGACACGACCTCATCTTCCAAATGTCTCTAGAAAGAAATGGTCCCACCACAGTTCCTCAGGGCCATCCTGGTATCTCTGTCCTCTTTCCCGATCTCTGAGGTTCCCTGCCCTCCCAGACCCTGAGGCACCCCACCCACCTAGAACCCCATACTCCGAGAGGGAGCTATTGCACACGGTGTAGGGGGCCTGGTCAGGCCACAGGTGATTCATTGGGACACATGTCCTCCGGTCAACTTCCTGGTCGTGAAGAACATGGTGTCGGTGGCTGGGGAGAGAGAAATCAGGATAGGGACAAGAGCAGGTAGGTTGTCACCTACTCCAGACAGGGGCAGCAGCAGATAGGCAGGTCTTGTTACTGTCCCAGAAAAACCTGTAAGGACCTAAGGAATGGTCACACCAAGAAGGCTGCCATAGCAACATGCCCCTTCTCCACCGCTGTCTCACCAGCACTGCCTCCTGCCTGCCAGCCGCCCATCCAGAAAAATGAGGGTGCCGGACCTAGATCTGCCAGTTAGAGCACCTCCTGTCTCAGCTGCTCAACCACAGAGGGAACCAGCGAGACCCGCCCAGAAGCGAGGTGGTGCTTGAGACCCCAAGCTGGCTGCCTGGATCCCAAGCTGAAAAAAGGCTGGCAGAAACGAGCTTGGGGAATAGAAAAATGGCCTGTGGTCCTGGAAGCCAATGAGCATGATACTGAGTGAAGACTCTGAAGATTTAGGGCACCAACTTGAAAGAAATATGAGTCCTCACTCAAGAAGCGAAGCAGGAAGCGCGGGGTTAACAGTGGTCACCAAATTAGAAATAAAGGCTCCTGAGGGCCACAAATGACCACCAGCTTGGGCCAACCAGAAAGGGACCCAGTAGCCATCTAAAAACCTGGCCAGGGCTGTGGATGTAGCCAGACAACTCTCCTCCCAGGGGTTCCCCGAAGAGACCGAGCCAGGTCTACCTCGAATCTCTGGCACTAACCCTGGGATGCTGTGTTTTGCCGAGTGTCCAGGGGAGCAGGGCCCAGGCTGCCTCAGCCTCACCTGAATGTACCCCTCTCCACATCTTGGCCGCTGAGCCGCACATGGATGCCCTCCTTCAGCAGGGAACCAAAAGCCATGTACTCTGCCAATGCCCAGTCCACTGTGCGCTTCTTGGTCATGTCTGCACGGCCACGCAGGATTCGAGAGAGGCCTGTCAGAAGGGGACCCAGGGAGCATGGTTCAGCCATAGGCCTGGACCCTGGGGCGAGTGCTCAGAGAGAAAGCGGAGGCTGTAGGCGGTCCCTACTGAGTCTCCTCCCCTCCCCTGCTGCCAGATCATGGCTGATCTAGGCTTCCTCTCCAAAGGAGGAAGCAGTAACAACTCCTGGAGGACGGTCCCTGCTCTCCAGCAGAGGAGACTGAGGCTAATGAATGCCTCGGCAAGACCCCTGCAATACGCGCAGACTGCAGAAGTCTGGATGCCTGCAGTGGGGGCCTCACGCACACTGTGAGAGAACTGTGCCCACAGAAGCTCTCCAGAGGAGACACAAACTTGCCACTCTAGCCACGAGGCTCCAAGCTTCTCAAACAGAAACTCCAGTGGCCACAGCTAAGGGGCTACAGTCAGTGACCATCTACTAGCCGGGCTCAAAAGACATACCTCTGGCATACGCCTGAGCTAGTGGCACAGCCATGTTCTCGTTGCCAGCAGAATTCTAACTACATTCCAGGTTCTCCCCTACACCCTCACACAGGCCCCTGCTTCCCTGTTTTCCTACATGTCTCTGATCTCCTACATCGCCCAGGGCTACCCTAGGAACTGCAGATTCAAGGTACCAATCTAGGACCTCACCCTGGCACCCAGCTGGGATGTGGTGTCCACAAATGCCTAACTCTCCACATCCTGGCAGAGAAGCTGGTAAGATGGAAAGGGCCCACATGAAGCTTTGAGAACCGAATGAGGACACCAAGAGGCTACGTAGGAGCGTGCCACAAGCCCTGTCTCCCTTGGGATCCCAAACCTCCCCACAGGACAGTGTCAGCTCTGAGAGTGACCGTGTGGGAGCTTAAACAGCAGCCTTACCTGTGTGGATCTTAAAGTCCTCCAGGGGCACAGAACTGGCCACGTTGCCAATGTGGGTCAGCATGTCCTCGGGGATGCCCGTGGTTGGGCACGTCATGCTCTTGGGCTCGCCATCCACGTTGAAGAAGCCTGAGGGGACAGACTCCATTGTTCATACCCTCGTGGTGATGGGACTCCCAACAGCCCCAGGCAGTTTTGGGTCCAGGGATAGAACAGCTGAGATGGCTTACCCCCAGAGGCATCAACGCATGCCCTTGGGGCCCAACACAGATGAAGAGCCACAGCCATAGCTCCTACACCTGGCCCAGCACTCCCCTGGACGCTGAGGTCATAGCTGACGCAGCCTGGCAAGGCACAGGTGGCCACACCGCTCTAATGCCACCTCCTCCACACTTGCCTGTCTCTACCTGCAGGAGCAGCTCACACCTGCATGTCAGGGACAAGCCTCAGCTTCTAGGTCTGCGGTGGCTGCTCTCCAGAGCCACCGCAGCCCTGTTCCTCCACAAATGCTCACAAGGGATGGCTGAGGTGTGCATGCCTCACTCACCAGGCCAGGGGGAATCCAGCCAGTGTTTTATATGCAGGATCTTTTTATCCTTGGACCTGCCATATGCCTCTTCACAGATTCGGTCATATTTGGCAATTTCTTCCTAGAGTTGAGAGGAAGGTGTGGACAGACAGACAGATCAGGCATCCAAGTGCATCAGTCAGCCCAGACCTAAAGCCCCAGTCTCCATCCCGAAGTTCTAGAACTCTCTATTCCTTGGTTCATAGGTCAGATGCATGGTCAGAGGCCTCAACCTCAGAGTTCAGAGCGGCCCTGGGCAGATACTCCAAAGCCTGATGAGGCTGGCATGTGCCCCAGAAGGAGAGCCAGGGAGACAGAGGAGAGACTCAGACCTTGTTCTCAGAGGCTCTAACATGTCCACAGACAATTTCGGGCATGATCCCAATGTAAGCATAACCTCTTAGGGGACGCTTACAGGACATCCCTAAGAAAGACCCTTTTCCGGTCTGAAACTGGTCTTCTCCCACTTCACAGCGCACGCCTAGCTATAACCATGCCCTTAATCCTGTGCCCTGTTAAAACCTGGGACTTCTGGAGACAAGGAACATCAGCTACTACTTTAAATCTTCAATGTCTAGCACCAGGCTGATGTCACCTGCAGCCATCCCACGTTCCTACTCTAAGGACACAGAGGACATTTGTCCCAGTGCCCAGAAGTCCTGCCTGCTCACCTCAAACTCCTGTAGCGTGACCGTGCCCTCAGCGATGAGCTTGTCCGCATACTTCTTCAGCACGGGCACCTGCTTGTGGATCTGCTTGTACATGAGCGGCTGCGTGAACATGGGCTCATCCATCTCATTGTGGCCACGCCGGCGGTAACAGACCTGTCCGGGTGGCCAGGGGGTTCAGTCCCTACTACGGGCACATGCAGGCAGGCCCCAACCTGAAGCATCCCAAAGGACCCGTTCTCACCTGTCTCTGAATGAATGCTCTGTGCCCCAGCCTTTGCACAGGTGGCTGGTTCTTGGTTGACACTAGCTCTCAGTCTAAAAGCACTTCTAGCCCTTAGTGCTGAAGCTCTAACCAGCTTGGCACACCAGCATGGCTCTAGAACCAGCACCCTCAAACACACCTGACTTTCTTGGCAAGGCAGGAATTGACTACTCATCCCACCCTGGCTCCAGCACCCCCAAATACCATCATACCCAGCAGAGCAGGAATAAGCCACCTACCCCAGCCCTGCGTTGGCCTCAGTCAGGACCCCAGACCTACCAGGTCTACAACGACGTCTTTGTTGAAGGTGTTCCTCCACTCGGCTGCCACGCTGCACACATACATCACGGCCTCTGGGTCGTCTGCGTTCACGTGGAAGATGGGTGCATTGACCACCCGCGCCACGTCAGTGGGGTAAGGTGAGGAGCGGGCCATTCGGGGATCTGTGGTAAAGCCAATCTGCAAGAGCAGGAGAAGCCAGATGTGCCCCTATGTGCGTCCTTTTTTGAGAGAGGGTTTCACTAGGTCCGGGCTCCAGTAATCCTACTATCTTAGCCTCTAGAGTAGCTGGAACTACTGGCATAAACCACTGTGCCCAGATCCCTGCCTACTTTGGGCTAGACAGATGGTGACAGACAGGTCAAGGAGTTGGGGAGGGGCTGTGCCAGGGTGCCTAGGACACACAGGAGACATGAAGGGGTGCGTGACAGCAGCTGGCTTTGAGGCAGCTGTGGCAGCAGCAGGGAGGCTATGCTGAGCTTCTACCAGTCCCTTTGCTGTGCGGGTACCTAGGCCTGGGCATTCGATCCACCAAAGTGACGTGGAGCTCTGGGCAAGATGTTTCGGTTCCCAACCTCAGTGCATCTATAAGGAAGTCTTATTAAAGTCCTGCCTCGGAGCAAAACTCAAGAAAGATTAAATGCTGCCGCAAATGAGGCAGAGAACACGGGGTTTCTAACTGGTATTAACCTCAGCTGCCTGGAAGGAGAAGAACATGACTGCCAACCCAGACCAATGTGCTCAGGGGAGCTCAAGGTGACCTACAGGCCCCGTGCTGTGTCCCTTCCATCCTGGCCACATCCTCTATGCTGCTAAATACGGGTGTCTCCAAGTGCCTGTGAGAGTATTTCTCAGGAACACCCCCCCCCCCCGGCTCAGATACAGAATTCTACAGTATATGCATACAAGCTATATCTGTCACTATACCTTTAGTCACACACCTAGTATAATGTAAACAGTCACTATACTATAGAGAAAAAGGGGGGAAAAAGCCTATCCATGTTTTGTACAGAATTAGTGGCTTTTTTTCTGATTACTTTTGTGTGTATGATTTTGGGGTCCAAACCCAAGGCCTGCATGTGCTAGACAAGCCTTCTCCTTGGATTTTCTGAGACAGAGCTCACTATATAGTTCAAACTGTCCATGTATTCTCTATGAAGCCCAGTGCTGGAATGACAGGCAGGTAGCAACACACATGGTCTGAAATAGTCAACTGAGCCTATGGATGTACTGAACCTCAGGTACAGTGGTTATAAAACTGTTATAAGCTGGGTGCGGTGGGGCACAACTGAGGCAAGCGAAATTCTGAGTTCGAGGCCAGCCTGGTCTACAAAGTGAGTCCAAGAAACCCTGTCCCGAAAAAAAAAAAAAACTATCTATAAATGTATGTGTGTACAACACATATATGTACGTGTTATGCCTCTATCAATTTCTCAGACAGGACACGGGGCTGGGGCCTAGGGTTGGGTTCCCGGCCTGGGGTTCCATGCTGGGCTAGGGATTGGTTCTCTACCTGAAGTCGTGTGCGTTGGGAAGTTGCAGGACGGTGGGATAAACATCAGGGCTGCCTCACCTTTCCCACCGACCCACAGGCTGGACTTCAATGAATGCAACCTGGCATGGAGCCCACACTCTTACCTGGTTGTTGACCACAACATGCACTGTGCCGTTGGTGGTATAGGAAGGCAGGTCACTCAGATGGAAGGTTTCATAGACAACACCCTGGCCAGCGAAGGCGGCATCTCCATGGACCAGGATGGACATGACCTAAATGGCAGGGGATAAGCCAGCAGGATCCTGTATGAAGTCTACGAAGCCTGCCCTATTCCATTCAGGATCCATGCCCTCAGTGTCTAGTCCCTCAGAGCCCTACTCCCAAAGGCTAACCTTCAGGCGCCACCCTATGGACCAGACAAGCTCACCTTCCTGCCCTGAGCATCGCCGCGGTAGAACTGCTCTGCCTTCGTCTTCCCCTGTACCACAGGGTCCACAGCTTCCAGATGGGAAGGGTTGGCTACCAGCGACAGCGTGATGTTCCTGTTGGTGACACGGTTGATCCTCTCGTGGTACATGCCCAGATGGTATTTGACATCACCAGAGCCCTGAGGGTGAAGATGGGATATGATGAACCTGCCACCTCCCATGGGGGAAGACAGGCAGCCCATGATCATGCTGAGCCAACTTGCCAGGCTTCTTGGAGCGTACCAGAGCTCAATGGCCACCTTACTCCTCACACCAATGAGTTCAGAGGCACAGAAGTGCTGGAGGGTATTTTAGGATCTGGGAGCAGAGAAAGCTTAGGTCCTAAACAACATATAAAGTTCCAATGCAGAAAGACAGCTAAGCCGGGACCAATCTTCCATTGGCAAAGGGAAGAAAATCCAGACACAGTACCAAGGGGGAAAACAAGCTGATCCGTCAAATGCAGGGGAAGAGCTAATTGCTCTCAATACACAAAGTGGCTTTGGAAATTAGTAAAGTCCCAAGAAAAGTGAACAAATGTTCGGGAACGCACATGTGTAATCCCAGCACTCGGGGAAGCAGAGGCAGGGGCTACAAAGCGAGTCCAGGACAGCCGAGGCTACACAGAGAATGAACAAAAGCTATGAAGGGGACTTTACAGAACAAGAACCACTGAGCGTCAAAATACTCAGTTCATTCATATCAAAAAAAAAATATGTTAAAAACACAATTTTGCACCTATCCTACTGGCAAAGGACATGCAGAGATGGGAACAGCTGTGGGAGGCGCATGGGGGAGGGCCCAGGGGAGGCTCCGTGGTGTCCGCTCCAGCACTTCTCAGACACCTCCTAACAGCAACAGTCATGTGCTCGCACGTGCTCGTGACAGCAGGCAGGGCCCCGACACAGAACACGCAGCTGCGAGACGCCAACAAAGCGAGCCCATTCCGTGCTGGGACAGTGACAACTTGGCGAGTGAAACAGCCAGGTACCCACAGTGCCCCGAGCTGTTCTCATGGCTCCTGGACAAACACATGTGTCTGCAGAGAACACACCTCACCACAAATGCAGGCAAGCACACACGGACACGCCGCAGGAAGGAAGTATCACAGAGAAAATCACTTCATTGCATCAAATTTTCTTTAAATAATGTTCAATTTCTTTTCTAATTTCTATTTTTCCTTCTAACAATATTTACATTTTTTTTTTAAAAAAAGGTAGATTTTAAAAAGTGCCCATCAGCCAAAAAGTTCAGTTTTGTTCCCCCGAAAGCTCTCTTCTGTTCCTCACTCTGGGGCAGGTGTCTTTGTGACGATTCTATGGAGGAGCAAACAGTGTGAAGGCGGCCAAGTGACATGAACAAGATACAGGAAGAGCCTGCTAGAAGGCAGCCATGTGGGCCCAGGGCCATGTGTCAGCTCTGAACCAGCTACTCTAACCAGCCTGTGCTGGGTGGTAAGGCCTTGGAGACAAAGGTCCTCCCCTCGCTCTTGAAAGGAAAACAGATGCACACGTAGACACGGATGAATACATGGGGTTACAGTGCATGCGCACGCACACACACATACCACACACACAAAGATACACACACACACACAGAGATATACACAGACACACGCCACACACACATTCACACAAACACACACCAGGGGAAGGGGTGTGTATGAAAAAGGCCAGAAAAGAGACAAAGCGAAGAAACCAGATGAGGGAATGAAAGACAGATCAGGAAATTCAGATCCAGCCTTGAACAAGACAATGGAGAGAAGGAGGGCAGGAAGGCCGAGGGCTTGGCATGGCCAAGAGCCTCATTGGCATGCAAGCCACAGGGTGGGAGCAAGAAAGCATGTCCTTGGCTGCTGGACCAAGGACACGGGAAGCTATCGGTCCACCCATGCCTCTCTGGAGCCAACAAGCCATTTGAGGCTGATCAAAGGACTGTGTGCCCAGAGTCTCAGCAACAGAATCTCAAGGCAGGAGCTTCTGAGAGGCCCCTGCCCTTCTCTGGGAAGCAGTTTCTCTAGCTGGAAACAGTACGGTGGGCCTGGATTATCCAATGCGGCACCTACTCCCTAAAGCTTCAGGGACCTTCCGTAAGCATCCCAGCCTGGGACTCTTTCCATGTCTGCCAGCCTGGGGAGCTCAGGTCCCAAACTCTCCCAGCCTACCTCCCAAACCCCAGGCCCTCTCGGGACCCAGGACCAGCGTGTGGCACCCACCTCATCTGCTGCTTCCAGCTTGGGATCAAACTGACAGAAGATCTGCTCCAGGTCCTTGCGGATCACGTTGGCCAACACATTCAGCCTGCCCCTAAGATCAAAATGTCCTGGGCCGTCACCTGACGCCATGGTCACCCTCCTACATAGTTCCCTACCTGCCATGGGACCTATCAGAACCCTTCCTGCTGGCCTAACCATATAAGGCCCAACCCTCCCATCCTGACTCAATACACCAGGGGCATGAATAGTTCCAGTCGGCCAGCTTCCTTCAGGCAGACTCCCTGAACATTAATTCAGAAAGCCTTCTGGGGAAGGGGCAGGAAGCCACCTAGGATGTCCCCACTCATTCTCCCAGAAAAAAACAAAACAAAACAACAACAACAAAACTGACCCAAGCCATTACCCTGGCACACACACACACACACACACACACACACACACACCTCAACACACACATAGAACTTAGTAGACTCAGACTTTTCAGAGCTGCTCACACGTCCCTCCAGCCAGCCAGCAACAGCTTTGAGCAGGACAGGGCAGAGAGCACTCAGATCAGGGGAGAACACTGAAGAAACAATAGGCAGCCATGGAGGGGATTCTTCAGCCCAGCCTGAAGTTCCCATCCAAGGTAGTTACTTCAGGGTGGACACCAGCCTCACAAGAATACAAGAGACTCAAAAAACTGTCCTCGGAGCCCATTAGCTCAGGGCAACAGTGACCCTAAGCCTGACTCCCAGTTCCACACAAGAAGGGAGAGCCTCCTCCTGGTCAGTTTCCTGACCTCTGCCCGCCCCACCTCCAACTCCAATACACACACACACATACACACACACACACAGACACACACAGGTCCAAAGAACATTCCTCAAGTGCTCTGGGCAAAGCCCTCCACAGCCCCAGTTTAACATTCACAGCGTGGAGGCCTGAACTGGCCCAGGAGGGCCCCTCTGATCAGAGTGCCCTCCAGGCAAATGCCCACCCAGCAGGTGTCTTAGCCACCTCCATCTCCCTTGCCCCCTTCCCCTGATCTTTAATAGCCTGAGGCATGAGGCCATGTGACCCATGCCACTGTGACTACTGGGACAGCTCTGCCTAACCTCCCACCAGACACCGAGCATTTCCTGACCCCTCAAAGGACCATGACAGATGAACCTCAGACTCCTGGCTGGCCTGCAGAGACAGAAAATGTCCACACCATGTGTCTAGAGTCTCTTAGGCACTACAGTCCTATGCTAGGCCAACCACATGCAGATTTCTAGATCACAGCAGAGCTTTCTCCTATAGCTTTGCTGGTGAACGAAACTCTGAAGACTTCATCAAGGGGGACATAGAGTCACCTGACAGCTGGGACAGACCCTCCACCCATCTCTACAGACTATGTCCAAGGGATGACAACTCAGGGCCATCCACCCTCACAGCTCTAAGCACATGCCCTTGACAACGTTTATCCACAGGACTTTGAAGTAGGTGTCCCAACAGCCCGAGGTCCTGCCCATCCTGGAGAAAGCAGCAACATGACCAGAGCACCTGACTGGGCCCTGGCCACGTGAGGCTTTGGCCAAACATCTGGCTCTTGCTGTAAAGAACAGCCCAGACAAGGGCCCTAACACATTCTGCTTTTTGCCTCAAGCCTCACCAATGCCCCTCACCCGGACTTCCACCTCCTCTCCTTCCTCAAAGCAAGCATGGGTGGCAAGGGGGAAATCAGACACCCTACCTGTGTGGCATCCCCAGGATGACATTTTCAATCCCCATCTCACTGGATTTGTCGATAATGGTCTTGAGAGCAGGAATCATGACCTCACAGCCTTCCAGGCCAAACCGCTTCTCCGAAGACCACTTCCTGGCCAGGAAGTCTTCAAACCTGTGTGAGGAAAGGGAGAAGAGAAGGGAAGGGTTAGAAAGGGATGAATCTGGGGTTCCTGGGGGCTTTTCACAAGCCATGGAAGCTGAATGCCCAGGACACAGGAAGCACAAAGTCACTTCCCTCCTGTACAGTCCAGGACCCGTCCTGGACACCATGTCACACTCACCCAACAACAACAAAAAAAAAAAAAAAAGAAAGAAAGAAAGAAAACACACACACACACACACACACACACACACACACACACACAGCAAGACATCCTGGGAGTCCTCCCAAAGCCTTAGCTGGCACCCATTCCCTGATAACACTCTCTCTTCTTCACAGCAAACTTCACCAAGAGACAATCCTTCAGGAGGATGCCCCACCACCCTCCCACAAGCCTGAACACCTCTACTGTGAAAATGCCTAAGTTGAGCCCACACCCCGCTGCTCAGAAAATCACTTAGCAGCCAGCAGCTGAGCCAGGTGAGCCTCCAGCCCCCTGTAGCTCTAAGGGCCCCTTTTGCCAAAGCATCAGTAGGCAGCATTCCTCTGCCCCTGCCAGGGTACCATCACACTCACCCATGGCAGGGACAGTACAGGGACAGTATTCTGTCATTGGCATTCCCACAGCCACACTTACTTCTTCCCATGCTCCGTGTGACCCCCGCTGCAGTCCCACCCAAGTCCACCCAGGAGGCTCTGGCCGCTCACATTAACATACAGTCCCGATGTTTTGCCTAAGGGCTTCTGCAGGCCCCCTGTGGTGGGAGCAAGTCGGCCTGACCTTCCTTGCTAGGCCCTGCTGGTTTGCCAGCCAGGGGTACCAGGCATGGCCCTCCAGCCAGGCAGGCTATCCATCAGGTGGTGCTGACCTCATGGAGCGCACCAGCCTGGCCAGCAGGGTCCGCTTCTCCTCGCTGGAAAACTTCATCACACCAGGAGTCTCGAATTTCTGTCGGATCCACTGGCACTGCTCCACGTCATTAATAAACATGAACTCCAGGCCGATGTGCTGGCAGTAGGTGCTCTGAGAGGGACAGGTGGAAAGTCTGTGAGGAGCCGGCCAGAGGGGTGGCAGTCCCCGAGCCTGAGACTGAAAAGAAAGCACCCTCCTCCCCTCCCCAAATGGTCAAGAGCTGCAGAGCTAAGCCGGACACGCCTTCCCGGGCTCACCTCCAGGCGACGGATGATCTCTCGCAGGGAGAGCGTGCTCTCCGAGCCCCCAATGAAAGTAGTGGTGGGCAGCTGGAACTCCTTGTCCAGGTCAGCCTCCTGCAGGTCATAGAAGGCTGGAAGCAGAGGAAGAAGGAATGAGGTTGGGCTCGCAGATGGAGAGTAGTGTCCCAGCAGTCCCCACGGCACCCACCCCGCAGGCCTATCTGGAGCCCTAACCTTGGTCAGTGAGAAGAGGAAGGGAGGACCCACCGTGAGAGTGGATTTGGACAAGTGGTGAACCCTAGTGCAGGTGGGAACACATCCCTCTTGGGCTCACTGTAAGTAGTAGCTGGACCCACGCAGAAGGAGTCACACAGACCCAGAGGTACACTGGGCTCAAGCTAGGCTCCAGGCCCCAAAAGCTCCTCACTGGGCCACAGGCACCAGCTGGCATGGCATTGCCAGGGTGACAGGGAACACTCCCAACTCGTACCCAGTTTATCAATGGTTGTGATCAAGTCTGAGGGTACAAAGGAGTCCAGGTCTGCATCCAGGATGCCCAAGGGGTCCAGCTGGGCCACATGGTGGCCTCGGATCTAGAAAGAGGGAAAATTATGAGGCTGGACAGATCTTTATTCCAAGGCTCAGAGCTCACCCCACTTCCAGCTACGGACTTCCAAGCCATCACACACCCTACTGGGCTGTCGCCTGTAAATCCCCCGATGGCAGACGGATAGTTCAAAGATACAACACGAGGCTGGCAAAAATAAACAAAGACCTATACGTGAAGCTATATACTATACACTGTCAGTAAGTGTGAATTTCCAGAAACTTCCAAAGCGTCTGGCATAACCAGGAAAATGTACACAAGAGTGAGGAAAATTTCCATCTGCTACTGTGAAACTGATTCCACAATCTCCCATACAAGCCCTCGTGCATGCACATAAACAGCAGTAATTTAAAAAATTGTAATTAAAAGGTTGAGTAGAGGGTTTTAAAAATTAATACGTATAGGCATTAGAAGAAATCATAAACTAAAAAGAAACCAGAAAGTATGAAAAATGATGGTACTCGGATATGGGACAATATAGGAATTGTAAAAATTGGATTGAAAGAATAAGATTTCAAAGAATCAGGCTCTTAAGAATTTCTTATTTTGAGGATTTGACTTTGGAACTTTATAAATATTTTAATTATAAAACTAAATTAAGATTTAACACTAGTATAAGGTGTAACAAACAGTAATACATCCACAGCAGCACAGCTATGCAGAGAAGAATGATTGTGTTTGACCAATGGAATATTCCCTAAGGACAAACAGGGAGAAATTCATAAACTCTCCTATTGCCAATCAGTAGCAACAGAGGGGAATTGTTATTCAAAGCCTGTTGCATGCGGGCTATGGAAACATCACATAAGCCATGGCACTGGCATCTCTGAGAACATCTATTGTTGGCATCTTTGAAAGGAGATGGTGGCATAAGATGGATGAGGTCAGACCCTTAGTCCTGCATTTGAAGTATACAGCTGAATCAGAATAAATCCATAATGCATGTTATCTTTCTAAAAAGCAAATACTTCCCAGCTCTGATCACTGCAACTACGAGACTGATAAAAAACATTCTCAGAACTCCCGGGAAGCTAGATGGTTCTGGAAGGGGAGAATATACAAGACTGTTCAAGTTATTTTTCCATTGCTATAATAAAACACTGACCAAAAGCAACTTGGGGAGGAAAGAGCTATTTGGCTTACACATCCATCAAGAAACCAGGAATTCAGGGCAAGAACCTGGAGGCAGGAACTGAAAAGGACCAGGGGAGAAGGCTCAATGCTTGCTGGCTTGCTCAGCTATCTTTCTTGGATAACTGAGACCCACTGCCCACTGTGCACTGTAGGCTGGGCCCTCTTATATCACTCAGCAATCAAGAAAATCCTCCACAGACATGGCCACACGCCATCCTGATCAGGGCAATTGCTCAGCTGAGGTTCTCTCTTCCCAGACGTGTCAAGTAGACAAGGGAAGCTAACTCTGACAAAGACTGAGTTGGAAACTGGCATGGTGGCACATGCCTTTAATCCCAGCACTTGGGAGTTAGAGGCAGGTGGATCTCTGTGAGTTTGAGGCCAGCTTAGTTTACAAAGGGAGTCCAGGACAGCCAGGGCTACACAGAGAGAAACCCTGTATTGAAAAACAAACAACAACAACAAGATTGACTTGGAGCATATTAGACCAGAGAGCAGAGGGGTCTAACCATTGCCAGGGCTGAGAATGAGGACACACAGTAAGCAGTGTGTATATGTACACAATTTTCAACAGCCCGGAATTCTTCTGATACGCTTAAGAGTGTTCATTCATATGAAACTATGAAAAGAAGAAAGCTGGGTATGGTGACGCAGGCTCGTAATCTTAGTAATCAGAAGGTTGAGGCAGGAGGATCGAGAACTCAAAGCCAGCCTACTCGGCAGAGGGAGAGACAGGGGGGAGAGAGGGAGGGATAAGAGAGGGAGGGGGGAGAGAGATGGTGAAGAGAAAGGGGGGAAAGAGAGGAGGAGGAGGATGGTGACAGCCTTCACTGGTTACTTATGAAGGATGCACAGAACAACATCGTGTTTTTGAAAGTCAGTTAATAGGAGGAAAGATAAAGATAAAATGCACACAGAAGCACTATGCTGGGATAAGGCCAGATAAAGGCCATCAAGCAGCACACCGGATGTTAACCTCAGTACAATATAGTTCTAGTTTGGCTTTCCTTGTTTCCTTCTTCCTTGTTGAGGGCCATCATGAGATCACTCTGCCTCTTTCTCCCAGTCAAGAAAACACAATGAACTGGAAGGTCCCTTCTTGGAAACACTTGGGACCAGCAGCATTTGGCATTTCACACTCTTCTTGATTTGGGGACATTTACAGACATAATAAGATCTGTTGCAGACAGCACTCAAGTCTAAATGTGAAGTTCATTTGTTTCACCAGCACCTTCTATGCAGAGCTGAAATGTGCTTTTGTACCAATGTTCCTAGGACGCCTGTGTTCTGAATATGACCCATCCCATGAGATTAGGTGTGGAGTTTTCCCCTTAGGACACTGATCTTCAAAAAGTCTTAGATTTTGGAGTTGTTCGGGTGGGGTTTTTGTTTGTTTGTTTATTTGGGTGCTCAACTGGTACAACAGTTACTGTGCTGCCCGTAGCCCGCTGCCCATGGGTCCTCCGGCCAGGGAGAGGCCGCTATCATCCTTGAGCACCCGGTGCCCAGGGAGCTCACTCCACACTCCCACACAGAAGGTGCCTAGTGGAAGATAGCACGTTGTTTCCATTTGATCATGCCATGGTACTCCCAGGCCCATGTAGCAGCTTGCCGTTCCCTCGCACCAAGTCTCTTCAAGGGCCCGGGACCCCTGGGGTTACCCTCTGTGTGGAACCTTTCCCTTGTGAAATGCCTTCTGCTACCAGTTCCCACAGAGCTCCTCAAGGATTGTACCCGTATCAGCGCCGACACCAGCACAGCCCTCCAATTAGTGCTGTTCAGAGAACATGGACCATCACCAAGACACATTGCCAAAGACCGGGCCCAGCCTAGGGACTCAGTGTGAGCGAGCCCAAGCCTCCAGAATGAGCAGCTGGCGGGGGAGCTGCATCTGGTACATCATTAATTCACGCCATCTTCGGGAATGAAGCTCCTGCTGCAGACAGCCCCATTCTTGGAACACCCAGACTAGAGACTGGCTATAGAGGGTCAGAGCGCCCCATAGTCACTTAACGCTAAATGCGGCTGATCACCTACTAAGTGTTCCTGTAGGTCCATAGGGCGTCTCATGCAGGATGGACAAACAGCAGGAAGAAACAGACAGGCCAGCAAAACAACATACTCAAAAGCTCTCCACGGCATGTAACAAAGGCTGGTTCCCAGTTGAAGTGCCATTAGAGCTCGGACTCCCTGCCCCTCCCGCTTCCTCCTCGCTCTCACCTGGTAGGCACGGATCAGGGACTGCACTGCCAGGTGGTCCTCTACCAGCTTGCTGGTCTTGGTACAACTTGAGACGGATGGCCTGCTGTCTTGGATGACAGCTGGGGGCTGCAGCTGAGCGGGACCCAGAGAGGCCTCCTTCCTTGCTCTCTGGAAGAAGCTGTCCCAGGACTGAGCAGGGAAGAAAGAACCCAGTCAGGTCAGGACGTGAAGAGCTGGGATCCCCAGAGCATTCAGTGTCGGTGGGAACCACAGTGCTAAGGGACTTTTCCAGAGCCTCAATTCAGGGGGCCCTCTCTGCTAGCCCAGGCCCTTTATACTGCCCAGCTCTCCTCAGGATGTGGGTTCAGTTATGACAGGTGTTTGCCCTGGTGAAACACCTGTGACAGGCACAAATCACAAGATCTATGCATAATTTTTTTTGAGACGGTAATCCCACGACTGGTAATTTATCCACAAATGTCCTTATACAAGCGTGTCCAGATGCTCCCTTCAGGCTTATTCATAAAAACAGTGATGTCCAGACAACTGGCTATCTAAATGAATGAAGAACCTGAAAACTATGCAGTCTTCTGGGAAAGGGCATGTTATGTTAGGGTAGATATAGCACGCTACCCACAAGTGCTGCAAGGGGGGCAGGGCTGGAGAGAAAGTGTGGACCTGCTGCCTCACAGAGATGCAAGATCAGGCATGCACACACCCAGATACTCCTGTCCTAGGACAGCAGAGTGACAGCGCTGTCCTGGGTGAGGCTGCTGCCCGGGCTCCTGGGAGAAGCCTGTCTCCACTGTATGAGGGTTCAGGTCTCAATGGCCTGGCTCCCATTCTCAGCACCACAGCAGTGGGGTGGGGGTGGGGAGACTGCTTCCCTCTGCTCACTTCCATGTGATACTGGTGGGAAAACTAGTTAACAATCCTCGTGGAAAGCAATTTAAGAAAACATATCAAAACTGTACCCACACATATCTCAGACGTTGGAAAAGTCTTCCTACAGTCAGCTGCACACACACACACACACACACACACACACACGTGTGTACTCTGCTGCACTGTTCACAGCAATGGAGAGAGCTGGTGGATCAGAAGTCTATTCCTGGGGACAAGGTGACTTCCATGTGATAGAATACTACAGAGAAACAAACAGACAATGGGCCTCTTCATGTTCTGACACGAAAAGAGCTGAAAGAGGCAAGTGAAAGCCAAAATCAAAAACAAAACAACAACAAAACAGGACTGTTACCTGTCACTCTGATGGAAACAGAGGAGAAATTCTTTTACGTTTGCAAAAGTTTACAGAAAAGGAAATCTCAGAAAGAGAAGAAACTGAAAATAAATCCTGTGCTGAGCTGAGAGGAACCTCTTGATTTTTCATACTTCCTGCATCTGGATCATGTGACTGTTCACTTTTCTCCCATTTCACTTTTAGTTCTCAAGGGGCATTAGCTTATCAGATGATACATCTATTGGCATTTATTTTCTTAATTTTATCCTAGGAGCCATCTGGAGAGAACTCTGTACAGCCAAGCAGGGCAGGTCTCTGGCATGTTGGGCGGGGCATCTTCATGGTCCATCAGGTGGGACCACCTCCCACCAGAGTTTCATCAGCAAGAAAGCAAGAAGCTTCTCCCTTCCCCCCCAACCCCCGACACAAAAACACGGGGACTGAGATCTTGGCTGCTTCTCGGCAATCCCTCCCTCCTCCTCCCCGCCACCCACCCCAGAAGCTTCCCTCCCATAAAATGCAGAATGCAGATGCCAACCTTGTGAACACTCTGTGGGTTCTCCAACCAGGCAAAGTACATCTCCTCCACGTAACTGGAGCTGACTCTGCTTCTACTCCTTGGGATGGTAGTCGGTGGCCCAGAGGACCTGCTGCGCCCACTGAACGCTGGGATATCCTGTGTGCCTAGGAGCTTTGTGGCCTGTGGCCCCAACCTGAATGGCAGCAGCCTCAGCTGACTCATTCTGAACAGGGATGATGAGGAAGAAGCATAAATCACGGTCAAGAGGAAGCTCAGGTATGTGCTCGTCCCACTGAACGGTGGCCCCAGACTAAGCCACAGTGAGACTCAGATGACAAACTCCCGTTTCTTCCAGCCTCCTTTCCTACAGTAACCTTCTCCCAAAGACTCCGAAACTCTGCTCCTGGGCCCCTCCCTCCAGCCTAGGTTCCCTCTCCGCTGGCCCCAGGATCCCGCTACCCCCATACAAAACAACCCTGCTTCAGAGGGTACCTAGCTCAGGCCCTGGAGCCCACACAGAGATCACAGGACATGTGTGGGCAGTAACCCTCAAGAAGCAGAGGGGCACAGAGTCTACCACCTGGGAAATGGGGCAGGGAGCCTCCAGGCACTGGGTTGGCTGTACACGGTCAGAAAAGGCAGGAAGAGGGTACTGGGGAGCAAAGGCTCAGAAAGATGAGAGGGACAAGAGACACCATCTCTGGAGTCTCTCTCTAATCACTGGCCAGAAGGAACCCTGTGAGTGCAATACTAGGTCAGGGTAGCCTTCCTCCATGGCAAAGGCAAAAGGTCAGGAACACAGGCCTCAACAACAGCCCCACCTCACAGAAGTGAGGACTGAGGGTCCCCTGTGGTGGCAGCAGATGAAAGGCAGCCCAACAGCTGCAGCTGCCTTCTCTGGCTCCCCAACACTGCCTGCAACTCCCACTCTGGACAAACACCACCCGAGGCAGCTGTCAGCCCAGGGTACTTAGAGGCCGGAGGCCACCCAGGTCAAGGAAAGACAATACTGGGTTCCTTTCGCTTGTCAAATTACCTGCCCTTTCCTGAGGAAGAAGCCTGAATGATGGGCAGGCTTTCAGTGGAGAGACATCCTCAGCGACCTCTCCCTGTTCAGACCCACTGAGGCCCCCACTGCCCCAGGGTCCTGCCACCACATGTAAAGTGGGACCTCTGTTGTCCTGCCCCACCCCATGGCTTTGACCAAGAAGTCCTCTCCTGCCCTGCCCTGCCCTGCCCAGCCTCAGCCTGGCACTGATCAGACCTTCCTACTAACACTGACTAATGTTCTCCTGCCTGAGTAGCTCAAGCTTCAAAGCTGAGTACAACCCTGGAACCAGTCATGAGAGTCCAGAAGCCCATGGCCCCTCACATGGCTCATTAACCCAGAACACGCATGCTCTAGGGTATAACTGGCTTCCAGGTCCTGCTTAGGAACTGGCCCTGAGTCAATGCTCCTAGGTGTGTTTGGCCAACTGTCCACCAATTGCACCACTCCATCCTACCCTTACCACCAGCTAAACCAAGTCAGGACTCCGCTGGCTGGAGTTCCACCAAAGGAGAGGTCTGGCTCTCCTGGACTGCCTCCCCTCACCCAGGCAGACTCACTTGAGCCAGAGCGACAGGTGAGTTCCTCAGTCAAGGAAGGATGGTCTCCTGAGGTGACCTGCACCGAGTCTGAACAGAGGAAAATTAATAACTCGAAAATACATTCTACTGCAAGGATGCGGGGGGCGGGAGGCTGGCAGAACTCCGATCCCCGGGTGACCCAGGATGCCCTCCCACACACTTCAATCCCTGAGCTAGTGTAGCCAGGCCCACAGTGAGCCACCTGAACCTGTCCTGGACCTCCTGGGACAGCAGCTTTCTAAAACACTGAGCGTCAGCCCTAGGGTCAGAGAGCTGGGGTCACATCAAGAGAACCCAAATAACCATGGGGCTTCAGCATCCGCATTCTGCACAGCGAGGGAAATGGATTGTACTAAAAGTAAGGCCATGCAGTCACGTGGTGGAGTCAAGGTGCCCAACGTCCTGAGAGGGGCACAGAGGTGGGAGGCTGCCCTGGAGAGGGACCAGCTGTCTGTCCCAAGGTCTGACAGCTCACTATCTCCTTGGGGCAATGCCCCAGCTGCCAGCCTTACCCACACAGAGGGATGGGCCGGTTCAGGCCAGATAGGGACAATGCCTGGCTGTATCCAGCCTGGCCCACTGTAGGAACACTGTGTTTTACAAACACAGAACAGTCTGGGCAGCCAGACACTGCTATGGCCTTCACCCAACCCAGCAGGGGAGGCCAGCCATTCCTACCGCCATGCCAGCTGAGTGTGAGGACCCCAGAGCTTTGCTGGGCTCTAAATCTACAGCCAGGGCCCTAGTCAGCCCTGCTAAGTCCTGCCCATAGAGAGCACGATGGCAACAAGGACCCCCCAAATGTGCCCTGTGTAACTTTCTAGTGGGCAGATCTCGGGGGCACCTTTCTGGAACAATGTCATCCGGCAGTCCCAACCCAACCCCAGAACCAGGGCAGGCAACCAGCCACGAAGCCTCCCACAGTGGTGCTCAGGAGAGGGCTGCTCCATAATGGATCTCTCAGGAAAATCAATTAGCAGAGGTCAGTGTAGGAAAGGCCCCTCCCAAGACCTCAGGCAGCAGCAGAGCCTGACTGGAGAAGGCAGAGCTCCAAAGAGCTAGGCAGGAGGGTGGGATCGGGGTTGGGGTCCTGGCGAGGAAAGGCCAAACTAAAGCCCAGAACTGGGAAAAGTACAAAGGTGGGGGTGGGTGGGGCGTTTGAAGGCTACTGGTGGCTATGTGGAGAGGAGCAGCACAGACCGGTTTGGCCTTGGACCCTCTGGGGCTGTGGGTTTCAGAGCTGGGTCTTTGCAGAGCATAGCCCTTGGGGTCATTCAGGTAAGGCCTCTTAGGGCTTCAGGGCTGCTCATCCTGAGAAGCACCTTCCATGAGCAGACTGCTTGAGCAAGGAATCTGGCCAGCCTCAAGTTGGACCGGAGACAGCAGTTAAAAACGTGTGGGGCCTGACCTGGGACTTGGAAGCTGCTTGCCCGTCCCGCCAGATGCTACCGTGTATCTCCTCAACCTCAGTGCCGCCCTGGGCAAGGCCCCTCTCCCCGGAAGAGTACCAGGCAGGCTCCTCTCCAGGCCACTGTGGCGGGTGGGAGGGGGTCTGTAGCCTTCGGGCCAGGAGCCCCACTGTCAGCAAGTCACTCCTTCCCACGAAATCTGCACTGGCCTGCTGAAACGCGCAAAGGACTGGGGGTTCTAAGGAGCGCCGCACAAAGTCAAGGGTGAGACCAAGGTCGCGTCCCCCCTGCCCCACCCCCTCCCCAGGAGCCCGGCTGAAGGCAGCAGGCAGCGCTGCCCCCGGACCTCGGATCGAGGCGCAGAGGGGCCGGCTGGCAGGACCGGGGGTCGCGCCGCCGCGCTCACCGGCTGGCCGAGATTCCGGGCCACGCGGTCCGGGGGTGGGGGGGCTGGAGGTCCGAGGACTGCGCCGAGTGGGGCGAGCAGCGAGCTGTATCAATTACCTAGGTCACGTGACACGGCCGCTGTGAGCGCGCACCCCCGGGATTCCGCGCGTCGTGACGTCTCGGTGGACGCCCCGCCCTGTCTGCGGCCTGCGCTGTCCGAGGTGCTGAGCCCCCCCCCCCAGATCCCAGACTAGATGTGGGACCCCAAAGAGCCAGGCTCCTCCAGATAGCCAGCAAGAGCCCAGGCCTACCCTGGCTGAGTGACTGGAGACACGGCTGGGCCCAGGAACCCCAGTGTCCTCAACTGGAAAACTAAGGAGAATGTACCAGAATAAAGCAGACGTGTATATGTGTTTGCGGGGGAAGATGGTTCTTCTCAATAGCCTGTAAATAGGAACGCTATTAAAAGTTCTGCTGTCTTCAGGCTGTTTTGAAGAAAGAATGAAGGAGTTTGTAAAAACATTTATCACACTACCCATTCACTTTCTAAGGGACTGTGGCCTGGTACTCCCTCGACTCAGAGCACCATTGCCACAAACAATTACATTTCCCTGCAATTTATATGGTCCGGGTGGGGGACTCACGTGGCCAGTGGTGCAAGTGCGTGCTTTCTCAAGCCAACAAAACCGTGTCCCCTCTGCAGGATTTTTTTACTCCCGCTGACCGTACAAGAGGGTTCTTAAGTCCCTGTACCTCAGTGTTGCCAGAGTAGCAAATGTGATATTTTATTATTGCTTTAATCTTCACTTTTTTTTTTATTAGTGATTTGTTGTTTGTCAGTTGGCAGTTTTTCTGTTGTACGTCTGCCTGTTTGGGTTTTGTGGCTTTGCTTATGTTTTTGGGTTCTGGGTTCTGCTTCATTTGTAAGCAAGTAGCCCTAATACAGTATATACCCCATAGCCTTTAACACACTACACCCATGGCTGGAAATGCAGCAGCGGTCCTTCACAGGGTTCCTGTAACAGCCCTGGCTGGCTTCTGCACTTGCATCTCTGAATCCTAATCCAGCATAGCAGCCAGAGATTCCCTTGCAGGTACAACTTCACGTCACGACCCTATACAGTCACCTTCCCACAAAGCCGTTTGAGACTCGATGATCCTAAGCAAACTATGGCTACTTGACCCTGTGTTTTTGAGTGTCCAATCTGAAGGCTCCTACTTTACCTAAAACCATAATCAAATGAAATGTTTCTGTTTTTCTCTTACTCACCTGTCCTTGGTTATGGGGATTCTCTGCGTCCTTTGTGAGGAGAAGAAAGGAGATCACCCCTTTTTTCTTCCCTACAAGGTAATAAATACTTACAATTCCAGCACTGTGGAGACGTGGGCAGGATAAGGCCAGCCTGGAATACACATTGAGAACTTGTCTCAAAACAACAGATTCTGTCCAGGAGGCCCTGGGCAGCTCTGAGCCTCAAGTTTGCATCTTTGAAGTCTTTCTCTGGCGACTTGGAGAAGACAAGGGGTGAAATGTAAGAATGAGCATTGCCTGCATGGGAGGCAATTACGCACTGCTAGGATGAAGCAGGGACTCTGGGAGACGGGTGGGTGTGGCAGGGTAGCTGACAAGATGTGAGTAACGTAGACTTCTAGCTTTCTTGACTGGAGCTCCTTGAGCAGGGAAACGGGTTGAGAGGCACAGCAGAGAAGAGAGCCGATAATGAATGACGACCACAGCAGGCAGGAACAATGCCCTAGCAAGTCCAAAGGCTTCAGAACCTGTTCGTTCACAGCCCTCTGCAAAGTCAGTAAGTGGGACAAAGAGAGAATCACATCCCGGAGGGAAGGTGAGTCACTCATAGAACAGGACAGGGAAGAGGCTGCTGAGGACAGGACCCGCTGCCCAGGAAGCCTGCTGGTAGACCAGCCTCCCAGCCTAATTGTTGCTCTGCTAATTACAGCGATTGAAGCAATTCTTTGGGAGCAATCAAGGCTCCCATGAAGGTGGCGGCCATTCTTAGGAGCCTGAGAGGACTTGAGGCAGGGCCTAGAGCTCAGCAAAAATCTTGACAAAGCAGAGAAGGGGATCATGGCACCTGCCTGTAATTCCAGCACAGGCATGGAATTATATGGGGAGGCAGAAGCAGGTGGATCTCTGAGTTCAAGGCCAGCCTGGTGTACAAAGCAAGTCCAGGACAGCCTGGAACACAGAGAAACCCTGTCTCAAAAAACCAAAACAAACCAACCAACAAACAAAAGACAATCTTGGCAGCAGATACCTGTCTTTTCTTCCTTGGGTATAGGGGAACAGACATACACACTTACTTATTCTGGTGTATGGACTAGTTCATTCAGAGGTATGAAGCACAAGATATGAAAGAAAGCCTTCCTTTTTCTGGTGCTGACCTTGATTTCCCTTCCAGAGACACCGCTGGCTGGTTTGGGGAACATCTTCACTAAACATTTCATATATTTGCATACATGTACATATATACATATGCATATACATATACATAGCACAATTATCACACTAGAACATGGTTCAGCAATGTCTTAGTTCGGGTTTCTATTGCTGTGACAAAACAGCAGGATGGAAAAGCAAGTTGGGAAGGAAAGGGCTTATTTGGCTTACACCTCTACATTGCTGTTATCATGAAGGGAGTTAGGACAGGAACTCAAACAGGGCAGGATCCCGGAGCTGATGCAGAGGCCGTGGAGGGGCGCTGCTTACTGGCTTGTCCCCCATGGCTTGCTCAGCCTGCTCTCTTATAGAGCCCGAGACCAGCAGCCCAGAGATGGCACCACCCACAATGGGCTGGGCCCTCCCCCACTGATCACTAATTGAGAAAATGCCTTACAGCTAAAGCTCATGGAAGCTTTTTTTCAGCTGAGGCTCCTTCCTCTTTGATGACTTTAGCTTGTGTCAACTTGACACACAAAACCTGTCTCCCATGCCCTTTTTGAGGATCTTTATTTTAATCTTAATGTAGGTAGGCTGAGCCCTTATTTCTAGTGGATATTGGAGTCATTGCATATCGACTGCATTTTGCGTCTCTTGGACTGCACACTTTCTTTTGCTACCTTTACTGGTATGGTAGGGACACAGCTAGCAAGAGAAGACGTAACATGACGCAGAAGTCTCACGTCCTCACACCTTCACCCTCACTGCATATGAGCCACCTCTTTGTTTGTTTAGCTGGTTAGTCTGTCTGGAGACACGTTGTTCCTTTGTGGCCCAAGCTGACCTAGAGCTAACTATAGTGTCCAGGCTATCCTCAAACTTGCAGCAATCCTCCTGACTCAGCCTCCCAAATGCCACCACCACACCCACCTGCTTTTTTTTTTTTTAACCAATAGAGAGGTTAAGATAAAAAAAAAAAAAAGGACTCATTTTACTTTTGTTTACATAAAATGATGAAGTTGGGGGTAAGGAGATGGCTCAGAGGTTAAGAGCACTGGCTAGTCTTTCAAAGGTCCTGAGTTCAAATCCCAGGAGCCACATGGTGGTTCACAACCATCTATAATGAGTGCCCTATAATGGTGCCCTCTTCTGGCATACAAGCACACACGCAGGCAGAACACTATATAAATAATAAATCTTTTAAAAAATTTAAAAAATAAAATGATGAAGTTAAGAATCTTTGTGTGTGTGTTGTTTTGGATTATTTTCAAGGTTTCTTTGTGTAGCCCTATCCTGGAACTTGCTCTGTAGACCAGGCTACCCTAGAACTCACAGAGATCTGCCTGCCTCTGCCTCCTGAGTGCTGAGATTAAGTGTGTACCATGACTACCTGGCATTTTGAATTATTTTTTAATTGCAGATTGATCCTCTGCCATTTTTCTAAAGGATTTTTTATTACATTTTCCTTGTAGATCAGTATGAACTCCACATATTCTGGACAACTGTGCCTTGCGTGTGGCATGCATTATTCCCAGCTATCACTTGTCTTTAACTCGGTTTGTGGATGCTTTGGCCAAGTATGAATTTACATCCTACTTTGCTTTCCGTTGCTGTAATAAACTCTGCCCAAAAGCAACTTGGGGGAGGAAAGGTTTATTTGGGTCACACTTCTGAGTCACAGTTTACTGCTGAGTGGAGAAATGGAAGCAGTGGAGACAGTGAAACAGAGATGGTGGAGGAATGCTTCTTACTGGCTCGCTCTCCTGTCTTTCTCGGCTGCCTTTCTTACACAACCCAGGCCCACCTGCCCACTGCCACAATGGGCTAATCCCACACCAATTAGCATTCAAGAAAATGCCCACAGGCCTGTCTGATGAAGGCAATTTTTCCATTGAGGGTCCTACTTCCCAGTTGACTCGAGTCTGTATCAAGTTGGCAAGCACAAATCGTTAACTCCTCAAATTTAAACTGTCTGCAGTTGGCAAAGAGCTCCTCTCAGAGCCTGCAAGAGGCAAATCGTGTGCCGATATGGACTATCTGAATCGGTCCCACATCCCACATGTGGGACCAAAACAAAAACATGTTTATATCCACAACAGTCCCTTTGTCCAGTGCTTGACCTGCAATAGCCAGAATGTTAGATCTCCACTCAGGCCAGAGAGATATCTGTAAGGGCATTTATTGCTGCTCTTACATTCTTTCATCAGAAGAGTAACCTTTAAATCATTCAGGATCCAGATCAGGGATCAGAGCTCCAAACACTTCCGGCATCTCTGGCCTCTGACTCACTTTTGTTTTTTAAGTAGAGTTTACATAAAGAATAGAAGTGCTTTCCATAACAGAATAATGTAAACACTTTCCCATGCTATTAAATATTAAATAGCCAGGTATGTAATGACTGAACATGCATCATTCTATGAACAGTTCCTTTGGCAGAGGTTTCCACAACACATTCCAGTGTGAGCCACTGGCCTGCGGTGCCCGAAGTCACGTTGTGTTGGTTTTATCACCTGTGACTCCCACTCCTACCATGGTGCGATGGCACCCCCAGAGCACAGAGCGGGTTGCAGTATTTAAATCTTTGTTATATCTAAGAGACAGGAAACTGACACATGCAAGCACAGTAGCACTCTGGAAACAGCAGGGAAAGGTGGGCTGAGCTCTGGGCTCCCAGCGCTGGCCCAATACTCTCAAGGGGCTGCTGGATTCTGGTCAGCCCTTCACAGTGTCACCTGCTTGCATCCCACGTCACCTCCAACTGCTGTCATTCAAGAATAGCCTACACAAATAATCTTGTAGTGAGGTGGGGCATGGCGAGTGTATTTGAGGTCCACGACGCCTTTCTTCTCCTCAGGTGAAGGGCAAGTCAGTCCATTATGGAAAAATCATTCTGGAAGTTGCTTACAGACAAATAGGAGGCCTGATGGAGGCCAGCAAGGGGCTTTCCTAAAGGAAGAACTTCTTCACTTTCCTAAAGTGAAGAAAGGCTTTACCAGTGGAGGAGGGAGGGAGGAATGGAAAAAGGTGTTACACTGGTGAGGGTGGTGAAGCTTCGAGCATTTAGGTGGTGGGTGCTGAGAGCATAAGAGTCAACATACCTTCTTGGGGCCTAGAGGTGCCCCCAATCCTGCCATCCCTGTGGGGGTTCAGGGCTAAGTTCTAGCATGTATTTAAGATCAAAGAAACTATTCTCTCAGGACTCATGGAGTACAACTCAAGGACTTACCCAGGGTCCCTTGCTCTGGAGACAGGTTCTGGTTGTAGCTCACTTCTAGCTACTCCCACAAGAGCTGTAGGCCCTGGAGAGGCAGGGTGACAGGGCAGACACCCCGGAAGAGACCTTAAGGAATGCTAAAGTGGCCAGCAAAGCAGGCAGGAGCAGGAACTCTTCAATGAGCTGGTTCTAGTGTCAAGATTTTCTTTTTTATTGAAACATCAAGACTTGCTTGTTACAAAAGTTCAAAAGCACAGGAAAATATAAAAGAAAAAAATTATCCAAACTCAGCTGAGTTTATAATGTAATATTTTCTTTTGTCTTTGTTATGGTTTTCAAATGTTTGACAAAGCTGTAAATGTTATTTTTACAATTTCAGTCTCTCTTTATTTAAAATGACCAGAAGGCAAGCTTGACACGGTGGTGCATGCCTGTAAATTCAGCGCTTGGGAAGGCAGAGACAGGCAGATGTCTGTGAGTTCAAAGCCAGTTTGGTTGTTACAAAGCAAGTCTAGGATAGCCAAGGCTACACAGAGAAACCCTGTCTCAAAAAACCAAACCACCCCCACCTCCAAATTAAATAAATACATAAATTAAATAAAATGACCAGAAGGCATTCTCACCATGTAATGAATGCCCAGGTCAGCTAAACATCAGCACTGAACGGGTCACTTCCAGGTTTAAGGTATAGGTCCTGAGCCCCAAATTCCAGAGAATCTACAAATCATAAATGCAAGTACCCCCTGGTGCACTTGCTGGCTGCCTCACACTTAATAGCCCTATTCTCTCCTGCAAACTCTGTAGGCAATTGTAAGCAGAGTAACTTAGAAACCCCAGCAGCATAATTAACTTCCAGTGGAAGCAAGGAGGAAGTGTGGGCTGCTAGTTAATAAGACAGGGCTAGGCTCCCGTAGTATATGAAGTGTGTGGGCTAGAGAGGAGGGCCTTAGGGAATAATCAATGCCATTGTTGCTTTAGCTTGGATTGATTTCATAAACAAGAACTAAGCTACTGAAATATTAGATAGAGACAGTGCCTTGCTACTTAAACTGAGAAAGGACTGCGATGCATTCTCTGTGGTTGTTCCAGAAGAGGTAAGGACATATCTGTCATCATTCACATTGTGATGACAGCAAGAAAGAAGGTCTTTGAGGACCCCTCAGGAAACAGCTCCCATGCTTCTGCCCAGGAGATTGAGGAGTGGATTGTTCAGCATCTTCCACAAGTTCAGCTTCATCACTGCCTGAGCGCTGGCTACTGAGGGTATGGTCCAGAGGCCTGGTACCCTGGCATCACTTGGAAACCTGTTAGTATCACGGGATCTCAGTCTAGACTTACCAAAGCAGAGTCCACATTTCTCTAGTATTCCCATTAATTACACATTTTATTAGACTCCAGAGGCACTGCTCTCAATAATCCAAGAGCCCTGCAGCAGAAGAACTAAGCCTGGCAGCAAAGGGACTCTTCAGGGTAATCTGCTTGGTGGCATAACAGTCAATGGGGTTATCTTCACATTCAAGAATTCCAGATGAGGGGACTTCTTCCCTTCTGCTCCTTCCCAGCAGGCAATCATTTCTCTCCAAGTTACTACTGTGTAGCATTTTCTCTTATGGCTTTTATGGAAAACCACAAGACTATGAGCTGTGATGGTCTTGCCTATGTGTGATTCTCAGACAAGCCATTTCTTCATTCAAGTTTGTACTCAAACGGTTATAGATTTTAATTTAAAACGAAGCTTTATATATAGCTACCCACATGTGTACAAGCTATCCTGAGAGCCACAGAGGTGGCTTTAAGTTTAAGAGTCCTGAAGCCTTACAGATTACATGGCAATTCACCTAGAGATTAATATGAGCAACGGCATCTGCTCACTGGCTTCTGGCTGTACAGGGGAGAGTGTAAAGCCAGGAGCAAGAGTTTCTCGCTCTAAGAAGAATAGCAGTAAAACACAACGTTCCTGGATTAAAGAGATACAACTTAGAAAGAACAAAATAAGAAGAAAACCTCTATATTTTACCAACTCCATGATCTTCAGATAGGTACAACTGGCTGGTATCAATCTCAAGATCACCTGTCATTGTATCCACTTGGGCCTACTGTTTAACAGCCCTGTGGCTGAGCTAATGACTGTTTACAATGTCACGTGTGTTGGACTCTTGAGCATCTACTTCCTTCCCACTTGCAGCCTGGGGAATTCTGACCATTCAGTGATTCCCAGAAGCCTCCAGGTGGAGTTGTCCATGATGCGATTCTACTGGGTGCACTCCTCAGGGCTGGAAGACCACATTTCCTGAAGTGAGAAGCCTGCCCCTGTATCTGGGAATGCCTACTCTCAGTGTTGTGGCCACTGAGGACAAGCCCGTGGCGGTGGCCATTTTCCTCCACCAACTCCCTTTACCTTTAACAAATGTATTGTATGTGTTGTTTTCATGTTTGTGGTTGGCATATGTTCAGTGGACTAGTGATGGGTTCCATAAAGGCACTTGCATTCAAGATTGCTATGCATTCTGACGACATTCACCCTGTATCTCCCCTTTCTCCTCCTCCCCTCCCTCAGTCTCCCTTCTACTTTCATGTACATCATAGATTTGTGATCTCTACATTTAAAGGCACGGTTTTAAAGGTCTCTAGTTTAATCTATAGCTAGATATTCTTTCTCTTTGGCTTCTTGACATCTTTTCATGGTCATATTATGGAAAAGACCTTGACTCAGAGAAAAGGGCCAGGCTGGGCTCACAGGTGGGCAAGCCCCTGTTTGAGGGCACTGCCAAAGAACTAAACCCCTGGGGATAGGGTGACTGATGTGCTCTCATTTCCTAAAGGTAGCTTTGGCCATAGCTGCTGAAGGAAGTAGGATCTGGAAGAAAGAAAGGGGAAGAGAGGCTGGTGTGCTTGTTTAGAGCTGGGTGATGGACAACCAGAAGGCTTCTGGCCTCTCAGTCCTTGGCCAGCTAGGTGACCTGGAAGCGTCTTCCGCTACCTGCACAATTCCTGACTCTGGATTTATAGATCTACACCACCACATGCTGTTGCGAGCCGCGTGATGGTCTCGCCAGCAAGAACGCACACGGACAACAGGATCCTTCTGCAGCAAGTTTTATTACAGTCAAACGATGAAAGGAGGAAGACCCCAAGCCCCAAAATGGTGCTGCTTAAATACACCCTAGGGCAGCGTGTACTCCGCTGATTGGCTGCTTGCTCATTGCCCCATATGACGCCCCGGGCTGGGCAGTGACTTGGCGCGCTTTCACAACTTGCACATGCGCTCTATTACTTGTTTACTAGGGCTGAGGCCAGATGTCGGCGCCATCTTGTAATGGCGATTGCATTCTCTCGGCTCTCCACAACATGCTACCCCTTTGTGGCTTGAAAATGGTTTATTCCATCTGATTCACACAGGACACTGATCACCATTGTAAGGGTGCTGGGGGAGGGGCTTTAAAAAGGGATTAGTGGTTAAAGGGAATGGATGTCTTTCTTTCTGGAGTGGGTTTGTTCACACAAAAGCGGGTTCCTGTAAACAAGGCTGCCTCCTGTGATTTACCCTTTGACCTATGCAGACTTGCCCTTCTGCTTTCCACCAGAAGCAGCGTGGGCCCACCCTGGAAGCTGCTATCATGTTCCTAGACTTCCCAGGTTTCAGAATTATGATACAAAATTTTTTCTTCCATTTATAAGTTACTTAGTCTTAGGTATTCTGTTACAGCAAAAAAAAAAAAAAAAAAAAAAAAACCAGACCAATAGAGTGATATAAAATTCTCAAGATTCTCATAACTTCAAGATTTATTTTTAAAAAAACTTAACTGATCTGGGCAGTGGAGGTGCACACTTATAATCCCAGCACTCAGGGGGCAGAGGCAGGTGGATTTCTGTGAGTCTGAGGCCAGCCTGGTCTACAGAGCAAGTTCCAGGATGGCCAAACTACATAGAGAAACCCTATGTTAGGGGGGAAAAAGCGAACTGATGTGTAGCCAGTGATGAAGTTGCTAAACAGTCTAACAGTGACCTAACAGGCACCCCAAGGTACTAACAGGTACTCCTTAGGGCATTGCACTACAGGAACACTGGTCACAACTGGTTTTAAATAGAGAAAACTCAAAATGTTCATCATGGTACAGGATCCTCAGGAAATCTAACCCAATGAACCAAGCTTTGAGTGATGAGAGGGTTTAATTCCAGTCTGACTTCACGACAGGCTTTAGTTTTAACTTTACCTGACTAGGCTTGAGTTTCGGTTTCGGTTTCTAGGAACGTGTGTGTGTGTGTGTGTGTGTGTGTGTGTGTGTGTGTGTGTGTGTGATGGGCAGCCAATCAGCATTGGCCCTGACAGCTGGTTTGGGTCAGAGAGAGTTTCTTAATAATTGCTCCAGAAGGTCCCTAAGCTCCTGATCAATCCTGATTGGCCCCATATCCCTTGGCTAGTTGCTCACCAATCAAAGGTCACCTAATCATTCCTGGAATTCCCCTAACTGACTGTCTATAAATAGGGCCTGTGCACCTGCTTCTGGGTCACAGCCATTTTGTGAAGGTAGTGACCCCAGCATGCTGGAATTCTTTGCAGAATAAACACTCTTTGGCTTTGCATACCATCTGAATCTGGGGTCTTTCTTCCATGACTCACCGACCCTAACAAGAGACAGTTACTGCAGCTCTAACCTGGAAATAACCTCAAAGTCTAGTAGCCAAATATTAAAAGTGAATAACCCATGCCACCTTGTTTTCTTACCGCTGAGGAATCTGTTCATATTTCCAGGAGCACCAGAGCGCCACTCTTCAAAATCAGAATTGCTTGGAAATGTTAACTGATGTTAGAAAATGCTCCTGGCTGGGTGCACAGCTTTAGTCTCAGCACCTGGGGACCCAGAGGCAGTCAGGTCTCTGAGTTTGACACCAGCCTGGTCTACAGAGCAAATTCCAGCACTGCCAGGGCTATTATACAGAGAAACCCTGTCTGAACTCTCCATCTCTCCCAAAAAGAAAGTGCTTCTGACAGAGTGGCCTAGAGTCAGTGATCACTAAGAATGCACAGTGCCCCCGGGCACTCTATGAAGTATGACATAACTCATTTGATTCTCCTAGGAACCTGCAACGGTTTGGATGGGCAATGTTATTAAAGGCTTGGTCCAGCTCCTGGCATACCGTAGGTGGCCTCTTTAGGAAGTAGATTCTACTGGGAGGAAGTGAGGTCATCTGAGGGCATGCCCTTGAAGGGAGTAGCGAAGGCTTGATCTGCCTCCCCTCCCTCCAGTACGTGGCTCCCCTCAACTCTGTACACACCCTACTTATGCCTAGCCTTCTGCACACTTCAAGTCATCTCTAGACAACTTATGGTGATTCATGCAAATGTTATGCAAGTAGCTATTATACTGTGTCTAGGGAATAGTGACAAAAATCTTTTGTAGCAATGCAACACAGTATCTTCTCTCTAAAAAAGATTTATTTTTACTTTTGTGTATAAGTACATGCCTATATGCACATCATGTATATACGGTGCCCATGGAGGCCAGAACAGGGTGTTGGAGCCTCTGGAAATAGGAGTTAGAGATGGCTGTGAGCTGCCATGTGCATATCCCACTATGGCATGGGATAAAGTTGTCTAACTCTCCTACCGGCCACTGTTTTCAGTCACTAAGATCTGGTCACTTCTGCTATGAGTGGGTGGCAGATGGACCATATGGGTGCTGGAAACTGAGCTCAGGTCCTCTGCAAGAACAGCAAGAATTCATAAGCCTAAATCTATCTCTCCAGATTCCACAATCTCTCCTCCTCCTCCTCCTCCTCCTCCTCCTCCTCCTTCTTCTATTTCATCTCCTCCTCCTTTTTCTTCTCTTCTTCTTCTTGAGGTTTCTCTGTATAGGCTTGGCTGTCCTGGACTTGGCTTTGTAGACCAGGCTAGCCTCAAACTCACAAAGAGCTGCCTGCCTCTGCTTCCCCGGGTATACAATCACTTCTTTAATGATTATTTTCTAACCACATTTGGGTTGAAGCCACTAATGTTGAGCCCATGGGCATAGACAAGCTCTTGTGTTTGGCTCCCCCAAGGCCATGTCCTGTTTGTAATGTGAGTTGTTACTTGTTGGCAGCAGCTTCTTCTCACCGTGTGTCGTGATGACTTATAGAAGTGAACAACTTTGTTTTCACCCTTTCTACTCTAGTTGGAATTCTGGTTCTTTCATATTATAGCGTATATCTATTACACTGTAGTATGAGTCATGAGCTAGGTTTTATAGCATGATACATACTGCCAAAAAGCTTTCTGAGGGTGCTTGTGCTAATTTACAATTTGTATTCTGCTTCTTCGTTTGTATAAATTTCCTGTTCGCTTCTTTAAGTGTGTGTGTGTGTGTGTGTGTGTGTGTGTGAATGTGTAAACAAAGGAGTGAAAAGCAGAACCATATTTAACCCATTATCCAGAAAGCAGGTCCCTGGACTTCCTCATTTGTCTCACAAAAGAAGGATGGAGGAGGCCCTCAGCTACACGACGCTCCGCTACACAAAGCCATCCGTAGTGAGACTATCCTGAACTTGTACCTTTAAACTGTTGTATGCCCACAACCAACTAGTGCCACACTCTTTACTACAGAAAGGAACCAGGATACAAGAGACGGTTCAGGGGTGAACTCTAATCCTCCGATCTGTCACAGGGTCACTCTGGTGAGTAAATCATGGAATAAGCCCCATCAGAACTATGTGCTGTGACTAGGAGTGGGAGAGAGGTGTGTAACTGTCCCACAAGCCACTGTTTTCAGTCACTAGGATCTGATCACTTCTGCCATGAGTGGTTGGCGCATGCACAGTGGCTTTTGTTTTGATGAATTGTGCTTCTCCCTGCCATTTCTGAGACTAGTGTAGTGTCACGGAGTCTGAACGCCAGCAACAATTTACGAGACATATGACTCATCCTGGGAGAGACACAGAGGAAGAGCAGGGCCTAATAAAGTCACCTCTGGGTCACAAGTCCAACAGCACTCAAAGGGATGAGCTAAGCCTGCAATGACTGCCAAGCAGTCTGGATGCAAATGTGTATGCCACCCAGACATCAAAGGCTCTGCTTGTCCTGACAGGCTGATCCCGACTCTGCTGAGACTGTGTGACAACGCTCCGCCGAGGAGACGGTGCCTGCAGTTAAGAGTCTCGTGGTCAGCCAGGCGTGGTGGTGCACACCTGTAATCCCAGCGCTCAGGAAGGCAGAGGCAGGCGGGTCTCCGTATGTTCAAGGCCAGCCTGGTCTACAAAGTGAGTCCGAGACAACCAAGGCTACACAGAGAAACCTTGTTTCAAAAAAAAAAAAAAAAGTCTCAGGGTCTGTATAATAGAGACAGGTAAGTAAAGGAAAAGCAAGGCTCAAGTTGATGTCAGGTCTGATGGCAAGTGCAGGGCGCAGGGCCTGAGAAACAAGAATTCCACCACCTGTCATCAAAACCCAGAGTGTCAGCCAAGAGAAGGAAGAAGAGCACTTGGACTTCAGAGAAATTAGTAATGATGCACTTGGAACAATAAAATGACTCAACCACTTCAGGCTGGAGTTGTAAATCAGTGGTAGAATGATTAACTAGCATGCAAGGACCTGGGCTCCATCCCCAGCAGTGGAAAAAAAGAAACTTTCACAAGCCAAAGACATCAGAAATGTACTGGGAGGGGCTGGTTCTTAAATTCTAAGTTGAAAAGCCTTTCCACAAGCAAGGACCGGCTTCTGATCCCAGTTTAGTTGCTCTCTCTGCTTGTGCGGTCCCTGCAGGCTAGATGGTATTTTTGGGACCTGTGTCCGTACCTAAGATAGAGGTGGCGGGTGTGGAAGGCTGCCTCGTAGGTAACGAGTGCACGCTGTTCTTGCAGAGGTCTGGAGTTTGATTCCCAGCACTCACACCAGATTTGATGGCCAGTAACACTAGCTCCAGGGGATTTGGCGCCCTCTTCCAGCCCCCAAGAGCACTTGCACACACTCGTACATGTATGCACACACGCACACAACATTTTTTTAAAAATCCTTAAAAACAAAAAGAGCTAGGATCTCTGCAAGCTCACCTCAAAGTGAGCTTACCTCCTCAAAGCGGGTCTGAGCTTCCTCCTGTCAAATGCTCACGCAAGTCAGCTCCTCTGCACGAGGTTTATCACCTTCTAACATGCAGTCTGCTCTCTGTATCCTGGGTTCTGCATGTGCAGGCTTACCAACTTTTAATCGGAAGCATTGAGAAGAGCATTGTTGTTGGCTCTGTGGGCGGTGCTGGGCGTCAGAGACTGGAAGTCGGTCGCTGTTTCCATTGAAGGACACAGGTGAGAGGAGCAGCGGGCTTCATTTCACCACCCAAATACAGCAGTGGCAGAAGTTCCTTATGCGGGAGATTGGTAGCAATGAAGCCCAAGGCTTAAGGTGACAACCCGCCTTTTGTGTTCTAGAACATCACTCCATGTGGTGCAGGGCTGTGGAGAGCATGGGCTTGGCAGAAAGCCGTCCTTCTGCTGTCGGGGAAGGCGTCCCCAGGGAACGCCTGGATAGTCTCGTAAATTGCCTGGAAACTGCCTGGTTTTAGACAGGGAGAAAGGAAATCCTAAGCCGAGGAAGGAGCTGGATGAAATGGTAGAATACAGAAGAAGAGTTGGGTTTAGAAGCTGTCCATCTACAATGTTAAAGACTTTAACTTTTCTTTCCTTCTCTGAGCACAGGTCAGGCAGTGCATAACAGATGTGCCAGACACCTTGTTCAGAGTGAGATTATGTTTTCAAGAGGAAAAAAAAAATTCAGTAAAGGACAGTGTCCTTCAGGTTTGTTCTAGAGGATGGGAAGAGCCGTGACTTTGAAGGGAAATACATAAATACACAAAGTGCCACACGAGGCAAGGAAAATGACAAAGGTATAAATATTATGACAAAATGTGGAAGTGATTTCTCTTGGAGGTGAAGCAGCAGCTGCTCCATCCTCATCAAGGACTGTGAAAAGCAAAGCAGATGGAGAAGGCCTGCCTTGCATCAGCTGGGAATCAGGTCTGCTGTGGGATTCCGGGTATGCTGGGGCATGATGTGTCAGGCAGATGGCCTGCACCCTGGGTCCTGTCTGGGTGTGAACTGCCTCCCTGTGCCTGCCCAGGACACCCTTCATTCCCTAGCTGGACAAATCCTCTCACTGTTGAGCTGGAGGAAGCCAGGGGCTTTTGAAGAAGGCCATTGGACATCAGTAATGTTCTGCTGTTATAGATAGCGTTATTGATTTCCTAAGCAGTGGAATAACCCAGCCTTCCAGGCCAGCACAGGGAACCCAGAGACTCCTACCCTGAGAGATTAACGCCCAGCATCCGGATGGGTCTTGCCGCACACAGCCTTGTCCAACTGAGAAAAGCCTGCGTAAGCCCTCAAGATGTAACAGCTTCACCTGCTCTTGGCTACTTGTTTTTCGTTGGCATTGTAAGCCATCCGTTTATGGGGTAGATTAATACCTCTGAGCTGGGAGGATGGAAATGAAGACTGATTGCAAATGCAGAGAGCCCCGACTCCTTCCTATCTCCAGTCACCTTTCCCACCCCTCAGCCCATGAGGCGCCCCAAACTCCTTCCTTATGGGAGTGAATTCTCCTTGTAAAAAAAATTCTGTTCTTCAAAACTGGTCATGACAGTGATTTGGCATGCTATATAGCAGGCAAAATTCAGGTTTCTCAGGAACATGTCAGCCCTTGGGAGTGTTAACTAGGAGCAGCAGCGTGTATGGACTAAAAAGTGAAGCATTTGGCATTAGATGAAAGAACAGAGAGAACCTGTTAGACACTGGCCCCTCTGGGTCCTCTCCAAGGTCAGTGCCTGCTAGTCCCTGCCCCCTCCCCCAGGCTTTCATTAATGCCGGTACATGTCGATGCTGGCCCTTTAAGGCCCTTTTTGTCCAGGGTGCAGGGCTGGCTGGCATGGTGGCCTTTCTCGTTGATGTGAGGGCTGAGCAATGCTATGCCATTCTACGGAAGGGATGCATGGATCGGCAGGGATCTAGGAGGCCGTTTGGCTCTGTATGGCTGTGGACCAAACGGGAAGAACAAAGCTTCTTTAGCATACATTTAAAACAATTAACTACGAGGAATAGAGGCCAGAGTGACGGCTGCAACATCCGGAGTTCCAGGAAGGGAACGTTCTGCTGTAGATGAATTAGTGAAGCACCTGGGTCAGGAAACCTAAAGCATTCAAAACAGACCAGAAGGAAGCCAGCCAGACACTGCAGAGCCACAGGAGCCGGCTTCTTCAGAGCAGGAAAGACCAATGCTGCTATACCCAGGAGTTTGACTTCTTAAGCATTTACTCTTATGAAAACATACTTTTCTGGGCCTGGATGATACATTGTTTCCCGGTTCACTCTACTCCCTGCTCCGTTTTCCCTTCCATTATTAACTCCTTGTTTCAGTGTGGCACATTTGTAACTGATGAGCCAGTCTCGATACATTTTTATTTGACAAATGCTTATGTTATGAATCTATTATTATAAACCCACATAGAATTATAGTCTTATAAATCGAAAAGCCCCATGATCCAGTTATTTTAAACTTTACTCCTTGCTTCACTCCACCCTAAATCTGTAATGTCTATCTATCATCTATTATAAGTTACCTATCCATTTTTTAATCTCTATATTTCACCATTTCCAGAAGTCATATAATTTGAATCACGTAGTATGAGTCTTCTCAGACTTGCTTCTTTCACTTAGCAATAAGCACTTTAGATTCTTTCATGGCTTTTTTCTTCCTTCCTTCCTTCTCTCTCTCTCTCTCTCTCTCTCTCTCTCTCTCTCTCTCTCTCTTTTGTTTGTTTTTCGAGGCAGGGTTTCTTTGTGTAGCCTTGGCTGTCTCAGACTTGCTTTGTAGACCAGGCTGCCCTCAAACTCAGTGATCTGCCTGCCTCTGCCTCCCAAGTGCTGGGATTACAAGCATGTACCTCCACACCTGGCTTACTGAGCCATCTTCTCAGCCCATGAACATGTTATTTTTAAAATTTTAGATTAATGTGTATGACTGTTTTGCCTGTATGTGGGCCACCTGTGTGCCTGGTGCTGAAATCAGAATAGGGCACCTACTGTATTCTCTGAGAGCAGCGTGTGCTCTTAACTGCTGAGTCATCTCTCTAGACACCTAAACATGTCATTTTAAAGCAGTTTTATTTGTTTTCTTTTATTCTTATGCAGTTGCTAGACCTCCAGTACTGAAATAAAACATATTTGTCTTTTTGATCATAGCAAAAAGGCTTTTAGTCTCTCCCACTGAATATGATGTAACACCTTTTGTAAATGCCACCAAGGTAGGAAGTTCCCTGTCTAGTTCTAGTTTTCTAAAGAGTTTGCTTGTTTGTTTGTTTGTTTGGTTTTCGAGACAGAGTTTCTCTGTGTAGCCTTGGCTGTCCTGGAACTCACTCTGTAGACCAAGCTGTCCTCCAGCACAGAGACCCTCCTGCCACTGCTTCCCAAGTGCTGGGTTTAAAGGCATGTGCCACCACTGTAAGACCTGGGGTCTCACAGCTCAGGAGTTCAATTGTGCCCTTCCCAGAAACTCCCCCAGACCAAGTCTCGTTGCAAAAGCAAGAGGTTTATTAACCATTGTACAACGGGGTCACCCCTGCCAGTCAGCAAAGAGTGGCACCGGGAGACAAAGGCCTTTAGGTTTTTAAAAGAAAAATTGCGGGAAATTTGAAGTTGCAGTTTTGGCAATTTAGGATTGGATGAGGAAGTTATAAAGTAAGATAATTGGTTAGTCTTAGGTGCTCAAGCTTGGCCAGTCCTGCCAAGTGTGGATGCAGCTGCAATTGAAGGTGGGGTGGTTAGCTCATCCTTGAAGATTAGGGCTACAGACTTTTGGCTGGAGGTCAAAAGCTACTTAGAAGAAGTCTAGGTTCGTTGCTAAGAAACGCTATCTCAAGGACAAGGGTCTGGTCCTTCTTTTGCTGAGTGAAGGTCATTGCTTGCTTGCCCTTTTTTTATATCTGTCCTCACTGATAGGGTCACATTCCTTCACTCTCTGGAAAGGTACTAAGAGGCTTTAGCTTAACCTGGACCTAAAACTCAAAACTACAGGCTTTAGAAGACATATAGGTTACAAAGTTAGCCTACCCCTTTCACCACCACCTGGCCGCCAACAGTTTTAAATTGTAATAAAAACAGGATTTTACTGAATGACTTTTCTGTATCTATGTGATTATGTTACCTTTCATCTTCCTGGAAATGCTGTGGACCAGCCCAGGGCCTTGAATATAAAAGGCAAGCCTTTCCCATGAGGCTATGCCCCTAATCCCTATGTTATTTAGCCTGTTAATATGATAGATTGATTATATAAGTTATGGTGTTGGATTGAAATAGCTAATACCCTGCTCAAGACTCTTACATCCAAGTCGAGAGATACTGGTCCATAATTTTCTTTATTTCTTTTTTGTTTTTGTCTTTTGAGACAGGGTTTCTCTGTGTAGCCTTGGCTGTCCTGGATTTTGTAGACCAGGCTGGCCTCAAACTCACAGAGGTCTGTCTGCCTCTGCCTTCCCAAGTGCTGGGTTTACAGGCATGGGCCACGATGCCTGGCATGCAATTTTTTTTTTTTTTTGTAAAGGGTTTGCCTAGTTCTGTTGTCGATGGTCGTGTTTACCTTACAGCATGAGGTAGTAGGTGCATCCCCTTTTCTTCTACCCGCTGAAACAGGCTGTGGATAATTGCTTTAAGTCCTTCCTTCAGTTCACAAGATTCATTAGCAATCATATAGGGTGGACGCTTTCTGTTTGGAAGGTCATTAGCTACTGATTTCTTTATTAAATAGGCCTATTTAGAGTCTTTCTATAATTTGTGGCAGATGTTTTAAATATAATTGTTCTATTCCTTTTAGTATATAAAATTTGTGAGCACTAGGTTCATAATACTCAATTATTATCTGTTATGTCTTAGGATATGTAATGATTCCCTTTTCATTTCTGAGATTAGTAACATAAATTTGCCTTTTTTTCTTAGCTGGAATAAAGGCTTACTTGTTCTATTGATCATTTTGAACATTGACTTTTATTTGTTTCGTTTTCTGACATGCTTTTTTCTGCCTTCTTATAGGTTAATTCAGCATTTCTCATTACAGGTATATCTCTTCTAGTGGTTGCTGTATCTATGCCAACTATGCCACCCACAGCTTGTTACAGTGTACCAATATTGCATTTTACCAGTGTGTGTGATATGGAAGCTTTATATCTCTTTGTGCTTTCTATCTTCAAATATTTCTATCTGAGCCATTGCTTCATTTTCTCTACATACAATAGTCCCCCACGCCCACCTCTCCCTCCTTTTGTTTTTTGGTTTTTTCAAGACAGGGTTCCTCTGTGTAGTCCTGGCTGTCCTGGAACACACTCTGTAAACCAGGCTGACCTTAAACTTCTAGAGATCCACCTCCCTTTGCCTCCTAAATGCTGGGCTTAAAGGTGTGTGCCACCATTGATGGCCTCAATTAAAACCAGTTTTAACTTTAAGAAACATTTGGAAACCTTGAGTTTTGTCATACTAACCCATATTTCAACTTTCTATCCCAATATTTTTTTCAGAAATCAATTTCCTTTCTTTTGTGGGCTCCAACCAGGCTATTAGTCAGGTCTCCTGGCAACAAGTTCTCTTGGCTTTCCTACACCTGAGACTGTCCTGATGGCCTCTATCCCTGAACGATGTTTTTGTTGAATTCTTTCCCTTTGGCATCTGTGCAGTGTGGAGCACTCCCTACCAACCTTCATGAATTCTGATAATCCACCCATTTGAACCGTTTGTCTTAGAATGTGTCCTTGCTCATTACCTTCAATATTTTCCCTGGATTTTCAGAATTTTTATTTATGCATTTCAGGGCTTTTTCATAAGCTTATGTCATTGGCCAATTTGGGAAACTTGTAGAAATTATTTCTCTGAATAAATTTTTTTCCTTCAAGACAGAGTTTCCCTGGCTGTCCTGGAGTTCTTTTGGTAGACCAAGCTGGTCTCAAACTCAGAGATCTGCCTGCTTCTGCCTGAGTGCTGGGATTAAAGAGGTGTGCCACCACACCCAGCTCTCCGAATAGTTTTAAACTGCATCTTCTTTTTCATCTCCTTCTGCATTCAGCATTGCCAGTTGTTGGCGCTCCCAATGAGAGCATGGACTTTACGAAGCAACAGGAAAATCTACAGGACCCCCTGTGTTGTTGACTCCCAGAGTTCCGAGCTAGTCTCCCCCTCTCCTTCCATCTTGCAGTCTTTTTTGCGGGGAGGGGAGTTGAGACAGAGTTTCTTTGTGTAGTCTTGGCTGTCCTGGACTCACTTTGTAGACCAGGCTAGCTTCAAACTCACAGTGATTTGCCTGACTCCATCTTTCAGTCTTGCTGTACATAATGCAGCCCATGGGTTTTCTCTGTACTTAACAGAAACAATGAAAAGTATGTTTACTGCTCTTTTTGAATTAGAAGTCCTTCTGGAGACTAGAGAGACGGTCAGCAATGAAGGGTAATGACTGCTCTTCCAAAAGGTCTGAGTTCAATTCCAAGTACCCACATGGCAGCTCATGGCTGTCTGAAACTTCAGTTCCGGGGTATCTGACACCCTCACGCAGACATACATGCAGGTAAACCACCAATGCACACAAAATAAAAATAATCATTTTAGAAGTTCTTTTGTATTATTTTGATGCATGTATGTGATATTGTGGGCACATCTTTTTAAGATGCACTGATTAGATGAAATGACTTCAATGAACTTCATAATTAAGAGATAAGTAATGAGTAGGAATACAGTGAAGGTAAAATGAAGTCTATTGCTGAAAACGGGAGTGGACATACTGAAGTTCGTTTTTCTAGTTTTTGTGTATGTGTAAAATTCTTTAAAAAAAACAAACAAAAAATTCCTGATTACCAATTCTAAGTAACATGACAAGTCTTTATGAGACTAGTGAGCATCTATATTCTTTCTAGAGTATAACCTTGATGACAAGGGCTCCATTTGTTAATTACAACTATAGTACCAGAGATTAATAGTGACTGGCATATAGTTACCACTAAGATTACCACGGTTCTTCAAGTATAAGATTCCTTGGATTATAAAATGTACTTTAATCTTGTGTAACATTAAGAAAAAATATTCTAAAATTTTAGAACTTTTCTGATATTAGAGATACTAGAATGTGAATAAAAGTTCACTGGTTTCTGTGGAATGAATTCTGAAGGCTTACAAAGCCAAAGTTATGGTTGCTGTCTTCACATATGTTCAAGACCAGAGCTGGAGTATAGCTTTGAGGCTGCCAATTCTAGTACCAGGCCTTCATCAGCACACTGAACGTATACATTCCAAACCTTAATGGAAAACAAGAACTTGCTTCACAGGTCTATCTAGTCAAGGACACTCTAATATTTTTCATCCCTCAGGGACCCCACAATTTAAACACAATTTAAACACTAAATGAAATTCATCTGTTTTCACCTTTTATTGGTTAAACCGTACTGTTTGGACTGACTGAGGTGATATAAATCTAGCTAAAGTGAAAGAAACTTCCCTTTATCCGGGTCACATGGACTCACTCCAGGGAAGTAAGCATTTCCAACATGAAACTTTTAAAATGTAATTAGCATACAAAGTATTAGGTTTCATTATGGCATTTTTTAAAAACGAAACCTTTTGTTCCTTTTCCTCCCCTATTCTTGTATATTTCCCCGACACCCTTGGACCCTTCCACTCACAGTAGGGACCTTTCCACCTCATGCCACCTCATGTTGTCCTCGACACCTCTGTCTTAGCTGCTTCCTTGGAGTTCAGGGCCTACTGACACCAGGATGTGAGCACGGCAAGGCTTTTGGACATGATGTGTTAGGTCACTTGCTATACAGCTCCTCCAAGTAGAGTGTCTACAATGTTCATCTCTGGTGAATGGACAGAGTGCAGGCTCCTATTCAGTTTTCATCTGATAGCAAAGAGATCCAACGGGTTTCTCTGGGTTAAACTGGAACAAGGCAGGTCATCCAACCTCGTGATGTGTCTCAATTTAGAGATGAGTACAGAGGACAAGTCACTCATCTTTGCTTCTTGAGCAGAGTACAATGGCTGGCCCCAAGAAAGTTGTTAGAACTTATGAATTTGGGAATGACCCAGGTCACGGTCCTCAGAATGGTCACCGTATCTACTTTGCCCCTGACTCAAATTTTCTTATAGGTACGAAAATTAAAATGCCAGGCAATATGACTCCAAAAGCCAAGCATGGAAAACAAAACAAACAAATAAAAAACCAAATTCACCCAGAAGGCTGGTAATGCTTGACAGCTCCTTGTGCTGGTGGCTGTCTATGTTCCTAACACACATAGAATGACAAATCTACAAGCAAAATGTTCACCAAATTCCCAAGACATACTAATTGTCTTAAATGAAACATGCACACAAAATCTCAAACAGTAAATAATTGAGGGGAAAAGAAGGCCGTGATGAATGGGGTTGGAATTTCTTACTCTGTCCCTTTAAGACTCCTAAGACCTCTCCTTATCCTTAAACTTAGAATCTTCACAACACATTAACTGTACATGCAAATGTACATGTTAAACAGGCAGAAAAATGAAGTTATTAGATATAAAAATGCAATTATATTCTTCTGACCAATTAAAAAACCTGCCACTTGATGGCTTCGCAGATTCCTGTAGCATCTAGGGAACAGGGACTTCGGCACTCTTCTATTGGGCAGTGCAGAGTGGTGGGCAGTGGTCTAAGCAGTTTGGTCTGTTGAGGCTCACAGTGGAATGCCTTTCCAAAAGGCATGGGATTATTGTGATAATTATTATCCTGTTCCAGCAATGACTGTACTGGACTTGTCCTTTCCTCCTTGCAAGCAAAGGAGTGATGTTGTCTATAGGCTTCAGAGTTCAAGCCTTTTCGAGCTTTCTCTTTCAGAGAAAAGCCCCAAGAGTGAAGTTACAGGTACTGGAGAAGGGAGAAGGGAGCAGGTAAGCATCTACACAGATAAGGTTTCAAGAAACCCCCAGCTCTAACACAGGCCGCCTAAAAGCATATTCTAGAGGACGAGCCAACACTTGCTTTCCAGAACATTACCTATTAGAAAGAAATATCTGGTACTGTAAACACAGGTTTATTACATCTCCTTTCTAAGCTTACCTTTGAAGGCAGATGTCACTGCTGCCAGCAAGGACAGAGAAAATTCTCTGAATGTACCCCAGTGTAAATACTCACCATGGCAAAGTATAACTATTCAGCTTTAGTGTAAACTGGTCCCAAATCAAAAGTTTACGGACACAAACAGGATGCTAGAAGTGAAAAATCCCACATCTGAAGTGACTAAGCCCTAATCAAAATGGAGGCACACTGAAACCACGTCATAAAAAGAGCCTTGGGCATGTGGGCGGGGACAGAATGAAACACAAATACGCTTCGTTGTTAGACGTGGATTGCACCTGTAGAGCTCAGTGTTAGAGGCTTTTTGATCCTGATATTTCGAACTGTAAAAATCTGTTTCTAATTGTGGTAGGCTTTAATTGTAATGCTGTTTACTGTAGACAAGTACTTGCGGTGTGGCCCAGCCCTACCACACACCTTTAATCCAACAATTAAATAAAATTAACCCTCTGTCATGAGAAGCAAGCAGTTGATAGGAAATAAACATAGGAAAAAAAAAAAAACAAACATAGAGAGTAGAGGAAGTCCAGAGGACGGAGAGATGCACAAAAAGTATAAGGAGGGACATGGAGTTAAAAGGTATTTAAGACAGTATGGAGAAGGGGAAAGAGGCCTTTTCCTTCTGGGATGTGAGCTGAGTAGGAAGGGCTTTTTTCCTTCTGGGATGTCAGTTGAATAGACTGTCAGCTGAGTGCTTGCTCTGCCTAAGACAGCAGGTTTCAACCTACCATCGGGCTCCTCCATTGGTAAAAATCAAAGTACTGGGATTTTCTTTCATTATAACAACAGTACCAGGTACACAGTTCAGTGCTAGAGCAAACACAATGCCCTGAGTTCCAACCTCTGTAGCGGTGATTGAATAGGTCCTCTTTATAAGGAGTGGAGAAAAAGGAAATACTTAGTTCAACCTCCAAATGACAAGAGCAAACCTTTATTGGTTTGAGAGGCTGATGCTTCCAAATTCTGTGACTTGGTATTGAAGGGTGCGGAACATGGCATGCACAGTGTGAGAACAGTTTTTGTAGTGCTTAGGGAGGGGGAGGGCATGGCTTCGTTAGACCTGGAAACTGTTTTATGAAACTGCAGGGTGGGAGAAAAGTCAGACTGCCTGTTTTTGTGACTTCCGGGCTCCAGAGCATGAGCCGAGGTTGGTTGCTTTCTGGAATTCCATGGGCATCATATTTCTTGAAGCCACGGGCTTATTTTATGGCCCTGAATTTGGGGTGGGAATCCTTTAGCCTTTCATAATGAACTAGAGGTAGAAGTGGCATCACATATGCTGGCCACTGGGCATCCACTAGCTCACTAGAAGAATGGCTATACAGTGTAGGACAACTAGTGGACAGGAGAATACTCAACTGCTGGTTTTATGCTTATTTCCCAGTAGGTGCTTCTAGTTTTTTACTAGCTCAGTGAGGTAAGGGAGTCTGAGACACATTTAAAATATTAACTAGGATACGGCTACTATTTAAACTAAAATTTCCTGATTTAATGCCTTATCTGTTACTGTATATTACTTTTTTAAGTGGGTGAGTTAGACAGAAATGAAAATGATCTTTATTAAAAACTCAAGATTTCTAAATTCGGTAAATTAAAGGAGGAAGGAGTAAACAACATGAAATAAAACAACAAATGCCACCTGAAAGGATACAAATGTGCTGTTAAACAGAATGAATGTGAACGTTAATTACACCCCCTTCGTGCAGAGGCTCCTCAAAGACAAAGTAATAGTGTTCTCTGTGTGATCCTTCCTTAGTCTGCTCAGCTTCATTAACCTGTGCTCATCAGGGCGCACTGATAGACACTCATCAGGCTTCATTCTTGGCATCTACACAAGAGGCAGCTAGTAGATGGCCACATCACTAAGCCTGCACCGCACGAAGAACTGGGTCTAAGCTTTCGTGCTCTGGAATATCAGGCGAGGGAGTCTTTTAGCCTAGATCTATAGTTTTTGTTAGAATCATGCTTCATCATTTGACTGCCTAAGACAGAAAGGTGTGGGAATGGAAAAAGGAAATGAAATACATCCATAAATCCCCCAGCAAAGCACAGAACAGTTGGAAGGGAAAGAGATTTTAGTATCAGTGGGGATAAGGCCTGACGCCTCTAATTTTGGGATCTGATCAAAAAAGTCTAAGTGGCTGCAGTGAAGAAGCTTCATGAATGACAAGTGGTGGCCTTCACGTCAAAGCCCACTATTGTCCCGATGTCTATACAAAAGGGAAGAGCTTAGACTCTGATCCAGGCCCTGTCTTCCTCCCAATGATGGCCAAGGAGCTTAGACTGTCTAACAAACGCTCCTTCATAATAGGATGACTTTTACTGGGTTTTCCTGACAGCTAGACTGCAAACCAGACTACTTTGGAAATTTGAAGAAGTATTTTGTGATTAAATTCTAATCAGTTAATTTAAGATTGACTTTGGTTTTCAGGATTAACCTCAAAGACATCAATTACCATTTACCTTATTGGTAGCTTTAAAAATACAAATGTGAATAACAGATTTTAAACAGAGCTCTGATAAAGGCCAAACCTAATTATTCCCCACCTCAGTTGGATTTTCTGTGCTCCTGCAGAACAATTAAAAAGCATGTTTATATGTATAAATAAAATATAAGTGATATGGGAGTTTCTGACAAATGATTTATTAAAGAAAATTTATTAACTCTAAGATTTGTTGCCAGAGAAACTTCAATATGTACAAATCAGTGTGAAGTTTCCAGTCCCCAATCTTTGGTGACATGAATATGCCTTAAATATCACAGAACAAACATTGATCCTAACTGCAAAAGAAAAACAAGTCTCAAGAAACAAAGAAAAACCCCAACTCTCTTAAACCTGGTTTCTTTATACCATATAAAGAAAATCCTTTTATTCTACATTTTCTAAAATAATGCCAACAGAAATGGATCTGGAGAAAAGGATGAAAAAAACCGTTGCTTATAGAAATGATGTTTCAAAAGAGTAACTGAAAATCAGTTTGTCTTAAATAGAAAAAAGTTTTAGCCTAAGACACTGGCATTAAGTAACATAAGAAAAACTTCAACTCTTAATTTTCAAAATTCAAAGTGTAGAGAAGGCAAGCCTAACAAGGGCTGGGAGTGACAGGCTCACAGGACATCTGTAGCAAAACCCCACTTCAGAGTTCTGGATGTTGCCTTCCTCCAGGCTCATTGGCATCTGGTGGCCATCACAGCAGTCTGGATGATTCACTGACAGGAAGAAAGAGACCTAAAAGCTGAGTGTAACCTTTCATGGGGTCTCCCAAGAAATCTGACTGGCAAAATAAAGAAGAGAAAAAAAAATCAAAGAATAAAGACTGAAGGAGAAGAAAAGTGGAAGAAATCATGCCCATGTCAATCAGGATGAAAGGAGCTCAGATGTACAAACGACAGCTGCATATATAGAAGAGACTGCATCTTGATTACAAATGTGGATTATATACACATTTATATCTGATTAAGTGAGTTCATAGGTCAAGGAGGATGTCTCTCAGAGGTGAGAGGAAGTCCTAGTCACTTGGTTCCTCAGGTCCCTGTTTTTTGTCCTGGCTGGTCGTTGGTCTGTGCACTTGACTCCACAGCATGGTATATGAATGGATAAAGCTTGATGTCTGGGCCAGGGGTGGAACAGTTTCTGCATTCTTCATTGTAGTATCGTAGCAACAACTTAAATACTTTTCCTGGAGAGTAAAAGCCAGAACAATTTGTACATTAAGTTATGTTGATGAAAAAAAAACTTCAAAACAAAAACCAAACCTGCTATTTTAATTTAAATAGTGTTAAGCACAGATTGGGCTTCTGAAAGCACAGTATGAGTTTCTAATGGCTAGCCTTTCCTGACATAAACTTCAACACTTTTATGTAGGCTATGATTACAATCGGCCGTCCATGATCCACTGTCCATGTCTTCTCCATTGAGTTCGCTGCAACCAGGCTGCACACCCAGTTCCCAGGGGAGCAACACACTTGACGAGCACACTGCATTCTCATAAATTTAACAGACTGAATGCTTGAGGACTGTCACGTTTGAATTTATCGTCTTCTCCCCTCCGTCCCTCTCCCCTCCTTTCACATGTGTTTGAAATGTACACTCTGCATACCCTCACACTCTCTTTATATTTCCATATAAAGAAAAGTAAAAATGGTTATTAATTCCAGCTCCTTACTTTTCTTTTTTCTTTTTTTTTTTTGTAATTTTTGAGACAGGCTCACTACTATCCCAGGCTAGCCTTGGACTGATGACCCTCCCAACTGGCTGGGATTATTTGTACATACCACCATGCCTAGCCAGAGACCTCACTCTAAGATGACAAACTTAAGTCGATATCATGACTGAAACTCTGCCAGAAAACAAAAACCAGATCTGTAGAAACTGCCTGCTTAAGTGCTCTGTCACTCCCCTGGCCCAGCTAAGCCTTTCTTACTGTGATCCATTGGGACTTAGTGCTCCTCCTGGATGGTGCACATCCATCTAGATACCAAGTGTCAAGACGATCCCCTACTCACCAACATTCAGTTTCCTCTCAGTAAGGAAAGTGTGCATGCTGTAAATGTCTCTCATCAATTCTGAGTCCCCAAAGGTGAAATAAACCACATCGCGTTCAGCTGCAGCAGCTGCCAGTATCTGTATTAAGGCTGCAACAAAGAGAACAAGCAGTTATATCAGGGCAAGTCCTACCAATACACCGTTAGCTCTCCCAACCAGCTACAGCAGCTGGTATGCCACAGCTCTCTCCTACACCAAGGATTTACAAATCCAATGCATATGTGATTAGGTATGGTGAACACAGATGACATAAATTATCTAGTTTATGGCATGTCAGGGATGCTTTGGAGAATAACATTCAACTGCAGCAGTCTTTTCAGTTACCTTCTCTGGACCACACAAAAAAGAAAGTTCGCTTGAAGCAGCAAAACAAGGCATAAAGGTAGTACATATAATTACTTTTATTAATCTTCAATTATTCTTATGTTTGCTTGATTTATTAATTGTTGTCTTATTACATACTCACTGGGCTTGTGTACCACAGCCCTGTTTGGAACTTCTGATGTTATCTATCACTGACTTGGACAAGCATTCCCCACATAAGCAGTTAAGCATATCTGCACCCCTCTGGCTCACACCTATCTGTCCCTGCCACATGGAGTCAGCATTACTGAAGATGCCAAGTGAGTAACTCCCTGGTATACTAGAACAAAAAACAAAACAAAACAAAAAAACAACCAAGAACCACTGTCTCCAATCAAAGCTACTAATTTCTGAACCTGAAGTGCGTTTCTAGAAATTGTTTCTTTTTAACCCCTATCTCAACCAATAAATTTATTTTGGATATGAGCAAAGCTGAACTTGGAAACAACAAATGCCCTTATGCTAGTTATGTACGTTTTAGTTCGTAAAAGAGAAGGTGGAATATAATTGAAACATTATGAAGGATATCTTTCTATAGTTATGATTTTTTTAAGCATACATGAGTATTTTACATATTCAAGCAAATACAATTCCAAGCATTAATGTATGGGTACTACCTCTAGAGGAAGTTCTGTTTTGCAGTGTCTTCTCACGATCCATTAAAGGCTAACGAAGAGGGACAGACCTCGGTAAGTATACACTGGAGTCACTGGGCAATACCTTCACTGGGTGATCATAATGAAGACCATCAATGGTGTCCAATGCTCTCAAGCGCCTCCAGACAGTCCCACTGCTGCGGTCCCAGACTCAATAAACACTGTCTACTTCAAGCCTGTCAGTGTTGTAAAACACTTTGGAAATACTCCAGACTCAAATACGTTAAGACACATAACTAAATGGTACATCTGGTCCTGGATGCTAGCTGGAGAGAAAAGGCTAGATTTATTATCTATGAGGTTATCTGGCATAATGGGGACACAGAGGAAAGGAAAGAGAAACAACCAAGCAGGTTCAGGCTGGCCTTGAACTCACAATCTTCCTGCCTCAGTGACTTTCTTGAATACTGGGATTAGAAGAGTATACTACCATGCCTATCTATTATTATTTTTGATAATGCATGCAAGATTCTAAAATACTATCGAAGTCCCGTCTTGCTGTTTAAGCCATATTTACTGAGTATCTACAATTTGGGAGAAACCATGACTAGGTCTCATTAATCTTAGAAGGTTGAAAGTAATTACTTTCAAAACAAAGGTGAGTTTTAATTAAAATTGCTCAACCAACTTATGCATAAAGCTTCAGAACACCTAGTTTAAAAAGGTTCCTAATTAACCTTAAAGTGCATTTAAAAACAGAAACTAATGAATTGTCATTTTCCTCTACCAAAACATATCATATTCTACTTTTTAGAGAGAATGAAAAGTTGGCTCTAAATGCTAGGAAAGGCCCCGTCAGTTGCTCTTGTTTCACGCAAGGCTCCCTTCTGGTGACTGCACTCCACAGGCATATGCTGGACCAGTGAGTATACAGAGGCAGGGATCAAGTCAGTCCCCAGCCTCTGCTAGCTACATCCAGCCACTTGCTTAGCTCAACTGGTCTTATTTTCTCTCAATTACACAACAGAACTGAACCAGATGATCCTTAGAAACTCTGTTACGATTCCATAATCACTGTTAGAATTTTTCTACTTGTATCAGATGTTAAGACTGTAACTATTGTAAATGAAATTTGCAGGAAAATAAATTAATCTTGACTTTAAATCCATCATTAAATCATTGACAAAGTATTTTATTTTCAGTTTATGTGCTTTGGTGTTTTGCCTACATGTATATCTGTGTGAGGGTGTTGGATCCCCTGGAACAAAGGTTACAGACAGCGGTGAACTGCCATGTGGGTGCTGGGGATTAAACCCAGGTCCCTTGAAAGACTAGCTAGTGCTCTTAACCACTAAGCCATCTCTCCAGTAGTTTAAATGACAATATCTATAGCACCTACTATCTATGACATTTCCAAGGGTCTTTGCAAACCTATAGAATGAAGCTTCATGTTGTAAGTGAACTCTCGCAACATAAGTCAGATGAGAATAAATGTAATGGGCTATATGGAAAGATGCCAAGTCTGATATAAAAGCATACAATTCTAGCTCAGACATACACAGGTGCCAAAATAATCACTTAAATTAACCTGTAGGGAGCTTGGTTTTAATTTTCTTTTTGGCAACCATGTTACACCATAAAGAAAACAAACAAATATGAATAACCTGAAAACACAATTTACTGTGCCCTGTTACAGAAAATGGGCCAAGCAAATATGGGTAAGATGGCACTGGGTGTGGTGGCACATGCTGTTAACCTTAGCACTAGGGAGAACCTGATGTGTCTCTGTAGGTTCAAGACCAGCCTGGTCTACATATCGAGTTCTTAGAGAGCCAGTGCTACACAGAGACCCTGTCTCACCAAAATGGGTGTCAGATAATAAAATCTCATAACACAGGTGGTGCCTGAGGCCATTAACATGTAATATTAGTAGTACCTGCTAACACAGAGCTTGAACTCTAAGGATAAGCTAGTTTAATTTTATAACACAAGAACAAGATAATTAACATTATTGCCATTTTGAGAAGGGTTAATTAACAGTCCAAGGATTCCTAGTCAGAATGCAGTAGAGCTGAGATTTGAACCTTCTCTTCTGACTCAAAAGCCCCACGCTCTTACCCATTTCATTGCTTCTAAGCTGCAATGCAAAATAATGCTGCATAAGGCCAGGCAGACTTTATCACAGGACAGACACCAGATTTCCTTAAGTTGTTTATTCACATTATTTGAGTGTATTCTGGCAAGAAGGCTCAAACAGGATAGATGTGAAAGCACTGCCCATGCCTTCCTGGTGAACTCAGTCTTCTTAAGTGCTCATATACCCCTGGTTGCTCTGGCAGTCTCCAGCTCTGCTTGTAAATGCCAAGGTACACAGATAGATGGTGTCTGCACCAAAAAGTACTCTCCTAGGTCAACTCTTGTATTAGTGAGCATTCTGTCCCCTGGCTTCCATCTTGATAGTCTATTTATCTGTTTTAAATAGTCGTTCTTCAAGCCCACCACTCCACCTGCAATGTTGTATGACTTCCTCACTGCTGTAATAAAATACCCAACAAAGCCAAGGACACAAAGGTTTCTTTGGCTTACAGTTTGAGAGTACAGTAGCCCATCAGAGTAGGAAAGCTGTGGCAGCTAAAGCATGGAGCAGCTGCTCACATTGGTCTCTCAGTCAGGAAGCAGAAAGAGATGAATGCTGGTGCTCAGTTGCTTTCCTTTTTATTCAGCCCAGTACTCAGACCACTGGACAGTACTGTCCATATTTAGGGTGAGTCTTCCCATTTTAACCTAAACTAGAAACCCCATCACAGACATGCCCAGGTTTGTTTTCATGGTAAGCCTGGAGCCCATCAAATTGACAATATTGATTAACCATCACTAGTGTTGGCTTTCATATCTAGACTCAGATCCAATACAGTGCACTCACTGGCCTCAAACCTGGTTTGAATCTGGAACTGGCAAATTGATAGCTGTATGATCTCGGGCTGGGTACCCACTCTCTATGCCTCAGTATGTCACCTAGAAAAACAAAAAGGACTTCCTACTAGGTTACTCTGTGCCTATACAACAAGTAACTTTAACTTGATGCGACACCTGATGGCCCTTTAGGACCATCTCCTAGAACCAGAACACACTGAACATATTCTTAGCTCACAAGAGGAAACATAATGGTAATGAGCATCTGGTACTTTTGGAGGAAGACAGGCCAACTTCGGTTCTGACACTTACATGCTGTATTCCTTTGTGAGTCTGTAAACCTCGGCTTCCCAGTCTCACTAAACGAAGAGTAGCTACACAAATAAAAATAGAAAAAGCAATGACCCTGACACCTGACTGATTAGCATCAAGCTGCAGACTATGAAACAAGTGTGCACGCCATTTCCCACACCCAGAAATTCAGCAGCATCTTGTGGGTACTGACAACAAACACTCCTTACATCCTTGACTTTACAGCATCTTACAAAACACAGGGCCACAAAAAGAACAATGCAGAATTGTTCTGTGTATTCTTACTCAGGGGAAACAGAGAGAGAAAGGGAAGTGTGGTCTGCTCCCATTGAGGAAGCAAAGTATCAAAAACCTGAGGTGACTTGTCCATCTCTTTTCAGGGGTTCACCTCCCGATGCTTACAACCATAATTTAAAGGGTGACCAGGTCAAGTCAACCACAGCATGGGAGAAAATGACTCTCTGCACTACTCCATTACCATTGCTGATTAATGATTTTTCTGGAGTTTTTTTTTTCCCCCCTCCTTTTGTTTATGAGACAATGTCTCCTATGTAGCCTTGGTTTGCTGATTCACATGTCACAGCTGCTAGAATACTGGGATTAAGATGTATATATCCCTTCATGCCTGGCTTGAGATTGGCTATCTTGATTCTAAAATAGCAAAGAAATTAGTAAAGACATTATTTAGGTTTGATTTAAATAGACATAATGATGGCCAAATAAAAAATAAATGTAGATCAAGTTTCTGTATCTCATCAGCCCTTCACTTAGTATGTCAAGCAACCCATTGGAAACCTCAAGATATATACCTAACATTTAGTGGCTATATTCATTTGGTCTCATGTATGGAAGAGCATCCATATTGGTCTAACTAGAGTATTTCTATGAGATTTTTTTGTTTGTTTTGTTTTGTTTTCTAAGACATGGTTTCTCTGTGTAGTCCTGGCTATCCTAAAACTCACTCTATAGGTCAGGCTGGTGCTTAATCTATGGAGTCCTTTTAAAATCTTGGGCCAATGCCAAGTGGTATTGTCACTTGCCTTTGAATCCCAGCTTTCGGAAGGCAGAGGCAGGTGGATCTCTGTGAGTTCAAGGCCAGCCTTGTCTATAGAGTACTGTTCTAGGACAGCCAGGGCTACACAGAGAAACCTCGTCTCAACAAACAAACAAACAAACAAACAGAAAAACAAATAAAATCTTGGCCATTCAGCTGCACTGCTTGTTAGGCCTGTAACTGTGTGGTTCTGGTTCCCGCCACCTTGATGAAAGGAGATGCGGCTGCCACACTGAGTAGCCCCCAGAAGGAAACCAATGTATATATTGCAGAGATGGAGAAGCTGATTCCAGGGTCATCTATAAGGCCAGTTTCATGAGGCCCTCCTCAGACACATTAATAACCCCTTCTGGGTGAAAAGAGAGGTCACACACTCAAACAGAAAGATCTTTCCTTCCTTCCTGGTGGAAAGGATAACCACATTAGAGTCAAGCTTTTCTTCTTCTTTCTACTGCTTATCCCGTGCCCACAAAGACCCATCATATAGAGCTGGCGCAGGGGATAGGGATCCTCTGGAGCAGATAACATTCAAGTGGAGCCTGAGAAGGTGAAAGGGACTAGTCAGGTACAGATACAGTTAGAAAAGAGTGCACAGAGCCTCCAGGGCATGCAGAGGCCAGTGAATAACAAACAGCTGTGTGGAAATGCTGCACACATCTTGTTTGTGAATCCCTTGTGAGGAAAGGCTCAAGGATAGGAAAAAAAAAAAAAAAACAAAAAACTGCACCAGACTATGACATCAAGATACTCTGTCGTATACTAAGCTAGCAATGTAATATTCTCTTATAAGGCAAGTAAATACTTTATGGAGATAGTAAAAGATACATAAGGAAACATAAGGAGACACTGACAAAAAACCCAAAAACAGATTCTTCATGAAGCAAGCAGAAAAAAAAAATCAGAAAGATGAGGCTTCACTGACAGAATCTTTCAGACGTGGAGTAAGAGCTACACTCTTAGGAGACACCTTTTCACGTGCCAATATGTCTGCAGTAATTAAGCCACACAGAGAAATGAAGATAAACGCTTAAGGCAGAAACAGTATCTTTATTCTTTGATTCTAATGTAGTAAGCCTAAAAAGAAAGGAACTTATCTTTATTTAAAAACACCTCATGGAGCCCAGGATTGGTGAACACATCACACACTCCATTTCTCTCCCAGCCTTCCCTAAGTAAGAATACTCCAACGTTCCTGCAATGGTCTTTTTGTAGCCCTCATGCTTAGATGAAATTGTAAATGACAATGTATATTCAGGGATGTTTGGAGTATTTGTTATCAGAAGTCTCAAATTCTGTTCTGGTGGGATGTTTAAAAAAAAAAAAAAACAGCAACAACAGCAGGCACTGTGGCACACACCTGTAATACCAACACTGGGGGAGGCAAAGGCGGGCGGATCTTTGTGAGTTTGAGGCCCACCTGGTCTACAAAGTGAGTCCAGGGCAGCCAGGGCAACACAGAGAAACCTTGTCTCAAAAACAAACAAACAAAACAAAAAACCAACCCCCCCCAAAAAAACAGCAATAACAAAAAACACACCAAAAAAAAAAAAAAAAAAAAAAGCAAAAAGAGCACACCCAGCAGAGGCAAGCGGATCTCTGTGAGTTCCGGGCTAGTGAGAACTGATCTGCATATTGAGTTCCAGGTCAGCTAGGGCTTATATAATGAGACCTTACCTCAAAACAAAAACAATCATAAAAAAGTTTATAAAGCAAACAAAGCTGCTTCTACTCAAGAAGACTAAATAATCTACAAAATTATAAAGTGCGACCAGATATGCCAAAGAGACAAAACAGTTTTACCTTTGAAAAAGTTATGGCAAAAGTCAGGGTCACCATACAAGTGGGGACAAATAAATCACTTAAGACTTTAACAAAAGTTTAACAGCTAAGTGGGAACTCCAAGGTGAAGGGCACTTTAGGGTATTGACTGTTCCACACTTTGGACAGCCCACATCTCAATAAACTCATTTCTACTGGAAACATCCTAAAATGCACTTCATCATCTAGCCTACTCAACATCCTAGCCTAGAATCACATCACTGTGGAGGGCTAGCTGTGTGCCTCCCTGCTCATGACAGCAGGGTACCTGACAGCTGCGGCTTACTGCTGTTGTCTAGTATCATGAGAGTGATACAGATCACAAATCACCTGTTTGGGAAAAGATTAAGTTCAAGATTTGAAGCAAGTTTCCTATCAAATGTGTAAAGAAACACTGTGAGGAAGGTATCCCAGGAGGAAAATTCAGAATCAAAGGCACTTTCTCGTGTCTTCCAGGCAGGAGGCCAGAAGGCCTCACTGGGGTCCAGCACAAAGGCTCTTGTTCTCCTAGTTCTAAGGCCACTGGATGCCTGGGGCAGCAGTTGGAATAAATGACAGTGGATGAATTAAGAGATGAAAACATTCTTTTTAAAGCTGGGCATGGAGATGCACGCCTTTAATACCAGCACTCAGGGGGTAGAGGCAGGCAAATCGCTGTGAGGTCAAGGCCAGCCTGGTCGACAAAGTCCAGGACAGCCACGGCTACACAGAGAAACCCTGTCTCAAAAACAAACAAACAAAAACCAAACAAACAATAAAACATAAGGAAAAAACTGAAAATATTCTCTTTATATTTTTTTTCACAATAGATCAGATGTGGTGGCACATGTCTGTTAATAACAGCACTTGGGAAGCTGAGGCAAGATCATGAGTTCAAGACCTGCCTGGATCAAAGTCTGCTGCTAGGATATATAGGGAAACCCTACCAAAAAAAAAAAAAAAAAATCCCAATTGATTAAACAACAAAATGATTCTACTAATGTACAACTAGAGAAACTAACAGTGGATTGTTGTAAACTGTGAAACTTGTGTATTATGAGACAACACATACCTCAGAAACACTTTTGTCTACTTTTAATTAAGAAAATACAAGCTTAAGGAGTTGTAGATGCTTGTGTTCTCCATGAAATGCCTGGTAAGTTTTTGTTGTTGTTACAAAAATAATACATAAAACAACAACAACAACAACAACAGAAAAAAACCTCCACATATTAAAAAGAAAATGTTGTATCTCTATTACCCACCTAGAGAAAATTGTGGTTAATTTTTGCACACACACAGATAAACATAAAAACGCTCAAATATGTATATGTATTGTTTTACATTCATAATTTAATTTTTAAAAATGATGCACATGATATGTTAGTTCATTTTCTCTCTAAGCAGGAATAATACAAAGACATTTTTCCATTTCAACAGATTTCTGTAGTGGTTTAACGTGCAATCTTTTATTTCATAAATGCCCCACATATTTTTCTGTATTAGAAAATCAAAGCATAAGCAGTGGTATAGGACTTCCTAATATGCAAAAGTCCCTAGGTTTGACCCCCAGCACAGTAAGAAAACAACACTGAACAAAATCATGGTGTAGGTAACCATACCTCACTGAGGACACGGAGACTAGTAGTCGGCTGACTGTTCAAGCAAGTGCAGGGGAGGGAGCTGGAGCAACTCCTGAGTCTAAATCTCAATAATGAGAACATGATTCACACAATCCTGATGGTGCAAGCAAGGCTTCAGTGAGAAAGTATTTTTAAGCCACAAAGAAAAGGAAACAAATGAACACATTTATAAAACTTTCTCACTGTCCAGCACAAATGACCACAGTCTGTGGCAGACCAGCTTTCTGGATTGATGACATGAATCTAGTCATTTGTTTTACTTAAGAGAAAAACAGAAAAAGAAGTATCTGTCATAAGATCAATAAGTCTAGAGTGAAAAACAGGTTTCCTCAAACAAATTCAAGACGATAAAGAATTTCATAAAATAAATCTCACAAATTCTTTTGTTGACTTTTAAACATCAAAAAATATGTACTAAGCAATTTTTGTTTTGAACCTGAAGGAAATACAGTGATCTTTAAAATGGGGGGGAAGGGATGACAGGAAAGGTTATTTTAAAGACGTCACAAAAACATGGACACATAAAAATTAACTTAACATGGGATTTAACCAAAAAGCTGAAATAAGTGGAAAACACAAGCAAAAACCAAACCTGAGAAAAATGCCTGTTACACAGGCAGGCTATGCAAAAAACATGAAAACTGCTAATATCAGAATGACTGGAGACTGATATATTTCACCTTCCTAAGGCTCATCCTACAGAGCTTCAGGGGACAATCTACATCAAGTATCAAAAGACAAAGGACACATATTCAAGGAGCTAATCTTACTTGAGGAAATTTATCCTAAGAAGGTAATTATATACACCTTAAAGCAAAGTAGCAAACAAATCGGTTGAACGGAGTAGAGACTCTCTGAACTGGTGTGTATGTATGCAGAACAGAATAATACATAGCCATTGTAATTGCTGGCAATAAGCTTAGTTTATTATTATTATTATTATTTTTTTGGTGCTGAGTATTATCAGAGTGTAAGTTTTATAAAGGGGGCTATGAGATGGAATTATGGTATGAAAGCATCACGTCAAATGGCTACACAGAATTTTTTCACAAAGCTATTTAAATGGACGGCCACCAAGATGTTGACAGTGAATTTAGGTGATGCTTACATACTTGATGGTATTTTTCTGGGATTCAGAACAGCGAATGTGTCACTTTTCTGAGAATAACAAACTTTTTACTGTGGGGATACTGTGGCAGACCTACCTGTTTTATTCTAATAAGCTGGGTTCTACCTATGCCTAGCTTAACTGTCAAGGTTAGTTACTTGCTTTTTTGCTGTGACTGCTCTTACTGTGCCCTGGCAACTCAGTACCGAGTTCAGGAGGGAGCACTGAGACACTTGGAACTGCTTTAGCCTTAGTCTTTGTTGTACTAATGAGGTGATTCAGATAACCTCAACTGTCTTGATTATTTTGTTGGAAACTTGACACAAGCTAGAGTCAACAGAAGAGGGAACCCTTCTTTAAGAAAATACCCCCAACAACATGGGCAAGTCTGTGGGGTTTAAAAAAAAAAATAACCGATGTGGGAAGGCTCAGTGCACTGCGGACAGTGCCACTCCTTAAGAAATTAGGCTGAGCAAACTATTAGAAGCAAGTCAGGAAGCAGCGTTCCTTCATGGCCTCTGCATCAGTTTCTTCCTCCAGGTTCTTGCTGTGAGTTTCCACCCTGACTTTCTTCAACAATGGACTGTGATGTGGGAAGTAAGTATAAGCTGAAATCTTTTTCGCCCCAAGTTGCTTTTGGTCACAGTGTTTTAGCACAGCAACAGAAAGTTTAACTAAGACAATGACCTCTAGGGACACTGAGTTCAGTCATATGGGTAATGATTTAATCAGCTTGCCTATGTCATGAAAACCCAACCTGAGCATCAAAAATGAGCAGAATTTTCTGGTTGAACACACTGGCATATAAGAACAGAGAGGTGATTTGACACTATTGGGAGAAGTTGTCAAAGCTCCCATTTGTCTTACGGACCCTACCCTAAGTGTATCCTGTCTGCTCAAAGTATGGAAGTTAAGAATTCTGAGAGTGGGGTTACAGCTGAGATACAAAGTAAATTAACTGTAATTACTATTAAAAAAAGAATTCTGAGCGTTATTTTAGTGAATTTTTGAGCTTGAAGGGATCAGGAGGAAAAATGCAGGTGGCCTGGGGACCCCTCAGCCCTGTGGCTATAACCCAATGTACAGGCAGTCATGCTGAAAACCACCCCTTCACTTGTACTCATTTCAGGAGGTTAAGTATCAGAACTGTACCATGTCAGAGCAGCTGGGATGAAATGGAGCAGTGGTCATCCTTTGCTAAAGACAGTGCTACTTTCTACATTTAATGACTTCAAAGCAAGCAGATGCTGCAACGGTAAAGGACTAATAGCTTCGCCAATAGGCTTTGTAATGTCTCATTCTTCTTGGGTATCTAAATGCCTCCTGGTCTGTGCCACCTGTGAAGCTCCCCCAGGTCATGCTCCCCCAGCACTGTATTTATCAGAGCATCAGCCAACATGTGCTGCATTTGCCTATGCCTTTCTTTCATAACTTGGTTATGACTGTCAAGATAGGGACCACAACTCAGTTGCCATGTATTCTCAGTAGCCATAGCAGAGCAGATGGTCCATCTGTTTAACGAGTGGATAAAGTTCAGTGAATAGCACTGCCCATTAACGACACTCCAGTGAGCAAAGTGCTGGGTGGGCACTTTAGTTTGAAACATCAGAGTTGGTTTTACAGTTTTCTTCCCCGTGACCTTTCTCCATTTAGCTGAACACTGTGGGAACTAGTTAATCAAAGAGAAAAGCAACACCTGCATGTTAATAGTAACTGAAGCTAAGAATTCCTGCAAACAAAGCAAGAAAAAGGAGGACAGTGTCAAGTGTTTTTTCATCCTTAGATCTTTATTATCTCATATCAAAACACTAGAAATTATGATGTAAGACTAACTCCTCTGTCCAACTCTCCCATCCTCAGCCAGCAAGCTATTACCTTTCCCTCTGACTTACCTTTTAATCTAGCATCACCTCCAAAGGCACCACAGCCCCAGTTTCCTGTGGCCACTGCAGAAAGATTCTCAGAAGGAACTCCAGGACGGAGAAACCCACAGTAAGCCTGCAGGATGAAAGAGATACCACAGCACATGAGTGAGAGACACGAACAGCACCCACTGTCAAGGTTTTGTTCTCATTTTCATTTTTTAGAGCCAAAATAGAATGAAAAATGGAGAAAAGGAGTAAGATATGGGATAGAGTAAGAACTGAAAAATTCCAGATTTGTTCGGATGTTACTGCTTTGATGTTGGGCAAATCAAATCCCTCAGACCAATACACCTCTTAGTTTCTCTATTCAGATGAAACCAACAGAAATAATACTACTAGCTAGATTTCAGAGCCCTGTGGCAAAGTACCAGGAGTTACAACTATCGTGTGTAGACTTGTGATCAGTGTCTCCTACTTCCATGGTGTCAAGGTTTTTCTAGAGCGTCACTGGGCTTGAAGAGTCAGAGTCAGTTTTGTATGCAGTACCTTACTACTACCTAACCCCTGACCTTACTACATTCAGCCAAAGGAGACACAGGGGTTAGACTAAGAACTACAGCTTTAAAAAGGACTCTTATACTCTATAACAAAATCTTAGTGCAGACTACTGTCATTAAACCCCACCCCCCTCACCCCCAATCCTCCTGTGTCTGGCTCCTGAGGGCAGAGATCAAAATGACCTTTAAGACTTCTCAGTCCTAGTTTCCAATTTTACAGCTCTGTTCTAACCTAGAACATTTAAGCATTTGCTAGTAACCCCAGAAAAGAACCATATATCCTAAATATGCTGGCTAGATAGGCAGTAAATGAAAAGCTGATTTTGGATGCAAGAAAGCCCTAGTTTAAGGTCTTGAAGTTTCTGATTTTTATTTCTTTGCTATTAGCCAAGTCACTCTTCCTGCCTTTTAAGGATTCTTAGCTTTGTGAAACTATCAGACTACTTACAGAGGCTTAATGTCAAGCAAATCTCCTCTATGTTGTCTCAGGCATCAAACAAAGACAAAAATATAGTCTACAAGGCCAGGCATGGTGGTGCACGCCTGTAATCCTAGAACTTGGGGAGGCAGAGACAGGAGATCGCTGTGAGTCCGAGGCCAACCTGGTCTACAAAGTGAGTCCAGGCTACACAGAGGAACCCTGTCTCAAAAAAACAGAAAAAAAAAATTACACATTCTGTAATACTAAGCCAATCTAAAAGGATGAAAATCCCTAGAGAAAAAGCAAGGGCAAAGAAAGATACTTTTATGAAGCCCCACATGTAGAAATATAGTAAGTTGTTCTCTAAAGTCTCCATATAGAGACTTTAGACTCCATATAAAGACTCCATATAGAGATAGAAAATTATATTTTATATACTGTCTGGATGGATTAACAAGGCTATTTTTCTACCTCATTTTAAACTGTAAATCCTGATAGATATTAATTATATGTTGTTGCTGAACCATTGTTCAATATCAGGGTACAGAGCTTATATAAGAACTGACAAATTACCTGCATAGTCAGATGCACTGAGCTTCTGAAAATCCCTTTCAGGTCAACAACATTGGGGAGCTCCATTTGTTTTTTGGCAGGTTCTTGAAAGATGAAGAATCTGACATTCATTATATGAACACGAGGGAGAGCAACCCTCTGTCAGAATAAACACAACTCTGCCACTCCGTTTCCTGTCACTTTTTCCTAACATGCTTAAACAAAGAGTTCTTAGACTCCCAAGTTTATGGTTTTGCCTTATATTATCTGAATATTTTCCTCTCCACTACTGTAATCATTCTGGCAGGAGAGACAACACTGTAAAGACAGACACCTGTCTGTCATTAGAATACTGAAACAATGGACCCCAAAGACTTAAAACTTTCCCAGAAATCTCTTGCAAGACGAAGGGAAAGGCTGAAGCCCTGCTATCCCTAAAGGTGAACTTGCCTCCCAAAAGGAAACTCACACAATTCTGACAGGTCACTGGACAACTCTGCAGGACAGATGTGCTAGGACAATAATGGGCCAATGATGGGTGGGACCAGGAATGCTTGCTTATACTCAGTCCCCACCCTTTAACGCTACATCTCATATTAGGACCTTTATTTGTTTCTCTTCCCAGCAAGGTCACACTGAACACATCTCCTTTTTTCTGTTTCTCTCTATGACCTGTCTCTTTAGAGTACTGGAGATGGATGGCTGAACCTAGCGTGTCTGGACTAGCAGACCTTAGAAGCTCTAAAACAGTTTCTAAATAACTGGGAGTTAAGTCACTGCAATGACCATAGTGATCATAGTGATCATAGTTAATGATGGACAATTTGAAACATTCAAATTATTAAAACTAACAGCTAACATAAAGGATCACACGTTTTTTTGAAAAGCGATCTTGAAAAAATGGCCAAACAAAAACTCTTGAAATGGAAACTATACATTTAGTGGCTTTTATCAAATATTATCAGATAAAACTACAAATAAATAATTTAGAATAGAATTACACAGTAGTATATACAAAGGACTGGTTAGAATGACTAAATGTAAAATGCTTTCATTCTGGTAAAGTCAAGCAGATTCAGAAGTACAGTAGTTGCCCAGTATCCTTTAGGGGAGTATTTCAGGATACCACTATGGATACCAAGATCTACTGGTATTCTTATCACTTCCATAAGACAGCACACAAGCCTATACAACCCTGCTGTATACTTTAAAGAGCTTAACTCATGTCTAGCTTTGCAAATAGTTGCTACATGTATTAATCAGCAAGTAATAAGAAAAAAACCTATACATGTTCAGAATGAAGTAAAACATGTTTTCAATGTGCATTTCATTGAATCTATAGATGCAGAACCCAAAAGACATGACGGGCCAACCAAATTTAGCTGCCTGAACCCCTTAGGGGGTCTTCCCAGGGACAGCCATTCTTCAGGTCAGGAGAGTGTTTCTTCTTTCACAGCGGAAACCGAACTTACATTGGTGGCCGAGAGATAAGAAAAGGAAGCAATCTCAGAAGTTTTATCAAGTCTTCACTCCATAAAGTTGTTAGGAGTGCTCTAGAGTGCTTTACTGCTGAATACTTTACTTTTCCCCCACCACAGCTGCAGTGTTTGAGGAAACTGGCAGGAGAAAAAAAAACTTGAGCTCTGGCCATACAATGACTGTTTGTCTCCAGATATGCTATAACATAGTAATTTATTCACCCTAATAAATAAGTCAAAAAGAGGAAAGTATTCATACCCCCAAAAGAATAAGGAGATCTACTACAGCTGGGATACAAAGTGAATAAATTGTAATTTAAAAAAAGAATAAGGAGATTAATGAACACCTATATGCTAGAATGAGATCTGATGAAAAGGGAAGAGAGAGGGGAGAAGAGAAAGGTAACCTTGGATTACTGACAGTTGCAAAGGGGAGTACTGAAAACAAAAACAAAAGAAAAATACTGCCATCTAGAATTAAAAACTAGAGACCAACCAGGAAATAGTAAAGACAATGTAAAGACAAGAGTAAAGACAAATGTTTTACTATCATGTAAATATATACTTTCCCCCAGATTAGTAATTATTTTTCCTGGAGAATTGCTTATTCATATGAACTCAACCTATCATACTTGTTCAATCTAAACTAATACACAGTTAATACAAAAGTTTCTGATATTCTGTGATTTCTTAAAAAGACACTTAATTTTTTTTTTTTGGAAAAGAGAATAAAGTTTTATTACTAGAGAGTCTTAAAATTATCCTATGCTCAATCATAATACATTCTATAAACTCCCAACTTATCCTTGTATAGTGGGACACTTGACACATGTCTTATGCCTCACAGAAAAGACTGTGGAATCAGTAAACATTTACAACCAGGATAGTCATTAAGTAAGGACTTATCAATCCAATTATAAACACAAGAGAGCCCAATACCGTCTGATAAAATAGATGATAAAATATATAATTATAGGTTACCTTTAGGTACATTTATATGACTAAATTTTATGTGGAAAGACCTACAAAAACATGCTTTTGAAAGGGAGAATTACAATGGCTTTTTTTGTCCTTGAAATCGTTACATACTAGCACAGTTTTATCCTATTTCCTATTTATTTTGTCTGTAACATACATGCCAGTGAGCACCAAGTTATTCCTGTGGAGGTCGGAGGACAACTGGAGAGAGTTCAGTTCTCTTCTTCAATGTGGATTCTAGGGACCCAAGTCAGGCCATCAGAATTGGTGGCAATTGTCTTTAGCTTTTGAGCTACCTCACCAGTCTGATTTCTGCTATTTTTAAATGAGTGTAAAATGAAAGCAGTCAGCTGAGTTGAGTTTTCTTATTTGTAAAATAATTAAAAAAAAAATGGGTCAGATATCTTCATGGCTTCCTGGTTCTATGTATTGAGAAAGTTTATGAAAAACTTAGGAATGATACATTTTGCACTAATACTCCAAAATAAAAGAAGGTGACACATATTTTAAGATTATAAAAGGCCAGATATTGAACTTAAAAATATCAGAAGAAAACACCAATTGGTTTTGCCATTAAGCTTTGGTTTAGTAGTTGTAACCCTACTCCAAACTTGGATCTCCACAAAAAAACCAGAAAGAAAAGAAACAGCTCCAATACACTTTGTTCAATTTCTACCCGGAAGGCTCCAGGAAATGCAATCACAGTGTGGGCTCACTAGACAAGTCGAAGAGCACAGACAGTAGCTCACTGGCACCTCATGCTTCCTTTGCAGAGGTACCTGCCACTTGACAAGCTGGAATCACAAATCTTTCCAACACCAGTGTCCAAAATGTCACCCAGCTGATCTCTCCCAGAGTTAAAAATAGCTTTGCAGTGTCTGTTGGATCAAGTGAGACTGATTCCTGCTTTTTTCAGATCAGCTCTACTTGCGGGTCCTGATGCAGGTCTAACAGGATAGGTGGCGCCTACACAGAGTGACCTATGTAATCTAGAGGATTTCTACTTCAGTTCTCCTCTCCTCAGGAATGTCAGTGGCAAAGAGGATGCTGGAGCTGAGATACACACACTGTGTTATGGTTTCATTTAGAAAAAAAAAAAAAAACTATCACTTTCCTACCTACCTTCCATTTGGTATGTAAAAATTTTATGTACGTTATTACTAGTATGATCTAACATGTTTTGTTTTAAAACATTTACATAACATTTTTATGCATATAAAACATAATGAAATATAAGAATTATTTCCTTCAACTATTATTTCTCTTTTATGTGATTCTTCATCCTTGTCCCAAAATTTATATATCTGTTCAATAGATAAGTATAATTAATAAGGAACAAAATTTAATTTAGGAAGCCCAAAGTTATTTGAATTCATTTTTATTAAGTGTGTGTGTATGTGTGTGTGCGTGAGAAAGATGGGGGGAGGGAGAGAATGTATAGAGGCCTGAGGTGCTGCTAGGTGAACTCCTCTATTGCTCCACCTTATTTTTTGAGACAGGGTATTTCACTGACCACAGAGCTTGCTGTTTCAGCTACAACAGTGGGCCAGTAATCACCAGGGACCCATTTGTCTCTGCCTCCCCACTGCTAAAGTTATAGGCACATGTCAGTTTTTATTTAGGTTTTATGTAGGTACTAGGGATCTAAACTCAGGCCTCATGCTTACAAGCACTTTGCCCACAGAAACACCTCCCTGGTCCCTGAATTAGTTTTTAAGATTAAGATGATGGGCTGGTGAGGTGGCTCAGTGGATAAAGATGCTTGCTATCAAGCCTGACAATTGGAGCTCAATCCCTGGACTCTCTATGTTGGGAGGAGAGAACTGACTCTTGTAAGCTCTCCCATGACCTCTGTAAGTATATGTGGCACACACGTCCTACCACACAAATATAAATCTAACAATTTTTTAAATATTAAGACGACAAATGACATTTACCAAAATTATTTGCTGCTTTTTTCTTTTTTTTTTTCAGCAAGAGTTAGAAAACAATTCTTTGCTGGAATAATACGTTTTATGAATATAGCAGTGAGTGAAAGAACATGTATCTAACTCAGGTATGGTGGCACAAGCCTGTACTTTCAGCACTCAGAAGGCAAAGGCAGAAGAGTTATGAGTTCAAGGCCAGTCTGAACTATATAATAAAATCCTGTCAGGGTCACTGTACTTAAAAGGCACTATATCTGTTCCATTTGTTATCTTTTTTGCTCCAGTGCTGGACTTACAAAGCTTTATTTAATATTGAAAAGTATCTATGAAGTAATTAATTTGTAATGTTCTGAGATTATGAACTTTTATAATTTCTTAAATATTTTAATTTATGCTTAATCATTGACCAAGTCATCTGAAAAATTCTGAGATACTTCCATAAGCCAAGCAGTTCCCCAGCCATGACTGACCTGAATGAAATAAAATCCCCCCTCTTGCCAGGTTATTTCAAGATTCATTCTTTGTATATAAAGTGTATAAGTACTCTATATTCTATAGCAGTGGTTCTTAACCTGTGGGTTGCGACCCTTTGAAGGTCATGTGACGCTTCCACAGAGGTCACATACCAGATATTCTGCATATTGGATATTTACATTACAATTCATAGCAGTAGCAAAATTACAGTTATGAAGTAGCAACAAAATTATTTTATGGTTGGGGTCACCACAACATGAGAAACTGTATTAAAAGGTCGCAGCATTAGGAAGATTGAGAACAACTGTTGCACAAAAATGTTTTCAGTGTTGGAGATACATATCACCAGCCTATTCATCTATATATACTAATACCACACATGTTTACATATACGTATACATGTACACACATATAGCCCTCGTATCTATAACATTTCTAATGTCTTTGGGAACAATAAACTAAAGGTTAGTGAATAAGTACATGTAGAAAACATCAATTAACCGTAAGGATTTTAGAAACTTGTTTATGACCATAGATTGAATAAAAATGTAATTATGGATCAATTTCTTTTTAAAAACTGGCATTTATCTCCCTCCTGCCACGTGTGTATGTGTGTATCAGCGCATGAGTGCCATGCTGTATGTGTAGAGGGTGAAGGGTTGTTTTTCTTTTTCTACCACGTAGGTCCTAGGTCCTGGACATCACATTTACGTGATTGGGCTTGGTGTAAGTACCTTTACTCACTTGCTGGCCTTAATAATTTCTTTTAAAAGTGAATGTTCCAGTCCCCTGTAGGAAGGTGTATATAAGAATATAAGCTTCAGCCATAAAAATTTGAATCTTTTAATTTATGTTAATGTTATACAACTATGACTAAGCACATTTATTTTACCTTTCTTTTACATATTATTTCAAAATGCCTGCTTAAACTAGTATCTTTCAGTTTCAAAAACCATGTAACAAGGTCCCACAGAAATAATTATGCAAGGAACACCTGACCAAAGCTTGAAGATAATGTTGATTTGTCTTGATACGTTCTGTCATAAAACATCTTGGACTTGAAGGCATTGAAAATTTAGAACAGTGTAACCAAGTTATAAATCTGACCTTTTCTTTCTTTCCTTGTTTTGTTTTGTTTTGAGTACAGAGAATATAACCCAGGGCCTCACGTATGCTAGGTAAGTACTGTACCATCAAGTTACATCACCAGCCCAGAGCAGCCCAGAGCATCTAAAATGTCCACAACTACTTATAAAATAAATTTGTCAGTGGCAGCCTGGCCCCCAGTGTCAGGAATGAGCAGTGGAGAAGGCTAACACACAGAAGAACAGGCTTTGAGGACAGCTGAGGAACTACTTTAAACAAATCTCAAAAAGAAAAAAAAAATCTGTTATACAGGTCCAACTTTGGTGACAGCAGATTATTGAAGTACTTTATGAAATTCACTTAAGAACACTAAACATTAAAATAGCCTAATAAATTATATATTAGAAAACAAGTTTATCAATGGATTAGTTGCTCAAATGGTCTAGGAAATAATATTATCTTTAAATACCTACTAAACTCTAAGAGCTGAAAAAAACCTTTGCGGTTTGCTTGTCTCTACCCAGGCTACTGTCACTGCCAGAAGTTTCTTTGTAGGTATCTGCACGTGTAGCCAGGCAAAACCACAAAACTTGTTACCTTAATAAAAAAATATCCTAACCAACTCCTACGCCGGCAGGAATTAAAAATGGTTTGCAGAACCAAATTAATTTTCTTGGTTATGAGAGTGATCTGGAGAAGATCACTTCAGCTGCTTTGCTAAGGCTCCAAATTCACATTATAGAATCAGCACTTTATTTCATAAAGGAGTATATTCATTATAGCCCACAGTAGTGAGGATTTGAATAAACAAGAGGAATATCACTTTTTATTGTTGAGATAGCAAAAGAAAGAAAATGATTAGGCAGAACTATGCATCACAGACTATCAGAGTTTTCACCATATACATGTCAGATTACTAAATCAATAAATAACAGGTTTCTCGTTCAATAATGGAACATAATTAGTGTTTTTAAAAAATATTCAATACCAATATCTTCACACCTTATAGAGAAAATGTCATGTGCCAGATTCATACTCACTCCTCCAAAAGTGCCCATAGCTCATTACTTTTTATACAGTTTTACAAAATGATAATGTTCCAAAGCCATTAAAATACCTGAGGAGATAAATGCATGTGTGGGGTTAACATCAAGCAACAGTCTATCTGGCAGCAGTGGCCAGTAATCAAACAATTACAGAATGGAAAGCACATCTTGTACAAGCTGACAGAACCGTTAAATCAGGGGAGCTATGAGCAGATGACACTGTAAGAATTACCAGAAAGCATTAATTTCAGCATTAATAAAATGGCAGTAAATAGATGACAGCTGCCAGATGAACTCAGAAATAAGGTTACTGGCCTTGTTGAGCTCACGTCTCATCTTCTCAGGCACAAACTGGTCGAGGTAGCGTCGGAAGTGAAGTGCATCAATGGCAACAATCTCCGTACAGCGTCGCTGCCAATCATCCCTGTGATGGAACAGAAAGGGAAGAAAGATATGGAACAGGTGGAAGCCTTAGAGTAAGACCCTTGCTGGAGCCAGCCTGTCGACATTTGGCAGCATTCAGATATTAAAAACAAACAAACCATAACGACAGGGCCCAGCAAAAGGAGGGCAGGCAATCATTACAGTTTTAGATTCAGAGGTATGCATATTGTAGACCGCTGAGTAGTAAAATGAAAAAAAAATAAATCAAGAGACAACATGAGATGACATTGTGAACAAGTACATCACTTATAGTGCACCTCCGAGGTTAAAAGATTTGGGAGTAAACAAATTTGGTCTTGGTTTTCCTCTAATACCATGGCATTTACTGTATCTTTGTTTTCAGAGATCTGTTCTAAATCATTGGTTTATAACATTATCCCATATTGTACAGGAAACAATCCCAAGGATCAAGTGTTACAAAAAAACATATAACATTCAGTCCAACCTTCTACTTACTGTGTGACTGTCAGCTACAAAAACTATCTTCAAAATGATCTAGACAAGAAAGCAGACAAGATACACTACCTATAGAAATACGAAGGACTACCTGAGGTATGAGTTTGGAAACCCATAAAATTCCAAACATTTCATCTATTAATAAGCTTGCATGTATACTAAAGACAAAAAAAACTCCATGCTAGTCTGGATAATTATGGGGAATACGTATCCACATAGATAACTGTTTCATAACAGGCACATGTGTCATAGTTCAGTTGTCAACTTGACACAACTGAGAAGAGGGAACTTCCCCAATGGATTGGTTAGGGACATGTCTGTGGGACATTTTTTAAATTGCCCAGCTCACTGTAAGCAATGTCAACCCTGAGCAGTTGGTCCTGAGTTGTATAAGGAAGGTAGTTGAACAATCCAGTAAACAGAACTGCTCCATGCTCTTTTAGCTACTTTGGCTCTTGCCTCAAGTTCTGGCCTTTGGTTCTCATGATGATGGACTGTAAACTGTAAGACAAATAAATAAGCCCTTCCTTCCCCAAGTTTGTTTGGTCATGGTTTTTTAACATCAACAGAATCCAAACAGGAACAACATATTTTATAAAATAAAAAGAAATCATAATCTGAACTTGACATTACAAATAGTAAGACTGTAATATAGATAGAGCTGACTCCTTTTGCCAGAATGCCCTTTTCATTAAAAAATGAAACACAAAGTGATTTCCCTCCCCATCTAGCAAAGTAAGATTTTATATCATTTAGTGAGTAAGCAAAGATGTTATTTCAAGAAGAAAGTGGACAGCAGCGGCAATATTCACTTCAGGCTTTGCTGTCAACTAGTATGTGGCACCAGGCAAATTGTCCCAACATATATTCCCCCATGTATCTGATAACATGGAAAAGTTACGAATAGCTAAATAAGACAGTCAAAGGCTCTAAACTCTAATTAGAACTCATTCTAAGTTTGGGCTTAGAAGCTGACCTCTATAGCTTAGAGACAAAGAGCTGCAGAACTATGCCCTGATCATTTTTGCCTTAGACTTGGAATTTTCATTCTTCTCTTTGGTGTGAGACATAGCAATATTGTTCTGCCTCCCAAAAATCTGAGATACTGAATTTAAAAATAATTTCAATGGAGTTATCACATAATGGGGGAGACAATGCCCCAACTAGACATCTTATGCCAACAAGTAAAACCTCCAGTGCCGAGAATGGGTTAGAGCTTGTGGAGTCGCTGATCAAAGGGGTCCCATAGATTCCCCCCAAACACTACAGGCTATTGCTGAGGCTACAGATTACTCTCCACAAGCTGATGGTATGGCCCTATTGCTGAAGACAACACTTACTTATGTCATCGAACATGGAGAAATCGAGCTGGTGCCCAACTAGAAGCTTCACCCTTACTGACTAGCGATCATGGTGCTGGCAGGCACTCTGCACACTACCGGAGGAGAAAAGTAATCATCAATATCACCCAGCTACAAACCCTGTGACCTACAACAGCAACCTGCCTGCAAGAGCTATTGGTTTAACAGTGGCACAAATATTTTGGAAGCAATCAACCACTTTCTGATTGGCTTTAAGGCCCGCTCCATCAGACAGAATCTATACTTAACATTGCTAAGGTAGCCAAGAACCTGAGACTAGATCAGGTTAGATAGGTCACAGGCCCAGGGTAAAACCTAATATTACTATTCTGCTAAAGGAAGATAGCAATAAATGACTCTGATGACATATTTATTACTATACCCATTGATCAGTGCACTGTTCGACCCTTATCAGAGAAGCTGCTTCTTTCAGTGCTTGGCAATTAACACAGAAAACCAAAACTGGATAATGTGCAGTGAGTAAGAGACTTTGGAACACTCGGTCTCAAATGGGAAGTCTTCATTAAATCCCTGTCAAGTCTCATGGATCTATATGGAAGAGGACACAGAAAAATTCTAAGAGCCAGAGGTGATAAATAATTCCAAGGAAACAGTGTTTTTCCAAACACAAAAGGATTGATATACACATAAACTCAGACTGGGACAACATGCACCAGACATGCACAAGGTCAAACCAGACAAAATCCCAGCAGTGAGAAGGGAAGAGAGACACAAAGTTCTATCCCTACTCAAGAAGCTCTTTGCAAGTGATGTCTGTTGGGAAAGGGTAAATAATTTTTCTCCAATGGAGTGTTACCAGGTATATCAGCCACACTCCAAGACAAGCTCTATGGCTCTATGCCCATTAGGAGCTGACAAACAGAAAATGGACCTCATGAGTTTTTTCCTGTTTTTTTGTGGGCTTCATGTTGCCAGGGGCAGGGTGGATATGCTGAACATGAAGTTGGATGGGTAGGGAGGCATGGAGGATCTAGGATTTGGGAAAGGGGAAAGAACATGATCAAAATATACTGTACAAAGGAAAAAAAAATCATTTCTGGAAGGGGCAGAGTGTACCAGAGTCAAGCACATACTTCTTTAGTTTCAGCCACACAATACTAAAACCGGAAACACTCACTTTTCACTCCCATCTTCATGGCTCCGGGCCCAACGATAAGTTTCAGCATAGCCAGTGTATTCACTGTACTGTTCAGTTCCTGAAACAAAAAGCCCATTATTAACATCATTTACTTCAGACTCAATGGTGAAAGCATTGTACCTAAGGTGATCAATAAGGTGAGAGTATCATTCTATTCTTTTCTTTCTTTCCTTTCTTCTTCCTTTTTTTTTTTTTTTTTTTTTTCTTTCTTAAGACAGAATTGCTCTATCTAGCCCTGACTGTCCTGGAACTTACTATGTAGACCAGGCTGGAGACTATGGTTCTTATTACTTCTATTCAGCACAGTACATGAGGGATAAGGTAGGTTTACTTGCTGATCACCCCAATCCCTGCTGCCACCAGTGCAATAACCCAAGAAAGGAAATAAAAGGCATACAGAATGGAAGAAGATAACTAGGGCTGGAGAAGTAGTAGCTCCATGGCAGAGCATCAACATGGCCCTGAGCTTGACCCCAACACAAAATAAGATTAAAATAAAATAAAATGAAATAATATAAAATATAAAACTGTTTTGCAGATGCCATCATTATTTATATAGTAAGTCCCAAAGAACTGCTGAAAGTGGGGCAAGGATAAGAAAAAAATCATTAAAAAAAGTTAAATCAAAGATGTCTCTTTATAATAGCAGCAGACAAGAAAACAAAATACTAAATATCCATTAAACATAGTGATAAAAACATAAATTACCCCTAACAGACATAGAAGACTGAAAGACGAAAAGACCCAAACAAATAGAGAAATAGAGCATTCTTTTAAAGTAGAAAACTCAGCATTATTACAAGGTTAGTTCTTGAGCTATATATTCATCTCAATGCTAACATCAATCTCAATTCTGGACAGCCACACCAACCCCCGACTCCCACCCCCATTCCAGACCCAGACTGACTTAAACTCATGGGGTCAAGTGATCCTTACACATCAGCCTCTAAAGCAGCTGGGACTACAGGTATAGCAGCACATATTTTAAACATAGTAATTAAACTGGGTGTGTTTGTGCCATGACTGCCTGGCCAGCAAAAAAGGAAGGAGAACAACAAAACAAAACAAAATCTGAGGTGCTCAACTCTCTTAATTCAACAATTAGTGGATCTTGGCCTAAGAAAAGATGCTTTCAGGAAAGACCTATGAAACAAAATAGAGGCCACAGGCCAACTAACTGTTAATAAAGGGCACAATAATAAGATCTACAGGAAAAGATAGTTTTCCCCAAATATTGTTGAAACAAAAAGATAACTCATAGAAAATACAGACCTCGAAAGCTACCTCACGAATAAACGTTTTGAGATAGAGAATAGACATAAAACTACAAAACTTCCAATCAGGAGAGTCATTCCTAATCTCAGTACTTGGAAGGTGGAGGCTAGAAGATCAGGAGTTCAAACTGGGCAAAGAGAGACCCTATCTCAAAAACAAACTCAAAACAGCAACACAAAAACCTACATATAACAGCTTCTGACCACAAAACTTATAAATGAAACAAAAGCTACACTGGATCAAAATTCAAGTTACTGTTAATAAAAACATCTTTAGGAAAATCAGGCTAAAGAAAAGACACTCACATCACATGACAAGAATCTGACAAAGGACTTGTGTTCAGAACATTTGAAGTCTCAAACATTAATAATAAAAACAAGCAGGGGATAAGAATGTAGAGTTTAGAACAGAGCCCTTTCCGGCATGTGTAAAGCCCTGTGTTTAGAACCCAGATCAGCAAAACAAACATGAAATGAGTAGAAATACAACCCAATTTAGAAAAAAGACAGAAATCCTGAACACACACCTCATATAGAAAGCACACACTGTGCTAACAATCTCATGAAATAATGCTTAACATTATTATCAACCACATTAAAACCAAGTCACTAGCAATCACATTAAAATCGAAGTGAGTTAAGTTACTGTAATAAATCTCAATGTATAGCTAAAATAAAAATGGCCACAGGAAGGACCAGGTGTGGTGGCATATTTTTTTAATTTTATTTTTATTAATTAGTTTATTCACTTTGTATCCCAGCTGTAACCCCTCCCTTATCCCCTCCCAATCTCACCCTCCCTCACTCTTCATCTCTTGTGTCCCTCCCCTAGTCTAATGATAGGGGAGGTCCTCCTCCCCTTCCATCTAACACTGATCTATCAGGTCTCATCAGGATTGGCTGCATTGTCTTCCTCTGTGGACTGGTAAGGCTGCTCCCCCCTCAGGTGGAGATGATCAAAGAGCCAGCCCATGAGTTCATATCAGAGACAGTCCCTGTTCCTATTACTGGGTAACCCTGTTGCACACTGAGCTGTCATGGGCTACATCTGTGCAGGTGTTCTAGGTTATCACCATACATGGTCCTTGGTTGGACCTGTGCCCACAGCAGATCCCTGTGCCCATATTTTTTGGTTCTATTGCCCTCCTTGTGGAGCCCCTATCCCTTCCTGGTCTTTCTATCTTTCATAAGATTCTCTACACTCTGCCCAAAGTTTGGCTATGACTCTCAACATATGTTTTGATAGCCTGATGGGTAGAGTCTTTCAGAGGCCCTCTGTAATAAGCTCCTGTCCTGTTCCCTGTTTTCTCCCTCTTCCGATATCCATCCCGTTTGCCTTTCTGAATGAAGATTGAGCATCTTACCCAGGGTCCTCCTACTTGATTAGCTTCCTTAGGTGTACAGATTTTAGTATGATTATCCTATATTACATATCTAATATCTACTTATCAGTGAATATATACCATGTGTGTCTTTCTGCTTCTGGGGTACCTCACTCAGGATCTCTTTTCTAGTTCCCACCATTTACCTGCAAATTTCATGATTTCCTTGTTTTTAATTGCTGAGTAATATTCTATTGTGTAAATGTACCACAATTTCTGTATCCATTCCTCCATTGACGGACATCTGGATTGTTTCCAGCTACTGGCTATTACAAATAAAGCTGCTATGAACATGGTTGAGCAAATGTCCTCGTATACTTGAGCATCTTTTGGATATATGTCTAGGAGTGGTATAGCTGGATCTTGAGGAAGCACTATTTTAATTGTCTGAGAAAGCACCAGATTGATTTCCAAAGTGGTTGTACAAGTTTACATTTCTATTTTTTTTATGGACCTATTTGTATTTTTCTTTTTTTATTTTTTATTTTTCTTTATTAATTACACTTTATTCACTTTGTATCTCCCCCCCCCCCCGTGGTTCCCTCCCTCCTCCTGTCCCAATCCCTCCCTTCTTCCACCCTCTGCATGCATGCCCCTCCCCAAGTCCACCGATAGGGGAGGTCTTCTTTTCTTTCCTTCTGATCCTAGTCAATTAGGTCTCATCAGGAGTGGCTGAGTTGTCTTCTTCTGTGGCCTGGTAATGCTGCTTCCCCCTCAGGGGGAGGTAATTAAAGAGCAGGCCAATCAGTTCATGTCAGAGACAGTCCCTGTTCCTATTACAATAGAACCCACTTGGATACTGAACTGCCATGGGCTACATCTGTGCAGGGGTCTTAGGTTATTTCCATGAATAGTCCTTGGTTGGAATAGCAGTCTCAGGAAAGACCCCTGTGCTCAGATTTTTTGATTCTGTTGCTCTCCTTGTGGAGTTCCTGTCCTCTCCAGATCTTACTGTTTCCCATTTCTTTCCTAAGATTCCCTACACTCTGCCCAAAGGTTGCCCGTAAGTCTCAGCATCTACATTGATAGTCTGCAGGGCAGAGCTTTTTAGAGGTCCTCTGTGTCAGCCTACAGATTTGGAAAAGATCTTCACCAATTCTATATCTGACAGAGGGCTAATATCCAGTATATATAAAGAACTAAAGAAGTTAAACAGCAAAAAACCAAGTAATCCAATTAAAAAATGGGGTACAAAGCTAAACAGAGAATTCTCTGCAGAGGAATATCAACTGGCAGAGAAACACTTAAAGAAATGCTCAATCTCATTAACCATCAGGGAAATGCAAATCAAAACGACCCTAAGATTTCACCTTACACCCATCAGAATGGCTAAGATCAAAAACTCAAGAGACAACACATGCTGTAGAGGATGTGGAGAAAGGGGAGCCCTCCTCCACTGCTGGTGGGAATGTAAACTTGTACAACCACTCTAGAAAGCAATCTGGCGCTTTCTCAGACAACTAGGAATAGCGCTTCCTCAAGATCCAGCTATACCACTCCTAGGCAAATATCCAAAAGATTCTCAAGTACACAATAAGGACATTTGCTCAACAATGTTTGTAGCAGCCTTGTTTGTAATAGCCAGAAGCTGGAAACAGCCCAGATGCCCCTCAGTGGAGGAATGGATGCACAAATTGTGGTATACCTACACAATGGAATATTACTCAGCAATAAAAAACAAGAAAATCATGAAATTTGCAGGTAAATGGTGGGATCTGGAAAAGACCATCCTGAGTGAGCTATCCCAGAAGCAGAAAGATGTACACGGTATATACTCACTCATACAGACATATAATATAGGATAAACCTACTAAAATCTATACACCTAAAGAAACAAATTAAGAGGACTCTTGCTAAAATGCTCAATTCCTATCCAGAAAGGCAAAGAGGCTGGACATCAGAAGAAGGAGAAAAGAGGGAACAAGTCATAAGTTTACATTTCTACCAGCAATAGAGTAGGGTTCCTCTTTCTGCACATCCTCTCTAGCATGTGTTGTCACTTGAGATTTTGATCTTAGCCATTCTGATGGCTGGAAATCTCAGGGTTGTTTTAATTTGCATTTCCCTGATGACTAAGGATGCTGAGCATTTCTTTAAGTGTTTCTCTGCCATTCCATGCACTTGGAAGGCTGAGGGAGGTGGGACTTGGTGAGTTCCAGGCCAGCCAGGCTTATAGGGTAAGACTCTGTCTCAAACAACATAAAAACCCAGCCAAACACAACGAACTGAGCAAACAACAACAAGCCGTACAAAGGGCTGACAAGGAAACAGAAGTAGAGATCACATATATCGCTGGCGAAACAACATGGCACAGTAATTCTGAAATACAGTTGGACAATCTCTTTTTCTTTTTCAGTCACAAGAAAAGAATGAGTATTTTTATTTGTAACAAATGTATCTGAGGGGGAAGAGACAAGTTTTATATCAGCAAATAGCTATAAAAAGAACATGAGCTAGTTGAAAGTGACAGTTTCAACTGTATGAAGGAAATATAAAAAGAAATTATAAACTCAAGATTTCAGCGTAACGAAATTCTTCTGATGAGTATATGTGAGTACCTCAGACTGTATATACATGATAGTAATGGCTTTTAAATTCTTGTAATACATACTATATTTATTGTTCTGAATTAGCTATATGCATGGAGTAGTATAAATTTTGTAATGGCTCTATGGGTTTGAAACATGCTGAAAACCATTTAGGACTTTCTTTCCAGCTTAACTATAATTTATGCCATTTCATTTAAAATAGGGTTGAAACATCTGGAAAGAAGTCTGCAATATAGCATTGAAATATTTCAGCGTTATGTAATACTACGGTAGCACAATTACTATACTAGGGAAGATTTATTTATTTATTTTTATTCTTTTTTTAAAAAAATATTTTGAGAGGACCCTGACTAAAATGCTCAATCCCCATCCCGAAAGGCGAAGAGGAAGGACATCAGAAAAAGAAGGAAACAAGAAACAAGCTAGAAACCCGCCACGGAGGGCCTCTGAAAGGCTCTGCCTTGCAGACTATCAAAGCAGATGCTGAGACTTATGGCCAACTGTTGGGCTGTGTGCATGGAATCTTATGTAAGGAGTGGGAAATAGTAGGGTCTGGAGAGGACGGGAACCACACAAGGAGAGCAACAGAACCAGAAAATTTGAACACAGGGAACTTCCCAGAGACTCATACTCCAACCAAGTACCATGCATGGAGATAACCTAGAACCCCTGCACAGATGTAGCCCATGGCAGTTCAGTATCCAAGTGGGTTACATAGTAATGGGAAGAGGGACTGACTGACATAATTTGATTGGCCTGCTCTTTAATTACCTCCCCCTGATGGGGGAGCAGCCTTACCAGGCCACAGAAGATGACAGTGCAGCCAGTCCTGATGAGATCTGATAGACTCAGATCAGAAGGAAGGAGAGGAGGACCTCCCCTATCAGTGGACTTGGGAAGGGGCATTCGTGAAGAAGGGGGTGGGAGGGTAGGATCGGGAGGGGAGGAGGGAGGAGCTTATGGGGGATACAAAGTAAATAAAGTGTAATTATTCTTTTACCGATTTCCATTCTCTCCCAGTCCTCCTCCTTACCACCCCTGCTACCCTTCCCACACCTGAGCCCTACCTCCATTACCCTCCCCACACCCTCATCCACCCAGTTCCCTCCTAGTTTGACAACTTCTTATAAAATTAATCATCAACAGTTTGATCTGAAAATGACATTTGTAGGCATGTAGCAATAGAAAACAAAAAATGTGTACCAATAAAAAATTATACAGAAGGGATCAGAGAGACAGCTCTTCAGTGGTTCTTCCAGAGGAAGATTTAATTCCTAACACCTACATGGCATCTCAAAACCAGCTATAACTTCAGTTCTAGGGGATCCAGTGCCCTCTCCTGGCATCTTCAGGCATCAAGAATAAAGTGGTACACAGAGATGTGGGCAAAACACCCAAAGACATGAAATAAAAATAATCTAAAAGAAAAATTGTTCAGAAGAATGCTCATAGCAGGTTTACTCACAACAGCTACATATCAGTCATAGGCCAACCACAGAATCAGAAGAATGAGATTCATATAAAAGAATTTACTGGAAGGGCTTGGCTCACACAACTGTGGAAACTAAATAAGCAGGTTTAACAAGCAGGCTGGGGCTCTCAGACATGGGCAGCAGCGGCTGTCCACCAGTGGATTTCTTCTGGGTAGCCTGTCTTTTAACTGACTGAACTAGACACTCACAGATAAAGGCAAATAATCACCCTTCTTAAGTGTTAACTACTGTGGACTTTTAATCACATCTATAGATTATCTTTACAGCAACACATGAATTCAGTTTTTGAAATCACAGAGGGTGTGGCTGAGCTAACACAAACCTGTACTAAACTTAAAAATAAGCCTGGCAAAGAGTCTCATGTGGAGGTTACAGTACCACCACAGGTTTGAGTTACCTAGACTACAGAATGAGAGTCTTTTGGAAGACAAACAAACAAAGGGGGGAGGTCCCAAAGTATAAACAGTCCCAAAGGAAATTAACAGGAAGATACAAAGCCAGTGGGGCTTAACACAGAACATGGTACTCGTAGATGTAGATGTTAACACAGTAGATGGTACTCGTAAAAAGCACAGAGCCAGGGAGCTCGCCCAGAGGGATGGACGCTACTTAACATGAAGCAGAGCCGCTACACACCCCAAAACATGACAAACCCAAGCAGGCGGACTCACTAAGCTTCAGGAAATACAGATGAAGCGTTTTGGGAGTGAAAGGGTGCACGGTGGTTGGGTGTCTTCACCATCTTCTTAAATATGTGAGAAAAAGAAAATGGAGAAGAAAAGAGGTATGCTGGTAAACCTTGACAAAGAGTATGGAAAGCTGGGTGTGGTGGCATGAACCTGGAATCCCAACTCAGGAAGCTGAGGCATGAGGATCATGACTTCAAGGACAGCCTGAGTTACAAAGACACCTCCTCCCCCAATGAAAATTTAATACATTCTTTTGGTGCTTGCTGAATAAGTTTGAAGTTTCTTTTAAATACACTATATACATGTAAAAGAGACATTTATATTTATGCAACATTATGAAAACACTGTTTTTGGTGTATGATTTATAATTTCCTACAATAAAGGCTAAATGCTAATTTCTAATTTACTGTATAGTATATCACCTCTTAAAATAATTTATTAAAATAATTAAATAATACTTTAATTCCATAAATTTACTTAGAATTTTTTTTTTTTATGCTACAAACCAAGAAACCAATTCTAATGTCCTTGCTGTTTCTTGTGCAGAGCTTCCTGGATCTGCAGGTATAGCTGGGTGCTCTTGTGTGCATAGCATCCACAGCGCATAAATACCACAAGTGAGATGGGAAGCCCTGTATTAGCTGAAGTTACAGCAGTAGGTTGAGAAGTACTCTACAGGGATTACATAATGGACTCTTTAGAGGCTCACATTCTCAGCAAGGCAGTAGCTCAGGAGACAAGCAAAGACACCACTGGGTCTTTGACAGCAGCCTATATGACACTGTGAGACAATGTCTCAGAAAAGAAAACTAGTCTTCAAAGACAGAATAGTGTGGTGAAAAAGCACCACACTGACATTAGGAAACACGGGACCCCCAGGTGAAGCTTCACTGGTCATGTGACCTTGACTAACCAACATCACCTGAAACTCAAGGTTTTTAATAGCACTCATCTCTCTCACCTCACAGGATCACTTAGAAAACAAAGACAAATTAAAATTAAAACTTCTTCAAAACCATGTCAATGAACTTAACTCTGCAAAGCAGCAGAGGAAACAAAGCTCCATTATCCGACTCTTATCTTAAAATGTTCTAGTCCACTGGCCTAAATGTAACAAAGAGAGCCAGCCAGGGATTGATTATGTTTTCTGTCTTCTGCCCAGCAGTAGACAAGTCTCACTTTTCCTATTCATAACAACAGCAACAAATGATGTCTACTTTGATCTTGCAATTATACAAAAACCCATTTCATTTTTTAAAAGTGAGATAGTTGAAAACTATAAAATAGCAATTGTTATGTTTCTACCTCAAGGGATGACAGTGTCAGTCTTCTTTTCCAAGAGAACTAAGGGTAGATATACTTCGTTTGCATCAGGGAAATTAATGCAGCCTGTTTTCTGAGCAAATTAAACCTTGGGTTTTCTAAGTAGGCAAGTTTTATGCTTCTATCACTCTCATTTGAAAAAAAATGAATGCTTTTAATGTATTTCAATAAGCCATGATGGAAATATAAAAGCCAACAGTGGGAAGAGTCATGAAGACAGAGCTTCTGAATTAGTGGGATAGTCTGCCTCGTGATAGACTATCAGGCCAAACAGACTTTCACTTACGGGAAAATTTTATCTAAAGTTCATGGCAGCATTATGAACTGTACACTTAGCAAGAAATATTTCTAGTTTCTCTTACTGTTAATAAAAGTTTAAGCTGTGTGTTTGTTGCACACCTGTAATCCCAGCAGTCTGGGAGGCAGAGGTAGCTGGATCGCTGTGAGCTCAAGACCAGCCTGGTCTACAAAGAACTTTAGCATGAACTGGGGAAAATATTAGGAAATTAACAAATTCTCCTTGTCAGTGGGTTGTGCCCTGGGACAGGCAGTTTATATGAAACCCATCTACCCCAACCTGTTTAGCATCACTCATCTAGTGGTGATCATGGAGTAGATTGCAACACTCTTGTCTTCAGTCTTCACAGTTAGTAAATATTTTGTACAGATAAACAGCATAAAAACATCTGATCTCTGAATCCTCTGGAAAACTCCAATAAACCTGGATGTCTCCCAACAGTCTGGAGTCACTTAGCCATGGGATATTTCTGTAGCAATGCCACCCCTCACTTTCTGTCTCACAAAGATGGCATGGAGTCCTGAGCCATCATGGTCTACTTCTGGTCAGCCTATCACTGCCACTGACCAAAGACATCCACTCATGCAGACAGTCCCGATGACCTGACTCACTGCTAGGCAGCCTTTACATATCAACTATTCCTCTGCTCATGAAGTTTCATCTCTAGTTATATGTAAACAGCTGATTTATGTGCTCACCGAGCAGAAGACGATAACCCCGTGGAGCCCCTTAACAACTGACACCAGAGCTGTATTCCAGATGCTTAATTCTTTTACTCCATTCATACTTCAACTCATAGCTACTATAGGGGGAATCACAGCAAACAGAAATAACACTGTCTGAACAAAAATATTTGCCTGTTTGCATGACCTGTTTCATATTCATTTACAAGTCTGATAGCAACCAGATGTCCCACAATGATGACAAATTTAATTTATTTCCAATTTTTCAAAACTCTTCTACAGATTCAGGCAGCACAGTCACAGTCATTAGGTCACTGAGCTTAGCTGCATCATTGAAGGAATGGAATTGATCAGGCAGATAAATTGCAGTGCATGGGTAAGAGCCTCCTAAGAAGGAAGATGGCAGAAATCCAGATACCAAATAAATGATGAAATGGTCATTTCCATTAAGGGAACATCACATCATGGATATTAATTAGGAAGCACTGTAATAAAGTTAAGTGCATGTGGGAAAAAGTGCTGAGTTAAAAGTCACCCCAAATGTCCTTAGCTTGAGGTAATCACAAATCTGAAGGAAAGTCACAAATCTACAATTTTACATTCATTTTACAATAGCTGCAGATAAGTCAGAGATCCCTGATAATTGCAGAGTGACCCTTTTTTGGGTTGGGGACAAGTGATCTTAAGCAGGAGAGGGATGGATGCAAGAGACAGAGACAGAAAGACACACACTGATGTTTTCCTTCTAATATTCCCAGGGAAAGTGACATCCCTTACTTACTATAAGAGAATTAAAGTAAACGAAAGAAACTACCTTTGTATTTAAATGTTCAGTATTTTACCAAGGTTTATTAATCTATTTTTTTTAGAGGACGTAAATTCTTCTTGAAAATTGATGGGATATTTTGTTGTTAAGTTTTTAACTCAATTCCTCTAAAAATTAAAAATCTTTAAAAATGACCATCGACATGTCAGTGACGGGAGCAGTAAAAACCTCGACTCCCAGAGTTCATGAACAGAGCAAGGCAAATGTTCAGAACCTTGAGATTACAACAGGCACTCAGCAGTCCTTCCCTCACCTTTCCTTCTGTAATCTATATGCTTTCACCTACCCCAATAACTTCCCAATCTCATCCATTTTATGTACGTACCTACGTGGTAATCAACAATTATAGACAGACATGCAATACAAGAGCTGAAACAATGGTGAGAGTAAAGAGGTGTATCTTTCCAATTCAATACAATTTTGGAAACAACTTCAGAATTCTAGAAGAAATTATTCATTTTATTAACTTAAAGTAAGAAACTAAGACTCTAAGAAATTCCTTTGCTGAGGTTCTAATCATAAGTTCCCATGTACGCAAAATAAATTTTGTTGTTTGTCTTACCTCACTGAACCATCAGATCATGTGATGTGAAGCCATTCTAAAAAGCAGCAAAATAACTTTAAAACCATAACTACCATGGAAACCAGCAGCCCAGCAGCTGCCAGAGAATATGCAAGAGTATTGACTTTCCTTCAAAGTCATATTTTCTAAGAATGATCATTAGACCTTTCCTCTGGGCAGATCTTATGCAAAATGCTGTCTTGACTTTACAAACCTGGAGTTTGCCCAGTGTGAAAAGCTTAGTCTCCAAGAGTTGAATGAGGACAGCATGGAGACTGCCTTAAGTGGTTACCACATAGGGCAAGTAATAAACTAACCAAAACGTCCAAGGAAAGCTAATAACAAGATGTCAACAGAGAGCTTAGTGCTAGTGCATTTCCTGGGAATGCAGAATACTATGTGATACAAACACCCAGAAAAACCTGAGAAAGCCTTCAGCTTTCTTCACTGCCCAATCGTGAAGCTTCACAAAGACAGAAGTTCAGGCTAAGCAGCATCTTAGCTGTGACCTGATGGAAGGTTGATGGTGTCAGCATGTACACAGAGCACTTCAGCAAAGCAGGAAGCTTACTGATCCCAGTCATTTAAGAAATCCACACAATCACTAGCTAACTGCTAATAAACTGAACTGAATCCTTAGTGATGACACTGAACAAACAGTACAGACTCCACAGAATCTGTGTAGAGAAGAAATGAGATAAACAATAAAAGCTAGTAACAGTAACTCTGATAAGGAAGAATCTAATTTTTAGGGTTGCTGTATTATTTAAAATGTTCAGATCCCATCATCAACTACAACACAGAATCCTAGACATGTGTAAAGAATAAGATAGGAAAAAAAAAAAAAAAGATAGGATTGATGGCCCACAGCCAGGAATAGAGTAGTCAACCGTAAACCAGTACAAGTCAGTTCTTTTAAATATGTTGAAAGAACTGAAAAAAAAAAAACAAAAACAAAAACAAAAACAAAAAAAAAAAAAAAAAAAAACAAACAACTAGTGCACCCTCAAGTGCACCAACATATATACTAGTTGGAAAGGAAAGAAGGGGCCTGGGGCTGGCGAGAAGAGCTTGCTACAAAGAAATTCTGAGTAAAACCCAAGTGAAAAAGGAGGTATGGTGGCACATGCCTGCAATCCCAGTGCTGAGAAGGCACAGGCAAGTGGATCTCAGAGGGTTACTGCCAGGCAGCATAGCCTATGCTGGAAAAGAGGTGGACAGTGTTAGCATCTGAGGACAGCATCTGAGGACAGCATCTGAGGGTGTCCTCCAGCCTCCATGAACATACAAGCACATGTAAATATCATTTTATAGCTGTATGGGTACATAATCACACACACATACATTAAGGCCACAATTTAATAAATTTGACGACAAAACTAAATCTAAGCATTTCAGAAACTCAATAAATTCCAAGTAAAATAAAAAAGATTCATACCCAAAGAAATCATAATAAAATTGTTAATAGACAAAGACACCTGAGAGCAAATCAAAGAAGAAAATTAGATACTCTCCTAAAGGTTGCCTGCAAATTCTGAGGCCAAGAGTGTGGCATCAAGACTGGAGCTCAGTCCTGACTTTATCACGCACCTCTCTGCATGGAATTCAGTTTTATGTACATCTGATATAAGTCATGGTAGACTTTTTTTTATAACAATAATCCAAATTTTTCCATTCAAGGAACTACAGTTTCCTATACTAATCTCAAAACAACTAAAGAAAACAAAATTCAGTTCTATAGGCTTAAAAAAAAAAATCAGTGACTGATTAAATGTTTTGGCTTCCTGTAGATATGTTCTTTTAGTTACTCAAATGAAAAGTGTCACTTAGATATGACAAAAAAAATTTTTTTAATGGGAGATAAAATGTATTACTACTCAAGACATTTTTAAGAAAACAACTTTGAACAATAAATTTCAACTATTAGGTCTAGGGCCAGCAAGATGGCTCAATGAATAGAGAAGTTTGCCATTGAGACTGATGACCCCAATTCAATTCCTGGAACCCAAATTTTAGAAGAAGAGAACTAACATCCCCAAGTTGTCCTATGACCTTCACATGAGCTGTGGCATGAAGCCAACCCCCTCACACCAATAAATAAATAAACTGTAATAAAAATTAAATACTGAGTCTAATGGTCACAGAAAAGAAATGCCTTGTCTGGCAGCTTTTAATCTTCATTGCAGGGATTCAATATGACAACACTGTGCAGACAGACAGACAGACACACACATACACATACACACTAACCTGTGATAATAAGACACTCATTGTGATCCAGCACCTCTGTGAAGAGCCGTGAAACAATCAACTCAGGATTGATTAAAAAGCGGATTTCTTCCTGTACAAGTCCTGCACCAGTCACACCACCTCCAACAAAACGATTTGCAAAATCCACCTAGTGGAGAAAAATGTAGTATCTAAACAGTATTTAAGACACCTACAGACATGACAAAGACACACACACACTCTATTAATGAAAACCAGTGCCCACATCTTCTTAAGGCATGACTACAATAGCTTACTCCTTCCATCTCAGGACTGCTAACATCTCTGTAGATTTCTTTAGGTTCCCAAACTTACTAAGGGACCAGGAAAATGAAGTCTTTAGATAAAATATTAAATAAAAACCTTGTCTATCTCGAGGTCATTGTCTTAGCGTACTTTGAGGTTTCAAGGTCATTTCCCTACATCTATTATTCATCCTCCCTTTGTCTATTTTAAGTGACTTCAAGAAATCAAACCCTTTATTTTCAGCAGCTGTTTTTGTTCTGTGGAAGAAAAAGTGACAGTTTGTTTGGTGTTGTTTTTAAAATTATTATTAATTACACAATTTATTCACTTTGTATCCCAGCTGTAGCTCCTTTCCCCATCCCCTCCCAATCCTGCCTTCCCTCCCTCTTCTTCTCCTATGCCCCTCCCCAAGTCCAATGAGAAGGGAGGTTCTCCTCCCCTTCCATCTGACCCTAGTCCATCAGGACTGGCTTCTTTGTCTTCCTCTGTGGACTCGTAAGGCTGCTCCCCCATTTTGTTTTTGTTTTAGTTTTGTTTTTTTAAGGTTGTTCGAGACAGGGTTTCTTTGTGTTGACCTGGCTGTCCTGGAACTCACTGAGTAGACCCTGGCCTCAAACTCAGAGATCCATCTGCCTCTGCCTGCTGACTGCTGGGATTAGAGGTGTACACCACTGTGGCCCAGCAAGAGATAAAATTTTTCTTCCAAATTAAACCCCAAGCCAAGCTGCATGAATACTACCAACTACTTTAAAACTATATCTAATAAAGGCGAAAATAAAATCCAGTATAAGAAAAAATATAATTTTATTAATATATGTAATTCAGTCTTTATGTCTACATTGGCATGTCTGTTCCTGTTTCAGGATGTAGGCAAGCGTTCTACAGAATGAAAGCCCAATTAGCTCCTGAAGATTCATGATCCTCAAAGGAATGCAAAGTCAACCTGCTGTATTACTTCAGTTTTAGGCTGATTATTTAGATTACTTAGACTGTTTAGATTATTTTCAAGAGTTAGAATATATATAATATAAATATATATAATCATACACAGGTAAAACAACTTATCATGAACTGTAAGAAGTTTTTCAACTACTATAAAATATAAGATCTCTCAAAACTATTCATATTTTCTAAAACAGTGAAATGAAAACATGAAGCCAATTTTATAGAAGAGTAGAGCAAGAATACAAATCTTCAGCAAAAAATATGAAAAGTCAGGGATTAACAAAGAACAATATATTTTTATATATTATATATTTCACCTTATATACTTTCATATTATATATATTTGTTTTGTTTTTTATACATAAGATCTTAGAAAACCCTGACAAATCCTGACAAATTACTGAAATGAGTATATAGAAAACCACGTATTTGGGATTGTACTCCAGAATACTAAAACTGAAAATAAAAACCCAGAATACTTATTCATCTTACAAAGAAAAAAAAACAAAAAACCGATTTTGGTAAAACTAGTCTATTGACTAATTACCTACCTACATATGAGTTTTCTGGAAGTGAATGATGTGTCTTAAATATTTATTAAGCATTATACTGGGAACCAGTGGGATACACAAGTCATGTAGGTCCTAGGACTGGAAGTAGTACTGGACTGTGCAGCTAGCCGTGAAACAGTACTTGTCTGCATGTGCAAGGATCTGAGTTTTATCCCCATTGCCACAAAAAGAAATTCAAAAGTATGTGGCCTCTGGCCTCAAAGGATTTGCAATCTAGATGGAGTTCAAGTACACAAGCAGAGAGATTATATAATTACTAATGAAGCTCTGAGGATGTATACTATGCTTTCTCAATAATGGAATGAAGTATAATCTGAGCACAAAGAGAATAATGCAGCTTTATAAAAGGAAGCAGCATTCAATTCTGAGATGGCTGACAGGCTGAGGGGAAATAAAATACTGTGTGAACAACTGCTGGAGAAGACTGTAAACAGCTTCCCCATCATTCCTAAAATGTAGAGGGTATCACACACGGGGATAGAGATGATGATAAGGTGGTTTGGAGTATACAGAAGTTTTTAGTCAAATTTTGAGGTTCTGGGAAGGATTCATTTAGCAACTTAGACCAGTATTTTATTAAGATAACTTGGCACAGTCTTAGTTTCAAAAATATACTGGAAGGATGTAAAATTAATTATATAGCTACTGAATAACTGCGAGGGTCTCAAATAGGTCTGTGGTAGAATATAGGAAAGAGAAGAAACCTAGCAATTTCAAAAATAAAATGGATAGCATTTGAGAAATGCTAACTAACTACCAGCTACATGACCATCATTATGTTTCTACGAATATAAATGGGGTCTGATATCAATATAACTTGATTTTTACTGGAATCAGGCACATAATTGAAATAAGAAGATATGACCTATTAAATTTACACACTATGTGATAATTATGAAAACATACCACGTGATATTATTGTTTACTCTTTGACAAAAAAGACCAAAGACAGTCATTATATGAAAGGTGGACATATAACTACACTATTAAAGAAGAAACAGAAACCTAAGCTTCTAGTACTTACAATGTTTTTAATAAAGGGCTCTCTGTAACAGGTGAGAAACCTGCTCCAGTACATGAATAAAACCACATGAGTTTTTCTTAATGTTTAGCCAGTCATTTTCTAAGTCTTACTTTAAAGGTACTTGTTCAGATTACTCAGCTGCATTGTGACTTGATGAAAAGAGAGAAATGATAACACTCCTTACAGAGGTTTTGTTATTACCATTCAACATAATATAATTTATACACTGCATAACAAGCTTTTGGAGCACTGCAATACAATATTCCCTGTTCTCCTGGGGAGATGTAGCATGGGTAGAAAGAGCAATTAATAGTGCCAGAAGCCTTTATAGTAGTCTTTTAACCTACCAAGGCCCCACATTTCACCTACAATATATTGCAGGCAGGTGGGGAGAATCTCAACCCTGACTGTTGGCAAATGATTTCTTGTCGAATTGTTCTGTAACAAGAGGTCAACATTCCTGTGGTGCTAACTAGCATTAGCATTGCTTAGTTCTTAGGTACATTATACCTCCCTCATTTTATCCAGGACTTTAATGTAGGAAAGGACTGCAAAAAGAAGGAAATGCAGCAAAAAGTGATATTCACTGGAACAATTTTTAAGCATGCTGAAAATTTATTTTTCAAGAAGAAGAAAAATTATGATTGGTTTTTTTTTAACCATGAAGAATAGGTGTGTGTGTGTGTGTGTGTGTGTGTGTGTGTGTGTACATGCACATGTGGTGCTTGTTTGAGGCAGGGCCCTGCTATATAGCTCAAGCAGATCTTGAACATGCTTTGTTTTGAACTTGTAACAATCCTCCTAAATACAGGCATTACAGACATGTGTCACCACATCCACCTGAAACAAACTATAACTGGATAATATAAAAAATGCCTATAATCCTGGTACTCAGAAGACAACGGCAGGAGGGTCATAGGGTTAAGAATACCATGGATTATAGAGTGAGTCTAATATTAGTCTGAGCAACACAGTGAGAACCTGTCTTACAAAAACTAAAATAAACAGCAAAGAGAGCATGCTTCTTTTCAGATGTTATATATTAATATGCTACAGGAAAATTTGTTCTAGAAACTATACAAATTTTTAGTTACTTTGGAACATATGTCTTTGATCTCATTAGGCTTCTGTCTCAGACCATCAAATGTTAAAATTTGAGGCCTAGCTTTTTAATCATCATTTATTTTCGGGTTTTGGGGAAGAGATGATAGTAACAACTTCATAACAAAGGTTAAGGAATACTTAGGATTACCTGATTTTCCACAGGGAAAAGACAGTACAAATAGCTACATCTGTACTTTCAAAGTGTTCTATTTGGGAAAGAAGTCTGTTCTACCAGTCAGTCTTAGTTGTCTGCCTCCTACAACCAAACAAGGCTTTTGGTGGGATACAAATATCTCTAAGTAGTCATGATTTAGGGCAAAAACAAGCCTGTAAAGGAAAAGAACAAAACTGCCTACTGACAGCTTGTCAAGACCATACCCTGGGAATTTCATCTTCTGTCAACCCACAATCAATGTCTGAACCAAGAGGACTGATGTTGTCCAGATCTTGGGATTTTCTGTCAAAAGCTTTTATAAGAGGCACATGAGCATACATGGGCAAACAGCAGCTGTCAAAAGTGATCTGTTTTGTGGTTTTCTCCTTACCTTTTTGCATTAAATCAATTTAGGAGACAAACAGGAGGAGTCTTAAATGTATACATTCTTCTGCTATTTACCTACCTGTAGCATGCCTCGGCCATTGCCTTCTATGGTACCCTCGTAAGTGACATGTAATCGTGTCAGAGGTTTTTCACATCTACAATGTAGAAGGTATTTTCTTAAGGTAAGTAATTCACAACACATAAGTCTGAAAATACAAATGACTATGAACAAGCAAACAAACGAAACAACCCTGAACCTAAAGCCAGAAATAAATGTTAACATTCCCAGTATGGATCCTCCTATTTTTTTTTCTCACTAAAATATGCACATTTGCATTAAAATGGGACACAATGTTATTTTCCCCTACATAATATTAAGAGTTAAAAAACTGTCTCAAGTTACCAAAATGAAAATATATAAAATTTTATTATTATGCTTGAGTTTGCAATCTAATATGAAAAATTTGACAATTACCTGCATGGTTCTTAGATAGGCCCTATTTTCACTAGTTTAATAACTAGTGTATAGAAAGGGGGGCGAGTGGGATTCTGGTCTATAGAATTTCTACATTAAATTTTTATATTAAACCTTAGCATGTATAAGTAAGTAACTCAGAAAGCACAATTATTTTCTTTTTCTTTCATGAACTATAGTTACTGAGATATTGGCCTGTATTATATCAAGTTGTAATTTTATTGCAGTAACAACATTTGAAGATGTTATTTTTTTCGGGGTGGATTCCAATCACTCCTCCAATTGCTTACTGAATAAAAAACTTAAGCTATATTAGGATATAACAGAGATGAGACTCAAGCTAACTTAAATAGTATTCTTAGAATGTTTTTGGAATAGGTGGTGAATAAACACACAAACACACTCTCATTCATACACACCCACAGTAACACACACCCTCACACACAATTTAGAAGTACTAGTTATTGCTAAGACTTACTAACATTTTAATTTTGAGCCCATAAATATTTGTGGCCAAACTCTACTATAAAGGACAAATAAGTTTAACATATTTAACACAACTTCTGTTCTAAAACTTTTATTTGAATTAACTCAGTTAATTATCAGAATAACCTCCACTGTATAGATGGAAAAGAAAAATACAGAAAGCATTTAACTGATTTACTCAAGCTAATAAATAAAAAGCAGTAGAGAGTTGCCTCTCATTGATCAAAACTGTTACTAGTATATTACGGTTTTAGAAAAGATCATATAATCTTTTGAAGAAAGTCTGTAGGTTTGGATTTATAATAACTATTATATTTTTGTTTCTTTGTTTTGTTTTCATATGTATATGTGGATGGGTGCCTGAGTGCCACAATACTTACGTACAGGTCAGAGTACAACTTGTGGGAGTTGGTTCTCTACCTTACTCATGTGGGTTCTGGGAATGGGGGCATGATCCGGAAATCTGTGAGCTCTCAATGAGGAGTACTATGGTTGGCAGTATTTCTCCAAAACTGAAGCTGGCAACTATGTGTACCAGTTCCCACTGTAACTAGGGAATGGCTACATAAATGGCGTGGTTTGTTTGAAAATTCCTTTAACTTCCTAGTAGCTCTCCACTTTGGTCTCTACAAATACTCTACACTCTTGAGCCAAGAACCAAAGACACAGACTATGGCTTTCTGTGATTAACCAAGTCTAGGAAAAGTATATGCTAATAATCGAGTCAAATGTTCAGTTCTAGGCACCACATTTTAAGAGAAATCAATGAAATCAAGATATGTCAAAGGTAAGTTTATGTTTCAAAATAAGTTAATATAGACTTCTGTCAATATAAGAAGTAGAAGAAAGCACTTTTAAGATATTTTTTAAAAAAGTTCAAATGTTGAAGAACTTTACAAATCAGAATCACTAGTTGTAGTGCCAGAAAAAAAAAATAATAACCTAATGGGGTAAGGGACTTACTTAAGCCATGATTTTGGTGAAATACAATGTTAGGTACTAAGTAGCTAACAATGGATGGACTGAGTTAAAATAGTGAATTTCCCTTCAATGAGCCCATATGGGCTCCACCTACCGAAAGGACAACAGAGTCACTGGCATCTATTGGGCTCCCCAGGCCCCTTTCATCTCTAACTGCCAGGGTTCCACGTAGATTTCTTTCCTGGCTTATGATCTCTCCATGTTCATGTTGTTTACTTCTATCTACTTCTCTCTAGTAAGAATCATTCCAATCATGCACTTAAGTCTTTTGAAGTTCTTCTTTCATCTCATAAATAAACATGTCTGATGACCAAAGTATCACCTAAGCAGACTGGTCCTTTCAAATTAACTACCATAAGAGCCATTCTCCCCATCACTAATTCTGAACAAAATTACAAACTATGAAAAAACAAAAACAACAACAAAAATGAAAGACACTCTCTTCCCCTCGTTCTCCTTGTTTGTTTGTTTTTCAAGACAGTTTCTCTGTGTAGCCCTGGCTGCCCTGGAACTCACTCTGTAGATCAGGCGGGCCTTGAACTCAAGAGATCCACCTACCTCTGTTTTTCAAGTGCTAAGATTAAAGGCCAAAACATATTTCTTAACATGAAACATATACCTAAACTGCACACAGTGTAAGTTTTCTTATATATATATATTTTTTTGTATTTAAAAAGCTGGCCCATTTTCTTTAATCATTAGAGATTTGCTTTGGATTAGGAAATGTATTAACTATTTCAGAGTATTGAAGTTTTACAAATGTGGATTAACTGAGACTGGCTATCACTCTGTTCAGAATTTCCAGATAAAACATATGAAGAAAACTATAATTAGTGAGGAATCCACAAAATCTGTCAATTTTGCACATAGAAAATCAAACCTCAAAATTCCTGACATGCCAATTCTAAAACATAGTAAATGCAATGTTTCTCTGTATTGTCCTCCAGGAAGAAAATCTATTACAATATAAACACTGACTGCAAAAGGGTGTCAACATGGATGTTCCACTTAATAGCAGCATCTTCACATATAAAACCCCTCAATTCTAAACAAAACATGTTCCAGAAGGCTAACCAAGTCATGCATGAGCATTTTATTAAAGGGCACGTTAATAATAATAATAACCATAGAAGAATCATTGTTTGGGAAGAAATTCCTTGTATGTTGGGCAATCAAAAATTGAAAATGCATCTTCCCAGGCTAGAGAGATGGTTCAGAGGTTAAGAGCACTGGCTGTTCTTCCAAAGGTCCCGAGTTCAATTCCTAGCAACCACATAACCATCTAAAGTGAGATCTTGTGCCCTCTTCTGGCGTGCATGCATACATGCAGACAGAACATTGTATAAATAATAAATAAATAAATCTGAAAGAAAGTGAGAAGGAAGGGAGGGAGGAAGGGAGGAAGAAAGGAAGGAGGAAGGGAGAGAGGGAGGGAAGGGGGAGGGAGGGAGGGAGGGAGGGAGGGAGGAAGGAAGGAAGGAAGGAAGGAAGGAAGGAAGGAAGGAAGGACAAAAAACAAAAAACATCTTTCCAAGAGCTGTAAAAGAGAATCTCATGCTCAAACAGACCCTGCAATTCTAAAGTTGACGGTTCATTATTACCTTTCCCATTCTGGAAAATCCTCAAGACTCTGTCTTGTAAATGTCACCAATCCAGTAGGTTCTACAGAAGTAATAAAAGACACACACACACACACAAAGTATTAATTTCTAATTTAAATATACTTAACCAAAGAATATGACTACCAACACCTTTAAAAGCAGGCATAGTGGTGTGTGTCTACGATCACAGCACGGGGGGAGGGGTGGAAGCAGGAAGGTCAGAAGTCCATATTCATTTCCAGATGATGCTCATTCTATGATCCACTAAACCTGTAGATGGTGAGTCCTTGGATACAGAAGATCAGTTATACAGCAAAGTAACAATGAAAAATATCTAAGACTTAGAAGCTAACTTCTGGGTGTACCCTTTTAGACCATGTCACTGGGCTTAGATGTTAGGCAATAGCTCTGCTCAGATACATAGGCATTTTACCAGAAGGAGGAACTTTCGTGTTCTAAGAATTTAGGAAAAAAAGATAATCTGTTTTCAAAAAAACCAATATATTTAAAAGAATAAAAATTAAATATTACTAATGTAAATAATTTTGGAGAAAAAAAATGTTGGATTACTGGGTTTTGTTTGTTTGTTTGTGTTGTTTTGCCAGTCAAAAGCAAAAAATTAATCAGCTGGCCAGAAGTAATTTGTCTGCTTCAGATTAAAGAAGAACAAATTAAAAGGCTGATGCCACGTTTGCTTTCTTCTGGGGAAAAAGGGGCCCTTAAGCAAAAGAAGGAGATGTCAGAAACTATTAGTGGTTTTGGTTTTGAGTCCAGTGAAAGCTTAGCAATAATTTCATTCTTTCATTCCTGCGGACAATTCTGCATTTCTCTACTCCTAGTAAAATACAGAACAACTCAAATATTATAGAGGCCAGTGGTATTAGAACTAGGACTTTTTATTAATAAAGATCTTAAAATAAAATAATCCTTAGATTATTTAAGACAACTGCACAGCATACTTAAAGCTCACAAGAAATTAAGTAATCCAAACACCGGAGAAGCAATAATATATACATATATATTTATATATACACATACATATACATATGAAACTAAAGTCTATCTTATCATTCAATTCTTCAGCAGAGAAATGGGATCGTTAAATATGGTTTACACATAAGAGAGACTTAAAAAAATGCAGACAAAGCAAGTGAAGGAGAGAATGACATGGCTCTCCAGACAGAACTAGAAATATGTCTTCAGAGCATGTCTGAGTTTTCAAGTTTTAAATATTTAACCTGTAAGATTCTTTATTTCTAAACGATATAAAATAATTTAATTACAGCTTATACTCCTGAAGTCCTCATCATGAATATTAAATACATATGTTTAACCAAATTGAGAAGTAGGTCCTGTTAGAATTATGTCTTATCCATTCTAAAGCTAGGTTTTATTTTGTTTTCTTCCACCTTGATGAAACTAGCGCACTATTTTACAGTGGAGCTCCCAAGGCAGTGGTCTAGATTAAAACGAAACTTTCCCCCAAAAGGTTGGTGTGCAGCATTGACTTGAGATTGGATCAAATCCTGTTGCAGGTCTATGCAGAACACACTAGTAGGATTCCAGGCCTGGCACTTGTAGTTTATAGATAATTCTCAGAGATTCTCCTGTTACTCTACCAAGAGTCACAGCTGAGATGTGTAATTTTCCACTGTCTCCTTTCTGCACAGCCAGGTTGATTTCTCATTTATACTTGACCAAGAGCACAGATGTGCCAGTTTTCTATGTCAGCTCACCTATGACAGACTCCTATTTTTGAGTGTCTTCTCCTTAGAGACACACAATGTGATAAAAATTTCTACTATAGATGAATTTGGAGTTTAATGCACTATGGTACTTTAATCCAACTTCTGAAGTGTATGTACAGTAAACTCCAAACTCTACTACAAGCTTTTCATTCCCTTCAGCCATTGGAGTTACATCAACACCTAGAATAACACACACCGTTACCTCTGCAAAGAAGTTAATTACTATGCACAGAGGGAAAGGGGAAGAAAGGAAGCATTTACTTATCTAATTTTTGTTTTGTTTTGTTTCAAGACAAGGTTTCTCTACATAGCCTTGGCTGTCCTGGAACTACAGAGATCCACCTGCTTCTGCCTCCCAGAGTGCTCGGATTACAGGCATACAACACTACACCCGACTAAATTTACACATTTATATATGATTTATTTCTTCAATCCAAGTCCCAAGGCTTATAAGTGTTTATATATTTCTAGTTAAACAAACAAAAGCTTCTAGATTTTTTTCCTCAAATTAAATGACATCTTAAACTTAAAGAAGATAGCTAAGTAAGTTAGCTTTTAGAAAAGGAATAGATGATTTGATCCTCAGAATAGAAAAGACAGCTTTCAATTACGTATTTATATCTAAAGCATGTTAATAAAAATAACTAGCAGTTAAAAAAAATAATAACTAGCAGCTTGACACTACATTGAACCACATAATTGTAATTCTAAAAATTAAAGGTGGGGATAGAAGGACTCTGAGTTCAAGGCCAGCTACACAGTGAAAATTCTCTCTCTGTGTGCATATGCACACGTGTGTTTATTTAGCTTCATCTGTTTGTGTGTGTAAGCCAGAGAACATATGGTATTCCTTAGGCAATGCCAACTTCTATGCATTTGCTCGTTTGTTCATTTGCCCGTTCGTTCGTTCAAGACAGGGTCTCTCGCTGGCCTAGTAAGCTAGGTTGGTAGCTTGTCAGGTATGCTCGGTTGGCTGGCCAGAGAACACAGGGGATAGCCTGTCTCATTCCACTGCAGGGATTACATGTGTCTACCACCACTCTGGCTTTTTTTCACATGGACACTAGGGAATCAGCTAAGATCTTTACCAAAACTTTATAAACTCCCCAGACCATAGGTCACATTTTAAACAAACCATTACAAATTCTAATTTAGTTGTGTATTTTAATAAGCCTGAACAATCCTGCATTTTTCTTAATATTTCTTTCAGTACAGGGTGCAAAACTAAGTAAGCTATAAACACTATTTTGTTAAGAAAAAATACGGTTTTCCCTTTAAATACCAAAATCTTCTTCACCAGACTTCGTTCTACAAATCTGACCAACATTTAGCAACACTGTATTTAAAGGGGTAAATGACCTTAAAATGACTTCAAGATGTGATTCAAGACAATCCCACAAGCTGGAGGACTAGAAAGGAAGAAAGCTAATTTCATTTGTCCAGAAGAGACCTGACTCTTTCAGCAAATCTTCTGGTTTTCTTGTACCTTGTAAGAAAGTCTACCTACTGGTAATAGTTAACATAGTAAGCATGTATCTTCTTGCTTAATAGCTGTATCTACCTAAGTAGTTATAATTCTATCTCATAGATTATAATCTGCTTCAGGAAAAGTGAAACAGTAAGGCCCACAGAGGAAGACAGACATGTGTACCCTAAGTGCAACTCAGCGGCAGAAGCACTGTGAGCAGGGCTTAAGTGAATATGCTGACATAAACTAGAGACAAGCTGGAAGAAGGAATTTCAGTTGGGGAATTCTCCAGATCCAACTGGTCTGTGGCCATGTCTGTGGGCGACTACCTTGCTTGATGATTGACTGGTAGAGTCTGGCCTACTTTGGGCAGTACCTGGGCAGGTGAACCTAGGCTATAGAAGGAACTGAGCCAGTAAGCAGTGATCCACCATGGCTTCTATTTCAGTTTCTGCTTGAACTCCCTTAGTGATGAACTGTGACCCGAAGTGTAAGCTAAAGCAACCCTCTTCCCCAGGCTGCTATGTTTATCACAGTTACAGATATCAAACTAGGACAGTGGGATAGGAAAGAGAGGAATGAGAGGAAAAATGAATGACTTGACCTATGAAAATTAAGCTAGCTAATGCTTCTTTAAATAAAAAGCATCCTAAGTGTATTTTCCAGTCATTTTACTTTCCTTTGAAAGTCATTTTGAGTCACAACAACCGTTGGGTGTATATTTCAAAGTACACAGGTCTAATTTCAGATATCACAGTACACATTTATGTCTACATATAAACATCCTGTAAAATCTAGGATATCACATTAAATCATCACTGTCTAAATATCTTTGAGCAATTATACTGTAAAATACAAATTTCTTAGGTTATCTGATTTGACTTTTCACCATCAGCAAGAAAAATTATAGTAATGAATGAAAGGAATTTACTTTTCTCTGTGACTCTTCGAAAGTAGCAGAAGAGCGTTTTCAGCTTCTCTGGTTTTCGTGATGAGCGTCCTTCAAACAACCTGAAAGTATCCACGAGTAAAGGGTTAAGACGTTTTTGTGATTCATAAACACCAAATCTCTATTCTCAATCAAACACTAAAAACAAATTCTTCCAGAAGGCAGTCCTGGA